>NW_026694750.1:3765000-4965000 GCF_021218885.2 Marmota monax
CTGTTGCAAGCTCCTGCCCCACCAGCTGAAGCAACTCTCAAGGAATTTAAAGGGCCAATGCCCTTTTCTTTTTTTTCTACCCACTCCTACCCCTCCCCCCACTTTGGGAGGCAGACATTTAAAGTCTAGGACATTCAAATGCAACCACTTATGTGGGGAATTTGGAGAGTCTCCATGCACATCTGGGGAGAAGTGCAGACTTAACAAAGGTCTGGGAAGTCCTGAGGTCTGTGCCTCCTGCTGCCCTCCAGCAGATACGGTCATGACAATCAGTGAGAAAAGCCAAAAGCAGCAAGCTCCAGGGATGGAGCAGGAGTCTACCACACAACAAGGTCCCAAGGTCTAGTTCAACCACTGCTACAGGCCTAAAAACAGGAAAGCACTGCCCACTCAGGAAGAAGGAGCCAAGAGCAAGGGCTTCCGAGGAGGAGCAGATGGCTGGCTTACTAGACAAGGGCTTCACAGCAACCATCTCAGAGAAGCTTCAAGAAGTCAAGGAAGACATGGAAGAAACCAAGACGATGTATGAACAAAACAGAAATATCAATAAAGCAATAGGAAATATATAATGAGGGGCGGGGGCTGGGGCTCAGCGGTAGAGCCCTGGCTTAGCACATGTGAGGCACTGGGTTCCACCCTCAGCACCACATAAAAATAAACAAACAAAATAAAGGTATGTGTACATCTACAACTAAAAATAGTTTTAAAAAAAGAAAACATAAAATGAAATCAAAAAGAAACTCTGTACCTGAGAAAGACAAAACAAATGAAAAATTCACTAGAGGGACTCAAAGGCAGACATGGAAGGCAGAAGAAGGAACTAAGAATGTGAAGACAGTCGAACTGTCAAGTCTGAGGAACAGAAAGGAAAGACGGAAGGGAAATGAACAGAGCCGGAAGTGCCCGCGGGACCAGCAAGAGAGAAGCAAGCATGGAGCAGGACAGGGGGGGTGTGAAGGAAAACGGCCGAGAACTTTCCAAATTCAGTGAAAGATATGAATGTACACGTCCAAGAAGCTCTTAATCAATTCCAGGAAGGATAACCTGAGAGACCCACCCTGAGATCCATTACAATCAGTTTAAGGTTCAAGAAAGAGCATCTCAAAGGCAGCAAGGAAGGATTCACCAGGTACAACGGTGAGGCTATAGGCAGAGGTCCCATCAGATGTTACAGAGGCCAGGAACACTGAGCCAATATATTTAGAGTACTTTAAAAAAATCCAAACTGTCAATCAAGAATCCCATATCTGGCAAAACTCCTTCAAAAGTGAGGTAGAGGGCTGGGGATATAGCTCAGTTGGTAGAGTGTTTGCTTTGTATGCACAAGGCCCTGGGTTCGATCCTTAACACCACAAAAAAAAAAAAAAAAAAAGAGGGAGAGCTGGGCATGGTGGTACACGCCTATAGTCCCAGCTACTCAGGAGGCTGAGGCAAGAGGATTGCAAGTTCAAGGCCAGCCTCAGCAACTTAGTAAGACCTTGGGCAACTTAGTAAGACCCTGTTTCAAAATAAAAAGAGTTGGGGATGTAGCTCAGTGGTAAAGAAGTGCCCCTGGGTTCAATTCCTGGTACAGGGAGGGAAAAAGGTGAGGAAGAAATTAGGAATTAGAAATGCTAAAGGCTGAAATGAAAGGACAACAGACAATAACTCAAAGCCAGAGGAAAAAAATAAAAGTTCTCAGTAAAGAAAAATATGGGGTTAATTATAAAAGCTACTATTATTCTAAAAACGACATGTAACTTTTTGTTTTCTATATGATTTAAAAGACTAATACATTTAAAGAAAGCTAGTCTCAAAGCTAATATTATGGTAACTTTAGTTTGTAATTATATATTTTATTTTCTACATCATTTAAGAGATTAATGAATAAAAACAGATATTAGTTTATGTTTTTGGACATACAATATATCAAGATCTAACTTTGTGCTGGGCACGGTGGTGCATACCTATAATCCTAGCAATGGGAGGCTTAGGCAGAAGGATTGCCAAGTTCAAGGTCACCCGCACAACTTAGCAAGGTCCTACGCAACTCAGCAGGACCTTGCTTCTAAATAAAATACAAACAAAGGTCTGGGGATGTAGCTCAGAGGTAGAACACCCTGGATTCAATCTCCAGTACCAAACAAAATCTAATTTTGTAACATCAGTAGCTGAAAGGAGATAGAGATGGAGCTCTATAGAAGTAGTTTTTTGTTCGTTGGTTTGTTTTTGGTACTGGGGATTGAATCCAGGAGTACTTAACCACTGAGCCACATCTCCAGCCCTTTTTAAAATACTTTATTTAGAAACAGGGTCCTGCTGAGTTGCTTAGGACCTTGCTAAGTTGTTGAGGCAGGCTTTGAACTCACAATCCTCCTGCCTCAGCCTCCTGAGCTACTAGGTCACAGGCATGCACCACCCTGCACTCAGCTGAGGTTTTTTTGTTTTTTGTTTTTTTAATGTTATTGAAGGTAAGCTGGAATAATTCAAACTGGAGTGACATAACATTGGGATATTAAATATGACCCTCATAGATACCACAAACAAAATAATTACAGAATATACACAATAGAAAATGAGCAGGGAATTAAAATTTTCACTGCAATAAATAAATAATTAAATAAACCTAATACAACAGAAGACAACAATGAAGAAACAAGAGTCAATGAGAATAAGCAGCAAGAGGGCACCGTGCGCCTCTGACCAGCGGTCCCTTAGACGTAAAGGGCCCGACTTTCCACTCAGAAGGCAGAGGCTGGAACAAAGGGTGTGAACACGTTGATCTGACCATTTGCTGTCCACAAGAGAGTCACGTTAGCTCTGGACACAGGCTGACAGTGAGAGGAGGGACAGACAGGCCACACAACAGCTACCAAGAGAGAGCAGGTGTGTCTACAAATAAGCCAGTCAGAAAGAGAGTGTGTGCTGCATCTGCACGAGGTACTGAAGTACTCTGCAGCCAGGCCCACAGGTGGACAGCGGGAGGACTGCCCAGGAGGTGGGAGGAGAGGCAGGAGGAGAGATGCTCAGTTCCTTGTTTCTGAGCAGTTTCAGTTTTGTAAGATGGAGAGTTCAGGAGCTGGATGGTGCTAATGGATGCATAATATGAATGTACTCAATACCTCTGAACTGTGCACTTTAAAATAGGAAGATAAATTTTACGCTACATGGATCATGTATATTTTATCAGATTAAAAAGTACTAAGTTAAAAAGAGTGAGAGGGGAGGATTTTAGTGACCTGCTTACTTCAAGAGCCTTCATATACTACTTTTCTGAAAGTAATTTGTAACCTGATGCCTCCACCTCCCCATGTTGAGAACTGGGGGGAAAGGCCTTATTACCAGGCAATTGTCACTTCCATTACTACGGCTGCACCACCGGTAGGAACAGTGGTGGATAAAGTCTTCACTGCTGAAGCTGTTCACGAACACTCTACGACCTCATGATGGCAAAGCCCACGTGGGCCCCACCAAGTTTCCTGCTGGCTGTAAACACCACCTCAAGTGTAAATCTTCTACAAATTTTTTTTTTTTTTTTTTTGTGGTGCTGGGGATTGAACCCAGGGCCTTGTGCATGCAAGGCAAGCACTCTACCAACTGAGCTGTATCTCCAGCCCACAATTTTAACTCTTTTCAAACATGCATGTATATGTGAAATGTATGTCTCTTCCACCTCTCTCCTCCCTCATCATACATCAAAGCAAATATTATCTTTATTGCCCCCAAAGAGTCCAACTGGTGAAAGAAAAAAAATTAGTGTCAAAAAGACCTGAGTTCAAAATTCAAAGAACTGCATAACCTTATATTATTATTTAACATCTACAAACCTTAATAGCACCTCTGTCAATTGGGAGGATTACAAATTTCAGTGGGATCATGAAAAAGCTCACCTACATTAAGAACACTTCCCAATGCAAAACACGTCTATGTGATGGTTATGCTACTGGGCTTACTTGGACATGCATTCCTCGAGGGACAGTCTGGCTTTGAATCCAAGGATGCACCTTTGCTAGCTCTTCTTTCTGCCCAGGAGAAAACTGGGGCTGATGCTGTTTTAGGCTTTCCAGTTTTTCTAGATCTTCTTTTAGCACAACTTCCTTAACCCTGAAAACAAATAACGACATCTTCACAGTCCTGAATAAGGTGCAGGGTTCTGTTCTCTTTGGTGGGTGAGACACTTTCACTGTCTGGTTAATACACGATGCACACATGGACAACAGTGCAGAACCATTTCCCAGCCAGGCTGGTAGCAGGCCTTTTATTCTCAATGGAAAACAACTGCATGATGTTTCAATGAAGCACATGGAAGAAATGGGCTTCCCTTTGCTCCCCTTGTCTTTTAGCGTCTAAAGAGAAAAGTTCCTCACCTTGTGTACTGTCTTGGAACGTGGAGCCCTTCTTTGTTTTTTTGTTTTTGTTTTTAGTTGTAGATGGACACAATATCTGTTTTTATTTATTTTTTAATATGGTGCTGAGGATCAAACCCAGTGCCTCAAGCATGTGAGGTAAGCGCTCAACCACTGAGGTACAACCCCAGCTGTTTTCTTGTCTCAGGATGAGACACACGTTTGTTCAGTCTGGGTCTGTGTATGTGCCGCACTACCACTACTACCCTTGCTTTAGGAAGTCATTTCTTGCTTGACTTCAAATGAGTAAATCTGAAGGGTATGTATAAAACATTTTAAAATACTTTTATGGTTATGTTATATTTATAACACTAGAAGCCATAACAACATAGAATGTCTTTTAGAATGCTTTCTTACCTCTCTGGCACCTGATACGTCATCAGAACACACTCAGGAGTTTGTGCTATCATTTTCCAGATGGGATCCTCAGCTAAACTGTGAAAGGCGTTTGTTTTCTGTGTATCCTGAGATTGTTGCCCATTTTCAGAGCTTTCAGAAGAATAATCAGTACTAGTGAAGAAGATGCAGCTATCACTGCTTCCTGAAAAAATCAACAACAGATGAAAAGACTGACTTCCAGGTCCGTGGTGGCCAGCTGCTCCTCACCACCCAGCCCAGCAGGCGCCCCGGACACATCTGCTCTGGAAGCAATTGGGCAGTTTCTAACCAAGCTGACCATACCCTTGCCACAGGCCTCAGTTCCACTCCCAGGTATTTACCCAAGGAAAATTTAAGCATATGTCCACGGAAGAACTCAGTGCATTACTGATCCCAGCCCCAGAGCAGAAGCGACCCGACAAACTTCCTCTGGCGAATGGATACATTAAGTGCCCACACACCAGGATGGATCTCAACAACCTCATTCTCAGAGAAGCCTAACATGAACAGCTGCACGCTGTCTAATCCAATGTGCAAAATTAGAACAAAAGCAAAATTAAAGTGGCAAACCCAGGGCTGGAAATGTCTGAAGAGTCACAGAAGAACTTTCTAGAGTGATAGAAAGGTTCTGGTGATTGTAGAAGTGGTTTACAAGTGTACAAATCTGTTGGAATTCTTGTTTTGTGTAATTAAAACTGGTCAATTTTATTGTATGTAAATATACCCCAAGAAAGCCTATTAAAAAAAAGGTGGGGGGACTCTATCTTTACATGGGTGTCTCAGTCAGATGCCCTCAACACAGCGACCTCTGGACAGCAGAGTCTAAAGAAGCGGTTTCCCAGATCCACTACCTGCGGCTGCAGAACCAGCTCCAGATGGAGACACCTTGTGGGGTGGGGCTGGGGAGAGGTCACCACCAGCAGAACTGCTCCTGCTGCCACCGCCACCTGAAACACGGTGCTGGAGAGGAGGGACAGGAGAAGACACACGTTAACATTCCAAGCATCCCATGACGGGCAGGTCTTCAGCTTCACGCTGGGAGGTGAAGACGCAGCCTGTCCCTAAGGACTTGTCAAAGTTCCTCTGTGTAACAGGAAAAGTGTCACTGCTTAGGGAGCACCTAAAGCACTCCAAGCATCACTCAAGTGTGCTCTTTTGTCTCTGTCATTCGGTAAATACGCATATTGAACATTTCATTTGTTCCAAGCACTGTGCAAACTGTAGGCATATGGCAGCAGGCGGAAGGAAGTCCCAGGGTCCCCAGAGCTGGTGCTCAGGGGAATGTGCTCGTCATGTCATATGATCCTGGGAATAGGCTCTGAGCTAGCCATCTTTTTACTTTCTTCATAAGAAAACAAAGGCAAAGAAAGGTTAAATAACTTGTCTGAGCTAACACCCAACTAGTGACACAGTGCAGTTTAAACCATGTCCTATTCCCTAGCCCAGACTCCAGTCAGAATGACACAGGGCCTTGCTTTAGATTTTTAGCCAGTGCACTGGTGCCAGGCTCTCCATAGGTGAGCCTAAATTCTCGATTCTGATCATCATACTGTGAACATATGTTCAATGAAGGGTATTATACCTTGAAGGGAAGACCAAAGAAAAACAAGTACATATCCACACTTGTTGGATTCTACACTAAAATACAGGAATGTCAAGATTCCAAAATTTAATCTGGTAATACAAAAATTTAACAAGGCACAGTATTTGAAAAGTTAAAGAAAAAAATGACCCAAATGATGTGTATAAACATGAAATTTAAAGCTGCCTGCTTTTTTTGGGTGGGGGTGGGGTGGGAGTGGGCAGTGGTACTTCAGATTGAACTCAGGGGCACTCAACCACTGAGCCACATCCCCAGCCCTATTTTGTAATTTATTTAGAGACAGGGTCTCATTGAGTTGCTTAGCACCTCGCTGTTGCTGAGGCTGGCTTTGAACTTGTGATCCTCCAGTCTCAGCCTCCCTCCTGTCTCAGCCTCCTGAGCTGCTGGGATTACAGATATACAACACAGCACCCAGCTAAAGCTGCCTGCTTTTTGATTACAAAAGGTGACTCCTACCTCTTGCATAAATAAACTCCTGGTGTCCTACACATATGCATGTAAATTCATATTATATGGCCTATTCCCATCTTCCCAGATCACAACCTCAGTTGTAAGAAAATACTTTTTATAGGCAATAAACACGTTAAGTTTAAAACCTGGATATCAAATTTTAAAGGGTGCAGGGAACCTGGTTCACAAAGAAAACTTGAAAGATGGCCCTTTACAAAAGAGATCTCATCAAGCACCTGAGGACCAGTCCTGATACCCACATGGGGTCAGGAGGCCCATGCAGGCTCTGTGGAGCAAGGGTTAGCTGAGGTCAGATGAGGACCAAAACAAGACAAGGGACATTCCATGGGGTCAGAGGCCCACTGCAGGCCACATGGAGCAAAGCTTAGCCTTGGCCATAGACAAGAGAGACAACTAAGAGGACATCAGTGTTGAGCCTAGGCCAGACGGTAGGTGTGTGCTGACAGCTGCATCACTTACATCTGTGGCCTCAGGGCCAGCATCCCTTCTCACTGCGTCTGGAGGCTCAGGAGACTCGGGCACATCTTCATGGAGTAGGTCTAGCTGCAGTGGTGAGCTGCTCTGAGAACTGATGAACAGGTGCTCTTCCTTTTGCATCTCCCATTTTTCCTCCACCCTCCCACTGTTGACTGAAGGAGGTAGTTCCAGATTTGGAGCCATTGCTGATACCCAGGGAGGAATTTCAGAAGAGTCTGTGGCTCCCAAGAATGGATATGGAGAGAATGATGGTGACCACAGAGGACAGATATGGGGGTCGTGCAAAAAAAAGGTCATCAAAGTATCCACGTGCAGGGAAGGGAGAGCAGGCAGATGCTGCAGGCCACTGGACACAGGTGGCTTAGGTGGACATTCAGGTGTAGCTCCCCAGGCTGGCAGGGGAAAAGCTGGGAGGAGGTAAGAGGACTGGCTGGGAACCATCACAGCAGCTGGGAACCCCAAGCCCGAGGCACAGGCAGAAGACGGGGTGGAAGGGCACCAGGGCAGCACATCCTGAAGAGGTCCCCCAGCCTGGGAACAGAAGCTGTCACTGGAGCTACTACTGCCCAAGGGCACTGGTGGCTTCGTTCGTTTGTGCTTCCCCTTTCTACATCCTGCTAACCTGCTCTGCTTGGAAGTGAAATCTCCTGAAAGGATAAAGATGGAGGCATATTATGGAAAATTAAACTGAAAGAAGGGGAAGAGAATGCAGGTACAGGTAATTGTAAATAGATTATAAAGGAATGAACACTTGCCAATATTAAGTATGTCTACTTCAGAGACAGCAAAAAGTAGCTCTAAAAAGATGAACAAAATTCTGGGTAAAAATTATTACTATAAAATAAGCTTGGGGTTGAGGCTGTGGCTCAGTGGCAGAGCACTTGCCTAGCATGTGTGAGGCACTGGGTTCGATCCTTAGCACAATGTGAAAATGAAACAAGTAAAATAAAGGCATTCTGTCCACCAACAACTACAAATTTGTTTTTTAAAAAATAAATAAGCTTATTTTAGCATCTCTTTAGTTTCTTATAAAAATCAATACTCAGATCTCATATCCTAAGTAAATTACTGACAAAAGGGAATTTACTTCAGCATCACTCTTTCAAGCACAACCCCAAGAGCTCATGCCATCTCTCTGGAAGTTGGCCCTCCATATCCACAGGGTCCACATCAATAGAGTCAAACACAGATGGAAAATATCAGAAAAAAATCTGCATGTGTACTGAATATGTTCAGACTCACCATCCTTGTCAGTATTCCCTAAACAATGCAGTAAAAGAACCACTGACATTGTCCCAGGCTTTACAGTAACTAAGAGATGAGAATGTGGCAGGTGTGGCAACCCTCTGCCTTAGGACTTGGGCACCTTTCAGGTGGGGACCTGCCAGGGTGGGTCCTGGAGCCCATCCCGGCTAACCCTGAGGGACAGCGGCACCTGTATGGCTTTATCAGCCTCAGGAATAAGTGGAATATATGTTTTAATGTAACCACCTTGAACACAGGAGCGTCTGGCCTTGCTGCTGCTTTCGCAATGAAGATAGCAGCTATAGGGCGAGGAGAAGATCTTTTTCCGGAACCTGTCCACATAATCCTGTTCTTCTCTCTGTGTGTGGGCTGACAGAGAGGCGGTTGTGAGCCCTACATGTTTGAATTCTTCTGCAGTGAAAGGAGCTGGCTGGGTGTTTAGGGTCCAGGGTTCATATCCTAGGGCAGCATCCTCTGCTGAGGTGAAACAAGACAGATTTAATTGTAGTTCTTGTCAATTATTTCTATTCATTCATTTATTATTTCAACAATTTTATACACATTATTATAACACTAGAATATAAAAAACTTCACCAGTCTAGCACAAAAATTCTTATTTTTCCTTATAAACAAATATATACACACTTTACAGATTATGATAATCAGTTCATGTTTCTTTAATTGATTTTATCATGAATGCTTTTTCTATCTCCCTGAATTCTTTAAAACATTTTTTAATCTTTGTATTTATTTTTCAAACAGGTAATATCCTCAGGTGATTAAAAAACCAGCAAGTATCATAAAGGTATTAGTGAGCTCTCCCCACCCTGTCCACTGTCTGCCCACTACCTCCTGCTTCTCACTCGTCCCCCTCAGGAAGCCACTGCCTTACTATCACCCAGCTCTTTATGCACACAGGAACAAGTGCGAGCCCCAATGCCCCCTCTCTCCTGTGGGCCCCACCTGCCCCAAGGCACAAGTGCCCACAAGCCCGCAGCTCGCTCCCTTCCCACGCGACATGGTGGAGAGCTCTGCTGCACAGTCACTTTGTGCTTGGACGCTGCAAGGGCTCCATCTTAGCTGCCACCCACAGGGTGTGTACTCCTAAAAATTACTTCTTTCAAAAAAAAATTTGGGGGGCTGAGGTTGTGGCTCAGTGGCAGAACGCTTGCCTAGCATGTGTGAGGCACTGGGTTGGATTCTCAGCACCACATAAAAATTAATTAATTAATTAAAGGTCCATCAGCAACTAAAACAAAATTAAAAAAAATATTTTGTGGTGGGCACTCTGGTGGACTCCCCAACACCCTCTGGGGCTGGGGAGCATCCGGTGGCCTAGGTGGGCTTGGCCCTGTGCCACTCCCACCAGGGGGCCCTAGCTGGTCTGAATCAGCTCAGCAGACAGGGGACCAGATTTACCTTCCTGCCTGAAACAATGACAATGAATGGACCATATGAAACATGGCTTTGAGGCCGACCTCCAGATGGAAGGACAGTGACCCTGAGGACTGCCCCAGCTCACTGCCTGGAGTGGAGGGGCAGGTGGAGGGCTGCTGAGATGAGGGGCAGGGTTTTCAGGAGAGGAGCAGACAAGAGTCGCAGGGAGAGAGGGTCCTCAGAGTGACAGCCAGCCCCCAGACCATTTGGGGGAACACTCAACAGTATAGTTGTGTGCAGAAGGAACCTCCTGAAACACAAGGGAAAGAGAACCAAAGATCCCAGAATAGCACTATTTCCATCAGTCAGGAGACAAGGACTCAGAAAGACCTCTTCTTGGCACCAGAGCAAAATCAGGCCCGCACCACACACTGCTTTGCTCCTGCCTACCAAACTGTGAAAGCAAAGCTTGAAGGGTCAGTCTGTTTCCAGGTAACTCACCTCTGATAACAAAGCTTAAGACTACTCAAAGGAATACAAACTATCTGGTCTGCCTTATAGTACCTGGCATCCCATCAAACATCAACACTCCTGTGCAGCAGCGGGAAAATAAAAATACAACCCACATCAAGACACTGAGGAGCGCCTATCACCTGCAGGGACAGAAGACTAGAAGATTCCAGGAACCTGGAGCAACACCACCCGTTGGAGGATTTGCACCACCTGATTTAAGATTATGAAGTTGAAGAGTCAGGCGCCACGGCCAGCACAGGGCTTGATGAATTTTGTTCATCTTTTCAGAGAAACTGCTTCTAGTTTTGTTTCAATTGATGCCTGTTTTCTATTTTGTTGACTTCTGCTTTTATCTTTATCACTTCCTTCCTTCTCCTGTGGGTTTACTCGGCTCTTTTTTTTAGTAAAATGGAACTTTGGATCACTGATTTGAGATCTTTCTTCTGTAGTATTAACAATTAAAGCTACTAATCTTTTTTAAAAAATATTTTTTAATTGTAAATGGATCTTTTAATTTTATTTATTTATATGTGGTGCTGGGGATCGAACCAGGGCCTCACACATGCCAGGCAAGTGCTCTACCACTGAGCCAGAACCCCAGCCCCCCAAAGCTCCTAGTCTTATAAGTTCTTCTGTAGCTGTATTGCACAGGTTTTGATGTGCTATATATACTTCCATTATTGTGGATTTTGAACTATTTTCTAATTTCCTTGTAATTTCATCATTGAATCAAGGATTATATAGAAATGTGCTCTTTAATTTCCAAACTTTCAGGTTTCCATATCTTATTAGTGATTTTTGATTTAATTCACCCTCTCCCAGGAAGCACAGTATATATTTCATGGACCCTTTCACATTTGAGACTTACATCTCAGCCCCACTTGCTCTACAGGCCCGTGAGCACCCTGTCCTTACATGTACATTACGTGGTCAGCGGGCACCAGGTTCTTGGCAGATCAGCTAGGGCGAGGTGGCGGGCATGTTGTTCAGCTCACCTCTTTGCTCAGGTTCTCACTCTGACCACGGAGGCGTTTCTCTACTGCCTATCTTCAGAAGCTCTTGACTTAGTGAACGTTCCTGGCTGTGGCATCACCACAGGGCGCCAGTCCTGCCCTGTGCAAGCACCGCAGGCCTCCTCCACCTACTGCCCAATGGCATCGTCTTTCCCATTCCTTCATTCCCCGTGTACTTGTGAGTTTGTTTCAACTGCAGATTGATGACAGCACTGGGAAGGATATGGTTGGCTGCTGATCTCTGTATCTGTTCTGACAATCTTTGCCTCTTTCTTGTAGCATTTAGTCTATTAAGTCATTTTGATCATAATTAGATTTAAAGCTATTACTTTATTATGTATTTGATTTTTCTGTTTCTGTTGTTTTTCTGTTTTCATTACTTTATTTTTCTTGCCCAGCCCTTCTTTTGGATATGAGCATTTTGAAAGTTTTATTTCAATTTATGGATTGGCACCCAGGCACAGTGGCACATGCCTGTAATCCCAGCTACAAAAAAATGCTGGGATGTAGCTCAGTGGTACAATGCCCTGGGGTTCAATCCCCAATACTAGAAACAAACACATGGAGTGATTTTTTAGTCATCTCTATTTCACATTCCATCTTAATTGGTCCCTGCTACAGGTCCTATGGTGGGAATGGCTCTTGGGAAACACTTTCTCACTTTGCCACTCACAGGCCACAGGCCTCTGGGCTAGCTGGCCTGCTTCACCAGTTATACCTGGGTTGTTCCACACATGCAACGACAAGGAAATGCTCCTGTGATCACAGTCTTCAGACCCAGCACATTACTAGGGTCAGCGTATGACCACCACAATTTAAAACACATGAGCTGACTCTGCTTGCTCACCTTGGAACACAGATGTGGCCTTGCAGTCACTGATACTGGTTTAAGATCAGGAAAAAAAACTATCATCTGTAAATATTTCTTTAAATGAAAGCAGATGGATTTTAGTATGAATGCTTTCAAAATGGTAACGGAAGACCAGAGTACCAAAAGCACAGTGATACGGTAAAAAATAAATAAATAAAAAAATAAAAAGGTTCTTATTGGTTGAAACCCTCCCCACCTTGCATGGGCCTGGTGGTGGGAAATTAAACACCCTGTAGGATCCCAAAGTAGGATGAAAAGATGCACTAAAAATGTGCCCCTGCTCCTGTCCTGGGGGCCTGCCTCAGCTCTAGGAAAACACTTATCTTTGGCTAAGCAGCAAATAATCCAATCTCCCTTCTCCACCAACGACAGCTCTCTGCCCACCACGCTCCAGCTGACGGGCTGCTGAGAGAACCCAAAGGGCAAGATGCATCCAAGACCAAGAAGAAAAGGCACAGGAGCAGCTCAGCATGGGCTGGCGAGCCTCCATGATGACCAGCAAGGACAAATTAAGGTACCTGAAAACCCAGTGTGACAGACCTGTCCCCATGTCATCTACTACGTCTTTATGAGCTATCAAAAGGTCAAGAGAACAGGAGGGAACAGAAGAGAAAGAACAAGATCAGAATAATCCACCATATAATCATGCTGTTAAGGAAAGTTTTCAATCTGTTCTACTCCTAACTTCTCCATCAACACAGACGTGCATGTACCCATGACAGACCTCGCAGGACATGTTCCAAGGTGGGAAATGGACACCTTCTCTGAAAGTCAATGGAATGATGCTGCGCCAACAGCGAATGCTGAGGAGGCTGAGGGTAAACACACGGACGGTGCCCATCAGTGCCAGCTAGGAAACACAGCCTGAGATGTGTCACCCAAACAATTTTATGGTGACACTTCAAACTACCTTGACTGAATTAAAGAAGGGCAACTATTCCTAATTCTAAAGTTAGAATTAAGCAAATAGTATCAATGACTCAGTGAAGGTAAAGGTGGCACCTGGCTCTGGGGGTGGGACATGGACGATGGTGCTGCTGTAGCTGCACTGGCTGGTGCCTGACCCCAGGCTCAGTGTGGCAGTGGACAGGGTTCCGGCCGGGTCTGCTTCAGCCTCGGTGGGCCGTCCATTTGTGGGTACTTTCGGCTGAGGCATGGCAGGGGTCTGTGCCACAGCTGGTGAGACACGAGAAACCAACAGTGAAAGGAAGACTCCCAGTGGGAAGCTTATGCTAAAGACAAACAGCTTACAAAGTTGGTAACTGACGAATTAAAGCCTCCTGGCCATAAAGAAGAGACCTGAAACGAGGGTCTCATGATTACAGTGAAAGAGCGAAAGGCAAGAAGGCAGAGACGCGACAGGCAGCTCGGGACGGCTCCCTCAGTGCAGACACGGAAGCCCCGTCACCTTGCACTGCTTGGGTGTCGTCTGCCTGGTGGCTCAGCTTCTCCTCTTCTGATGACGAAGCCATGGTGTTTGTGGAGGACACACACTTTCTTTTCAGAGCTGGGATTTGGTAGCTCTTTAGGTACCTGCAACAACAGGAGCAGGCCACAGCTTCTGCCTGTCCCCTTGCTGAGCCTTCCCACCTCTGCTTCTCCTGTGCCACTTGTTTGGGATACTTTGTCCTTTCCTCTTTGGAGTCTCCCCATGTGCCCTGGCCTGGACTGCTGGGTTGGGACTGCTCATCTACCATGGACTTGGACTGACTCCACATCCTAACCCACCCAACTCTGAGAAGCTCAGATCTCGTCTTCCAGCTGCCCCATGCTCCTTCAGGGGAGGGACGTCATCTAATTGCATACTCTGTGATATTCAGTGTACTGTGGACTGCGTGCAGTAAGCACCCCATAAATATCTACTAATTTCTAATATGAAATCAAGACAGGACAGCTGTCAGAAATCTAACAAGGATTCCGCAGGGACAACGTATGTATTTGGAAAAAGCCAACGTGCCATTAGAGCGTGTGTCTCCCACCTGATGACACTGTCAATACAGTTCATCTGTTGATATGATGAGCTGTGCTGGTCTTTCCTCAAATCCTCACAAAACTCAGTGCACATGCATTTATTTTTCAGTGTCGGGGAGGAAGAAGAGGTCTTCTGTTCATCTGGAAGAGAATGAAAGAATGTATGTGCAGATAAAATACTGAGCATGCAGTTAAGAAAATCAGCAAAATTAAATCATAGTACTTTTATGACATACATTATTATGCACCTATAATACTATGCAGCTATTAAAATGAGCTCAGATCTTAACGCCCTGACAAAAAGATATTCATGCTACATAACAATGCGAATACAATAAGGTGCACAGCACATTACAACAGAATGATAATATTGCTATTTTTAAAAATGAGGAGTGAAACATGTTTCAGACAAGAATTATCAATGAACTGGGAGGTGAAAGGCTGATGGGAGCTGCGCGATGCCAAGCTGACAACACTGTGCCGCGGGTCAGACGCTGCCCTGCGAGGGCAGGCCACTGCACACAGGCACGGCTGCTGGTCGTGGCAGGGCTGAGGGGGACGGCTGATCACTGCGTTTCTCATGGGCTGCAGTGTGAAGTACACAGTGCTGCCTGTGGACCCATGTCCAACAGAGCCTCTGCAATGACGAGTAGACTCTTGTCCGTGTGCCCAATATGGGAGTCACCAAACTGTCACCTGAAATATGGCTAGAGCAACTGATGGAAACCAAATTTTCATTGTATTTATCCAATGTGGCTGGTGGCTACCATGCGGCATAGCGCAGGTGTAGAGAGAAAAGAGGCCCTAGGCCTGAGCTCTAGGAACTTCAACTTGCTGTAGAGGGGAATGAGCCAGAAAGGTGACTGAGAAACAGCCAGAGAGAGGAGACACCTGCCCAGCAGGGGGTCATGGGAACCAAGAACGGGAGTGGGTTCCAGGAGGAGCAGACAGCCTGTGTCAGACACTGTCTGCAGGGAGGCCATGTCAATGCTGCTTCCACTAGCAAAGGCCATGTTCACTGGCCTGGAGAGCTTCCCTGTCCTCAGCGCCATTCTGGAAAAATGACCACCTGTGTAACTTCTTCTTTTTAACTTTGAAATTTTAGACTTAAGAGCTGCAAAACCAGTACAGAGTTCCCACATACCTCTGACCCAGCTTCCACTAACTGTCCTACCTTAGGTACACCATCATCAAATGACCAAAACACAGAAGGCACAATGAAACAGTGGTCAACTGTCATACAGAGTTCATCTGCATTTTTACCAGTTTACACTGATAAGTTTAATTTTTCTGTTTAGGTCTTCACACTTAATGTCATGGTCACCTCTCCATCTACTGCATTCTGTGACAGTTCTTTAGTCTTCATTTATTCATCCAGTCGTTGATCACTATAGACTCTTGGCTTCTATTTTGTTTGCTGGATTAGGATCCGACACTATCATTATGTATTTTTTGCTCCAATTATTACAGTTTGGGCCAAACTGGCAGCTCTTTCAAATTGTCTTCTGTGACCTTCTGACACATCCCTCTATTTTATTTTGAACATTTCCTTACTTTCCGGCCTTGGTTCTTTTTGTTAGAAAAACATTGGAAACCAAGATCTGGCCACATGTGTCCTTGCTTGTGGATCCTCGACAATCAGAACTGGTAAGTATGTTCGTATACCGACCCTTGTCTGTCCATCTGTATGTATGTCCATCCATCCATTAGACAAAAATGCCCAAGTTCCTCCTAATGTCTTTATCTCTAAGCCAACATGATCACAGAGTTCATTCTAGCACTCCTTTTCCAATTATCTGAAACTTCTATGATAGTGAGGAGTATCGTTATCCTTATTTGTATCACATTCACCAATTTGTTCAACCCCAGTTTACATATAAATCAGCTTCAGAATTGCACTGGTAGCCAAGCACAGTGGCACACACCTATAATCCTAGCAGCTCAGGATACTGAGGCAAGAGGATTTCAAGTCCAAAGCCAGCCTCAGCAACTTAGCGAGACCCTAAAGCACTTAGTGAGGCCCTTTCTCAAAGTAAAAAAATATAAATAGGGATGAGGATGTGGCTCAGTGGTGAATGAGTTCAATCCCCAATACCTCTCCCTCCAAAAAAGAATTGCTCTAATGAGAAAGAAATAAACCATTTGGAGTCCAGTGTTGGTGCATGTTAGCATTTTGTGTTTAGCTCTAGAGTATCCACTGAAAATGTTGTTTTCAAAAGCTACCCAGCTCCTTTCTTCCCTATCTCCTTCTGCATGCTTACACCATTCAATTGAAACACCGATTCGTTTGTCACAGCTGGCCTACCAGGTTAGGTTCTCCCTACATTCTGGGGTGGGGCCTCAATGGGTCTTCACCAACTGATATGGAGCCGTGCCTCAGTTGCTACAGTAACCAACAGAATACTCCTATCATTTAGAACTCTCCTAGCTGCCCCTTTGGAGCCAAATCCTTCCCCACCCAACCTTAGTACGTATCCGCCCTCATCTGCAGTCTCAATTTCTGTGATCTCAGTTCCCAAAGTCAACCGCAGTTTCCAGGAACTGAGAAAGTTCCAGAAATAAATGATTCTCAAGCAGTGAATTGTGCACTATTCTGAGGATCGTGATGCTCCATTCCACCTGGGATGTGATTTACAACTTTGTCTGGTATATCCACACTGAATATGCTACCCATTTGACATCGTCAGGGCTCAGAGATCCAGGACACCAGAAGCAGATGATCCTCTTTCTGAGTTCTATTGGGAAGGTAAGTAGTAGACTGACACTATGTCACAATGCCTACGTCATTCACCTCACTTCATCTGCTCACTTAGACACTATCATCGCACATCATCACAAGAAAGGACACTCATATAATTTTTATTCTAACATATTATACATATTTAATTATTGTTGTTAATCTCTTACTCTGCCCAATTTATAAATTAAACTTATAAGTACGCACATATGGGGAAAACATAGTGTATACTACATGGGGTCAGTACCAATCAGTGGTTTCCGACATCCACCAGGAGTCTTGGAACATACTCCCTATGCAAATAACTAGAGCATTCCAGAAAAGAACTGCACAATATATAACCTTTTGGCTCTGCCTTCTTTTACTCAGCAAAATGTAGTCAGGATTCATCTACACTTCTGCCTACATCAGGTCCATTCCTCTTCACTGCTGAGTAATATTCCATCATGTGGATGTACTAGTCATTCATTCATTTATTGAATGACAAGTGGGTTGCGTCCAGTGTGGTAAATATCCCTGTACAGGTTTTTTGTGTGAACTTAGGTTACTTCATTTGGGTCAAGAATTAAAATGGAATTGCCAGGTTATATGGTAAGAACATGCTTAATTTCATAGAAAAGTGTCAAACTTCTTCCAAGTGGCTGTATAATTTTGCATTTTGCCCAGTCATATGTGTTCTGATTATTCTGCATCCTTGCCAACACTTAACACTGTCAGATTTTCTCATTTTAATTGATCCATTCTAATAGGTTTGTGGTAGGAGCTCACATAGTTTTATTTTCTTTTTGTCTAATGACTAATGAGGTTGTGAATTCTTCATATGCAATTTGCTGTCTATGTGTTTTGGAAAACTGTTCAGATCTCTTGACTATTTTTTTTTTTTGGTGATGGTGGGGGTACTGGGAATTGAACCAATGGGCACTTAACCACGGAGACATCCCCTGCCCGTTTTATTTTTTGAGACAGGGTCTTGCTAAGTTGCTTTAGGCCTAAGTTGCTGAGGCTGGCTTTGAACTTGCAGTTTTCCTGCCTCAGCCTCCTGAGCCACTGGATTTACAGGCGTGGACCATCTCGCTTGGCTCTTTACTATTTTTAAATTGTTGTTCATCTTTTTATTGTTGTTGAGTTTTAAGAGTTATTTATGTATTCCAGATACTAGTCCTATATTGTATGTATAATTTGAAAATATTTTATCTCTTCATTTTCTTATCAGTATCTTTCAAAAAATGAGTTCTCAATTCTGATAAAACCCAATGTGTATGGACTTCCCTTCTTTCATTCTTTAAGCTAAAAATTTACTACTTTCATTTGCTTTTTTTTTTTTCTCTTTTTCTGTTTCCAATTCCACTGATATCTAGATGGTCTTTATTTCTTTCCTTCTTTCTTATTTTGGATTTAATTTGTTCTTTTTCTCATTTCTTAAGGAGAAGGTTGGTTACTGAGTTGAGATCATTCTTCTTTTCTCCATATAAACATTTAATGCTGTAAATATCCATTAAGCATTGGTTTAAGTAGATCCCACATATTTTATGTTGTCTTTGGGTCAGTGAGAAGTCTATTACTTAATTTCTAACTTTTGGGGGATTTTCTAGGTATCTTCATTACTGATTTCTAGTTTAATCCATGATGGTCAGAGAACATACTTAGGATTATTTCTGGGTTTTTTAAAATTTTTTTAAAAGTTGTAGTTGGACACAATACCTTTATTTTATTTATTTTTATGTGGTGCTGAGGATTGAACCCAGGGCCTTGCACATGCTAGGTGAGCGCTCTACTGCTGAGCCACCACCCCAGCCCAATTTCTGTTTTTTAAAAATTGTTAAGTTTTTATTAGGACCCAGAATATGGTTTATCTTGATGAATGTTCCACATATCCTTGAGAAAAATAAACGATTTATGTTGCTGCTGCACAGTGAATTAGTTCAGTCCTGAGGTGTCACTCAGATCCTTAACGTCTTCACCTGTTTTCTGTCTTCCTCCTCTATCTCAGAGCAGGGTGTTCAAGCCCCCAGCTATCACTGGTTTTGCTTCATGTGTCTTGCAGTTCTCTCATTAGGTGTGTAAACATGTGCATATGGACTATTCCGCATTCTTGGACAATAAACCCTTTATCGTCATGCAATCTCTTTCTGTAACCCTGGAAAAAAAATTTTTCTCCCACCTTTACTTTGTATGATATTTATGTAGCTTTCCAAACTGTTTTTCTTTTTTTCTCTTTTTACATTAGCATGACGTCTTTTCTAACCTTTTGTTTTTACCTTATATTTTTATTTTCAACATGGGTTCTTTCTTAGGGATGCTCTACCACTGAGCCACATTCCCAGGCCTTTCTATTTTGAGACAAGGTCTCAGTAAGTTGCCCAGCCTGGACTCAGACTTGTGATCCTACTGCCTCAGCCTCCAGAGTTGCCCAGATTACAGGCACGCATCACTGCACCCAGCTTTCAAGTGCGTTCCAACAGGTAACATGCAACAAGATCCTTTTACCTGATAGGACTTTTAACTGGTATTCTGAGATCATATTGAATGTGACTACTGAAGTTGTTGGGTTAAAGTGTACCATCTTGCTCATGTTTTCTATGTATTCTGCTGGGTTTTGTTTCTTTCCTCCTTTTTTTTTGTCTCATTTTAGGTTGTTTCTTTTTTTATTTTTTAGTTGTAGTTGGACACAACTTTATTTCACTTGTTTACTTTTGTATGTGGTGCTGAGGATCGAACCCAGGGTCTCATACGTGCGAGGCGAGCACTCTACCACTGAGCCACCACCCTAGCCCCTCATTTTGGGTTGCTTCTTAAATTTCATTTTATTTCTTCTATTGATTTATTTTTTTCATATACATTTTTTAGTTGTAGTTGGACACAATATCTTTACTTATTTTTATGTGGTGCTGAGGATTGAACTTAGGGCCTCACATGTACTAGGCGAGCACTCTATCACTGAGCCACAACCCCAGCCCCTGACTTATTATTTATATTTGCTTAAAAATATTTTAAATTGTTATCACAAAGTTTCTAATATATCAATCCTTAAATACCCAATATCTATCTTCAAACAATACTATTTCAGGTATACAAATCCTGCAACAGTGTTGTCCTAACCCTCCCCATCTTTGTGGTATTACTGTCATATATGTCACTTTTATATATGCTGTAAGTGCAGAATGATTTTTGCTTTAGTCAGTTATCTTTTAGTGCAATTAAAAATAAAGTTTGTCTTCTTTTATTCTGTTTTCAGTGCCCTTCACTTCTTGGTGTAGACCCAAGTTTGTTGTTGTATGTTTTGGGGTGGGGGTCTTGTATCCTATTCCTTCTACCTTAAGAAATTCCTTTAGCATTTCCTACAGAATGAGTCTGCTAGCACATAAATTCCTACAATTATTGTTTGAGAAGATCATTATGTTGTTTTCATAGCTGGAAGAGATTTTTCACTCCATATAGAATTCTGTGTGGGCAGCTTTTTCCTTTGAAGATGTCACTCTATTGTCTTTCTAGTGTGCTTGGTTTCTGGAGGAATGTCTACTGTGATTCTTTTCTTTGGGTCTATATGTGATTTTCATTCTTTTTATTCTGGCTATTTTCAATACGTACTCTTTAGTTTTATTCTTAGCAGTCTCACTATAAAATGCCCAGGTTAATTTTTTTTTTTTTAATTTTATCTTACTTAGTATATTTTGTATCCATGGAAAATTCTTGACCATTTTTTCTTCTGAAATTCCAACTGAACATATGTTAGTTTGACATTGTTCCCAGATCCTTAGGATGCTGTTTTCTGTTTCTGTGTCAGTTTAAGTAACTTCTGAAGTCAGCTGTCTTGGAGTTTATTGATTCTTCCCCTGATGTGCGGGTGAAAGGCCTTCTTCATCTCTGGCACTCTTCCCCAAAGTATGCAAAACTTAACTTCATTCCCTTTTAACTCAGTCACTTTACTTGATATTTTTTAAGTTGTGGGACAAGCCAGTAGGAAAACAGGCACTAGGGTGTGCAGTGTCTCAGGTGGTCCTGATGTCCGTCCCACCCTGATGCTGGGCTTGCACACTGGCCCCTGTGGCCTCCAGCCTTGGGTTAGTGCTGGGATTATTTTATGACCTGTCAGGTGCACTTCAGAGCCACAGGCTGAGCCTTGTTCTGGTGACTGCTTTATCTCTTGGGAGGATTTTTTTATTCTTGCTTTTCAACAGCTTCATACATTTTTGCTGAACACTGACTACCTGTATAGGACAGTATAGACTGGGCCTTTCCTTCTGAAAGTCCTATCTCTGAATTAACCCTATTAAATTTTAGACTAGATTCGTGTTTGTTGTTGTTATGGTTTTATGGATATAAATCCATATTCAGATCATGCTAACTACACTTTATGCTTCCAGGGACAGCTGGTTTGCAAGGTTTTTGCTTTGCTTTGTTTTTTCTACATGTGTTCCACTTCCAGCTTTTGGTCTTCCCTTTGCTCATGACTCAGGAAGGTCCACCTCCAGCAAGCTGCTGGAAGCCAGTGCACCCAATCTAGCACCTGCACCTCACTCCTCCCTGAAAGCACAAGTCTCGCCTTAGATTTTAGGTATGCTGACTGTCCTGTAACCTTGGCACACCAGCACTCTGATGGGGTCAAGAAAGGTCATGAACTTGCTGTCTGTCTTCCATAGTGAGTTTGGAGTGCTGAATCTGTTCCCACAACCCTGAGCAGAGCCTGGAAGCCCCTCCTAGGCAGCTTCACCTGTGGGCCCCCTGCTCTCACTCAGGCACTGCTCCAAGTCAGACACGCAGAACCAATCAGGCCTCTGGCAGTTGACATCTGTGTGCGTGGCTGACAAAGTTGCCCCCCTCCCCCATTTGGACTTTTAAAATCTCATTTCTCATTCTATTTTAAAGCATTATTTGCCCTTGTAAGAAACATAAAAGTATAAACTCAAAACTTGAGTTCTTTTTGGTTCTGGCACACTATAGAGAACATGTACCAGGGTCACTGCACACCTTCCTTCTTGTTGGTGTAGTCCTCTATTCAAGTTCTAACATTTAAATTGCAACATTCTTGAATCACATCCTGGTATCTCTCAAATAAACAGCAATGAAAGGTTTTTGTTTTTGTTTTTTTTAAAGAGAGAATTTTTTTTTAATATTTATTTTTTGGTTTTCTGCAGACACAACATCTTTATTTGTATGTGGTGCTGAGGCCCTCACACGTGCTAGGCAAGTACTCTACCGCTGAGCCACAACACCAGCCCCATGAAAGGTTTTTACAGCTCTTTAAACCAGTGGATCTTAGAATGTTAATAAAAGCCAGGATCCTTAAAAGGCATTTGTTCTCCAAAGCTACACCAAATGGGGACAGGCCGCCCTCCCCCATAGTCACATCTGCATGTGCTGTCAGTGAAACGTCTAAGAGCAGCAACATTTGTTTCCAAAGCGGCAGGTGAGCAGAGAGACTGCCTGTCACTTATGTGATGGCATGTAAATGATGAAAAGCTGTGGTCTGCCTGTCTACAGTGTTTGAGAGTTCTGATGGGGTCACCAGACCAATACAGTAATAAGAAACTGGACAGTGCGGGAGGTGAGACAGGAAGCTGCTTGGAAATGAGATGAAATACAGAAGTCAGGATACAAAACTGTGACACTAATAATGAGATCCTAGGTCAAGGCAGCAGGGAGCAGGACAGACTGGACCAGACAATGAAGAAAACGTTTAGAAATGTTAACTTTAAGACGTCCCCAAAGGTCTTAAAGACACATGAAATGATATATAGCAAGAATGAAACTTAAGATAAATTCTTTTTTCTTCTTCTTAAGTTTAAATCCTGGTTTATCTTAAATAGGAGTGTGAAAGGGAATCTGGTGCTTTCTAAAGACAAAAAAAAAAAAAAAAAAGTTGCTATTCATTTCTTATGCTTTCCGCCAAGGTGAGAAGGGAAACTGACAGGCAGGCCTTGTTAGGTCTGGGGAGAACCCTGTGAGCTCTTCATGGTCTGAAGGCAAGTGACCCTTCGGGATTTGTAGGTTGGCATTCAAACCCCAATGTGGTACTATCAGAGGTGGGGCTTTGGTGCAATTAAATCACGAGGGCTCTAGGACTGTCATTAATGACTACACAGGGGCTAGACGCGGTGTGCTCTGCTCCCAGAGTCCGAGAACTTGGGAGGCTCAGGCAGGACAATCATTGAGCCTGGGAGTTTGAGGCCACCTGGGCAACGCTGTGAGATCTGCTGGAGGGAGCCAGCTCAGTCCCTGTAGAACACAGTGCTCCTCCCTCTGAAGGACTCAGCACTCCAGAACCCATCTTTTTCTTTTTTTCTTGGTACTTGGGATTGAACTCAGGGCACTTGACCACTGACTCTCATCCCCAGCCCTATTTTGTATTTTATTTAGATACAGAATCTGAGTTGCTCAGCACCTCACTGAGTTGCTGAGGCTGGCTTTGAACTTGTGATCCTCCTGTCTCAGCCTCCTGAGCCACTGGGATTACAGGTGTGTGCCACTGCACGCGGCTTCAAGGATCCATCTTGAAAGCAGAGACAGGGCTCTTACTAGACTCTGAGCTTGCCACGCCTTGCTCCTAGCCTTCCTGACCTCCAACACAGTCTCAGATCCTCACACAGCAGCACAAAACAACTAAGGCAGGCTACCGTGACTTTACATGAGGAAGAGCACTGCGATTTTTTTATGGCATACATGCTGTCAGGTCCTGAGAAACAGCTATTGGACTGTCATTCATTACTGGCTTTAGGAAGACTGAGTATCACCCCCACCATGTAAAATGCCTACAGCTGACAATGATAGAGACCATTTATACCACTGAGGTGACTAAAATCTATCATGACTGCCAAAATTACATTAACATTCAGGGAAAAAAATGAAGGGAAAGTTAGCTAAGTTAAAAAGTCAATCTGACGTGATTTCTATATCAGAGTACTTTCCTCTGCTATATAATGTAACTAGGTTAACTTTTCAAAATAATGCCACTAATACAATTGATCAATTCTTTTGAAGTAGTCCTTACCTCATGCTTGAGAAAAGTAAGCATGTATTAAGGAAAAAAAACAATGTTTTTCATTCAAAAATCAACTCTTGGTTTATACGGAAATAGGAAAATCTTGAATTTGCAGGTATTATCATAAAAGTTAATTCTTCAATAAAAATACATCAGAGCCACATTTTAATACCATTTAGCTTTCAGAATAGTATCTGTTGCCACCATTATTGCTGTTTTACTAATGTCATTTGGGCAAATTAAGAAAGCTGAAAAGCAGCCACATGGCTCAGGGCTTCATACTCCAGGCTCCCGTGCAACACTCTGCAGGAGAGCTCAGTCCCTCGGGGAGGCCTCAGGAACTCTGACTCACCACCACCAGAGGGCTCTGGGCATGTCCCCATCACTGGCTTGACTGACGACCTGGCCATTGAGTCGATGTAGAGCTGCTGACCCAGATTCTTAATTTTGTTCACACTGGCGTAGACCTGCTTCAAGGTCATCTTAGGAAAAGAATGATAAGACAGGTTTCAAATATTATAAATATGTACATGAAAATATACATAAACAAAACACTGTTCACTTCTGGTTCTCTGAAGACACAACAAGAAAAGCCATGGCTTGAACTCAACTGCCCATGGGCCATGGTACATGGTGCCAATGTGACTTTAAATGCATCAGTTTACAGCATGCTAATTTTTAGAAAGCATACAATTAATCCAAATATCATCTTCCAAAGTTGGTTTTTTTGTTTTTTTTTTTTTACAGGTTTTCAAATCAAAATGGATTGAAATGTCTCTTATCAATTGAGGGCGAAGATGTCATCAAGTGCAGGCCCAGTACTGACAGACCACCCAGCGCCTGCACAGGAACATATCTGCACGCACCGGCTCCTTCTGCACTTCCTCCATGCAATGCCCACTCGACTCGCTGGAAGAGTCCACGCTGACCTGGTGCTCCTGCGAACCACTGCTTCCCAGGCTCCCATAGCCACTGGAAGTATTCATGTGAATAGGCTGAGAGAGAAGAAGCCTAATTTCAGAGTCTCTGGCTATATAAATGGCAAATGGTAGCATTAAGCACCTGAGAGTTTCTCTAAAATCATCAGAAAATTAACTTCAGAAATCCCCCATCCTAAATTAGATATTTTGGGGCTGATGTTTTTAACCTGGATGCTGATAAGAAAGACACTCCTTTGTCATTTACTGTCAAGGGCAAAGTCTTGATTCCCAGTCTAAGTGGATATTTCTGGAACAGCAATTGTTTTAAATGCATAGTATAAATAATTTTTAAAACATGAAAATAAATTCTATTTATTTATGCTGAGTTTAGTATAAACAGAACAAACTAAATATACACCATTTTTTGGAGAACTTCACAGACACTTCACAAATCCTAGAGATTTTATCAAAGACATTTTGAAAACCACTGGGCTAATCTATGTGACACTCATTTTTATTTACTAGTAGAAACCATCTTTGGTATTTCTTTTCAACAGGCAATTTCTCCTGCTTTTACCTTCTAATAACTACAGATACTGAAACTTACTGTCCCTTTCCTTCACCTTTAAAGTTGGGATTATTTAAAAAAAAAAAAAAAATACGCCAAAACCGAGAGGTTGAACATGCTGGTGGTGCCTCTCGGGTAGAAAGGTTGTTGCCCAACTGCTGTGACTCGGTAGGCTGTTTTACAATGCGTTTTTCCAAAAGGATTCCCTATATTTCACATGAAATAAGGAGCAAAAAAGTTAGCATAATTTAATCTAAAGACAAAAATTTATGTAGAGGTAAAAATTTCTCTTTGCTTACAGTTCAGGAAGTGAGTTTATTAATATTGAATGCTAACATGAAACCCAATTATGTAATTTTGTGTTTGGTTTTTAATATTTTTCACTTTACCTGCAACAGAAGTTTATGAATTTGTTCTTGTAATTCTGTTATGTCTTTTTCATTACTGTTCATCTTTTTTATTCTTGTAGCAAAAACATCCTCATTTAGTGGACTCCTATAAAATGCCAAGTAAAGGGTGAATCAAGCAATTTTAAATCCATTTACAATGAAGTCCAGAGTGATTTTTAACAATTTTACTCGAAAATAAGTTTGTGCTTTTATAAAGCAACTCTTGACTCTTGACTCCAAATACAGGAAATATGAAGCTAAAATTCTCTTCATAGAGGTATAGTAAATACAAGAAACAAATGAGGCACTGACAGGCTTCGTAAGTTTCTCTGAGGCACTAATCTTTCTGTAATCACAGCCATATGTATAAATAAAATCAGTGACGAGTAGCTCCCACCGCATCCTGCATGGGGAGGGAAATCAGTAACCGTAC
This sequence comes from Marmota monax, assembly GCF_021218885.2. NCBI lineage: Eukaryota > Metazoa > Chordata > Mammalia > Rodentia > Sciuridae > Marmota > Marmota monax. The sequence goes on from NW_026694750.1 coordinate 3,791,331, forward strand.
GGAGGTGTGGGCTGCCTGGAAATAAAAGGCTGAAAACATAATATTAAGAAATAAAGACAAAAGAGACAAGAAATATATGAAAGCAGGGGCTTGACAGGTGTCTGCCTCTGATCTACAGCCCCTGACTCTCATCTCACTTTTAAAAGTCAGGAGTACCTGATGGGTCTGAGCCTAACAAAGGGAGAAAGCCCACCAACCTTTATTTTATAGGGGAAAAGAATGCATTCTTAGGAAGGGTTCTTGAAGAGGGAAACTGGCACAGTAGGGGCCTTATCACTTACACAGTGAGTCTCCCTCCTGCAGGTAGCTGGCGCCTCTAGGCTGTTCAGGCTCACTGGTGTCTAGTGCACTAGACGTACAGGCTAGCAGGTGTACAGGCTGGCAGGCATCTAAAATTACATGCCAGGCATGGAATTGGCCCCATTAACAGCTGCTGCCTGCAAATGGGTGTGTCTTTCTACGCCTTCTCATGGAAAGACTCCCAGATGCAGTCAAGCTGTCCAAGGCTATGGAGTTCAAAGCAATAATTTATTTGCTGCTCTGGACAAGTAGCCTCCTTAGCTTCTAAAACATCTTCAATAATGTCTGGCTTCAAAATTTGACATTAACTCAGCAAGTTCCTCTAGGAGTTTTAACACCCAAGTTTGCCAAACAACAACTAATGTTTGATGCCCCTAATCACTTAACCTATCTATTAACAGGAGTCTAACTCACAGTCATGGTGAAGGTGTGGCTGTCACCAAATTACTTTCAGGCCCGTGTATACTCAAATTCTACAGATTTAAAATCTACTACTGAGTATAGTGAACAACAGACATGCCAACAAAGATAACAAAAAGGAGGCGAAATGAACACATTTAGGATCTGCTTTGTGACAAGAATTGTACTAGTTTTTATAATATACAATAAGAAGAATCACCATCTCAAAACACTTATGATGTACCAGGAACTATTCCGAGTGTAAATATTATTCACTGGAATTACAACCTTCCCAGGTGACCTAGTTGGTAAGGGGCAAGCAAGGATGGGTGATGGGACTGGAGTCTAAGCCCCAAGGTCCATGCCTTTGCCACCGTGTATGGCTGGCTCTACCTCCTGGGACCTCAGCAAAGCAAGGACTAATGAGGTCTACCCAATTAAATACACTAATTCACTGCATCCCATGAAGCAGGAGGTATTCCTGACTTTTAAAAGTGAGATGAGAGTCAGGGGCTGTAGATCAGAGGCAGACAGCTTCAGCTTGCCCAGCGTGTGTGAGGCCCTGGGTCTGCTCCCAGCATCCCATGCATGCACACATACAGTGGGAGGAATTGAGTGTCCAGGGAACATGCCCAATTTACGTAACCAAGAAGCAGCAAAGCCAGGGTCTGAATCCATGTCTGACCTCAGAGCCAGTGTTTGTTTTCCTAGGACACCAGTCTGCTATTTCTTACCACTTGTACATAAAGTTTAGTTACCTAAAACTCTAAAACACTCTCACAAAGGCAGAAATTATTATCAGACAATCATAGGATATCGGCATTTTGTTTACCTTCTCACTCTCAGGGTCTAGCATAGTGCCTCACCAGGGCAGGCAAGCCCTAAATACTTGAAAGAATACTGCACTGAAAATAATCATTATTTTCATTATCAGACAATCATAGGATATCAGCAGTGTCATAAGAGTAGTCAGCAATAAATCTACATTTGGGGACCATTCACTCATCATGCACAGCCCTAGTCATCTCTGTGTCCAGTAGCACCTAGATGATAAACAGCGACTCATCAACACCTCTCAGCACAGCACAGTGTGCTGTGCCCTGCTTCACAACCCAACAGGCTGCACCTCACCTAATTAACTGCTCTCCAGTCTGTTCCCTGTCTGTTCCCACTGCCATGTAAGCTCCATGGGGCCAGGTTTTGTCTTTCTTCACTCCTGTACCTTCTGTACCAAAAACAGTTTCTGGTGCACAGCAGACGCCCACAAAACATGTGTTACAAGAATGAATTAATTAAAATGAATGATTAGTAATCTGGAAAAAAAGTTCATCTGACTCAAAACATGTTCCATCTTTCTGTGCACTATGAGCTTGAAAATCTTTCACATGTATTTAGATTTTGTTTTTTGGGTAAATTTCTGAAATGGAAACAGAATATAGACTATTTTATACTCTGAGATTTAAATATTCTTAGTTGTGAAAATTTCTACAAGACTATTTTCAATCCAGCTGATTAACTTGCAGGTGGTGGCCAAGCGGCTGAGCAGTACCAGGCGGATGTGTGCAGGGGAGTGAGCAGGAAGAAAGCGGGCCAGGCCTCACTCTCCACTTTCTGCTTCTTCTCTAAGTGACCTCACAACAGTGGCCACTTCACCTTTTGCAAGAATTAATATAAATGATTAGTTATCTAGAAAAAAAAGTTTACATGACTCAAAACATGTTCCATCTTTCTGTGCACTATGAGCTTGAAAATCTGAATATATGATTATATTCTTAATATAATCTGAATATATGCTCTGAGGCTTTTTTTTTTTTAATTTTTTTTTTTAGGTGTAGATGGACACAACACAATGCCTTTATTTTTATGTGGTGCCGAGGATCGAACCGGGTCCTGCCCATGCTAGGGGAGCGCTTGAGTGATCTACCGCTGAGCCACAATCCCAGCCCCTGAGGCTTATTTTTTTTTAAAGAATTTTTTTTTTTTAAACAAGATTAGGGAGACAGTGTTTTCTTCCTCTAGTTAACTGTCCTGGAATACATCCACTACAGGAAGAAGAAGCCAGTGGAGGATCTAGGAAGTGAATATCTATCTCCAAATTAACAAGTGAATCCTAACATGCCTTCAGGGTGGGCACCTGGGACCCCTACCAGAGCACTCCTGGAATGTAACCCTTGAGGAGTTCCTTTAAAATCCCTGCGCTCCTCCTGATGGAGAGAACCATGGCCTCTGGGACAGGAGTCCCCTGTGTTCCTCCTTTGCTAGCAAAGCAATAAAACTTCTTTTTCCTAAAACCATGTCCTAGTTATTGAATTGGCATGGGGACAAGGACCCAGCTTTTGGTTACAATCTCTAGGAAAATTGTGCTGAATATGAGTTTTTTCTGTAAAATAAGAAGTCTCAGGACCTAAGTTCCCTGCCCACAGAGCTTCCAGGAAGGGCCCAGAGAGATGTGGGTGGGTCTCTTGTAAAACACAGCCCCCTGCCCATTTCAATGGTCACACTTCCTTAAATTCTACCTGTATGGCAGAGCCTTTGTTTTTTTTTTTTTTTTCTGACACAGGGTCTCACCAAGTTTCCCAGGCTGGCTTTCACTTGTGATCCTCCTACCTCAGCCTCCTGATCAGCTGGTATTAGAGTGTGCATGCCACTGCGCCTGGACTGACAACACCATTTTTATTTACTGTCTCTCCCCTTACACACATGTGGGTTCCATGAAGGCGAGAGAATATTTTGTTTACCTTCTCACTCTCAGGGTCTAGCATAGTGCCTCACCAGGGCAGGCAAGCCCTAAATACTTGAAAGAATACTGCATTGAAAATAGTTTTGTAAATATGATGAACAACTCTATTTTATGAAAAATTAATACCTGTAGACTCTACATTCTTTTCATCATATAATCTTGGGTCTTGAGATGTAAGCAGTGGCGTATTTTTTAAAAATGCTGACAACAGTCTGAGGATTGATTATGTATCAGGTAATTCCACACATATTCTATCAAAAAACTCAAAGGGTGACCTAAAAAATCTAGGATTTCTCTCAGGCACTGCCTGGGGGCAGGGGACACAGACCCATCAACAACCCCTGGATGGATGTTTTAGGAAAAAAATTTTATTTGCTCTGGGTTTCCGCCACATTTGCCCTGAGAAGTTACCTGATTTTATTTTCATTTCCCAATAGGTTTCCTACTGAGAGAAGAAAAGTCTCCCTCTCACTGGCACAAACAGTACTCACTTGGTAGTTCTATTTCCTATTTAAACTTTTAAATTATTTTTAAACACAAATCAATCTCAGAGTAGCAAGGAACCCATTCCTCCCATTGAGGTTCTAAACCTGCTCTGCAGAGGCCAAACCCTAGAGTACAAAGCAGTAAGGGAAACCTCAAGACATTTCTCATCATGAAGGGAATACGAACCATCTCCACTGCCATATAAAAAATCTGATAAAATACATTTTATTGGTAGATCTACTGTTCTCAGGTTTTTGTTTTGGTCTGGTTGGTTTTTTTGGTACCAGGGATTGAGCCCAGGGGTGCTTTTTTATTTTTTTATTTTGAGACAGGATCTTGCTAAGCTACCTAGGGCCTTGCTAAGTTACTGAGTCTGGTGTTGAATTTAAAATACTCCTGCCTCAACCTCCCAAGCCACTGGGATTACACGCGTGCACCCAGCTATTCTAGTTTTACACTTACGTACACAAAGTTGTATACCAAAGTACAAAACATAACTTCTTGATTTCAGCATGTCAAGCAGAGGTAAATATGCTTTCTATCCTTAAAAAAGCAAACACCACCCACCACTACCACCACCCAAAACCTCCAGCTATGCTATCAAAAAGAAACTGATGGCCAGGTCAAAAAACCCTACAGGTCAACTAAAAAATTCAAGGGACAAAGGCAGCCAGGTTGCTCCAGATCCATTCACATGATGTCATTGCATGGACAAGGAACAGGAGTCAGTCATGCTGGCAGGAAATGAAAGAGTGAAGAATCCGATTTTTTAAAAATCAAGATTTAATAAAACAGATACCAAAGACAGTGGACTAAGATGGACATCATTACCTTAAGTACATGAAGACACGAATGGTGTGAATATAATTTGTATACAACGAGAGATATGAAATATTGTGCTCTATGTGTGATATGAATTGTAATACATTCTGTCATATACAACAAACCAGAATAAGAAATTAAAAACAGAAACAAAAAACATACTACAAGGTAAAATTTGACAACAGAAGGCTGACATAAGAAGTTGTACACGCTATGGAGATCTTTAAAATATAGAAGAAGCAAATAGAGGGAAAAAATCCTTAGTTCCTCTACTCATACCTAACCCATATTAATTTTTTATTTCCTCTGATCTTCTTTTCCCTATTTCAGTTTGTATGTCGGAAACACAATTAGAAGGACAGGTGTAGATAACTTTGTATGCTGCATTTTACATCTAACATGTCAAACATTCTAGGTATCATGTTAGGTAATTTCTGCAAAAATTTTTATTGACCAATATAATAATACATCAAGCAAATATTCCAGAGTTTACTTAACAATGGACATTTAAGACACTCTAAGTCTGACATTATTTACTTCAGGTGCCAACTGCTTCAAGGGGCAGTCAGTGGGCTAAAGAATATTATTTAGTAAAAAAGATGTTTAGAAAATATTAAAGCCGATTGACTTACGTCCGAACTTTATGCCGACCAATGATGAAGGAAACCTTCCGGCTCCAGGGGTTCACAAAGCTGGACCAGCTGGAATCCAGTATGACGTAATCTCCATTTTGAGTACAGAATCTAATGGGTGAGTGTTCAAAGGGAGGATGGCCTGCATACTTCAAGACTACGTGAAATGAGAAGACAAAAGTGACTTTAGAGACACTGATTACAAGTGCTCTTTTCAAGTTGTTCATCTGTCAATTTTTTCAAGTGTTGAAATAGAGAACAATTGCTTTAGGGTCTCAACCTGCTGCCGATCTAGTTAAAGGCTACTGGCCAAAGAGAAACGAAGTGAAAAGTTGGACGAATCAGTGGTTAAAACTCCCCCTGCAGAGGAACAGGTCCTACCTTTCTGGTGCATGGTGACCATCAGAGGCCGGTCTTCAGGGTGCAGGCATGCTAACACAGAGGTTCCAGTCAGATCCTGAGGGAGGTAGCCCAGCAAAGGCACTGCTCTGGACCGAGGACACAACAAAGGCAGCAGGTTACACTCATTGAGTAACTGTACACTTCACACACTTTTAAAAATGCTTCTCAGCTGGGGGTGCAGCTCAGTGGTAGAGTGCTTGCCCTGCATGAGAGGCCTTGGGTTTCATCCCCAGTTCTGAGAAGCAAAACCCAACAACAACAAAGCCACCAAAAATGTCCCTGAAAACACTTCCTTACTAAGTTCTAAATAGGAAAAAAACTTATGCAAAATATGTTCGTGAAACGATTTATTTATTTATTTATTTATTTTTATACTTCAAATATTTTATTATGTTGGTTTTATATTCACACAAGGGAAAGGAAATCATCAGCTTCCCATCATCAGGGACAGATATTCACTAATTTCCCACATATGAGGAAATATGATGGTGGTATGGTATGAGATTTCCAGTTACCAAGTGGCCACAGACCCTTAAAATCTTAAAAACCTACTGGGGAGATAAGAAATACACACACGGAAAAATATGATGATATGATGATGATAATGATAATATGATGATGATGATGATGATGATGATAATAATAATAATAAATTCTGGGCATAGATGATACACACAAAGAGAGCTTTTCTGATATCTTTTAGGTCTCTGCATAAATGCCTCCTTATCAGGGGGATATTTCCAGATACCATTTCAGAAGTAGTCCAATCTCCCACTCTTTAATTTCCATCCTCTTCCCTGGCTGTTTTCCTTAGTATCACCAGACATGTTTGTGTGAGTGTCTTCCCGACTCCATGAGAGTAGGGATTTTGTTTTGTTCATTACCATGCACACAGTGCTCCTCACAGAGTAGGAGTTCAATATGCATTTGCTAAATGAATGAATGAATAAATGAATAGCAGGTCTGGGAAGAGATTGCTTATGTATGGAGTACTTAGAGAAGATATTAGAAGCAGAACTTGAGTTATGCCTGGGTTAAAATCCTGAAGTCACTGGTAAGTGTACAGGTCATTCCAAATAATTGTTCTCAAAAGTGAAAGAGGTAAGAAAGAAAGCATTTGGAGGTCAGACAAATCAGATGGGAACAAAGGGACCCTAACATGGGAACAATGAGAGGAGGCTCAGATTGAGGTACACCTATCATGCAAAGTTAAAGAACTTGGTCAGTATCCTAAACAAGGGGGGAGTCAGCAAGGTTTTCTGCTAGGACAGTGGTTCTCACCCCGAGGCCCTCAAACCCACAGCAAAGCACTCCCTAGCACCATATTAGATGCAAATTTTCAGGTTCCACCTCAGACACTGACTCAGAGGCCAAGGGTGGAACCAAGTCTCTGAGTTTCAGTAAGCCCTCCAGGTGCCTCTGACACTAAAGCTAGAGAACCACTGCACTAGGGATACAGTTGAATCAAAAACAGGAACATGTGAGGAAGATTACTCCTACAACAGTATAGCTTGGGTAATGGAGAGATGGAAGTAAAAGCTCAAATAATGCATGGATTGGACTCTAAGTGTTCTGGGTGTCCATATTCTTCTCCTTATCTTATGTCATATAAATCTTTCCCTTCTTTTGTGGAAACTGTCCATTGCCACCCCACATGCCTAGTACCAAGTAAAACACTGATCACAGAATACCCTTCACTCTACCCGGCCCAACCACATAATGTCCTAGGAGTGGGGACCAGGCTCAAGTGGGGTCAATCACAAAACCCCCACCCCACCTGGCCAATGTGATTGGCTCAAGAGTGGGCAAAATGTCCTTTCCTGGGATTTCCTCAACGAGAGCTGGGAGAAAGCTCTTTCCTCTCTGATGGCAAAGCTGAGAAGATGTGAGCCCAGAGCCGCCAACAGCCATATCCCTCACCATGTGGAAGAAGCCAATCTTGCGACAGATTCTAGGATAGACTTGACTTTAGAGAGACCTTCTTTACCAAAATACACCACTGTGAGATGAATCCTCTTGTCCTGATGAATACAAACATCCCTGAAGTTCTGCATAAACTGTGCAAATGCTTCAGTTCTTTCAGCAAGTGGCACAATGATATTAATAATTGATCTAGTAATGTCAATCATCTCACTCTTCACTTTCATGAGAGGTCCAAAAGGGCGGAAGAGGGTCACACGTCTATATTCCATAAGGTCTGCTTTCTTAAAAAAGAGTTCATACTGTGTTCCCTTATCTTTCTCAGTGCGACAATAACCTTCTATGAAGTCATTTTCATTAAATATAAGTTTCTATCCCAGGGGACCCGCCTCATCTTCCTGTTCATCATCTTCATCAGGATTATTAATGACCTCCAAGCCAGCTTCAATAACGTCTGTCAATTCATCTCATTTGTCTTTTCTAAGCGGCTTTTCTTCAAGATGTCGAGTGAGACCCATTTCCAACTAAAATACTTTCATTAAAGTAAAACTTTCAAAAGGAATCACCCCATACTCACTGGGTAGTTTGGCTCCTGTGCTAACTTCAGCTTTGTCAATCTGGGAATGAAGAAATTCTAAAAGATCACTAGGTGCTTGTTCTTTGTTGCCTTGATAGCCTATGCCATTAGCCCCTATATTCTTTCTCTCTTGTAATGATTTCATCTTCTCACTCATTTCTTGTAATTCTTGTTTTAGTTGGGCGATTTGGCGTTTCAGACTGGTTGCCCTGGTTTGATAATGTTCTTCTTGCTCCTGTAGGAGGGCTTGATAGTACTCTTTACCATAATTTTCTCCGACAACAGCAGGAAGAGATGCATTTCCATCAGTCTGAGGGGCACACTCCAGAAGGTACATAAATAATACCAAACTACAGAGCAAAGCCAGTCCTAACAGTAGCCAGTGGGTCCGGGTGTGAAGGATTGATCCTCATCTAGACATTCTTATAAATGTGTATTTGCCTAACAAGATAAGTTGCTTCTTCATACCTTTAGCAAAAGGTTATCAAAATCAAAAACAAAATCAGGATTTCCATAAAAGGTACCAAGATGAATTCTGCTGTAGTTTAAAAAAATTGTTTTCTCAGTAGTCATGACTACTTGTAGAAATGAGAAATTAAGTATACTTCCTGTTTTGTTACCATGAAATCCAGAATAAAACAATCTGAACTATAAAATCCATTATATGGGTAGTGAGCTTTCGCGCTGGCCCTCTCGGTCCACCGCAGCCACCAAGCTACCCCCACCTCCGGGATGGCGGGCGCACATGGGGGGCGCCCCTTGCACTGGGGCCACCGCCTCAGCAACCCACCCGCCGGGCGCGCCGCTGCGCCAAGCTCATGAAACGATTTATAAAAGCAACAAAGTAAGTGGCTGCACTGAGGGGAAATGGTCTTATGATCCAGTAAATGTTGGTGTCAATAGAGAAGCTGCATCACAAACACACATAGAATGAGCCAGAAGACAGACCTGGTAAGACCAGGCATCTGTTTCCAGCAAGTTCTTCAGAAAGAGTCTGATGCCCATTATGTTTCCATTAAAAAAAAAAAAAAAAAATCATAACATAGATGCTGATAATTTTAAATGAATAAAGCAGGTTACAAATTTATACAGTGTTGTTATAATTTAGATCTTGAATGTTTCCAAAAGCCCACATTAAAGGCTTGGCCCCTGGCCCATGCACATGTTGAGACCTTCAGTGTGGAGGGTCTAGTGGAAGGAAGTCAGGTTACTGGGGACCCTGGCCCCTTGCGCTTTCTCTTTCTGCTTCCTGGCCACAGCTTTGCTCCACCCCATGCTCCTGCAGGGATGTTCTGTCTGGCCACAGATGCAAAGGCAATGAAGCCAACCAGCCATGGACTGAAACTTCTGAAACTGTGAGCCAAATAAAACTTTCCTCCTTACAAGTTGATTATCTCGAATATTTTGTCACAGTAACAGAAAGCTGATTAACATAGCATGCTTAAGAATACTTAAATACAAAAGATGATATGAAGTAGACACAGAAACACTTTTAGGACACTTAACACATTCATGGGAAAACTGTTATGATAAGAGTAAAACTGCCCTAGAAAAAGCTGACTTCATGACTATTTCCAAAAACATTTTCTAATGCAATAAATTCAAGCTATTTACAGAATTAGCCTTCGATTTTCTAACTTTACACAGAATATATTATACAAAGTATTTCATTAATTACTGTTTGGTTTCAGGGTAACTATAATTAATAAACCCATTTTCAAATGTTAAGCTTTTTTGGGGGGGGGGGGGCTGGGGATGAGGCTCAAGCGGTAGCGCGCTCGCCTGGCATTTGTGTGGCCCGGGTTCGATCCTTAGCACCACATACAAACAAAGATGTTGTGTCCGCCGAAAACTAAAAAATAAATATTAAAATTCTCTCTCTCTTTAAAAAAAAAAAAATGTTAAGCTTTTTAAAAATCAAAATTAATACTTATCATTATTATGCCCAAGTTTTTGTCATTTTTACTTTACACTATGTGTGGAACAGCATGGATTCCCAGATTTTCAAATTTCTTTAATAATTAAAATTCAAAAATAAATGTGAGGGAAAATGGCAGTTACAAATATAATATCAATCTTTAATACTTCCAAATAAAGATATTGAAAATCAGTGATAAGCAATTATTAATATCTACCATTACTATTCTTTAAATAACAAAAACTATCTAAACACCCTCCTCAAAGAAAGAAGGAATGACTTAAATTCAAAATAAAGAAAAATTCTTTAAATAAATTCTCTTAAAAAAAAAAAAAAAAAAAAAAAAAAAACAACTTTTCCCCCACTTCATAAACTGATTTGAGGAACACTTGTCCACTGGGAATGCCTGGGATTAGAGAAGCCAGTGACCAGTTTGAGTGTCCAACATCATGGGTATTACTGGTAAACTGGCTCCCAGGTTCACTGTGTGCTTCTGCGAAGAAGGACTGACCGGCCACCTAAAGCATCATGAAATCTAATATGGTCTCTTGTAAATCACTTTTAGAAATATATCAAGTGTTTATGTTAAAAATCAGACAACACAAATAAATTCCAACCTAACTAACAACAATCTTGTGGGCAAAGGGATGGACTGCAGCTTCACAATGTAGAAGAGCATGCAAACCTGATGTAAACTTTTTCTCATATTTAATACATTTTCAGGAACAAATTTCTTATAGATTTAAAGAAATTCTTACCTTTCATCTATTTCAAGAAACACACACCCTGGGGTGTGTGTTGTGGTAAAAATTCTTTTATCCACTGGGATTCGAGGAGCTAGGAGAAAACAGAAAGACCCATTTAAAGGCAATGGCTAATTAAATCCACTTAACTACTGCTTAACATATTAAAAAGGAACCAACATATTTGAAATATGTATGAAATATGATATGTCAAGAACTATGTAATGTTTTGAACAACTAATAATAAAATTAAAAAAAAAAAAAAAAGGAACTAACATCACTATATGAAATAGTGGAAATCTCCCTTGGGGTCCAGGCCTTCCAGCAGCCAAAGCTACAGACAAATGATAAGAATTTTCATTAACTACATCTTAATCAAACCAAGTGTGACATTCACTAAGGATAACTTTGAAGAAAAATTCTGTGCCCACTCAATAGCCTGTTTTCATCACAAATAATCTAGTGGTTAAAGCAGAAGTAAATGAAAAGTTTAGTGATAGTTAGTGGTTGCAGACAACTCAACAACAAAAGTATCTGAAATTTACTTAGTACATGGACGGTCTTTGCATAATAAAATCAGTACTGTCGGGCTGGGGTATGGCTCAGTGGTAGAGTGCTCGCCTAGCACATCCGAGGCCCAAATAAAGGTATTGTGTCCAACTACAACTAACTAAATAAATATTAAAAAAAAAAAATCACTACTGTCAGTTTTGCTCCAACATGTGATTTAAAAAACAAAGAGATGATACACTAGGGAACAATCTGAGCATCTATAGCACCACATTTGCTCAGGTGCGATTTCTTTTGCAAGAAACCTAACATGGAGGCAGAAGTTGGAGCCACTGAAGACACTAAAACATGCACCACTCCATCATCATCCTGCTAGCTGGGTTCTTCCTGTGTTGTCTGCCAGGCGTACTGCAGTGTTTAGTATCTCTTAAGCATGATGGGGCTGGAGTTGTGGCTCAGTGGCAGAGCACTTGCCTAGTATGCATGAGGCACTGAGTTCGATCCCTGGCACCACATAAAAATAAACAAGTAAAATGAAGGTATTGTGTCCATCTACAACTAAAAAAATTTTTTAAAAAAAAGCATGAATGTGTAAAATGAGCTTTTATTTTTATTAGAATCCTGTCTTATTTTTCAAGTGTGAATAAGTTTTGGGCTGACCCTACTGTCACCACAGCTCTGCAGGTTTGTGAGTTCGTGCAGGCAAGCATGCTACATCAGAATGGCAGTGACTGCCACAGCACCCAGAGCTGCCTGAGCACTGGCACGTGAGTTTAGAAACATGGCTCTGCTTGCTCAAGTTTCAAAACAGTTTTTTAAAAACATACATTCCAGGGGCTGGGGGTATAGCTCAGTTGGTAGAGTGCTTGTCCCGCAAGTATAAGGCCCTGGATTCAATCCCCAGCAACCCCTCACAAAAAAAAAAAAAAAAAAATGCATTCACTCCTGTGGCCTCTCTATGCATCAGTTTCAGTGCTCAAATTCCACACAGACAGAATCAAAAAGCCCTACAGAATGGGTCACCAGCAGAGAAGGGACTGGAGGACCATGGATCTGTCTGAAGTCCCAAGCTAAGATTGTGAGGCCAGGCAGTCAGTGAAGATGGCTGCTCCGGAAGTCAAGGTCAGTAAAAGCTGACAAGTATGCTCAGAGTCCAGGAGCCCAACTCCTAAAAAAAAGCATCTTTCTGCCCTAGGGCTGCAGTGAACAGGCTTCGCTGTGTTCCTATCTGATTGCTGGCATTTCTGCATCTCATCTAAAGGCAGGTCCTCCTGACTTACCTTCATAACCAGAGTGAATCTTCTCAACCAGCGTTAGACAGCAAGGTTCTGATTCTGGTTGGGTAGAGCTATGTACATGAACCAAATAGGGGATGATCCGGAACGGGGAGTAATGCTTCTCGTGCTCTCTGCCTCCACCTCCACTGAAGAGATGGAAGGTGGTTAGTGCTGGCCCTGGTGCCCTCTGGGAATGGCCCCATGGGGAATTCCCAGACAGACACGATCAAATCTAAGATGTTTAAACAGCTTGTTTTCCATAGCAGGGCAAGGTTAGTTTGAAATTTCAATATCCAGGCAATACTACTCGTCCACTATTCATTGAATAAAAGGTTTTATGGAGAACTGCTTATATCACCATGAGACTAAAAGCAGAACAGACACTGCATGATTTTCTCCTGACCTCTGTGCCCCAAATGCCCAGGCTGACTCTTCCACTTCTGCCATAAGGAGGCCTATCTTATGGGTCTACCTCAAGTGCCACCAAACAGAGAACTGGTTCTCTGTGGTCATGTCCCAAAGCCAACTCTCAGTTGTCCCTTGCCACTTCTTCTTTCCAAGAACTAATTTAGTCTCACAGCTTCAGCTGGACAGTCGGGCACTCTAGTCCTTCAAGATGCTGCCTGAGGAGGAAAGGAGAAGTCGGGTCTGAAATCCAGCCCCTGCCCAGCCCTGGCCTTGAGCATGTGCCTCCTCCTGATTCTCACGAAGATCTGGGATAGGGGTGGTGTCTGGCTCTGAGTGACCAGTACAAGGATTTCACCCCAGCTGCCCAGGGGACATTTTCACTAGGATGTGCCACCATCCCTTAAGAGTCCATATGACCGAGGTCCGACTCCCACACTCCACTGTACTAACCACACCTCTACTCCACACCATCCCGGTCCTGACACTAATCCCAAGCCGGTCTCAGTGCTGCCAGACATGAGCCCAACACACACTCCCCACTGGCTCTCCCCTCTCTTCCCTGTTCCTAGGACCCCTGCTCCTCCTCCTCCTCCTGCCCTGCAGCAGGTGGCCACACAGGGGTTCCTGGATTCCCTCCTACTCTTCCCTCCGTTCCACGATGGGCTTCCCAGGCTCCTCAGCCCAAGGGTTCTCATGCCACTGACATGCTGATGACCTAGGACCCACCTCTGGGCTGGACACTTCCCTTGAACTAGACTCATGTCTCAGCTCAGATCTCAAACTTAACTTGCCTTCCTGCCTCTCTCCAGGAAGCTGATTCTCCTACAACTTCCTCCACCTCAGTAAGTAACTCCAGCTGAAAACTCTGCTGTCATCCTTGCCCCCTTTTCACCTCACACCCCAAATTGAATCCTTTTGTAAATCCTGGCAATAATCCCACACGAAGGCTGCTGTGCACTGCCATGCTGGCCTGGCACTACGGACAGGCAGCCTTGCACCACTCTCCCTGCCTCTGCCCCTTCACAGTACCGCCAACACAGCAGCCAACACAACCCTTGGTAATGTAAATTATGCTTCCTTTCCAAAACCCAAAGCTGTCTGGCTCTGTGCACTGAAATTCCTGGAGCAGTGAAAACCCTGTAGCAGCCATGCCTACTACCCAGAGCCAGTCTCCAGAGCTTTCATGCCACTTCCCACAGGAACTGGGGATTCCCAGGGAAATGACTGACTGCAACTCTGGGACATCACATGCCTGAAAGAAAGGAGGGTGACCTCACGGGCACCCTCTCAAGGGCACAGGAACCACCCTGAAGGGTTTCCTACTGCTGAAATGGGCAATTTGAGCATCACAAAGATGAACGGGAACAAACATTCTGAAAAAACCTTTGAGGAAATAACACGATAGCTGAGATTTGCTCCAAAATAACTTGGGGAAGAGGAGCCGAGGAATTGGTGATAGTACACTGGTCACGGGTTAAGGTTATTAAAGTTGGGTGATTATATATTGATTCTCTACTTTTCTGTTATGTTAGAAAACTCCCAAAGTAAAAGGTTTTTGAAATAAGTGATGACCCTGAACAAAACTTACTCCATTCAAAAGCTGCTCCCCGCATCTTGGTCCTTCCTTGGCCTCAGCCAGGCAGATTCCCTGCTGCCCGCCCCCCGCCAAGGCGGTGCCAGGCTGCACCCTCTGCCAGGAACAGCTTCCTCAGACACTTCTCGGCCCTCCATTCCCGTATGGCTCACTACCTCACCTCCTCCGGTCTCTGGCTGCAATCAGGCTTCTTAAAAGGAGAGTTCCTTGATTACTCTTGCCACCGTCTGGGTATGGCTTGTCACCACCAAAGTGCTAAATGCCAGTGCAAGGTACTGAGAGGTAGCGGGGCTTCAAGGGGTTTAGGGTCATGGGACCACCCCCAGGAAGGGTCGGTGTCGTTCCTGTGGGAGTGGGCAGTTTCAGTGAGAGTGGGTTGATCTGCCATCTGGTTCCCTGGCCCCTTCTCTTGGCACATGCCAGCCTGCCTGCATCATGAGGCCCTTACCAGAGGCCCAGCAGATGCTGGTGTCATGCTCTGGACTTCAGAACTTGGACACAAATAAACCTTTCTCCTTTATAAATTTTCCAGCCTCAGGTACTCTAAATAGCAACAGAAAATGGACCAAGGAAGCCTGAAATACAAGGGCAATCTCTTCACTTCCCAGAACTCCCTTCTGCTGAGTTAGTCTCTATAAAGAATTTACTGCCAGGGACACACACATTTACATGTTATTGGTCCCCACTACAGAACTCAAGTACACAAGGGCAAGCGTTTTGACCCCAGTACTATAATCATGCCTGCTCAGAAGTTGAACCTAAACACAGTCATTAAGCTGATGAACCCACAGGGTATTTCCTGGGGGCCTGGGCTGTTGGTGGGCAGCAGCATAGGCCTCCCTGCTTGCCCTTCCTAGGCTCACCCCTCCTTGCATTCAGATCCTACCAGCGCAGGCCCCCAAATCCATGGGTGATATCATTAACCAATTACATGGGTTTCTCTCTAACTATCTACAGCAGTTATAGCTTTAATCACGATGCCATCTTAAAATATTTTCCCTTTTTATTATGAAAGTAAAGTCTGTAAGAAATAAACTACCATTAATCTTATGGTCTATTTTCTTCTAGTTCACCATCTCTGGATTTTTTAAATCCTTCTCACAAGTATAAATACCTTGCTTTCTTAAAGCTATTTAAATGGGGTATAGTGGTGCAGCAGAGACTTGGGAGGCTGAGACAGGAGAATTGTAAGTTTGAGGCCAGCCTCTGCAACTTAGTGAGCTCCTATCTCAAAAAATAAAAAGGGTTGAGGATGTATTCAATGGTAGAGTGTCCCTAGGTTCAATCCCTAGCCCCATGGGGGAGGGGGATGGAGAAAAAACTTCAAAAATTTAAAAATTCAAGTACAGCTGAGTAGAGAAAAAAATTTTTAAATGTGACTAAAAGATAAAAAGCAGACCAAAAAGTGCACTAAATAATGGTCATTTCAAAACGTTCTTCCTGTGGCTGGGGTTGTGGCTCAGGGGAGGAGCGCTCACCTAGCAGGTGTGAGGCTCTGGGTTCGATCCTCAGCACCACATAAGCATAAATAAATAAATATAATAAAGGTACTGTGTCCAACTACAACTGAAAAATAAATATTTAAAAAACAAAAAATGTTCTTCCTACCCACTGACCCCCACATGCCACTGGGGTGGATAGTTAGCTTTCTGACTTTGCCCACTGCATTACTGTCTTGTTTATTCCTGAGCATGTCTCTTTTTAATACAAATGCAAATTCCTCATGGCAACCACATCTATTTTTTTTTTTAATCTACAACAGAATCTGGCTTAATATAAAAGAACCAAAATAAGTGCTAAATACAAACCAGAGCATCAGGTGCATTCTGGCCTCCCCAGCCTGTCCACTTACCGGATCCTGCAGAAGAAGGGCTTCACTGGAGCATATTCGTACTGCGATGCTGGAAACAGAGATAAAGCGTCAGTTTCTCATCCCAAGGGCCACACTCCTCAGATGAGCAGTCTCACACTATTGCCAGCCAACAACTGAGGATTATTTTTAAAAAGAGATGAGCTTTTGACTGAGAGAGGGCTCTTTTCCCTGGGCTGAAGGGCCTTGTATTATCCCAGCAACCCTCAGGCAGACAAGTGGGGGCACCTGACTTAGTGATTGCTGCATGCCTGCCCACATTCGCTACTTCAAATGCCACCACAGTCGTCCTTTGACACCATTATTTTGGTGGTAATAGTCTGGACAGTTCTCAATACTTGGAAATTTAGAACAGTTTCAGCATTTAGCTCTATGAAATATACATTTCTTTGACTTTTCCCCCTTCACTTTAAATTCTTTCCTTGGATAAGTTTCTGAAAGTTGTGTTCTAGGTTAAATGATGTGTTCATTTCACAACTCTCAGGTACTCTTTTTAAAAAAATACATATTTTTTAGTTGTAGATGGACACAATACCTTTACTTTATTTATTTATTTTTATGTGGGGCTGTGGATTGAACTCAGTGCCTCACAAATGCTAGCCAAGTGCTCTACCACTGAGCTACAATCCCAGCGCCATCTCATGTATTCTGAAATTAATTTCTAGAGACTATATGGATTTACAGTGTCACTAATGCTTTCTCTCAGTAATACTTTCTCATGATCTTCATGCCAACAGTTTGTGTCAATTTAGTGACTACTAACTTACAAGGTTACAATTTGGAAACAAATTTGCTTATCTTAGGGTCAAATGAGGGGGTTGAACCTTTACCCAAATGTTTGCTATTTGTATTTCCTCTGGTAGAACTCCCTGGAAATATTTTTGGGGCATTTGTGCACTGCAGTAAAACATGGAAAGCTTTGAGAAGTTAAAAAACAAAACCAACAAAATAAAACAACTGATGGTAGCATAAATGGTGACAACCCAAAGAACCAAAATACTGAATCAGGCTGATCTCTGCTTCCACGGAGAGGACTGTAGGAGAATCGGGGATCAGCCTCTACTGTGATGTGAACTTGCTCACCAATCACACACTGCACGAGGCTCCTGAACCCAACTGTGTTCACCTCAAGTTCCAGAATCCTGGGAGCCAGAATATGCAATCTCAGTGGGCAGAGCCCATGAAGCATTAGACACCCAGGCTACAAGTGTGAATTCTTGTTTCTGGAAGTGTGTTCGCAGTAAATAGCAATCAGATCCTTCTGAGAGGTATACAGAACGAGTTTTAAGAAGAAACATGTTCTGATGCAAAACCAAAGGCTGCCCACAGCTGGCTACATCACTTCCTATGTCCTCTTATGTTCTGAAGGCGGTAACATGGGCCCATCCAGTTGTAGGGCTCAGCAACTGTTCTCAGTATGAGTTTGAATCCTTGAGATTCACAGGAAGAAATATAATGTGCATAAGATCATGATGGCACAAGTCAATTTGAGGTACCAAAGACAAAAATTGCAGGAGACACTGTTTTTTACATGGAAGAAGCGTGTCTCAATCAACAAAGATGATCAGGCTGAAAAGACAGGACAGGGACCACACGTCAGTGCTGAAGGGAAAATGTGCAGGAGCTAGAGAATACTCTGGAGTGTCTGTCCTGTTCCTAGCTGGACCCCAGCATCTAGAATTGTCCCTGGTCCACAGTGACTGCTGAATAGATGTTTATGAAAAAATGACTAATGAGGGGAAAGAAACAAACACGGATATTTAAAGATGAAAATGTGTATTAGGAATGAGGAAGAGAAAGGCAATCAATGCTTTTGAAAGATGCAAAAAGGAGAAATGATGGAGCTAGGAGGCAAGACTGCTAGGCATGTTTTCTAGAGCTTATGAAGAAATATTCAAAAAAGATGGCAGAGGGGCTGAGGCTGTGGCTCAGCGGTAGAGCACTCGCCTAGCATGTGCAAGGCCCTGAGTTCGATCCTCAGCACCACATAAAAATAAAGTAAAATAAAAGCATAGTGTCCAACTTAAAAAAAAATGGCAGAAAGGTGACAACTGGAAAAAGAAGCAAGGCCTTTCTTCGTTGGGCCAAGAACTGGATTAAAAAAATCAGAAAAGATATATATTAACTGACAAAGATGAAATAGTTCTGTTTCACACAGTGCAAATATATTTCACATTACTGGTCTATACACTTAAAATTGATTTAAGAAGGCAAATTTAATGCTATAGTTTTGTTGGTTTTTTTTTTTTTTTTTCTTTCTATTTTCTTTTTGGTACTGGGGTTTGAACCTTGAACCCAGGGACACTTAGCCACTGAACCACATCCCCAGACTTTTTTTTAAAAAAAATATTTTATTTAGAGACAGGGTCTTGCTAAGTAACTTAGCGCCCAAGTTGCTAAAGCTGGCGTTTAACTCACCTGTGTCAGCCTCCCAAGCAGCTAGAATTACAGGCATAAACCATCACACCTAGCTGCTATACATTTTTTAATCACAATTTTTAAAATTTAATTTTTTTTTAATAATTAAAGGGTTTGGAATCAGAGAGTAAGCTCTTCGAGACACTTCACAAAGAAATGAAATATTATAAAGAGTGATTTAAAAAATAAAGGAATTATTTAAAGATCACACAGGACTGAATGTCACAAGGAAAACTGACTACACATCCCCGGTTCAGATAGACAAGCATTTCAAAAAAGAAAGTAATGAGATTCATAAACTTTTAGGAGGAAGCAAGAAAAACTGGAAAAGGGAGCTATCAGTTTTATCTCTAAAGTAAAATCCATTAGATAAGGAAATCATGAAATCAACATAGAGGAAAAACATTTAATTTTATTAAAGGAAACAGGTTTTGTAGCAACTAAACTGTTGTATAGTATGCTGGTAATCAAATCATATTTTAATATATAATCTATGGGGCTGGGGATGTGGCTCAAGCGGTAGCGCGCTCGCCTGGCATGCGTGCGGCCCGGGTTCGATCCTCAGCACCACCACATACAAAGATGTTGTGTCCACCAAAAACTAAATAATAAATATTAAAAAATTCTCTCTCTTTCTTTAAAAAAACCTGTTTAAAAAAAAAATATATATATATATAATCTATGAAACTAACTTGACTAAATGAAAACCAACTTCTTGGGTCTTTGTGTTATTAGAAACATTTAAAATGCTGTTTCAGCTTGTAATCTCAGTGGCTCAGGAGGCTGAGACAAGAGGATCGCAAGTTGAAAGCCAGCCTCAGCAAAAAGCAAAGCGCTAGACAACTCAGTGTAGACCCTGTTTCTAAAGAAAACAAGGCTGGTGATGTGCTCAGTGGTTGAGTGTCCCCGAGTTCAATTCCCGATACGTGCCCCACCCCCCAAAAGCTGTTTCATCATATTTTGACATTTTAAGAAAAGAAATAAGACAAACTATATAGTTCACATATTCTAAGTAATGCATTAATTTCTGCACTATTTTTGTAAAAATGAAACTGATCTTGGGGCATGATACACATCCCAACATTGGTCCCATTACCTCTTTGGGTCCAGCTGCTCCAGAAAGGAAGCTGACCTCGGGCAGTGTGTGTGTAAAACACCCTCACGTCTTGAGGGGCAAGCAGGTCAACAAAGTGAGAGGACTTCAAGAAATCTTTCTTACAATTCAGGATCAAAGCAGCCTGCTCAGATATGTGCAGTAACCTTCCAGAAAGAAACGAAAACACGGCCACAAAGGTATCCTATGAGAAACCATTTAAGACAAACGCAAATGTTATGATACTTATGGGAAATACCCCCAGAAAGGAAAGTTTCTTCTAGATTTCTACTATAATCAATAACCTAAAACATATACAAATCCTGAAAAGGCAAGACAATGCTAAAAATAGTTTCTTTCAGCATTCCTCTTAGAAAATATCACAAAATCTGCAATTCACCTGCTGAAGGTTTGATTTCTATGCCAAAAAATACACTGGCTCCTTCTACACAGACTCAAAATACATGTGGCACAAAAGCTTCTGAGTCCTTCTTCAGAAACCATGCCTCACACCCAGGGAATTTGCTGCCTTCTCAGCAAGTTCTGTGCCTCCCCCAGGAAGTATCCCTGAAGACGCCTCACCCAGCACCTCTGCTCTGATTATCCATTAGACACAATTAGGATTTGTTTATGATCAGCCACCATTTGTAGTATCATGTTTTCCTCTTTAGCTTTATTTTAAAGATCTTAGAGGGAAAATGTTTTCTTAAACTTTTTTTTTTTTTAAAGCTTCACATATCCTGCTACAGTATTATGCACATACTAGTTGGTAAAATAAGCTCTATTACAAAAAAGTAGCTTTTTAATTATTTTTATATGAGCTTATTTTACAATGTTACAAAATCGTTAAGTTACAAGTATGTTGAAGTCTAAATATAAAATTAAGTAATCATTCTATCAACAAAATGTGAGGCCTATTTCCCTGTCAATAAGACAAAAAAAAAAATTATCTTCCAAAATTTCACAAAAAATGAGAGCATCTCAACTCATCTGTTCTATAAAACCCAATGTAATAACCTGAAGTAGTAGATATTGAACCTAAGAATGATACAAATAGAAATTAATAATCTGGAGATGAGAATAAAAAGTAGGAAGTTACTCTGCGGCATTATTATTTTTCCTCTTTTTTAAAAAGCGTTCTCTCTGTATGACTTTTTTCATTGGTTCTTTGTAGTCTATAGGATTCATTTTGACATAATTATAAAAACCTGGAATATAATTTGTTCTACTTAATTCCCTAGTACTTCCCCTTTCCCCTCCTCTCTTCCTTCCCCTTTACTGATCTATACTGGGGATTGAACTCAGGAGCACTTGACCACTGGGCTACATCCCCAGCCCTTTTTTGTATTGTATTTAGAGACAGTCTCACTGAGTTGCTTAGGGCCTCACCATTGCTGAGGCTGGCTTTGAACTTGCCATCCTCCTGCCTCAGTCTCCTGAGTTGTTGGTATTACAGGCGTGTGCCACCGCATCTGGCTATTTTTTTTTTTTTAAGTTAGTGTCTTATGGATGTACATGATGGTGGTATGTTCATATTTGTACCTAGGAAAGTTAGGTCAGTTTCATTCCGCTGTCTTTCCCTACCCCTTCCCTGTGCCGTCACTTCATTCCCCTTTGTCTACTCCACTGATTTCTTCTATTCTCCTTTTTTTAACCCTTGCCCTTATTTTGGATTAGCTTCCATTTTTCCTCTTAATTTAAGAAAACTCAGGCATGCTAAGGGGATAGAAGCAGCTGGTGAACAAATGAAACTACTGCCCAGTACACAACACACTGCTTCGGTTTTTGGATGTTCTCTGGCAAGAGAAGCCACACATGCCTTTTGAGCAGTTTCTCCTCTGTTTACCTCAAACTGTGGTTCTTGAAACTTTCACTCAATATTTTTAAAAATATACAACTACAGAAGCTTCTTAGGAGAAGTCACCCAGGTTGACGTGGGAACATTCATAAATTCTTACTGTGTTCTTAGAAGTGTGTTCAGAAGCAACAGTGGCCAGCTCCTTCAGACTGTACACAGTCACTTCCCTCTCAGATGCTCTGTTTAGATTGTGAATCTGGAAAAATTCACTGTTTGCTAAGAAACACAGGGAAATAAACAGTCCAGTGACAATGGTATCTTCAGGAAATCACATTTAGCATTACTAAGCAGGCTTATTAGGAAAAGAACACCTTAAGAGCATTTCCCTCAAATCAAGTCGCATTCTGCTTATATCTAAAATATTCACAATTATGCAAACTTACAATTGTGAATTTTATGACTCCGCCTGTTCTAGGTCATAAGAAGCAAGATACATTTAATATACTAAAACAAGTTAAAAAAGCTTCAGACACAGGCAATTTTTATGGTGAGAACATTACTTCAGCATTCTGAAGCTACAGGTTATAGATGAAGCACAGAGTTTTGTGCTGAAGAGAATATGATTGTATGAAATCCCCTGAGGAGAAAAGTCAGAAAGAAAAAGGAAAAAGTGTTTAAAATTGTTCGTTTTTAATTTGGCAAATTCTTAGCATATCATGACTGCATTTTCAAAGCATGGGTAGGACGGGAAAAGGTAAATTGTATTTAGTCAAATGTGTTTTCTCATGTGACCTCCACAGGAGACAACGTTTAAAAAGTTAGTTTTCAAAATGTACTTATCCTAAATTCTCTCTTGCAACAGATCAGCAAAGTATTGCATAATACTACTAAACTGTTAGCCAAATAAGTTCTCCTGGTCTTTCAAATTTGAAAAGTTAAGACACTAATGAAATCAGTCTTAGATGTGCTCAAGACATTTTACACAGAAAGCTAAGACTCCTGTTCACGGCCAAGGTACACCTGCGCCTGCACATCCTCCGCAGCGGTTTACCTTGCACACTGCGCACGCAGCGAAGCGCATAGTTGAGGGCGTCTAGGGTGCTTGGTTTACTGCGTCTCTCCGCTGGGAAGTATTTTTTCATTTCTTGGACAACCATTAGAAGTTCTTCTGAAACTCTGTTTCGATCTTGTTCCCTGGAAGATAAAAAATGAGAAATAGGGGCTGGGGTTGTGGCTCAGCGGTAGAGCATTCGCCTAGCACGTGCGAGGCCCTGGGCTCGATCCTCAGCACCACATAAAAATAAATAAAATAAAGGTATTGTGTCCAACTACAACTAAAAAAATAGATATTAAAAAAATGAGAAATAACAATGTTGTACATGCAGGGACAACAAATTACTTTCCAGGGTCACTGTGAACAGCGACTCTTTCATTTGTTTATGCTTTTTTTTTTTTTTTCTTTTCCTTTTGGCACTGGGGATTGAACCCAGGCACGCTTCGCCCTGGAGCACATACCCAGTCCTCTCTGAGACAGGGTCTGAGTTTCCAGGGCTGGCCTCAAACTCGCCATCCTGCCTCAACCTCCCGAGATGCTGGGATTGCGGGCAAAGAGACAGAAGACGTCACTCTCCACTCCTATTTCCCACCTGGCCCGACCTCAGGGGACCTCTGGGACACTCTGCAGCTCTGCTGTACTCTAGTCACCGCCTGCGGCATCCCAGATCCCTTCGCCCTGATCTCTCCCCGCACTTTCTCCCGGGGTTAAGAACTCAAGATCAAAAGGGCCCGAGTCCTGCCCTCCCAGTCCCTGCTCCAGAGGGACAGCAGACGGCAGGGGTGCGCACGGGTGGGGCGTCACCTGTGGCCGCTCTCGGCGCGCGTTCCCTGCCGCCGGCCCCCCGGGCCCCGCGTCCCTCCGCGCCCCGCGCCCCTGGACTCGCGAGCGTCGCCGCCGGGCGCTCCCAGGCCTTCACGGGGGTCCATGGCGCGCCAAAGCCCTCGGCCGGCCGCCGGCTTCTCACTCTGCAGTCGGCGGCAGGGAAGGACCTCCCATCGTGGTCCCCGCCACCGCGCTGCAGGAAGACCAGTCACCACAGCCCGCCACCTCCGGTCGCGCTCATCTCAGGGGCACTTTCCTCCTCGGCATTTCACAGAAGTTCGCGCTTCTCCGCTCGCGGAGGTCCAGCCCCGGGGAGAACACGAGGTGACAAGCGGCACGAGCAGCTCGAGCCCCTGCGCGGCCCTCTGCCGGGTCCTCGCCGTAACCACTTTCCCCCCGGGCCGTGCTGGAAGCCGGCGTGCACCCAGAAAGCCCGCCGGCCGAGGGGCAGCTCCACGGCGCAAAGTTCCGGGACGCGGGGGCCGAGCGCTCGCCGCCACCGCGGCCCCGCCAGCCGCGAGCGGTCTCGAGGCCCGCCGTGTGCCGGGCTACTGTCGCGCCGCGCCCCTCGCGCGCCACGGGACCGGACCCCGCCCCCTCAGCGCGCGATTGGCCGCGGCGGCCGGGTGCGCGGGTCCCCATTGGCCCGGGGGCGGAGCCCGAGCTGGGACGCCTGGGTTATATAACCGCAGGGGCGTGGGCGGGGCGAAGCCCTAGAACACGTTACATAACACGTCGGTTAAGGGCAGCGCTCGGCCAATCCTGGCCGGCCGGCGGGTGGGCGGGGGTGGAGTGGCCCCGAGGAAGGCCAGGGCCAGCGCGCCGAGCTCCCTGGGGGCGGGACCAGTGGCAGCTGGCACGGCATTGATAGGGTACTGGAGCTGCCAGTCGCGAGGGGGCGGGACCAGGAGGGGTAGGCGGGTCCGGCGCGGCCTCCGCCCCAGCTGCAGGTGGGGGCGAGGGTCCTAAGGGGCGCTCGCGGGTAGACAGGTGACTTTAACTGCCAGGGGGGAGTCCGGGAGGCCTTGGGATGGTGCTGTGCTCTCTGGTCTTCTTAGTTCCCATTGTTTTCGTCTTTCCTAATATTGCTTTCCTTCCCGCTAACTCGAGGTTAGTGGGGCGTGCTTGGAAAAGCCGGCCTCAGGGCAGCCCAGGTAAAATGTAACTCGACCTTCAGACAGAGAAGTTAGACCCTGAAACTTAGCCTTCCTAAAGTTAGCGTTAATTTGGCAACTGGAGGAAGGCACGTATTTGGAAAAGATGGTTCAGAAAAGGGAGGCTTAGAACCCTTGGAAAAAAGTCTGGGCCTGGGGCTGTGGCTCAGTTGTAGAGCGGTTGCTTGGCTGCGTGAAGCCGTGGGTTCCATCCCCAGCACGGCTGAAACAAAACAGTCTGCAAGTTCCTTTCGGTTGGTATCTCAATTCATCCCGACAGAAAAAGTGCATATCAAAACCCTACCCCCTAGGCTGCCTGATACATCAAAAATACTCAGTTAATTGTTCCATGAATCAAAGTTGTGATAAAGGGAGAGGGGAAAAGTGAAGTGGCGGTTGTCCATATTATGTATTGGGAGAAACACCTGTTTTTCTAAGCGATACTCTACCTTGCAACGCTGTTCTCCCAAGCTCTGTTTTGCCAAACTGCATTCCTTCAACAAACATTGAATGCATATCTGGGCAGGGATGACTGTTAGCGTTGGAGACAGAATGGTGGACACACAGAATGAACGACGCTCAGGGAGTCTACATTTTGAGAAAGACATCAAGCATGAACTACTCCAATAAAGGAAGTTCAGAAAGCACTAGATGCTGTATATAAAACAAGCTAATGAGATGGGGTATACCTGAGATAGGTGGAGGTGAAAGGCACTTTAGCCAGGTGATCAGGCAAGGCCTCTGATGTGGAATTGGAACCCTGGTGATGAGAGAAGTAGGCCTTGGGGCTGGGGAAGGAGGCCCAACAGAGCAGAATAGACCACAGACATGGACAGGGAAACTTCTGCTGTTGAAAAAACCAGGAAGGCAGTAAGCTTTGCCTGGAGAAGAGAGGGCCAGAATGGTGTGAGATAAGATGGGAAAGTTAGAAAGGGCTAGATCATGGTGGGGCTTGTAATACAGGAATGTATTTGGATCTGTTAACATATGCAAAGGTTTACTTCACAAGGGCTATATGTTTCCTAGTTGCTAAAGAGTAAGACTTGGAAGTAAATATAAGGGAAGGGGGAAATAAAGGTGGCAAAATACAAGAGTGTTTGTGTTTGGAGAAGTCCCTCACCCTTCCAAGCTTACCTACTCTACACATGTCAGGGTCTACCTAATTCTCCATATATAGGGCC
Organism: Marmota monax; assembly: GCF_021218885.2. Classification (NCBI taxonomy): domain Eukaryota; kingdom Metazoa; phylum Chordata; class Mammalia; order Rodentia; family Sciuridae; genus Marmota; species Marmota monax. The sequence continues at coordinate 3,817,452 of NW_026694750.1, forward strand.
AGCTCTGCACATCACTTCTGAAAAAAACATATTTAAAAAGCCCAAAGCCAAATCCTGAACCTTTTGGTAATTGTGTGAAAGCCAGCTCCCCACTCAATGCTGAAAGGCACTTTTCAAAGGGGAGTGGTATGCTTCTACCCACTCTGGTATGGGGAAACTAAGGTACCAGAAAAGAATGTGTCCTGGAAGGATGGATGGGAAAGAAGAGAAAGTGCAGTGTGTAAGGGAGAGGGAGGAAGTGGCACAAGGAATGCCATTTTCAGTACTTGGACCAGGCAAAGCTATTGCTAAGGAACACAGGAGCCAGAGTCATATTTATAAACACTTTATTCAGGTCATTATAGCGCGTGAGTTCCCATCTAAATGCACGGATACAAGCAAGGTATTCCTAGGTTAATGCCGGAGCCAGTGGGTTACGTGGGACTGCGTATTAAGGCTGAGGGGTGAGCACCAAGGATTCAGAGTCAGACCCAGCCAGGGACCCTGTGCTGAGGGTGTGCAGATGTCTCTAAACCAACAGCTGCTTTCTCACGGCTGGGCATACTGCAAGGCATGTCTCCAACATTAAATCATCTCAGTGATATCAGGGAAACAGATACCAAAGAAATGGAACCAGTTCCTGGTGCAGCTCAGCTGTTGCTGCTTTGTAAAGTCATACTAGCATGTAAACAAGCGTTTTAGAACATTCTAGTAATAGTGGGCCAAAAGCCCATGTGTTTTTCTCTCTCAGTGCCTCCTAACCTGCTTTCATTCACACTGGAATTCCCACCTTTAAGCCACATAACCTCATGTTAAGTCTAATGTATGTAACAAAAAGTCTCTCAGATGAGAATAGCTATTTCCACAGCAGCATCCTATGCAGTTTGTCACTGAAGAAAGCAGGCATCTCGGCTAGCTATCCTCTGTGAAGAGTCACCCACCGCTAACCAATGCCTCATCACAACCATAATTTAGAAGACTGATTTAAGAAGCAGAATATGAATAAAAATAGGAAACAAACTTCAAAAAACTATCACCTCTGAGGACTGGATTAGGTAATGATCAACTGCACAGGTGTTCTTACTTAAAGCGCTATAAAACTGTTGCTCAAGTAATTATTAGAAAGACAATGGAGCCCACAGCTGATGGTTTGCAAGAAGCTGGGAAAACTCTTTGTTTACAAGTGTGAGATGAAACAATGAGAGCCTCGCTCCCCTCTCAACCCCACTGCAAAAGGCCCCACTGCAAAAGGCCGAAGCAGAAGGGATGGGCGCCATCTACAGCGTTTCAGAGACAAAGCAGTGCTCAGGGTGTGGAAGGTCCACACACAACATTACCATTCTCCTTTTGAAGGACACCTTGAATTCCATTTGGCACTTTTCTGAATTTATCTGTCAGGGACAGACTTAAGGAAAATTTATTCATATTTAACTTTTTGGCAAACTAGGAACTTTGGTCATGTTCATAGTTCTAAAAAACTTTTCAAAGGGGTTATTTCTAATTAATATTTTAGCAAGTGATATATATATAACAATAACAAGAAAGTAAACATCTTCATATCTAATGAAAGAGCAAAAATTCTTTACCAGCATCTTATTTTAAATATAGCAAGAGTCAGTACTGCTTACAAAAAGAAGACGGCTTACAAGGAACCAGAAAAGGATCAAAATAAGGCACAGCCTGTTATTGTCACAGATCAGTATTAGGCAGTAGTGTTTTTCCTGGAAGGCACAAGTTGGAAATCTGATTACCCAAAGGTTTAAAATGTGGCTCTGAAGATAATGTCAAATGACAGGAGAAAGAACTTGGAATGGATTCCCTTAACTGGAATCAATGGCAATGAATTAGTGACAACGTTAAGTCTAGATACAGTACTCTGGAGTCCAGATGTCCTCTGTTGCTCATAGGTAAATCTGTAAAGGCACTGTGCAAAACGGGGGCAAGCTGGCCCTCTAGTTTGGAGTGCATATTAAAAAACAAGGCACATAGCCTAGAAACCAAACTTTACATGAACTAACAAAAATAATCATTTTGGAAATAACAGTAGGTAAGCTGGATAATGTAGCAGGTTCTAAGTCGAAAGTCTTGAAGAGGTTTCCTGGACAGCAGGGTTGAGTTCCACCTGTTCTTCATTAAGAGACGCTCCATACTAAGATGAGGGGAGATTCAAAGACGGGGAGAAGGGCAGTTTAGTCTTTCAGAGCAAATCCAGAATGAGCAGGGACTGCAATCTAATTTTCTACAGGCTACAGAGGGCTGGAGACTAGAGCACAAAGCATCCAAGCCACCACACCCATTCTCATTGAAAGGAAACATCCACCAGCATCCATGTAAGCAACGAATGGAAAACACACTTCTCTAGTTCCCAGATAATGGTCCAAAAGTGGCAATGAATTCTTCCAATATTATATGTAATAGTAATGATAGTAAGAGTTGTGATATTTATTTATATAACTATTTTTTAAATTATATACTGGGTACCATCCTATGCACTTTGCATATATTTAATTAGATTTGTCCTCCTAACAAACAAGCTAAGTACCATTATTATCCCTATTTTACACATGAGGAAACTGAGGTCCTGAGACATTAAATTGCTTGTCTAAGACCACAGAGCCGGATGGTGGTGGAGCCAGGGTGGATCAGAGGCAGTCCATGCTTTTAATCATTACATCACAATAAAAGGAAATAGAAAATAAAAAATATATTCAGAAAGAAAAGCCAGTTAATAGAGATGAATAAATTTTCCCTAACCTCAAAGGATCAATGTAAAAAATCTTGGACTTTAATCATACAAAACTCAAATATTAAAACATTCGCTAAGGAAATTCATAAAACCCTTGGACTGAGCTAACAGAGGGGAATTTTGTTCTTCACCTGCACACAATCATCTGGGAACACAGAGTAACTCACCAATGATGATGATGACGATAATGACCAGAACGCTGATCCCTATTGCCCACATCTGCAACAAAACACATGTCCACTTCACACTTCAACAGACAAGGAGTGCTTGCTGAAGAGCATCATGTGAGGTGCACCACAGCCGGGAGCAATTCATAATTTCTAAAGTCTGAATTTAATATTCTCAATTAGGACTTGAAGGTTATTTACTTGCTTTTAAAAATACGTTCCTGGGCTGGGGTTGTGGCTCAGCGGTAGAGCGCTCGCCTAGCATGTGCAAGGCCCTGGGTTCGATCCGCAGCATCACATAAAAATAAATAAATAAAGATATGTGTCCAACTAAAAAATAAATATAAAAAATTTAAAAAATAAAATAAAAATATGTTCCAATGATCTGTGGCCCCTAGAAAGGCATCTGCTTGTGTATACACATTTTCCAGATAAGGAAGGGCTACTAACCCCTGTCCCAGGTATCTCAAGGTGTCACTTCTCAACTTCGCAGATAGGACTGGTTGTGTGTGGGATCTGATCATGGCACGTTTGTTTACTAACTATGTAAAATCTGCTTCAGGCCATGTACTCTGTGTGGCTGTTTTCTCATCTTCTGTTAATGGACCTTTATTTTATTCATTTATTTATATGCGGTGCTTGGAATTGAACCCAGTGTCTCACACATGTGAGGCAAGCGCTCTACCACTGAGCCACAACTCCAGTCCCCAGTTGACCATGCATTTCTTTTCCTTGACTTTGGAGCCATTCACAGAACTACCTGCAAACTGACCACCAAGGCCACCCTTCTCCTCTTAGTCTGTGTTCATGGTTCTGAACAGCTCAGGTCAGAAGGGGCTTCTGTCTGTGATTGCTTTGGGACAATCTTGTTTTACATGTCTCTTAAGATTAGCCACAGAACCTGGGGAGTCCTACTTATGGGTGAGTAGAAGGGATGCTTATTTTAGATCCAAATGTTCATGTGTAGAAAATCAAACCCACATCCTAGGTTCATGAAAGTCCAGCATTTGTAGACCTGTAATCCTTTGAGAATTATGGAAAGGGGGCTTAATGGAAAGATCAGTTAAGAGAGTTACCTTGCAATTCTTCCACCAATATTTTCTCTTCAACTTGGCAGCACTTGTCTCAAATTGAGAAGCTCCTGCCTGCAACGCATCTGCACGGTCGTCCAGCTCAGAGAGCTTCTGGTCTCTTTCTAGCACCTTGTCCACGTTGACTCTCATTATGTCCACAACCTAAACCAATGTGATCACAGTAAGTTACATATAAAGGAATGGGGGAACCAAAATCCAAATGAAATTTATTGGCACACTGTTTTCCAGATCATCACTTTATAACTTTGAGCCAAACTTCATTAAAAAAAAAAAAAAATGGGCCCTAATCTTTCATGATAAAACCACTCACAAACTAAGGATAGAAGGGAACTTCCCCACAATTAGTATCATACTCCATGGTGAGAGGCTGACAGCTTTCCTTCTAAGATCAGAAAGAGGGAAAGGATACTCACTTGCACTACTGCTGTTCAACACTGTACTAAAGTCCTGGCCAGACCAGTTAGTAAAGAAAAGAAAAAGCATCCAAGTTGGAAAGGATGAGTACAACCATCTCCATCTGTAGGTGATTCTATAGATACGGAAAAATCCTACAGAATCCACAAAAGCTACTAGCCTTAATAGATTTAGCCAAGTTACAGAGTCTAAGATCAACATACAAATCAGTTGTGTTTCTATATGCAAGCAATGAGCAATCTGAAAAGGAAATTAAGGAAACAACTGCCTTTACAACAGCATTCAAAAGAATAAAATACCTAGGAATACATCTAATCAAGGAGGTGAAAGACTTACAGAATGAAAATTAAAAATCTCTACTAAGAGAGAGTAAAGAGCAGCTTAAATGGGAAGATATCCCAGGTTCAAACATTCAAACTTATATTGTCAAACTGTGAGGGTGGCAGTCCTCCCCAAAGTGACCCTAAGTCAACGCAATCCCGACTGTCATTTTTTCCCTCCCCTCAGAAAAATCCTAATGGTATTCCAATCGAAGTGACTTTCTTCCATATTAATTGTAGGGAGACTTGAACAGGCAAAATGACATGGAAAACAGCTGAATGAGGTCGGAGGATTCACATCTCCAAATTTAAAACCCACTACAAACCTACAGTAATCCAAACTATGGTACTGGCATAAGGACAAAGACCAATGGAATAGATCGAGAGTCCAGAAATCAGAAAATCACAAATCAACTCAACCATTTCCCCCTGCCCCCTTGTGCTAGGGATCGAACCCAGGGCCTTGTGCATGCAATGCAAGGTAAACTCTACCACTGAGCTATACCCCAGCCCAAATGGCCAACTGACTTTTGACAGGGGGGGGGTCAAAACCATCCAGTGAAGAAAGGAATAGTATTTTCAGTAAATAGTGCTGGGACAACCAGTTAGCCACTCACCAAAGAATGAAGCTGCACCCCTACTTCCCCTCACACAAAAACTAACTCAAAGCAGATCAATGACCTCAATGTAAAAGCTAAAACTATAAAACCCTTAGGAGGAAAAATAAGGGTAATCTTCATGACTTCAGATTTGGGCCTAGATTCTTAGTTTGATACCAAAAGTAAAAGCAACAACAACAACAAAAAAGATCACTAATAAACTGGGCTTGATAAATATTAAAAACTTCTTTTACATCAAAGTATGTTTTCAAGAATGTAAGTCAATCCATGTAATGAAGGAAATATTTGCAATCATATATCTAAAAATGGCTTAATATCCAGGATACATAAAGTATTTTTACTAGTTAAAAACAAAAAGACAGACAACCCAATCAGAAATAGCCCCTTCTTCAAAGATATGCAACAACCCTATAAGCACATGAAAAGATGTTCAATATCACTAATCATTTACTCATGCAAATCAAAACCACTACACACCCACAAGAATGGCTCTATTCCAAAACAGAGAAAACAAATGCTATCAGGGAAATAGAGAAACAGGAACCCTGGGGCACTGCTGATGGGAAATAAAATGGTGCAGCCACTGGGTAACAGTTTGGTAGTTCCTCAAAAAGTCAAATATAGAATTACCATAACAGTAAGGCCACTCCTAGGTAGACACTTAAGAGAAATGAAAACTATGTCTAATCAAAATCTTGTTCTTAAACACTTATATAAGTACAAGTCATGAGACTAAGAGGTGGAAGCAACTCAAACATTAACTGATGGATAAATCAACAAACAGTGGTATAAAACACAATGGAATATTACTCAGCCAGGAAAAGGAAAGGTACTGATACATCTAACAACTTGGATTAATGTTGAAAACATACTAAGTGAAAGAAATCAGACATAAAAGGCCACATGCTTTGATTCTTTTAATGATTTAATAGGCACATCCATAGAAACAGAAAGCAGATGAGAAGTTACCAAGGAATGGGAGGAAGGGGGAATGGGGAGTGATTACTAAATGGTTAGGAGTATTTTCAGGGCTGATGAAAGTATTCTGAAACTAGAAGAGGTGATAGCTGTCAACACAATGAATACACTAAATACTTTAAAATGACTGATTATGCGTTAAGGGAATTTCACCTCCATAGAAAAGGGGAAAAAAATCTTTCCTTATAATTACTTTGGTTAAAAAAATAGATGCAATTTGATTTTGTAAGTAAACAAAAGTTTCAGAATTAAGTTCATAAACCATCAAATCAAGACATTATTGTATGATTTAACAATATATCCAACTTAACTTTAACTGTACTTTTTAAGGGAACTAAATGCAGAAAGACCAAGATATTTTTGTTGGACAGTGACAGCTTTTAGGAACATGGAAATATGAGACAACTCCTCACATAGTCTTCATGGGGTCCTGCATTATAGTGAAGGTCTTCTAACTCAAGAATTCTATAAATATAGATCAGTTGGGCTAGAGCAGTTTGTCAACATCCACCTTCTGTGAGCATTCAATGGTAACTGTCAGAGAAGAATTCTACAGACTTGCTCAGGCTGAGAAACTTGTTAAGACAGGCTATAAGACAAGGCATTCTGAAAAAAAAAAAATGATTTGAAGGACTTGTTCCTTGCTTGAGCAATCTGTAAATCTGATCCTTAAATTTTTCATTACCCTATTTTATAAATCAATTCTTGGAAAATGTTACCAAATGTTTGTGTTTGGGGTATATGATTTGGGGGCAGAAAAATCAGCTGACCTCTGCTTAGATCAGGGCTTCCAGAACATCAGGGGGCAGATTTTTGCTACAGTTAAAATTTACTTTATATTCACTTTTTTTTTAAGGGCAGAACCTGAAAACAACTCAGTTTATTCCAAAATATTTCTAATTTCTAATGAATTAACTACATATTTCCCGTGGCCCCATGTTTATTGCTGACCCACCAATTTAAAACACAAGGCGTACATTTCCCACATGTCCCCAGTTCTGCTATATTCACACTTTTGATTTTTTTTCCTAAGCAGAATTATTTCCAGAGTGTTTCCAAATTTGTCTAAAAATTTGTCTAAGATTCATGTTTTAGGATTTTAGAGCAATACCTCATCTACTTGATTTTGTGTCTGCTGAATTCTCCGATTACTGCCAGTGGCAGCACTGGAACCTGCAGGCACACCTGCAGACCTGAAATGTACAAAGAAGCAAGCACATACACATTATGATTCCACAGACTCTTCTGTAAACACAAAGACTCCAGTCCAGATTCAGAACTAAAGCAAAATAAGAAACAAAAACAAAAATAAACTTGTACTGCAATAATGAACAAGGATTCTTAATATCCTTCTTAATTCCCAAGATTGTCCCACATTATAAAGTGACCAGGGTCTAAAATGAAAGTTTAATAGTATCTTCTTTGTGTCACTGAAGTGCCTGATCCCAAGATAGGTACACTTTTTTTCCTAATTGATTTATTTACTTATTTTGGTACTGGGGATTGAACTCAGGGGCACTCAACCACTGAGCCACATCGCCAGCCCTATTTTGTATTTTATTTAGAGACAGGGTCTCACTGAAATGCTTAGCATCTGGCTTTTGCTGAGGCTGGCTTTGGACTCTAGATCCGCCTGCCTCAGTCTCTGGAGCTGCTGGAATTACAGATGTGTGCCACTGAGCCTGGCTCTAATTATTTTTTACTTGTTTTAAAGCACATATCTGCTTAAATCCACTCAATATTCTCCAGATCTTTTTACTGTAGCAAAGACACTCATAAATTTTAAAAAATAGGAAAAAAACTAACTTATAGTTATGAACAATTACAGAATGGCCCTTTTTCATTATGAAAAAATAGAACCATTTACAGAAACAAGATCAGGAACACTGAGATAGAGATGGGGTGGTGTGAATGGATGAATTGAAGCTATGCTCTCTTAAAAAGGTACTCATTATTTTTTTTTTCTTACAATCTTCATCAAATGTTTCATTATTCCCCATGCAGATCTTTATAATCACTCCAGCTTTGAAGTCCTTATTGCCTCCATTACTTGGCTGGCATCACTTTGATTGCTCTGTATATACATGATTTTTAAATATATATAAAGTCTTGCCTACCCTAATAGAGCCCAGGTTCCTGGTCTCAGAATTCTCTTCTCTGTGTCCAAGACAGTACCTAGCACGGGCCTTGCTACACAACAATCAAGGATTCACTGATTCAACAGTTATTTCCAATCTACATTGTGTCAATAACCAGGGACCAGGGGACACAGCAGATCTGAGTGCTGCCCTCAAAGAGTTTAGGGTGTGGTAATAGATAAAGACTGGACTCGGGAGCTGCGTAAGCCCTGTCCAGGTACTTCCTCCTTGATCCTCATAACTCTCAAGGAGATACTCTGTTACCCCCATTTTACAGATGAGAGGAGTGAGGTTTGGAAGTCAACACAGCTGGCTGCAGAGAGCCAGGTCCTAATTCCTCAGAGGTAGCTCTCCAACACCGTGACCCCTTTTCTGGCATAGCAACCTGGACAGGTACACTCCAAGTGCTGCGCTTGGGCTTCCTCTGTAGGTGACCACTGGGCAGGCTGGAGGGAAATACTAGGTCCTCGTGACTCTCTGAACGTTCCCAGGGGAAACACCGACTATTTAGGGGCCAGTGCAAGGCGGCTTTTGCTCAAGCCCAGGGCGAAGGCCCGCGGTCCCGTAGTCTCTCCAGCGCGGCAGCTCCCGGGGCTCCCGGGCCCTCACGAGCTGCTAGTCTGCTCTGGCCGCAGCGGCCTCACGACGGGGCCCAAGTCCTTTCGCTTGCACTTCCGCAGCCCAGCGGCGGCCGGGCGGGGAGCTCCCGGGCGAGCGCAGTCGTCGCCGGCCTCCTGCGGACCTCGGGGAAGGAGCCAGGGTGCGGGCGGGGCCGCCGCTTCCTCCGGGAAGCGCGGCCGCCCCGCCCGACAGCCGCGGGGCGCCCCGGGGGACCGGCGGCGCCACTGGACATCCCGACCCGTCTGCGGCCGGCCCCGGGGCCGCCGCCCACCCCAGGCCCCGGGCGTGCCGCGGAAGCCCGCCCGGCCTCGGCCCGCGTCCGAGCGGCGGACGGCCACCTCCGGGCGGTGCGGGGGGCCCTGGCGCCGGTCGCCGCCTGCGGGGCCCGAAGCCGCCGGCATCGCGGAGCGTCACTCACATTTTGGCGGCGGGCAAGGGTCCGCGGAGCTGCGCTGCGGGCTGAGGAGGCCGGGGAGGTGGGCGGGGCGGCGCGCCGGTGACGTCTCCGGGCGCGGGTGGGCGGGGCGCGTCGGCCGCCGGGGGCGCGCCGGAAGTGGGCGGGCCGAGGACGACCTAAGGGAGCCGCCCCTGCCTGGCCCCGCCCCGCGTCCTGCGGGCCTGCGCTGCCGGGTGCCGAGCCGGTGCAGAGTCCGGGTGCGGAGCCTCCAGCGCCCGCCCGCACCGCCGTGGCGTCCCTGGCCTCCTGGTCTGCAGGGCGCCCGCCCGAGATGCCTTAGGCGCAGGAACGGGGATGTGAGGCAAGCGCGGGGCGTCCGGGCAGTTTCTCCGGTGGAGACATCAGTGACAACGTCCGTGCTTCGCCTTAGCGTCCCACGTGAACCTAGTGGTCCTGCGGAGACCCTGCGCTTTTCGAAGAAAGTGGTTACAATGAAGTAGGGAGTCCTTTGGAGGCATCTTCACAGCTTGCGTCGGGCGAGGTTCCCGCTCTCTGGGCTAGAAGTTTATCTTGTATCCGTGTGACAGGCAGGATACAAGAAAAATGCCACCCGGAGCACAGGACCAGGAGAGGAGTCTGCAGTGGGACCCCTGGATTGCTGTTTTCCTCTTCCGGATTTGTCCCATTACCAGGGCAACTCCTGCTGTGACAGTGGCCCACTTTATGTTTTGAATACAACCCTCGCTGCTCTGCCACTGCAGCTTATTTTTGAAATGGCCATGTTTCTGTCTCCTCCTCTTCCCTTCCCCCTCCCTAATCTCAGGGGAAACAGGATCGCCTTTCTTCCCCATCCTAGGCGGAGTTATCTGGCCTGAGTACACACCTGCCATAGGAACAAAGTAATCCAGACTTTGCGGGTGGTACCAGAAGATCTCAGAAAAGGCTATCTTCCAAATTAACAAGTGGATTACAACTCCAGACAGAGAACACATGGACTGTAGCCTTTGAGTCACCTGTTCCTGCTGAGGGACAGAATCTTAACCTCTGGGACAGACGTCCTTGTGTTCTTTCTTTGCTAGCAAAGCAATAAACCTTTTTTTTTTTTTCTCAAAAGTGTGTCCTTGTTATTGGATTGGCATCAGGGACAAGGACCAAGCTTTCAGCAACACTGCCACTGTTATATATTCTAATTAGATGAAAATAAAGTCACCAAAAGGTACAAACAAACTAGGGTCTCAGGCCTGCAGGGAGGCAGCAGACCAACACAGGACAAGACTGGCTCAGACACTAGGGCTTGCTTGAGCCATGCTCTCCCTGAAGCCCACTCTGCTTTAGGGAGTGAACTTTTGCTTTTAATAAACCTCCTCTGGCTGCTTCTCCCCTGCCTCTTGCCCAATTCTTTGTTCAACATATGTGAGAAACAACCTTGCCTATCCAAGCCCAAAGACTGGACAAAGAGGCACAAGCAACAGCAAAAAGCAAGGCTCTACTTTAATGAAGGTCTTGCAAGATCAGGTGCCTGGTGTCAGACAGCCCCAGAGTGGGTGCAACTAGTGTTTTATACCCTACAGTGCATGGTCCCTCCCCCAGGTCTTCCTTGGTTGAGTACTATAGTGTACACAATCTTTCCAGTTGTCACCTAGGTTTTACTGTCTCCTTTTGGGTTATTTAAAGAAATATATTTTGAGTTGTCCCCACCTCCCTTCATTCTCAATACCCTTGGATTGAGTGCCTTTTGGCACATACATACTTTATCTCTGTTGGTCAGGCAGGCCCCTTCCTTCTCACCTACTCTTTGTGAATTTTTACACTCCAGTGTTAACTGCTTTAACTTTTCATTCTACATTCTCCTCCAGCTGTCTTTTTTTTTGGGGGGGGGGGCATACCAGGGATTGAACTCAGAGGCACTAGACCACTGAGCCACATCCCCAGCCCTGTTTTATATTTTATTTAGAGACAGGCTTTGCCAGCCATCTTTCTTATGTTGCTGAAAGCTCGGTCCTTGTCCCTGATGCCAAACCAATAATAAGGACACAGTTTTGAGAAAAAAGGAAAAGAAGGTTTGTTGCTTTGCTAGCAAAGGAGAAACACAGGGACTCCTGTCCCAAAGACTATGATTTCTGCCCATTCACAGGGGGCTTTTATAGAGGTGATTCAGAGAAAATGAAATTAGGGAGAAGTTCAGGGAAAAGAAGATTGGGAAAAAGAAAAAAAATAAGTTTCAAAGCCACAAAGAATATAGTCAAAGCATCAAGTGAATCCCTGTTACACTGACATCCTAAGTCATTTTACATGTAAAATATATTGTATTCTGAAAAATGGACCACTGGACTTTTTATTTCTCAGATCCCCTATTTCTCTTTTTATATCCTTTGGTCTCATTTTCATTTTGTTCTTGTGCCCTTTGGTACTGTCACCAGTCCTACCCATATTCACTGTTTGAGGTGGAAACCACCCATGGTAATGAGTGGACTTTTTAGCAGTTCAGACAGCCATCCCAGGCAGGAGCACTTGGTCAGTTCCCTTCCAGCTTGGCAGAAGCATGTCTTCTCTCTAAGTCTTGATTAAAACCAAGACACTAGACTATACATGAGGAACTGTGAACTTCAGAGGAGGAGTCTGGGCAGAGTCTCTTTAACCTGAGGGATGATAAAGTGGAGAATATGGCCAGGATATATGTTCTTAGAAACTGACCTTTAGTTTCCATGGTAGGGAAATCTGTAGTTTTTTTCCAAATAAGGGAGCCATAAACCAGCTCATGATAAATATCAGGGCTAGATAATCATACCAGAAAGGGACGGGGGGAATAAAAGAAGTCCACTTATGTAAGGATGTTAGGAAGACTTATAGGGTATTAAATAGACTCAGAACAAACTTGTGACTCTGACAGAGCTTCTTGTGAGATTTATCAGGCACTCCTGTATAAAAACCCTTTCTTTATAATCTCCCAGTTTACTTCCTTTTGGGAGAACTGACACAAACATACATCTCTATTTTCATTTTAAAAAATTGTCTTTTCTCTTAAACTCCCATGTATGACTGGGCATGGTGGTGCATGCCTGTAATCCCAGCCACTTGGGAAGCTGAAGCAGGAGGATCATGAGTTCAAAGCCAGCCTCAACAAATTAGTGAGGCCCTAAGCAACTTAGTGAAATCTTGTCTCTAAATAAAATATAAAAAAAGGGCTGAGAATGTGGCTCAGTGGTTAATCCCTGGTACCAAAAAAAAAAAAAAAAAACAAGTTGGTCAAAATTGATCCTGTTCTTATCTATTCTTGGGAATGTGTGAGAAGCCTCTTGGCTCCTTTAGCTTTCCTCTACTAGTTGTGCCATCTACCAGGAGTGGTCAGGGTCTTGCGACCCACATGTGGCTTCCCTTGGAAGCACATGGGACATTTCCCTGTCCAATGAACCCCCTCTTTGCAGATGTGCACTGATTGGCTTCCTGTTCTCTAGGGTCCTGTTGTTCCCCCTGATCAGGAGGTTCAGTTGACTCATCAGAGTTGGCTCCTTAGAGGGGTCAGGCTGACCCCTTGGGTCCTGGCTGAACTTAGAGGGCAAGGGCCAAAATATTGACTGGTTTTTCCTTCGCCCTTTTACTTCCTTGACTCTGCTTTCCAAGTTTTGGTTTTAAATATCCAGCAGGCCAGTTTCACCAGTAACTAAGATCTATAATTTTATAGTTAACACTTCCGTTTAACTGGGGTTTGTATTATAGAAGTCTGCCTTATATCCAATTCTGTCCTGTAGGTGATAGCTTATTATCTCAAATTACGTCAGGTTGTTTTGTTAGAAAGAGTACTTCTTTAAAATACTAATGGGAAAAAGTTATAAAGTTATATAAGGAAAATAAAAAATAATAACAAGATCAAAAACATATTCAGTTTGTATAATAGCTTTGAAGCAAGAAATATAACTTCTATAATAACACTTTGGTATCTATTTTGCCTCCACAAAGACACATACATTTATCAACTCAATCACGTATAAAATCCTTTACAAATTTTACGTTTAAAAAAACTGTCTGACAAACTTACATATGTTTTATAATTTGCTCAAACTGTTACTTAGTTTTATAGTATATCCCTTGTTTATTTTGGAGATTGCAGTAATCTTTGCAATAAAAATCATCTTTTGAACATAACTTAAAATGAGCTTAAGTCTACCCTTCTTTGGAGACATCTAACATGAAGTAGGGTGAGAGGCAGAGCCTTATCTCAGGTGAGGTGGGGCTCTTAACAAATCTTAGGTAAAGTGATTTATTTCTGAAGTTGGTCTTTGCCTCTTTCTTAAATATCATTTTACAAAGTACTTGTATAGTTTACTGAGTCCATATGAATATCATTAACACATATAACATTATATCTGAAATGTGAATCAAAACAGAAGGTAAGAGAGCTCCTTTCTTTTTATGGAAAAAAGTGGCAGAATGCTTCCATGTTTCATATTGTCAGCCTTTAAACAAATTAGGCTCTCCTTATTGTCTTCCAAAAATACATTTAAATTTCTATCCCAGAGTAAAAAGTAACCCAAAATTCTATATATAACTTATTGATAACAGGTTACCTTTATCTAGTTACAAAACATTAAATAACATAAATAAATCCCCAATTAAATTTTCTATCTTTTTTTATAAGTCTAAAAAAGACTACTACTACTGACAACTTTGGTTTGGAGAACACCAGTTTGGAAAAGTGTTCCTCTAAGCTCTTAGCTGTACCTCTAGTCACATATATTTAGGGTGTAAAATAGACTGTAATAACCTAAAATAGCAGTTGTTTACTCAGTTATAAAGCAATCATTTAAAAGACTTTTTAAATGGTACAAATCCTAATTCCTTTAAAATTTAGTTTCCCTAAGTAATAAAACCTAACAGACACAAGAAATTACCTTAATAGAAAATATCAATGTTTTAGACTTTGTTTCATATCAGTGCATTAAAATATGACCTTAGGGGTCTGGGGTGGTGGCTCAGTGGCAGAGCACTTGCCTAGCATGAGTGAGGCACCGGGTTCATATCAATAATAAAATAAAGGTCCATTGGCAACTAAAAAAATTTTTTTAAATATATGACCTTAGAAAACCCTTTAAATATTTTTTACTGACTGACGTAATAATAGCCAACTCAATCACATACACAAAATTTTTGAGATTTACCTCCACAAACCCTTTGAAATTTACTTAGTCTACAACTTGTTTACATTCTTAGATTTGTCCTCTTTCATCTTGAACTTCAGCACGAAAATATTTCATTTTCATACAAAATACTTTCTCATCTAGAACATACATTATTACCCTACCTATGACTTTTTATATCTCACTTCTTCCCGTTGTTGACTCTTTCTTAAATTTTGAAAGTAGTCAAAACTAGGAAATTTCTGAATTTAGATAAACTACTCCTTTTTAATAAGATGAAATACTTTACTCTTTTTACAGTACTTTAATCAAAAGACAGCTGAAACTTTTTATTCTCTGCATATAGAATTACACCTATTAGAATTTTAACTTCTAGTAACCTTGCTGTTAGTTTAGGCCCAGAAGCACCCTTTAAACTGTTTTCCATTTACCAACTTATAAAAACATATTTAATATGCCCAATTATGTTACCTTATGGAATTTAAGAAGCTAAGAGAACTTAAATTTAAACTTAGCAGTTGTTTTAGCATTTTAACTTTGCAAATTATCAGATTTCTCCCCTAACAAACACATTCATAAATGTTTACCCCATTTATGTTAAATTTAATTTGCCCATTTTTAACTTCTGCTACCCATGAAAACCAAGGTATCAGACAAACCTAGTTAATACTTTAAATTCGTTATTCCTGCCAAAGTAAAACCCATGAACATTGATTGCTCTATAAACATTTTATAGAAACTAATTTTTTTGTATTAGCTGGACAACTAGAAAAACATGTAGTTTAGCAATTTCAATGATATCTTCACTCTTACCAAAGTAAATTGACCCTTTAGAAATTAAAATGGAGACTGTCACAGATTTTTACAATATGACCCAGACATTAAAAGGGTCTGTGCAGTTGGGAACATTGGGAGTAAAGTCTGTCAGCCATGGGGGATGTTGCACTCAAAGGTTTAGGTGCCACTTGTCCTCCAGGGGGGGCAGATTCACTCCCACCATCATCATCGTTTATTTTACCTGCTTAGAACTCTTCAAAGGAAAAGAAGACTTGTACATATGGGATCTTTCCATTTATCTTCCCTTTTCCCCCATTTTTGGTGGGTTCCTGTAACTGAGTTTCCTCTTTTGTATTTAACTCCCTGCCCTCCTTGGGCTCAATCCCCCTTATTGGGAATTTTTTGCACACCCATTCGCTCAAACCCTCTTATGGGAGGTTTCTTGTAAACCCCAAGCTCTTGTTTCATCGTCTCCAGACATTTCCCTTGAAGGAGAACAGAACGGTGGATCAGGACTCGGCACTCACTCGGGACCAGGAGACATCTCAGTCACACGCATTCCACCTCAAAATTCCCAACCACCAAGGCTGCAGAGATTAACCCAAGGCCGAGAGGTAGTGTCACCAGGAACAACTCCCAACAACCAGTTTTCCTCCCTTAGCTAATGAAGCTGCCTGATTCCCATGGTGCCTGCCTTTCCTGTCCCTTTGAAAGCATTGTTTTCACCTGTCCTCGAAAACAGTCTCAGGTATTTCTGTGGCCTCTGGGGGAGGCGTTGGGGTGGGGCATCCAGGCAGAGTAAGACACTCAAAGTGGGGTGGGATGAGTCTCCCCTCTCTTCCAGAGGTCCTGGATGAGCCTCCAAGTCTGAGAAACACGCTCACCTGTCCAAACCCAAAGTCTGGACTAAGAGACACAAGTAACAGCAAGGAGCAAGGCTCTGCTTTAATGACAGTCTTGCAAGATTAGGTACCTAGAGGTCAGGGACCCCCAGACCAGTGGTTTGCTCCCTAGAGCTCAGGATCCCCCCTCAGGTCCTCATTGGCTGAGGATTCACAATATTCCAAAGGTCACCTAAGTTTTACGGTCGCCTTTTGGTTACTTCAAGAAATATACCTTCCGTAGTCCCCACCTCTATAAGGTCCTTGCTTAGCATCTGGACGGCCATCTTAAGTGACAGTCGCCATTTTAAGGAAAAAGGGTCGATTTCCCACCCAAGGGCCTTTCTGAGAAAGGCTCACCACTCCCTCACACCAACCCAACCCCTAACTGCCTGCATTAGGACCCTCTCAGCTCTGATTCCTGAGCCTGCCCCATAAAAGTCCCTGGAACCCAAGCCTGTTTTGCCCCTTTCCACTCTAAAGAGATGGCCTCTGTTGGTCAGCTCCGTGTATCTCCGCCTGGTCTCGCCTTTCATTTCTCACTCACCCATCTCTCCCATTCCTCTTCCCTTCAACCTCCCTTTGTTCTCTTGGCTGGAAAGTCCCCTTGGGTTGAGTGCCTTCTGGCAAGTACAGTTTTCTCTCTGTTGGCCGGTCAGGCCCCTTCCTTCTCACCTCCTATTTGTCAAGGGGCTGTGAATTTTCACCCTGGTAGTAACTGAAGGATCACGGAAAACAGTGTCCCCCAGACAGCCCAGGGAGAACAGGGGGAGGGAGAAAAAGTAAGGCAAACATGAACCGTCCCAGTAGTAATGAGTCCTGAAGGGACAGAGCACTGGGCCACGGACTTTCACCCTTTCCCATAGCTGATTGTGGAGCTCTGGGTGACAGTGGGTCCCAGAGGACGAGGCACACAGGGGACCCCTGCCGCGTTCTGAGCTTTCAACGCTTCCCAGTAACAATAAGCTTCTGACTTTTTACAACTTTTTTTCCCTGACTGCCCAAATCAGTGATTAATTCACTCTCACTGTGACGTACAAACCCCAGAGCCCCTCTGTAACCAGCGGCCATTTTCTATCCAGAAAGTGACGACCCCCCCCCCCCCAACAAGCTTGCTGATGCGTCCGAGGTCGGTTTCCAGCCTGGTTATCTTTGCTGACATTGACTGCCTGCTCTCCCCCCAGCTGCCTTTCTTACACCCCAAGTCATTTCACATGTGAAGTTGAATTCTGTGTTCTGCAAATGGACCACAGGCCTTTTCTCTCTCACAAGGTCCTACATCACCTTTTGCAGCTGGCCATGAGGTACGGGAGGGGGGTCCTAAAGCACCACCTGGCCCCAGTTCTCTCCGGACTTATTTCTGAGGCTGTCCTATGGGTCCACACTCAGATTAACCTGCAAGCTAGGGATCAGAAGGCCCCTGGGGGGTGGGGATCCTGTGACTTCACCAGACCCAGTGTGGCTCAGCCTCTCTGCTGGGGCCCTACCCTGGCTCCTTGGGATCCTCTGAGTTTGTTCTGGGTATCTGTTTTCTTTTAATACATTTATGCCTCCTACCATTTTCTCCTAAGTTCCTGGGTTGTTGACGATGATGTGCCTTGGGTATGTGGCCACACCTAAGAGCCATTCGGGCATTTGCTGCTCGAAGGCTCCCATGACAGGATAATCTGGTTGTGAGCCGCAATCAGAATTAGCCTGTGCTGAACTCAAGACAAAGCTCACCATCCTAGGCACATAGGAAAAAACATCCATCCACCCCAATCCTGTGGCCATACAAGGGCATAGTGGGTACATTCTGTGAGAGACCCCCCCCTCCCCTCTGGTGGGCATGAAGCCCATCCTATGATTTCATACTCTTCCTGTTTCTCTCACCTCCTACAAGTCTTGTCAGGAAACTTCCAAAACCTGGGTAACTATGCTACCTATTGCTCCAATGAGAATCCAGAATGTACCTAGAACAAAACCAAATGTAAGCCCCTATAAAATACTACATGGATGTCTTTTCCTATCTAAAGTCCTTGTGGTACATCCTGAGATCACTCAGCTCACCAAATATCTTGCAAACCTAGGGGAATTTCAATGGCCATTCAGACCATAGGTGGCTGGCTTCTTCCAGCTCCTGGTAGACATGCTCTATGAGTATATCAAGGGGAACAAGTTGTAGTTGAAACTGGGAGGAAGGCTTTCTGGAATACCAGTTAAAACCTAAGTAATCCTGAGCACCTCCACAGCTGTTAAACTGGTAAAATAAGCAGTTGGATATATCTCTCAACAGTAAAGATTGCTCTGACTTTCCCAGAATCAGAACAAGATTTGAAAAAAGACTCTGAAGACCTGGTCCAGTGAGCCAATTGAGGACCTCAAGCTATCTTCAGGAGACAGCTACCCAAGGGCTAGGTCAGTACATTAATCACTAATGTAATAAGTGTTTTGTTTGTCTGTGACCAAATTTGTTAATTGTTTCCAGAATTCTGACCACAAAACTTTCTAATCAAGGTGCAGGAATCTGTATTCTGGAACTGACCCTCACCCATGGCTAGTAATTGGCTCACGTTGGCCTCTAGGAGAATCTTTGGGTCCATAGATCTGTTTAAAACTTTAAACCTTCCCCAGCATATTTTAAATCAATCTAACCCTGGGTTGGCCAAGGGCTGCTGGGTAGATCTGTACCCCAGCTCTACAGGTACTAGAACCCTGGCCATCCATGCCTGACCATGGGCTAGCAGCACAATTACTGTCTACGCTAAGTATCCAGGTGGCCATTCATTCCAGCTAATGACCTTAAGTGATTTATACAACATAAAAATGACAGACATCACTAAAAAACAATAACTGGAAGGTGGTTCAGTTCCTCCATCTATTAAAATAACCTAAGACCTCATCTCACCTGCTATGCAACCCACATGAGCCTATTACAACCCCAATGAGACTCAAGTTCCAGGTGCCCCCTCTGTATCCAGAAGAAACAGAGTCCTGGGCATGACTTGGGTGAGTCAAAAGACCACTTTCATAATCATAACCTGGTAGCTTCTCCCTCAAACAACCACGCCAATTACACAGTAGCTCAATACACCCCCTTTAAACAACCAGTAAGGTTCTTGTGGAAACCATCCTTGAAAAAGGACCAATTGTTAAATAAAAATGCAGGCTACTGTCAAAATAGACCTCTGATTGCACAAGCATCTTCCCCTGAAGACTTGCTCCAACCCAACCCTTTCAGAATGCTTACTAATCCCCAGTTACAAAAGCTCAACTGAATGTATTCTTTTTTTAAAAAAATATTTTTTGTAGTAGTTGCTAGACCTTTATTTTATTTATTTATTTATATGTGGTGCTAAGAATTGAACCCAGTGCCTCACACATGCTAGGGAAGTGCACTACCGCTGAGCCCCAGCCCCAGCCCTGAACTGAATGAATTCTCATTCATATGTTGGAGAAAAAACAAAAAACAAAAAAACTAATCAACCAATCAAACAAAAAGCAGGCGTTGGGAGCAGCCCCCGACCAGTCCTATAGTCCCTTCCGTCCTCTGACTGGGGCTACATTAGCTGAAACCCTATCCACATGGGGATTTGGAAATAGAAACCCCACGTGTTCACAATCAAAACTAGTTTCTTTATGGAAATACCAGGAATCTTCTTCCTATGTGGAACAAATTCTTCCTAGTGCCTACTGACCAAGCAGATGGGGACATGCACACATCTAGCTCTAAACATAGATATAGCCCCTAATGATCAATCTCCAATCACACATTTAACAGCATCCACTAGAGCTAAACCGGTTGGACAACTAATTCCTGTGCTGGGGGATTGGGAGTAACTGCTGGAGTGGGCAAAGGGAGAGGAGGACTATCGACCTCCCTCTCCTATTTTGGGGGTCTGTCTAAAGATCTCTCTGATAGAGGAAATAGCAAAAAGTATAATTACTCTCCAGAACCAGAGATTCAACAGCAGCAACCAGTCTCCCAAACCGGAGAAGACTTGATCTATTAACTGCTGAAAAGGGGAGACTGTCTCTTCCCTGAGGAAGAATGCCGTTTTTTATGTAAACCCCTCTGGGATAGAGAGATGCAGCAAAGAAAGAAGCAGACTGTGCCTTTAGGATACGGCAGCAATTGTCAAGAGTCAAGGGGTATCTTCATAACAATGTGTCTTGTATGTAGTAGGACAGTACTCACTAATAAGTAGTAGGAAAATTTTTTCTGTCTTTATAGATTACCTTGCTGTATGTTTTTTTAGCAGTGAGAACTTTTGCCTAAATTATATCTAAATATTTGGATGAAAGTGAGAAATACTAACTGAAAATCTACAAATCCACGTATCTAAAATTAAATGTTTGCTGCAGATAATAAAAAACAACTAGAAAAAAATATATATGTGTATATATATATATATATACTTTATATATATACTTGCTTATATTATACAGCATGTATTATAGTCTGTTTCAGTAACTAGAATAAATATTGTTTTTTCACACTAAAAAAAAAAAAGAGTCAAGGGGATCATGGTCAAATATTTAGAACTGGATGTCTTGGTTACTACCCATTGGGGGGACCCCTTTTGATGTTCCTCCTGGCTTTGTTTCTTGGACCTGCCTATTAAACCTACTAACAAGTTTCTGTCTCCTCATCCAGGGTCTTAAACTCCTGCTGGTGCTAAGCAGGGCTTCAGACCAATCCCACAAATGAACCTGGGTGCCCTGCTGTCTCATTTGCACCAAATAACAGGAGTCCGGTGATTCTCAATAGGCAGGGATGACAACCCCCAATGGGCCTGAAGCAGCTACAGAAGATGGGACTTCCAGCCCCTCAGCCACCCCAAAAGATTTTTGGGATCATGTCTCTTGTGGCGGGGAGTAGGAGTTTAGGGACATCAGGGTGGTGGAGGCGGGGTACCAGAAAAATGCCAGTTGGAGCATGGACTGGGAGAGGAGTTGAGCAGTGGGACCACCAAATGGCCCGTGTGTTCCTCTTCAAGAGTTACCCTATTACCTTGGCAAGTTCTGTATTCTAATTAGGTGAAAATAAAGTCACCCCTAGGAACAAATGAGGCACTGTCTTCCATCAGGACTGCAGGGAGGGAATGAGGCTCAGACTCAGGGCCTTGAGCCATGCTCTCCCCTGGGCTGCTCTGCTTCAGGGAGTGAACTTTCAATAAATCTACGCTCTGGTTGCATCTCAAACTTTCTGTTTGTTCAATTCTTTGAGATTCCACGTACCTGGACCCCAACTGGACCCTCCAGCAGCAGCACTGTCATGTTTTCACTAGAGGTACAAATACCTGTCGTTGCACAGACCACATTACAGATCGCAGCAGGGAGCCTTGGCACCAGGAATGCAGTTTCTTTCACTTCTTTATTCCCTGGCCCTGGCACAAAGTAGGTCAACTTTAGGTCGAGTGGAGTGACTGACTTTGTTATGTATTTGTTACTGAAATATTTCTACCAACAGAGACAATCTCCTGCATGAAACAAATAACATCAACACATAGGTCTGTTGGAGGATCTCTCAGTAAGTGAAAAATAAAACTGCTGTCTTTTCCGGCACAGTAATTTGAAAAGGGAAATGTCACTGTATATTACACAGAAGTAGAATTGGAGTTGAGTAAATAGCCCAAGACAGAACTTTCCAGCCAAGGGATGAACACACACCATGAACAGGTCAGCAGAAGTGGACAGAGAATGTGCAGACCAACCAGAGGGTACAGGTTGGGCATAGGAGAAAATAACATCGAAGTAAGAGGGGGGAGAAACAAGCACCACGAATCTAAGTAAAGCACAGTTGGTTCAAGAAACCACCAAGGACTCACAGTTGGGAGATTCCTGGTGCAAACTCTGTCCAGCAGTAGTTTTGAGATGGACTAAATGGGAGGGATGAGGATGGAAACAGAGGCTCTGCAGGGAAGGGGGCAGCCTGGAAGAATACTAAGTGGGTGGGGGGGCTGGCAGTAGTGAGCTGGAAAAGCCTTACAAAATTCAGAGGATCCAGCTGGGATGGTTTGATTGGCATCTTTCTCTCACAACCACCTGCAGTCTTAGACAAATGACTGATGTGTTGAGAGGGGCCCTGGGAGGCAGGGAAAGCAAGGGCTCCAGGAAATGTTTTCTTTGCATCTGAAACTGCAACATTCAATATAAAGACACTGTATCTGAATGGGAAGGAAATACTTGAAAACGTGTTGTGCTAAACACGTTGGATTTCGGTATCAGATCCAGTTAAAGCAAGACACGCAGATAGTATGGGGAAATTTTCTTCACTTTTAATTTACAGCAGAAAGAATATAAAGCATTCAGAAAACATTTTCCATATTTTAAGGGCAATTCAAAACATTTTGCATGGTTTCCAGCAGCTGAGTTCTTCAACAGATCCATTGATTCAATGATGCTTTACATGCACAATTACAAAAATAAAACTTACAAAAAAGAAGACATCTAGACTAGTTTTACATGCAAATCTCAGGGACCCCCCATTGGGCGCCAACTACTGTGTGGAACTGCCATAAGCGACCGTGCAGCCAGAGAGGGGTTCGTGTTATTGTCTTTATTTCGTTCACACAGTACAGCTGATTTCGAATGGGTAACAAGAATAGCAATTAAATCTTCAGGAGACAGAATAAGATTAGCTATTAATTTTATAATGAAACCCTACTCCTGGCACTTGGGAATTCAGATTATCCAAGAAAGCTGCGCTTACCTATCATCTTATATTCAAAATTAAGATTTACAACCAAGAAAAAGCAGTCAGAAATGCTTTGTTTCAGTGGAAGTGCATTTTTTACCTCACCTAGGATTCACAGTTGGAATAGTAGGTTTTTGCACCTACTTCCTATTCCCTCCATGAGAACCGCCTAAATCTATGTAAGTCTCTATCTTCTGGAATTTTCTAACTTATTCAGCTAATAATGTAGATGTGAAACAGTTAAAAAAATAAATGTGAGGGTCAAGGCAAATCCACTGAGGTCATTACTCTGGTCAAAAGATCCGTTGTTTGTACCATAATAAATGGAATAAATGTATCCAAATGCAGTATTAATATAGGATATTCTGAAAGAGCTGGCTTTCACATTCTGTTCCCAGTTTCGAATGCAATTGCGTGTGTTCCTAAATTACTCCGCGTCCTCCTACAAGTCAAATTGTGTCAAACAATGGGTGTTCGGGGGACTGCAACATAACCCACACATTTAGAAACAAAATTGAGTCAGGTCAGTTTACAAATGTACAGGTAGCTCCTAGCTGTGGGGCTGTCACTGTTGTCAAAGCTGATCACAAGCAGAAAGACATATACTGTACAGTAATTCGAGGTTGGCAGTGAAAGGAAGTAATTAAAAAACAAGTACAATTATAGAAAAGGCACCAAGAGCACTGACCCCAGTTTTTACCACAATCTCTTTGTATCTATCTTCCTTCCAAAGACACCAGTTTAAAAGCTTATTTGTGAATATTTTTAGGCTTCACAACAAGCCTTGAGTTTTAACTCGAAGTTGGCAGCCAGAACCAAGTAAAAACACCTCAGCTTTACACCAACTGATCCTCAGACTCCACCTGGGGGTTTTCAACTGGCATCAGCAAATGCAGACTTCATTCTCTCAATCCGACTTGAGTAGTTTAATGTTTAAAAGCATCAGATTTCTTTGGCTCCTCATTGTGTGGAGAGAGTAACATATCGTGGCATCCCTACGAGGCTGGTCTGCATCTTTTTCACTTTTAGGTATTTTTTGTGCAATTTGTATTAATTTTCTGATTTCCAGCAGGAGATATGAAAACGTGACATTTTTCTACTTTTCATACTACTCCTTTTGTCAGGTTTGATCATTCTACGTGTTCTTTGTTGGAGTGAGTGGATGGTGTTAAGCTATATACGGATTCATCTTATGATTATCTGTTTTGCAAAAGTAACTTAATTTTCTTCAGCAATATTAGCATTCACATTACTTGGCACCATTGGCAAAAAAATTTTAAATAAAATAAAATAAACTCCTGGTAGCCAAAATTAAATGTAAACATATCCTTTTTTTTTTTTTAAAGTAATGTTACTCTGCCTTTTTTCCTAAGTCTAAATACAGTAGCTCTTTTTTTTTTTTTGCAGTTTAGTCATGCTTTAGCAAAATGTTCTTCTAAAGAACATTTAAAATAAAGTACTCTTATAGTGAAATAAAGTTTTTTTTGTTTCATTTTACAGACCATAGCCACTAATGCTTTGCTTTTGTTCATTTCTTTTTTCTTATTTCATGCACATATCTCTGTTTTAATATATACAATATATACAAACAATACATCCACATTTTTTTCTTGCTCGTTCAGACAAAACTATACAAATAATTTTATCTTGCCACGTTATTGACCTTTGTGAATAAAATATTTAGCAATTAATATAATCCCTTTCAAATATTTTCTCACTTTTCATTTCTACCTTCTATATATACACAGAAACCACTTAGTTTGGATGAGATAGAGCCAAAAACATGGGATTTACTGGCCAGAACGCAGCACCACACTGGTCGTTTAGGTGGTAAATGTCCAGGCTAGGTTTATGATTCCTTGGAATGACTAGTTTCCAAGGTCACTAAAAAAGGCTACATGCTTTACCAATTCTTAAATAATTCTCATTGCACATGAAAGTAAGGCAAAAAAATTAAAGTGCTGAACGTGAGAAAAGGGACAAGATGAGTGCTATCCTCGCAGGTTCTTGGGAGGTGGTGGGGACAAGAACATAAATTTAAATTCTGTAAGCTGTTTCTCTTTATTTCCCATGCATTACCCGTTTACCACACACCCGCCCCTCTGCAAATTTCCACAAGACATTAAAACCTGCAGATTTTAAAAGTTGCATTAAGTGTGCTGTAGAGATTAAAACAAACAAACAAACAACAAAACAAAAATAAAACAGTGAAGGAAATGAGAACACATGGATCCAATAAAGATTTGTATGATCTAAGCCCTCCACTGAGAATCAATCCCAAAGATTCAGCTTCTTGGAAATAACCGACAGGGGCAGGTTCAGCATTCTTTTTTGTTGCTAGTGTATCCCCACCTTTTCTTATCTATATTTTTGGTATAAATATTTGTACAGTTCCACACGATGTTTGAATACAGCCCTATATGAGAAGGAAAACGGCTTCCTCCTAAGAGGAAGCCTCTTTCAGTTCCTCCTGGTGTCTTGTTTTCCTATGATCCAACAGAAGATTGAGTTCCAAGATGTCTTGCTGATCAAATTAAAAGTTGTCCATGAAAGTGCAAATGCAATGACCAAAACATTCCTGTTAAAATCCTGCAGCTGATCTCCCCAGAACTGCAGAGGGATTGTGTGTGCGTGTGTGTGCGTGTGCGCGTGTGTTGTTGTTGCATGTCTCTGCTAAAAACAGAAATGAAAACAGTCTGAAAAGCAACGTCACATTGCTAAGGGATGCTGCTGTATGTCTTCAAGTTCCTTGGCCTTTTTCAATTCTTTCACTCTGGAAGAGAAACAAACAGAACACCAGGCGATGACTATACAGTGAAAGTGCCACTGGACAGGGGCCAGGGTGTTACTCTTCCCTCTGAGATGAAAAGCCAAAACAAAACCCCTTTTGAGGACAGATAGCAAAGGAAACTCCTGTGACACTGCTGGGAAGATCATCCCAGGAGGATGCCTGTACCCTACTTAAGGTGGTTTTTAAAAAATTTTTAAGAACTTTGTCCTGTACCAGGTCCTCTAAGAGCAGTGTGAAATCAGTCTGTTGCTATGAAATATAAAAATATGTTCATCTTGGAAAATTTCATTCAAGTAACTTCCTCCTCTGCCTGCTGGACCACCGTGAATGCCCAATTTTGCACGGCGTAGAGTAGGGGAACCGAACACATTTTTTTAAGCTTTGGATAGACCTGGGGATTGAACTATTACTTTGCTCACAGGCTCAATTGCTAGCGACCACACAATCTGCACGACTTCTCTTTCCTTCACGAACTGTGGAATCTGATTTTCCTATTCTCCTCCCTTTGCACCCTGTAATTGTGAGGGATGTTTGGGTTCCCTCTCAGAGCTCCCAGATGGACGGCAGTTGGGGCAATATGGAAAAGGTACTTTGTTCTACTTAGATTTATTGTAGCAAACAAATTTAAATGGAACTAGTAGAGGCTGAGTTATGGAAAGTTCCTAGCAGCTGAGTATTAATTATCACTTCCAATCTATATTTTTAATGTAAAAATTTGCTTCCCTCACCCCCCTTAATGTGGTGGCTGATGTGGGAGGGTGTCAGGGAAGCACTTGTAAACTAAGAAAATCTCTCTGTGCTGACCAATGATAATGAGCTTGCCTTAACAGCAGAATGATCAGATGCAAGCCAGTGCATGCTGTGCACGTCTCAGTGAGGAACTACAGACCATGTTGTGAGGTTTGTTTCTCAAAAGTGGGTGTGAGAGGACAGCTTTAGCCAAACAGGAGCAGATGTCTCCACCCTACCTCAGCAGCAGGTCAGGGAAACACATGATTTGTTACAGGCCTACAGCGAGGTTGATAATTTCAAATACTGTTTCTTCATTCCCTCATGGTAAGGTCTCTCCTATTATCTTGTTATACCAGTAAATTAAAATTTTAACATTCATGCTTGTTTACTTTATTTTTTATGTGGTGCTGAGGATTGAACCCAGTGCCTCACACGAGCGAGGCAGGCGCTCTACCACTGAGCCCCAGCCCCAGCCCCTTGTGCTTGTTTACTTTCTAAACAGACTCTTGATAGCACTCGGGCAGGAAGAAAAAGCATTCTGGAAAAAAGTGGTAGGCTTTCTGCAGAATTAACACACACTGGGAGTCAAAGGCTCTCCTCAGTCAGGAGCAACAGAGGAAACTGAATTCACAACCTGCAAGATTCATCATTTCTGAGGATTCTGCAAAAGTTGATAAAATCTCTTCAGAGAGAAGATGCTCTCTTTCAGAAGAAAAGATAATTCATTTTACCATCAATAATAAAAATTATTGTTTGAAAACTTGCTTATTTGTCCTAGTGGTGACATATTCTAAGCCCAGCTTAGTCTAGGTGTGATTTTTATAGATGACAATGACCGACGCTCTATCTCCCAAATGGTTGACTCTTTCTTTATATCTACATTTAGAACACAACTGCTATGTTCCTAACTAGATCTTGATATTAGTTTTAAATTTTATAATTAAGGATACCATTTTTATTAAATTTTAGGGTAATGTGAGTCATATTCCAGTATAGAATTGTGCTTCATTACAGGTCCCTAATTTTGGACATGCATACTTGATAAATAAATGGCTTTTTAAAAATTGAAACATGCTACAGTCTGTGTTCAATTTTTAAACATGCAATATCTATACTAACATCTCTTTGCTGGAGAAATGCAAGGCATGCACGGATGCCAACTTTACTTCCGGACATGCAACATCTGTACTGTGCAGACCTGTTTCCTGAATTCCTGCAGAATGTGCATGCTACTTCAGATATTACATCTTATTTCTGCACTAGCACAGAACTCATTCACAAATATGCAACAGTGACTCCATCACTGATAAGATTTCTAGAATTTAAAGAATTTCAAATTGAAAATCTGATAGCATAAACACAGATATCCATTCACAGTTTTTCTAACATGAACAGGAATGCTTTACAAACATTAAATTCATCATCGAGATGAAATAGAAAAGGAGAGTGAATTATAAACCAGAAATGCTTTATGTAGTCTCATACCAAAGAATCTGTAATCAGCTGGTCAGGGAAGGTATCACTTAAAACATTTTTCTTCTAGTTAAAATGGTCACATTTGTTTTTTCATTTTCCCAGTTTCTTTCAGAACTAATTAAAAAGTCAACCAAGTTTTCATAAGGTTTTTAAGTTATCAGGTAGATACTCTGCTAAAATTAGTGATGTCCTCACAGACTAAGTTCAGGATAGGTGCACATCCACACATAGGAATGTCTGCAGAGAAGACACGAGGGCGTTCCAATTTTCAGATTTGTTTTCTGGGCTTCCGTAACTCCCCTAGAGCTCTAGAGGAGAATCTAGTTCCTGGTTTCATCATGAAGTTACCACAGTAAAGTAGCATTATAAAACACATCAAAATGACTTCACTAGTAAAGGAAGAATGAGGAGTAAAAGAAGAGCTTATGATCCAGTAGCTACACAGGACTGAATATTGTCATCTAATGCAGCACTCACAATTCTGCCATTCTATCCAATTTGTAAATTAGAACTTCGGATTGATAAGTATTAAATAACCTGTCCCAAATCATACAGAAAATAAGTGGCAGAGCAGGGATGTGAGCCCACTGTGGTCTGACTTCAGAGCCTACAGTTCTGCCATTCCACTCTCCTGCTTCTAGTAATTTCTCAGGCTAACTAGAATTTTTATAAATTCTTGCTTTATTGGTTTTTCCAAAAGACTTACAGAAAACATGCATTTGGAAAGTTTCTAAAATATGAAATGAAGCTGACAACAATATTTTCTTAATTCTGAGATGTTGCTCTTTATGAGACCCTATGTTGATTTAATTACAATGCTGTGGGGGCACAAAGACCCCCACATAAGATGTACTTGATTTATAACACAATTAAATTTAGAGTCCTAAAACATGTATAAACAATGTACCTAGAATCAAAGCAGCTTTTTAGCTTTGATCTCTCATCTGTGATTCAGACTGTGTTGATGTTTTTTTTTTTTAATTTTTAATATTTATTTCTTAGTTTTCGGCAGACACAACATCTTTGTTGGTATGTGGTGCTGAGGATGGAACCCGGGCCGCACCATGTGCTACCGCTTGAGCCACATCCCCAGCCCAAAGGATTTAGGCTTTTTTTCTTTCTTTCTTTCTTTTTTTTTTTTGTGGTGCTGGGGATTGAACCCAGGGCCTTATGCATACAAGGCAAGCACTCCACCAACTGAGCTGTATCCCTAGCCCCCTGTGTTGATGTTAACTTACCTCTGAAAGTTCACATGAAATTGAGAGACACTCACCCTCTGTCCTACTGAACTCATACGTGGGGTTTTAGGTTCCTTAAGGGCAGATTATTAAGATAAAATGGGGTGCCTAATTTTTGTTTTAAATCAAATGTCAACTGGGTAGATGTGACTGAAAGTTACATGGCCTCCAAAGAAACAGAAAATGATGATATCCCTGAAGGGACCTGGAATAACACCTGTTAGAAATCTAAGAAATAGATACTTCATTCAGAGTGTTCCAATCAGTTAAAATGGTTTTGCCTTATCATTAGTCAGAGACATGATTAATCACTAAAAGGCATATGTTAACAAAAAATAAATCTTTACCAGCAAGGATACATAATAAAAGTTTAACTATTATCATCTCTGGGTTATTCTCCTTTCTTATTTGTAGTTGTAAAATTAGCTACAATGAATATGTGCTTCTTTTCTAATAATAATAATTATTATTCCTACCTTAAAGAATGTTTGAAAAGATTTATATTTTGCTATCCATCTGTTACTATTATGTCTTATTAAAGTTGTGTACATAGGACCTAAGCTGAAAAATCAGTGGAGGAAAAAATTCATTTTCATAGACCAAAATCAAAATTAATCAACTAAATTTGTTTCACGGATATTACCTGTGTTATAAACATATTTTTTTTCAGTATACAAACTTGGTATATATTTGAAATTGGAATGATATTGAAAATCCAGTGGCTGTGTTGTTTGCATTGATATAACTTAGAACACAGGTACTCAAAACTTTTATTGAGTTATATTACACAAACTTGCTAAGGGTTACTGAGCTTTTGGTATTACAATCATGAGGCTATGAAAGAGCTGAACCTAAAATGTCCAGGTTATCTTTAAAAAAATCCCATCACATAGAAGACAGGCAAAGTGGTCTTCATTGAGGTCATAAAGACAATTAATGCTGGGAGAAGCTGTGGCTTCTACAGGTGCAAGGCTACTGCTTCCCTAAGAGCTGTGTGGACTGCATTCCTGAACCTCACATCAGTCACTTAAAAAATACTCCTGTTATTAGTTTAGAGTTAAGTAATCAGGACAGTAAGGCTTTGACCTGTGACCATTCAACTATTAAAATTAAAGACAATCCCAGGATTACCCCAAGCATTCTAGGCTGAAAATAATCACCACCTTGGGATACTCTGGCAGTCTCAACAAAAAAGAAAAAAAAAAAAAAGGTGCATTGTAATGTACTGAAGTGATGTGGTAAGCAACAGCACTGAAAGCCAGCAGAAGCCCACGGGTTTATTTCCATCAGACGTCCAATGGTAATTCATGGTAAATGGAATAGGCCTGCTTCAGAACCTTGTAGCAAACAATGCTCCATGGGAAAAGCATAAGGCAAAGCCGCTTCATTACATCTACTCAGTAATGCTCAGCCAGAAATGCTTCATGAGTCAGTGGATTTCGGCAGGTATATTCTTGCAATGCTGGACGTCAAGTATACAGGGCAGCCCGATGTGGCTTTCTGATTAGTTACCTGTTGCTCTGAGAGCTGCAATAGCTTGTGGGGAATTTAGGAAAAGAGAGATCTTGCCATTTTCCAGAAATTTCATTTGGATTGCAAAACAAAAAAGACAGAGAGGCCCAATAAGAATGACACAGAGCATGTTGTCTGCAATTTAACACACACCACTGTGTTCCAAAAATATTCATTTCCTAAAAGAGGCAAGTAAGACAAAATTATTTTGGAGATTTAAAATATACCCTTGATGATCATCCCACACTCACTTCTCAAGGAACATATGGTGTGCCACTTGGAAACTAGACCTCAGGCCGGACTTAACTTGGGACCACATTTGTTGTTCTTAGCCCACTGACTACTTTTCTCGAACACTGTCAGAGAACTGTCCCTTCAGATGACACAGCAAAAGGTGTGAAGGATACGTAACTCTCAAGAACTTGGTCGTGACCACTGGAGACATTTCACAGGGCTGCTCTCAAGCACAGGGTGAAGCTACTGTACTGAAATCACTACTTACCAAAATGACTGTCAGCTTCTGGAAAAGTTAAAGTGTTTGCAAACCTGGCTCTCAAATATAGACGAAATCTGTTGTTCAAAAAAGGTGCTCAAAATGCGCTATTTCTCCTTCCTCCAATTAAGGCTCTTTTATGCCAGAAGACAGCTTTACCCACCTTTACTGAACATGAGTGACTGGCTAGCAATTTAAGAAACAGGTTATTTAAACAGCATTATTTCCACTGCTGATAATTATCTGCAGTGACTATAAAGCTTATAAAGCCCCTTGTGGAAACACTGTCTCATACAGGGCAAGAAATTTTTCTAAGAAATAGAAAGGGAAAACCATCTTCTACCCAGAAAAGCAGGCTCTTTCTTTAGGCAATGAAGTCTTAACACCCTGAGAAGTCTGCTACGTAAGAAGGTGTTTGCCATTTTCTCTGCCTGTGACGTATCTCGGTTTTTCTGCTGTGGCAGTGAGTAACATCCTGCCAGGTATACTAAGTCCAGTTGGAAAGTAATATTGTCAGCATTTACATTTTAAGTTTCTTAAACCTTAAAAATTCTTCAGTGGTTTGCTGAAGTTGGTTTATCATCTGAATTAACTAAAAGAATTGAAACAGTTGGTTTAGAGTCTCTCGTGAGTAATGAAATTCACTCAAGTATACAATTATGTGTCTGGGACAAAAACAAAACACCCCTGATTATTTCAGGGATTTGGTAACTTTATTTTCAGTTACTGGATAAATTAGCGGCTAAGCCTGAAGGAAAAGCTGAGTAAAAACCTCAGCTGGACTCAGGGAAGAACATGGGGAGCTTCTCTTGGCCTTCCACAGGCAAAAAGGAAGCTTTCAGGACACAGGGTGCGCAGCTGCTGTGCTGCTATGCGGAGCCTGCTGTGCCTTCACTCTAAGGAAGGGCAGTGCCTACCTTTTCAGAGATCCTTCGGCTCATCATCCCAAGAGTGTGGATCAATAATAGCGTTTTACAAACACTGCACCACAAAATATAATTCTTAATGTTTTCTTTTTTCTTAATATTTCTGAATATTATTTTTCAACTTATCAACCTTAAATGTCTTAAGTATGGTGTACTTTATAAATTAAAAAAATAAGTATGTCATCTTTTTTGACATAAATTCCAGGAACATAAATCCTCCGAGAATGCTCAGCTCCCAAGATTTTTAACATGGGGACCACTAGAGGGAGTGCCATCGAAACATTCCTGAGGGAGAAGTGGAGGGCATCTGACTGGTGGTTACACAATGTTAAACATACAAGCTGCTCCATGGATACTGTGATTACCGTTAGATAAACGTTCCTACACCAGCAGGAACCCAACACCTCCCTGTTCCTCTCTTCAGATGCCCTGAAGACTGTGCGAGGCAGTAGGGATGTTACAAGATTCCAACTTTCCACGTGCAGTTCACAACAGAATGCAGCAGACACTAAAGAAATTAAAGAAGGGGCTCTGTCTGGCACTGAAAGACATCTTCAGAAAATGTTCTCTCAAAAAGGATCATGAACATAGCAAAACTAACAGAGTGCAAAACAACCACTTCTAATGGAAGGTTGGCCCCTTGCAGCAGGCTCTGTGAAACACAATGAATACGCAATACACCACCACCTTCAGGTAAACTGCATATCCTAGGACATGCGTATGTTCGTGGAATCGGTGGCAGTGGTTATTGTTTTTTAATGAAAATAAAAATTGTCTATGTTTGCAGAAGGTGAGAGGGAATAGAGAGACAGAGATTTTTCTCTATTTTAAGCAGAGGAATCTCTGATCCGGCTCTACCACACGGAAAATGCACCCAATAGTAAACAATTGTCTAATAGTAAAGAGGATCAACTAGTCAACAAATGCTGCTGCTTTTTAATTTCAAAACAAATTTTTCCTTCAGCAACTGTTCATGGTTTCAAAGCAGGTAAGACTTTAAGTCTTATACAGATAAGCTCATTATTCAGGAAGAACTTAAAAAACTCAATTCTATTTCCAAGTTGGCAAACTGCAGACTGTGGGCCAACACCAGCCCAGTGCCCATTTATGTAAATAAGGTTTTATAAGAACACAGTTATGATCATTCTTTTAAACATTGTCTGTCCGTGGTTGTCTTCAGGCTACAACGTAAGAATTGTATAGTTGAAACTGACTGTATACATGACCCAAGAAGTTGAAGATATTTATTCACTGGCCTTTTAAGAAAAGTTTACCAACTCCTGGTATAAAATATAATGAATCAATATTAGTAGCAATATAACTAGTTAGATGCAAAATAATGTCTTGCAGAAACACTGAAATTTTAAGATTTTTTTTTTCTCCAGTATTAGGAATTGAACCCAGGTGTTCTCTACCCCTGAACTGCTTCTCCAGCCCTTTTAATTTTCCACTCTGAGACTGATAAATTACTGAGGCTGGCCTTGAACGTGTGATCCTCATGCCTCAGGCTGGGATTATGGGTGTGTGCCACCACACAAGTTTTAAGATTTTCTGAATTATGATCTCAGAAATCTTAAAAATGACCAAAGTATTAGTGCAAAGCTAGGAAGAGGACACAATGAATCTGGGTGATAAAGACAGCCACCTCATCTTAAGACTACATAAGAAAAAAAGTGATCAAATTCACCTAAATTCAAGTCCAGTACTGGTGAATTCCTTTCCTAGCTTTTAGAAAACAATTTTCTGACACTAAACCTTTTATTATAACCAAGATGTGTTATGGCTGCATCTGGCAGAGAATACTGCCACACTTATAAATGAGAAACGTACTCTAAAATCCCAGGCCAATAGTGTCTACTGAATACCTATTCATGATAACTTATCAAAAATATGAATTCCTTTGGAAAAATCAGTCCCAACTGCAAAATGGAACACAACGACTTAGGACCCTTTCCTACATGTTTTTTATTCAGCTTTACCCTTACATGCTGGGGTCTGGTTTGCTCACTATTTAAACGAATGTCTGAGGCTAGCTCTAAAAGGGCAGTTTTACACACTGACTTACCTCATGGCATAGCAAGGGGAAAGAAATTACAGAATGGAACTATAGGAGTAGGGTCACAGGGAAGCATTGATTCTGAACAAGAAACAGACTGGCTTGGGAAAAAAAAAAAAGCCTAGTACTGCCGAGTGAGCCTTCTTGCTTTATATATGTCGACAAAGCATTAGTTGAGAAGATTTAGTATAGCGAATTATTTTAACACAAAACCCCTCTTGCTTACTGTTTTCTTAAAAGACAGCTTTGCTTAGACTTCCACTTGTAGCCAGCCACGTGTGTCTGCAGAGGCTCCTTCCACCCAGCCTAGCATGCCCTGCGGTGGCCTCAGAAGGTCCCTCCCTCCTATTTACTCATGCATCTGTACAGTTACTGCCTGTGACTGTTCTGCTGTATAAAATAGCAGTGTTAGTAATTAGGGTTAGTTTATTTTATTTCATTTCATTCAATAATGGATGTGAAACTTACTGGCATACCTAGGCTGCAGCCCCATGCAAGCAAGCAAAAAGCACAATATTGAAAATGGAAGATAAAGATAAACTGGCTAGCAGGCAGCTAAACTCACCCTTTTGTACAGCCTATGGTCCACCAGGGGGCTTTAGACAGTAAAACAACACCAAAGAGCTATTAGCATTAAGAGGGTCACAACAGAAATCTTAAAAATAGCTTTAATTCAACCAAAGTGAGTATAAAGTGGTTTCTTTTGGGGGAAGAAAGAAAAGGAGCAGGATGGTAGGATGTGTGAAATGAGCAGGTAGAAAATTCAATTTATCCTTTAAGTCTTAAAACACACTGGGGTCACATTACTTAGAAATGGGACCCTTGTTGATTCCAAAGACCACTATCTACCTACCTTTTCAAGGGGCACCATATGAGGTTTTTTATTTAATATAGACTTTAGTGATTCCAAGAGACAATAAACATGACAGTATCTCTTAAAAGTAGTATTAAATAAATGTGACTGGAAACAGGATTGTATATTCCTAGGAAAAATGTGAGTTTAATAAACCTCTGAGATAGATATTCAGGACTTCTTCAAGCTTCTTCATTGAATGAGTTAACTGAATTTATAGGAAAGGGAATTAAATACTGATCTTGTACAGTCAGTATTAAAATACTGCACTTATACTGACTATATAAGGATGTTAGCATTTGCCTGTATTTTTCTAACATCTGAACTATGAAAACAGTCAAGAAAACAGCCAATCAGGGTGACTACTTCATCCCATCACACACACTCAAGGCCCATAATCTGATGCACTCTTCATAATGAAACTTGTTGGCTTTCTTATGACTGTTAAAAATCTTCAGGAAATTCTCCTCCATCAGTTCACAAAAAGAGAACTCTAAGAGCCACGAGTGGAAAGGCTTCTTTGTTCAGCCTGTCTTGGGAGGAAATCTTTTATGAATGTATGTACTGCTTGGACATCTTACTCTCTCAACTCACCCACTATAAACACAGGTCAGAAGAAAATAACTTACATAATTTTGTTCATATTACATTCCCTATACTCATATTCAAGGTTTGAGAATAAAATAAGAAGAGGGGAAAAGCTGTGTACAATTCAACCTGCAAATATTCTGGTTTGTCTGGAGTGGCCTCAAGAGCAATGTTAAGGTGATTTCTTAAAAACAAAATCTCCTGGAAACCCTGAACTGCAGCCTCCTGAAAGAAGGTGCCTGTGTGATTCTGCCCACTGGGGTCACAGTTTACCGCTCTCTGTACTGGGCAGAGTCTCCTGGTTTTTCATTTTGCAGGCAGAAGGCTGTGAAAACACTTTTGAGTGTAAGGAAAAGGGCCTGGAATCCTTGATATATTCACCAAATGCAGATAATCAGCTTTCCATCTGGGATAGCCCTCTGATGCCAAGTAAAAGGCATGAATGGATAACAAAGAGACCACTTCATTAGGGCCTGAAAACTGATTTTTTTTTACCTTTTTAAAAAAAAAATTGTTTAATTTTCATGTGGTGCTGAGGGTTGAACCCAGGGCCTCACACATGCTAGGTGAATACTTTCCCGCTGAGCCAAAACTCCAGCCCCTGCCAACTGATTTTTATAAAAATTTATTTAGTTGTAGATTGACCCAATATCTTTATTTATTTATTTTTATGTGGTGCTGAGGATCGAACCCAGTGCCTCACAAGTGTGAGGCAGGCACTCTACCACTGAGCCACAATCCCAATCCCTGCAAACTGATTTTGTTATGTTATCGCCATCTCCATAGTTTGATGTGTGTTTCCTAACACAAGTTCCTATCTCAGAGTGTTCATGTTGGTATCTCATTTGTTAGCTCTCCAGGCTAAAAAGACCCTACCTGCAGCATGGCAGAGAGCAAATGAGCTGCCGAGGCCCATGGGGTGAGGACCCAAGCTGCTTCTACCACACTGGAGCTACAAAACCCCATGTGCCCCAATAAAGCTCTTCTGAAAGTTTTTATTATTGTTAACCTAGTTGCTGTGCAATTTCTTTCTACGGCCACATATATGCATTCTTTTGTTGATTTAGGTGAAAGTACAAGTAACCAGTTAGACCCTATTAAGTCTCTAAGGCAAACTTTTGCAAATTAGCAACCAGATGGTCTCAAGAGTAAGAAAAAACTACAGTGGAACCTCTTAAAAATCAAATTGAACATGAATACTTGGGCTTCAGGCACCACGGAGCCTGCTTTAAATCTGCAACCACCAGCTACACAGCTCCTGATGTACAAAGAAACCACCCAACCACAAGGAAGGCTACTGGACGTCTGCATGTCTGGTAGCCCCCAGATCCCAGCCTGGAATACTATTCTCAGCAGGGCAAACACAGCACTGCTCATCAGCCCCCAGAAGCCTAATTGAGAACCTAGTCTTCACAAAGAAGGCTCAACTCTGGGGAACAGCCGCTTCTCCAGCTGAGCTCCCTGAGGAGGTACAGTCCCAGGGACAGCACAGGCTTTCAGTGCACTTCCTGCTAACTAAAAATGCAGCTGGGACCTCAGATGTCTGCCTTTTCCTGCACAGCTTCACCCCAGTGGTTTCCTCCTGCTCTTCATCACAAACCATCTGCCACTGACAACCTAGAGCCCATTAGCTTTCCTCCCTCCAGCAGAGGGCACCAGCTCTTTGGTAGAAATTCTACACCAGAAAACCTGGAAGGTTTTCTTTTTCCTTCATAAGAAACTTGTTTCATTTTCTGTTTTGATACATGTTGTAAGGATGCAGAGTTGAGACCATGATGCAAAGTGACATAAGAATAATAGAGAAACTGAAAGCTAGTCTGAATAAATTATACTCATACCCAAATCAAACAGAAAACCCTGGTACGAACCTGCCGTTTAACATACATGGCTTTCCGAGTTCGATGGGTGCCAAGTTGACAAGCTCTATTACTTTATCATAATTTGGGATGTTTACCCTGGTGTTTGCTGGGGTTTGGCTTTGTGCAGAAGTTAGTGAATGGTTAAGAAGGTCAGGGCTGTTTAATTATTCTTGATGAGTAAAACGCGGGATAACTTAATGTACCTGTGGCGACAACGACGTAGAAACCTCATTATTTTTCGAGCAGCTTGGTCCTGCTTTTTGGTTAGCAAACTGCTCCTGAAAAAGTCAGAATATTAAATTGTCACAAGAAGAGTTCCATAAAGCTTAATATGCACAAAATTAAAACTGGTGAGTGGTGACCAGGGACTTTTCACTAAATAGTTCATGTAGTGAATCCAGCAGCATACACATAGGCTGCTCACACAGTGCAGTCTAGGCGTGGCCAGAAGAGGAAGGAAGAGGGCAAAAGCCCCCCTTTGTCCTCTTAAGCTTTCAGAGCACAGAAGACTGAAAACAAGATATCCCTACAAGTTCCTTTACAGCCATTTCATTGGAAAGGGCATTCTGTCATTAGAGACTCTGTTCAGAGGCTGACTTGCTGAACTTGGAGTTATTCCCTATTGTCTTTACATGATTTGCTCTGCCGGAGGTGCTATTTTAACAGCTCAATCCTATCTACATTTCCAATGTCTTCTGTGCAGTGACTCTTCAGTTTAGACTACTATACAGAGTGATGACTGTTGATGTCTCTTGGAGCCCAAACTTTGGTCCTGCAAATTTTGATAAAAGTTGAAATTGGCTGCTAAGGGTTGGGGTGGAGAGAAGGGTCTCAATGGACAGAAGGAGACATAGCACAAGTACTGCTTGCAAGGTCTCCACACCCAGGTTCTGAAAAGAAGGAAACCTTGGACACCTTGCTCCACGCTGAGCCTGGTGTTAGCATGGGGCAGTTCTTTGGAACCATTTGGGGGTTCCCCTTCCTGCACAGCTTCGTGCAGCCTTTCCAGCCCACCTGAGCTTCTGCTGAACGATGACTGCGGTCCGGCGAGCTTGCCGTCTCTTGCCACACTTCTTATAACTCCGGTAATACTTCTGGATCAGCACAGCAGCGCGCCGGCTCTGCTGAAACTTTTTTTGTTCGTAGTAACTTCGGAATT
Source organism: Marmota monax (assembly GCF_021218885.2). Taxonomy (NCBI): domain Eukaryota; kingdom Metazoa; phylum Chordata; class Mammalia; order Rodentia; family Sciuridae; genus Marmota; species Marmota monax. The sequence goes on from NW_026694750.1 coordinate 3,856,081, forward strand.
TGCTCTGGATAAGGATGGCCGCCTGAGTCATCTTTTTATAAAGTGCATACTGCAGGGGAAACAAGAATGAGCAGGACAGTAACAACGGAGCTCTGGGGAAGGGAAGACAGAGGCCCCTTCCTCCCTCTCTTATCCTATTCTCAGCATGGTGTTTAATCATGAAAAAGGCAGGTGAAGACTCTTTTCACGTGCCTTTCCAAATGTAAAGTACTACTTTGAGAGTTGCTTGCAAATAATTTATTGTTCTGCAATGTGCTTTTTCCCTAAAATATTACAATATTTTACACTTCTTGAAAAAGATTAATAGCAATAAGCAGAGTATTTATAAGCCTAAGAGCATACTGAAAATAAAATTTTGCGTGTTTAAGATTAGTATTAATTATCTGATTTGGAAACTTTTTTTTTTTTTTGGTGCTAGGGATTGAACCCAGGGGGTGCTTAACCACTGAGCCAGATCCCCAGCCCTTTTTGATGCTTAGGGCCTTGCTAAGTTGCTGAAGCTGGCTTTGAATTGGTGATCCTCCTGCCTCAGCCTCCTGAGCCACTGGCACTACAGGTGTGTGCCACAGTGCCAGCTCTGGAAACCTTTTTCACCCCTTTTCATGCTTCCCACTATACGCACGTCCACCTAGCAGTCAGCATCTGACTGATTTCTAACTACTGTCTGTATGATGAATTTCTGATGGAGTTACAAGGTCCCAAATACAAGGCTTATCATGAAACGCTGACACCTTTAAGCCATTTTACCCTGTAAAAGATTAACACTCATCAGATCAACGGTGGTGAAGTAATGACACCTGGATGGTCATCAGAGTTGGGAACTGCTTGAGTCAAGGCCAGCACCCCTCCACCCAGCCTGCTGCAGGGCCACATCAGTGGTGGATGAAGGCACAGGGTGTGTGTGTTCACTGCTAACACTGTCTAGGCACTAAAGTACAGGGCTCAACCATGGTTTAAAAATACTTTGTCCAAATTTGTAATGGAATAGAAAATGAGTCAGGGGACAAAAGGGCACACAAAGCCTTTTGCTTACAAGAAGGCAACTTACCATTTTAATGAAAACTATTCCTTAGAAAATCCCTGCACATGTCTAACTACGCCCCTGGATATATGAGGTGGGATGAGGGAAGGAATTCTTGAGAAATAGGACCCTTCTGCAAAAATCATCAGTCTCATCTGATCTTTATATTTACTTCCACTGGTCCAAAAGTCTAAGACAAGAATGCTGCACCTTCTGAGCCTGCGGTCAGCTCACCTTGGCCTGTACACACGGCACCCTCAGACCCTACTAGGCCTGTGAAGCCCACTGTGGGAAGAGGACATTTACTCAGTGGCCACTGGGCTCATGGTAGTTGGCTCAGATGGACTGACACTTGCCAAGAAAATGTCCAGTCATGATTAATGCCAAAACCCATCCTAACTGAATAACCACAAGGTCCCAGAGGATAGGCGTGCTATGGCTAGGTGGCCTGCAAGGGGGTTATGTTTGTGCAGGACTGTGCCATCCTAATGGCCCCTCTGGTGGCTGATGATGGGTGTGAAGCTTGTGACTCTTGTGGAATGGTTTGTGAGAGGACTTGGGTGTATCATTACCTTCAAGGCTATCCATGTCAGCTTGGGGGAGAAACAGAAAATACAAGATTAATGTTAGATTGCTGAATATAATGAAATTAAAATCAGAACCAATAAAACTCCCAACCAAAAAGAAAAAAAGAAAAAAAAAAGGCACCCTGGCTACGTTAATGCCTTCCACCTTCCAAAATCTGTCAAATAGGGCCTGCCTTCCACTGTCCTCACTGTTGACAACATTTCTTTGGGAAGGAATTTGTTTTTTAAAAAAACAACTCATAATCTGGAGTGAACGCCTGCTATTAACACAGACTAGAAGCCTCCATCAGTGTGCCGCGGGTGCTCACAGCAGATGCCAGGCGTGGCTCCTGCCACAGACCTTCAGGGATGCACAGCTACAGGGACGTGGTGTCAGCGTTTGCACAATAAACCTTCATTTTCTGGGATCGTGAACTCAGCTGGCTCTGAGCTGGAGATGGTCCTTCCCCGCCCTGTTGCTAGGGTTTAGTCCTAAAGAAACAGGAGCTAATGGCAACCTGTCTCAGAAATCAAAGCCCCTTGTGAGAACAAGAGAGCGTGACCCCAAATCACTGAGATCATCACACACCTTTGCATTTATCAGTCCTCAAATTAAAATGCAAAACCTACCTGAAGCACAGCCTAATAAAAGGTTCTAGAATCTAAGCAGTTTGAGGATTAGAAAGTCTAATACTTACTGAATTTATCTGAGCCTCAGATTCTAAGATGGAAACGAAACTTTGAGTAACTGCAAGGGTGAATGAGATGGTGGGCCTGAGGCCCCGGCACACACAGGTGCTCCAGGAACAACAGGCACCTTTCTTATCTGGCAGTAGTCACAACCCCACAGGCTGTTTGGAAATGGTAACCCTGCATAGAAAGGTCCTGCTCTGTCCTTCCTGCACTTGCCAACTAAAGGTGAAATTGGCCTGAGATGCTCCGAGCTTCTTAGGATTCTCAAAGATTTTTACAATTCTTCATTTTAAAATGGATAAGCAGCAGCTGAATGGAAAAGGGCAGAAGACTATACGACCTATATAATTCAATGTCCAAGGAATGGCCAGCACTGACCTCCTCCAAGAGCCATGTCAAACTCTCCAGAGTTCCTCAATTATTACAGTCTATGAAATTACTGGAACATCGGTCCTCACTTCAAACACAAGTAATTCCTTGTATTTATCTCAGGGAGCTGATAACGACTGAAGGCCCAGATTCTGCACACAAGTTATTTTGTGGCACAAGCTGAACTGCAGATGGCTTTGTTTCGTTTCCTGGTCCTCTGGTTTTTAATCAAGGCAATGCAAATCACTTCTATGTGGTGCTCACTATCCAAACTGCACACCAGGTCCTCAGAGGCAGGGGCTGCAGGGAGGGCCTCCTCCTTCTGTGACACAGACTGAGGTTTACCTGTTTGTACTTTCTGTAACAACGCTGAATGACAGCAGCGGCCACTTCCTGCTGTTCCCGCAAGGGTCGACCCTTAAAGTAATATGAGGGGGAAATCATTAATGGCCTAATGGTAAGAACTGTAGACTTTCTAAAAACTATGCAATCATGTAATGCAACTCTTTCAGACTGGAGACTCCCAGTTTACCAAAACAATACACTGATCATTGATTATAAATATAAATAAACAAAAGTAAATTTATAGAGTAAACCATGATATCTGGACATTAGGAGGCCTAAAAGTTATTCAGTTTAAAGTACACAACACATTAGATATTGTACTATTTTCTTACCAGATCTCAACAATCTTCCTAAGATAAGCCTGGCCACTTTTAGTTCAATGATTAATGGCTTTTAACACCTTTGTGGGGGTGGGAGCATCCAAGATCCTTTAAGAATCTGCAGAAGGCTGTGGATCCTCTCACCACCAAAACCACATATACAGAAGCCTCACCATGTAATTTTAGGAATTCATGGGCTGCCTCAAGTCAGCCCCCAGGCCTCTGGATGAAAAATCCCTGCTTTAGGTCATAAATTCTTTGTAATGAAGGTATCAACTCGCTTTGTATTAAACAAAATATCAACAATAAGTGGAGTTGGTGACAGCTGTCCACTACTGGTTCTATTTCACTAAAGCTCCTGAAAATCATTAATAATCTAATGTGATGTAATTAATAACTTTCTATAAAAATGCTATAAGCCCAGAGATAAAGGAACTGGGAGGTATCTCAGAATAAGTAGCTGAGTCTCATCCCTGCTCCCTGATCTTAAGAACAAGACAACATCAAGAACCTTCTATTTTACCTTGTATTTCCGGAAAGCTGTCTGGACGAGCCTGGCAGCTTCATAGAGTTCTCTCTGTTCATGATCAGACAGGGTGAGCTGAGCAAATTCATTCTCTACCTTCTCACTGGTGGACGCACTCAGGAATTCTGACCAGTCTGCCGCTGAGGGAAGGGTAGGTTTCTCAAAAGCCATTTCACTGACGGGAGAGCCTTCAGGGCTCAAGCTGGTATTAGAAGAAGGGGTCAGAGGCTCATTATATGCACTTCTGAAACAAGAGGAGGAAAAGAGAGGCAGCTGAAGAGTGACTGGCATAATTGGTCAGCTGTGAATCAATGAGACAAGACGACTTCCACTGGAGCCACTGTGGGCCACTCGAGATAGGCCCCCTTCCTCTCAGGTGAGTTGCCGGACACATTCAGCACCTGAAAATGACTTTAGTACTATGGTGAATACTAGCCCCACCAAGTATACTCTGGTCTGGGGAGGAATAAATGGAAGCAGTGAGGACAGAGTCGGACCTCGAGAGTGGCAGTGGAACACATCCTGACCCCTTCTCCCGCCTGGTACAGTCTCATGCTACACCACAGCATTCAACCTATCACTTAGCCTTCCCTGCCTCCAGCAAAATCCAGTTCATGCTGGGCAGTGACCCCAGAACATTCCTGACCTGATCTGGGCAGCACTTGGCAGACGATCAGCATCAGCCAGGTAACTGGCCAGCCAGCTCATCGTACTGCTAATGGTGGTAGGATCTGTTCTTTCCAATGCTGAGGATTCCATAGGCACAAAGTTCTCCTGCTTGATCCGGTCAGGAGTGGCCTCAATGATGTGTTCTGCCAAGGTCATCATGTTCACCTGTAATTAGAAGTGCACAGAACACTCAGGTTAGAAAGGAACCTTGAAAAGTATCCAGGTCTCCCTCCACCCCCTATTTGGAAAGCAGACTAAAAAGGGCAGGAGGACAGATATCCACCTTAATGCAGTTATATAGCATTTTAGGCTTATTCCACAATTTTATTCCAATACACTGAGGTCTTGAGACCTGTTATCTCCAAATCACAGTTTGGCCAAAAACCTTTGGGTACATCTTGGAGAATGTCTGGCTCAGGGCTATTCTCCACTCTCAACTGGGTCAGCAATCAATGGTACCATGGCTGGGCAGGTGAGCACACCCATCTTAACGTGGTCACACTAGTGGTTGCCTAAGCAGCATTCAACTCCCCCCTGCCTTGCCTAGGGAGGCCTGATTGTGTAGAGCACAGCAAGGTGCCAAACCCTAGATGACCAGCTGCCAACATAGTCTCATCTCTCACCTTCCTGTGGTGAGACCATGCAGATGTCTGCCCTGTCCTCCCTTCCTCCTGCCTTGAATACAGACAACCAACCTGCATGGCTACACCCATTAAAGCATCAGGCATGAAAAGGAAAGTCATATGTGGGGAACACATTGAGTTACCACGCCTTCCAGTCTTGATATACCACGGGGATCTGAACGACCATTATAGTCTTATATGGTAGTGCCATGACTTGTGACTTGGTCTTTCCCCCCACTCAGATAGCAAGGCCAGTCTTCTGAGTAGGCATACCCCTGAGGTTGAGCTACACTCACCTATTCTTTTATAATCCTACTCCTTTACCCTGATTGGGATAGAATGTTCCAAGGAAACTCCCTTTGTGTGTCCCCTTCTCTTGCTCTGCCTTTGGGCATGGCCTTCCTAGCTGTCAGTCAACCTGCTGAGAGTAGACAAGCTATACTCAACCTCCAGAAACCTGACCCCTTGCTTCATCTGAATGGCTTCTCCCCAATAAAAGGGTTCAGCAAGGCTCGCTCTCTCCTTCTGTGGACCCCTAAGGTCAGAGGAGCCATCACAGGATCCAAAGGAAAAGGTATCTCTGTCTCTTGTGTGATTATTTCGTGTGTGCAGCCCAGTTCACCTGGAGGGACCCTGAGTGTTTTAGTTGTGAGAAACACTACAGTCATAGGAACAGGTATGTGGGAAAATGAAAGACAAAAAACCTGTGGGTCCCTCAAGACCAACAACACTGAGCAACTGGGCTTCCAGATCTTTTTTTTTTTTTTCAATGTTGGGAATCTAACCCAGGGCCTCATGCATGCCAGGCTGGACCTTTGGTCATGCGAAAAAAGGCTTTTTTAAAATTAAACCAATGTAGTTAGGTTGCTAGTACTTGTACCCAAAACATATTAATTTTAATAGACATACTAAAGAATCCTCAAAGCTCATCTAGATGAAGTTTTTTTTTTTAATCAGGATCAGAACTATAGCCTCCTTTTTAAAAATTTCCTGACATCTCTCTCAAAAGTGGTGATTGGAATACAGCAGTTCAGGGTATTAAATCACCTGAAAATGTTCTGGAAGGAGCTCTACACAGGGACAAAATGCTTGTCTTGCAACACCAGTGCACCTCAAGGACATGGCGCTTAGTGGCAAGAACCAGGCACAGAGGACTACATATTGAACGATTCTATCCAGGAGAAACTTCTAGAAGAAGCCAAATTCTGGAGATGCAGCCAGATCAGTGGTTGCTCAGGGTCAAGTAGAGCAGACACTAACTGCAGAGGGGAGCTGAGGAAGTGCTGCAGGAAGGGAGTACAGGGACGGCTGCACAGCCCTCCTTTCCAGAGCTGTTAGAGATGCTGACTTTAAATGATTTTCCAAATTTTCTCAAAGAACAAGAATTACTTTGTGTAATAGACATAAAAAGGAAAAAAAAATTCCCATTTTTCTTCTTCTAGATTGGCCCTCTTGGTTTGTGACTCAAATAACAGGAAGTCCTGCCTCTACTCCTTGTCTGTGAAAGTGCTCAGACTCTTATTTCTGTTTTCTTGTTTTGTTTTGGATGAGAATGGGCCTTCCAAGGTTGCCCAGGCTGACCTTGAACTCATGGCCTCAAGCCACTGATCTCTTGCCTCCAAGTAGCTGGGAGACAGGCATGAGTCACTGTGACAGTTTTATTTATTTATTTTTTAAATTTATTCATTTATTTTTTTATGCAGTGCCAAGGATCTAACACAGCGCCTCACACATGCTAGGCAAGTGCTCTGCCACTGAGCTACAAGCCCAGCCCACATACTCAAATTTTTATCAATAGTAAAAGGCAATTTCTGAAGCCTGAAGGTTATTAGTACATTCACCCCACATCCCTCTCCACATGGTGCTTATGTACCGCGGTATAGCACCTTAATATGACAGTGAGCAAAGACTCTGAGACACCAACTAGCTGATTTTTTTACTGTGATGGCTCCAAAAGGCAATGAAATTTAAACAACTTTAAAACAAATAACACTCTTAGCAACTAGAGCTAAATAACGGCACTGTAAATTTCTTGCATTGCGGTCAGAGAAGTTAGTCTTTAAACGCGCAGCTTTGAGGTATTTTTTAAATACCTTTATTTATTGATTTATTTGTATGTGGTGCTGAGGATTGAACCCAGTACCTCCCATATGCTAGGTGAGCACTCTACCACTGAGCCACAGCCCCAGCCCAGCTTTGAGTTTTTATTCAAATTCTCTTTGTGTCCCAGAATATGAGAAATTTTAATAAAATTTCTTCAATATTTGAAAAAAAATTAAATATTTACTATGTGTATCAATTACACATCTATAAAATTCTATCATATGTATAAAATAACCGAGCTTCCTAATTGTGCTATTCAAAGGTTTCATATCCTTTTCACACCCACATGATCTGACAAGCTATGAGGGGGTGCATCAGGGTCACACACCATGACCACAGTTCCACTTTTTTTGTATTTACTAGTTATTTTTTAAAAAATGTTTTTAAATATATTTTTTAGTTGTTGATAAACTTTTATTTATTTATATGTGGTGCTGAGAATCAGACCCAGTGCCTCACACATGCCAGGCAAGTGTGCTGCTGCTCAGCCCCAGCCCCAGCCCCAGCCCCGTATGTACTAGTTCTTGCTGTGGTACTTAGAGGTTATGTTGCTAAGAACACAATGGTTCATAACGGTCAGGATACTCTGGAAAAGTTGTACATAAGTACACTACTTGCCTTGCATTGTACCTTTATCTTTTTTTCCCTCTTCATGCTGGGGATGGAGCCCAGGGCCTCACATATGCTAAGCACGCGCTCTACCACTCAGCTCCCTCCCCAGCTGCTCCCTTTTCTTTTTATACTCATTCATCTGTGAGATGAATCACATTCACTTCATTTCCATTCTTTCTGCTTCTTTTCATTTTAGTTGGTCTCTTACAAGCAGCATATGCTTTTCTTTTTAACCAAAAGCAAGAATCTGCCTTTTAATGGAATCATCATTTACCCAAGTGTGGATGAATCACATTTGAAACATTCTCACAATATTCTTTCCTGTTTATTATTTCTTATTGCTGGTTTTTCCTGTGTTACCATCCTTAAACTTTCCCTAAATGAGCCATTCTTTTTCTCTTTAATAACTTAGATGTTCAGTAGCCTATTTTTCACAGTCCCTATTAGCTTGACATTTTTAACAAGCATATGTCAGTCTATGCTTATCTATCCGTGTCACCAGTGGGAGGAAGTCTACAGCACTCCCTGAATATTGGGCTGCCTTAATGAACTTTGTCTTTATTTCCCCACCTCCCTAGGTCTGTTAAAATAACTTGGAATTAGTTCTAAATTGTTTAAAAATTATTCCTCTCCCACGAAAAGAATCCCTTCCTAGAAATGCCCTCTACATGCAACCACACAATCAACAAGTACGGACATACTGATGCCACTGATTTGATTGATCATCCCTCCAGAACTCTTGTCGTGCTGTTTCTGAAATTGTTTTATTATTTTTAATTGTTATTTTTGCATTTGGCAATATACTTCTTTAGATTGCTGATTTCTTCACAGATGTGTGCTCTTCATTTAGCACAACAGTATTCTCTCAAGACTTGGTGAAAATCTGAAGAAGTTTTTTAAAGGTTATTTTCTATTTTCTGCATCAACTCTGTTTCCGTGAAAGCTAGCCGCTAGAAAGCTGTGCCATCCAACAGCTATTTCAACTTGAATTAAACTTAAGCAGAATGAGAAGTCCAGCTACTGAATTTCACCGCCTTACTTCAAGGGCTCAGTGCCTCCCATGGCCAGGGGCTGCCAGAGTGTGGCGCCTACGGCACATTTCACAGGGCAGAAAGCTCTGCTGGATGGCACTGCATGCTCGACTCAGTCTCCCTCCTCCGAGCCACCAATTTTCAAACTGCTACATTTATATCTATAAACACAGCTCTGGATAGCGTAGTATTGACATCTGGAATAGCTTCCGACAGGAACTGTCTAAAACAGGATTTGGCAAACTATACCAGGCTGAATCCAGCCAGCTACCTGTGTAAATAAAGTTTTCCTGGAATGTGGCCATACACACTCATTTACTACTTTATATGGGTGCTCCTGCGATACAGCAGATTAAATAGTTATGACAAAGTTGCTATGGTCCACGAAGCCCACAATTATTCATTATCTGGCCCTTACAGAAGCAGTTTGCCAGCTCTTTGTCTAAAACATTATTTAATTTGGCAGCTTCCCCAAGACTGCAGGGTTAGAGATTAGTAGTGGGCCTTCTGTCCACGAAGATCAGGAGTCGGGTAAGCAGGCCTGCTTCTCCTCCTGTGCTGACTGGCAGAGGACAGTCATTGGGAACGGCTCAGCACTCAGACCTCTGCTAGGTATGCTGGCCAGGACAGAGGAGCTTCTACATGGCCCTCCGGCTCCACCACTTCCACAGGCACGGGTTCCCTGCTGAATTCCTAGCAGGCTGTTTTCTCCTTTTGTATTTGTTTTGGGTTGGATCAATGGGAAGTTGGAAAGAGAGGAATTCTATCATATGTGCTCCTGTTTCCTTTCAACCTCCTCTGTAATTTTGTTTATTTATTTAGTAGTACCAGGCATTGAACCCAGGGTCTTGCACAACCTGGGCAAGGGCTCTACCACTGAACTACATTCTTTCCCAACCCTGCCCTTACATACTTTAGTTAATGGAATTTGCTAATAGCCTACTGTCAAGTTTACTTCAGTACATATTCTTTTAATCTGTAATGAGTTTAATGCCTTAAGAGGATTCTGTGTTCTCCACATTATAAGGGTAGTCCATTATCAGCTTTAGAGATGTTTTACTGCATTTCATGAGTGCCTCATGCCCTATATGCCCTTTATAATAGCTAGATGATGGCTATGTCGATCAAAGTCACTTTGATAATAGAAATTGTATGTGCAGGCTTCCCAGCTAGCTATTTTTACGGCCTTAAAACAGTGAAGCCCATCATCCTGGATGCAAGGAGGAAGCAGGCAACACACTGTAGGGTCACAGTGAATTCCGAGGAGCTGGTGCCAAGAGGAAAGGCTTTGCTGAGACCTGGGCCCTGATGTTCAGGCCCTCTGCACAGGGCCTGGTTTCACTGAAGGAAAACAAAAGCCCAAGGAAAGAAGATACTTCAAAGTTCTCATGCATAAAGCCAGACTTCTTCTTCTTCTTTTTTTTTTTTGGTACCAGAGATTGAACCCAGGGGTGCTTAACCACTGAGCCACATCCCCGGCCCTTTTTTAATTTTTCATTTGAGACAGAGTCTTGCTAAATTTCTTAGGGCCTCACTAATTTGTTGAGGCTGCCCTTGAACTTGTGACCCTCCTGCCTCAGCCTCTGGAGCACTGCTGGGATTACAGGCCTGTGCCACCACACCCAGCTAGGACCAGACTTCTACCCCTCCACCAGGGAGAAAATTATATAACCCTTGGAAATGAACCTAAAGACCACAGTGACTCTAGGTTGTGGCCTCTGCAGCTTACCTGAGCAGAGCTCACCTGAATGTCATCCATGGGCTGTGAGCATTCCTCGTTTTCTGCACTATCACGGTAGGACCCCATCTCTGTATTCACCACCTCTCTGTTAGCCATCATCAGGACACTCATTGGTTCCCGTGGACGCACCTGTGAAGGTGCCGTGTCCTTTCCTACACTGGTCCCCTTCGGATTTCCAGTCACCTGTACTGTAGACACACCAATGTAAAGATCTTTGGAACTCCACTTTACTACAGGCTGAGATCCAGAGGCTTGGAATGCTGCAGTCTCTGGAGTGGGAGGGGAGAGTTCCCGGCTGTAGTCCCTCACTCCTTCACTGGGGCTGATTGTCTCGGGGACAGACTGCTTAGAACTAGGGCTCTGCTTCCTGATATTTGGCTGTTCCAGACTCAGTGCAGTGGAAAGCAGCTTCTCCTGCCTTGCCTGGAAGTACTCAGGGTTCAATTTATGCTTTTTGGGAGCCGGATAATCTTTGTGGCTCTCACTGCTGTAGTAATTAGAGGGTTCAGACCGAGGTCTTCTCAGCTCTGAAAAGTACAGTAGAAAGGACAGTCAGGACAGGCGATAAAAGTAGGAATCCTCAAGAATTAACACTTTCTCTATGCCTGAGAGACAAAGTGCAAAGCTGGAGCTCAAGACACATCCCTAAGGCTTAAATATTCCCCAGCAGCACACACAGTACTCAGATAGTTCTCCTTCAAAAAGGTGTACTTTTGCATGAACACAGAATTTCTGTTATTTTCCATATGGGGGGGGGGTCACTAAGCATTTTTAAAGGAATACCAAAAACATTAAAAAAATAACCCTTAAAATATGTGAATATCCTATAAACTTTTCTGAGGGCAGTGGCATGAAAGCAAATGGAAGAGCTGTCAAACTCTGAGACACAAAAACTCTAAAGCTTTACCTGGGTTGGTACTTGCAATAACAGTGACTCCTTTGGATATTTCTGGAGAGCTCATGGCCTCACTGTGCCACTGGGCCATCCAGCTATCTGTACTTGGCTCTTCACTTGGAGGACAATGGATCCTGGGGGTCTGTCCCAGCTGCGCCTGCTCGTCCCTCTGCAGGTGCTCCAGACACTCTGCTAGTTTCACGTGACCTCTTGATCTAGCAATACCCAAAGGCAGTCTTCCCAGAGAGTCTGGAATGGAGATGGCCCGACGGTCCCACTTGTACAGCACGACAGCAGCTTCCAAGTGCCCTAGGGCACATGCCCACATCTAAGACAGAAGGGCAGAGAAAGCATTCTCAGTAAGAGTTTGAAGCTCTACTGTATTCTTGCTATGGCTGCCAACCCACAAACTGGTCCCTGCTGGCAACCTTGGTAGGGCCATTCAATGTTACCATCACAAAGACCTCGGATAAATGCTCTGTATCACCAAGGAATGACACTGGGCACTCACAGTTCAGTAAACAGTTAAATTCACCCTAAGAAAACTGTAACATAACAACTCATCTTTTACGCGTTGTTCTCAGATCCCAAAAGAGTCCCTACACCGGTCTGAGAAAATGGTTAGGGGGATAAATAAACCTATTCCTTACCAGAGGAGTACAGGAGAAATGGTCCACATTCAAGGGGTCGACTTCCAGTTCCAAATCAATGCTATCTGCATGCTTCGTGCTGGAAGGGATGGCACCAGAAGTTATTACACGATTAATCCACGTTAAAAGGAATATTAGAGTATTATGAAACCCCACAAGATGAAACTAAACTAGGCATCTAATCTCCCTAATGTGAAAAAATAGAGTGGGATTTCCGAGGTAGCGTGGATTCTCCATCTGGCTAGGAGCCCACAGGAAATGTAAAATACAGCATTTAGTTAGTACCTCACCCGGGAATTCTTGGGCACAATTCATAACGTGTCTTGGAAACTGTCCTCCAAGAAAGCCTTTTGCTCCCAGCCTAGAAAGCTGAGTGGCACTGCTGTCTCCCCATTGGTGGAATCCCTCTAGCAGCTGTGTGCTGGTAGGTGAAGATGACTTGTCATTTGCACCCCAACCTTACCGCCACTTGATGAGGGTCTGGATCAGGGTGGCGTAGCCTTGGGCAGCAGCCAGGTGCAAGAGGGTCATTCCACGGAAAGTCTTGGAATGGATCAGATGCTTGGACTTGGCCCAGCAGGCCCGGCTCATCATCTTCTCACACACAACAACCACACGACTCTCGAAGCAGCTCCCCAAGGTCCCCGTCCCAGAAGTACACTGTCATAGACAAGTACACATTACAAATGGAGGACCACAGCCACTTTACCATATCCAAATTTTGACACAGGAGAAGCAAATGCTTTGTGATTAGTAACTAGAAACGGAAAACAGACAAATAGAACAGGATGGGATAGAGAACAGAACGGGCAGCATGCCTCCAAAGTCAGAGCACTAGGTTAAGTTCCATCACTGGTAAAACCAGCATCTACCACAGCCAGGACTCCAACTCTGAACTCCATGCTGACCATCTTGGGGAAAATGTATGCTGCTGAAAAAAAAAAAAGAAAAAAAGAAAAAGGCTCTAGCTTCCCTATAGTTCCTCCCTGACTTCTTCTGAAAGTCAAGTTACCTAGATGTGGGTGTTTTCCCCTAAATAAACACTTAAAAATATCTGATAACAATTTCTACTTTTTAAAAGAGCATCCTGGGACACAGCTACATCAATGTTCATAGCAGCACAATTCACAATAGCTAGACTGTGGAACCAACCCAGATGCCCTTCAATAGATGAATGGATAAAAAAAAATGTGGAATTTATACACAGTGGAATATTACTCAGCACTAAAAAATAACAAAATCATGGCATTTGCAGGGAAATGGATGGCATCAGAGCAGATTACGCTGAGTGAAGCTAGCCAATCCCTAAGGAGCAAGTGCCGAATGTCTTCTTTGATATAAGGGGGGGCGACTCAAAACAAGGCAGGGAGGAAGAGCATGAGAAGAAGATGACCATTAAATAGGGATGAGAGATGCATGAGAATGGGAGAGAGAAGGGGAATCGCACTGAAGATGGAAGCAGACCCCCATTGTTATGCAAAATTACATATAAGATGGTGTGAGGAAGAAAAAAAGAGAGAGAGAGAGAGAAAAGTGTCATAGAGTGGGCAGAGAGAGGTGATGGGAGGGGAAGGGAGGGGAGGGGGAATAGGAAGGGTAGCAGAATACAATAGACACTAATATGGCTGTATGTATAAATGTGGCTGTAAAACCAATGTGATACTGCAATCTGTAACATGGAAAAAAAATTCATACCCCACTTGAATCAAATGTATGATATATCAAGATCATTGTAATGTTTTGAGCAACTAATAAGAAAAATAAAATAAAAGAGCATTGTGGAAAAGCTTGAGAGGTCCTGGAGTTTAAGTGTTGTTAGAAACAATAAAGGCACACAAGGAGGAGAAATGCACTGAAGTGAACCACGTGGCCTTCTTCCCAGGAATCAGTTGTAAAGGAAGAAAAACAAAACCAACGTCAGTAACCTCAACAGCTCATCTGAGTCCCTGTGGCAGTGGTTTTATGTTTAACACTCTCCCAAATAAATGGCACTTTCAGCCTCATTTGCAACTCTCGTGTTATTTTTAAAGTATTTTTTTTCTGGCAATGAACTCCATAGAATCCAATTAGTATAGAGATACTGTTGTTCAACATTGCTCTTTATTTTTAAATGTGCAAAAAAATGCCTCCAAAAATAAAAAGGCAAATGCTGCATGCAACGTCATCCTCGTCAGAGCTGTGAAGACGTCCCGAAGGAGTACCCTGGGCAATCCCAACACTGTCACTTGACCATGCTGAAGAAGGCCAGGCAGAGCGGCTCTGCATACACCACTCTCTCACACCCAAAATGCCGAATCACCAGCCAATGAAGGAAGAGCAAGGATTTTCTTAAATTAAACAAAAACAGCTCTGTCTCTATCATAGACGGCAAAAATATCATTGATACCAATGCAAGCTGATGACAGTATTCAACGGCAGTTAACATGAGGTCAGGTTACAGGCCAGCAGCTGAATGCATGGGCTCTAAAATACGATATGCCATCCCCTTTATGCATCCTGTGTGGGTGAAAGGAAAAGGTTCTATGGGAAATTCTCATTTCAGCCATGAAGTACCTTAAACAACAATCGCTTTCTTTATAACACTTAGTAATTCAGGGAAAAAGGAGCTATCTTGGCCTTCACAAGAGTTTACAATGTGCCAAGACTCTTCTTTCCACTTTTTGTGAAGACAGAGGAGAAATTAGAAGAAAATTTAAGAGAAGAGTTTTGGGTATGGAATACTATGCTTTTCTTTCATCTGTTATTAAAAATATCACAAATACTTGATATTCATAAGGAGTGGAAAATATTCACTTAAAAGTGAGAATTCTGCAAAAGAAATCCTCATTCATCTTGAAGAGCAAGAAGGGGGGTTATTTGAGGTCTTCAGGCAGCAACTGAATAGTGAAGGGAAGAAACACTACCAGGGCTTTTAACTTCGTCATGAGGTCTCTTGGGAAAGTTTCTGCCTAGGAGACGTCCCAGAACTGAAGTTCCTAAGTGACTCATATACAAAGCTTCAAGACCAAGAGAACCAAACCAATATTTGGTAATCTCCCTGCACTTGGTACATTCCCCATGCAACTGCAGAAAAGACGACGTGAAAGACACTCTCACGTACAATGTTACTGCACGCTGAATGATGATTCCAGAGAATGTCCTGGGCCCTTTCCATATGGTCTTCTTGAGGCTTATGAATTACTGAATTATCTTTTAGGCTCATCTTTAAGACAGAGACTGATTCTGAGCCCAAGCAGATCAGAGTCACCAACCAGCCTCCTTCTGAACTGATGCCCTTAATCCTGCTGCCAGAGGCCAGCAGTGAATTCTGAGACCAGTAAAAACAATCTGAAGATTAGGGAGGAAGCAAGTGAGAAGCCTCTCAGCTCTAAGGCTACCTTCATAACACTCAGGAGTTCAGTACCAGAATGCCATCTGTGCAGGGGAGGGGCCCGGGATTGGCTCCCATGTCAACAAGACACTAACCGAGTGGGAGACGGACAGCACAGGTTCCTACCTGAGCTGGACTCCCTGCAGTCCCACTCCCGTTGCCACCTCCGCTGCTGCCTCCTCCGCTGGCCTGTTTGTGCTGCTGGGAGCCCGTCATCTCCGCCATCCTCCTTTCCATCTGCTCCAGTCGCTCCAGGATGGACATCCTGAACTGGTTATCTAGGACAGGACAGGAGGAGGAGTGAGGTTGTGTTCTGGAAGAAAAGCACTTGACCCATGGTCTGTGCCAGCTTGCAGGACTGGCATCCAAAAGGCCATCAGTAACTCTTCCAATCAGGGATCACTGTTCAGGCCAGGTCCCCAGTACAGAGATGACCCCAACCGAAGACTGACATCTATGGCAGGCTGAAGTTCTCAGCCAAAAGCACAAAAAATCCCTTTATGTCAAAGATCCTGCTTTTGGTTTCCTGTCACTCCATCTCTGTCAAATTCTCAACAACTACCTTGAAGAGATCTGGGAGCCTGCCCTGGGGTGAACACGCCAAGTGACTATCATTTAACGAGCACTAGTGGAGAAGTGGTGGTGCAGGAGAGGAGGAGCTATCGTACCAGAAAACAGTACTATCTGCCTTGTCCAAGCAATGAGTTTTTACAACAAACTAAAAAAAAAAAACGTTTCCCGAGCCAGGCTATAGCTTTTACGCTACATTCGAGAGATTCACTACCTAAGATTCTTACATGTTTCTTTTAACACGTATTTCTGTCAAACACACACAAGTACTTCACCTCCACTTGAGAAAAACGAAGCCGTCACTGTTGGAGATAGGACTACAACTCAAGAGATGAGCTGAGGTTCCATGCCATGAGCCAAGACCAGAACACACACACCTGCACCTTCACACATCTTCGCCCATGTGTTCATGCACACACAAGCACACATCCACCTTGTCAGTGAACAGACCGAGGCGGCCACCTCCTGCTCTGATAGGCAGACTGGGGGAAGCAGGAAGATGCGATAAAGAGCAACAGGTGGGGGCAGAACTTCAGTCAGTCAGGAAAGTAACACTGGAGTGGACCGGAAGTGGGACAAATGCAAAGGCCCTGAGGTACGTCACTAGAGGACCAGGGTGTCTGGTGGCTGACCACAATGACAGGGAGAGCACAGGGTTGGAGAAGTGGGCACGAACTAAACAGGGCACAGCTGCCCAGAACCCTGGCTCTGCCTTATGATAACTGCACAACTCAAACAAAACTTCTGGTGCCTCAGCTTCCTCCGCTCTGGAAAGGGCCAGCAGAGAACTGCTCGAGAACTGCGTGGGTTACGAGGCACACGTGCTCAGAGCACGCCACCTCCCAGGTTCAGCGGGCTAGCCACCATCATCTTTAGCAACTGAAGAGCTGTGATGACAGCTTCTCAAACTGCTACTGGCACAGCTACTTTCAAGACCTGCCCTCTGAGTGAAGGAAGGAGCCACCTGGGTCAGTTTCCTCACCATCCAGGCCACAGACACCAAGACCAGAGGGCAAAGTGACCACTGCATGTGAATGAGAAGGAAGGGCAGGGCCACCCCCTGCAGGAGCCTCTTGCAGCCCTCCCTTGCTTTGCCAGCAGGGGCTCAGACTCTAAACCATCAACTGAGGTAAGTGAGGCCTGAGAGGGTAGCTCATCTGTGTGCCTCTAGGACCCAGTATAACCTTCACATGACAACAGGAATGAAGAGTTTTTAAGAGGGAAGGGGCACAGGCACGTTGTCCCACCTAGGGGACAAAGGTACTCTCTTTCCAGGAGGCTCAGCTAGGTAAACACATAGGAAATACCCTTTCTGCAGGCAATTCCCAGCACTGACTTAACAGCAAATCAATTTTATATCACAAGCCACACAAACAAGGTACTGTTTTCAAGAATCCTTATTTCTCCAGGAACAATACTGAAAGCAAAATCCTCTTTTAAAGTCAAAATAACATCTTTGTTCCAATTTCACACACAATGTTAAATACAGGCAAACAGCATGTTAACAACTTGGAATAAATTTTTCCTGTGATCATCTGCCTGTGGCCATTTTCACCCTGCGACTGTTGTAGGGACAGACAAGGCCAGGCACCGAAGACAGCAGGAAACAGTTTTATTTGGCTGCAGCCAGGTTCAGAGGGCACAGCTTCTGCTGTAATCAATCAATCCCCTGAACCCCAAGTTCATGGGTTCAGGTAGTTTCAGAATTTTATACCCAGCATGTAAGGGGAGGGGCTCAGAAGTTCAGAGTCTGCAGAAGTTCACATAAAAGCAGCTTTTTCTTTCACTGTTCTGGGCAAGTTAACCCTTCAAGGACAATACCTGAGAAGGGGAGAGCGGCTTCTCCCCTTTCTTTCCTCCCTCTGCCAGCTGTTACCAGGGAGCTCAGTTGGTAACTTCTCTTATCTTAGAAATATAGTCATCTCTGTGAAGCCCCTGCTCAAGGCCAGAGGCTTATTTACACATTTCTACAAATTACTATACTAGATACATTTGTGAAAGCCTAGTGAGGGGCTGTCCAGCACCTGGAATGGTGATTTCTTCCCGGCCAATGGCCAAGTAAAACTGGGCAATATGAAAATAGGGAATTTATCTACATTGAACTCTTTTGTAGAGACTCTTGCTGACAGTCCTAAAATCAGTCATGGTGAAGCTTTCTGGAGAAGCCCAGTTAAGACTTTTTGTGGAGGAGGGGGTGCCCCTACATGGCCACTAGTGGAAAACACCAGGAATCTGAAAACCTCACAGGAGAAGCCTTCTTCGCCGAAAGCCAGCTGAACACTGAAAACTCACTCCTCAGCTAGAGCTCAATTCAAAGCAGTGTGACGGTCCCCTTCATGCAGCCCAGGTGAACTCTCTAGCTTATTCAGAGTGACGTCAGACCTCCATTCAGAGGAGACCGAGAAACCTCTGTCAGGCCGAAACAGCCTGGACTAACTCTGCGTCTCAACAGCCACCAACCGGCTGCGTCTCCTGCAAGCCTGAGATCTTGTAGCTACTCCACAGTTCCTGGTGCCTACTGCTCATTTCAGAGCACAGTGAAGCAGAGCGGCCATGGCAGGCCCAGGGTGGAAGGCTCTCTCCAGCTGCCTCCCCCATGCAGGCGGCTTTGTTTGGGCAGAGCTGCAGTGCACTGTGAGTGGTCCCTCCATTCTCCCACTGGGCAGACACTGAAGAAATAAGCCCCCAACGTTACCCAGCCAGGCCGGCACCGCATCACCAGGTGAAGACACTCCAGTAGTCACAAAAATAGCTCCAGGACTGCCACAAAGTTCACTGGCCTTCCTTCCCAGCTGCACCCCCTAATGCTATGCAGGCAGCACCTCACACAGTAAGCGCCTTTGAGCAGCACTTGATGCTCAAAAGCAATTATGTGCCTCTCAACAAAACTGTCATCAGCATAACAGCATCTCTGAGCCTCAATTCCAAAAGCAGAACGGAGTGATAATTACAATAAGACACTGATCTCAGAGGGAAGTGACTGAGCCAACACCCCTGAGAGTGCAGGCCTCTTCTCTGTGCTGACTGAGAACCAGAGACTCTGACACACCTCCCTCCTCTGGGCTCCTCAGTTCGATGGAAAGAAAAGGGTATGTACTCTGAAGCACGCAGGGTGTGATTTGGGCTGAAGAAATGATGACTTAGAAGCAAAATTTCTAAAAAGTCTGATTATACAATAGAGTAAAAAAAAAAAAAAAAAAGCACTTTTTCAAGATTTACTTAAGCACAAATATTTATTGAATACCTATGTGCAAGGCACTGGGGAGCATCCACTAGTGAAAATCCCTGCCCTCAGTTGCTAACAAATAATTCCTGCAACCTGGATGAATCTACATATTTAAACTCCTATGTGGGGCAGAGGAAATGATGTATAGATATAAGGGGACTGATTAATTTGGCTCCAATTCTCACCCATGATGCCACAAACAAAGCCAATTTTGAGAGAGGCCACTGACTCTTCCACCATGAGAACCAGAAGTCACGTAATCAAAGGCCCCAAGAGACTCCAGAGGATCCAGCCAAGGAGGTCAGTGGTCCGATCTCTACCTTCCACCCAACAGTCCTGAGAGTCCTGTTCGTATTTCCGTGGTAGGAAATAAGAATGAGTCACCCCTCTGCCACAGAAAACACTGTTTGCCTCCACACCAGACCTCAGGGAAGAGCTGTACGGGTCTCCTCCTAGTGGCACATGTGACATCCTACCGAATGTGTGCAGATGACAGACAAGTTGTCCAGAGATGGACACCAATCACCTTGAGTATCTTGCCCAAGAAAACAGAAATGCAAGTGCTATGTTTACACTAGGTGCTCTGGCGAGAGGGCAACAGGAGGAGCCGCCTGGCGAGAGCTCTGTGGGTGTGATCCATTCCTTGTTGGGTACGACTCTATGCTTCTGTCGGATCAGCTGGTTCTTGGATCAGGCTTGAACAAGTACTTGGGCTCAGGAGAGAGGAGTCATTGCTTTCACTCAGGAAACAGGCTGGGGTCTTGGGGCAGTGGTTCTTAAAACGTGGACATGGCCAGCAGCAGCAGCCCCTGCAACCACTCTGCTCTATGCTACCATTCCTGCTGTACCTTATGTCTTTGTGTTTTTCCTTTACTTATCTGACTGATCTTTGCCCCTGCATTTCTGTATTTACCTGCTTGGCTTCAGGGAATGGGAAGGATTCCTTCAACCACCACACAATTGTTCCTCCACTGCCTTCAAGATGCACGTACCAATGCCCAAGGCAAAAAGTAAAGAATTCTGTTGGCTTGATGGCAACTGGCTCATGATTCATTCTGCATCCTTTTTGTGGAAGCACCATTTCTAGACTAGGCAACAATGACACAGTGGACAACCACAGGAGCCACGGTAAGTTACTCAGTGTAACCCATTGGGCCAGGGAGGGGAACTAAGCTTGAGTCATGAATGGGGACATCTACATATGCTATTCGGAGTTCTCCTGAAAGGAGATTTGTCCTTCTCCATTTAATCACTTACATCAGAATGAATTCATATATTTTCATGACACTCCGGGTCACAGTGTCTCTGATTCCAATACAGCATTGCAATACTTAGCCTTCTGGTAACATTTCAAACATAGAAAAATGAGGATGAAAAGCAATAGCATGTTACCTAGACACAATAAGCCAATTTAATTAAAAAATAAATAAATAAATAAATAAACACCCCCCCCCCCAAAAAAAAACAAATCTTTTGGATGCACTAAACTACAGAAAAAGAAAACTGTCAGCTTAATTTCTGACTCTCAAAGGCAGATACAGAGTACAGCAGCATATCCAACTACAGTTATACCCCAGTTCTTGTGGTTTTCAATGACATAAGAAAAAATAAAGAAAACGTTTATAACCCAGATGGCATTGAGCATTACAAAGATCAAGAGGAAGGTGAAGAGACAGTGCCCAACCACCCACTGGCCTAAGAGTCAACAAGTGGTTCACTGGGCATTCACAGGTATTTCTGACTCTTGAAGGGATGCATTTTAAAATGTGCCAAATTAACATTCCCTTACATGTTCAAAATTCCTTAGTACCATCAAAGTTTTAAAAGACAGAAAAATTTCAGGAAATCAGACACCCACAGTATGTTCTAAGTTTAGAAAGGTGGAGCTTACTGCTGTAAATGTGGAGAATCCCAAGTGTTTGGGCATCTGTTTTGAGTAAGAAGTGTCTACGCCAAGAAATGGGCCACAAGCCAGACTTCCCAGGCACCGGCACCCAGCAGCACCGCCTGCTTCCTCTAGGTTTTGAACACTCACTTTAAATCTTGGAGGCTGTTCATTTTCATGGCTGTATTGGGTAATGCTGTATGAGGTGGTGCCTGACATTATATCAGATAATTTAGTTTAAAAAATTAAATCCCTTCCTTTGGACCTATAAAATAAACTTAAAACTGGTGTGGTATGGCATGCTCTTTAGCTACTATCCATTTTCAGGGTTCTCTCTTTTCAGAATTCCTGTTCTCCAAACCCACCGGGAATTTTCCATGCCTTTGGATCTTACCAACCTTTCCCCATGTCCACCTGGTTAGCTTCTTATCCTTTAGAGTGTGGCTCAAACACCACTTCAATAGTATTATTAATAGCAGCTGAGCTGCCACTGAGCATCTGTGTAAACATTCACTCTGTGTATTATTTCTGATATTCAAAATAACTAAGATTTTCCTCCTCATTTCACAGAGGAAAAAGTTGAGGCTCAGAAAATCTGTTACACACTCAAGGTCACTCAGCTTGTAAGTACAGGGCAGAGCCGGAGACAGCTGAATTCCAAGCTGATGTTCTTTCCATGATGGGCAATTATCCTGCTATGTCTTGCACTCTGTTCTCACAGTGCTTAGCAAAGAAATGTATGGTTATGTCCTCTGTGTCACCCCCCCACACACACACTCGACACCAGAAAGTGGACACTTTGAAAGCAGGGCCCTTGGCTTGTGTCCCTGGCATGTGTGGATGGAATGTTGCTTTCTAACTTACACATGTGGAAGCCTATTTATCACACAGACTCTGCAATCTCCATTGTGCACAGTGTACAGCTAACTTGTGCACCAATCAGTAGGTTATCACTTGTTCCATGTGGGGGAGAGTGGCAGAAATGATCAAGACACAATAGAGATGGCTTGGAAAACAGGTGAGAAAATGCTTGAGTTTACTTGGCTGGCTGCCATTGAACTTCAGCTTAGGTAAGGAAATTACATAACTACGGTGTTTTGGCTTATCTTCTGGCAGCAAAGCTGGACTATCTGACATCTTCACAGGCAAACCTGAATTTCCCAGCAATGTCACTTCCCTTCAGCCACTGAGCTGCACCTGAAAAATACAGATCCCTAGCTTTTAGGTACTCCCCCTGTTCACTGGCAAAATGGGATGTTCAGAATATAAATAACTGGCAGCACATTTTAGTGAAAGGAGCATATATAATTAGTTACAGAAGTTTTTAACAAGTCTGACAGGTTAAGTTGTTGTACAAACATGAAATTTCAATTGTGCTAAACAAAAGACACATTCTCTAGAACAGCCTCAGAAAGCCTGCATGGACCTCAGAGCCAGCAACCAGTAATGCACAGTATCTTCAAACAAGCCCCTGTCGTATGACTGTGTGAGCTGAGCCACCACAGGTCCTATTGCCAGAAAGTTGAGCCTTGGCAGGTAAATGAATGAAGGAGCAATCGTCAAATACCATCTGCTATTTTAAAACGCGTTATTTGTAGCTCAAGTGCACATGTGCCTCCTGTTGCTATTTGGCCTGGGAGCGAGAGGCCATCTCTCATGCCATTTACAGCCCTTGGCTGCACTGGCAGGAAGAGCTGATGAGGCAGGAGGAGGCCGGACTGGAGCTATTCCTGTAGAGAACTGTAATTGCTGTTTAGGACGTCTCCTAAATTTTTTAGGAAGCTCAGAAAGACAAGGAAAATGAAGTCACTTAATTCCTTCCCAGAATAAATGGGTCCACTAGAGCCCATTAAGCTGCTGCTCCCCTGCAAGCCCTTTAAGATGTCCAAGTGCAGAGGAAAGGGTAAGGGCTAGCCGGAGACGAGGCACAGGCTGTACCACTCTGATTTTCCACAGCAAGGGCTAAATTTAGCCTCAGGAAAAACTGCCATACTCCACTTTCTAAAAACTCTCCAACTCCAAGTACCAAAACACTGAAAATGAAAAGTAGCCATCCTTCTCAGACTTCTTCATTTGTAAGAATTTGGACTCATTTTTCTTCTCCTGGGTCTTTGTTTTACACTATTCTTAAAACTCAGAGCCTTAGACCTGTCTGGAAGAATCACTTAGAATGCAACTCTTAATGACCGAATAACAGCACTTTGCAGACAAAATGTTTCAAGGACAGCAAAGCATCTCACAATGACTTTTCACGTGAAACCTTTTAGTACCAGTTAGAGGTATATGAGGGCAAAATGCTGAGACCTATTCTCCAAGGACACAAAGGCTTAGTGGGATGTCCAAGAAGCCCGGCCACTGAGAGACAGCAGTAAGTGCGCAAGAACACCCCGGATTATGCCGGAGCCAGTGTTGCTGTCAATGCAGGAACAAATCCAATAGGAGCTAAAGGCCGTCAAACAGCAGATGATTAACGGGGGTACAAAAGAGGCCAGGAACTCCAGGGCAGAGCTTGCACCCACCTTTATACAGTTTATCAAAAAACAAAAAATTGCCGGTCTGCTAACTTCAAAAAGCAACCAATTTGGAGGATATCGTCCTAAATAGTTTCAGTGTATCTAAAAAATAAGACACATTAGAGTGGCTCAAGCAGTAACATGCTTGCCTGGCATGCGCGGGGCGCTGGGTTTGATCCTCAGCACCACATAAAATAAAGATGTTGTGTCCGCCGAAAACTGAAAAATGAATATTAAAAAACTCTCTCTCTTTAAAAAAAAATGAACAGAGACATTCTAAAGTAAGTGAAATGGCTGCAAAAAGAATGGGAACACATACTACCACCAAGACACAGATGAACAATCTGGCCTGGACATGGAGATGTAAAGGTGCACGGAAATTGAAATGATTGTACAACGGAAAATGGACAGCAAGAGGCCTGATGCTTAGGAATGGAAAACATTTGAGATGAGGAAACACACAGGCGTTGTCAGGAGGCGTGCATGTATTAACTAAGCACCAGCAGGCTCTGCTGTGGTGCCCACCGCTATCAAAAGTCACTTAGATTTGTTAGGGATAATATGGAGAATGAGGGCCAGAACAGAGGCATTCCACACAGATTTACTGACACCTGCCACCAGAGCTGGCATTCCAGGGAGTCAACAACCAAGACACTCAAGTTGTATTAGCCACAGGGCTCCAAAAATCAAAGGTAGAAGCCCTTACTTGAAGAACTGAAGTCTTGCACACACGAACAAAGAGAACTCGTTGCCTTGGAGGCCGGTGGTTCTGTCCATCTTGGTCACTGCTAAACTCCTGATACCTAGCAGGACACCTGTCACATCGCAGGGCCTCAAGAAATATCTGGTGAATAAGAGTTTATTTCGTCCACTTGAAATACAAGACGTGAGCTTCCACAGGGACAAGGTAAAGGACACCATGTGGAACAAAGTATTTATTTCCACTAGTCATTTCTGGGATATTCTTTTTTTTCTAGTCAATTTATTAAAAGTAGTTTCTTCTTTTCTCACCCAGCCACCCTTTACCTCATCCTCCAAACACACACCAAGAACTAGGCACTTGAAAACCAACCGACCAACCACCCACCCGCCCCACCACTCACCCGCCTGAGCGGCAGAGACAACACTTTAACCTGGTGGTCTTTACCTTGTGGTGCTCCATGAGGTCAGGGTGGGGACAATGGGGTGGGTAGGCCAGGGTGGAGACTGAAACCTCAGTAAAACAGAAAACTGCCAGGAAGATGTGTAACCCGGTACCTGAGACAAGTAGTGACATGATCCCAGCTGCTTCTAGCTAACACTTCTACTCATTCGAGATCTGTCCGTTGTGAGTTCCTGGTGGTTTTCAATGCCTGACTGAGAAACCACGATCTCAGGATGATGGTTGGAAAAGTCCTCTAATGGTTTCAGACCTGTTCTCCACTTGCTGTTCAGGTCTGGGCTGGCGAGGCTCTGCATCAGAGCTAACTGTGGGGTGCCATCTGCACAGACGTTCTCAGCCATCTTGCAAACGCTGAGTGTTAAATTCCAAGATGTTCCAAAAATGTCTGTTTTTCATAAACAGTGGATTCTGCATAGACATAATTCTATTCCACAATGCAAAGCATAATAAACTATTTTTCCCATAATGCTATAAAATTTTGTAAAATCCAGAATATAGATAAAATTCCAACGTAATAGATGGAAATGCATATATTTTAAAAGGAACAGCTATACTCCCTAAAATATATAAATAAGTCCTAATATATAACATGATTTGAAAATATTATTTCATAATTCACTGCAAGCCTTTCTGATATAGAATAAATATTTTTAAAATTCTAAAACACATCAAGGAGACATCCCAAATCTGCAGGGTACTCACTTCCACACTGTGAGCCTGGGAGGAGTAACTTAAGTATCACATGTCCTGTTAGCCCTCGACCCCTAGACCAGTGTGGTCTTCCAATGCAAATTCCAAAGCAGGGAGGTTTGAACAAATGTATTACTGAGGCCTAATCCTTCGGATAGGGTAGAAAAACGAAAAACACAAGTGTTTTGCACTCAAGTGGGATGCACCTTGACTTCATGCAGCTGTGGGAGCTGTTCTGTCCTGCTCTCCTAGTGGCAGGCCTTTCAGGGTGGGCCTCCTGAGTCATTTACTCAGGGTACGGTGGGTCTACAGGTTCAGGGAGCATTTATATCATGAATCAAAAGGTTAATAACAGGTTCAGTGGGCGCTGTCCTTTCTTTGCCCATCCTGGTCTCCTTCATTCACCCTTCCTCCCTGTTTCCTACTTTTCCTCCAGTTCTCAATCCAGTTCCCCTAAACCTCTTTATTTCACCTCCCTGCTCTTGCTTAACTAGAAACAAGCCTGGATCCAGACATGCCTGTTTGAGGTGTCTAAAAAATATAGAAGTGTGCTGTGAGTCGACATCCTTGCAATAAAGGCAGTGCTGAGTTCCAGAGGACTATTCCTGCTTGGGATTAAAGAACACCAAAGCACCACTGCAGACGAGCAATCCATCAGATATTCCATGTGGCTCAGCTTCCGCACCCTCTGACACTGTGGCTTAAGTCAAGGGTAAATCAGACTATTCAGAGGAATGCAGGTCTACTATCAACTTTTTATTGAACAGTACTCTGGTGAACCTGGTTCTTAAATGCAGATGATTTGAATGTTTTAAAGTCCCTTGAAGGAAAGCTTCCCATATTTAGCTGGCTTTAAGTTGTTTATCACTGAGTAATTCAAGTGGCTTCTCTTCTGCAGGTCAGTGGCCCTTAACTTTAAGCCTCTTACTGCAATAAAACAATGTGATGATTGGTAATGTTTCTGGCGTTTTGTCCTGCATAGGTAATTTCTTTCCACATCCTTGGTGGAAAGAGAATAATTGCCAGATTTTTAATCTATTCAACAACAAATGAATGGTTGGCCCTGTTTACGATTTGGCTTCTTCCCTGTACACCACCTGAGACTGCCCACTGAGCAATTTCCGTGGGCAGACACAGGGAAAAAAAGGACTTCCTCCTAGAAAAGAACCCAGAGTGATACACTCATCCTATCTGTGCATAGGCTCATTGACAGTGATAAAAACTATAAATCCTTTCCTAGAATACCACACACGTCGTACAAAATCGTGCATTCAATTTTAGGGGACTCACGGACTCATGGATCCCAGGCTCAGAACGATTTTGTGGGGACTGGTCTGTGAAGAGTTTCCCCAACAGCACTCTATAGAACACTGTCTGTGAGACGTTGATCAGTAGATGATGAGAACAAAATGCTGTGTCAAAGATGTTCTGGAAGCACTAGGTTAAATGCAACTAAATGTATTACATTTCATTTCCATGACTTTCCTGAACCGAATATACTCATGTACACTACAAACAGAGAGCAGGGAGGGTGCCTCCTGAACTCACCTGGACCTTGTGTAGTATGGGAGACTCACAAGCATTTCCTGTAAATGATGTTCACACAGGAGTCTGCAACTGAAGTCAGCTTAAGTCTCTGATTTGGGAAATTCTTGGTCCACACTATTCCTCATCTTTTTTACCCACCAGGCTAAGCTCAGGAGCCACTCCAGCCCACCAAAGGCCTCAATAAAGTCATATAGATGAATGGTAAGTGTCACCCAATGCTCTGGTTGGAATACAGTCTGTCAACTCCAAAACTCATGCTGAAATGTAATCTCCATCATGGATTCTGAGAGGTGGCACCAGGTGGGAACCTGGAGAGGTGACTAGGCTTCTGCCCTCCTGAATGGCTGACCCACTCATGGGATTAGTGGACTTTCTGCTGTAAAAGCAGGTATGGATGGCTAGGTCTTTGGAGGACTTCTCAGTCCCTGCTGTGTGACACCCTGAGATGCCATGCAAGACCATCACCAGACGTTGCTTCTCAACCTTAAACTAGAACGAAGGTTGGACCAAAATTAACCTTTTTTCTTTATAAGGAACCCAGTCTGCCATGTTAATAGCAACATAAAACGGACCAAGATACCCAGGGAGCAGTGTGGGAAACTCCTGGCCCCAACACTTCCTGTTACCTGGCAATGTTTTAGAAGCCCCAACTAAGACAGGGAGCTACTCTTGCTCTGTGCTCAGTTTAGGTGGTACTGACTTCAGTTCTTGGCTCCAGGAGTCAGTGTACCAGTTTGTCATTGCTAACGAGAATATACCTCCCCTTACTCAAGTGGCTGGGCATATAACTCAAGCCAGGCCAACAAGAGAGCATTTCCTGGAACCACTGGGACAGAAGAGCTGTCTTCCTGGAGACATTTGCTAAACTGGCAGAACGTAAGCCTGAAATTTTAGGCAGGCCACCTTGCTGTCACTTTGGTAACATTTGCCTGAGAATAAAATCTACAGAGATGACAGCCAAGAGAGGGTGAGATTCCTGAAGACACCACTTGAGCACCTAGAACCAACTGTACCTGAAGAAAACTCTGAATCTGGACTTCATAAGAGTCATAAATTCTCTTTGGTATTAAAAGTCAATTTGAGTTGTAATTTTGTCACTTGCAGCTGAAAGGAAGCTGTCAAGTCAGTCTTTTAACAGACATGTAGATCTTTTTGCTAAATAACTAGAACTGTTCCACTTCTACTTACAAATACAGAAAAAAAATGTTATTCCCTACCATTAAATATACTTAGTAGCAGAAACTAAATGTCATTAGGACTTCTCTAGAAAACATGGGATAAATTATGGCAGAAACAAGCTGCCATTCTTATTTGAAACCTGATCCAATGTTGATTACTCAAAGAAATCAGAAAGACAACAAAGGTATGCTGAGCCCCTGCCTAGCTGGAGACCATCTGTGCTGTTGAGTCACATACACACAGAAGTATCCTCACTGTTTCAGGCTTTGGGTCCCTGCCAAATGCAATGTCATAACAATGACAATTCCCACAGAAGAGAATCACTATGGAACACTGGAACTAAAAGAGAATTTAAGAATCATCCACTCCTATGGCTTTCAACATTTTTAGACTGTGGCCCACTCACTGTAAGGAAAAGAACTCCATAGAAACACACACACACACACACACACACACTTCTGAAACAAAAGCTTCCCAAATATCTACCCTTACCATGTGCGATGCACTCTGATTTTAAAAACTGGTATTGACCCACTTGACTGATTTCCTGAGCCACCAGTAGATTTGAGAAACAGGTAAAGGATGAGATCCAGAGAAGTAAGGTAATTTCCTAAGATTTCTCATTTCGTTCAGTTAGCGGCCGACCTGAAACTTAAACCCAGGGCCCGTCCCAGTGCAGAATATGGAGGAAAACAGCTGTAACCCATGCACATTCCTCGACAGCAGGCTCCCAGCAGGTCTTAAGAGGTCTGGGAAGATGATCCAGGTGTCTGACCTAAGCTATTTTACACTGGCACAGCGTCTAGGATTTTTAGGGCCACCTCAAGACCACAAAGTGAAAACTCAAACCTACAATAGGCCCTGAGCTGGCCTGAAGGGGCGATCACGTGAGGTGTATGTCCACATTAACAGGAGACAGGACCAACTGAACACAGGAAGGAGGATCAGGTTTGCCTTGGGCTTGAAGAAACAATCTTACTTCTAGCTTCTCGCTCTTTCCAACAAGTAGCACCATGCTTGCTGGGTAACCTGTCAGCTAACGTATCTGTGAAACCCCGGCTCCCTGATTCCACCATGTCGGGTGTGCTGGGGATATAGTCGAGACAGCCCTGGCTGCCACCCCCAAGAGCCATGATCTGATCCGGGGATGAGGGAAAAGGCTTCCTTAATCAGGAAGACTTGAGCTAGGCACACAGAACGAGAAGGAAGAATTTGACAGGGACGGTGGGGCACAGTACATTCAAGGGCCTGAATGCAACAGAGGGCACACCCTGAGCATGTGGTAGGAGGCGCAAGAAAAGAAAGACCTGGAAAGCAGTGACATCGGGAAGGTGACCGGGAGAAAAATGAGAGACTGCCTGGTTAATCCTGGTTAATCTTAGTGGTCGACTTGTACTAGTTTAAGACAAGGGGAAAATTAATTTCTTGATTTACCACCACATTCCCTATTACAAAAACATTACAGAAGTATATCATCAGCAATTTCACTTCTATAACCTTTACCCTGTTTAAAAGCCTATAGTTTACCTTCTTCAAATTAAAATTTAATTATTATAATTTGCTTAACAATTTCTATACAGTAGGTGCTTAAAAATGTGCTGATTGATCTTGCCACAACATATGTCTAAGGCTACTGTCCTATTTTTAATGTATATAAGACAAGATAAAATTAGGCAAATGATAGGTACCATGATGCTTTCAAAACTAAAATTTCAGTTAGTACATGAAAGCAGCCTTACTGAAGCACCAAAAAAAAAAAAAAATCATACTGACAACCCACTCAATTTTTTTAAAAGCCTCTATTTGCGAGGTATCTCATCACGACTTTAAAGAGCCACCTGCTATATACTGCTGGACAGTGGACTTTGCTTCCTGATGGCAAAGGCACCTCCCGTCTGCCTGCTGTGTGTTAACCCAAATGGAGGCCCCTGGGAAAACAGCAAAGAAAAGACGGTCAACTGACTTCGGCAATTCACTCAGGAAGACGGTAAAGACTAACCTTGCAGAGCTTCATGATTATGAGCACAGTGTCCTCATGGTATGAGGTAATAACACCTGTTGTGTCACCTAGCAGGCTAATCAGCGCTTCCTAAATGTAAAATGAGGCTAATTTTAACATGTGGTCCTTAATATAATTCAACACGTCTCATCTGGAATTTTCCCATCATCACTTAAAATTGACAGCTGTCAGACCTTACATGGGATATAAAAGCAACCACACACCACTTCTTCTACATTTGCCAGACAGCCTAGAACACAGCTTGGGGCAGACCACTAGAAGGTAAGATTTTACAAATGAATGTTCACTGACTTCACTGGTGTCTCCATTTCTCTTCCTGTACCTTCAGTTTCCTTTTCCCAATCCTCCTTTATTTTCATGTTTTTATTTTATTTTGCATCGCTGTATAATCCCTCTCAGAAAGCTCCCTTAAATCACTTTTTTGAACTAGAGGCATATGTCAATAAACCATGTCATTGGTGGCTGGTTATCAGAAGCTTTTTGACAAACAAATCCATAACTGAAATAAGCTTGTGGACATTAGGCTTCTTCACTATGACAAATGCCCAGTTGATATTTAATAATGAAGACCTGGCACCACTCAGAGTCTCCTTTTGAAGAGATCAATGGGATACAAATATTAAATCACTTTAAATCAGAGGAAGCAAAGCCCTTTAAACGTGAGACAACAGGGTGGGCACACAATGAACAGCGGGGATGAGGGGCAAGTGCACACAGCTCAGGCTGCATAAAGGGCTCCCAGAAAACCACTGCAAAAGAACTCATCTGAAGAACTGTGCAAAGTTTAATGAAATGGGTCTTTGATAAATTTCTGTGATTCCTAAAATTGTTGCTTATATAAATGTACTAACAATTTTTTCTAAATGTTTTTTAAAAGACAGCCTACAAGCACAATTCTATAACTTCAGATGTTCATAACACGATAATCAAAACATCAGAAAAATTACAATGGTTCCCAGAGGAAATTCTATATCCCCCCGAATTTATATTTCCTGCATTGCCAAAGATTCTTTTGTCAAACCCTTGTGTCTCAGCTGTCATTAAGAGGCTCACGTCTTTCAGTAGGGAACCTTGCTACGTGAACCAGCTAACTTTACTATCTTTCTCATATGAAAGAATTCTAATCCACCTGTTACCCAGACCTGGAACAACCCAACCCAACAACCCTGAATACGCTGCCACAGGGACATCTCTTCTAGACAGCAGGGCCCAGGTCAGTCCTGAACAGAAGACTTGAGAAAAGCATCAAAGAATGTTTGTGAGCATATCACAAAAGCAAAAGAGAAGATAAAAATCCTAAAATCACACAATGTTGTTAACTCCTGCATTACTGTATTTCCTATCGGATTACCCAGATTGCAATTAATCAGGATAACCTAATGAGGATCCTTAGGAATTCACAGGTCTCTGCTTGTATCACTACTAAATTTATTTGAGAAACACATATTCTGTAAATAAATAATATTTTCTAGAACAGTAAACGTTATTAATCCCTAAATCTAACAAAGAAAAAAAGGAACAAGCTTATTTGCTACCAACTAATTCTGATCTTCATTTATAACTACTTTCCTATAAACACACACCAGAAAAAACGTTCTGTGCTACTTAAAAACACTTCTCTTTATCATGTTCTTGAGCAGATTCTATAGGAAAAATCAATAAATGATTTCTTTAGTCAGTAAGACAAAACTCCTTTATGTCAACGAGACAGTTTACCAAAAGAGGGCAAAACTTGTTGGTAGCACAGTTTTGAACTATCAGGGTGTGGTCTTACTGGCAGAAGAAATATAATGCATTCAACCACATACCTGAGGTGCTCCGTGGTTATCTGAGAGCCCTTCTCACGTTTACCCAGTAGGCTTTTCTGATTAGATATTTCAGGATAAGCAATAGAAATCATATCAAGTAACACTGGACAAAATAGAAAGTGGACTTTAAAACTGTCATTCCCTGAGGAGACAATTAAGAAGATAATGTACAAGAATATTATTCTTTCAGAAATTTGTTCTGATGCCCAAGTTGTAGAGAACTGGTTTTAGTATCTGCACTAATCAACAGAGACACCATCAGTGCCACCTCTAAGGTTGTGCCAATCGCAGAAGGTCCTAAAGTGAAAGCCGGCCATCTGCGTGGTGCACTGGTCCTGTCCTCTCCTGTCCCTGGACTGCAGGTGAGCCAAGCTTAGGAAGTTCTTCCAAACCTTTCCTCTCAACTTTCCCAACTGCATTCTGCGCAAGGAAGAACAAAGCGTCCCTGCGCTCCTGCGGGCTGTTCTCAACCACGGCCGTCCCCAGGCGCCTGGGCCCGCAAAGGGGCCAGCGGCTCAGCGCCCCGCTGTCCCCGTGGCGCTCCGCGCGCGGGGGAGGCGGCGCGGGCGGGCGGCGCGGGCGGGCGGCGCGGCGGGAGCGAGCGCTCACACCAAACGCCAGCGGCTGCAGTGGCCGCGGCAGGAGGGGCCCGCGCCCCGCCCGCGCGCGCCCGCACACGACCACGCGCGCGCCTTCACACCGCTCCAGAAACACACCCGGCAGCCCGCCCCGCGTGCTCACGCGCGTCCCAAACACTCCGTCGCGCTCATCTCACGCCGCTCCACGCACACTGGCCCGAGCGCACTCCCTCCAGTAGCCACGCTCACGCCTTCGGAACCACGGCCCGGTCGGGGCACACACACGCTCCCGAGCACGCGTGTCTCACACGCGACCTCGAACGCTCACGCAAACGACTCCTCCCGCAGGCCCCCTCCAGATCCACGCCCCCCAACCCACGGCCCCCGAGCACGCTCGCGCGAAGCACCCACCCCACTCGCGCCAGAAACGCGCGCGCCCCTCAGCCGCGCCTCCCACGCAGCTGCCTCCCGCTCGTAAACACGCTCGCAGGCCTCGCTCCCTCGCGCGCCAGAGTCACGCGTGGCCGCAGCCCGCTCCCTCACATAAACACGCGCCCCACCCCACCCCGCGAGCACGCGTGCTCCCCACGCCCCCGCCGCGCCGGCCCCGCCCCCGCCGCGCGCCCCCGCCGGCCGCCGCCCTCACCCCGCACGCGCCCGGCCGCCTCACCCTGCCGCACGCACTCACTCGGACTCGGGAGCACGGCTACCGCTCGGTCAGGCTCGCGCCGAGCCGCTCTCTCCTGCTCGTCCGCCCCGCCCGGCCCCGCCCGACCCGGCCCTGAGCCCGCTGAACTCCACACGCCGCAGCTGGAACGACTTGCAGGGCTCCGGGTACCGCCGTCTCCCCGCCACAGCCCGAGTGCGACGCCCCGACCAATGGCGGGGCGCGGCGGTGAGCTCACCGGGCTTGGCTCCGCCCCCTTGGCCGCGCGGGCCAGTAGGGGGGCACGACGTCACCCGGAGCCGGGCAGAGGCAGGTGTGGGGCGCGGAGCCGCTCCGCGCGGGGACTGCGCCGGAACTGCGCCCGAGCCGCGCGGCGCCGCGCTGGACGGCGGCGGGCCGGGCCCGGCCCAGTGGGTGCGGGCGGAGCGCGGCGCCGGCGGGAGGGAGGGGGTCCTGCCGCCCCTTGAGACGCCGCCCCGGCGACCCCGCGCCTAGCTCACTCGCCCGCCCGCTCACCTACATAAAGGAAAGCCCGCTAGGGGAGTGGCCGAGGTCCGCTCGAGGGCAAGGGCGACTTTCCCGCCCGACGGCCGCAGAGCCTTATAGGGAGACGTCCTGGAGCCCTTCTAGGGACTCGTTCGGGCCGCGCACGGCCTGACCAGCCGGCTCTCAGCGCCGGCGCCGTCGGGTCCGCGCTGGAGCCCTGCGCCCAGGGGCCCCGCATACCCGGGCTCAGGCTGCTTGCGCGGCCCCGGCGCGCCCTGCGGCGGCGGCGTCTGCAATGCAGCCGCGGGAGGAGCCGGCGCTGCGCAGCGAGCCAGGAGCGCTGAGAGCTGCGCGGGAAGGAGGGAGCGCGGGGCGCCACGGCCGGAGGAGCCTGCGCAGCTCCCCGGAGGTGGCACGGGCCTCTGCACTGACCGGGATGCCTAGGGACCCCGGAGTTGACCCGGGGAGGAGGGCAAGGACGGATCAGCAGCGGCAGTGACCTGCGGCCCCGGGGGAGTTCGGGAGCGTCCAAGGCTCCCTAACATCGGTATCTAAAAGTTCTAGCACCGGCTGTGCTCAGTTGGACACTTCTGCATGGGCTTCTCTTGCCTTCTGCCACTAGCCCAAGTCACACCTCTCTATCAAGGCTCATTGTCTCCCCTCAGCTCTCAGGCGTCCCAAGTGGACACGGCCACCGGTTCTTCCCCTAATAACATTTGTATCCTACCGGTATTAAGTCATCACTTACGATCTTGTATGTAGAAAATGCTTGACATATACAGACTGCGATGAGAACATTTTAGGCCCCCCCACTCCCCCACCCCCTCCTTCATAATGTCAATTGTTTTTAAAAATAAATTTGTCTCCTTTCTGACATCGGGTTGTTAAAGCACTAGTCTAAAAGATGAGAACCCGGTCTCTTGATCCTACCCAGACACACCCAGGAAAACGACCACAAAATTTTGCACAGCACTTAAGCCTGTACAACCAATAATGAAACGTCATTTAGAGGCCAAGTGAAGGACATTCTGTGCCCACGCCTCAGAGCCCGGAAGCATGCAGGTCTGTCTGGTCTCTCTTGGGGGCTGGCCACCAGCTCTGAACAGGTCAGCTCTAAACAGGTCCTGCCTGTCCTCCCATTACCACACAGGACCCCGTCAGGTTCCCAGTTCTGTTTCTCAACTCCTCCATGAAGGCCTGATTTCAAACCTGACCACCCTCTGTGGTCTTCCCTGACTCTCAGGAGAATTGAACCAGAAATTCTGTTAGTACAGCATACCATACAGGATCAGTTTATTTCTAGGAGAGGCAGTAAAAGGGTAGTAGTCAAGGACACTTCAACTTTGGAGACAAACTGCCCAGATTCAAAGACAGATTTGGCCACTTGCTACCTGTGTGCTCCTCTGCCCGAACCTTTATATCTATGGGGTAAGAAATTAAATCAATAGATATATGGTGCTTGTAACAGTGCCTGCACTGGGTAAAAGTTCTCTATTGTTATTGTCTTTACTAAGTCAGGATACCTTAGGGTTGTGGGTAGGGAAAAGGCTTGAGTATGGTATGGCTTCTGGATTTCTAATTCTTGACCTAAGCACTGGTTTTAGTTTGTAGAAACTCACTGATCTGCACACTTGGTAAGTGCACTTTCCATTTGTATCCCATGCATTCATAAGTTTCCTATATAAAAGTTAGTTATTAGCTAAGAACAAGATAGCCCTAAGGTCCTTAAGAAAAACAGTCTTATTCATGCTGGTACCTGCTCAATGCATGCTGGAAACACTATGTGTTCAGCTGATAGCTGTTGGATTGCTCTCGATGATTGTCAGCAACAAAGACCAAAGGGGAGAACAAGGGGCAGGGGGCCTTTATATTTTAGAGTGCAGGGATGATGATGCAGATCCAATCTGGACTAGCAAAAGAAAGGAATCTCCAATCTCTTCTGTCTCTCACATGGGAAAGTGTGCCTGGGTAAAATATGGCTGGGGCAGAGTTCGGCCCTGGGTACCCCAGCTGTCTGAGGAGAGCCTCAGGGAACCCATGACCTCACTCTTCTTCCAGCAGTCCCACGTCCACTAGGCATGTGAGCCAGCTGGGAGCATGGCTGCTGCAGTATGGCAGGCACTGGCTGAGCCCTCCTGTGTAGGGATTGGGTTGAAGGCCTGGGGCTTTCCTCTCGGGCAGCCAGTGGGAATCTCCTCTTACTATTCCTCAGCTTGCCTGATTTACTTCCTGGAAGGCCTGCCACTCTTGAGTCCCCACTGCACCTCAGAGGCCAACGCTCTCCTTGACCTGTGCACAGAAATTTGGGCGAGCTGGATGCTTCCAAAGCCAGCTCAAGATCTGATGGCATGCTAGAACCAAATGCCCGTGGGTGGTTGTTCCTTGTGGATATTTGTGTTCTTCTCTTCTAAGCTAGAAAATGAAAGGGTAAGGCATGCCTATGACTCAAGCCAATTATTACACTGAATTTTTATGGACTTTGTAGTGTACCTGGGTGATATTCTTAAGTAGAGAAAAAGAAAACTTGACCAGTTAGGAGTCCACTTGGCAGAACCCAGACAAGTATGGATTTTGCCCCTGAAGGAGATACAGTGTGTTGTTAGCTCAGCTCTGACCTCTGCTAAGGGGGTCATGATGAGCACCCTATGAAGTGGATTCTGTTGTAGAGGAGGAAGGGAACTATGGTTTGCCAGATGTCTTTTACCTGCCTGCTGCTGCACTGGCCATTCACACCCACTGCTGCTCATCCTGCAAGTAGGACGTTGTAGAGAGGATAAGACAAAATTTCAGAAGTCAAATAACTCGCCCCAAACTATACAACTGGTAAGCATCAGACCTGGATTTCA
Organism: Marmota monax; assembly: GCF_021218885.2. NCBI lineage: Eukaryota > Metazoa > Chordata > Mammalia > Rodentia > Sciuridae > Marmota > Marmota monax. The sequence goes on from NW_026694750.1 coordinate 3,892,793, forward strand.
AGTGCTCATTCTACTTACCAAGAAACACCTAAAAACTCTCATCATTTAGATACCATTTGTTTAGGAGAACAGTCTTGAAATATCTACAAAGGCATTTTCTTACAATGATGATTTAAAGTTTGAGATGCATAACAAAGTCCAAATCAGCAAATTTCATTCAGTACACTACAAGGAAATAAATTATCATTAATATTTCTGGTTGTCAGTCTTGGGGATGAGATACACTTTCCATCCACTGAGTGACCATAAACAAAAAAGATGGACAATAACAAGAGTTGTGAAGAATGGGGAGAAAATGGGACCATCAAACACTGCTAATGGGAATGTTCTTTGCACCAGCCTAAACCTTCTGAAGTTAGATGAGAACATGTGATTTTCTTGCAGCATTACAGATAGAAGCTCGAGGAGCCAATGGTCTGGCCACCACATTGTATTCCCCAGCCCTGGCAACTATGAAAGTTTGTTTATGTCTAGAGGTGGCTTCTATCAGCCCAGGTCCTCTGAGTGACCATGATGAGTAGAGCCTTCCCTGCCCATTGGTATTGGACTTGAAGCATGAATGAGAAATAAACCCCTGAGACTGACTTGTTTGTTATTGCAGCACAGTCTAACCCCTCCTGACTGATAAGAAATCAAATATGTTTCTACATATATCAACTTCCAATAAGAGAAAAAGTGAACAGGATTCTGCTCAAATGAAGTGACAATTTAAAAATAAGTGCAAGATGCATACTCAGTGTATCTTTCAGGCACTAAGAAATAACATTTTTAAAAACCACAGGTAAGGGCGACAAGGTAATACAATGGAAAACCAATGGTCCTTTGGGCTGACAGCATGCTAGAACTAATATCCCCATGCCAAAGAATGAAACTGGACCCCTCCCTCACACCATATACACAGTTAAAGTGGAACCAATGTCTAAATATAAGAGCTAAAACTACAAAACTCTTGGGAAACAAACTTGGCAGTAAATCTTCATGACCTTGGATTTGGCATTGGTTTTTTAAAAAAATAGGATACCAATAACAGCTACCAAAATAAATAAATAAATAAGTTGGACTTCATCAAAATTAGAAACTTTGTGCTTCAAAGAATATGATCAAGAAATGAAACAATTCACTAGAAGAGAGAAAATCTTTTCAAACTGCACTTGTGATAATAAACTTGCAAATATAAAGAACATACTCAATTTTTTAAAGGAGCAAAGAATCTGAATAGACATTTCTCCAAAGAAGATATGTAAATAACCAATAAAATCACTGAGGATGCAAATCAAAACCATGATGGAAAAAAGAATGAGAGAGCACTTTTCCTACCAAGTGACTATAAACAAAACATGAATAATGACAAGAATCATCAAGGATGTGCAGAAGGTAGAACCCTCAAACAGTGAGGGTGGGAATGTAGCCACTTTGGAAACCAGTCTGGCGCTCCTTGGAAGGTGAACTGTAGAGTTATCACACAACCCTGTAATTCCACTCCTAGACACAGGAAAAGAAAACAGCTCTTCGTACATCTGTTGGGCAATAAGCAGAGATGAGGTGGGAACGCAGGCTGCGACACAGATAAACCCAGAAAGCATCACGCTGAGTGAGAGAAGCCAGCCGCAAGACACACACCGTATGTATGATTCTCTTTACAGGACATTTCCAGAACAGGCACATTATCAAGATAATAAGTAGATGAAGAGTTGCCTAAGGTGGAAGGGAGAGAGGACTTGGGGAGGAATGGGGAGTGACTGTTGATGGATATGGGGATTTCTTTTGGAGAGGGATGAAAAACATTCTGAAATTAATTTGTGGCCTTTAATCCCAGCAACTCAGGAGGCTGAGGAGGAGGATGCCAAGTTCAAGACAAGCCTCAGCGTCTCAAAATAAAATAATAAAACGAGCTGGGGGTATAGCTCAGTGATAGAGCATCCCTGGGTTGAATCATCATCCCAAAAATAAATAAGATGAATAAAGTTAGTTTGTGGTGATGAATGCAAAACCTGTGAATATACTAAGAACACTTTCAATTGGTAAATTGTATAGTAGGTTAATTGTATCTCAATAAAGCTGTAAAAACTCAGAAAGGGGGTGGCGGGAGGGAGGTGGGGAGAAGAGAGAGAAAATGAAGACTCCCAGGGAAGAGGCCAAAAGATGGGTGGTTTCTTTTTTTTTTTTTTTGGTACCAGGGATTAAACTCAGGGGCATTTGACCACTGAGCCACATCTCCAGCCCTATTTTTGTACTTTATTTAGAGACAGGGTCTCAATGAGCTGCTTAGCACCTCGCCGTTGTAGATGCTGGCTTTGAACTTGAGATTATCCTGTCTCAGCCTCCAGAGGCACTGGGATTACAGGCGTGTGCCACGGCGCCCACCTAAGATGGGTGGTTTCTAATGGTGCAAAAAGCCGGGTGGGTCCGTCAGTTCCTGCTTGCCATGATTCCTCCTGGGTGACCAGGGATCCTGGAGAACACGGTCCTGAACTTGGGGGTCTTCTTCAGGATCACAGTGGCTGTGACCTTTGCAGGGAGCCTCACATACCTCCATCTGGGCCGCCTGGTTGGGGCCTCTGGGCTGTCCAGAGGTAAGGGGGGAAGGTCCTGGCCTGGCTCCACAGTCTGGGCTTTTTTTTTTCCCACTGCCACCCTAACTACCTGCCTCAGTTTCCTCATCTGTCAGGTGAGGCTGGACTAGAGTCGCAACATAATTCTTTTTAAAAATCCCATTTCATCCAAATCGCTGTTACTGCTGAAAAGACGGGTTGAAGGCTATGTAGTCACAGTGCATGTCCAGCCTGACCTGGACCAGCAAGTGCCCCTGTGCCTCGGCTGCAGAGACTCTGGATTCCGAATGAGTTCCACCAATGCACAGTACCCAGAAAACTAGCACTTTCTTGTTGATTTGAGCCCTTCAGCTTTGGGGTGCAGGGGGTGGTGGGGAGGGAGGTGTTGCTGCCAGGTCATGCCATGGTTAATATCAGCCTCATAAGGCCATCAGCTTTATCTGAGGGCAGGAAGAGAGACCCTGCCACTGGCCCTACCTAGAACATGCAGATTTCTCTCTGGGGACATAAAGCAGAAAGAAAATCCACAGGAGCTGGGTGGGGCCACCTTCAACTCATCCTCAGTGGCTAATACAGGCCTGCTCATTCCCCCAAACCCCTCAGAACCTCAGTATTACACATGTCACTCAGGAGCCATCAGGAGAGGACGCAGGCCCAGGGTCTTTAGCACACAGTTTAATTCATGGGGCACCTTCAGGCCGGCCCACCCCATTGGACTCCTGCAAACTCCTTCTTAGCTGGAATCCCTCACTTCCCTGCGTCTCTTCAGTGGCAAGGGCTCGCAGGCAGAGCTGTGCAGAACTCAGGCTTCACAGGCCCTCCCCTCTGGATTCTCGTTCAAGACCATGCTTGCCAAATCAGGAACTAATGCCCCTCCGTCCTGGAGCTCAGCTAGGCCCAGTTTTGATGTCTGAGAACACCACAGATCCTGTGGTGCTGCAGCTGGCCTTTACACGAGGTAGGAAACCCCAGCTGAGCCTCTGAAGAGGGCAAGAGCTTCCTACAGCCTGGTGGGGGGTGGGGGGGTGTCACAGCCAAGAAGGGACATTTCACTCAGAACAGCACACTCAAAAACTGCAAGTTACAGCTGTTGCAGTGTCTTACTAAGTAGGTGCCGTTATCTATTTAGCATGGAGATCTGGTTAGGGAGAAGCAACAATGGAGTCAAAACACCCAACACTTATGGTGAGACCCACTTTGAAATCACCATCCTTTAGCCACCGTCAAATGACAGTGGGAAGAGCCGGACAGTTCCCTAGTAGGGAAGCAAGTATGACTTTAGATTGATAAAGTCCCAGGGGAGCCAGGGGAGGAGTTTTGCAAAAGGAAAAAGAGTCGTGTGATGGGCAGGAAGGCCTGGTTATGTACTCATGCAGCGCCAACTGCCGGGCGAGCACCCGGGGAGGAAGGGCGCTGACAACTTGAGTTCAGGGAGCACAGTAGACACCCTGGGTGCTAAATGCCATTCCTGAGAAAATAAAAAAATGTGGCCAGGGAAAAGCACAGGCACTTACACACTCCTGTGCCTCCCACCCCAGCCCCCTCTTTTCTGGGACCCTGGTCACTTCTTCACAGTGGTCCCTTTTGGTGCAGCCACACCCCAGGGGCCAGCAGCTCACTGCCTCTGGGTATAGTGAAGTGGGGTCAGACCCTTGCTTGGCTCTGCTGGCCCTGGGCCAGAGAAGCACTGTCCCTTTCCAAAGAGGAACCCCCTGGATTGCTCTATGTCTCCAGAGTTGGAACAGGAAAGGCAGCCCTGCCCAGTAATCCCCCTGGTTTTAACTCACATGTAAGTGTCCTGGAATAAGCCCAGGGCCTTTCACCAAGTATCCAATAAGCCCCCGCATGCTTCCTAACTGGGAATAAAAAAAGGCAAGTGCCAGGGGAGGAACCATGTCCTTGGATGCGATGGGAGGCCTTGGAGTATCAAAGCTCCCTCGCCACCTCCTGCCTCTGCTCAGAGCTTGCTCTCTCCTGCTGCTTCCCAAGCGAGTGAGGGGTATAAGTGTGTCAATTGACAGGTGTGGCGGTGGCACACACCTGTAATCCCAGCTGCTCAGGAGGTTGAGGCAGGAGGAACACAAGTTCAAGGCCAGCCTCAGCAATTTGGTGAGACCCTGTGTCAAAAAATAAAAAAATAAAAAGAGCTGGGGATGTAGCTCAGTGGTAAAGCATGGGTTCAATTCCTAATACCAACAAAACAAAACAAAGCATCAGTCATTTCCAAGTTCTGGGTTTGGGGACTTCAAATGCACCAGATCCAAACTTATGCATGGGGCTCTGTTTGCAGTATTTCTAGGCTGCCCACAGCACCTCCACACAGCCGCATACCCACTTCCACCGGCTCTGGCTGCCAGGTGACCCAGGCTAGACCTTCCAGTAAACAGGAAACAGCACCAAGCATATAAAGTAGGAGCATCGATGCAGTTTTTGTGCCTGAAGAATCACACTCAACTGTCACCATCGTAGAAGATGGGTGAATGCTGCATCTGTCTTCCCTCTTCCTGAACTGTGAGTTTATGGAGTAGCAAGGCTCCCTCCCTGTCTACACCCAGCTGGTCACCACTCATAAGGTCCCATTAGCATTGGGGGAAGGAAGAGAAGCACCGGCCACAAAGAAGGGGATGCTGGTTCTGGGCTCCCAGGTCCCCAGCTCCCAGGAGGGCGGGGCAGGAAGAAGCTGCTCTCAAGCCTTTGCAGCTAACGAGGCCCCTGGGAGGGAGCACTAGGGACAAGAGCGCTGCTCCCACCAGGGCTGCCGCCTACAAAATGGAGGCAGGATGCAGGTCCATTTCCAGAGCATCGAGGTCACAGCACAGAGGAGTGATTTAGAGAAGTGACTAAAATAATATATTAGAATAATCACCTGAGCTGCCAAGGCTCCTGGAATCGCTCATTTCAGTTCATATCGAGGTGGATTGATCTGCAATCCCCATGTGGGAAAATGTGAGCTGTGCACAATATTCTCGATGGTAGACAAAGTATGAGCCACCCAAACCACGTATCACAAGAAAACATGTCACCAAAGAACCACTGAAAGCTAGACAAGAGCTTTGTAGGGGCAATGCTTTAAAAACGATGATGTCTTGAACACCAAAAAGAATCTGGTCCCTGAGACAAGGAATAGGAGGGGCAGGTGGGGGCAGAGGGTAAGGGCCTCCTGTGCAGGAACCAATTTAACCTTGCCCACAGAGAGGTCCAGCCTTTCTCCTCCCCTCCTGGGAAGTGATCTTGGTTTGCCTGGAGGTCCTGGGTCACAGGACAGTCGAACAATATAATTTAGGGTAGGAGATGGCCACACTGGGTGTTTTAGGGTAGTGGTTGGCCATGACAGGAAGACCAATATCATGATGTAGAGTGGGGGGCTCTGGGTCAGCTGACTCTGGGGTTGCCTTAGCCATTAGGAGCCTGCACAATGGAACCTCACTGACATGCCTAGTTGGGGACTGTCTCACATCAATGTCAGGACAGCAGTGCTATTTACCACTCCCCAGGCAGAGGACAATGGCAGCTCCTATTTGGCACCCTAGGGGACTCTGCCCAGTGCAATCCTCCTTTGGCTGGTTTTAACCTGTGCCCTCCCGATGCCATCTACTGTGAGTCTAGCAACTTTCAAGAGTGTTCTGAGTCCTCCCAGTGGATTGTCAAGTGGGGGTCCTGGGACCCTGAACTGGCAGTGGTATGCGAGGCAGGGCAGGCTTGTGTGGACAGTGACCGCACAGTGGGCTACTCTCGCACAACCTTTCTACATGCGAAGAGTGCGCTTAGGAACAGACAGTACAGCTGTCACACGGGGTCACCCCTTGTGACGTGTGCTCCCCTTCTGAAGGGTGGAGGACCCTCTGCTCCTCCCCCAATGCTCAGAATCCACTAGTGGAGTGCTCTGCACACTGCCCGAGTTGTCCTGTTTGCCTCCTGTCCTGAGCCATGAGCTGCTTGGGGGCGGGGGGGGGGCAAGCCTGGTGGATGGGGACTCGGGTTTGGGCACGGTCATGTGTTGGAAGTCTGCCCCAGTGTGGCAATGTTGAGGTGGTGGGACCTTAAGAGGTGGGGCTGGTGGGAAGTCACTGGGGACACTGCTCTTGGGAGAAATTCACGCAGATCTCACGGGTCCCCGAGTTAGTTCTCACAAGAGGGTTGTTGTCATAGCAAGCTACCCCTCTACTCTAGCTTCCTATCTGGTGAGGTGGTCTCTCCCTCCTAATAATGCTCCAGTATTGTGATGCCATCTGCCCTCACCAGAGCCTGAGCCAAAGCTAGTGCCATGTCCTTGAACCCCCAGAACCTATAAGCTAAATAAGTCATTTTTCTTTATAAAGCACCCAAATTATGGGTAATTTGTTATAGTAACAAAAAATGGTCTGACATAGTGAGCCAAAGTCTCAGTTCCTGCAGAGTGGCTCTCGGGTGGTTGGAGCTCTGGAGGTCAGTGGATGATAGGTGGGTGGACAGACTGCCAAGCCTGATTATACCATGATGGTATTTGACCCGGTTTGGGGGAGAGGTATCTGCCTAAGAACAACTTCCTGAGTCCACAGGTGGCCAAGGAGGTGGGTGTTGAGACCTCAACAGGATCATGAATATGAAGCTCTGGCCATGGGACCTGGCTGGTTGTTGTCAATGTCACTGTCCTGCCAGTGTGTTTCCATGCCACAGGATTCCCTGGGGAAGGATGAGGATGGGGAGACTTCCATGGCCACTGACTCTTCTACCCACCGAGTCCCTCACTCATTCATGCACTACCCAGGCTGAAGGGGAACTAGCCAGGCAGTGGGGGATCACAGAGGCTCACAAAGCCCAACTTCATGCCCCCTGGATGGCAAGTCACCATGCAGTGACCCGCCAGGGGCCTGGCAGAGAAGTCTCCTTCTTATCGACACCCAGGTTTGAATGTCTCAGGTTAGAGACTGCTTTTCCCTTCCTTCTCCCGCTGTAGTGAGCAGGAGGGAGGCTTCTCTGTCCTCACAGGGGCAGGTGAGGGGGGTGCCTAAGAGCTCTGAAGGCAGCCTGAGGGCATGTTCAATAAAGAACACAGCAAGCTTTGCATTTTTTGGTGGTGGTGGGGGGCAGGGATTGAACTCAGGGGCACTCAACCACTGAGCCACACCCCCAGCCCTGTTTTGTATTTTATTAGAGACAGGGTCTCACTGAGTTGCTTAGTGCCTCACCATTGCTAAGGCTGGCTTTGAATTCACGATCCTCCTGCCTCGGCCTCCTGAGCTGCTGGGATTACAGGTGTGCACCACTGTGTCCGGCAAGCTTTGCGTTCTTTTCTTGAGTCACTTGCCTGAAGCATCCAGTGAGAGGGAGACCAGAAAGGGGCAGTGGTGCCTGATTAGTTCTAGACCCCATCCTCAGACGGCTGACATCAGGGAGGACGTCAGACTGATGCTGAAGTAATTTAGCAGAGAGGACAGTGGTCTCAAAGACACCACTGGGTTGATCATGCCTCCATCTATCCATCTATTTGTCTATCCATCTATCCATCCATCAGCCCATCCCTTGAAGAAATGTTGATTGAGAAGCTACTACATTTCTGGCCTCACTATGACAGACATTGGGGCACAAAGATTATTAAGAGAAAGGTCCCTGGTTTTTGGACTCTTTCTCACTCCTGTCCATTTGTTCCACATCCAGAGACCCATTTCATGCAATGCCACCCCTAGGCACACACTTCAGACACCCCGCTCCTGCCCACGGGCTTCTCTGAGCCCTTCTTCTCTTCTTGTACCCACTTGCCGTTGACTTTTCTCATGGTTGTTCCAAAGGCCCCTTAAGCTTAGCCCAACTCATGACCGGTCCTCATCCAAGGTAAATGACACCAGGCCCCCACAGCCGATCCATCCAGGAGTCCTACCGATGCCACCTTTTTGTCCCTCAACTCGTTCTTCTTCCCAGAACTGCCAAGTCTACCATGGCCTTGAGACTGGACAAGTTCATTGTCCAGACTCGCCTGTCCAGTCTGCTCTCCAAGCCCATGTCTCAAAAAGCAAGCTGGGGCACGTCACTGCCTCTCAAACCCTCAATGGCCTCCCTCTCCAAAAGCTACCACTCCAGGGCCTCCTGCCCAGCCCCGCACGCGAGTGCCCCTCCTGCCTCCTCCAGCCTGGCCACCGCTCCCCACCACCTCACGGCCTCCAGACCCCCTCCCAACACAGAGCCCTGCGCGTGCTGTTCCCTCAGCCTGGAATGTCCCTGCCATCCCTGTTTCCATGGAGTCAACTTCTGCTCTTCCTTCAGATCTCAGTTCAAGGGGCATTTCTTCAAGAAAACCCTCCGAGACCTCCTGGGAAGACCCCTGGGAAAAGCTCTCCAAGTGCTGTTTGTGCACAAGCCTGTGCTCAGGTGTGATTTCTCCTCCACGGGTCGGTAAAGCCCAGGGAGCACGGGCCTCCTGTCCTCAAAGGATTCTGATTCCTGGCACTTGGCGCAGCACCTGGCACCTCATGGGAACTCCCTCCATTAACAGCTAATGGAGGATCTTACAGTGTGATGGGAAGGCAGAGAAGAAGGCACCCTTCATGGGGCAGCAGGCGCTGTGGGGTGCAGGGTCACCGCGTGCCTCCGGCTGTGAAGCAGCACCACTGGAACAGGGAGAAGGCAGGGGAGCCCATGGCTCAGGGGCCAGGCAGCCGCAGCCGGGGTAGGACCACCATGCGGGATGCTCTGGGTCCAGGTGACCTCACCTGCAGCACGGGGATCTCCAGTTGTTGGACTTGTTGGACATCTGAGTGTGTCCTTGCACACCAGTGCTTTACAGATGGGACCAGGCGGGTGGCAAGCACTGGCAGAGGCCAGCTATGACCCCTCGTGGGCAACTCTGTGCCAGGAGGTGGGCTTTCCTGAAAGAGGCCATCACTGTGGTTCAGAGGGCCCCCAGCTCTCCCAGGTGCCTTAAGACCAGGATGTCACCAGCTCTCCAGAACACTGCCAACTTAGGAGAGGGGCTGGGGATTCTTTGCTCAGATCCCAGAATATCTCAGGCTTTGGTATGAGAAGAGACCCTGAGGTCTCTTTGGGGACTTCCCCATTTGCTGGTGTGAGAACCAAGCCCTCTGGGCACAGGGCTTGGAGAGTGTGGTGGGGCCAGGTCACTGCTCCCTCTTCCTTAATGGTAGGAATGCTGGGAAAGAGCATCTGCTCAATCAACCGGGTCATGGGAGGCGAAGCATATTATCCCTGCAAAGAAACTGCAACCTGTCACTCAGCCCCAGATTCAGCTGGCTCATTCCTCATCCGCCTTTCTGTCCTGGCTTCTAGAGAGCTTAGGTGAGCTTGGCTGACAGATGGAGAAGGGGAAGATGGAAGGGAGGAGAATGTGCTGAAGAGGAGTAAGGAGGAAGCTTCCATCCGGAGTCAGCCAGGGTCTGGGCTGTTCCTGCTCTTCTGGGGACCGTCCTTCTAGAAGGATGCGGAGGTAGACTATGTGCCAACCAAGCTTGCGTCTAACTCTCTAGTACTCGAATTTGTTCTGGCATCCTGAGATGTTTGCTCTGTGCTGATTTTTAGGAATGTCCCCTGTTGTTCCTTAAGTATGGACATTCGACACACACCTGCCCTCACTTTTCCCCCTCAAACAAAGGACTCAGAGTTCACAACCCCTGGAAAGTGCTGGCAGGTTACTGCAGTGGAGGAAGCTGGTCTTCTGTCTATCAGAGACGGTTCTGAATCTCCTGGTGTCACAGAGGCAGGGGACGAGGTCGCTGGGCTGCTCAGGAGGGATCAGAAACGAGTGTATTTTTAGGAGCTTTTAAAAGGAAAAGCCTTGCTCTTGGCCCCAGCCAGAGCTGAGTGTCGCCTTCTCAGTTGTGTGCAAGACTGGATCATGTGCGAGGCGTGCGAGGTGCTTCCTCTCACCTTGCTTAGGGACCTGCAGAAACTCGCTCCTCCCCACCCGTGGCCCCTGCCTCTTCATTCCTCGCTGCCCACGCTCCCGAGTCTGGTCAGCCTCAGGTGGGGCCATTTCTCCCCACTTCTGCATAAACACACCTACATTCCCAGTCTTTTCCAGGGGGGGGGGTGGATTCTGGGAGCCTGATCCTAGAAAAGGCGAAAGAAGTCAGCCAAATACTGGCCTGGACTGATCCCACCCCGATGTCCTCTCTGGGGTCCCAGCTTCCAAGTGGCCTTTGGGGCTGTGCTTTTGTGGAGAACCAATGACCAGCATCCACATAACAAGGTAGGAGAATGGAGCTGGACATCAGTGACTTGGGAGTGAGGGTCCAGCTGCCTGAGCAGGCCTGCAGGCTGTCTTCCCACTTGCAGGGTTCCCATATTTCAGGGACATTCAGTGGCTAGGGGCCCAGAGCTGTCTCTGCTGGGCCTGATGTCATCAACACACTGTTTGGGGGTGAACGAGTTTGTTCCTGCCTGGGGCTCATCTCCTGCCCTTGTGCCCAGTGGGAAGAATGAAGAGGGAGTGTGGCTTTGGCACTCGGGGGCCGTGGGATATCCCATGAGCCCAGAGACTGAAGGCCACCTCCTTGGGCCCACAGAGGTGCAAGGTGGGAGAGGCTGGCCCTGGTCCTTCCCTGCTGCATGGGGAGTGGGTGAGGACAGTGGGAGACAGGATCCCCTGGGCCAGGTGAAAGTCTGAGAGGCTCCTGTCCTCTACTGTCCTGCCCCAGCCTGTGGCTCTGAGCTCGGGGACAGGCTTGGCACCATCTCCTCTGGATTTTTCAGCCCCGTCCAGGCCTTAAAACTAGTGGTGCTCTGTCTCCCCCACTTCCCACACGGGGCCCCCTCCACCTGGAGCACCGTCCACCTCTCTGCTGGCACTGGACATGGTTGATCAAGTCCTTTTTCTTGAAACTCCCTCTTTCCTTAGTTTCAACAGGATCATTTCCTCCTGGTCCTCCTTCTGTCCCAAGGACTCCCCAGTCTCTGCTTGGCATCCCAACACTGCGCTGGCCATGTTGACCCTGCAGCTTCTCTCCTTTATCTACACCCGTTTGTGGGCCCATGGGTTTGAAGACCATCTATAAGCTGGTGACTCCTAAATTCCACCTCCATTATGGGCCTCTTTCTCCTTGGCTTCCAGACTTTCAAAGCCAACTGTGAGCTCAGCATCCCTAAAAAAGACACTCATCACAACCAGATCCAGCTGGGCACCAGTGGAGAGAGCCCAAATTCCACATCCCCTCGCCCCAAGCTGGCGGCTCCAAACTTTTCCATCTCAGGGAATGGCCCCCTGGCCCCCTACCTGTTTAAGTCACAAGTCTAGGTCCTCTTTCTCATCCTCCCATTCAGATCACCAGCAGGATCCCTGACTTTACCTCACACATTCCCCCAAAGGTGCCCTGCACCTTAGGACTCATTATTACCAGCCTGTCCGAGCCCCAGCTGTCTCTTGCCTAAACTGATGCTAGAGCCTCAGGGTGTTCTTCTTGCAAGTACAGACACAACTGCTTCTCCAGACAGCAGCTGGGGTGGCCGTGAAACATACCAGGAGCATGTCACCCTCCTGAGCACCTCCATCAACTCCCATGGCACCTCCCCACTGACCTCAGGATACCACCCCTGTGCCCTGCATTGAATGACTGGCCCTTCTGGTCCGCTTCTCAGGCCCTCCCCTCCCCTTCCTCTGCTTTGACCCCAGCAGCCTCTCCAGCCCCTCCAACCTGCCAGGCTAGGCCACCCCTCCCCCGCTGGGGGCTCTGTTCTATCGAACCCCTCTGCCTGGAATGTTCTTCCGCGGATCTTAGCATGGCTGGCTCCTTCCTGTCCTTCATATCCCAGCTTCACTATGGCCTGCTCATAGAGGCCCCTGTGACCACCAACCTAGAGTAGCCACCCTGGCACCCTCTCCCAGACCACCCAGTGGAAGGGGCCTGCCCGCACCTGGCCAGCACTTGGCACCGTCCTCTACCGTTGACGGTCGCCTTTCTCCCCACTGGAACACAAACACTGCAAGAACAGTGTTCCCCAGGGCCCAGGCCACAGCAGGTACTTAGTGCATATTTACTGGATGACGGAGGATTGAATGGCCCCAGGGGAAGGAGGCCAGGAAACCGGGGAGGACGCATGGGATTATTTTGGGCTGGTAGGGAAGGAGAAGGTGAGAGAATTCAAGGACAGAAAGGCACCAGGCTAGCACTGCCCCCAGGGCGCCTAGTGGGTTTCTGGCCCATCTGGAGGTCAGAAGGTTTGGAAGGGGAGGGCTGGTGGGGAGGGTGGCAACACAAGACTGGTTGTGTCCTGTCTGGGACACGTTGGCTTGCCCTGGGGAAGTCTGGGTGGCACTCTCCTCTGGGCAGTTGGTTGGTTCTGAGACGAAATACAGAGGAGCAGCCAGCTGGGCACCAGTGGAGAGAGCCCTGGTGTAGGGGTTAGGGGAACATCCTCAGGGAGAGTGGGTAAACGGAGAAGAGAGCCAGCCTTGTGGACACAGAACTTTCCAGAAGGAGCTGGGTGATAGACTGAGGAGAAGCAGGCAGGGGAGTTGGAAGGGACTGGAGGAGAGTGCAGAGTTGCAGAGCTCAGGGACAGAGGGGCTTGCAAGGGGAGGGGCAACGAGTGGGTCAGAGGACCAGACAGGCCATGGGGTCAACAAGGACACGCTGTTCATTTTGGCAAGGGCCGTGCTGGTCAGTGTGTCCATAGTGGGTGGATGTGGGAGGCCAGAAGCTGGATGCCAGGGCCCACTCTGTCCTGTTGTCCACAGCTATCCCTAAGCATCCCAGCAGGACAGTGATCTCCAGGCAGGAACTTGCCTCCCCGTCTATGCCCTTCCTGAGTGTGCCCCGAGCGTGCCTCATGTTCACACAATAAATGTTTGCTCAATGCAGAATGGAGGAGCACTTCCTTCACACTCCTTAAAACAGCTCACCTCTGTTCATTGACTCCCTGGCTGTGGGAAGAGCCTGGCTCCCAACAGTGGTGGGTACATCCTCCTTGCTCCGGCTCAGGGCCTGCATACCTCAGGGGGCTGTGGTGTTCTCTGTGGGTCAGCTCTGACTTCAACAAGGCCTGAGGGCCAGGACCCTGGCTAGTGCTCTTCTGGGTGCTCCAGTACCATCCAACAGACTTGGCCCAAGCTGTCTACCTACAACCTCAGGATGTCATTTATTTGGAAAGAGGGTCTTACAATTAGTAAGATCAGTCCCTAGTGGACCTGGGGGGGGGGGTTCTAATTTAGCAACTGGGGTCCTTACAAGAACAGAAAAAGAGAAACACACCTAGGGAAGATGGCCACGTGACCATGGAGGCAGAGACTGGAGTTATGCGGCCACAAGCCAAGGTGTGGCCAGGGCTGTTGGCCACCAGCAGCCAGGAGAGGCAGGGTAGGATTCTTCCCTTTGCCTCCAAAGGCATCCCAGCCTGGCTGTCACCTGGAGTTCAGACTTCCAGCCTCCAAAGCTGAGAGAAATGTCTGTAGTGGGTGGTAAATTGTACGGCAGCCCTGGGAATGGAGTACAGGGGTCAGGAGACATTGCGTGGTGTTGTCCACTGGGGGGACTGAACCCCTCACCTTCAGGCTTCAGAATGAGCCACCTGATCCCCAGGTGGTGGGGGACAAGCCCTCAAGGGCAGCCTGCACCTGCCCACCCTGCCCCCACCCCCAGCTTCCTCTACCTTGTCTTCTTGCCTCCTACCTAATGGTCAGGAGAGGGTGGCAAAGGCTGTCCCCTCAGCCTCCACCGGGAGGCTGAGCTCCCTCCTAAGTGCCACTTACTACAGGGCCCCATTTGTCACTGCTATAAGGAGGCTAGGTGAGGCCCAGCTCCAAGGTGACCCATTCTGCTCCACACAGAGAGGCTCTACATGGATCCACTTGGTGGGACCCCAGTTGCAAACAGCAGGACGTCACCTCTCCTTGGTCCCTGGTTTGGTAGAAGCAGCTGGCTCCTTGGGGACCCGAATAGCTAAGATGCTTCTGACTGGATGCTGACAGGATTGCTACCCAAAACAGTGCCAAGGAGAGCACTCCAACAGAGCCTGGAGGTCCAAGCAGATGGACGCCCCTCCGACCAATGGTGCTGCGGTCCCCATGGAGAACAGAAGACTGGTGATGAGGAGGGAGGCTGTGACTGCAGCAAGACGCTGGCTGGGCTGGGGGGGGCGGGGGATGCTCCTCCTGCCACTCAACTTCAAGGCCCAAGTGTAAGACTGGCTCGAACCTCTTCTGCTCCTGCCACTTGTGTCCCTCAGGTCACTGCTACACATAGAAGCACCCAGAGGCCCAAGCACTAATTGGCTCATGTTTGTCCAGACCCCACTCCACATGGACTTCAGCAAGCTCTGGGCAGGGCTCCTGCTCACTTATTGCCCACCAGTCCCCTGGGACGGAGGGTCTCCAACTTCCTCAAAGTGCCCCTAGAGGCAGGAGAGGGTGAGCATGGTCTCTGTCATTCAAAGCCACTCTCCAAGTCAAGACAATTGGCTCATGCTGTCTTATCTTGTCTTCTTTTAAAAATTCTTGTGGATTTTGGATTCTATGCCATAAAACAAACTATATTTGTTTTAGTAAAACAATGGCATTTAAAATTATTCAATGGCTAAGTTACTTAACTCCCCCCTTCCCCATCAGCTGGGGAAAGAGATGCTTTTGGATTGTTCTCCATCTCTGCTTGCCCATGCCAGTCGTTTTCTGCGTCACGCAGTGGGCCTGGCTGAGGGTGACTGCAAGGGGGGCTGGGAGGGAGAAGAGGAAGAGGGCAGCCCAGGAGAAGCTGGCACACACTCATCAGAGTGCTACCCTGAGGAAAAGAAGTAACCAAATGCCTTCCACAGATAACTGGCCTCTCCCATTGTCCCTAGACTGCACCCAGGGTCTCTAGGTCAGTGTGTGGTCTCCGGCCCTGGTGGGTTGGGGTGGAGCTAGGAGCTGGCACACAGTGGGGAGGCCTGCAGAACTGCAGGCACATGTCAGGAACATGTTGCAGCTTGAAGGCAGAGCTGGGGCAGAACTGGGACCCACCCCTGCTGCCAATCTGCCATCTTATCACAGAGGCTGGGTCAAACCAGAAGGCCAAATGGGGAGGCCGAGTCTTGCCTTTCCTTCTCTCTGCCTCCCTAGACAGGGTCAAGGCTCTCAGTTTTCCCAAACACCCAACCCAGAGCCAATCTGCCCCAGAAGTCAGAGAATACCTTTCTATGCTCCTGGTGAGTGCGAGGGGCAGGCTATCTGCGACATCCAGCCTGCCCAGAGGTTGGCAAGGGAACTAGGTACCTGGAAATGCAGCTAAACCTGTCAGTCCCTGCTTTCCCCCTCTACCTGAGATGACAGGGTCCCTCCCAACTGGAGATCAACAGGCCTGCCCAGGTGACCAGCCCAGGATGCCCAGGAAAACTGCAACCTCAGTGAACTCACTCCGTGGCTCACTCCCATCCTCTCACCCGGGCAGTAGCTCTGCTGTCAGAGCAGCAATTGAAAATAGTCTAAGCATAAGCAGCTTAGTGGGGTTCCAGGAAGGGGATGAGTAGGGTGGGGCTGGGGGGACCCTGAATCTTCTCAACCTGACCTTGGGGAGAATCAGATGGCTAAAAGAAGAGAAAGAACGGGGTACACAGAAGTTCCATTCACCTTCTCTTCCAGGGCAGGGGCCACTTAAAGGTGTTCCAATGCCCCTGACAAATGAGAACCTGCCCCACCCTCTCAGCTCCAGGGCTGCAGTGTTCTCTGCAAACACAGGCACAGACAAGACAGCCTAGACAGCCTGCACGCCAGCCCAGAGCTCCCCACAGCCTGACTGCTTGTATCCATAGGACACACTGCAGGTAGAAGTGACATTTCCCAGAGACCCCGGATCTAGGTTAACGCCCCTTTCCTGCCTACCTCCAGCCCAGAAGGTTCCCTTTGCAAGCCCAAATGTACCGCAAGCCTCCTCAGACCACCCTGGAGTGCCATACCTGGACCTCTGGAGGACAAATGATAAAAATGGCAGTTTCCAGAGAGACCTGACCACAGACAACTCCCCTTTCCCTACTCGCTGGCCCCTCTCCTGGGATATCTATTCTCTCTTGCTGATGCCTAATCAAGCTTCAGGTCTCACCAGGACCTCGCTCAGTAGGTGAAGCTTTTCTGGCCACTACCCTGGATTAATAAACTGGTTGGATGGGTCTCATCTGCACTCTATTTTTTTCATGCCTGCTTTCATACCATAAATATATAGCCTACCATGGTGCCGCCCTGTGCTAGGGAATTGGGGTTCTGGAAAGGGTGGCCTGTGGCCACCGGAGGTCACCAAAAAGGTTGGGGAAACCCCCTTAGGTCTGGTGGAGGCGCTGCAGCCCTCATATCCAGAGGGCCGCACTCCCACACCAACACCTCCTCCTGGTTCTACCGTCTCCCCCATTTCTATGCCCGGTCTTTTCCCGATGGCTGCGCCCCAGCTGAGGTTTTGGGAACGTGTGTGGAAGGGGGGTCACGGTGCTGCGTCCCCTCCTCTGGCAAGATTGTTCGACACCAGCTAGGTGGGGCTGCACAAACAAAAGCTGTGCCTCAGGGACAAAGGCTGAAGGCTGGGGACAAAGACTGCAGGCTGGGACAAAGACTGCGCTCAGCTGCTGCATGCGCATGCGCGTGCGCGTGGGTCCGCTGCGTTCCAGGCCGCAGACCCCCCACCAGCCTTTAGTCTAGCAAACAAATCCATTGTTTAAATCCTACGAAGGTAGAAATTCTCGTCCCCAAACAGTCTCCGCTCTGGGGTGGGGGAGGGGCGGAGAGCGCTCCGGGGATTCGGGAGGGCGACGCAAGAGGAGGAGTGGGGGCAGGCTCCCAGCCCGCGGGGCTGCGCCTCACGGTCCCGGCTCGGAGCGCCAGGGAAGGGCCGCGTGCCTCTAAATAGCCGCGGTCCTGCTGCAGCGGGGGGGCGGGCACCCCAGAGCCCCGCGGGACCCGCGCAGCCTTTCCGCGAAGGGCCCCGCATTGCGGCCGCGCTCCGGGCGGGCGTGTGTGTGCGCGGGCGCGCGTGTGTGTATGTGTGTGCACGCGCGCCGCCGGCCGCTGTGTCCCACTTTGCTCAGCGCTGCAGTCCCCTCGCCCCCACCCTTTCCAGCACCACTCCTCCCTCGCTGCTGCACACACGTCTCGCTTCCTGGCGAGCTCTAAAGGAGAATGTGCCCAGTAGCCGTGGGGGCGGGAGGGACTGAGCCAGGGAGCTGCAGAGACGGGAGGGAGGGCTGGGGAGAGGGGAGAGGGGAGAGAGGAGAGGGGAGAGAGAGGCTTACCACTGCCCGGCCACTGCAGCATCTGCCCCGACACAAAGTTCAATGCCAGGCCAAGAGGTTGGCCAGAGACCCGAGACCCTCGCCCTCCTGCTAGCTGTCCCTTTTGCGCTGGAACAGATTAGCCCCTGGCGCTGAGGCTGCGGCGCTGCTCCCCTCCCCCACCGACAGTCAGGCTAGAGATAAGCTGGGAGAAATGGTCCTAGGGTGGGTAAGTCACTTGTATTCATTTAGGGGAAAAAGAATAATGAGGGAAGCTCCACCCCCAGCCAGGTGGGGTCTCAGTTTCTCCACCCCCCTCCTCCTCCCCCTCTCGCTGCTGGAAAGGGCACCTGGCTAAGACCAAAGGGAAAGGGAAGAACACTGCCCCAGGAGCCTGGAACTGCTCTCTGCAGGGCAGCTGGGCCACAGTGGCTGGCTGGCTATCTCTCCTGAGCCAGGCTGGCCCCATCTACTTCAGCAGAGTCCCTTGAGCTCCAGACCACACGGAGCTACAGTTCTAACTGCACCCTGACTGGTGGCAACACAAAGCCCGTGGTGCTCAGATGCCAAAGCCTTGTTGCCTACCATCTCTCCTGTGCAACTTGCCAGGGGCCTGGGGCATACAAAGGTCAGAGCTCAAAGTGCTGGTAGAGGGGACTGCTGTGGAACAGATGTCAAGCTTGGCAGCAGTCTCATTCCCCAGGCCCCAGGACTGTGTTTGTCATGAGCAGTTAAGGCAGGTCCCCTTCACCAGTGACCTCTGGGTATGGCCGCCTCTCCAGACTTGCAGGGGCCAGTGGATGTTTCCTGTTCTCTGAGGCACTGGTTAGCAGAGACTAAGCTGTCTGATAAGGCTCCACCTCAAGGCAGGGCTCTACACGGGTCCCAACCTCCTTCAGTCCACCCTAGTAAGGCTGATTGGGTCACTCAGAGAGAGCCAGGCCTCTGCAGAGCTCCCTGCTCCATTCCCCATTTGTTCTGCAAAACTGAAACCGGATTTCCTGAACGGGAGCCCCTGGTCACCCTGCCCTTCTCTGTTACATACTGCAGGTCATCATCACAGCTCTGCTGGCTCCAGCCTCGGCCAGGGATGCTGCCAAGGCCAGCACGGTGCTCCCGGCAGCCATGCCAGGGTGCAGATGCCTGCTGACCCAAAACCACCTCTGGGAATAGCTCCTGAGGGTTCACTGACCAGAGTGGCTGCCAGGCACCCTGTCACCACTGGTATAGGGGCTGGGATAAGGTTGAGGTTTCCACACGGAGAGTCTAGAAAGCTGCCCAGGGTGTGCACAGACAGCCAGAAGCCAGGAGAAGGCAAAGGGGTGACTACGGGTAGGGGAGGGATACTTAGGGAACCCAGCCTTGTAGAGGGCCCAAGGTCAGCTAGCCAGGGCCCCAACACCTCAGGGCAGCTGAAGTCTCCTGCAGGGTAACTCACAGACTGCTGCCTGTATGGGGTGTCCCAACACTGAGATCTGTCCCCTGTGCAGAGGTCAGGCTGAGCTCACCCTCTCAACCCCCACCCCGCCCGCCAAGGGCTCTCCAGCTCTGGGGCTTCTGGGAAACAAGCCCAGGTAGAGGAGGGCAGCCTCTGACCCTGGAGTCCCCAGCCTGTCTTTGACAGCTTTTCTTTGTAGAGCCTCTGGTACTCCCGGGATCTGGGCAACCTCTCACCAACTCCACAGCCAAGGGTAGCAGCTCTGGGAGCCCTTGTCCCTCCTTGGCCAGCCGGCCCTGCCTCCTTCCCTGGAGCACAGTGGGGCTCCCTGCACCCTTTGGAACAATCATGGGCCTAGGTTTGTCTCAAAGGCTGTATTAGGGCAGAGGTGTAAGTAAAAGCAACCAAGGAGCAGGGGTCAATGAGTATGTGTGTGGGCGTGGTGGGGGTCGGGGGTGAGAGCTCCCAGAGGAAGGTTTGGCTAGCTGTCCTTAAACGGCAGACACACTCCACACACAGCCCAGCAGTCGTTCCGACCTGAGCTGCTGCCCCAGCCTTTTACACTGCTTCCTGCTCTAGGAGGTTTAGGTTTGATGATGCTTCGGGAACTCTCTTTGCTTCCAGAAGGAAAGGGGGAATAGCAGGTGCTTGGACTTGCTGCTAGGGGTCTGTCCAAAGAGGGTCCTTTTAGCTCCTGGGGTTTGTTTAGCCACTCAGATACCCCAGCAAGAGTGCCAGACACAGCTCACATACTTCTCTCAGGGAGACACCAAGTTGAAGATGTGGCCAGCAGATGGCCAGTTACGGGCTGCCGGGTGGCATAAACACTTGCAGCCTGACAGTGAAGACCCAGCTGATCCTCCCTTGGTGAACACTGACACCCCTTCCTGCCCCTCTCTGGGTGCTTGGATTTTTTCCTTTGCACTTCGTGTACTAGGGCCTGGCCAGGTGACCCGGATGCCATTCTTACCGTCCAGTGACAGCCAGTCGTGCTGGGAAGAAGGGAGTGTGGGCAGAGCCCGAGCTTTGTATTCAAACACCACCGAGTTGGAGATGATCTGGTTGTTGAAGGCAACTTGTAGGGTCACAAGACCCGTGTCATGGGCTGAAAGCGAAAGGCAGAGAGGTCAAGGTCAAGGGCACATGGGCAGCCATCAGCCTCCTCCCCACTAGCCTTCATCAGTTAATGTCCAGTTCCTTTTAACAGCAACCTGTGTCTACTTGTTCCTCAAGGAGCTTCTCTGGCCCCAGACTCAGCAGGTGCCTGGGATCCCTGTGAGGGCCATTGGCTCCCTGCTCCCTGATGACAGCAGAGGTGTGGGCTTGGTACAGCCTGGCTGAATGAGTGAGTGACACCTCCCCCTCTCCCTTGTCCCATCCATCCTAGGAAGGGTGCAGGCATTTGCTTTGGACTTTGTGCTGATTGCTCTCACTCTCTCCTACAAACTTGCCCTGGTTCTCCTAATGTGATATATTTTGAGAAGTTCTTCCATCTCCCTGCTGAAAGCAAGTGCTTCGGAGACACCTTTTACTCTGGTCCCAGCCAGTGTGGGATGCTGTGGACCCAGTGGGGTGCTGAGCTGGGGTGCTGGTATACAGCCTATACCTCCTTCCAATAGCCAGAGGGTGTGCTTTGGGTAGGCAGGGCCCTCATGGGTCTCATTAGCTACTCTGGCCCCAACACGAGGGCTCAGGAATACTGGATACATTGACCAAATGGATTAGATGTTCTCACTGGGAGGAAGTGGAAAGCCAGCCAGTGGTGGGGACCTGCTTCAGTTCTGGGATATCAGTATCTTGGAAGTTGGCCTAATGTGGCCCCCCTGGGCAATGGTGGGTGTGCGGGCCGCCCCACCTTGCTAGGCCTCATCCCCTGGTAGGAATCATGGTTATGTACTCTTTGCACTGCTTTTCCAAAGCCCAGATACTGACCTACAGGGCCTCCCCAGGACGGATTTCCAGGGAGGACACACGGGGATCACATTACTGTTTTGGGCTCTTGGTTTTCAGAAGCTCACAGGCACGAGGAAGCTGTCCAAGTCAGCTGCTCCTGGGGACAGGGTAGAGCTCTGGCTTCCCTCTGAGGACAACTGCAGATTCCACTTCCGATGGGAAAACCAGCTCATTGGCCTGTGGCCTCTGTCCAGCCCAGGTGAATATAGTGAGGTGGTGGTCATCTCGCTACTGTCCCCAGTACAGGCCTTGGTTATGTCGCTGTCCAAGAGTGACCAGTGGTTTTTCCCTGTGCTTCCCACCCTGGCTTGGCCCCTCGGCTCCTGGCCACACATGAACCAATGGGCTCCATGGCAGGGGGTCACAGGGGACCTCCCGCAGCATCTCTCTGGGCAGGGATCCCCAGCTAAGTCCAGAGACTCTTGTGGCTTTGACAGCATCCCTGGGCAGATCTCCAAGTTCGTGGTCACTCGCCTCCCCTGGAGATTTGCCTGGTTTACCAATAGGAAGGAAAGGCTGTCCACACAACTTCCCTCAGCTCTGCCTCGGCTGGCCTGGGCCCCTGGGCAGCTGGAGGCTTCTCTGGTGCCAAATGTCCCAGTGCAGGGCCTTCCACTGCGGCTCTTCCATCATCCTGGCACACGCACAATCTGCAGCGAAGCTGAGTGGTGGCGGCCTCCCGGGCATTCCTGCCTTCTCCAGAGATGCAGTGCAGAGGACCTGTCACAGCGCCCCAGGTGCCAGCCCTCACGGGGAGGCCTCCTGGACTTGCTCTCCCCCTGCCCACTCACGCAGTCCACCATCCATCGGGTTGTGGCTCCATCTCTGCTGCGTCTGCGTCTGGTTTCTTGCCTAGACCTGTGCACTGGCCTCCTGCTGAAGGCAGAGCTGGGGTGCCCGATCTCCCTGGAATGGGGTGTTCAGCAACGCCCTTTGGGAAGCCAGTGGGTGTGTTACCCAAGGGGGCCTCTTCCTAAGTCACTAAAGATTGTCCCTTTGCCCTCTTCCTCCCTAGGGTCCCTTCTCCCACACACCCAGAACCATCTTTAAAAGACATAATTTAGATCAAGCCACTCCCCTGCTTAACTAATAGCTTCCCATTGCAAGTGAAATTAAGTCAGACTCCTTCTTATTGGGTTGGGCATGGTCTGTCTTTGGTCCTTCCATCTCCTCCAGTGTTACCATGTTCGAGGCTTCCTGCCCCGTGAGCATTCCACAGCCAGACCTCTCCCTGCCTCGCCCTCTGCCTGGCTGGAGGCCCTCTCCTACCCTTCCCGTGACAGGCTTCACCTCATGCTTCCTCAGCCTCCTGGGCGATGGGCTTCATCATTCTCCAGAAGGATGCCAGGCTCCGGTCCAGATCTTCCCTTCTTCTCCCCCTGTGACTTCCTTCTCACTCCTTTCCCTGGTCATTTTCGTTATTTTCTGTCTCTCTGCAGCAGAATGTGAGCTCCCCAAAACTAGGACCCAGTCAATCCTGCTTTTTATGCCCAATGCCAAGGTCAGTGCCTGTCACCACATCTGGTCACTCAGTAACTCTCTGTTGAGTTTCTTCAAAACGTGTGCGTTCAGCTTGTTTGGAATCTCATCTTTTGCCTCTGATGACCTCCTGGGGACCCAGGGTAGGCTACCTGTCTCCTGAGCCTAATGGCCTCCTTCCCACAGTTTCACTCTTTGCTCAGTACCCTGACTCAGCAGCTTGCTCCTGACCCTAGAGGAGCCTTGGAGTCCTGCAGGAGATGAGTCCAGACCTGTGTCTCCTACAACCAGAGATGGTGTGGGATCTGCCTGGGCAGAACCCAGTCCTTGGTCAAGGTCTGCTTTACCTGGGCAGATGTATCAGGATGGTGGGCAGCAGCCAGCTGTGCTTCCAGTATGTCCTCCTCCTGCTCCATGCCCAGCCCCTAAGGTGGCCGGCCATGCTCACCAGCCAGAGTCCAGTGCGGCTCTGGCTCTAAGTGTTAATCCTTCAAGTTCAGCCCCCAGGGAGACTCAGAGATGACGTCCCCAAGCAGTCAGTGTCATCTACCAGGGCAGTGGTTGGTGTGTGTGACCCTGTCTTCCTTGGACGGGGTGTTCTTTGGGGTCGGGAGCCTGCTTGGGGTTGGGTCTTATTCCTGGCTTCATTCTATGCATCAACCCACTACACAGCAAGCAGAAGACACCCCAAAACTATTTGGCTAATGAGGAACTGGATGACAAGTGAATGGACACTTCTGGAACATGTTTCAAGTTGGCCCTCAAAACAGAGATGTGCAAGGTGGATCTCCTTCATGAGGTGAGCTATATAAAGTAGAATGGTGGTCGAGCAGAGGGTTCTACTCAGTCTCCTTTGAGTCTGTGGCTTCTGGCCTGAGATGCATTATGCCAGAAGATCTTGGATATCCAGGAGAGATGGTGGCCTGAGTTGAGACTCTGCCACCAGCTCTGGGGATGCAGAAGTGCCAAGGGGCCAGAATTGCCTGTTGAGGCCAGAACATCCCTGGTTCCCGCCCTTCACTCTCTTTTGGGAAGGAAGAACAAAGGCCTCACTAATGGGCATCTTCTTGAATTGAGCACCTGAGCCAGGTGCTTCCTGACCCCTCTCTCATGTAATGTTCTCTCACCCATCTCAGGTGGGTTTTAAAGATGTAGAAATTGGGTAGCAGAGAGGCCAACCTCCAAGTTAGTCACCCAGATCGTATCTAGTTGTCTGGGATGTACCCAGATGTCGCTGACTCCAGCCCCCAGGGTTCTCTAGGTCCTGACCTGGGACATCATCTAAAGAGCACATAAATGACAGTTTATTTATTCTTTTGGAGGGGCCTGGTAACTGAGGACAGGCAAGATCTGGATCTTTAGCCAGGCAAGAACCAGGTACAGGAAGTGGCGTCTATTTATAGGTCAGGCCAGTCCCCTCCAGCAGCAGGGGTCAGTGAACGTTCATAACATGCTGCCTTCTCTGCTGCACTGTCAGGACAACCCGCCCAGGGCTGGCATCCAGGATGGTACTATCCAGGCCCAGCAGGGCTGCTGAGAGTCCTTGGGAGCCAGGCTGATGGGGGCAGCAGGTGGAGGCCACCATGAGCATCAGCTTGGGATGTGTGGGGAGACAGAGGTGCTGAAAGAGGTTCAGCCAGAGGCTGGGAGGTGAGGCCAGCCTCTGCAGCAGGGGCAATCTGCTCTGTGGGCTGCAAGGTCAGACTGAGAGAAGAGAAAGAAGAGGGCTCAGTGTGAGCTCAGGAGCCTTGTGCTGGGGGACACAGCAGAGAAGCAGACACCAGGGCAGCTAAGGCACAAGTTGAACCATCCCAGGTGGAATCTGGGGGACAAGCCAGCTCCGCTCCTGCTGGAGCCCCCACTCCTCTCCCCACCCAACCCTCTACTGGAAGCTCCATGGCTTCAGATGACAAGGGGTGGACCCTCTGCCCTTCATTATCCCTGCCTCCTCATTCTGCTTCTTCTGTTCACTCTCCTGGGTGAACACAGAGATCCTCCCAAACCCAGCCCAGGGAAGAGAAAACTAGGGCTTTCGAAATGACCTTCAAACTTCCAGAGACTCAGTCTTTCCTTCACGGACTTTCATTGCCCTTTTGGGTTAGGCCAGGCACTTCTGCTGGCCCTGAGGACAATGGTGATCAGGAGAGACACAGCCCCTGCCCTTGTGGAGCCTGCAGACTGGTGGGGAGGTAGAAAGGTCAGAAGTCAAGGGCAAGTTGACCAGACAAGACACCAAGCTAAGCAGATAATGAAGAAGCTTGGGTGAGGGCGGGGTCAGAGCCATGGGACGGCATGGAGTGGCTCCTGGCCAGCTTTCTTGGGGGCTCACTGAGGCTCTGAAATTAGAAGGACATAATGCATGTGCCTTCTCCTGGTGGATGCCGGATGGAACCCTCAAGGACTTTGTGCTCTTTATTCTTAGTGTAGCAGCCCAACCCCCACAGAGCCTACCTACTTCCAGAACATCTCTGTGCCTCAGACAACTGAGCCTGTTCACGCATGGTCTAGGCTCTCTGAGTTTCTGTTTGGCTTGGGCTGTGGCAGGCATGGGCACACCTTGCTGTGGGGGTAGCCTGTGGCCCACAAGCAGCTCCTGTCCAGCCCCTGGCTCCAGCTCCAGGTGATAATAGCTTCCTGCTGAGGCCAGTCCTGGGTACATCACCTGGCTTACTGGCTCCCGAAGTCATCTCCTTGTTATGTTTTCTTCAAGATTCCAGTTGAGCATATATGGTGTCACCATCCGATATGGGGTCCCCAAGTTCAAACCTTTGACATTATAATAGACTATCGGGGCCCACTTCTTCACAACTGAGGAAACCAGAGTAATGACATGACTTTCTCAAGGTCACCCTGAAGCCAACTTGAGTCCAACACTCTTGGCCCTTCCAAGCCCTCTGCTAGAGGTGTCCCTCTTACCTGGGCAGTAGCAGCGCAGCACCCCAGGCTGAATCAAGGATGCAGGCACTGAGATCTGGTCAAACAGGCAGCTGTAGTTATTGCTGGCTTCTTGCCACGGGCCTGTGATGAGGACCTTCACTCCTCCCTGAAGGGAACAGAGAGGGACCGGGATGGAGCAAGAGCCATAGAGGGATGCAGTTCCAACCAGGGAGGAGGGACGGGGCATGCTGCAAAAGGAAGGCGCCTGCAGCTGCTTGCTCAGCTGGGGGTCTGCTGGTTAAACGTGCAGATTCTCAGGTCACAGCCCCATGGAATCCAGGAACCCCTGACTTTTGAGAGGCATTGTTCCAGGACAAGGGCAAGAGCAGGGGGCCTGGAGCCGCCCTCCCCTGACCCCCAGGAGGTCCCAGCATCCAGTACACTGACCCTGTTCCGTGAAACTCAAAAGTTTCATGCAGTAGGGAGCAGAATGTTTTCAAGAATTTCCAGTCCACGATGCACCTGAGAACTTGTCAACCAAGGGCGTGGAGAAGGAAGCCGAGGGGACAGTGGGGACTTTGTGTCGTTCACTTGAGAGATGGAGGAACTCCGAGTTTTGAAAGCAGGTTTGAGTGTCTTAGTGTCACCCCAGGGGCCAGAGTTCTTGTGGGAAATTGAGGGGAGACCCAGGATCTCCAGGACAAGGTGGGATACAGCAAGGGGAGGGAGGGAGCAAGACCGCAGAAACAGGAAAACCGTTCAAAAGGCTCAGAGCTGGAGGGGCTCAGAGACTGACTACCCCGGGAACTCAGAGTTTGGGGCACGGAGCTGGGGCCTGAGCGCCACCAGCTCACAGTGTGCGAAGCCACGGCCCCGCACACGCAGGCAGACAGCCCCTGGCCGCGGCCACGCACTGCGCAGGCAGGCACGACCCTGCAGCCTGGCTGGGAGAGGCCTCGGATGACTTTCCCCAGCGACAGGCGAGTGATCCGGCCCCCAGGGACCCCAGGGCGCAGGGCTGGGGAGCCTGGGGAAGCCTCGGTGCTCCCTGACCTCCTGTTGGGGCCAGCCGGGGTTGCCGCAGAGCCAGGAGAGTGGCCTCCCGTCCCGGTGCAGGGCAGACCTGCTTCAGGGCCGTTGTTCCCGGCAGTGATTCATAGCACCTCCTCACTACCCAGCCCCGGAGGACGAGGCGCTATAGGTCCCCTACTTACGGCTTAGCCGAGAAGAGGGGCTGGTCACTCAAGGTGGAGGGAGGCTCTCCCCGGGGGTGCAGAGGGCGGGGGCGCAGGCCTCTGGCTCTCCTGACTAACCTTGGGTGGACCCACCCCAGAGGCTCATCCACCCCACCCCCAAACAAGTAAACACCTTTCCCCGCAGGGGGGCGGAGAGTGGCTGGTCAGGGCGGAGTGCGCCACCTGGTGTCCAGGCTGGAGAAGGCTGAGAGGCCAGGAGGCGGCGGCAGGGCGAACAGGGGTGGCCTGAACCCTTTTCCCCACCACTCCAGGACGGGGCGAGCTCTCCCCGCTGCTGCCCGGGCCAGCCAGACACTCTCTCCTGTTCTGTCACTCATTCTTGCCTGGTATCTCCTTGGCCTTGACCGTCCCTGTCCCTGTCCCAGCCTCCACACGGATCTTGTTGCCCAGGCCCCCACCTCATTGTTGGTGGAGCACAGAGCTGGCCCAGGGGTGGCCACAGATCAGGAGCAGCTGGAGGCCTTTCCAAGGAGGAGGGGCCTCCCTGGAGCCGGGCAGAAGAGACCTGCTCTCAGGGCTGGAAGGGGTTCATGCCCCTTGCTCCTGGTTGTGCCTTCCTCTGGGCTGTGCTGGCTTTGAAGAGGTCACTTCACCAACAGGCAGCTAAACTTTGGGGGCAGTGGAGGGGGCTCAGGACTGAGACTCAGAAGCAGAAGGTCTATCCCTGCCCCTCAATAGCTGGGTGTCCTCAGGCAAGTGGCTTAGCCACTCTGGGTGGCATTTTACCCTTTGGGGCCATTCTGGCCCTGACATTCCTTGGTTTTGATATATGGCTCCATAGGAAGAGTTGGAGCTTGAAGTTGTGGGGCAGGGTCCCAGGAGTGCATGCCCGGGGTGGGGGTGGGGGTGTTCGAGAAGCACCAGAAGGCCATCTCAGGGAACTACCCCCCTAAATTCTGGAGGTGCAAGAGCAGTGGTTTCAAAAGGCCAGAGACAGTTACCATGGAAAAAGGAAGAAGAAGGGAAAAAAAAAAGATAACCCCCATCTGCAGCTGCTAGCATGACGCTGGGGCTGTTGCCGGGAACAAAGAACTGCAGAAATTACTGGAGAACATCAGGACCTTCTCCATGGAAACTGCCGCAGGGCGCCTCAGCATCCAGCCGTTCAGGGGATGGTTCCCATAGCAACCGCTAGCCTCCTGGTGTTGAATGGTGTGATGAGCCTGCCCTAGGGCTCTCATTGCCGCATCTTCTGCCTAGTGCGTCAAGAGTCAGTGGTGGGAGGTGACGCAGGAGGGCTGGGTGGGGAGGGAGCAGTAGATGCCATCTGAGGCCTCCGTGACCTGGGAGTCCTGAGATAAAGGACTCGGGTTTCTGATGCCAATGGGGTTGACACTGGGGCACAGGGGCAGTGCTGTGGGGGTGGGGGAGTGAGAGAGTGTGTGTTGGGACGCAGCTGCAGCTGGCAGTGGGCAGAGAATAGGAGAAATGGGAGCAGTGCTGGGGAGGGAGGGACACCCAGAGAAGAGCCCAGCTGTGGCACTCCTGCTAGGTGTGTGCTGGGGAACCTTGCGGTTGGAGCTGGGTGGAGCAGGAAGGAACATTGAGTTCAGGACTAGGAAGAGCGGGCCCCAGAGACACGCCTTGCTGCAGAGCCCCCTCAGAGCTTGGCAGAGCCTGGCTGCAATGGGGCTCCGGACGCAGTCAGCGCCCACACAGCGTCTTTATTGGCTGTGGAAGGGGACAGGATGTGGGGTGAAGATGCAGGTGAGGGGGCTGTGAGGGGACTCAAATGTCAGGGGAGAAGGTGCTGTCTCTTTCTGAGTGGAGGACAGGGTGACCACTGCTGTTGGCCTGGAGCCAGTGTCCTGGTGGAAGAGCTTGGTGAAGAGCAAGTGGCCATCAGAGCTGCTGGCGGTCTCTGAGGCTTCACCACGTGGCCACTCTGGGGTCCTAGAGGGTCATTTTCCAAATCAAATGACTGCTTTTGTTTCTGGTTAACGGGAAGCATCAAGAGTTTCTGGAAAATCAGGGCTGGATGCTCTCGACTGCCACTCTTGGCCGTTCCTGGGGCGCCCTCGCGTGGTGAGCCACTGAACTGACTCTACAAGGTTCAGTTCAGGGATGTGCAGGTCGCTGAACAATGGAGGGACCAGGCCTGCTAACGCCCCTCTGGCCAGAGCTTGACAGGCCCAAGGAGGCTGGAGTGTGGCTGGATCCAGCTGGGGACCTGTGCTCACAGATCAGGGACTGGGGGAAGAGGAGACTGTCCCCTCCTGGCTCCTGCAAGGTGCGTGCTCCAGGGAGCCTGCAGACATCCTGAAGGCCAAATCTCCCAGGTCCTAGGACCTGGCTTGCCCAAGTCCACTCCTCTTAACTGTGAATTTATAAGGAAACTGAGGTCCAGAGAGTCAGGTCTCAAAGAGTCAGATCAGAGGACAGCTCGGTCTTCCCACCACACCCAGTCCTGGCCCTCCCTTCGGATCCCTGCAGATGCTCACTTGGGGGCAAGATGCCTGTTCAGCCTTTGGGTGGGAACCATGGTGGGCACAATGAAGATGCCATTGACCTCAGTGTCACTGACAAGGGCAGGGGGTCATAAGCGGGGTCACACTGAGCTGCACTAGGAGGAAGCTCTCACCAGGGGGTGGGACCAAATGGAGATGGACAGAAGAGGCAGGTGCTGTGCAGAATGAGTCTTCACACCAACACAGTGTGATATTCGTGCTCCAGTTTTATGTTTTTGTTTTTTAATGGTGTTGGGGATTGAACCCAGGGCCTTGTGCATAGTAGGCAAGCACTCTACCAACTGAGTTAGGTCCCCAGCCCCTAGTGCTCCAATTTTAGAGTCAGGGAGGCTGCTGCTGCTGATCACCAGATAGTAAGCGTGGAGCCAGGTCGAATTTAGACTGTCTGGCCCCAGCCCCATGCTCCTAACCACACACACACACACACACACACACACACACACACACACTTCGCTCTCCATTTTTTATAAATATGCTGCCTGGGCTGTCTAGACAGTGTGCTAAGGCTGGGCCCCTACCTGGGCTGCTGCCATCTCTCTCTGAGATGTGGGGGCCTTTCGATATAGATCTTCTTATTTTGGGTTTTCCAGAAGGGAAGAAGTGTGAGCCTCTCCCTTGATGTCCCCTGGCAGAAGCCCCCTCTATGGCATCTATGGAATGTGGCTATAGAACCAATGGAACTATGGGCAGCCACCTCAAGGGAGGAAGGGTCCGCTCCTGGCCCCAGGGCTGCTCTGCAGGCACCAGGCGAGCAGGCTGGAAGCCAGGGAGCACAGGCTGTGCACAGGGTATTTAGAACGAGCTGAGCCCCCTTCCTGTCCCATCCCACTTTAGAGAGAAAGCAAAGGTTTCTCCTTAAATACTTGTGCCACTGAGCCAAGACCTGGACTTTCCTGCAGTCCTATTCTTTGGAGCAGTGATTCTCAAACTCAGTCCCCAGAAATGGAGTCAGCTCTCTGGTGGGAAAAGAGGGCGCAGGTCGGAGTCTGGGTCTCTGACATATCTTTGACTTTGTAGACGTCACATGGATCTTGCAGGTGGGTATACTGAAGCTGGGCCCTCCCTTTCAATTTTGATGAGAGCTTTTTAGTTTGGTTGAGTGAAGCAAAGCAAGAGGAATGGGTACGAATGACCCAGATGACCTATGATGGTGACGTTTGAGTGCTTTAAAAGCAGACCTGGGCCCTTAAAAAAAAAAGAAAGAAAGAAAAGAAGATTTCTCTGGCTAGACTGCGATGGCACTTCACTTCCAAAGACTCCCCTGGTTTGAAAGCTACTTGTTCCAGGGAAGTTTGAGGACCACTTGCCGTGGGGACAGAGGGAGGGAACAGCTTTGTCTTTGTGGTCCAGAACTTCATCCAAGGGTGGCCACATGCAAGTGAACCTCCCTTGCCCTGTGTCCCCCCCCCCCAACTCCCAGGGCAGGTGGAGTGAGTGGCAGGAGGTGGCGGTAACAGCGACAGCTTACCTCTGGGTAAGACCACTCTGGGGAGTAGTCGGTCACCATGAACACCCGTCCACTCTGCTGCAGCATCCCCAGGGTGCCCTGGGCTGAGGCAGCTGAGACAACCTCAGCCACGTGCATGTAGGCCATGGTGCTGGCCCCGCCCTCGGCACTGCTCAGCTGCAGGCTGCCCTGCTGGGGGCTGCAGCAGGGGATGCACATCTCCGCCTGGGTGAAGGGGGCACGCGCCTCATCTTCTGACTGTGAGAGCGCTGCGCTGTCCCCCGACACCAGCTGGTGCCCGTAGATGGTGCCACTGCCCCCCTCCACAGAGATGAAGTCATTGATCAGGTCGGAGAACTGGTTGCTGAAGGAGATGTCAAAGTGGTCCAGGCTGAGCTCCATGTTGGAGGTGTTGCCGAGGCTGGGCTGGGCCACCGGGTAGAGTCCCTGCACCACGTTGCTCGGGAGGATGGGGACACCGCCAGCACTGCGGATCACCCCGTTGGTCTCAGGTTGCAAGTAGTGCTCTGAGCCACAGGCTTGCAGCTCCCCAGACTTGAGGAGGACCTCGCTCCCTTCAGCCGCCTGTGAGGTCTCCATGGTGACCTCCCCTTCCGAGGTCATGGCCTGGAAGTTGGCCTGGAACTGCATGAGGTGCAGGGAGGAAGTGGATTCTATCCGCGTCTCCACATGGCCGCTGCAAGAGCTGGTCTGGGACGAGGCCTCCGTTTTCACCGTGGGCATCACAAAGTTGCCCCCAGAGTCACTTAGGCTGCCGTGGGCGTTCTGCTCAATGGGGAGGGGCTTGCTGGCGTCCTGCAGGAAGAAGCTGGGGGAGGGGGTCTGGTGGATGTGGGGGCTGTGGCCTGTCTGGCTGAAGCTAGACGTATAGTCCTTGTTGGAGTCTATGGCACTGAAGTCCATCTGCTCAAGGGTGGTGCTGGGACTCAGACCGCCGCCCGACGGCAAGAGGCTGGAGCCCGCGGTCAGGGTGAGGGAGCTGGACGCTGCGGCTGCTGCGGAGGAGGAATAGGCCTCCTTGGCCATCTGCTGCTCGAAGGAGGTGTCCTCGGTCTTTATCTCCTTGGCGAGGACGCTGGTGAAGCCGAAGCTCCCCTCGGCGGGCGGCGAGTGCCGAATGTTGGTGCTAACCATCTCGGCTTTCAGGCCCCCGCCCCCATAGGTCTGGCCCTGCTTTGGGTTATTGAGGAAACAGTCGGGGTCAAAGTTCATGGTGGTCTCTGGAATCTTCCGGCCACCGTCGAGGGTGGTGGAGAGGACCAGCTCTTCAGACACATTGGTGGGCAGCATGGACAGGCTCTCCGAGCTGCCCGTGGTGGGGAAGGCGAACTTGTGGCCGTCGGAGCTCACAGCCAGGACGAGGCCCTGAGAGGCGTCGGGCGAGAGGAGGTGGTGGTTGGGGCCGGCGGTGGGGGACATGGTGTACACAGCCTCGTTGGTGACCTCTGACATAAACACTGTGGCGCTTTGGGACAAGCCCCCCATCACGGAGGCCACTGCCATGCCAGACACGCCTGTGACCACGGGGCTGTCCACCATGTCCGGGTCGCTGTTGAGCCCACTGCTGATGGACACCGGGGAGCTCTGGGTGGTGTCGGGGACCTCCACCTGGTTGGTGGAGGAGACCTCGGTGCTGTTCTGGTGCAGCAGGGCGGGCTTGGCCACCTTGCCGTTCCTCTTCTCCCGGCTGGAGCCCTTGCTGTGGCTGTGCTCCTGCTTGCCCTCCGACACATCGTTGTGCTGCACCTCCGCGTGGCCGCCGTAGCCCCCGGTCCGCGGCTCCACCTTGGGCGAGATGATGCGGTGTTTGGCACTGTTGCACTTGTGGTGCACGCTGCTGCCCGCTCCTGGAAGCACACGCACGCACACATGGAGAGAGTCAGCGGGGGCCTGTGGCAGGCCCTGCACCGAGCACTGGGGACCTGGCTAGGACCCCACTCAGGCCACGGACCCTGCCCCTGGACACTGGGGCCCTGGGCCCGCTTACCCTAGTCTTGGGGCCCTCCTGGGCTTACCGGGCCTTCCTCCAAAGACCAGAGGGCAAGATCTTTGCTGCTCTTTTCAAAGAGTAAGTGTCTGGCATGTGGGAAGCTGGGAAGCAGAGGTTGAGCATGCTGCCTCCAGGAAGGTCCTCTCAGCCACCAGAGAGAGGCACCTCTCACCCGCACGGGCTCTCACTGGAGAGAGGGGCTCAGCCCGGGGACGGTAGCTGCGTCCCTACCCCCACTCCAGCTTCTTACACTGTTTCTGGCTGTGCAATGCGGTGGCACGCCCTGGCCCTTTAGGTGCTCAATTAGGAGGCTTGCCCCCCTTGGGGACTAGAAGCCAGAGGCTGACGGGGAGGTGGAGAGAAGGTGTTCGCTCTGGGTGGCTCTCAGCTCCCAGGACCAAGGATGGTTTTGCCCCCTGCTCCAGAGGCAGAAAGTTACTTCAGGCTTTCCTCCCTGCCTTTCGGCTCAGCCCGGGTCTGTCCTCAGCTCTTTGGGGGACAAAAACCCTTCTAAGTCCTAAGCTAGAACACAGCCCCCTGCCTCCCCACCCCCCATCAGGCAGGAAAGAGCCCCAGAGCAGAGCGCCTCGGAACTCTGGCCAGTCTGGCTGTGGCTCCTCCCCCACAGCCTCTGGACCCACTCAGTCAGGATTTTCAGTCTGTCTGATAAGGGTCACTTAGCTTTTGATGAAAGGGTGGATTCTCTGCTACAGTCTCACCATCAAGACTCCTGAATGCACAGAGACTTTGCAGGGCCGTGACCCGACCCTCCTGTGGAAGTATCTAATTAAGGCAGCCAAGGGAGTAGAGAAGCACATTCCAAAGAGCAAATACCATCATCAGACAAGCCGGCCCATTAGGACGAGGGCAAGGGGCGCCTTACCATCTTGGAGGAGGCAGAGGTTAAAGAAAGAGGTTTAGCTTGAGTGGTCCCATTGCCTCAGGGCAGATGTCCCTGAAAAACCTCGCACTGGGGACCTGGGCACATGCTGAGGATCCTAGAGAACCCGGGCCTGGGAGGCACTGCAGTGCGTGGCCGGGCCCCAGGATCTCCTCTCCCCAGTGCTGCTGTCCACCATTCCGTGCCCATCCCTCGAGGGAGCCTGACTCTTTGAAAACGGGTCTCACTTGCCCAAAGTGGGCTGATGGGCCAGTTGTGCAGGGCAGGGCCAGGATGGCACAGTGGTTTTGCCTGGTTCCTGGTGCCCTCTCCCTCCGGGACACAGCAGCAGTGCCCTGGGCCTGGTGTGCCCACCTGCCCCCCGGGGCCCCGCTCACCCAGGCTGCCGGTGCACAGGCAATTGTGGGTTCGGGGCTGGGGCTTGGTCTGGTGGCTGTCAAGGATCTGCTGCACCAGCTGCTCCACCGAGAAGCCTGAGCTGCTGTTCCCATTGCTGCAGGTCCACTTGATGCCATGGACTGTGGAGAGGGCGGAGGCAGACAGAGGGGCGTCAGAGGCTGCAGTGACAGGGGAAGCCCTATGAGGGGCTGAGGGTGGCAACGGGCCCTACTAGACAGCAGCCCACTCTGCTGGTGGCCTGGCTCAGGGAGGATCCGTGAGCAGATGACGGGGGGGGGGGGGGGGGGGGGGGGTGGCAGAGGCCGGGCTGCCCTGCCGCTGGTCTCCTGCTCCATCGGAACTCTGGACTCTCCCCCTGGCTCCCTTTCCCTTCCCCATGGGGTACACCACCTGGAGTTTCGCTTTCATTTTCCCAAAGGCCAAGGGCACAAGGTGTCTCTTCCAGGGAGGCCAAGTGGAGGAGAAAAGGAGCAAGGCCGGGGGACCTCCGCAGACTGCAGGGGTCTCGTGGAGGAGGCTCAGAGGATGGGGGATGGTGGGGTGTCCAGTGAGCAGGAGGACAGGTGATGCCCCAGGAGTGTTTGGGAGGAGGCCTGTCCCCCTCAGAGGAAGACTTTGGCTCTCCGCCCTCCCCAGACTTCCCTGCCCTGAGGGGTTTGCAGGAGGGACAGAGAAAGGGACAGGGCTGAAGGGCACCCCCCCAAGGCTGCCACAGTGGGGGCCTCAATGCTAACTGGCCACTGGCCATCTGAAATAGCTGTGCTGGGGCTTCAGGGCAACTCTGGCCCCCTGCAGCCCCTGGAGGTGGGGCGGGGCCGCCCTGCTGGGGAAGACTGGACTTGGGAAGGAGCTTCTTGCTGTGAGATCTGCACAGGCTCAGCCTTGGAACACTGTGGCGGATCTCTGTGGCAGCCGTTGGTCTCTGGCCTCCGTTTCTCCTGGTGCCTTCATTTAGATCCTCAGCGGTCTCTCAAAGGAAAGGAAACCTGAGCGTGGTGTGCTCCGGCAGGAATCCCCCAGCGCTTTCTTCACCTCCTTGCCCTCTGCTCCGCTGGACGTCTGCAGGGCCCTATTTCCAGCACCTTCACCCCGTCCCCACGAGAAGAATGGGGCGCCTGCTCTGAAGATGTGCTCACCTCTTCAGCGCCTTAGGTGATGGGTGAGTGTGGGGGATGGTGGCATTTACAGCCCGCCTCTCTGTCAGTGGGAAACCACTGTCCTGTCTTGGGCTCCCCAGAGGAATTCTCCAGCAGCTCAGGAGGCCTTGGTTCTGCTGGTGAGGCTGCTTGAGTTTGTTCTCCAAGGGACTCGTCCCCAAGTGTCGGAAGGGGAGGCCCAGGCCAGGGCTTGTGGACCCTCATCACAGCTACAGAGCTCTATTGGCGAATGACCCTCTCCCTGGAAATCCAATACAGGGGACCGATAACAGCCGAAAGGGCCTCGAGGAACCAGGAGTGATGGGTCAGGGGCTCCCAGCCTGGCCCCTGCCCAGGGCCCTCCTTGGTCAAGGACCTTTTCAGATTCATTTACAGATGAGAAAACAGAGGCTCGGAGGAGGGGGCGATGACACCCCATGTCACATCCAGGGGTTGGAGAGCAGAACTTGAGACTCCCCGCTGCTTCTAGCACATACCAGTTCATAGTCGGTCCGTCGTTGGCTGACCCTGGCTGTGCCCAGGCCCTAACCCAGAGATTCTGATGTCCTTGGTCTGGAGTGTTGCAGGCATTTATATATATATGAAACCCAGGAGGGCCTGCTAGGCCAGGAGCAAAACCGCCTGCCCTTGGGAGCTTCCACCAGTGGGCACTTTGAGCACATGCCCATTACAAAGCCAGGCCAGATGTTCTCAGGGAAACTTCCCCGGGGGTTTGAACTTGGCTCTCTGGAGAGATGAGCTGTTCTCAGCAGCTGCAGTGCCGGCTTCTGGCCTCCTGGCCACACCCCAGCCAAGGGTCTTGGGGTCAGGTGGGCTTGCTTCTCTCCCTGTAGACACCTTGCTCGCTCCTCCCCTGGGCTGGAGCATCTCCGGGCACCTCTGCCCCGTGCCTCTGCTCTGACAGCCACTGCTCAGTCCTGTTTCTCCTCCGGCCCCCGCTGGGGGTGCAGTGTCCACACCCTCTCTGCCTCCTGCTCTCTTCCTTGTGTTGTGAAGGTTATAAAATGAAAACCCAGCGAAGGGTGACAGATTGTGAGCAGAGACTTTCTGGATGCTTAATGCAAATCACCCACTGTCTTGGCACATCCAATATGCAGATCGCCCCCCTCCCCCCGCCCCCTCCTCTGAGGCGGTGAGCTGTTAGTACTGAATATCAAGTACTATCAAGACGGCTTTTAACATGTCACGCTTGGCTTCCCGACACGTAATGAATCAGCGGGAAGGAGATTTCTAGGGGAAGAAGGCGCGTCATGAAAGGAAGGTTAATAAACACGCACCCTGGCCTCCTTCCCGGGGCCTCCCTCCCAGAAAAGCAGCAAAATGGAAACCTCACCAAAGCCCACTGGATCAAACGTGAGGTCACGACGTGTCACTTAAGGGCAGCATGGAAAGAGATAAGGGGTTCCTGGGAAAATAAGCCTCTGGCGGCTCTGGGTCCTGTGTGTGCCCTCCTGCTCACTGTACTTCGCTCCAGGACGCGGCCTGCCAGGTCTGGGAGGACAGTGTGCTCCAGCCTGGCTTGAAACAAAGCCTTAGAGGGACCCTTTCTTAGCTTCCAGTGGTCCCTGGGCCAAGCTGGGGGTGGAGATGGACCTGTGTCCCCAGGAAGGCAGGGGCAGGGGAGAGCAGGCGCCAGGCGTCGGGGGCCGGTGATAAGCTGGCCTCGGTATGGGTGGGCCTCTATAGGGCAGGGGTGTCCAGGAGGGCCCGACTGGCCACCAGGAAACTGCATGCTGGGCACCTTCAAAGCTCCCTCTGGTGGCTCCCCAGCTGCCCCCTGCTGCCTGGGGATGCAGCCTGGGGAACACATTGTCTCTGATGGGACTGTCTACAGCATGGCGGTGACAGGATGGAAGGCTGGGTGGCAGGTGCAGGGACCCTCCTGCCCACTCTAGTGTTGACCTGGCTGTTCGTGATGTCTACTCTCATTATGACCTGCAGCAAGGTAGCGGCCCTCTCACTAACACGAATAATCAGAAAGAAATCAACGGCAGCAGCGTGTGGCGTCTTTGGAGAGCATCTTCCATGAACACTCTACCCGAGAGGCCACCAGCCGCTGGGGAGAGAGGGCTGAGCGAAGGTGCAGCCTCAGCCTGCATGGGGCAGCGCAGCCAGGCCTCTGGATTACGGCTGTTCCCTCCCCGGCTCTTGGGAAGAGGTGGAGGGTGTCGGGCACACAGACGAAGCAGGCACACCCCCGTTTCCCCCTGTGATGGACTGAACTTTACCCTACATTCATAGCCCTGACCCCAGTGTGGCACAGGTCTTTAGGT
The DNA here is from genome assembly GCF_021218885.2 of Marmota monax. Classification (NCBI taxonomy): domain Eukaryota; kingdom Metazoa; phylum Chordata; class Mammalia; order Rodentia; family Sciuridae; genus Marmota; species Marmota monax. Next base: position 3,930,154 of record NW_026694750.1, read on the forward strand.
CACTGAGGGGGTCCCGTATCCAACAGGACTGGTGTCTGTAGGAGAAGAGGAGGGGACGCCAGGGGCTCTAGTGCACAGAGCGAAGGCCATGTGAGGACATGAGAAGGCAGGCCTTTGCAAGGCCTCACCAGAAACCAGCCCCAATGTCACCTTGACCTTGGGCTCCCAGTCTCCAGAACCGTGAGACAATACGTTTTTGTTGCTTCAGCCCCTGTCCAGGTGTTCTGTCGCAGCGGTGTCTTGGCCAGTTTTGGGCTGGGTGATAGAATACCACAGACGGAGATTTATAATCAGCAGAACTTTCTTCCCATAGCTGTGAGGGCTGGAAGTGCAAGATCAAGGTGCGGGACCCAGCGAGGGCTTTCTTTCAGCCTCATCCCGTGGGAGAAGGGCACAAATAGAGAACCCCTTCCTGGGAGTCCTTTTTGATGGTGGCCTCAATCCATTCCCAGAACTCCTCTTTTTAGGCCTCCCCCCAATACAGTTGCCCTGGGGATCAAATTTCAACCTGGGTTTGGAGGAGATACTCACACCATGCAGGCAAACTAATGAGGCCCCACTGGGCCCTGGCCTCAGCTCGCTGGGGCTGCCTGGCTGGAGCCCTGCCAGCCTCTGGGAGAGACTCACCTTGCCCCGCCCGTGCTCTGCACACCTGCGCGCGCGCGCGCGTGTGTGTGTGTACACATGCGTGCAGCTCAAGGGACCCTGACAATAGGGTCTTTCAGATGTCCCTCTCCTCTACCACCTTAGATCCTGCAGTTCTAGCACAGCCCAGCTCAAGTCCCCACCGCCTCCTGGAAGCCTCCCTGGTACCCACCTCTGGTCATCATCCCCACTGGAGCCGGAGTCTGCATCAGGACTTGCTGAACTGTTCACTGTGCTGTCCCCCAAGCTTAAAACCATGCCTGGCACATAGTAGATGCTCAATGAAGGTTGGTTGAAGGAAGGTGTGCACGGCCAGGGTCTCAACCCCGCGCGCCCTCTCTAGCACCCTCCTTTATGTTAGTTCATTCTCCCCCACCCCTGCAGTGAGCTAGCTGTAAGGGGACCTCCTCTCTTGATCACACCAACAGCAAACCAATGATATTTACTGAACACCTTGTGCCAGGCACCATGTGAGCTGATGTTGACTCCAGTATAAAAAGAAATGGCAGTAATCTGCACCCCTAATGACACCTCGACAGTGGGCAGTGCCCTGGGCTGGGCGGTCTCAGGCAGAGCTGTGGTTCTCCAGGGGTGGCCTCCCCTACCTGGGATGTTAGAAATACACATTCTCAGGTTCCACCCAGACCAGTGATCAGAAACTCTGGTCCTCTGGGGTTTGGATGCACACTTCTTTGAGAACCATGGACAGAGATGTTACTAATCTCTCAATGAGACTTTGAGGCAGAATTATTATTCCATGTTTTTCCTGTGAAGACCAAGACTCAGAAAAGTTATGCAACTTGCCCAAGGTCACACAGCAGATCAGTGGGGCTGGAGGAGTTGCAGAATCTCACTTTTCCACTAAGCTGCCGGGCTGGCCTACACGTTCCCTGGATGTGCTCCTAGAGGTGGTGCAGAAATTCCGAACAGCTGACCAGGGGGCAGGGAAGGTGGAGATTCCCCTCTGTGTGCAGCTGGACTCACTGTTCTCTCTGGAGAGGAGCCTGGCTTCCCCAGCAGCCCTGGGGACTCGGACACCTGGAGCAGGCCAGGTGCCTCATCCCGTGTGGGAGACCATCCTGTTTCCCACTCCCTCTGCTTAAAAGGGTGCAGAGCTGTCTCCAGAGGGCCAGGTCCCACCCAGTGGCTGGGGAGGAGGGTAGCCAGGCCCCAATGAGCAGAGCCCAGCTGGCCAAGCCACCCAGATCAGGGCAGAGGGACTCCCCCTTTGGGCCCCGAGGTTTCACGGAGGAGATGGGAGGTTGAGGAAGAAAGAGGGCTCAGCAAGGCTTCAGGCCTGCAGGCTCGGGGCTGGAGCAGCCTGGGGTCTCCTAGAGGTACGTCCTGGCTACCTCCCCTGGCAGGCTGGGTGCCAGGTTATGGGTGCATTTAGGGGAGTTTCTAGACAGGAAGGAACCCAAAGGAAGGCTTCATCCCAGGCAGCAGGGATTTGGGGCAGCGTTTGGCTCTGAGTCACAGCCTCTTCACTTGGACTTGAAGCATGGAGGTGGGAGGGGACCCAGGAGGGGACCTACTGAGTGATAGACTGGGGCTGAGAGGTAGCCTCCTCTGGTCTGTGGAAGCCACAGACTTTTATTCCTGATGGGGCTACCCTGTGCAGCCCTACTGATGGCCAGGTGACCCTCTGAGCTTGTTGCTCCTGAGTTAGGCGGGAAGAAGGGACTAGATTCAAGAGCCCCGGGGGATGGGGGCCGGCCAGCTAGCCAGGCCAGGCCCCAGTGTGGCGGAAGCTCTTCTTGCATGCTGTGTGACCTCAGGAAGAGCTTTGATTCCTCTGGATGTCACTTTCCTCATCTGTCTTCCTTCTCCAAGAGACTTTAAGGACACCCAGATGAGCTGGTTCTGATTTGGTGGCATCCACAGGACAAAGAAGCCCCCAGAAAGATGACAACCTCTGCTCTGAAAATCATTCTGGGAAGACTGGAAAGGAGCTGGACGGGCGGTCAGAAAGGAATCCTCGGAAAGAGCCCCCAGCCCTGAGGGCCCCAGGGACCAGGGAGGGCCGGGCTCCCTGTCCCCTTGGCTCTGTGGGGCAGTAGGATCTGGAAGCATGACAGGGCTTTGGTCTTCACGGCGACAGAGCAGGCAGCACCTGCTGTAATTCACACTGGCCTTTCTTTGCAGAGGAGGCGATTCCTTGGAGCTGTGGCTCGCAGGTGACAAGGACAAGTGGTGGTCTCTTGTCCTGGGGCCCTTTCCTTCCCCCTCTTCAGCCTGGGCTCATCCAGCACCTCCACCCCAAAAGACCCATACGGAGGGCGACCGAATTCCTGTCCAAACCAGGCCGTCTAGAAGGTGGACAAGGGGTGCTGTGGCCATCTCTCCGCCTCTCTGTGTGCACACCTGGACACGGGGTCACTCTACTATGAACCACGTGGCGGAGGCGGGCGGGGGAGGCAGCCGTGTGCTGTCAGGGAGTGAATGAGCCCGGTGGATTCCTCGTTGTTGATGGTCGAAGGCCGTCACCATGGCAACAAGGTCACTGGGAAATGGCAGCCACATTGGTTTAATTTTCACTGTATTCTTGTTGGCAGGAAGAATGGCCCTGCTTCTGATTTCTTGGTTCAACTGGATGAAATTTTCATTAGATTTAACTTCTTACGCCCAGACACCCACATACCATTCAATTTCCTGATCTCACCACTCAGGTCTCCTTCTCCTATTGGTCCTGAGGACAAAATTTTCAGAAACGTCATTTCGAGAAGTGCAGAGGCTGAGGGGGGCCCGGGTGGACGGTGTGCTGGCCATGTGCGTGGGGACCTGCCAGCCGTGTCCAGAATCACCTTGTAATTGTTGGGTGGCATTGTTGGGACATGGGCATCAGGGGCCCAGGCTCTGTTCCAAGGTTACACACCCTCTGGAGGAAGGTCCAGGGCACAGCTGGGGGCTGAGAACTTACCCTGGCCATTTAGTTTCATGTGGTACAGACCAGAGGTGACGGGTAGGGACAGGAACTTTGAGGTTGCCAGGGGATTGCAGCTGGCCAAGGTCTCCAAGATCAGGAAGTCAGACTGTGGGAGATGGCGCTCCCGTTGCCGCCATACTTGGCATCCCAGGTTGTCTCCAAGGAGCTTAGTGACATCAAGAGTGGCCTTGGCTGAACGTCTCCACCCAGCCCATCCAACCAGACCAACAATGTGGCTTTTCAGAGCCGCTCAAGGCTCTCAGAATGTCCTCCTGATTTGCTAAGTGGCACCATCACGGAGGCTGGGAATTCTTTTCGCAGTCGTAGGGGCGTGGATGGGCTCTGCTTATGTGGCAGGTGGGAAGCTATTCCACCTCCGGAGCCTCTGACCTCCGAGATACTCTCTCCCCTTTGGGTGTAACCACAGCCTGGCCTCCCAGCCCTGCTCAGATGGCGTCTGCCCAGCCCCTCCAGGTCACTGGAAGTGGGGACAGGAGACCTAGTGCATTCTGGACAGTTTCTGTCTTGCTTTTTGTAAGACTGCTCTGGGCGCTGGGACTTAGGTGTCCTCTGGGTGTCCAGAGTGGTTCCTGGAGGAGGCTCCGTCTATTGGGGTGTGCCCTTTTGTGTGGACGTACCCACGTGGCCCAGAGCCTTTGTAGAGAGACGTAAGATCTGAAGGTTTAGACCTTAGCAGCAATTCCAAATACCTCTAAACCACCAGTAGAGAGCAGTGCTCAGAATCAGCTCTGGCGGAGTCAGGGGCAGGGTGGAGGCAGGCCGCACCCAGCATCGAGGCCACTCTACCCGCTCACTAGGTGGTGAATGGAGGAGAGGAAGCCTCTGGTGACAGCAGGGGTACCCAGCGCAAAGCAGCGCAGAATGGCAAGCAGCCAGGAGACAGGAAATCAAAGGAAGAATTTCTCTTTCAGTTCTACTCAGGCCACAGCGGCTCCATAGAACCTAGCCTGAGGGAGAAGGGAGCTTGCAAAACAAACCAGGATCCTCCAAGCCAGCAAAGGAAGCCAGCCCCCAGGAAACCCAGGCTGGCCCCCGAGTCAGGCTGGGAGACGGCTGCGGGTCCTGGCAGGAGCAGGGCAAGAGACCTGCCCTGCCCAATCCGTGCCAGCAGCTCCTGACCCAGGGAAAGTTCCCTGGGAAATCCTCTCGGCACTGTCCTGACAATCTGCAGGACTCAGGTCAGTGGACGCAGGCAGGGAGTTGGGCCTCTGCTCCTGGGGACGGAGCCGCTGTCCCTGGTCCTGGACCTGCTTTGGGGATTAGAGGTACTTCCTTTGATGCTCAGATTGAAACTCTAGAATTTCTCCTGTGTTCAAGTGAACGAGTGCCCAGCACCAGAACCGAGTCCTCAGCTGCAACCCACGGAAACTTCTAGGGCAGTGGCTCTCAACCCATTGCCCAGGGAAAGACCTCAGAGGTCCTGGAATACTCGGAAGCTGTGTCCCTAACTCTTGGTGCACGTTTGCAATGCCACCCTCCAGGAATTGCCATAAGAAAATCGGTGTTGTCTTCAGCCTGCTTACCCCTGCCCAGGGGTGAGGGCCAGCTGACTCCCAGAAGCCTGTGTCCCCTAAAGGTGCTGACCCTGCTGTCCAGGACAGGGTGCTGCGCTGGCCTCTCACCAGAGCCAGCTTTAGGCTGGGGTCTCCCGCTCTGGAATCTTGCTTAACAACGTCCCACTCCTAGGGCCAGCTCCAACATGCAGTCAACACAGGGCTGGGGCCCGGGCTGCCTCTTCACCTGCCCAGGTGGTGCCCAGGTGGATCCCTGCTCTCGCCACAGAGCCACCAGCTGTTCAGGCTCTGCTGTGCCTTCATAGATTTGGGGGTAAAGCCACAGCTGGCTCCTCTGGGCCCCAGGGGCAGTGCCCAAACTCACTCCTGACTTCGAGCTCCTGGCTGCTGTCCCTGGAGTCTCACTCCAAGGTGGGATGCTGGACAACGGTATTTCTGAGTGAATCTTCAAACCCTTTCCAACAGCGGCCTCTCCCGGGCTGCCCCAGCTTCACTGCCTGGGCAGCTCCATTGCCACTGCTGACCCCCTCCTTCCCCATGGGTTCTGGTGGAGACTTAGGCACAGGTCCTCCTGGGCAGGGGCCAAGCTCGCTGCCCACCCGTCTTGTGGCTAGCCAGTGGAGACTGATGAGGCTGGACTGAGTAGGAGGAAAGGAGGGACACAGCCTCTCCCCAAACCCCACCACTCCAGCATCTCAGAGCTGGCCCTCATGGCCGTTCCACCTCCAGAGCCCAGGTCCAGAGGAGAGCTGGGCCCGTCGCTGAGCCCTGTTGCTGTCACCAGCCACCAGGTGGCGCTCACCGACCAGGAACGGGTTTGGGGAGGCCCAGGAAAGGGAAGCCTTTGTTGATTTTACTTCTTGATATTCTATAATCACCAGGATTACAATCTAAGCAAAACAGCAAAACAAATAAACACAGCCCCCCTTACCGAATCTTTGGTCTTTTGTCTGAAAAATCATAAAAAGCAGCACAAGTGAATATACAACCCAAGGCTTGGGTGTTAGCACCAGCCAGGCCTCTCGGGCAGCGCAGAGGGAGGGGCTCTGGACACTGCTCGCTGGCCTCTGGCCTTCCAGGGCGCCAGCAGCTCCAGGGAGGGACAGCTGCCTCTGTCTCCTTTCTCTACTGCTGCAGCACGGCTCAGCCAGGGGGTCCCGTCCACAGCCACGCGGGCTGCCCCCCTACTGCGCTGTGCTAGAGGGGGCTCTTTCTGGGAGAGCCCGGAGAGCGGCTGAGACCTGGAACACCACAGGCTGCAGCCAAGACAAAGGACTGGGGTAACTGAGGACTCGGGGGAGCCACAACAGCACCCTCAAGACCCACACTCACAATGCCTCTGTCACCAAGCTGTCACCAAGCTACCTCGTCATCAGCTTGACATTCACCCCCTTTCAACCTGGACCTCCCAGCTCACACTCAACATGGCTGACCTCCACCCCCGCACTCAACCTGGACCTCCCAGCTCACACTCAACATGGCCTCAGTGGCCTCACACCCGATATGACCTCCCTCCCTTACCTAACAGGGCCCCCCGCACACCCACATGGCCTCTACCCCCTCATACTCCATGGCCTCTACCCCCTCACGCTCCCCATCCCTTCCCCCTTCACACCCCTCATCCGTCCACCCCCACATCCAGCGTGGCCTCCGCACTTCTTGCCCAGCCCTGTAAGCCTGATTGACAGGCCCATCACCTCTTTCTGCCCCTCCTGTTCGCTTTCCCTCTGTTCCTCCTTCCTGTGTCCCTGCCTGGAGCCCCTTTTGGCCTCTGGTGTGCTCCCAAATCCCACAGGCTTCTCAGGCCAGAGCCGGGCCCTCCTTCTGTCAGGATGTCCCCGAGCCCCAGGGTGCTGCGTCATATCAGGGCTGCCAGCTCTGCCCACAGTGCCCACCGTGCTGGGCTCGCTAGCTGGCACCGCCTCTTCTGGGCTCCCTGAGGGCAGGGCCTGGCATTCCCGCTGGCACCTCCCTGGGGTCTAGCACTGGGCGACTGGGCAGGAGCTCTGGCAGCTTGCTCGAGGCTTGGTTTTGGCTGGAGGAGGCCCCGAGGGACTGTCCAGATGGCCTCTGGGTGGCCCCTGCTGTGCAGCGCTTGGCACAAGCTGACTGCTGGCTCGGCAGGTCCAGGCTCTAGAGACAGCTGGCGCTCGGCTTCGGGTGGTTTCCTCTCACGGTGTGGCTGCCGTCTGGACACACTGTCCTTTACCTCTGTGATGTCATTTAAAGGCCACGGGGCCTGAGGGCCATCATCATCCCTGGGCAGGAAGGAGGATGTGGAGGCTCAGAGAGGCCAGGACACCTACCAGGAGGGGTGGTTGGCCGAGGCCTGAGGCTCCATCAAGCTGCTGTCTGCTCCTGGAAGTTCCTCCACCCTTACTGCTGTCCCAGCCCGGAGAGCCATTTCTCAGGGGCAGCGCTAGGGTGTGTGACGAGGCCTACTGGTGCCTTTGGTCTGGACCTCCCGGCATGGAGGCCAGGCGGCTCTGGGAGTGGGGTCCGGAGAACCAAGCATCTCCCTGCAAGCTCACGTGTGTCACCTGTTCCTGAGCATGTACACGCCTGTGGCTGCGAGGGCAGCCGTGTGAGCAGGTGGGCGTGCGCTCATGAGGCAGGAGGGCGTGGCCTGGCGCAGGCAGGGCGCAGGCCTCGGGGCCAGGCTGGCTCCCCGGCCACTGCTCTGCTTTCACCTCCCAGTGCTGCCTAGGACACAGAGGCCTCGGGGCCGGGAGGGGCACAGGGTCCAGGAAGGCCGGGTAGAGCCCGGGCCAGGGGAGTGGACGGATCTGCCCAGTGACGTCTGGGGTTGGGGAGGCCTTGCTTGGCGATGCAGAGCCAGCCAGCCAGGGCACTCCAGGAGTGTGCCTAGGTGGGCACAGCTGGGCAGGCTCACCACTTGGGAGGGCTGTGGACACAACGTTGGAGCCACGCCCCTGTCCCTCACTTGATGCACCCTCACCCCCTGCTGGCTGGGAGGTGGCTGGCATGTCTGTCCTGGTCCAGCTGCCAGGAAACAGGCCAGGGCAGAAGGCCACCTGCTCTCAGAGGGGAGGTTGGGCTCTGGAAGGTGGGGGCAGCGGCCTAGAACCTCTGGCCAAGTTTCCCCCCCGGCCTGGCAGAACCAGGCCACAGAACCCGGCTGAGACCAGCCCCCACTGGGTCGTCTCCCGGAGGCTGACCCAGGAGGGAGGCCGGCACCCGCCTGGGCCTCGCTCACACCGGGGAGTGAGCCGGCTGCAGAGCTGGTGCTCGCCAGCCAGCTGCCTTGGAAGAGGCCCTGGCACACCCAGGGTGAGCCGTGTGAACTTCAGCTGACTCCAGTAGTCAGATGGGACCCCAGACGATCATCCCAGGCCTTGAACCGAGATGAGCGATTCTGTACACCATGAGCCAGGAAGACGAAGCCACAGGCTGAGCACAGCTCTGCTCCGCCCTGAATCACCCACGCGCAGAACCTTATTCCTCAAAGTGCTTGGCAAAAGACTACACTTCCCAGATTTCTTTGCAACCCGGAGTGACCATATGACATATGAGTGGAAATTATGTATGTACCTTTTGGAACTCATCCTTAAAGGGAAGAAGATCACCCTCCACTTTTTCTTCTCCCCTTCTCACTGACTGAAATGAAGTTGTGATGGCAGGAGCGGGAGCAGCCACTTGGACCATTAAAAGAGAATAACTCCCTGAGAATGGCAGAGCAGCCAGCTGGAACGAGCCTCCACGGGGACCGGCCACATCAACCCCACACTGCAAATTATGTGAGAGGGAAATACGCTTCTGTTTTATTGAAGCCACTGTTATTTTGGTACTTTCCCTAGCAGCGGGATCTGTATTCTAACTACTATGGAAGGGGTTACAGAGGACAGGGAGGATCTTTGGAAACATATCGGGAGTTCTATCAGACATCTTAATTTGGGGGGTGGCTACCGGGGACTGAACCCAGGGGCACTCAACCACTGAGCCGCATCTCTTTTATTTAGACACAGGTTCTCACTGAGTTGCTTTGCTGAGGCTGGCTTTGAACTTGTGAACCTCCTGTCTCAGCCCTGAGCTGCTGGGATTACAGGCGTGCGGCTCTGTGCCCAGCTCAATTTTTTTTTTTCTGTGTGTGTTTATCTGGAGAGGCATTCCTCAGGCTGTAGGTTGAACAGAAGGCCCCTTCTGTCCAAAGGGCATGGTTGCAAGAATCAAGGTGGCATCCTCAGAACCAATCTGCCTCAGGAACAGGTATCTGCGATACCTGAGGTAGGAGACCATCTCGAGACAGGTGAGGCAGGGCCGCGGATCCACGTTTCCCTTTCCTGCCGATAAGCACAACATTTTGATTAAGGCACTGACAACTCTGCTGTAGGGCAGAGAAATTTGGAAACATCAGGAAATCCAACTGTGAAGTCTTTGAAGGACTGTGATTTATGTGAAGATGTGATGAAGCTAATGTGCTTGGCTGCGACGTTGGGTGGCACTCCGGATCCTGGAACCAAATCTGATGGCTTCTTGGCTCTCGGCACACCTGTGCTCTCCCAAACACGGCTAGCTGGTGCCCTCTGCGTGCTCCAGTCCTGATGGGCATCTAAAGCGTTTCCGGGAGCCGTGTTTCCCGGGCTGCGTCTCTCTGTAAGCGGAGCCCCGCGCAGGCAAGCTCTGCCCCCGAGACCCGAGAGCAGAGCATTATTGGGTTGATGGGGAGTTTGCTGTCGTTTGACATAATTTCCGTGATGCACTGCAGGATTCTGGGCAGGCTCTCAGCCCCTCCAGTTAAGCGTCCCAGGCCAACACAGGTCTGGTTTTCACCTCCTGGAGTCCGCGGAGCCTAAGTCCCCCACCCAGCCCGGAGGTGGCGCTCCTGTAGGTGGAGGTGCCAGGGAAAATGGTGAGGGGGTGGCCTGAGGAGAAGCACTCTCGGTGGAGGAGAGAGATGCCTGGGAGGCCCAGGCCGGGGTCGCGGCCACCTTCCCAGGGAAGGCTCCTCTAGGAAGCATGTCTTGGCGGGTCCCTGCTCCTGCCCTCCCGGGCCTGTTGCTGGGCCAGCGGCTGCTCCTGGCTGTGTGATGGGCCTTTCTCTGCTGAAGGGGCCCTAATGCGCAGTGGGATCTGACAGGAGTCGCTCCTGCTGGTGAACAGGGGAAAGGACAGCAGGCCCGGAGAGGACGGGGCACAGCTGCCATCTCCAACCGTGGACACTGAGGGTTGGGACAAGGGGCAGAAGCACCTGACTCTGGCCATCCTGAAGCACCTGCAGTGACTCCAACTCCCAGGAAATGGGAGGGAGGAGGAACCCTTGTCCTTGGTCATGGGACCCAAGCCAGGGGCTGAGTGAGCCCTGTCCAGCTGGTTGGAAGCAGCTGGTCTGGGAACAGAGGCCCCTGGACTCTTGGCCTTTGTGGAGGGGGACCTGGAGAGCAGAGAGGGTGGTGAGGTCACACGTGAGGCAGCCTCAGAGCCAGGACCAGGGCCCAGCTGCCTCCCCAGCTCTGGCTCTCCCTGCTGCCCTGGCCAGGTGGCCCCAGAGCCCACCACGAGCAGTCCCTGCTCTGGCCCAGGAGCAAGGGTGAGCAGGCCAGGGTGGGGAGGGGCAGAGTCCCACACCCAGGGCTAGCCTGCACCCCTCAATGCTGGATCAGAAGTGGAGGGCAGGCCCTCTGATGCCAGGCCACTGGTCTGGCCTTGGGGAGGTGTCCCTGGGTGGCCTCAGCTCCAGGGCCTTTGTTGCTCGGGGCCCTGCTCACACTCCATGGTTCCTTCTAGGAGCCCCGTGAGCCCAGTGCTGCGCAGAGAGCAGGCGCATGCTCCGCCGCAGGAGGAAGAGGCCGGCGGCCACTCTGGCTAATCACGATGGGGGCTGATTTCATACAGACGTCTCCCCTGGGGGGTCTTGAGGAGGCCCCCATGCTGGGTGCATGTGGGAGGGGCATATAGGAAGGGGCTGTATGGGCTGAGCTCTAAAAGTGAGTGGGTGGGAGGCCAGTGAAGACAGCAGGCAGCAAGGAGACCGACCTCGAGAGGCGCATGAAGGCAGGGCCTGGGGGCAGGGTGCGGGGCTGAGGGGAAGGGGCTGTGGCCATGGCAGGAGCTGTGCACCCAGTGGCGTCAGCACTGGGTGATGAGTCAAAGGCAGACCCCTGGAAGCAGGAGGGAGGTGGTCGGAGCTGCAGGTGAGCACGCAGCCCATGCCCAGGAGGCCCTGGGACCACCTGGTTCCAGGTTCCAGGCAGCAGCACTGAGGCCAGACCGGCCGGACCCCCCAACCTGGGGGCACTTGGCTCAGAGGACGGCATGAGAGGAAGTTTGGTGTTTGCCGAGTTACTGCCCCTAGAAGGCCTCTCTTCCCATGGAGGACCCTTTGTCCCTCCTGACCCTCATCCCCAACCTTGAGGCTGGGGGGCTGGTGTGTGAATGCTCGGATCTTAGCCTCCAGGGGACTCAGGAAGAGCTGATCACTGCAGGTGGCCCCAGCCTTAGCTCGATCTCCAAGGAAGAGATACATTAGTGGCTCTGCTGTATGTGGCGCCTGACAATTGCGACTTCCCTCCAGCCAGGTGGCTCTGGTTTGGAGAGACCCACAGATGGGCTCTCTCAGGTCCTGAAGGGACCAGCCTTGGCCTGAGCCTGGGTGATGGACAACCTGCACCCTTGGGCCCCTGTTGGCACCAGCCGACTCCGTGCTCCTCTCAGGCTGGCAGCCCTGGGTCTGTTCTTGCAGAGCCCAGCTGTCAGGGGCTGGAGTGGCATTAAGAGCCCTGTAGTGGCCAGGAGCTGTGGCCCACAGAAGCAAGGGACAGCTGAGCCTCAGCCTCCTGGACTCGCTGTGATTTGCACTCAGTGATTCGCACCTGACGGCTTCAGAAAGCTTTGCTTTGCCTACAAAATGGAATCCAGCTCCATCACCATCAAGGGTTCCCCACCCAGTCTGGGCTGAGGCAGCCCCGGGTCCAGGTCCTTCCCTCCCTGGCCTCCCTGCATCCTGTCTGGGCATGGAGACACAGGCCCAAGGCATGCTTGGCCCTGTTGCTTTGTGTCTCTAAGCCTCACGTCTGTCGTATGGACCTGCCATCTTGTGCCTGGGAGTCACAGAGGAGGCTCCTGAGGATCAAGCGGACGTAGGGACATGAGGGAGCTTTGTGAAAGCCAGGTTCCCAGCAGCGCCATCAGCTGAGCAAGACGGGGCTCCGTGGTTGGGACCCCATGGCCGCTGGGGGTCCTCCCTGGCCCCGCCTGGATGGCACTGGCTGGTCCCTGTGCGGCTACTCACACATGGGCTTCAGCTGCCCGATGAGCTCTTCCTTCGTCCATTTTGCCCACTCCTTCTTGTCGGTGTTGATGGAGCAGAGGATGGGGCCGCAGGGCTTCCCGCAGTCCTCGATGGCCGGCACGTTCAGGTAGTGCACCAGGACGATGTCGGGGTTCTGGGGGGAGAGCACAGAGACGGGCAGCATGCGGGCGGCACAGAGGATGTCCAGGGCAGGTGCCCCAGGCCCCCAGAGGTGCAGGCAGGGACTGTCCCCACCCCAGGCTTGCTCCACTTGGGCACACTGAGGCTAGGAACTGGGTGATCCTCTGTTGGGGAGGGTCCTGGGTACTGTGGGAAGGTAGTGACCTCCGGGGTCTCTACCACCCTCTGCCATTAAACTCCTCCTTTGTCTACTGTGACAACAGGGATAGTCTTCAGACATTGCCCAGTGTCCCCTGGTGCCGCTGACCTCCACACCAGCAGGTAAGCATGTGACCAAGGACCCCATCTGTGAGGTCGGCTGTATCCCTGCCCAGCCCCCTTTAGCAGCTGCCTCACTGTCCCTCGTCCCCGCTCTGCACTCAACGCCTGCATTCTCATCACAGCTTGCTGGACCTCCCCACCCAGGTGCCATCCTGCCCTTCTTCCCGGGGGGAAGGAGCTGTAAGCCTGAGGCCCCTGCTTCTCAGGGCTGGGCCCTCTCCCTGCACACAGCTCCACCCATACTCTCCACTGTGGCCTCCACCAGGAGGCAGCTGCCACCCAGGGTCTTAGGGATACTTCCTTAGAAGCCCGTTTGGGGCTTAAGAATGGAAGACCCCCTGGTCAGGCTGAAGACCTTGAGGACACCGCTGGTCCCTACGTGGTTCTATTTAAGAGGGTCAGCCTCTCCCCAGTGAATTCGATCTGAACACCCTTCGTCCCTACTGCCCACCACTATTTCTGATGGTTACACGCCAAGGGACCTTTGTGGGGTAGCGGCTTTGCTGCAACGAGCACGGGGCCTTGGGGCCTTTCCACGCCATCCCCCCAAGCGGGAAAGTGAGGCCATTGAGCCTGGGGCATGCCTGTAATTCCAGCGGCTCAAAAGACTGAGGCAGGAGGATGGCAAGTTCAAGGCCAGCCTCAACAACTCAGTGAGGCCCTGAGCAACTTAGCAAGACCCTATTGCAAAACACAACAAAACAAAACAAAGAAAAGGCAGCTGTCAGGCTGTTTATTCAGCCTGTGAATTTGTCAAAAACAATCACATCATTCCACAGATGCACCTGGACACACCTGGAAAGAAATGGCTGAGCCCTTTGACCCAAACCTGCAGGCATTTCTTGAGCTATTTTTTTTTCTTGTATGATTCTAAGGAAACTAATGAGAATATACAGAGATCCCACGAGAAAGTACAGACCACACTGTGTGGAAGCCCCTTCCGTGCCGGCCCCGGCCCGTGCCCCAGCTTTCCCAGCTGAGGTTTAAGCACCAGAGTGGGATGGGCAGGGCCCCAGGCATGGAGAAGCCAAGTCTGCACCTGCTTTTTTGGATGTGGTCAGAGCAAAAGCACGAAATGAATATGTGAATCAATCAAGCCATTAATAAATAAAGACTCAAGACTATACCACGACTGGTGTGAGAACATAGACGGGAGAAATTTAAAAAGATTTCCAATAAGGGTTGGAAATAGTTTTTTTCTTGCCAACGCTCAGTTAACCAGGAAATTAAATCAACGCCAAGGGGAGCCTCTCGTTTGTGGCAGCTTTGCTGGATTGCGGGACTCGCGCTCCTCAATAATAGTGATAATCCCTGACGTTGGCCCAGGACTTGCTTCTTTTCAAAGCACTTTCCAGCCATTATCTCATTTGGTGCCCGTGCTAGCCAGGGAGGCAGGCTGGGCAGGGCGGGCACCCTCTGTCTGGAGACAAGCGTGGTGAAGCTTGCCCAAAGCCCAGTGCCTGGCGAGAGATGGGGCCTGGGCGGGAAGCCAGGGCTCCGACTCCAAGTTCCAGACCTGCCAAGACATCTGGTGGCCTCTTTTTGTTTGGCCCAAATGCCTTCCCACCTCCCGTCTCACTTTATCCTTGCAATATGCCCAAGAGGCGGGTGGGCTGGGCAGATCTGCCATGCCCATCACAAGGATGAAGCAACGGTCCTGGTCCTGCCCTCTCCCTGCAGAGCAGCATGTTGGCCTCCCGGGCTGGGGCCAGGCTGAGGGCTCTTACTTGAGCTGGCCTGGCCCGGCAGCAGTGTCAGCTGCTGAGTGGGGTGAGGCAGGATCAAAGGGCTGCAGGGGCCAGCAGGCTACCTGGGGCTTCCTCTGATCCCAGTCTCTGGACCAGGAGCCTGGCCCCGCAGGAGGGAGCTGACAGGTCAGCCCTGTGGAGATGAAAGGCTGCAGCCTCCGACCCACAGCCTCGCTGAGCCAAGCACAGCCTGGGCTCCTGGGAAGGGCTGCAGGAGGCCAAGGGGCGGTGCAGGCAGCGGCTGTGCCCACAAGGCCTTGCTTGCTAAGGAATCAAAGCCCACACCCTGAAGTTCCTGCTGTTTCTGGAAGCTCTGAAGTCTGCCTGAAGGGCCAGTCTCTACCTACCCTCTGAGGACAGGGTCAGCATCCCCCCTCCTCCAGGAAGTCTTCCCCTCTGCCTCCCCTGCCTCACCACCCCCAGGCATGATGGCAACTCACGCTCTGCACATCTGCTTCACCTCCAGGCCTCAGAGACGAGGCCCTGGGGACCCCAGCATCTGGAGATGTTGCACTCAGGTTTTGAGGATTGAAATAAAGCTGAATTGTGACCTCTGGTCTTTCTGCCTCCCAGACTTGGGGTCTCTGGACTGTTGGGTCCACGAAGGATAGGAAAGCGCTCCTGAACGGGAGGCCCCGTCTAGACAACTGCAAAGCACGGCTGGTTCCCAACCTTCTTTAGGTGTGAGTCCTCTCTGGGAACCCGTGAAGGCTGTGGGTGCCCCACCCTGTCCCTGACGAGCACCCCCAGGCACCTCAACCCTCCAGGCTTCACAGAGGACCCCACATTTGTGACCACTGGCTTCCAGATTCTAGATCTGCTGCCCTCCAATCCACAGGAGCCAGACTGTGGTCCCCTCAGGTCCCCCTCAGCCTTCCTTTCTGGTTGCTTCAAAGCAGTGAGCAGGAAGTCCCAGCCCGTGAGGGTGGAGGAGACTGGGTTTGGGTCAGGTGGGAGCAGGCTGCACTGGACTCCTGCGGTTCTGTCTTTGACCCAGGTTACACACCCCCATCCCCCTGACCCCTACCCCCTGTGCCGTGCGCCCTGTGCTGGGGCTCCCCAGGTGGCATGTTGATGGTGGACCTCTCCTGGCTTGGGGCTGGCTTTAGGAAGAGAGGAATTGAGGTATTTTTAGAAATTTGGGGCACATATCCCTTCTTGGCAACATTGCAGTTTTAGTCATTAGTTATACATTTTATGGGGTGTTTTGGCAGAAAAACTATATTCGCCTTAGCATCCTGCAGGCCCTCCATGCTGCCCCATGGCTGTGTGATGGACTGGGATGGGGGCCGCTCGGCCCTGGGCTGTGGAATTTCCAGGAAGATGCTAGAGGCTGCCCCCTAAGTGAGCATGACCTTTGAAGATGAACCCCAAATGTCCTGGAGTTCAGTTGGTGGTAAAGGCTCCCCATAGGGATCCCCAGGGAGACGTGGTGGTGGGAGTCTCAGGAGGTTCCCGAGTCCTTTGGGAGGAGTCTTGGGCTAGGAGATCCCACCCCTGCTTCTTGGGGCTTCAGGCTCCTCATCTAGAAGTGAAAACAGGCCCTGCCTTTCTCCCCAGGGCTGCAGAGGGAGTTGTGGCAGGGCCTTTGAGAGGCAGGAAGTGCCCCATGGATGGCCGAGAGCCCTGCTGCTCTCACCACCAGTTGCCACCCAAACTGAACCAAACCAACCAGAAAAGTCCTGCGGTTCACCCTAGCAGGCAGTCCAGCCGCTCGGCTGCCTGCAGTGCTGTCCTGGCTCTTACCTGCATAGGCCCTTCCTCCGTGGTCATCCAGCCTGCTTGCTGGGGTGCTCTCTCCCTCCCTAGCCTCTGTCTCGCCTGGGTGACCTCATTCAGCATCCTGGCATCAAGTCCACCCAATTCTGAGGGCCAGTGTCACCCGCAACCTGAGGTAGGGCTTCCATTTAGAAAGACAATGAGCAATTTGAGGAAATAAAACTGCTTTGAACAAGAAACTGCGGTCAGCTCCTGGAGGGTTAGCTATTGTTTGGCATTTGGGGCCTGGGTGGGCAGCACGGGGACAGCCGGGGGCGCCTACAGGTCCTTGGGACTTGGATTAACATGCAGCAGCTCCTGCCTCAGACACTTCAGATTTACAGTTTACCGCAGGGGCAGGTGTTCCCCGACTGGTCCTCACCAGCCTGGGGGCCACAGCTCTCCCTCGCAGAGCCTCCAGCCAGGGAGCACAAGATGAGGACTCAGAGCTGGGGACAGAAAGGAGATTGGGTGGCAAAGACCAGACGAGAGAGAAAGGGGTGCAGCAGACATATGGGCTGGCAGCTGACCTCTCCAGCCTTAGCGCCTGTTCTTTAGCAGGGCCTTAACCTTGTTGGGAGGTGAGGCAGGTAAAGGGCTCAGGACGGACCTGACCCCCAGCCAGCACTCACGTTTAAGGCCACCAACGTTGCCTGCTAAATTACAGTGTTCCGTAATCTGTAACGGGTTTGAGATGGAGGTGGGAGAGGGGTTCTAGTGTGCAGGGAGAAGCTGAGCAGGTCCTCCAAGCTGAGCCCACCCAGGGTGTGCGTAAGACGTCCTGGGGTCAGCTGGGGGCACAGCGCAAGCTCTTCACTGGAGACCCGCTAAGGGGACTCAAATTTTAGCCCTGGGGCTCTCACATCCTCCTCTTGGACACTCCTGGGGTGGATGCTTGGTGGCTGGAGGCCAGGTGGGGGTCCCAAAGCCCCAGCCCTGTCTCCTCTGCCACCACCAGAGAGGAGGAGGTCCAGAGCCAGCCAGCACCCTTGCTATACAGGAAGCAGGACAGCAAACCAAGAAGTGGTTAAAAATGCAAAAAGACCTTGGGTTTGATAAAGAAAAATGCAGCTGCAACATCTGTTTGACTCTTGTTTGCAGCTTCATCAACGCTAAGTGGTCAATAAATCAGAGTGGCATGGCGTTCTGTTTCTTCTGTGGCTCAGTCATTAATCTCGTGCCAGTTCTCATGAAAAATGAAGGAGAGAGGCTGTGTGATAGTGGAAATGTATACATTACCCACAAAGTCATAATGGCATGTAATAGTGCCACACACCTCCCCACTTGCCTCGGGGGTGCGGGGGCGGCCCGTGTGCCACCAGCTGGAAGGGGGGGGGGTGAGCAAGTAAATCGGCGTCGTTGGCGCCACAAGCCCTTTCTATTATTGCATTTGTCATATTAGCACCATTTATGCAGATTCCGTACGCCCCATGAGCCTGGTCTTAAGAGGCACAGCCTTCCCTGTACCTGGGTGCTTCATAAACAACGAGGGTAGAAGCCCATAAACAGGAGTGCAAAGCTGGCAGAGAGAAGGGCAGGATTTATTAGGGAGTGAACAAATGATGATAGGAGGCAGCTCGGGGCTGTGGGTGTCACCTGGCTGCAAGGCAGAGAAAAATCCTCTTGCCCCCGCTCCAGCTGCCCCCGGGCAGCTTGCCACCTGTTCTCTCCGTCCTGGGTAAAGGTATGAGGTGGGGGCTGATGGTCCCCAGGCCCCTGGAGGGGGAATTCCATTCCCCTCTGTCCTCCACCGAGGGCCTCCTGGAGGGCCTGAGGGCCTGGAGCTGAGACCCGGAGGGTGGAAGGAAATGGAGAACTCTACTTCCCAAGAAGGGCCAGAGTGGGTGGCACCTGCGGCTCAGGTCTCCTGGGGTCACTGGGCTCTGAGGCTGCTGTCTCCTCGGATCTTTGCCCTGCAGTCCAGACAGCAGGACACACAGGTGGGGGAAGGTCCTCCTGGGTTCTGCCGCATGGAGCTGCTGTGTTCTACTGCCTTCGCTGTGGGTGTGCTGGGTGCTCTAGGCACGAGACGGGGCAGGAGTGTGTCTGTTCCTTGAGCACACACCTTCCACTGGGGACCTCTGTTTCCAAAGATGGCTTTCTCAAGCCAGCTGTGGGCTGGGCCTCAGCTTTGGCCACGTGTGTGTCCTGGTTCAGCCACTCGGGCCTCCCGAGTCACTCCTCTATTGCTATCCCTGCTCACAGAGAGCAGAGTGTTGGAGGGGTGGAGACTCCTGTTGCTCAAACCAGCCTGCACTCAGATCCTGGATCTCCTCACCCCTACTCTGCCCAGACCCCGGGGCCCTGGGACTTGGTGGGAGGAGGGCTGTGCGTGCAGCCTCAGGATCTGGGGCAGCAAACAGCCCCATTAACAGCAGCACAGGTGCAAAATGGTTCAGGGAACTGGCTAAATGGTGCAGAGGACGAGGCTGTGAACACAGGGCCGGGCGGCTGGAAGGGTCTCACCAGGCAGGCGAGCTCCTTGGGGGAGGCCAAGGCTGCAGACACCCCGTCTCCATATCAAGGAGCCACAGTTGTCAGACAGGGGCGTGTAGGGGAGATAGAGGGATGGCTAAATGAGTTCCTAGGGACATGAGTTCCGAGGGAAAGACCCAGGTCCTCAAAGTCAGGGACAGTTACAGCGAAAAGAGGGAAGGCAGGGAGCAGGAACTAAGAAGGTGGCCTGAGGCCCCCAGGAATAGGCAAGGCCAGTGGTCAACTGTATTTTAGCTGGGCCCAGGGACCCCCACTGCAGCCCAGGTACGGTTCCTCGCCCATGCCCAGCAGGGCCTGGGGAGCTAGGAGTGATGCCCAGCAAGAGGCTTGGGGGGTCTGCATGGGGGCAGAGGTTGCTGACCAGGGGAGCCCCGAGGCCCTTTGAAAGGGCTGCCCTCATCAAGCGAGCACCTGGCAGCGGGTGTCTGGGGCCGGCAGCCCTCCCCGCCTGGAAGGGAGGCTGGGAGACTTAATTATTTAATGTGGGTAAAGTGGTCTGAAGATGGAAAACCCTGGGTAATTGCTGAGTGCTGCTGCTGTTGTTATTACACAATTACCAGAATTTTCCAGTCATGGGAATCTAGTTAAACAATTTCCACCTGGTGCAGGGTTCCGGGACCCATGCTGGCGGAGGGGTTGGCTGGCTCTGCTCCTTCGGTCTGAAGGTGAGGAGGAAAGGTACCAGTGGGGCAGACCATGCCCAGCCCGGTCCTGGCCGGCTCTGGGTGTTCAGAGAATGCAGGGCACAGGGTGATTTGTCACCGTCCATGAGCAGATCAGATAAAGAGGCAAGGGTTGCCAGAGTTTCCTGCCCATCTGGACTTCTCAGAAGCCTCTGAGAAGGTTCTATCCAAAGGTTCCTAGCAGGTGAAGCCGTTCTGGAATGAGACTTCTCCGGAGCTCTGGTGCAGCGAGACCTGCCTCCCCGGGGCTCCTGCGGGGCGCAGATGTGCGGAGCATTTCTGAATGGACAGATGGAGACCACCGGGCTCACACTGGCTTGGGGCCAGGCCTCGGCTTATCTAAAATCATTACAAGTGATCTGGGAGAAGGGTTGTCCAATTACATCTCCATGTTTGCAGATGATGCTAAACTTCTGCAGGTATTGAAAGATCTCATGGGGTCACTTTGATGGGTAGATGAGTGACAGATGGCTCCTGGTGGTGGAGAGCAAGGCAGCAGCTGGGGAAGGGTTAAATAAATTGCCCATGGAGGCCTTGGTGACCCAGCTGGAGGACCCCAGTGGTTCACGGAGGCTCCTGGTCCAGAGTTGCCAGGACCAGCCGGGGCCTCGTTTGGCAAGCGGGGCATGACCTGGGTCTTGGAAAGGAAATGACGAAGGCTGCCTTTATCACAGAGCTCATCTGCAATGGCGAGAGTGGGGTCTGTAGGCGTGGGCAGCCTCAAGCAGGGAGGACCTCTCTGTCCAGCAAGACAAAGGCTAAAAGGAAATGCGATTCACATCTTTTGGGTCCCAAAGTGCTTTTCCCTCCAGCTCCCCAAATCCTAAGAATGAGAGTGTCCCTGCACCCCGGAGCTCAGGGAGGTCATGCTAGCACAAATCAACTACATGAAGGGACACTAAATGTGTTGCTAAGGGAAACAGGGCTGAAACGTATCAAGAGGTTTTTTTTTTTTTTTTAAACTGGTGGCATTAGTTCCTGGGTGGCTGATCCATAAGGAGTTAGGAAAGGAGATCAGGAGATGGGAGAGCTTGGGGGTTGACCTGAACCCAGGTGTCACCATGATACTTGGTGCCCCGTAGGGAGGGATCCAGGCTGGAAGTGTCAGCTGGGTGCTGTGTCCACCCATCCATCTCGTGCTTGCTAGGGTTTTGCCGAGATGCAGGCTGGTGCCCTGCGGTTGGCAGAGTCTGAGCTTGGATGAGATTGTTGGTCTGTGTCCTGTGTGTCTTCTGCTCTCACCTTGAACTAATTTTTGATTTATTAGAGATCACCACAAGAGTTTCTCCAATGAGCCTTGGGACCAGAAGCCATGGATCTTTTCCAGAGACAAAGAGAACTCCTGGGAAGCAGAGCCAGAGGCCAAGGCCACCCATGTGCCTGGTGGTCAGGATTCAGAGGGCTGCAGACCCTGCTGACCTCCCTCCCTCCCTCCCAATCCACAGGGTACACCAGCCTCAAAGAGACCTGCCTCTCATGTCCCCTCCTGTCTCTCCCACTCCCTCCAAGGACATGTACCCCAAGCCTGCTCCTGGGACAGATCTGTGCCCCATTAGGCAGTGAATCAGCCCCATCTGATGACAATGGCACCAGTCATCCAGGAGTCTCTGAGGGCCGATGTGCTCTGAGCCTTCCTGTCCATCTGCTCGCCATAGCTGCTCTGGAGGAGGCTGGGCATGTGGCACCACCCGCTGCACAGAGAAGTGCCATGTGATCTGCTAATGGCCTCGTGGTTGATGGGAGGCAGAGCTAGATGAGGCTCAAATGCATTTGGCGTTCTTTTGACAAAAGTACTGAAATTTTCTTTAGGGAAACAATCATTTCTGCCACTCAGACTAGGGGTGGCCCATGTGTCTCGGGCTGGCCACTCAGAGCCCGGCTTTCTCTGGGCCATGGTGATTGCTCAGGGACAGAACCCCTGGGAGTAATCAGAGATGGTCCTTGGTGTTTTGCCGGAGCCACAGGAGGACACGGATGGTCTTTCCTGCTGGACTTGAACTGGGGAGGATGAACCCTATCACTCCCAGAAGCTGTCTCTTGCCAACACATGCAGCCCAAGGGGGAGTGGCATGGAGGAGGCAGAGCTGAGGGCAGGGGCACTAAGCCTCGATGCCAGTGACTGAATCCCTGAGTGGTCGTGCCTGAATCTGGCATACTGCAAGACTTTGCAGGGATTGGACCTTCCAAGTTTCCTTTTACCCTAAAGTCAGTTCAAGTTGAGATTTCTGTTGCACTCACAGAGAGCCCAAACTCTGAATTTAGACCAGATGTCTTCTTTTTGTTAAGCCAACAATATCCTTCACTGTACAATCCAGTCTGTCTAGAAGGTAGGTGACAGCCGCCACCACTACCACCCCCATTGGGATTATGGGGAACTCCCATTTCTTTACACCTGCATGTTCCAGGTGCTGAGTGCTAAGTCCTATAGGATTTAGCTCCTTTAATTCTTATGACAACCCCATAAGGTAGGACTGGTTGTGATCACCTCTACCGCAATATAGGGAACATGAACTACGGCTACTTAGCTCACCAAAGTCCCACCCCGCTGGACACAGGTCTGTCCTATGCTAAACAAGCAGTGCACCCAGCGGGTCTGCCCTGGCATCTGGGTTCTGCTACTTTCTCGCTGTGGGCTTTGGGCAATCACTTCTCTGTGCCTTGGTTTTCTCACCTATAAAGTGGGGATACTATTCGTGCCTACTTTCTGAGGTGGCTGTGAAGGGGAAGTGAGATCAGACCGTGCCTGATGCACAGCAAGCTACTGCCGGGTACCAGCATCACCGACCTCTCCAACTACCACTGCCTCACCACCCAACATGGCCACAAAGTGTCCCATAGAACCTCAGTGTGGATCAAACTGACTCAGCCTTTGCTCACTTGGGAGAGGCAGTTCTTGAAGGCAGAAGCCAGTAGGGCAGGGTGACACAATTCTTGGTCAACACCAAGGAAGTGTCCTTATCTCCAGTGAATGCGCAGGCCCTCAGAGAGCTTCCGATGGGCCACACCCCAGTCACTCTTGTCCAATCATGAAAACAGGGTCTCAGAGACAATTCTTGGCTCTCTTCCAAGTGCTTGAAGAAATCAAAACTATATTTCCTAGAGAGATTCTATGAGTCTTTGTGGATCCAAAGAGATCACTGTGGCACCCCAACCCTGCCATATCCTGTGGTTAATGGGATCCTTTGGGTCACTTGGGCTCATTTCTAGGCCTCACCTGGATGCGAATGACATGGAGTGACTCCCAGGCCCTTGAGGAACCCCAGGCCTTCCCTGGGGATCGCTGCTCCCCTCCTCCTGGGATGCTTATGCATTTAAATGAGGACCCTGCAAACCACAGGCCTTTTCTTCTAAAGATGGATAAAACCAGGAGGCAGCTTAGGGATCCTCCAGGTCACTTTGTCCCTGCACTTCCATTTTCAGTTGGGCAAACAGAGCCAAGAGAGGCTATGACTTGCCCCATGTCACCCAGTGGACAGGGAGAAGATGATGACAGGGAGCCCACCAACCCTCTCCTGGCCTCCTACCTCCCCACCACTGATGTTCAGAACTGCCCAGCAGCAATGGCTACTCTTGCCTTGCTTTGTAGAGAGGCGATGGAGAAGGTCAGAGCTGGCTGTTGCTTGCCAAAGTGACACTGGGAACAAGGCTGGCTTCCCCGACCGTGGCCTCCTTCACAGCCTCAACTAAGAACAGGCCCCCGGTGGGAGGTTGATGGGGGGCTGGAAGGGCCCTGGCATCCTCCTGGTGGGGCAGGTATTCTAAGCTGGGAAGTCTAGGAGACTGGGACCTAGCAACCCACTGCTCTGGGGGAGCCCCTGGGGAGCCCCTCCACTAAATCCTGTTGAAGACAGGAACCCCAAGCTCTCGCTTGACTGACAAATGGGCCCACTGCCGAGGCGGCAGAGGATGGATGGTGCCCGGCCCATCAAGCAGCTATAGGATTTTTATGCTTTGGCAACTGTAACAGTGAGATTCCAGCAATTGTTTTAGAGGGAATCATGATTAAATTGGGCTGTATGTTTTTTTAATGTGTTCCCCAGTTCCCCTTTAATACCTTGGTAGGATGAGATAGATTGTAATCACTGAAGTAATTGTGGCCCTCAACAGTTACGTCTTGAAAGAGTGACTGGGGGTTAACAAAGCCTCCGCAGGGCAAGGTCTGGATTAGAAAATACAGTTTTTCTTTTTGTTATTTTCTTTTTAAATCCCTCTTTATCTTCTTCCTTTCTCCGGTGGCTCCCGGAGCTCGCTGATAACCTGGAAGCCTCCTTGGGTAATAACGGGACCCGCTGTGTTAAGGACACAGGCGAATCTGGGGCCACCTTCTGCAGAGCCGCTGCGGCAGGCCCGCCCCTCCCCAGAGCCTACACTGCAGCTTGTACCTCGGCCAGGGGCCTCGATGGCCTGGATACCAACGTAGATGCAGGTCCCATCTTCGCTGCCAAGTCCTGAAACCACAGGCAGGGGCCCAGCCAAGGGGGCTACCCTAACCCGCCCTCTGCAGCAGCAGAGTGAGCCCCCCCGATCCTTGCACGACCTCTGCCTTGCAGTGTCCCCTTTCTGGTGGATGCTGAGGCCACCACTGGGGCGGGTGTCTGGCCTGCAGGGAGCTGATGACCCTGCTGGAGCCACCGTCTTTGATGGTGTGATAGAAAGACCTGGCCTCCTCCAGCTGCCTTGGGGCATCTGCAGGCATCACCCTGAGACCAACACCTGCATCTGCCAGCAGGGGCAGCACTGAGCCACAGAGCCCCCAGCTGGCCACCACTCCAGGGTGCTGCTAATGCCCGCAGAGCCCAGGGAAGGGAAGAGGTAGCAAGGGGACAGCAAGGAGTTTTCTCTCAGTCCCTGAGGCTACTGCCCAGTCTGGCCCGCACTGCCTTGTCCCTGGGCCCTGGCCCCAGCCTCCTGACTGGTTCCTGCCAGACTCTCGGGGTCGTCTTCTAAGTCCCAGCTTGGCTGGTGCCGTCCATTGCTGACCTCCATGGCTCTAATTTCCTGTGAACACAACGCCACTCCTGACACCAACGGCCTCCCAAGTCAGATCAATACGCTGTCCGTCTACACCTCCCCCATGCTCTCTCACATCACCCGTCTCCAAAATCAGGACCACTTGGCGGCTCTGCCACAGCTTTGCCTACTCTGCTCCCAAGGCCTGGAATCCCTCCATGTTCCACCTACTTCCCACCCAGCTCCAACACCGCACTGTCCTCGCAGCCCCCTTCCTTCTCCCAACCAATGAGAAGTGCCTTCACCCAGAGGCCCAAAGAGGCCCTTTCCACCTCGGGTTCAGCAGTGGCAAGCCCTGACTCTTCTCCCTCGACTTTGGGCTGCGGTCCATCTCCCTCCTCCAGACCCAGCTTCCTGAGAGCAGAATCTCAGTCGGAAGGAAGCTCATTGCCTGTAGGCAGGTGTCTACCCCTGCCCGTGGGGCAGTGGTGAATGGAATTGTTCAGCCAGGACCACTTGCAGGGAGCCACTGTACTGGGGTTGGATGCCGTGTTAGGAGGAGAGCAAGCGCACCCACCAATGGGTGGCACCTACTCTCCTCACCCCACCTCTTCCCCCATGGCTGGGCAGGGTGAATGGTGCTGCAGGGCCTTCTGGGTACTTCAGCAAGTTGAGTTTCCTCGGGTTCTCCTTTTAACCTAATTTCTGCTGCTTTCTTCTGTGGGAGCAGGGGCCTACCAGGATGATTCCTGTCATACAAAACTCCACTCTTCATCTTGGCCCTTGAAATTTTTTACTAAACCATGGTGGCTGGTGGCTGGTAGATGGCGGGTGGCAGATAGCATTGAGATCTGCCAGGGTCTCGGAATCGCACAGCAGAATTCTGGGTTGCTATCACTAATTGATCATCACTGGGGTGAGAGAACAAGACACGGTCATCATGTCAGCATGTGTGCGTTTGCACACACACACACACACACACACACACACCCTCTTGGCTGGGAGACCCACAGCTCTCTCCCCTGTTTGTTTTTAAGTTTCACCGCGGCTGCCTTGAAGCTGAGAAAACAGACGCTGGGCTGAGGGCCTTGGCACCAGCCCAGGGTAACTGGGACACCCATGTTTGCAAAGAAAGCATTTGTGAAGTGTGAAGAAATCCGAACAGTGCTGTTCAAAAACTGTGTTTAAATTTCACTCAAAATGTTCTATTTTGTGTAGGGGGTAGAGTCCCTTTGGAAAAAACACTTGCTGGCATTCGCAAACCTCTGTTGCTATGGAGCTGTTAAGACGTTAGCTACCCAGGATGGCAATTAATTCTGGTGGTTGTAGGTAAATCGGGCCAGCAGCTCCTTTGGAGAGAGCTGATGGGAAAGGGGTACTTACAGGGAAAGCTGAAAAGTGCCATCAGGGGGAGGGGGTCAGGCGACTTTCCTAGCTATCCCTGGGCTTCCCTTGCCGTCTGGGAGACAGGGCACCGTGCTGGGAGATGCTTTGGCTGACGGGAGAGGCCGGCTGGGGGCTCCCAGCTCACCCAGTTGCCAGTGGGCTGCTCTGGGTGTAATTCTCAGTGGCTTAGAGACCGTTTTCTCCTCCACGGATGGCACACGCAGTTCACTCACCCACTTGTCCCTTCACTCATTCACTTGTCTATTCAGCAGGTGTCTCAAGAGCCAGGACATGCCGGGGACTGGTCTAGGATCCAGGTCTGCAGTGATGAGGATTAAATCTCTCCCTCAAAGGGACAAACTGATGAAGAAGCTGATGGTTCTGGATAATGTGAGATGCCAGGAGCATTAAAAAGACAGGTTGATGGAGATGAAGGGTGCAGAGGGGTCAGGATGAATTCAGGTGGCTCTGGGAGGCCTCTGGGGAGGGGACCTTGAGTGGAGTCTGGAATGATAGGGAAAAGCCAGCTTTGGGGAGACCTGGGAGGAAAGTGCAGGCACTGGGAACTGGGATAAAGACCTGAGGACAGACCCAGGCCGACACAAAATGGCCAGGTGAGCAGGGGCAGGGCTGACAAGGGCCAGTGTCCAAGATGGTGGCTCTGCGTCTATCTTGGGGGCTGGGTTAATATTTGTTGATTAAGTGAAACGGTCCAGAGACACATCAATGTTGAATGAGCTGCCACATGGCACTAAAGATTCATTCTCTCCTTGGAAGGAGAACCTCCCCATGTTGAGATTCAATCACCAGGAAGGGCCCACACCTCCGCCAAGAAGCACAAGACCCACCCGTTAGGGAGGAAGTCACCCAAGTTTCCATGTTTAAGGCTTGTTCTGAAAGAACAATCTGTTTTGTTGGCTATTTGTTGAATGAAGGCTTAAAGGATGTGTTCTGATGAAGTCAGCTGCTTTCAGTAGCAGATTCTAATTTTGGAATTAAAATAAGAAACAGTACACCAATCTGTTATCTTGCCTGCAGCCAGACGACGGAAAGCACTTGGACATGAAGCCAGACCTTGGCTCCAACCTCACCTGGGCCACTTTAAAGGCTCTGTGATCTCGGGCAAGTGGCTTAATGCCTCTTGGCCTCATCTCCTCAACAGCACAAGGGACCATCATGTCAGGGTCATCGCAGGATTAAGAGAGAGAATATGGCGGGTGCCCAACACAGTTCCCATTGATGAAGGAGTTCAAGAACATGCCAACCTCTCCCCAGCTCCTCCCACACCTCCGGGGCCACGACATGAAAGGTCAAGTCCAGTTCTACCGTGCCCTATTTGGTTTGCCTTTAGAGGTTTAGACCCAAGTTTGGTAGTGACTGCAAAAGTCACACGAGGTCACCCAGGGAAGACTCCTGGCCCTGTCCTTGGCACCTTTACTCTGGAGGCACAGGGGAGCCAAAACCCGGCAGAGCTGACTTGGTGCCCGGAATTTTGCAACTGACCATGGCCAATTGAAAATCAAAGTGACCTTCTCAGAAGAGATGGTCCCTACCCCTGCCCCGCCCCGGTGCACACAGACTTCTCCATCCTTCTCAGCAAACTCCCAGAAGGATCAGCACTGCGCTTGGCATGCCCATCCCCCACTCCCCCTCATTTGAATGCGTGCCCGAGAAGGAGTGTGTCTAGCAGTCTGCTGGGCAGAGCCACCGACAGGAAATTAATTTTTTCGTTTCTTATGAGCTTAGAGGGGAGTATCTCTGTGGTGCAGGGCTGCCAGGACAAGGTTCACCGGGGCTCCCAGCAGTTTTGATATTGGAGGTGGGCGCTGAAGCCTCCCTCACCTCCTTCTCAGGCTCACACCTGACTTAGCAAGTGTCTCCGCAGCCAACAGAAAATTCCTGGCATCTGGGGCTGCAGCTCCTGGTGAAAATTCTGTGGATGCTGACAGGTGACAGGGACAAGATTTAAAAAAAAAAAAGGTGACTGTGGACTGTCACTGTGAAGTGGAAGGGCTTCAGGGCTCCTGGTATCCACTGAGGGGACCCTCCCAGAGTTCTTGATGCTCTGGGAGCAGCAGCTCCTCTCCTAGGGTAGCTTCCCTCCAGTCACCCTAGGAGGGGGGCTCCTGGCCTTGCTCCATCCCTGTCCCCCTTCCTCCTGGGCTACAGCCCCCAGTCAGGACCCTGGCCTCTCTCCACTCCTGGCCCCTGCCCTTCCCATCAATAGAGGGAATTTTGACCCTCTGGCTTTCCCTAGTTCTCTCTCTCCTAGCTCCACCTTCTCCACTCCGTCTGTCCTGCACCTGTCCTCAGGGTTGCCTCCTCTGACACCTTTTCCCAGCTGCTCTTGTCAAAGGATCATTTGGCTTCATCTGAACTGTCAGGTTCCGTTTCTCAGAGTGAAGCCTTTGCATCTCTCTGACCTTCTCCTGAATTGAGTTGGTTCCCCAGCTAAGAATCAGCTGATCTCAGCCCTCGCCAAGGCTGGGCTCTCAATCATACCTTATCTGTTCAGCCCCAGGCCTTTCCCCACCTCTCTCCCCTCAGTCTCCTCCCTCCTTTCTACCCTCATCTTTGGGACACCTGCTCTGTGAGTGCTGGTGTAGGTACTGGAAGGCTAAGCATGGCCCTGCACTCCAAGTGCAGTCTGTCTCCCGGGGAGACGTCTCTCGATATTCTTCAGAAGTAAAATCCTGTGAGAGAAGCAGGGAGAGGGGTGCAGGGCAAGACCTGGCTCTTTTTCTCCAACTTCTGATCACATCTAGTTGGTGAGCCATCCTCCCCTATCCCCTCCCTCAGGGAGAAAGGCATCATGGGAAATCCTGGAGGCGAGCCAGGCTGCAACAAGGTTTCTCAACATCACGTCTATAGAGACTTGCAGCTGGATGATCCCCGTTGTGGAAGGCTGTGCGTTGTAGCATCCTAGAGCATCTGTGGCCTCTACTGCCAAATGCCAGTGGCATCCTCAAATGGTGACAACAAAAAACACCTCCACAAATTGCCAAACATCTCCTGTGGAGTAAAATTGTCTCTGAGAATTCCACAGTGGCCCCAGATCCTGCTCGTTCTCCTGGTAACATATTGTTCAACTTTCAGGACTCAAGCAATGGGAAAGAGTAAGATTGTCCTTAGGACTTGAAGGGCTGGGTTAATTTGGGGGTTCCTTTTCTTGCTACTTCTGGCCTCCTGCACACAATTTCTTTGAATGTGTTCAGGTTAATCTTCGTGCTCTGTGGCGTTTTGCTGGATGATTTTGTGCTGTCTGTGCAGCCTGTGTTCCCCACCAAACCCACTCCTCCCTGTGTGGCCACCAGCCTCGGGGCAGGGTGAGTGAGCCTGATTGGGCAGGTGTCCCGCTCATAGGGGTTACTCAGAAGTGAGTATGAAGAGAAGTGTTCAGGCTTCCAGGAGGGGGTTCCTCCACTGGCAGGAGCACAGGATGTCCCATCCCTTCCCTCCTGTGACACTGACATGCATAATGGGACCTGAGCCTGCTGCAGTCACCTGGCTCTCAGCAGGAGCTTGAAGCCACCCTGATGATGGCAGAACAGAGTTGAAAAAAAAAAAAAAGTTGGGACCTTGGGGACATGGCCCAGCCTCTGCATCCACGGCAGTCGGCAGCTCTCTGTGCAGGAGACATGGCAAATTCCATGTTGCTGACATTGGGCTGAGTTGGGTTTTCCCTCCCTAGAGCAGGAACTCAGCCACAGCATTGTTCAGCAGTGATGGCGGAGGGCAGAGGGCGAGAAGGTGGATGACAGTGTACCTCCTAACCACTGGACCTCACAGTCACCGCTTCCGGCTTTCCTACCTCACGCAGGGACAGCTAGGAAGCTGGCTGCCCTGGCAGGGAGCAGCACAGGCCTGCTGTGTCCTGGCCCTGGATTCCCCAACGTTTCTGTTTGGGATGCAAATTTCCTGATCAAATTTGAACGAATCCCTCATTTTCCTTGCCTTTCTCTCTAGCCCATCATCAGTGGAAAACACTCTAAAAGCCAGGTGTGGTGGTGCACCCCTGTAATCCCAATGGCTCGGGAAGCTGAGACAGGAGAATCACGAGTTCAAAGCCAGCCTCAGCAAAGGCAAAGCGCTAAGCAACTCAGTGAGACCCTGTCTCCAAATAAAATACACAATAGGGCTGGGGATGTGGCTCAGTGGCTGAGTGCCCTTGAATTCAGTCCCCTACTCCCACCACAAAAAAAAAAAGAAAGAAGAAAGGAAATACTCTTTAAAAAATTTCTTTTCCTGGAAAAAATGGATGACTGTAAATCGCAACCCAAATAACATAACAGTTTTCAAACTGCCATTTGAAATTGAGCTGAGCTAACCTAATTCAATATCAAAGGAACAGGGATGTATTTTAATTCTCTCATTCTCATAATGGGAGAGGAAACTGGTTCCATGGGAGGTAAACCCCCTAATCCACAAGGTTTCAGTGTAAATGACAACGCTCAGCTGGAGCTGACGAGGAGAGGGGCGTTTGGTCCTGTTTGATGGTGCTTCCTGATGTGTGGCCTTTTATTGTCGTCATAAAAGGCAGTAAATTAGGAAGGCACTGCAAAACACCAGCAGAACTGGCTGGGATCAACCACAGGAGCCACCTTTCCAGCCAGAACCCTGAAAATGAGGGAGACGTAAATGGCCTCAAGTTAGTCTTTGGAGCTGAGGCTTCTGGCTGGGGAGAAATCAGATGTTTCTTGTAAATGTGCAGAGTTGCATGCAAAGCAAGATGAAAAGAGGAGGCCCAGAATTGGGAGAAGAGGGCCTTCCACTCCTGGACGGTGGCCCCTTCCCCGAGGAGATCTGCTGAGGCTTGTCCTAGGGTGGAATCTGGTCTGGCTTGGGAGGTCACGTCGTCCCATTAACCATGAGCTAACATTTTCCTGAGTCCTATGTGCCGGCCCTGGGGTTGTGGAGATGGCACAGGAGAGAGTCCCTGTCCTTAGGGCCTAGGTGAACAAGACGGATGGTGTGGTGATCTAGCAGTCTGCTATGATCAGACCCTCTGAGGTGACCCTGAAGGGTGGTGGTAAGGACCCTGCTGCTGCTGGAGGAATGCCCAGCTGCCATGGGAGGACTTGGAAACAGACCCAAGTCCACCTGAACGCCTGTGGTGTGCATGGAGCAGGGCTGAGTTCCTGCCTAAACAGTGCTAAGAAGAGCTGGTGTCCACCTGTGCCAGGCCCTGGACTGTACCCTCTAAGTGGCTCCCTGCATTCATTTTTCCCTAGGACCTTATTACAACCAGCTCCACTGGAGAGCTGAGAAAGGGGCCCAGAGAAGTTAGGGAACCTGCTAATGGTGACCGTTTCATTTTATATGTGCTGGCATTTGAACTTGGAATAATCTCCTTGTGCTCTGAGCTGGGCTTTGTCACTGGATGCATGAATGGTTGATTTCTGACTCTACATCAATCATTATTTGGGACTGGAGAGTAAATTCTTGGGAGGAACATGAATCCTAGGTTTCTGGTGTGTGACCAGGGTCCTCAGGGTGACCTACCATTGAGACATTTACAGTCTCTCTGTGTCCTCTCTTGGGTGTCTAAATGTCAGATTAGCAGGAAAAGATGCCACTCTGAGATTTGAGTACTCTGCCAGCTTTGAGGCCTCATTTGCTTTGTTGATGTAAAGCAGTGCCCCATTATCTGTGGGCATATGTTCCAAGACCCCCGTTGATGCCGGAAACTGCAGATCATACCACAGCGCCCCAGACATTCTATGTTTCCCCTATGCTGGTGGCATGCCACATGGTACCAAAGCTCATTGGTTCTTCCATGTTTTTTGCCCTGATACCTCCTTTGCTTCACTACTCCAGCACGTCAGGGCCGTTACCAAGTAAAACAAGGATTATCTGAACACAAGCCCTGTGATGCCGAGAAAAGGTGGCTACTGAGTGACCAACAGGCTTGCATCACACGCTGCACTGGGCAAGGCGGTGATTCACAGGATAGCACAAAATTTCATCACAACACTCGGAAGAGCAGGCAACTTAAAACTTACAAATTGTCTATCTGGGGAATTTTGTGTTTAACATTTGTGGACCCTAGTTGACCATGGGTCATTGAAAGCAGAAAGTGAAACTGGTGAAAAGAGATAACTGTACTGGCCAGAACTCGTGGCAGAGAACGCAGGTCCTCCGGGGAGTTTCTCCAAGCTCCTGAAGTCTTCCGATCTGTCCTGGGTTGCAGGAAGGACGCCTTGAGCCAGTCTGGGCAGAGGGTATCTATACTTTCCAAGTCTGCACAGAAGGGCT
This sequence comes from Marmota monax, assembly GCF_021218885.2. Taxonomy (NCBI): domain Eukaryota; kingdom Metazoa; phylum Chordata; class Mammalia; order Rodentia; family Sciuridae; genus Marmota; species Marmota monax. Next base: position 3,962,247 of record NW_026694750.1, read on the forward strand.
TGAGAAACCCTGAGCTTTCCTGCTGTCTCACCCGATTCTGTCACCCCTTTGCACTCTGTCATCTCTTGTCCCACTGGAACTGGTGCTGAGCCCTCCTGATGTCTGAGGACAGAATCAAGGGACTCCTTGGCTCTGCCCACAGACACATCAGTCATCTTGATCTCAGGTCACTGCCCGGCTCCAGCAGCCTCTGGGCTGGAAACAAGGTCAAGGTCACCAAAAGAGGGCCGGTTCTCTGGGCTCCCAGCAGTCTCCCTTCCCCCCCAGGAAGGGCCACTGTGGACAGAAGGAGCCATGGAGACACACTTTACCCCGAGAACCCAGCCCTCCAGGTCTTAGGGGAAAACATCACTGCAGGTAACACCCAGGCAATGGCAAGACTTATTTGGAAGACAGATTTATAATAAACAGCCTTATTTTATAGAGCCCCACATATTTGCACAAAAACGAGCCCTTCCTATAACTTGCTTCATTTACCTCCCTGCTGTCACTGAGTGTATCTGCCTATTTTATTACTTTATTTTCCAGTTCCTCTGGTTTCTGAGCTCACCTCTCGTCTCATTTCCACTGCAGCTGTCACTCTGGTGGGGCCCCGTCTCCCCTCCCCTTCGCACTTCTTCCTGGGTCTCCTGCGCCCCCCATGCCAGCTCACACAGGGACTTGGGCCCCAGGGCTCGCTTTCCTCTCCTCTAGGATCCTAGGGAGTGCCAGGAATGGTCACTGGAGGAGGACCCGCCCTAACCTTTTCCAGTCCCTCCCACGGTCAGCCTTCCTTTCTCAGCACTCTGGACAGCTCCCCGCGGCGGCCATTTCTCGAGGCTGGCCTTGGCCTCTGACTTGGAGGCCCCGGCTGCTGGGGGTTGAAGATGCCAGCGCCTTCCCGCCCCGTCTCTCAGCATTGCTCGCATTATGAAGTAAACCCCAAGTGGTTTCTCACCTCCATCGCTACCCAGACACAGGCTCAATAATAGAGTGAGCTGTGTATGAAAAAAAGGAGCGATTTTAATTTCAAAGTTCTGCTGACACTCCTCGCGTGCTCTCCAGGTTTGTATAAACAGAACGCCCTGCTGGAAATATCACTTTGAATTCCGTTTGTGCAGTTGTGCCTCTAATAGGCTGGTGTTTTGGTTTCTCTCGGCAATGTGAGCCTTTGTGTTTTAATATTCAGAGGCAAAGGAAGCAAGAAAATTATAGCTGGGAAGCCCGGGCTTGGTTCTTCATCATCAAGTTAAATTTGGCTGAATGGAGGGAAAATGTCCTTTTTAAAAGGGTGGTAAATGGGAATAATAATCTCTTACATGTACAAAACACCGGGTATTTCAAAGCCCTCTCACATTCATTATCCTGTTAGCTTTCCATGGCGATCCTGTTCGGAACACCCCACAAATCACTACTGTGGGTGCCGGGTGTGAATGGCAGGCTTCAGGAGGCTCCCTGGCAGACGGAGAAGCCAAGGCTCAGGGAGAGTGAATGACTAGCTCCAGATCACCCCAAGGTGGCAAAGCTGGGACGGGGCCGAGGCCAGGAGGTGGCATTGCCTCCTCCCCTGCACCCCCTCTCCCCACCTTACACCTCTTCTCCCATCAAACAAATTCTCCAAACCAAGTGGCCCAGAGAACCCCTTGAGGGCCCCTATGCCTTTTAGGAGAATTAAAGCCCAAAGCAAAAGGTGGTACCCCCAAAATAGTAAAGGTCTTCAGTGAGCTCCGGCCATGTGCTGCGGGTGCCTAGTCCCTTGTGTGCCTCCTCTCGTGTGGCCCTCTGAACCCCTCTGAAAACACCTTCAGTCCTACAGGTGAGCAAGTCAGCGTGTGGAGTATCCCAGTGAGTCAGTGTGAGGGCCACATCACACTTGAGCAGCCTGCTCCAAGTGTGGGGGACAAGGCCTGGTCGGCATGGTCCTGGTCACCATGCCGTACGCTGCCTGTTCTTCTCCAAGGGCACCTCTTAGCATCAGCCAGAGGTGGGCTTGGGTGGGGGTGAGGCTGCTTTGCCCTTCTTGACAGCAGCCTTGTTCTCTGCCTCCTGTCAGCTGGACCTGGGACACGGACCAGAGCACTGGGCTCTGCCATCCTAAGCCCTGGGGCTTTCCCGTGCTGGGCACTGCCCTGACCCTTGGGGCTGGGAGTCAGGGCTCGGAATCCTGTGCACAGCCCAGGCACCTGTATGGAGGAGTGAGTCAGTGAATGGGCGAATGAGTGACACACGGATGTGGAAAGGGTCCGACTCTCAGGGGTGTAAGGTGGGTCTATGCAGCAGGCAGGATGTTTAACACTTGTCTGGCTCAAAGCCCTGATCCTGAAGGGAAGAACACCCCCGGCCCCCCAAACCCCCCAACTGGCCCCCAGCATCATAGGAGGCTCCTGACAGGAAAGGCCAAGAGATGCAGGTGGAGCTGGGGCTTCTGGGGGTCAAGGTGAGGGAGTGGGATGGGAGAATCAGGGGCCGAGAGGCGCCCAGGGCCGGTGAAGCTGATTTGATGTTCATGGTCTAGGCTGGGCCAGGCAGGTTGATGGCAGATTGTTCCGGGCTTTGTCTCTGGGGGTGGTGTCATTTATAGGTTCTTGAAATTTGTTACTGTTGATAACAGTGATGAGCCATAAACATCCCCAAGCGAGGAGTGTTAATAACACAGGAGGCGTTTTTTAAGTGGTGGCTTTGGGGATCCTTCGGCCTGTCAGCACCAGCGGGCTGGCTGTTGTTACTGTCATATATCTGGAAAGTTATTCCGGGAAGGTCGCGCGGTGACTCGATTGTCATTACACACAAAATATTTCAATTTTCCAGAATAGAGTCGGTTCTGGCATCAATGAATCTTCATCTCTTCTCCTTTTTACGTCTCCCTGTTTGTCTCTGGAGTCTGGTTTGTGTGAGCAGGAGATGGACATAAATAGGTAGCTCAGGCTGGAGTGATGCTCCCCGCCAGGACTGTGACAAGGGAGGGGGCTGGGGACCAGGGACGAGCGCTTGAGTCTCTCTGGGGGACAGAGACAGATGGGCCAATTCAGGGCTCTGAAAAATGTCCCTCCCACCCACCCTGACCCTGACTGTCCAGTCCAGTCAAACTGTCCCCTGGACATAGCCAGAGACTTTGGCCTTGGGCTTCTGCTGACACCCTAATTTCTCCTGCTGAAATCACCTCTGACACCCACCCTCAGGGGCCATCTTGCTCCCACCCATCTCTCTCCTCTGACGGAGCCTGTGCAGTGGGGTGACCCATCTGTCACTCACTCACAGGCTGTCCTGTGCCATGCTCCCATTCCCTGCTTGGTGGGGTTGGGGGAGGGCGGCTTAAATCTCATTCTGTTAGATTTGTCATCACCTCCTTATGGACAAGGACCAGGCCACATATGCCTCTGCAGGTCCTGGAGGGGCCTGCTGCTGCTCCTGTGCCTCGTGCGTCCTGTCCTCCATAACCTGGATAAGTGTCTCCCCAGTTCTCTAACCCTCTGCTCTGGCTTCCCCTGTGGGGGCCGCCCTGGGCTGGGCGGAGTCCCCTCCTGGGCTAATCGTCACTCGAGAGCCCACCTGCCACGAGGGACCCTCTCCCTACCTCTGCTCAACCCTGCTCACTCCCAGGCATGGGGCCGGCCTGCAGTAAAGGATTAGGTGACAGTAGGGCTTTAGCAGGGGGTCCCCAGGGCTTGGGCTCTGCTCTGCCTCCCAGTTCCAGAGGGAAACGCTGACCGTGCAGCCAGATGCCAGAGCCCATGCCCAGCCCCAGTCACCTCCCGGTCAGACACAGTTGCCCAGCCTCTTCCTGCTGTCTCCCTGGGTCCTTAGTCTGTGGGTCATGGGTCTGGGGCTGCGTGTTGATGCCATGGTGGGGGGTGTGCTGTAAAGGCGTCTAGGTCAAGGGTCCCTGTCTTTGGGAGACCTACCAACCGCAGAGATGAGTTGGGCACACGTGGAATCACAGCTGGGAACTCAGCGCCTCCAGCTCTCCCGCCCGACCCCCTCAGGCTCGGGCCCCTGACAGCCATGGACCTCTAACCCAGCCCGTCTCCTGGACTCCCACCCTTCAGGCCACAACTTTCAGCCAGGGCTCCAGACCCCAGGTTACCCAGGTGTGGTTCAGAGAGGCACTTGCCTTAGGCATCAAATGTGAGGGGGACCCCAAACCCCAAAAATGAAGATAATGTTCAATGCAATATTCTAAATAAGGGTCCACCATGAACCAAATAAATAAAGCAGGATAAGCAGTGCCCCAGGTCACAGTCTCGACCCCTGACCTGGACCAACAGCTGCATACAGGGCGCTCTCCCATCCAGCCCCAGGGTCTCCTCCACCGCCCGCAGAAGTGGCGACATTCACTATGTGCACTTGATAGATGAGGAAGGGATGCTCCAAGAAGGAGAGATTCGTCCAGGACCCCACAGGTTGTAAATGGCAGAGCTGGGTCTCATCCCAGGGCCTGGGTCTCGGCCACTGAGCCTTCCCATGCCTGTGGACCTGGCACCTGTCCCACTAGTTGTCAGGCCTGGGAGGTGCCTGCCTTTGCTCCCCGTGCTATGGCTTCTCAGGGATCCTCTTGTACTGAGTGCTGTTGGTGCCAGCACTGGGTCAGCCACACAGGCAGGATGAGGCCGTTTCAGCTCTAGGGTGGCTTCCAGCCTTTTAGGAGGAAATTCAGCTGGGGCCAAACTCTGCTTCCGGGAGCAGGCAAAGGCCAATTCTGGTCCACATGGGGTTGTGGTCTGGCCCTTCCCCCTCCCCCCTGCCCTCTGTCACCACTACCAGCAGGCCTTCGGGAGCCACCTGTCCCAGCTTTCGAATGGCAGTATCAGGCTGGATGCCCACGGAGGCCATGGGAGTCTAGTCTAACTTCAGTCTTGCTTTTAGAAGGAGACTAAGGTGAAATCAAGGCCAGTGGAAGGCCACACGGCTAGCTATACAAAATTGGTCTTGCTGGACAGTATCTGCAGGGCTCAATATGTATCTGTCAGTTCCTCCCACTGACCAGTATTTATCAGGCATGAGTTTAGGGCCCACAGCTGTGTGTGGCAGTCAGGCAGGGGGTGGGGATGGAGGAGACCCCACCCTTCCCACAGGGAGCCAGGAATGAGGGAAAGAACTGAACCCAGGTCTCCCGGCTGCTCCCACCCAGCTCCATCCTTTAGGTCTTTAGGGGCTGAATGGGTGACCATGTTGGAGATCCCCAGGTCTGTCCGTGTGCTCGTGGTTTGTGTCCAGCCTTTGCTGGGCTGTGCACACTGAGAAGGCGAGGCTGCCCTCTAGGCGTCTCCATCCCAGAGTGTGGTTAAGAAGCATGTCTCAGGACCTGTCCCCTGGCAGAGGCTCCCAGCTCTGCAGATGGCATTCCCAGGCTGAGCACGCACAGGGCCAGTCCTGATCCCAGGGGACAAGGGACTTGGAGGGGCACCTAGCTCAGCCCTTTTATTTCACAGATGAGAACATGAAGGTTGGGAGAAGCGAGGTCAAAGCAGCAAATACTAATAGCTACCAGTTTGCACTCTGTCCAGGCTCCCATCTTCACCCCCGGGGCATATCCTGTTCCCAGGAGCCCTGTGGGAAAGCCACCTGGACTGGCCTTACAGACAGGAAGAAAGGTGCTCAAGGGCATGCTGCAGTCGGGATCCAGGGGATCCGAACCTGGGCTCCAGCTCTAACACTCTCTGCAAGGTCACTGGGAAACATGGTGACAATTGGGACCCTGGCACCAGCTCCCCTGATTGTCTGCTGGGCTGGGCTGGGCTGGGCCTCTGAGGGAGGGCCAGTGGCTGCAGCGTCCCTGGGGGCAGGAGGCTGGACCCAGGAGGCCTTCCCACTGGGCTCTGCTCGCCCTTTGGAGGGGCTTTGATTCGCCGTTAACCCAAAGTTGAGCGAGCTCATGAATCATTCATGACGCGCTGCAACCAGATCATTATTTTGAGTGTTGAGTGTCAGGAAAACCGTGTCTGACGGGTAAACATGATGTCTGGTGACAGAACAGCCGATGGGGTGACCCGGCAGGCGGGCACCTGCCACGCTGCTGGGAATTTTTAAACATTAAAAAAAAAAAATACGACCCAAGCTCAGGGAAGAGCCACGGCCTCATCACAGACTCCTGTGGGGGTGAAGTGCCGGTGCGTGGGGCGACAGGGAGAGCAGAGGGGACAAATGTCCTGGGAGCACCAGGCCCTGCCCCTGACGGGGAGTGACTCCATGCTGCCCCTGCCCCTGCGGGCGGCCTGGCCCACCCGAGTCCCCTCTCCAGTCCACACACAGTCCTCAGTGGGACAGCGCCCGCCCTCCCTTCTCCTGGAACGTCCCAACAGCACGTCCTTCTGGAAGAGGCCAGGCGGGGCTCAGCTCCCATCCATCCCCCTTGGACATGCCAAGGCCCTGCCTCTTCTTACAGAACTCCAGGTCCGGCCATGGGCTGGACCTGTGGCTGGCCCAGGCCCTAAGGGCCCGCGGGGCTTCTGGCTGTGGCGAAGTCACTTTGCAGGAGATGACAGGTTGTCGATAGGCTCACTACCTGCATTATTTAAGCAGAACAAGGTGAGTCTTGGCGGTACCCTTGAGCGCAGATCAAATTGATGGCCAGGGTAGAAGCTACAAGCAATTAGATTTTCTGAAGAGAAAAACAACACAGGGACCGACATGGGCCAAAGGGGGGCCCTGTTGGCAGGATGCGCCTGGCGCCTTTCCTGTGGGGCACGGGCCCTTGTGCCATTGGTCTGGGTGACAACTTCCCTCTCAAGCCTTCTCTTACTCCTTTGAGCCCTGGCTCCTCATGGGGAGCTGAGTGCCCCAGACGTACCTGCCTTCAGAGGAGGGGGCCAGCACTGAGCGTCCCCTAGGCCCAGGCTGGGAGGCTCTGCCCTGGCTCGGTCCCCTGCAGGGACATTCTGCTTCCCTCTATCAAGCCCTCCCCCTGACCTCCACCAGGGCCAGGCCTGTTGACTGTCACATGCTCTCTGTCCTCTTTGTGGACCTGCCAGGCCTGCAAGGGGCTTGCCAGGGCAGCATCTGAGAGCTCGGTCAGGCAGGGCAGCAGACTGGGTCCCCACCATGCTTCAGTAGCAGCAAAAGCCGAGCATGGGTCACTGCAGGGGCCAAGGCTGACCCAGGAAAAACTGGCCCCTTGACCCGACTAAGGGACTTGAGAGGAATCACAGCAGCTGAGATGGAAGGACACTCGGAGGCTGCAGCCTCACCCCCACAATCACAGGACACCTTCTGCTATACCTGGCAGGTTCCTCTTCCCGAACACCCGAGGACAAGGGGCTTCCTCCCTGTCTACATCATCCAGTATCCAAACTCCATGTGGGGGGGGGGTCACAAAGTTCTTTCCTAACCTGAGTCCAAATTTGCTTCCATGATTGTGTTTTCTGAGTCCACAGAGGATAGGATTTTACTCTTGAAGATGTGATAGTCCTTCAAAAACTTTAAGATGGATTCATGCCACCCATCTATCCACAAATTCATCTACCCATCTGTCCCACCCATAAACCCATCCTCCCTTCCATCTACCCATCTATCCATTCATCCATCTATCCATCCATTCACCCACCCACCTATCCTCCTATCCATCCGCCTACCCATCTATCCCCCCAGCCACCCAAACATTTACCTATTATCCTCCCACAAATCCACCCATCTGACATCTGTCCACTCATCTCCCCTCCCTACATATCCACCTACTCTCCCACTTATCTTCCGTCTGCCTACCCATCTACCCACTTCCCCACCTGGCCTTCCATCCATCCAGCCTCCCTTCCACTTAGCACATGCTGAGGGCCTGGTGCAGGCTGACTCCTCTCCAGGAAGGAGGGGCCCGGTTCCCTGGCTTCAAGGAGCTTGTTCTCCCACTGTGGCCACAGGCCGTGTAACCAGAGTCGCACAGCAACCTGAGGACTCCACCAGAGGGATGCAGCTGGATCTCGGGCTTCTGCAGCTCAACACCGCCAGCCTCCTCCCCTCAGGGATGTCACAGGGGTGCCAGGCCTGATGGCTCCTGGTTGGGACACCACCCTCTCCAACCTCAAAGCTCACAGTCTGTGCCTTGGCTGTGTCTGGTCTGGCTGCCTTCCTCACCAAGGGCTCTGGGCAGGCCAGGCCTGAGGCCAGGGTGGTCTTCAGCTCAGAGGGACTGGTGGGGCAGTTTCTCCCACAGTCCGCGGCTGGGGTGAGACCCTCCATTCTTGTCCCCATGGAGGAGGCAATGTTTGTGCCGGGAACACGGGACACTTCCCTCCAACTCCCTCACAGCCCAGTCCATCTGGAGTTTTTCAATACACCCAAGGACGTTTCCCACGAGCCCTGGTGGGCGCTGCTGGGAAGTTCTTTTGGCCACTTAAAATCTCAGCCTCTGAACATAAGGCATGCTGGCGGTAATTGTTCAAGAAAATCAAATGAAAGCAGATACAGCACGTTCCTGTTATTTATCAGCCATAGACACGGGGGCACTCTCCATCGTGCTGAGCCTCAAGAAAAGATAAAAGCCACAGAATTGATCTGAGCCTCTCCAGGGAGCGTCCCAGCTGCTGGCGAACAAGTGCCGACGACTTAAAGGACCATTCTCTGGTCTGCGCCAGGGGCCTTGGGCCCTTTTTCAAACTCTGCTCTGGAGAGACCGCAGTGGCCTTTGACCTCTGCCATCCCTTTTGCTGCTTCCCGGGAGCCTCACAGAGGCACCTGTCAGCCGCAGCCTGTCTGGGAGATGCCGCGGGTCTGGCCCTGGCCGGGACCAGGGCTGGGAGGCCTGTCCAGGGCCTCCCCTGACTACACTGGCCCCGCTCTTCCCAGACCAACCAGGGACATCTCATTCTCCGCCCCAGCCTTGCTGGTCACATGACTCATGGCACCATGTGGTCACATGACTCAGAGGGCCCCTCCTATGTGGGCCCAGCCCCCCCCCCCCAAGCTTTCCCACAAGTCCTTCCAAGAGCGGGAAGGGGGGGACGGGGGGGGGGGGGAGCTGCAGACCAGGCAAGTAGAGCTCTGGGCCTCAGAGCCCGCGGTGTTGACAGAACAGCAACAGGTCCCTTGTTGTCCCCCCCTGGGAGGGCGAGTCACGTGTGTCAACCTGACTAGGCCACAGAACCCGGCATTTGTCCAAACACCAGTCTAGCTGTTGCTCTGAAGGTGCTTTTTCAGATAACATTAAGCCAGTGGACTTTGGATAAGCAGATGACCTCCATAATGTGGGTGGCCTCCATCAACTGAAGGACTTCAGAGAAAAAGGCTGAGGTCCCCAGAGGAAGGAGGGTTCCACTGGCAGATGCCCTTCAGGGTCCCCCGCGCCACCGGCTCTTTCTTGGGCCTCCACGTGTTGTTCTACTTGCACCACAACCTGTGAGCCAAGTCCTCACCATAAGTCTCCCTCCCCCTCCCTCTGGCCTGTCCCCACCTGGAAACACACGTCCTGCTCCACTGACTCCATGGGATTCTCAGGCGCTGCCCAGCCCAGGGCCAAGTCCTCTCTTCCTTTCTTTGCAGGTCTTAGCGCCAGAGTCAACAAGTAATCAACTGGTCAATAAGTGGAAGAATCACGGTGCTCCCGTGCATGTCACTGAGCCAACTACTCATCTCAGCCCTTGGGGGCAGTGCCATCATCACTCCCATTTGGAAGCAGAAAAATAAGTGGGAATTTGGAAAGGTCAAGCAACTGGCCCGAGGTCAAATGCAGCTAATGGTCCATGGAGCCAAGACTTGAACCCAACCTTTTCTGAGGCCCCGTCCGTAGGCTGGGTTCTTGTCCTGGTGTTTATTGGGAAGCTGGGGAGAGCAGGTCAGTGATGTCATGGGCAAGGACTGCATCTTGGGGCCACAGAGAGGACCAAGCTGAGGTCAACACTGGGATAAAAGGGGATGAAGCGTGGAGAGACTGGTACCAGGGACCAGACTGGACCTTCCAAGTCCTCAGGCTCCTGGGGTCACAGGCTGCTCCAGGGCCACTGGTTCTGCTTGTGTTGGGAGCTACTGCCTGTCACCTTGTCACTCTCTCTCACAGATAGAGACACAGATGGGGAAAGGAAGAGAAAATGACATCTGAAAAGCCATGTCAACTTGAGTGATTCCACAGTGCCTGGCTGCCCCTCACTGCTCAAGAAGGCAATAAAACCAGGTGAACCAGTAAGAGCCAGTGGCACAGGGCCTGACCACTCTGGCTGTCCCCAGCAGGTGACAGCCCACTCAACCACGGAGGGAAATGGGAGTTGGAGCAAGCTGACCAAGGGAGTAAGTGACCCTGAGAAACGTGGCCCCCCTGCTCATCTGAGGAGTGGGCACCCTGAGGCTGTGGGGAGCAGTGTGCCCGGGGGCAGGGATCCCAGGGGACAGGGCTGCGAGCAGCTGTGGGGAGCATGGCTCAGGTCCTTGGGTGGGCGGTGGCATGTCCAGCACCGGGTAAGAGCAGGCTTGGGGGATCCACTGGCACCTAGGGCCACAGCCTCTCCAGATCCTTTCCATTTAAATCTGGGTCACACAGTGTGGCCACAGCAAGGCTGGCCCTTCCACACCTGGGTGGCGGAGTGTGGGGCAGACAGGCCCCCAGCCTCCAAGGGCTCTGCCAGGTGGTGCCTGGCTGCTCTGAGCTGTGGGCATCCACGGCCCAGCTCTGCCTCCTCCTTGGCGCTGGGCCCTGGCCTCTCAGGACTTCCCACCCCTCCCCCAGGACCTAGGGTAGAGAGGAGGGAACAGTGCTGGCCACCTCCCCAGGTGCTCATGGAGCAGGGCCCCCAGGACCCGCCAGGAGGGCTGAAGCCAACTTCTCCAATACAAGCCGCCCAAGGGCAGTTTGGCCTCCAGCCAGTGTCTCCCTGGATGTGAGGTCCACCTTTTCTTCAAGACGTGCCTCTCTGGAAGGCTGCCAGGAGATGGGAAGGACCTGGGAATGGGTGGGAGTCTGTGAGAAGATCCTGCCGTGGGCCTGGGTGCTGTGGGGCTCTGAGCAGGGAGCGCCCCTGTCTGGGTCTGTATTTCCCCAGCTGTGCAGGGCAGGGGTAACTCTAAGGCCCTCGGCATTGACTCCCTGACTGAATTTGAAACCACGGCAACGGGCATGTGCTGGGAGGCAGGTGCAGGGCATCTCAAACAAGTGAGCCTCAGAGTCCCCTGCAGGCACCCTGAGAGTCTGTCCCCTGATCCCCTGTTGTCCTGGGGAAGCTCACACTTAAAAGGCCCCCCACAGGGGCTGCTGTGGGGTGAGGGCCATAGCCCCTCTGAGAACTGCCTCCGTGAGTCCAAGCCTGCACCCTACCCTGGGGTCTCAGGAGACACCTGGTGTGGGCTGGGGTTGTGACGAGCCACCAGGCCGTTGTGGTGACACCCAGGCAGACTGGGATGCTCTGCCGGAGGGGCCAGAAGCACAGCTACGCAGGTCCCTCCCAGCTCTTGATCCCGGGCAAGCTTCTTCCCCTCCCGTCTCTGAACAAGCCCAGCCTTCCTTGGCCTCTTGTGAACCAGCCTGGGCCTCGGCTTCCCGGTCTCTAAATGGGGCGAGCATGTCACAGGTTTCGCCCCACGGAGTCGCTGTGAAGATTACATGACTTAGGCCGAGAGTCTGCAGCCAGCCTGGCCAGCGCGGGGCATCCCCGGGAACGTCTGGGCTCCGTGTTCAGCAGAGCCACGAAAGGAAACAGACACCCACCTTCGTTTAAGAAAGAACCAAATTAAGGCCCTAAGTTTCTACATTAATTTTGCTACAGACGGGAGAATTTAAATAGCTTTCCAAAAGGTATTTTTACAAGTTGCTTTTCAATGCTCCATTAAAAGGCTCTCTGCCTAGCCTTGGAGTCTCTGCAGCTGCCAAAAATACTATGAAAATCACTAAAATGCAGTCTATGTTGGTTCTAAAAGGGTTTGCCAACTTGCTTCAAATAATCTAGAAACTGATCACATTGGATCTGAGACACGAGGCACACGGTTTGATCAATATGATGATCCCGGGGCCTCATGGAGGGCATCCCTGGCTGGGAGCCTTGCTTTAGGACCCACAGGCCTCCTTCCCAACGACTCTCCCCTCTTGGTTTATGGAACCCACACTGGCCAACAAGAACTGGATCCCAAGAGCCTGTTCCCTGCTGCGTGTCCTCTTCTGAGGACATGGCTTGCCACCTGCCCTGCTTCATGCCTGGCCTCCGTGGGCCTCCAGATTGCTCTCTTCACCTTATTCACACCCAAATCATTGCAGGTTTGCCAGTCTCACCTCCAAGTATACCCTGGACCTTTGCATCTCTCCTCCCCTGCTCTGCCCTGCCTGTGCCCGTCCTCTCGCTGCATCCTGCCCTCCAGCTGCTTGGGAGGCCGCCTCTCTGGCCTCCTTCCAAGCATCCATTCTGCCCACAGCAGCCAGAGAGAGCTTTAAAAGCACACCCACCGGATCATGCTGCTGCCCGCTCACGCTGCCCCAAAGGCTCCCCAGCACTCTGAATGAAGTCCCCACAGGCCACTCCTTCAGCCCACCTCCTGCTCCCTCCTGGCCCTCTGTCCTTGCTCACCACTCCTGCCCCTGCGCCTTTCTCCTCCTTCCCTCCAGCCTTGGTGCCTTTGCACGGGCTCGTCCCCTTTCTGGAACATCCCCTAGGTCCTTACATGCTCTGGCTCACTGTGTGACAGCCCAAATGCCACCTCCTCAGAGCCCACTCCTGACCCTGGGTCACACGCTGGATGTTTTCATAGTCCGCGTGCATTTTCCGGCTGGACCGTGTGCTCCCTGAGAACAGGGCTTCCAGAACTTGGATCCCAGGCCCTGGAAGGGTGCCCAGCACAGACTCTTCGGTAAATACATCTTGGTGACTGAATACACGAGGCGAGGCCCGTCCCAAGCTGTCCACCTGCACGCCACCTGTGTGCTAGACGCTCACAATTCCCCTGACCTGCTGTAACCCAGGGCCCAGATGAGCTGTCCCGGCTGCATCCAGGCCTGCTTGAAAAGTTACCGGCCCCAGCGGGGAGTGTCACGAGGACACTTAACAGGCCGCCTGGCTAAACAGCATGAGGGGCTGTGGCTACGCTGGACCAGGAGGAAGGGGCAGGAAGGAGGGAGGTGGTGACAGGCGTGCGTAGAGAGGGACTCTCCACTGAGGGTTGCTGAGCGGGGACTGAGCCACAAGGAAGAGGGGGCCATGGAGGGTCAGGGGAGGGTGTCACAGGCAGAGGAGCTGCCCGGGCACAGGCCGGGGCTGGACGTGTTCACTGGCAGGAAGTGGAGTGCGATCTGATTGCGGAGCAAGGGCAGACCTGCACAGAGCGGGACCAAGGGCAGGGGACGCCGCACCGCAGGCCCGAGGTCCAGTTTGAGATACCGAGAGCAGGAGTCATGGGTGGACCCTAGTGGCCACTGGACCCCTGAACGTGAAGACCTCCATCTGGAAGCAGGAGCCCTTTCTTGCCATTTGATTTGCTTAAACCACGAAGAACTGATTAGAAGTTTTAATTGTTTCTGGAAACTTTGAGGCCTTGGAGCAGTGTGAAAAGGCCTTCTTTAAATGTTTTACAATAACGGTCTGTTAACAAATTCCAGACTTAATTTATCCAAGAACTTGTTAAAATTCCCTCTGTGCAGCCACCAAAGGAATGTGCTTTTGAAGTCATTTACTTACCAATAAATTACAATGGTCTGAAATCATTAGCCGCAAAGTAAATTGTTTTAATTGATCTGAACTTCGTTACGACCCAGGGACTCCGTTTCTGTGCAACTGCACTTTCTAAAGGTCTAAAATAACAAATAAATCTCTCTTGAATCCTGTCATCTTTGGGATGGTCCTCTCTCACAGAGACCAGGAAGGGGGAAGGATCAATGGTGAGAAGAGGGCTTGGTGCACAGAAGCACTGCCGTGGGGGGCCGGGCCCTGGTCTTTATGTTATGGGGAAGGGGAGAACTCGGAGGCACCCATCCCCCTTGCTCTCGTCTGGTTTGTGATCACTCGCTTCATGATTATTTATCTCCGGCTCCCTGGAACTTGCACACAGCTTTCTGCAGACACATTGTGCACGACAACAGAAAGAAGGATTGCTCAATGATGGGGGCATGTTCCGAAAACTGTGTCATTTGGCAGGTTTAAAGGACCCAAATCACTGATACAAACTAAGACAGCTGTGACGACCACGAGTGGTGGCCATCTTTTGGGACGCCATCATGACTGAGGCGGTGCGTGGCTGTATATTTTTTTTAAACAGGCGTTATCAGGTGACCTCCATTCCCAAACTGCTCTCTGGAGAGGCCTGGATTGTGTGTGAGCCCCTTTAGCCTGTGGGGGTCCCTCTCCCTGGACTCTTCCTTGATGCTGCCAGAGACTGACACCCCGGGCCTGGTTGCTCTGGGGAAGCACAAAGGTGTCAATCACTTTGAAAGCAGGACCATGAAGTGACTGCGGCTGTGCTTTGAGGCTCCTCCAGGTCCTCTGCAAAATTAGCACTGACATTGAGCCAGGGGAGGGGACTGCCAGGGTGGCTGTCAGTCGGTTACCCACCCCACGTGTGGCCAGTGGTGGATGACACCTCTGGCTGCAATCTCAGGAACCACCCACTGAGGGGCAGGTCGGGGGGACAAATGCCCCACATCATGGCCTATGTGCACGGATGCCAGCCCAGGGGACTGCTAGGTCCCTGGGCTCTTTTGCTTCTAATTCTCTGAACTAAGACTGACCTCGTTGTATTGAGGTGGTGGTGGGCAGCCAAACCATCCTGCCTGTGCCTGCCCCTGCTCTGCCCTATGGACAGTTCTGCTCTCTCTGCCTAGGATTTGTTTCTCCCCATTGCTTCCCTGTAGAGGCTCAGGAGAGGTCCTGGCTGGGACTTGTGTATAAATCCTCCGGGAGGGGCCTTAGTCTTAGGGGCAGTTATGGTGGCTTGTGCATCATGGACTCCCTTACCCCCACCCCAGGAGCTAGGAGCTCTGGGACGCTCTGCACAGGTACGCAGAGATGCTGGTATTCAGGACAAGTCTGAGCTCTGGACTTGGCCCCCAAGTCCCCATCTCCGGAGTACACCCAGGGCAATCCTGCCAAGCTGGGCATGCTCAGGGCTCAGGAATCCCATGCACACAGCCCTGCCTGGTGCAGCCACTGGAGGGGAGACTGACCAAACACAGGAGGCCAGGGCTGCAGCCACACAGCCAGGAGGGCAGCCGAGTTTGAGACCATCACAGCAGTCTATATTGGTGGCACTGATGGAGGGGCCTCTGGAGATAACTGTCAAATTTACCAGCATAGGCTGACTCACATCTCAGCAAACCCTCCTCTGCTATTCCTGGAATAAAAGGACAGGCAAGTCAAGGGATTTGGGGTTCCTGGCGAGGCCTGGTCCAGCCTCCTGATGGTCAATACCACCAGGGCAGAGAGCCGGGCTGCGGGATGTTGAGTGAAGTTTGCAGGTCTCGAGGACTTGCCCTGTAGGTGCTGAGGGACAGAACATGGGGAAGGGATTGGGGAGTGGGGGGAAAGCACCACTGGCACCCAGAACCATGGGCTGAAGAGAATGAGAGGGCATTGTTGAACTTGGAGCACTGACAACTCTGTCCAAGGGAGTCTGCCTTCCCCAGGCCCCTAAGCCAACCTCTGCTCCTTAATTTAGAAATGAGACTGAGAAACTGATGTGACTCCATTTTTGAAAAAGGTCCCCCAGAGAGAGATCTGCGGGGCCAGGTGTCCCTGGCTCAGTCAGGCTAGGTGAGGACCCATAGCAACCCCCTAGCAACCACCAGTCAGCCTGAGATGGGGAAATACCTGGGATGCCAGATGAGCCCCAGTAGTTTATGGTGGTGGATAACATGTTGGGAAACGATGTAGTTCAGCACGTACTCCCCTCACGGATCAAACCAATCAGTTCAAACGAATCCCCCTCTTGTACTCACCAATCACCCTAACCAGCTTGGTCCCGCCAGTGACTGTGCTCATCATGTTTTAGAGTTGTTTTATGATTTTCCCACGGTATGGAATGATTTGCTGTGTGATGTTATGACGCATAGAGTATCCCCCCCAAAACCTATAAAATCTCACTGGACAAAGGACCGGGACTCACTCCTCGGGACAGCTGTATCGGGAAGGGTTGTGAGTCCAGGCTCGAGCTTGCAATAAAGCCTCTTGTGTGATTGCATCGGATTCGGCTCCTGGAGGTCTATTGGGGTCCCACGAATCTGGCATTACAAGACAAAATGTCCCAGGAGAATTGGCCTGGAGACATCTGCTTGAACCAGATACAGGACCTGAGGGAGCCCGGCTGGGCAGGGTGGGAGGTGCACACCCACAGGAAGAGGCACCCTCTCCCTGCTGGGCCTGAGCACAGGCCCGGGGCCTCCCCAGCCTCCACAGGCATGAAGCCCAGTGCCTGGCCAGGTGCCCAGCTCTGCCAGGAGGAAGGGAAGGGACTGAGTCCCCTTCTGTGGCCCTCTAGGAAGAGGAACAGGAGACAAAGCTCCTTCCCGGGGGCTGAGGGAGCAGGACACCACCCAGCCAGGGACCTCCGCCCCTCCCCCGCAGAGCCCTAATCTCCCAGAGGAAACAAATGTTAATGAAAGCACTTAAAATGGAAAGGGAGTCCATTTCTCCTTAACTGTCTCTGGCTGCAGAAAATTCTGAGAAGCACTGAAGGTAAATTGCTTGGTTTTCAATTTTAAGCTGCACTTATCCAAGCCGGATCAGCCTTCCCTGATGGAGGCAGAAAATAATAAGCGCCTGCCACGGGTGGCCTGGTGCCGGTAGCATGTGGGATTGTATCCCCATTTCATTATGGGAAGACAGAGTGCGCGTCACCCGAGAGTTTATTGATGTGACACTTTGCTCCTCACCCCCCTTCCAGGGCCCTGGAGGCTGTGGGCAGGGCTGGTACCTGGGGTGGCCCTGGGGGCGCCTGCAGGAGAGGGTCACTGTGGCAGGGCTGCTCAGATCTCCCTGGCCTGGAGCTCAGAGTCTAGGGCTGGGCTGGGCTCAAACTTGTCCCAGTGACATGACCTTGGGCACACAAGTCTCCCCCATATGGGCCAAAGGCAGCACAGACGGTGGTGGGAAGAGCTGCCAGCCGTGGCCCCGACACCTGCAGCCCCTCTGGTGGGCAGAGCCAGGGCTCCACGCCCTGAGCAACCTCTCACCAACCTGGTGAAGCCCGGGTCCTACAGCAGGAGCCCTGGGCCGTGGGCATTGGAGGGCAGCGAGGGCTGGGGTGGGGACTGCCTGGTGCAGGGGCTTGTCCTGGGGATAGAGTTTTTCCTGGCTGAGAAGACAAGAGGACCCTCACCTGCAGAGACCAGGGGGCTGTCCTAACAGTCCTGTGGCCAGGGCAGCTTGGTGGCCGCTGGTAGGTTGCCAGTGCTACCCAGCAGGGCGGGAACTGCCACCGGTATCTGGATGAATGAATGAATGTGGAGACAGCGCCCACGGGTGCCAAGCATCCACAGGGTGTCTCGCCTCCCAGCTCTGCCTCCTCTGGGGCTCCCCTACTTCCCATGATGCTTTGGGGGGCACCCAAGCCCCTGCCCGCCTGGGAGCATGGGCTGCAGACCCTGGGCAGGGCAGCTGAAGGAGTGAGGGCCCGCACAAGCCAAGGGTGCCCTGCCGTCCAAGGTGCTCATCTGGACACACGTACTGTGACGACAAATGGATCCGAGAGGAGCCCCCAGAGGAGCCCCCAGCCGTGTAAGTGTGCGGCACAGAGTAAGTGACTTTCGGCCTGATTCGGGCGGCTCTGAGGCATTACTCACCCCGATAAGTTTAATGCATAATTTAGAAACATCATCAAAACAGGAAGAAGGAAAGAGGCTCTTAAATAACTCTGAAGGATGTTCGGCCTGTGATCCCGGGGGTGGAGGGCCAGCGGCCGGTGCGCTGCAGATGAGCCCCCCACGCTTGGCGCAGTTGGGCTAGATGATCCGTGGGCAGAGCGCTAGGGAGAGAAGGCTTGTCCAGGGCAGAGTCCTCGGGGCTTGGGAGCCAGAGAGCCAGGCCTGGTGGACGGACCTGTGCTGGAAGCCCTGGCAGGAGGGACCCTGTGGAGCCAGTGGCTCTGATCCACCAGGAGGCCTCTTGGCACTCACCTGCCTGGAGTGGGGGTGGGCAGGGTGTGCAGACAGAGCGGCCTTTACGTCCCTCCCCCACTGGGCCACAGGTGGTGGGTGCAGACGGTACATAGGGTGGGCTACATGGAGAGCTGTTCAGGGACATCAAAGACCCCTGCCCTGACATATCTGAGCCACTCGGGGTCAAGACTCCAAGGGGCCCCCCAACAGTGGGAGGGAAACCCCAATCTGGGTCACAGCTGGGCCTCTCTGCCTCACTGGGCAGTGAGGGGCATTAGGAGACCCATTCCCCAGGAGCCAGGAAGCCCTCTGGGCCCACTGACGTGGGGCTGTGGACACCAGCCTCCCCTCCCGGCCTACATCTGACACTGCGAGGGTGCCCGGGGGACCCCTAGGAGGGGACGGTGCCACCTCCTCTGCTGGTGGGGCATCGTTCTCTATTTTGGGCATTTCTACTTTCTTTGCTGGCTCACTGAGGGCACAGGGGTAGTGGGGCGGGAGGGAGGCTGCGGGTGTGGGGCCCCGGGGTATTGGGGTGCTGGGGAGGGCTGGGCCTTGGAGCAGGGGCTCGTGGCCTGCCCTGGCTCCCCGAGCAGCCATCGGGCACTGGCCACGCCCTGGCATGGTGAGAAAGCTCCGGCTCCAGGTTGAGGCCTGCAGTTTGCGGGTGCAGAGCCTGACTTTGTCCTGGGCCCTGGAGAGTCCTGACACGACTCCTCCCTGATAAGGGGGAGGGCCAAGGACATTCCCAAATTCCAGGGGTCTCTCTTCAGGGCGAGCTTCCCTCCTGCTGGCTTGTCACAAGCTGCTGGTGACCGTGGCCCAGCCCTGGAGCTGTCCACAGGACGAGCTGTTCACTCTCCGGGGGCCCAGGCGCCCCAGGGAGGAACCCCGCTGGTGCCTGGCTGGGAGGAGAGCCTCTTCCTCTCTCCTCGAGACCTGCTGGCCCCCATTCTAGCTCCTCGCTGTCCCGGTGGTCTTGAGAACTGTGTCTCCCTGGGACCTGCCCTGTCTGCTGTGTTTCCAAATGTCTTCAAGGTTTCTAGTGTGACTTCTGTCCTTGCTGAGGAGCTGAGCCTGGGGTTTTGGGGACACAGACACAGAAGGCTGGGTCTTAGCTGGAGAGGAATGAGGTTTAAGAGAAGGAATCAGCACACAGTGGTGTGGCTGAGAGGGGCAGGTGGGGCTGACAGGAGCAAGGGTCCCGAGGCAGGAAGTTGAAGAGGATGAGGGACCAGGGAGTGGGGCCTGCCAGCTTGTCCAAAGTCATGGCTGCCCACCTCCCTCCACTTCCTTGTGAGAGCCCCACCTCAGGATGGGTGAATGGGGCACCCTGAATTCTGCCCACTCCTCCTTCGCCCTCAGGCCACCTGCTCTTCTCCCTCTGTGACCCATTGTGCACCCTGTAGCTGGCACATCTCACATTCTCACCCTCCCCTGGCTCCCCTTCCTACTGTGGCAAACCCCAAATCCTCCCAGTGTCTGCAGCCGGGGCCCATCTGCCACTCCTTGGCTGCCCTCCTGGCCCCTGCTCAGACCTGCGAACTTACTTCCACCCCGGGGCCTTTGCACGCCTTCCTGCCCCTTGGGATTGCTTTGCCCTTCATGGCGCGTTTCCTCACCTCACTCAGGTCCCCTCTAGGATGTCCCCTGGGCAGAGAGGCTCCTTCGTGGCCACTCTGTCTAACACCACCCCCATTACTCCTTCCCTTTCTCTGCCTGCTGTCGTTCCAGCATTTATCACGATCTGAAATTATATCACAGACCCACAATCCAATTCCAAAATCCATAAAGCTCTGAAAACCAAAAGCCTGTTCATAACTCATTTGGTGACAAACGTGACCTGAGCCCATGTGAGGCTATTTATAGCCGTGTTCGTCCCTCTTTGTGTGAATATTCATACATTTTGCTGCAGAAATATGAATGTGTTTGATTACGGGGTGCCACTCCACCCCCCGCTGGGGACGTCATGTAATATATGGTCCCTGTGCCGTAGCAACTTCCTAAAACGCAGTCTGAATGCTCTGACCGGCATCCAGCCTCGGCTCCGTGGGCATCCAGGGCCAGGCAGCCCCTGGCCGTGGGGGCTGTTGGCACTGTGGGATGTTGGCAGCATCCCTGGCGTCCACCCCCCAGATGCCAGAGCCCCTGTCCCTGACTGCCCCGCGGTGACAGTCAGCGGTGTCAGATGGTGGCCCTGAGTCGAGCACCACCGGCCTTGGGGTTTCCAGGGCGGGACTGCAGACCTCCCTCTCTGATTGGGGACTTCCCTGGGGTGGACTCCCTGGACAGAGCCCTGGAGGCTGACGCAGCCTCGCTACTTTGACCGAAACGTGAGTGGGCTCTCTGAAGTCCGAGGGGCCTACCTCACCCCAGCCATCATGGGCCTGAAGGCCCTGGAGTGGACGGTTAGAGCTACAAGTCAGCCGGGTCTCTTGGAATTCGTGGAGCCACCCTGCTAGCCCTCGCTGCCTCTGTTTGCAGAGAGAACTAGACCTTTGACCCCGGAGCCTCGCTCATTTAGGTCTTCTGCCCCTGGCAGCTGGACCCAACCCCAGTGGATCCGGAGCCCACGCAGATCCTGCTGGGGATGAGAACAGAAAACCCATCTGTGGCCAGCGCAGGCAGTGAGGTCCTCAGGACAGAGGGGAGGCGGGCTGCAGGACACGGGATGGCAGCTGGCGGTGCATTGTTGAAGGACCAAGATGGCCCTGCAGGCGGGGGCTCCTTCCTCCCCTGACCAGTGGCCTCGAGGGCCCTCACTTGAGGCAGCGGCTGGCTCCCATGAGTGGCCTGTTCTCCCTGGAAGCCAACTAACAGCTGAGACCCTGGTTGGGAGGCCAGCCAGCCTCTCCTGCAGCCAGTCTGCTGGCCATGAACGTTGCTGAAGTGACAAATGGGGCCAGAAGGCGCGATGGGAGGCGGGACAAGAAGAACCAGAGGAGCCCCCGGAGCTGCCCGGGACCTCTGCCTGGGCCGAGGCCAGTGTTCCCGAAAGACAGGGAAGTTCCCCTGCCTCTGTGACAGACGAGGAGCCGAGGCACGGCCAAGAGGGGCTCCAAGCCCCCAGGTAGAGCTGGGAGCTGGACCCAGGCTGTGTGAACCCAGGAGCAGAACCTTCCATCCCGGGGGATCCCAGCGGGAGGACGCCACAGGCTCCGGGTGCCAGAGCCTCGGAGGCACCGACGAGGAGCAGAATTCCACAGAGGACCCCGCTGTCAGTGCCCTGAGGATCACCCCTCCTGGCCTCGGACCTGCTGGCACTGTCCCTTTCCTGAAGCGGCAGGCAGGGTGGGTGGCACCGCCCTGGTCAGCCCCCTCCCTGATTTCTGGCTCTTGGCCCAGCCATTGTTTCTGTGCCTTCTCCAAATTAAAAACCCGTTGCTGCCCCTTCCTAGGTAAAAAGAGTTAATTTTCAATCCAGCGAGTGGGAGGGTGTCCCTGGGGAACTGAGTAATGAAGCCCGAGTGCTAGTTGCAAAACAAATAGATAAATCAATGTTTCAATTTTCTCCATGTGCGAGAATGGCCACCGTTGCTTAGCAATTCAAAGAACATCCCCGCGGGCCGGGCCTTCCAAGGCAGCCATAAATGCCGCAGAAGTTGTGGGGCTGAGCCATCTTGGAGCGACAACCACCAAACTTCACTCTCAAGGCCACAGCCACCTGCTGCTCAGGAAGGAGGCTGATCTCAGAGGCCACCCTTCAGACTGCCCTGTGGCCTCCCAGAGAGGAGGGGTACCGGCCTTCCCTGGACCAGAGGCCAGGCCAGCCTCGCCAGCCAGATGGATCCTGTTGGACAAAGACGCCGTCATCCACCACCAACAGGCTCCATTCTGCTCCAACACCCCCCAGCTCCCCAGCACCCTCTGCTCTGCGTCACAACCACGTGCTGTTTGGGGGCAGTTTATGTCATCTCAGTTTCTCAACATGGTCCAGGGTAGTTTCTATGAGTTCCCCACAGGCGGATTGGCCCAGCAAGGTTATGCGACTTACCAAGGTCGCGCAGTCAGGACAGGTGTATTGCTCTGTATTTCCCTGGGCAGCTCTTGTGAGGGCTTGTGGTGGGCAGGGGGCGTGGAGGTCTTGAGTGGGGAAGGGCTACAAGACCCTACAACGGCAAGGAGCCAGGGTCAAGCTCACGTCCACCAGCAGTGTGGTCCAGCCAGAGGAAGCACTGGAGGGATTTTACATGGTGCCTGGCACAGGGTCAGTCCTCGGGCCCATGTGCCCAGGGACTTCAGCAGCCTGAGCTGGATGAACAGGATTATCGTCTTCTGACTGGATCGTCCTAATGGACGGGCCCAGAGGCAGCTGCTGTGAGCCCACCTCCCTGGGTCGAAAGCACTTCGGAAACTATTGGGCCCAAGAGTGAATCCGAGGGGGGGCTGAAAGCAGGTGAGACAAAGCCCCAATCCCTGGGCCTCGCACCCGAGCCTCCTGCTAAGGCCGGGGCACCCCATCTTCTCCCCACTCCTCCAAGGGAGCTCCTCCTGCCCTCCTTCCCATCTCTGGTCACGTGATCCCCACCCATCTCTCTCCCTGGGGTCTTCTGAGGTCTAGCAAGAGCCCGGGAGATTTCCCAAGGCTCCTCTGTCCCCTCCAGCCACCCTGCCCGACCCATGTGGAAGGTCTGCCCCTTGCTAGTGAGTGTCCTGTCTGCCACCTGGCCCAGGGGGAAGGACCACACGTCTTTGGGGGTCCCTGTGGCCTCTGTATATCCAAGTGGGGCACACTGCCTGTGTGGCCTCGGCCTGGCTCCCCGCCTGCAGGGACAGCCCTGTGCTGCCTGTCCCCCAGCCCTGCCACTCTGAGCCCCTGCCTCCCCAGGGCGTCCCCTCTGGAAGGCTGGCCCCTCTTCTCCGCTCCCAAGGCCCAGCCCAGGTGTTTCTGGGAAACCCTCGCTCTGACGTTTTCCTGGTCTACAGATGGTGGGTGGTAACAGCACCTCTTCCCAGGGCTGTCCCAGGGTCCCCGAGAGTGTGATGCCCTCTCCCTCCAGTGGGACTAAGATCAGGGGGCATCTGGTTGTGACCTCCCGACCTTCCCTGAGCTGTGCCCAAGAGAGCTGTTGACGGCACACGTGGAAGGAAGGAGGGAAGGAAGGAGGGAAGGAAACTGCCAGGCGCTCTTGGAAACAGGGTTCACATCTCACGGCCACCTGGGTTCCACGCATCGTCTTGTCCGTTGGGGACTCACAATGGGACGTGTGAAAGGCTCTGGAAGCCCCGTCAAGCTCTGTTCCATCTCGTGTTTCCCAAATTCACCTGACTGTGGAACACTGTGGGATGGCAGCTGGTGGTGACTTGAAACACAGTTTTAGAAATGATGCTCTAGACCTCGGGTGGAAAACCCACCCACAGGCCGAATCTGGCCCACCACCTGCTTTTTGTGAATAAAGTTTTATTGGAACGCAGCCCGCCCGTGCACTGATGGATTGTCTGGTGGCTTCGGGCTACAACAGCAGAGTTGCACGGCTGTGAAAGAGGCCACAGGGTGGAAAGCACCCACTATCTGTTCCTTTAAAACAAGTGCCAACTTTTGGCTTTCGCTCAAGGCTTCGTGAGACCATTTTAAAGAAGCACAGGCTGGTGGGTGTGGAGGGCACCAGCCCATTTTTATGCCACCAGGAGCATTTGCAGTTAGGAGAGAAATCAGATGGGAAGGCAAAGCAAAACCAATCAAAAGGCAAGTCTTAGTCCACCCAAAGCCCTGGGCCTGCACTGGGACCGGCCTCCTCCCTCCAGGAGGTGCCTGAATCCCCGATGCTCCACAGCCAGCCACCAGGGGGCGCCATGGTCTGCCTTGGGGAAGGAGTGGACAGGCTGGCTCCAAGCAAGGCTGGCTGGTGAGGCCAAGCTGGCTGGGAACGGGCTTCTCCTCCAAGGTGGTGGTCCCTTCTCCCTGCACACTTGGCTCCACATACCAGATGTGCTTCTGGACCACAGTCCTGGACAGGCAGAGGTGACAGAAGACACCCCCGCCAGGCCCCCAATCACAGCCCAGAGCACTGAGGCTCAGCGAGAGCATAAGGCTGGCCTCTCTGATCCTTCACAGGGACCCATCACCCTGCCCCGGGGCTGCTGGTTCTCAGTGCCCCCGAACCTTCAGCTCTCTCCCCCACTTTCAGAGACACAGGACAGATCCTTAACAGCAGTACCCTGGTATTTGCAGCTCACAATCCCTTATTCTCCCACCACAAACCCCCAAGAAAGAGATCTCTCTAAAATATGACCTTCACAGTGTCATGCCCCTCCTCAAAATCGCCTCCTCTAAGCTGATCCTCTAAGCCACAGAGCTGGCACGTTGTCCCTTGGGAGCTAGATGTATCAGCATTCCGCTTGTGGCGGCTCATACCACAGGTGTTTCTTTTCTACCGTGTGGAGGTTGGGAAGCCCAAGGCCGAGGTGCTGGCAGACCAGACTGGAGTCTGGGAGGGCTCCCTCTCTGTTGGCTCAGCCTGTTCCTGCTGTGCCTTCACATGGTGCAGGGGCCGAGGCTCCCAGGCCCCTTTTATGAGGCCACTGGTACCAACGTGACGGCCTCACTCGCATGACCTAAATACCTCTCTGAGTCCCCACCTTCTTGACCACATTAGGAATTAGGATTCCAACCCAAGTTTTGGAGGGACACAGGCATTTTTGATGCCAGGGCACTTAATGCTCCCCTGTGCCTCTGGGAGGGGCCTCCCTGCAGTCATGCCACCCCCCTGCTCCTTGATCGCACCAGCCAGGTAAAGTACCCAGGGAGGCAGGAGCTAGAAGGGACCTTGGCAATCATGGAGTTTGGACAAGTGGCTCCACCATCCCCTGCTGGCACCAGAGCCAGACATTACTAATCAACCACAGCACTCTTGCCCTCTCAACCAGAATTCAGACTCCTCCTCCCCAAATGTCATTAAAAGTGATGAGCCTATTTGCCAGGGGTTTTTTGGGGGTGGAGACTGAGTCCAGAAAGTGGGGGTGACTGACTCAAGGTTACATAGTCATTTAAGGTAGAGCCTGGCTTAGGTCTCCTGTTCCCTTCCTCCTGGCTCAGGACAGGCCTTCCGCCAACTCTAGATCTATGGTCTGTAAATTGGATCCTCTCAAATAAGCAGGAGGAACTCTGCTCCAGAAGGAGCCCCTGCTTCTAGGATGAGTCTGACCACCCCCTCTTGTCTGGTCGATGTGATTTGATGCACTAAAGCTGGGGAGGTGGAGTTGGGCCGTGTGGGGAAGAGGAAGGAGGCCCAGGATGGGGCAGGCCACCTTGACTCTCAGTTCCTGGGGAGGTGAGGGCCAGCCAAGAATAACCCCCAAAGTGCCAGCTGACACTGAGCGCAGGCTGTGGGCCAGGGACAGAGCTAACACTCAGCCTGAGTTAATTCTGTGCTCCTCACTGCTTAGGTGACAGTATCAGCCCGTGTCACAGATAAGACCAGGAGGCCCAGAGAGGAGCAGGACTTGCAAGAAACCGCAGCCCAGAGCTCAAGGCTTGGCTGCACCGGGATCAGCATCACAGTGGTCTGCGTTCATCCTCCTGGGGAGGCCCAGGACCCTGAGAAGCCACCCCTGGTGGCACTGTGGCCGGACCAGGGACTGGCAGCCAGATTCCAAGTTGGTGGGAGTTGGGAGCCTGGGACTCCTGCCCTGTCTCTGCCATCTGGCCCCTCGCCTTTCCCTGTCTGACCCCTGAATTCCCCAGAAGGTCGAAAGGAGGGCTCAGCAGGGGACAGAGCTGACCTGGGGACCTACTAGCATTGTGTGGCATCTAGAGGAAGCAGAAAAACAGCCCTTCTTCTCCGGAAAGTGACCCTGCTGATCCTGGAGTTAAAAATAGCGGCATATCGATTGGGGGCCGTGCCCAGTGCCAGCTATCAGAGCTTCCTGGGCAAAAAGGCCGGCCTGAGTCAGCCCCTCGGGTCATATGCTTTCCGCTCATCGGCCAGGGAGGGTCGCTGCACGTCCTGGGCCGAGCCCCAGGACCCCTGACACCAGGCCCCCTTGCCAGCTGCTCAACCTGGGGCGGGAGAGGGGCGGCTGCCCTTCTCTCCTGGTTCTATTCAGACACAGCCCTTCCTCCAGGATGAATAGAGCCCAGACATGTCTACTTGAAAGCCTGCTTCATGGGGTACAGGACCAGCCCTCAGCCCCCAGCCAGGGGTAATAACCCAGAGGGTCCCACTGCTGCCTCTTGGGAGTCACCTGTGGGGAAGCCCCAGCTCCACTCAGGCTTCACATGGGGAAACCCAGACCTGGGGGTGCAGGGGGAGGCCACACCAGGTGTGCCCCACGGATGACGTTGGGGCCATGTGGCTTCCCAACCAGCCACACGCTCCCTCTGCAGGTGGACTCCGAGTGCTCCTCTGTCCCCGGGCGCTCGCTTCTCAGGACGTAGGTGTCGCCGCTTAGCAATGAATTGGGTTGAATGCATGTCCACCTGGAACCCTGAAGGTGACAACACTTGGAAATGGGGCCTTCACAGGACTCAGCGCCTCGGGGTGGGCCTGGGTCCTACAGCAGGCGTACTCCTAGGAAGAGCAGGGACACAGGGGCACAGAAGTGGAGGGCTGCAGCCACGGAGGCCAAAGATCACCAGGAGCCACGGGAGCAGCAGAGAGGCCTGGGGCAGCCTGTCTCTTGGCCTCCAGGGAGCCCCCGACCGCATCCCCATCCTGGACTTCTGGCCTGAGCACCATGAGAGAGCAACTCCTGAGGTTTTAAGTCTGTGGTGATTTGTTAGGGCATCAGGGATCCAGGCCCTCCTCATGGATGTCCCAGAAGCCACGCTGGGATGGCAGGGACGCAGTCATGCTCTCTGGAGCCCGGGCAGCCCTTGGAGTGAACCTCCGTGTCTGCCAAGGCGTTCGCTTCCCAGGGCCCCAGTTCCCTGAGCCTAAAGTGGGGGCAGTGGCCTGACCTCCCCAGGGGGCTGGAAGGGCTTTGTGAACCCAGCCCAGCTGCAGGGGTGGGAGCAGCTCCCGAGGGCCCTCTCCATGTCAGAGTCCCTCTTCGGCACTCCCCAGCTCCTGCGCAGCACCCACCAGGCTTGCCCGTGTGAGGGCCTGAGGCCTGTCTGGGAGACCCCTGAGGACCGGAAGCACAAACGTGACTTAAAATTAAGACCTTGCTTGATCTCTGCAGCGCTGCCCTGGGCTGAGAGCAGGGAGGGAGCCGAGGGGCCGTGGCCCTCACAGTAGCTGAGCACAGCTGCAGGTCCCCGTGGACCAGGCCGTGGCCAGCCCGGCACCTTCTGTCTTCCATCTCTCCTCTGTCCTTACGCCCTCTTCCTGCTGTGGTCTGAATGTCCGTGTCCTCTCCAAAATTTGAATGTTGAAATTTTAACCCCTGCAGGGATTGCATTGGGAGTGGAGGCCTTTGGGAGCCCTCGTGAGTGGGGTTAGTGCCCTGACAGAGGCCCCCAGAGGCCCCCACCCCCCACCATGTGGGGACAGAACATGGCTGTCCATGAACCGGAAAACCAGCCCCACAGCCTCGGCATCTAGGTGCCTCCACCTTAGGCTTCCCGGCTCCAGGACTGTGGGGAACAAGTTCCTGATGCTTGTGAACTACCCAGGCGATCTTGGGGTTGTTTTATCTTGTCACCTCCCTCCCCAATGCAGCCGAGGCCGTGGGAGTGGACTGAGGGGAGCCTGCTGCCTGGCTCCGGAGGGCCCTTCACACCTTGCAGACGAACCCCCCCCAATCCCACAGCAGCTAGAGACACTGAACGACTGCCCTGCTCTTCAGTTGAAGCCGAGGTTCAGGCCAGTTCGCAGCCCTTCTCCCACTCCCAGGCTCCTCGCCTGGTGGAGAGTGTGGAGAGCAGAGGAGAGGCCCATCAACCCCTCCTGGGGACACAGGGGTCCCAGGCAGGGTCTATGCTGGCTGTGCAGGAGCCTGCAGGACTTGGCTTCATGAACAGGGTGAGTGACAGCTGCAGGCTGCCCCGCCTTCCCTTGGAGGACAAAGTGTAATGGCGCCAAAGGGATTTCCTTAATTAAAAACCTACGCCAGAGCAGTTTCCCGGCCCAACTCCCAGACTGGCCAGGGCCCGCCCTGGCCTCTCCCTTTTCCACTCTTCTCCCTCCTGGCCCCTAAGCTGAGTTCTTCCTCTCCCTGGAGGGCCCTAATTCACACCCTAGTGAGAAGCACCTGGAGGAGGATGAGGGCGTGCTCAGGAGGGGGTTGCATCTCACCAGGGAAAAGAAGCCGTCCTGGAAGGATCTCAGGATTGGGCCAGAGGCAGGAGGCAGCGCAAGGGGACAGTCCTGCAGGGAGCTTTGGCTTTCACACAGTGCCCAGTAGGGGAGCCCCAGGTCCCATGATCAGCAGGATTGGAAAAGACAGCCTCCGGGTCTCACAGGATCCCTAACTGTCAGAACAAAGGTCATTTTAACTCAATTCGCTGTCTTCAATGAGGCAGGGAGATGCACACAGGTTAGACGCGTTCCCATCAAGGGTTGGAAGGATGGACAGGGCAGGTGGCTGGGCAGATCTCGCTTCCTGGGTGTTTCCGACTGAGAGGATCCGGCTGTGGCAGCAGGGAGGGCTTGAGGGGCCGGGATCCCGGGTACTCTGTCTGCACCTGGCTGATGTCACGTGATGCGGCTGCTGATGACTGACAGCGACAGTGGTGATGACCGTGGTGATAATGACAGTGGTGATGGTGATGATGACGGTGATGATGACGATGGTGGTTATGGTGGGGTAATGATGTGGTCATGACAGTGGTGACAGTGATGGCAATACTGCTCGTGACGACGACGGTGCTGGTGATGGTGTGATAATGGTGGTGTGGTGCAGTGACAGTGATGATCAATAGTACGGATCCTCTTTTCTCCATCAGGCACTATCCCAAGAGCTCACCAGGTATTGACTCATCTACTCCACGCTGCAGGCTGGCAATAGGACGCCCTCATCCTACTGACGTGGAAACAGGCCTGGAGGGGTCAGGGGACGCCCAAGGCCCCATGAGTACTGCTGGCAGAGCCCAGCTTGGGTCCCGACAGTTTGGGACCCGAGTCCCCTCTCTTCACCTTTGCACGGGTGGCAGGTGAGCCCAAGATAAAATGCATGACCCACACAGAGTCCAGGAGGTGCCGGCCCAGGGCAGCTGCTGTACCCTGCAGCCCAGCCTGGCATGTGGCTTTTACGTAGGGCCCTAGGACGTTTCCCAGGCCGCCAACCCACGACTCTGTGGGGAACCGCCAGGGCGAGCAACCCATTAGGAGGTCGGCAGGCACAGGTCAGGGGCTTGCTGATGTCCCCTGGCCCACCCGTGCAGTCCCTGTCATGGCCGTCCACGTTCATGACAGCTTCCCCCTCAGCAGTGCAGATCCGCAGCCGGGACCTCCCAGATCCTCAGACGTGTTCTCCTTCACCACCTCTGCCTGCCCTTCAGACGGCCCTTTGTCAGCTGCCCCTTTTGTCAGGTGGTCAGGTGGCCTTCCTGAAGACAGCCTGCCTCGAGCTGGCTCTGCCTGTCCCCTGCTCCAGGAAGCTGTGCTTTCCCCTGCACGCAGGCCCTGGCCTTGAAGAGTGCCCAACACGAGCACCCGTCCTTCCATCTGTCACGGGGCCTTCTGGAACCACACTGCCTCCTTGTGTCACGTGGCTGGCCTCTTTAACTTACCTACTGCCTCTTGGCCCCAGACCCTGTCCCAGGCTGCAACATGCAGGGGGCCATGGATCTGCCTCCCTCCCAGTAGGTCAGCCCTATGGAGATAGGTCCAGTTTTCCATCCATGTGGACCCAAAGGGCACTTAGGAGCTTGTCCGGTGACCATCTGAGCAGAGGACGTGCTCCCTGTACCAACAGTGTGCACGAGGGACTGGGACTGGAATCGTTGGCTCCCTCCTCCCCAGGACAAAGCCCCCAGGAACAGAAAGACACAGGGGCATCTTAACGCGCCCCCCCAACAAGTGGACTGAGGTAGGGACTGACTACAGGAGCTGCAGCCCCAGGTCTCAGTCCCCTGGAGGACCCTGCTGTGCTGGTTTCTGGACTCATGCCAGCTCTGAGCCGTCTTGAAGCTGTGACGTGAGATTTTGTTGCAGCCAC
Organism: Marmota monax; assembly: GCF_021218885.2. Classification (NCBI taxonomy): domain Eukaryota; kingdom Metazoa; phylum Chordata; class Mammalia; order Rodentia; family Sciuridae; genus Marmota; species Marmota monax. Next base: position 3,992,251 of record NW_026694750.1, read on the forward strand.
GGTGCCTACCTGTGTCGCCCAGGCTGGGATCTCTCTGCTCATCAATGGCGATGGGAGGGGGGGGAGGTAAAACAGGGGCTGGAGGCCAGTTTGGCATGGGCTGGGCTGGGGTCTCTTTGGTATTCTGTGCAATGCCTGGAACTCGGTGGGTGCTTAATAAATGTTTATTATGAGCGATAAAACCAACCTTATTTACACTAGGCCTGTCTCCAAAGACCACTTTACATACTTAAAAATAACCTTAATCATCCTTCCCAACATCCCCCAGAGTTGGGTCGGCTCTGCAGTTTATAAATGGAGGGGAAGGCTCAGAAAGGGACATGAGTGCCTGGGGGTCACACAGGGCCCAGCTCCGCTCACCCAGAGCTCCTGACTCCAGTCTGCAGGGAGCACAGGACACAGGATAACTCCCACCTTTCTTTCTAAAGTGATTTCAAGGTGCTGTGAATGGAACCGTGACCCCCTAAATCCAAAAGTCGAAGCCCAAAGCCCCAGGGTCACAAGATAAATAGCGTCCAGAAAATGCTCGGGACTCCTCTCTCTGAGGAGCTTAGAGCGCAGCTGAGGTCCCGGGCAGCCTCCTACAGGCAGCAGGCCATGGGGCCTCAGGTAGGAAGGCCACAAAGAGTGGGGGGAGACTCTGGGTCCCAGATTCTGCCAGCCCTGGCCTGGTGTGCAGCCAGCCTGCCCTGCTCAGTGTGATGGCCCTGTCCCAGCAGAGAAGGACCCTCAGATCCTGCTCCTGGTGAGCACCAGGGTCTGACCCTCTGCTGTACCAGAAAGTGGTCTGCACCTTCCTCTTTGGCTCTTTGTGGCAGACCCGTCCCTCTGGGAGGCTGTGCGTTCTATGAGGATGAGGAGGGACAGAAGGAAATCTGCCTTCTGCCCAGGGCTCTCTGGAGCAGGGAAGGGTGGGTCAGGAGGGCACGTCACGTAGCACGGGGCCCTGATGGGAACAGTAGCTTCCTAAGAGCGCTGTCTGTGGTGCCCAGCCCCTCTGCTCCCCTCCCTCCCCTCCTGCCAGCCTCGGCCTTCCCCTGCTCATCCTCCGCCTGCGCTTGCCTCCATTTCCCTTGGCAGGCCGCCGTCCTGCTCCTCTCCCTCCTCCCTCCTCTCCTCCTCTGTGCGCTCTTCCTCTCTCTGCTTGTCTCCTTTTCGGCCCACTCTGCCCGCTGTGGTCTCTCGGTTCTCCTGGGCACTGCCTTGGCCTCCATCCCCACCGGCCCCCGCCCGCATCCTGCCCCAACTCTCGCTCTCTGCCCCAGGGCCTTCCTGGATTCCCTCTCTGGCCGGCCCTGAGCCTCTCTCCACAGGAGATGGGGTGGCAGAGGGACGGGGAGCTTGCTGGGCAGTGGCTGTGTCTGCAGGGCCCACACACGTGTTACACACACACACACACACGTATGTGCACAGCCACCAGCAGACAGATCCATGCACACATACCCCATGGCTAGAATTTGCTCCATTCAATTTTTTGCTCTTGAACCCCTCCTAAGAAACAGGGTGAAGGGGATGGCAGAGGGGGTCATTTTTGCGGGGCAGGGGATGGACCCGGGGCCTCGTGCGTGCTAGGCACATGCTGCACCCCCGAGCTGCACCCCGAGCCGGGCGGCAGGGAGTTTAGAGGCTTCTGAGTACTTGCTGTTGAAGATGCACCCTCTCTAATTAATTTTCAGAGCTCACTGTAATCCGCAGCGTGCCATCCTGAGGCGGATCCCTCCAGCAGCCCCTTACAAATCACATCAGCAGCAATGATCCCGACAGAGCGCCACCCTCCTCTCCGGGAAGCAGAAGAGCGGGGCTGAGTGAACACCTCCCACCCAGGGCGATGCTCTGCCTGGGAAGCTGGCCCTGCCCAGCGGCCACAGCTCCCTTACCAGAAACAGAGCTGGGGGGACCCGAGGCGGGAGCTGGCAGCCCAGGAAGGGGAGTGGGGCCCGGCCCTCCCGAGAACCTCCCTTTGCCACTGTCTCATAAAACAGAACATTTCTCCAGCCCAGGATCCAACGTGAGTTTGAGTCACTTGAATTCACAAACTTAAAACCAAAAGGACTCTACAGATCAGTCGTGTGACCCAGTGCCTAGTCTGAAAGTGCAGTCTCTGCCTCCGCCCACCCTGGCCACTGACAGCACTGGCCACTGGGTGACATCTCCTGTGTTTGTCTCTGTTCTTTCCTTTCTCTTCTCTGTCTTTGGACTCTCCATCTGTGGGACGAGGCTTTGGCCTGCTCTGTTCTCAGTGCTGTAAACACGAGGCACAGGATAAATGTTTGCTGAGTGAATGGATGAGCCCCTAGTTTCCAAAGCTGTGGGGTATTCAGCACGTTCCCAAATCTCTCTCTGGGACTCAGTTTCCCCAGTGAGCAGGAGATGTGTGCTGAGGACCAGCAGCCTCTAAGGCATAGGCCACGTGGCCATGTGCAAACACCTGGGTGCTGTCCCATCTCACATGACCGTCGGGACCAAGCTCCAGCCAAGGGCTTGGGCCCCCTGACGGGGAGCCCTGGGTTGGTGAAGACACAGTGGGCACAGGTACTGGGCTCTGCTCCAGGGGAGCACACAGTGGGCGTGGATGGCAGGCCTGAGTGGGAACTGAGGGTATGGGAGATGCCTGCTGGCCCGGCCCACCTTCTTGCCCGGGGACCACTGTGCTGTGGCCCATCCTCACCCTTTGCCCACACCAGGCTCCTCGAGGAACAGCTGTGATCCGGGATCCTGCCCCCTGCTCTCTGGTGGGGCCTGGGAAGGGTGCAAGCATGTTCCTTTCCTACAGCCACGCGGAGCCCTGGTGGCAGACCCAGGCACACACACATCCCAGCTCAGGAGCCTGTGCTCGCTGTCCCCGTGTGGGTGGAAGAGTTCAGGACACATGGGAGCAGGGGGCACTGGGCTGAGAGAATGCCACTCTGGTCTGGGTCCATAGTCACTAGGGTAGGGAGGGGACACAGGAGCTAGCTCTGGAAGGCGGAGGGGGCACCCAGCAAGTGTTTCTGGGATGCACCGAGGCTGTGGGTCAGGGTGCCCAGGGTAAAGGGAGCACTGCCTCGCTGAGGGGGCAGAGTCGGAGGACAACGGGACGCGCGAGGGTTAACAGCAGCTTGGAAAACACCAGCCCCTCCTCCAGGGGAGCCTCCCTCCTGCCAGCGCCTAGGAGGAGTCAGATAAGCCATCTGAGCTACATGGTAGGACAACTCTGTGTCTTTTCAGACGCTGTGGGTGACACCTCTGAAAAACAGGAGATAACATTTCGGAAGCGCAGGTAGCATGACAACGTCACCGTCACCGCAGCCTGTCAGGCGGGCAGGTGGCTGTCAAGGGCAGAGCAGCCATGCAGCGTAGGGTGAGGGTGGAGAGCCAGGCACACGTTCCAGCTTCCGTGGAGAGTGGAGCCTAAATTACCCACGGTCTCAGCCCTTCCAGGCTGCCGTGACAAGCCGCTGATATCAAACTGAGTTATGCCCCAAACCAGGCCGAGGGCGCTGAATCAAGCAGCTTAGCGCCTTTGCATATTCAAACCAGGCCCAGCGCCATAAAATACACAGCGTAACAGCTGCCCGGGGCACATTCCTCTAAGTTATTTTGGTGGTTGGTTGCTACAGTAGCAGATTTTAGAGGGGCTGAAAGCTCTAGGCCAGCTGGGCCTCTAGCTGGACAGTGACGACCTGCTCAACCAAGCTGGGAGGTGGGGACACTCAGGCCCATGGCCTCCGGCCTGGCTCTCCCTGGGGTGCAAAGTCTCCCTCTGACCACCACCTCTAAATCACCATCCTGGCCATGACCCTCAGATGGGGAAAGAGTCCAAATAAACCTGGGTGCTCTCCAGAGACTTGGCACCTGCTCCTCTGACCCTGACCCAGGGCTGGGCAGGTCAGCAGGGCAGTAGCTGGTGACTCCTGATTGCAAAGCCACGGGCTCAGGCGGGGTGAGGCCTTGTCCCTTCCATCTGTGAGCCACTTCTGCCTCTGGAGGGCAGTGGGCCTGCCAGCCCTGGGGCCTGCGCAACAGGCAGGGGTCTCTGACGGCTCCTGGAAGTCTGTGGACCCTGCGTGAGCCCACGCTGCCTGGGAGAGTGCTTGGGGCAGGTGGGCCCTATCTCCCTCCTCCCTGTGGTGGGCCTGTCTGGGCCTGGACTGGTGCTGGCCAGTGCCTCTTGGCCTCTGCCGGCTCATCCTAGGGCTGTTGTTGAGCTGGTGTTCACCCAGCAGGGGCAGGAACCCTGCCCTGGAGGAGGGCACCTGCTCCTGCCTGGCCTGTCCACCCCACTGTCTCCCTGACACCCCAGCTGGGTGCCTGGAGGCTCCCCAGGGAGTTCTGGCCTCGGTGGTGGCAGCTGAGCCGATGCACAGAGGGGCCAGGAGATGCACGGCCAGCGGGGATGCTGCTGGTGGATCTGGGGGGGCTCCTCCCGCCTCAGTTCAGGGTGGGGACCCTTCATACCCCCTCCCCCACAAGCTGTCCTTCCTCAGCCAGGGCCTGGATGTGCTCGGCATTGAGGATCCTGCAGAGCAGTTAGTGCCGTGTCTGGGTCACACCCCAAGCATGGAGGGCTGGAGCTTCCCGTGCCCTGTCCCACCTTCACAGTCTGCAGGCCTCCCAGGTGGCCCTCCTGACACACTGGCCAGTGAGGTCCATGCCCATCTTCCCTTCGGTGGCCTCCTGCAGGCCTGGCCCTGCTCCTCCTCTTGCCCCCAGCTCTCCCTCATTCTCTTTTCCTGTCAAGCTGCCCACTGGGCCCCGTTGGCTCATGATCTTCGGTCAGCTGATGGTGCCATCGCTGATTTGACAGAGAAAGCCTAGTAGTTCATTACTGAGCTCACGGGTCACCAAGCTCGGTGACACTAGGTCTGAAACCAGCTGAAATGCAGAGCAGCCCCTGTGATCTGGAAGGTACCCCTCACGATTCACTCCCGCTGACCCCTCCCTGTCCGGCCAGCTCTGCCCTCACAGCTGGTTTGGGGGGCCCAGGCTTTCCTCTTGACCCAGATGGCTGTGGGTCCTCAGGGCCTGAAGGGGTCACAGACATCTCATTTCAACCTCGGCTGAAGCCCAGAGGGGACAGGGATTCCCCCCTGCCCATGATGCCATGGGTGACCTGCAGGTCACTGCTAGCCTTTCTCTTGAGCTCCTAGCCTAGGTGGTTCGGCAGTGTGGGCCTCCTGGGGCACAGGTCCAGTTGGGGTAGAGCAGGACCCCACACAGAGCCCCCAGGCCCTGCCCCTCACTTGCCCTTAGGAAGAGGGAACAGTAACTCCCTGGGGGCGAGGGGAGGAAGCCAGACACGACCCCGCGCCAGCCTGCCCTCAGCCTGGGCTTGGCCTCTGGGAGCCGACACCAACTTTGGAGGGAGCATGTGTTGATTTCACACAGAATCCCCAAGCAACAGAAAAGGCATGTTTCCCTGAGAAGAGCAGAGAACCATGCTCTCATCCGAGCGAGCGCTCAGACACGTTCCGGAAGTGAGTGGAGTAAGACTCGTGATTCCTCCTGGAATCTCAGGCCAGGACTGGAGAGCTGCCTGGGGCTGGAGTTCAGCTAGATGTAGGGAGGGGGCACTGGGCCTGCTTCATGGGGGATGCCAGACTCCGGACCCCCAGGGGACGGTGAGTGCTCCTGCACCGACAGTGTGACACTGGCCGACCCTGTGGCTGCCCTTCCTCCCAGGACTCCCCTACACAGACCCACCCCCAACCCGCCTCCCAGGACTATCTGCAGCCTTAACAGCCCCACTGCCCAGCTCTGAGCTTTGCTCCTGCGAAAGTAGGAAGCTAGCGCCAGGCTCCCCGCCTCCCTCTGCCCCCTGATCCTTTAATCTGAGACTATTAAAGCTCCATTCCACTCCTATTGGTAAACCATCAATCACCGGGGCCAAGCAGCTGGCGTGAGCGCCCTGCAGGGAGGGCAGCCCGCAAAGGGGGGCTGCAGCTTGAGGGCTGGGGGCAGGAGGGCCCCGGAGCCTCCCCTCCCCGGGCAGGGCAGGGGCTGGGAGGTTCTGGGCCTTGAGAAGGACAAGCCTGCTGGGTGGGGGACAGGGGCAGAGGGGTGTGTCTGGGGTGCACTGGAGGTTCTGGGGGTGGGGAATGGCCCAGGATCCTGGGAGGGCTGCCCTGTGAGCCCAGCCTCCCCCAGGGGGACAGTGCCTTGGCGCCACCTCCTTCCTGAATGGCCCTCGTGTGGGCAGGGGTGGACTTTCTCTCCGGGCAGCTGAAGCTCCCTTCTCTGCTCTGACGCCAGGCCCCCGTTCTCCCTCCCCATGAGCCCCCCGGCCCGGGTTCCGGGAGGGAGGGTCGGCGGCCCTTTAAGCCCGCCTTTACCCAACAGCAGCAGCTTGGTGCTTGTAGGATTATGGGTCTTTTTCTTAATTAAAAAAATCCAATTAAATTAAGATATCAGAACTAAATAACGCTCGAGTCATTAGTGTGACTTTTATCTTAATGACTACAGCTGCCGAAATCCTTCTTTAATTTTGTGGCCTCCTGCCACAGCGGCTGCGGGCGAAGGGGCTTCCCGGGATGCCAGCCTGGCCTGGCAGACCCCAGAGGGTGGGCCAACTAATCGGAGGCCTGTTTCCTCTGCCTCCAGGCCCCACCCTGGGGCTAGGCCGGCTTGTGTGGGGCAGGGAGGTGTGGGGGCGACTCGCCTCCTCTTTAGGACTGACGGGCTTCCCCCAGCGCTGTGGGCACCCTGTGCTTGAAGGAACCACAGTGGGCCCCTGAATGCTTCTAAGAATTTTCCCTGGAGGAAAATCCCTCCTTGTGTTCTGGAGCCAGGGGAGCACGGCCCAGACCCCGCCAGGCCCCTGCTCTGCGCGGTGGAGGGCCATGGCTCGCTCGCTGGCTCTTACTCGTGATCCTGTGGAGCAGCAGGGCGCCTGCTGCCATGTTCACAGGGAAGTGCCAACTGCTCGGGGACTGCGTCTGCTCCTGCCTGGGCGAGGAGGCAGAGGTCCTGGGGCTGTGGGCGGGGATCAGGCCCAGGCCAAACCGGTCTGGGGAGAGCTGGGCTCTGGGAGCAGGAGATAAGGAGCTTCCAGAACCTGCTCACGGAAGGGGCTGCTGCCACAGGAGGGTGGCTGGGGGGGGCAGAGCGCCAAGCAGGAGGGCTCCTGGGGGCGCTTCAGCTCTGGACTCCACCCACAGAGGGGGGATGGAGACAGGCTGAGAGCCACAGGACCCACACGGCCAGAGCTCAACCAAGTCTTTCTGGGGACTGGGCCTTGGTTGTCCCCTAAAAATGATCACTGTTGGGGTGAAGGCAGTGAGGGAAGCACAGAGCCAGTTTGAACTTTCTGGAAACTGTAGCTTAGCTTGACCCTTGGCCCTGGCCCTTTGTGACCTTGAAGCCTCCAAACCTCCTGAGTCTCAAGACCACCTCCTCGTCTGAAGGAGCAGATAAACAAGAACACCTGTCCCACAAGGCCCCCATGACGGTTTGGAAACTCTTTCCCAGGGGTCCCCTGAAAGCTGTGGCCTAAGTGTGTGTGGGGGGGTGGAGTGGTGAATGCGCAGTCTGGGGGAGGCCCTCCGGGTCTCCTGGGTCTAACTCCAGACGAGACCCACTTGTGCGGAAGGGGCCTTAGGCAGGTGGAAGGCTGAGCTGGTGGCCGCTGGTCAGGCAGAGGACAGAGCACACACCCCAGACCCTGCAGGAGGCCAGGGAGTCTGCAGAGCAGGGACCATGGTTTGGGATGGGGCTGGGATGGAGTGACCACTGCAGGTATCCAATGGACAAGGGCCTGCAGGTCGTGAGGCCAGACGACAGCTTTCCACTGTGGCTGCTGTGTGGATTGCAAGAGTGCACTCAGGTGGCCTGTCAGGGGCCTGGGAAGGTGTACTAACCATGCAGGTTTTCTGTGTCCAGTTGTTCTGACATACAGGGGCATGTTGACCCTGGAGGATGGCTCCTCCCAAGATGGCCAGTTCCTAGAGGCAGAGAAGGACTCTTGCCTGGGGCCTTCCTTTCCTATGCAAACCAACCACACAGAGCCCACACCCACCACCACATCCCTCTCAGACTCCCTAGGGCCACTGTCCACCTGCCCTGATCTCCCCAGGGCCAGGTACCACCACCACCTGCCTGCCCTGGTGCCCAGAGGAACTGTTCAAACCAGCCAGTCCCCTGCCTGCTCACCCTGCCCCACCTGGTCTTTCCCATGGAAGCTATAGTAAAGACTGCCCACTCGCTCTCTCCAGACTGACCCTGTAGCTTCTGTGTCTCTAGCCGGCCTTGTCCCATTGGGACTGAGACAAACCACTTTTTCAAAGATACTGTCTCCTGATCTGTTGGCCTTGCACAGTTGAAGGGTGACAAAGTCTACATGTGGAGACAGAATTGTGGCGGCTCATATTGGGCTGCAGGAGGATGTTTAGGACAGTAGACAGACAGGTTTGATGTCGAGGGTCAGGCGCATGGCTGAGGTGCTGGGGAGACCGGGCACCGTGAGTACAGGCATGAGCAGGCCACCAGGGGGCCTCTGTGAGGGGAGTCAGTCCACAAAGATAGAGAAAAACTTCTAGAAGCTCCGTGGGACCTTCCAGCTGCTAGGTCTTTGGGTCAGAGTTCTAAGCCTGAGGCTTGGGGCACCCAGACCCTGGGGCCATCAGTCCTGGGGCCCAGGAGAGAATGGCCTTCGGACACAGTCCTGGGTCTTAGGAAGGAAAAAGAAGAGAGAGGCTGGGAGGGGCCCAGGTGGCAGAGGGCCAGGAGGCCCACTGGCCAGCAGAGGGCGGGGAGAGAAGGGGCCACCTGGGCTCCAAGAAGTTCTGGTCCCAACTGCCTTCTGGGTCATGCTCATGTGCACCCCGAATGGCCTTCACTTTGATAATGGGAGCAAGTGCTGCCTAGATTTTCGTGGCCCTTCCTGTCTATCAATGCCACCAGCTTCCTCTGGCTCTAAGTGAGGGAGGGTCACATGGTCAGGATGGCGCCCCATCGCTGTGGCCTCAGCTGTGCGGGAGGCGACCCTGGCTGTGGTACCTGGGAGCTGGCCGAGAGGTGTCTGCTTTCGCACATCGTTACCCTGTGTTGACAGAGGCAGCCGATGATGCTCCGAGCCCCTTCCCACCTCCATTAGCAGATTGTTTGAAAAACATCAGAAAAACTCAGCGCTCAGAGCTGAGCCCGCCATCGCCATCAGGTTTGGGCAGCCCTGGGGCTTCTTCCTGACCTAAGGAGCGCTGGGTCCTGCTCTTGGGGAAGCCAAGGTTGGTCCAGGACCTGGGACAGCGCCCCAAGATGGCTGAAGCTTCCATCCAGCCTGTGCTCAAAGGCAGTGCGGAGGAGAGGGGAGGGCCGCATGTTGCTCCTGGAGGGGGACAGAAACCGGGAGGAGGAACCCAGAGGAGGGAGGCAGGGACAGCAGGTGTGAGAGTGGGCAAATCCCTGGGCCGCCTGCACAGTCTCTGCTGACAGCTGACAGCTGCAGGGCCAGGCTGAGAAGGACTCAGATGGGGCTCAGCAGGACCTGTGCTGGATCTGCTAGTAATGTCTGCCCCGGGCAGGGGAAGAAGGCAGCTGGTGGAGCGGCCCCTGGGGTTTCAGGCAAGTGGTTCAGAACTAAGATGGGAAGAGCGAGGCTGCCTTCCAGAGCTTCCCTACGGCTCTGCTCTGTGTCCTTTTAGAGCATGCTCTCATCTGCAATGACCCTGACCAAGCAGGACTGGGTCCTGTCTGACTCACCACGGGTTACAGCCCCCAGGACAGGGTCTGGTCCTTGTCATACCTGCTAAATGATAGGCTGTAGGAGGGAAGGAGAGTGGGGTGCAGGAGCGGAGGAGCATGGACCACTCTGGGGATCCCTCAGCCCTGAGCCAGCAAAGAAGCTTGAAGGAGACACCTGGGGGTGTGCCTTCCTCCTTCTGCATGATCAAATGAGCCTGCAGTCGTCTGGCAATTTCCGGCTACCACCTCCAGGCCGTCCTCAGTATCCATTTCCCTCTTTCCCTTCTGCACCCACACCCTCCCTGCAGCGTGCCCTGGAGCAGAGCCCACATCCAGGCACTGTGGGGCCACCTCTTTATGCCACAGGGATCCTGAGTACAAACTCCCCAGGGATGGGGCAGGGGACCCAGGTTTGGCGGCTCAGCCCAGGCAGGATGCATCTGCGGCCTCGCCCCCTGCATTGAGCTGCTCACTCAGGCCTGGGCTCCCCCTTAGCAATCAGCCCCTTGAGAAAGTGACCTCCCTTCCCTTGAGTTCTAGGTCACTTCTGTGCAGAAGAGTGGCCTTGTTGGAGCACCTGCCTGGCGGGGCTTGGTGCTCTGCCGGGAGCGTCTGGGGAGCTGCCTGCCCTTTCCTGGGGTTCCCCCCAGTTTCTTTCCCATCAGGCCCTCTGTGAAGCGCGTGCAGAGCAGCTTGACCCGGGCTCTGTTTGTGGACAGGGCATAGCACAGAGGGCAGGGCCTGGCGCTGGGGGCTGATCTTGGCTTCTCCCCCACTTCCTGTGGGTTCCATGCTGTGGGACCCTGGAGCTTCCTGACCCAGCCCCAACCTTCGCGACTCAGTAAGCGTCTGGCGGCTGCTGTGACGATGTCCTTGGTTTTGCTCAAGGGCGGACCACCTCTCCCTCTCGCTGCCTTCATGCCGTCACCCACCAAGGCCCAGAATTCGCTCCCTTGAGCTTCCTGCATGGCGGGCCCTGCTCCCCCCACCGAAGGCACTATAGCCTCTCGCCGCTCTGAGAGCCATTTGAAGTGGCTATCCCTTTGTCCTTTGTCCTCACAAGCTGGGGGGAGAGGGGCTGCCACCAGACCTCCCGCTCAGCCTAACAGCACAGCACAGGCGGCTCTCTGTATTTATTGGACAGTCACCGCCTGGTTGGCCTTTGACCCTGTGGAGGCCACCCCAGCACAGAGTCCAGGGCTGTGGCAGGCTCTCCACCACTCATCTCCACACCTGGCTCCCTGCTTTGCTTCACTGCATAATTGGGGAGCCGCAGGGGCTGTTCCAGAGCCCAGCAGGACAGTCGGGCCCCACCTGCTTCCTGTTACACAGCAGCCGCTGGGACACCAGGGCAGTGACCCGGGTGGGGGGGCTCTGCGTGGGTCAGGAAGCCAGGTGGGTGGCTTGGGGACTTCTCCCCAGCTCCCTCCTGCAGGTTTTGTAGGTTGTGCTCTGCTCTGCCCTCCTCGGAGGTCAGGTGCACACCCAGGATGACACTGCACCCCAATCAGGATGTGGCCAAAGGGTGGAGAAATGGGGGCGTTATCTGCCAGGTATGTGGCAAGCACCACCGCACTGGGCAGAGGTGGAGAGAGGGTGGCTGGGGTCCTGTCTGGGCCTCAGGGCCTCGCATGCTGCCTCGTGGGGTGGGGGCACCACTCTCTTGCTCCAGAGCTAGTCCTTGGGAGACTACTTCTCAGAGCTGGGCCAGTCCCTCTGGCTGTCGCCCTGCTGTCCAAGGAAGCAGGTGCCCCTTGAGGCCAGATAGCGGATCAAGCCCCAGCTCCACCATTTCCTGGCCTGTGCCTGTGCGGGTCTTGGAGGCTCTCTGGGCAGAGGGATGTGCAAACCTGCTTCAGGTTGTCCGGAGGATGGAATGAGAGGACTTCGGAAAGCAAGCAGAGTGGCCCCAGCAGGGTCTGCACTGGAGTCCGGTTCTGTGAAACGCCCCTCCCATGTTTTTCCCTGGGCTTGGCTCTGCTGGGGCCCAGGCAGACAGGGCGGCCTGAGGTGTGCTCCTTCCCCTCGAGCACCAGCAGCTGGGAGACCCGAGAGGCGGGTGGGGAGCAGCAAGCCCAATGCCAGGGACCAGGCGGGGCCCAGGGCCACAGGAGGCCCAAGGCACACGCAGGCAACCCCAGGGGAGTCAAGCCACTTCAAGTCCCCCTCTGGAGTGTCAGGAGTGTCCCCCAGGTTGGGTGGGAGAGGCTGGGAACCTGCCGTGCAGGTCTGACCCCAGCTCTCCAGGCAACTCCGGTGGCGTGTCCTGTGGTGGACGCGGAGAGGAGCGAGGTCAGGGAGCAGGTGCATCTCCCGTCCGTGCCCTGCATCCCCCTCCCCACAAACAGTAGGTTCGCACGCTCACACACATGCGCACACACACACACGCACACGCACACACGCACGCACACACACTCTCACTGGTGTGCCCTTCAGTTCTGCAGCCTGGTTCTGGAGCCCAGAGGGGCACTTGGTGAGCACCCTCCTCCTGCCCGCTGTCTTCTGGTGGGGAGCCTGTGTGGGGACTGGCCAGTGGGAAAGGCCGGTAAGCATGTGCTCGCTCCCCTTTCTGTGGGGTGACCGTCACCACTGGCCTTTCCAATCAATCCTGCTTTACCTTCCAAGGAAGTGCTGGGCGAGGGCAGTCCCTGTGTCTGCTCAGTCCAGGGCTTAACAAGATCCCATTAAAGTAAACTGGTGCCTCCCCTCCCCTGAAAGGAGCCAAAGGGACAGGGTGACAGACAGAGGGACCTGTCCATGCTGCTGCTGGGCCTGGGAGGGAGGGTCAGGAGGGACAGGCAGGTAGGAGGCACTGGGAGCCTCGCTCAGGACTCTGGAGCAGGGCCACACTCCTAAGGTGGACAGCAGGGAGGGTCTCCAGGCTGACCCTTCCTCACCAGGCCCCGGGCCATCCTCTTGTCCTTCCTCTCCCAGGCCAGGGCCTCCAAAGAAGGGTCTGCACCTAACACTCCCCTCCCAGTGGCCTTTGGGTCTGGCTTCTCTCCTTGCCACTCCTTGGAGGCTGTGGATTTGGCATCCTGGTCTAAAGACACGGGTCAGTCTCACTCTCCTCTCTGGCCTTGGGCCAGCATCCCTCACCCAGCCCCTCTAGAACTCCCCCCCGGGGGTCTGCACTGCCTCCCCCGGTTTCCCTCCAGCCCCCCATGCCCTCCTCCTCCTGTGGTTCTGTCTGGGCTCCTCCTCCTGACCCGTGTCTGTCCATCTCCTCTCCTCCTCCTGACCCGTGTCTGTCCACCTCCTTTCACAGGTGCTGTGGTCCTGAGCCAAGCCTGGGTGCTGGCCCTCAGGGGTAGGGATTCCTCACAGACTGGCCACCCGTCCTCACACTCTTATTCTGTGTCCCTTCTTCCCACAGCGTCGGTCACTTCCTGATGTGCAGAGTGACCTCTTTTTGCTTTCCGCTTTTCCCTCGGGGCCCAAGCTATCTTTGATTCACTGTGAACCCCAAGGGTCACTTGAGAACGTCGTCTAGTGGACGGCAGCGTTGCAGTGACACTGAGCACACTCACAGCGAGACCTTGGCTTCTAAACACCACTTTCCATGAGAAGGCATCAGGGTTCCCAGGGCTCTGGGGAGAATTCGCGGATTCTAGGGAACGTCTTGGTCGGAAAGCAGGGCAGGGCTCAGATCGGGGCATCTATCAAGGGACACAGAAGCCTGTGGGAGCTGAGCCCACTCCCCGCCCAGGACAAGTGACCATCAAAATGAACAGCAATAGCAATGGATTATAATCCACTGAGTAAAACAGGAAACCATGAGTGCGTGAAATTATAAAAATAAATGAATAAACTGAAGGTTTGACGAGCAACAGTCTTAAAGAGCCTTCCTACAAACACTTATTAACTAAGAAGAGAAAAATCCCACACAGGGATAAGCCTTGCAGATAAGGCTTTACCTAGTGACCACAGGGAGCAGCCCCAGGGAGGGGTGACCTGCCAGTTCTAGGCCACAAGCCAGAGCCCAAGGACCCTTCTGTGAGATTCCTGCTAGAGATGTACAACCAGAATCCAGTCATGTGCAGCCATCAGACAACCTCAAAGCAAGCGACAATCCGCAAAATAACTGCTCTGTGACCTTCAGAAAATGATGAGGTCATGAAAGTCAAGGACAGAAGGAAGACTGTTCCAGAAGGAAAGATGAGACTGGGACATGTGGCGCTGACTGCAGCGGGACATGCAGTAGAACTTACTGGAAGACTTGAGGATCAGTCAGGTAGCTCCCTGCTTGAGAGTTCTGATGTGGTTCTGTAGAGTGACCCTGTTCATAAGAAACAGACACTAAAATATTCTGGGTGGGTGACGGGTCCTCAGGTTGACGGCTTTCAAATGGTTCACAACAAGGTTTCTCTGAACTGTCCTCCCAACGTTTTAGTAAGTTTGAGATCGCTTCAAAATTTAGGAAAACATGAAAGAGACGAATAGAAAATCAAAGAAAATCAACAACGATAACCGCATGAACCACTTAAGGTTCCAATAAAAAGACTGTAGGCGAGACACAAACTGGCTCGGTAACACACGTCTTGGGGTGTGAGGGACAAACTTCAGCGTCATGGAAGACTCTCGTGGGAGGCTGTTCTAGTCTGGAGAGCTGGGCACAGAGGAGGTCGCATGCTGACCTCTGAGTATCACAGGAGTGAGATGAGCCCAGTCACCAAGCCTGTCACCAGGCAGAGATGGCCCGGGCCCCAGCGCCAGGGGGAAGAACCCTCCACAATCAGGTCCAACTTCAGGATTTGTGGGGCCTGGAGCAAAACGCAAATGTGTGCTGCCTTGTCCAAAACTGACTGAGAATTTAGATCGCATAGGCTTCAGGCCTGGAAATCAGCCCTTAATTTTTGCCATTTTTGCTTTAAGAACTTGCCTTTTCACAATACTCAAAGATGAGAGGTTTATGCACAAGGACCATCATCAGAGAATGATTTCTAAGGCTTAACACTGGGAGCTCATCAGTGTCCAAGAAAGAACTACTAGTAAATCAGGGTATATCTGTAAAATGGAATATTATGTAGCCATTAAAAACCATGTTCCAAGGAATATTGAATGACACAAGAAATATTGTTATATAACGGTAAGTGAAAGAAATACAAAACACTAAGCTACACATGTATCATATTATCAGTTTTGCAAAAGAAAAATAGTCTTCTGCTTAGTATAGAAAAAGACTTGTAGGAAATAGTCCAAAATGGAAACAGGTTTTGACTGTGGGTGAAGGAATCATAGGTGATTGTATTGCCGTTTGCCTACTTTCCTGTATCTTACGAATGTGTCTAATTAGAAAAGTATTTTGAAATATTAAAAAAAGATATCTTCGTTTGTTATAATGAGCTTGTTTATCTTTGCAATGAAACATTTTAATAAAGAAAGAGGTAAAGACAAAAATTTAAAAAGGACCTGCGTGGCACCAGTGTTTATAGTCACGCCCCATGTGTGGGCGTGAGCTTGGTTGTGGAGGGACTTGGGCAGTGGTGAGAAGCAGGGACGATGGTGTCCACATCCAGGGGCTCGTCCTCTCCGTGCACAGAGGAGCGAACCAACGCTGGAGGTGGAGGGGTCTCGGTGGGCAGAGGCCCCCATGGACCTCTCCCTGGGATCCGGAAGGACCTGAGCCAAGCAGAAGTCCGTGGGGCACCAGGGCTGCCCAGCGTGGGAGCACAGGACAGGGAGCACGGGGGCTGGGGGTGAGCCGGCCACCTCCCACGTGACCCCTGTGTTTCCGAGGGCGCGCAGGGGAAGATGTTTGCAAAACGTGTTACCCTTTAATCAGCCATAACTTAAAAGGCAGTGGCAGGTTCTAAGTGATCGATACCACATTGTAATAATTTCAAGCAAACAGAGATTTATACTCCGTGCACCTTGGACAGCAATTACTTTATTCTTCTAATATACTTGTGATTGCGGCTTTATTTTCACTTAAAGCAATTTGCTTTATTGACCAAATCAAGTCCTTGTGGCCATAATCTCAACCCTTCTCCCATGTCCAACTCAGGGATCCCAGTGCCCATCAATAATTATGACAACGGTGATGGTTTTTCCCCTTAGAGCCAGGACACTGTTGACGAGGTTGTCTTGAGGTGTCGCGTTCTGGGCCTCCCTTTTCTGGGTTGGGAGGACCATGTGGGGGGCTGCTGGTCCATGCTCCAAGACTCAAGTCAGAAAGCAAATCCCAAATGTGAGGAAGGAACAAGGAAGGGAAGGAGGAAAGTGAGAGGAAGTAAGAAAGGAAGAAGCCTGGGGCCGGTGTACACCTGGGCCACATGCAGCCAGAGCCTGGAGGAAGGTCACTTTGTCCTGCTCAGCGCAGCCCCGCATCTTTTTTTGGAAAGCAGGGGACCCTGTGTTCCTCGGTTCTTCAGGTCGACACGCCCAGGGCAGGTTGGGGGCAGCCACTGGGGGTGCCATTAGCCAAAGACCAGTGACCCTCTCCCTCCTCATGACGGTAAAGCAAATTCATACAACTCCTCGACCAACTCATTCAACTTCAGAGAGGTGGGTCAAAACCTCTAGGATCCAGTCAGTTAATCATGGCCCAGAGTTGCACTTGGCCTTCGAGTCTCAGCAATAGTTTTCTTGACCTTTTTAAACTACGTAACTATCCCTCAGAAACCTTTAACTCACTGCATTTTTCATCCTCAACTGGTCCGTGGCTTCCCCACTGCACTCTGGGAAGGGCCAGCAATTAGACCCGTGAGTCCAGGTCAGCGTCCCTAAGAGGCCGAGGCAGGAGAGGGGGCTGAGCCGGCTGCGGTGCAAAGCGAGAGCTGCATCCATCACACCTGCCCCTGGAGAGGGCAGATCTATGAACTTCTGGCCTGGGGGCTGGGACCTGGTGCCTGGGGGGGCAGGACTGCTACTCTCCTCTTGCCTCTGCTGCCCACCCCCCGTCCCCGTCCCCATTTGGGAACACTGCTCTCTGCAGGCAGGTGGAGGACACAAGGAAGTCCAGCCAGGAGCTCAGGGGGTTTGTGGCAAAACTCTGAGTTAGTTCCATAAAACTAGTAAAATCTGGTTCCAAAAGTGAGCAACCCTGACAAAGCCCTGCCTATACTCCAGACCTAATACTGAGCCCCAGTCTGGGCTCCCTGGGCTGTAGTTCCTAGATATCATCCATCCACCCACCTACCCACCTGTCCATCCATCCACCCATCCATTCACTTACCCATCCATCCATTCATCCATCCATTCACCCACCCACCCATCTATCCATCCATCCATCTGCCCACCCATCCATCCATCCATTCATCATCCATTGGCCCACCCATCCACCCATCCACCCATCCATCCATTTGTCCATTAGATTAATTATTCATTGAGTTTCCAATGTCCCAGGCGGAGGGCATGTACTCATGGACCAGATGCTGCCTTGCCGTGGGGCTGGATCACATCAACAGGAGCACAACACACTGAGTGATACACACAGTGAGGGGCAAGTACAGGGTTCAGAGGTCGCCCAGGGGAGGGCGTGGTTAACTTTCTGGACCGTGCGGCTTCCTAGAGGAGGCAGCATCCTAGCTGGGTTTTGCAAGAGGACAGAAGTTTGCCAGATGGTTCCTGCAATAACAAGGGAGCCCAGATGGGAGTCTCAGCTCGGTGGCCACCCTTCTGGTGTCCCTCTGACAGGCGATGCCCATCAGGCCTTCCCCCTCAGGGTCCTTCCGTGTGAGACCTCAGAGGGGGCAGACATGTGCGTGGAGTAGTAGGCCAATTATGTGCGTGACCAGCGGCACCGAGAGCGGAAGTGTTTTGCACTGCTCCCCTTGCACATCACACACAGGGAACCAGGCTGCACACACTGCGTGGCACACATTCTAGGAGGCGCCAGGCCCACAAACCGTGATGTGGTGTGTCCCTGGGACAGCTGTTCAGTGCAAAGGCTCTGGGAAGGATGTTCCTCACTCCACAGAGAAATACGCTGCATGCTCTCCCTGCAAACACGCGGCCCCCCTGCGCTATATTTCGTTCCCACTTTTGGATAAAAAACCTAGGTAGAGAGAAATATTTCTCTAAGAAAAACCACAGGGCAGGCACCGTGAGGAACAGCGACTGCTCCTCTTCAGAGCACCTGGGAGAGAGCGTGGGTTGGCCTGGGAAGCTGTCCTGTCTCGTGGGCTGTCCATCCCTCCTGCCTGGAGCACACTTGCGGGGACTTAGGTCTATGAGGTTGGGTCTTCTGAGTTTTCAAGAAAAGTCATAACCCTGGGGTCTGGTGCAAGATTCTCAGATTTTTTTTTATGTTGCTCACGATGCCAAACCCATTGGAAGACTCTGGGCTCACTGTGAGCTTCGCCCTGGGTGGGGGCAGGCTCTGTCACTTCCAGCTGTCATCTCCAGGAGCAGCTTTGGACAATGAGCGGGAGGGCAGTTGGGACATGGAGCAGGCGGGACCCAGGATTCAGACCCGTCTAACGGGGAGCGGTTTGCAGCTAAGGGACCCCAAAGACTGGAGGCCTGAGAAGTCAGTCCTCCTCCAGTGTGGAATTCGAAAGCTGGTCGTCAGCTGTCTGGCGCAGCCTGATGTGGGGTGGTCACTGGGAGACCAGTGATACAGTTCCACCCCTGCATCATAATCAGAGGCAGGCCCAGGTTGTTGAGTCTGAGGTCTGTATAACTGGGGTTTCCTTTTAAAGAAAAAGAATACATAGCTTAGAATATAAGCTGGTCCTGGGTCCTGGCGTGTGCCTGTGACAGTGGTCTTTTCTCCCAGTTTTGTGTTCAGTGACAGGTACAGAATGAACATCCCTAATCTAAAACCCTGAAATCCAGAATACTCCAAAATCTACGACCTTTTGAGTGTGGATGTGACACTACAAGAGAGATCTTCCACATCATGAAACTTTGTTTCACGTACAAAATTATTAAAAGTATTCTGTAAAACTGCCTTCAGGTGAGGTGTATACTGTGCACCCGAAACATACATGAATCGTAGGGTCCCGTCCCCAGATGTCTCATAATGCACATGAAAATATTCCAAAGTCTGAAAAAAATCCAAAATCCAACAGGTTTGTGGTCCTGAGCATGTTTTTGAAATCAGCCACCATGGAACTGTTAATGCCATGGATTCGGACAGATGCTGCAAATCAGGCCTCCCCCTCCCGAGGGGCTGGTTGTTCGGCATTCCCCGGCACAGCGCGGCGAGGCACATCTGAGCGAGGGCCTGAAGTTTGAGATTCGGTACTTGATGGCAAATCTGCCTGTGGTCACAACACATTTGTCAGCAGAATCCACTGAGCGAAGAAGCAGAAAAAACACAAGAGCTGAGATACCAAGGAGGGGGAGGGAGGAGAACACAGGAAAAGACCCTCCGAAATGAAGAGGCTGCCCTTGCCCATCGGAGCTGGGAGTGAGCCGCAGAGGAAAGGTCTTTCTCCTCCTCCCAAAGGCAAGGCTGGACCTGCCGTTTCCTTCTGAACAGCGCATGGTTTGGGGGCACTTGCTAAATAAAACCATCTCCAATTAAAATCTCATTTCTTTTTAGGGGATGGAGACTGTGTCTATTTGTCTGGAGAAAAGCATTTAAATTCGTTCTAGGGGAGGCCATTCATCAGCGAGGGCAGGCTGAGGAGCTTCCGGGAACAGACTGCTCCAGTTCCTGTACCTGGTGCCCTTCATCAGCAGGAAGCTTCTCCCGGGGGAAGTGGGTCCCTTGTGCACCCTGGACTTGTCCCTGAGGCCGGGCTCCTGGAAGATAGCCTGACACACAGGCTCACCACCCACTGACCCTGAGGCAGCGCCATGTGGAAGGCTGAGTGAGGGCCGGAGCATGTAGAATGAGCCCGGCCTGAGAGGCTTCATGTGGCTGCTGCCGCTCTCTGAGCCCTGGTGGTGGGGGGGGGTGGAGGTGGGGCTCAGAGCATCCTTCAGAGTGCGGGGGACTCGCTTTGCTGATTGCCTGGGGCAGGGGCTCTGTTTGCTCAGACCTGAGGCCCATCTAGCCAAGAGTCACAGAAGTGCCCTTCACAATGAGCCTGATGCCCCGTCTGCTTAATCACGCTGCGCCCCATAAACCATGGACCAATGTGTCCCTCCTAGTTAAGCCATATGCCGCCCACTCAGAGAAGCTGCACTTATCAGCTGTGGGGGAGGAGGTGTCCGTCACAGGCTGCAGCTGCTGCTGCTGAGGGTCACCCCCGGCCACTAAGCAACCCAGCAATACCTGGCTAGGAGGAGACTGCCCCAGCCGGGGGGCCCGTGGGGAGCAAGGCCATGCTGAGGCCTAGACTGCACTCTGTATGGTCTGGGCAGCTCCCTGGAGGAGGTGGCTTCTGAGAGGTCAGAGGGATGAGAGGCAGAGCGGGCAGGGGCTCATGGAGATCAGCTCAGGGGACCCTCTATTGAGCGGGGCTTCATGTTGCAGGCCCAGGGACAGATGTGAGAGGGAAGGCTGTGGTTGATCTCCTATGTAGAAAAAGTGCTGCAGCGGACACCCAGGCCCCGTGCCTGGCCTCCCACCTGCCCTGCAGACATGTGCCCCCCACATCAGCCCCAGAGACGGTGAAGTTGCTGGAGAAGAGCAGGCACGGGTGGGGGGGGGGCACACGCACATCCTTGCCTTCTTCCCTGGGCTAGAGCCCCTCTCAAGGCCTGGCCAGGTCCAGGAAAACCAGGTCAGAAATCTGGGCTCTCCAGTTGCCTGTCTCAGGCCATCTGATAGCCTCCGAGGGAGAGGGAACCGGAGGGAAGAGACCGGAGCCCCAAGCGCAGGCCAAGAGCCACAGCAGGCATGGGTGACTTCAGGGCGCCCCTTCCTCCTGTCCTTGGATTGTGCCACAAAGCCCCTCCCTCAGCGCAGCCCAAAGTGCTGAGTCAGGTGCAGTTACCCTTGAGTGAAAATGCAGTGCAATTTATTTTGCACGAGATTCTCCACTGTCTGCCCCTTGGGAGCCGGACTCGGAGGAGGGGAGCTGTGGGGTTTTATGAGCCCTGTCACTTGACACGCTGATGATGGGGGCTGCCAGGGACGCTCGCCCACCTCTGGCCTCGTCAGCGTTTACTCTAATACCAATCGGGGGTTGTTATAGCCCAAGTCTATAAATAAATAAAGGATTTACAATTAAGGTTATTAGCATCAGGTGGAACCTAAACTTGGTAACCTCGAATTTCTCACACAGCAATAATCGCGTACCACATTTTATTCTGATTAAAAAGAAAAGACCAGATCTCCCCGCGAGCTGCACAGGCCGAGGTGCGCCCTTTCCACACCCCGGGTGGGCGAGCCCCATCCCTGTGGGGAGGTGCCTCCTTGAAAGATGCTCATGGGCCTTAGAGAACCAGTGACGGGTTCCCTAAGCCTGTGGCTGAGGGAGAGGGAGCACAGTGAGGGGGACACCCAACTCCCTTTTCTTGGTGGACTCCTCCCCTCCCCTCCCTTCCTCTCCCCCTTTCCTACCATCTGACTTCCTCTTTCCCTTCCTACATTTTTTTTTTCCAGAATCGAGATGGGATGGCTCATAGCACACAGAAGGCGTGCCTGTTCACGGGTCCCCGCATCAGGGGCAGCCGTCACCACAAGGCCTCTCCAAGGCCAGCTGCTGGTGCAGACCCCACCCCCAGCTCTTCCACCTGGGGCGTTTTGTGGCCTTGGGAAGAAGTAGGGAGGAGCCAGGGACTCAGCTCCTTTTTGCTGTGACCAAGCTGCGACCTTCACTGTGCAACCCTGGGCAGCTGGGGACATTTGTGCAGCCAGAGCCCATGCTGCAGAGGCCCCTGCTGGACAGGCTGAGACACAGTGAAGATGCAGGTGGGGGTGTGAGCAGGCAGTGCCACCCAGCAGGGCCGCCCTGAGGTCCCTTAGCTGATCAGAGGGGCCGTGACTGCCACTCACTTCCAGGAAAGTGGATTTTGTGTGAAACGTGACCCAGATTCTTGTGGACAACTGACGCGCCATCCTGGGCGGCTCTGCTTCTCGGGCTTGTGGGGAGCTGTCCTGATGTGGCAGAGCAGACGCTGGGGTGTCAGGGAGACTTAATCCTCCCTTCCCGCCAAGAGAGCTCGAGAGCGGGATGTTGATGCAAACTAAAAATAGCCTGCGTCCCCCAGCCTCGGCCTCCAGCCAGCCCCAGCTTCCCCAAGATTAGGATGATTCTCACGTAAGGAAAAGACTAATGGATTTCTTCCTTGAGGCAATTAAAAAGTGATTTGTCACACACCAAGATGTATGGCTTTGTATTGGCAGACAGGAGGCTGCCGTGGGGTGGCAGGATGGTGGGGAGGGGCCGAGGGCCTCCAGGGCTGAGGGGGTCCCCTGGGCTCTGAGGGGTGCTGAGTTGGGCAAAGGCAGGGGCCCAGCCAGGTGGGGCCTGGCCTCTGCAAAGGTCCTTTTCTTCTGGCTTCAGAGGAAGAAGCTGTCAGAAGGATTCCTGAGGCCTCGTCCTGCTGAGTCCAGGAGACCGAGGCCAGGTGACCCCCAGTTGTCCGTGTCCTCCTGCTTCTCTGAACACACTCACAGGGAAGAGACTTGGTTCCTGCTCCCCCTGCAGCTTAGAACTCTCTGCCTCCACAGGCCTTTGGGGGCAGCCCTTGCTCCCTCTGGATGGCTCCTTCAGAGGTTGGGAGTGACCATGTGGCCCTTCCCTGTCCCCTGGCTCACTCAGCCCAGGAGGGAGTCCGCAGATGGAGAGCAGCACAGTTCTGCAGGTCATGCGCCCCCTCCTGGTCTTCCCATCTGCCTGCTGCAGAGGGCAGGCCCTGGTCTGGCTCTACCCTGCGGCCAACCAGGCTGATCTGGGGCCTGATTGGAAGAGACCTGGGCAGGTGCCCACGACAGCCTGCGCCCTCTCTGTTAGGAGTAGCCTGCCCCTCAACTGCCCCCTGAGTCCTTGCTTATGGGTTCCAGGTAAAACCAGCCCTTTCTCTTCAAGGGCCCCCCAGGTAGGCAGCCCAAGAAGAGCTTCATGCCCTTCATGCCCTCAGGCCGGCCCTGCCCTTCTCCCTCGGCCCCTGGGGCCTGTCTGCTCCCCCCTTTCTCTCCCGTCACTCACTCGCTCATCTACTAAGGACAGGGCTCCTGTGGTAGCAGGCTCCATGGGCGCTCCAAGCCCTCCGCTTCTGCGGCTTTTGGTATGCGTTGATGATGCTGGGTTCCAGATGGAAGCAGAGAAGACGGGCCAGGGCAGGGTGTGGGAGGCCATCCTGGTGGGGGCACCTGTGGACAAGGCTCCCCCACCCAGGTTCTCAGGGCCAGTGGTTAGGAGAGGACTGAGGGAGGCGCCCAGGGTGCGGCGTAGACCCCGAGCTCCCTGTCAGCTAGCCAGAGTGCTCCCCGGCGAGGCCAGGCCTCTGGGGACTTCTGGAGTCACCTGGTCCCTTTGCCCCTCACCATGCCCGCTGCCCCTTTCATGCCTCTTCCCGTGGCTTTCAGGGCCTCACACATCTGAAGACAGCATCACCGGAAGCTCGGGAACCCAGCAGCTGAGGGCATTTTATAGGTGGATTAAAAATTTGCCCCAAAGCCAATGTCCCAGCCCAAAGTGTCTGTGTCTGTCCCAGACGGACACTCAGAGAGGCGGTAAAGGTCAGCCCGGCCAGCGCCCCGGGGTCTCAGCGGCTCCAAGAGCAGGGCGTGGCCTGGAGGAGCTCTCTTCTTGCTCCACAGGCTTTTGCTCATGGCGGAGGCTCGGTTTAGACTCACAGGATCAAAGGAGGCAGCGGGAGGGCCAGGGGCGGGGCCGCGGGAAGCCTTTCTCCTCAGAGTGCTTTAGCTTAGGGGACCTGGCCTGCCCCCGACACCTGCCTCTGCCTGAGAGCCCCGTGGGCCAGAGGTCGCCTCCTTCCTGGATGTGTGGCTCCTCTCCTGGGGTCCTTGGAACTAGATGCTCAGGGCTGGCGCCTCGGCAGCGCCACTGCATGGCAGCACAGGCCGACGGCACTGGACGTGGGTCCGGCTGGGCAGAGTGCGCCAAGTGCAGCTCCGTATGAGATGCTTCACCTCTCGTGAGCCCGGGCCAGTGCCTTGGCCAGCCTCCCATCCAGCGCTGAAGCTCCTGAGGCCGAGGCTGAGGGCAAACCGACTTTGAGACTGGAGGGTGCAGCCTCAGGTGCTCTTGGCTCCGTCTGGAACCGCACGCTCCCTTCCCCCTCCCTCTCTCCTCTCCTGCTGCCCTCCCACCCTCCCTCCCTCCCCTCCCTTCATCCACCCATCCTCCTGTCCTTCCATCCTTCCATCTTAATATTTATTGTGCATATTAAAGGCTTACTCAAGACTCGGTGCTGGAAGTACTTAGTGAACACCAGCCATCCCTGTTCTGTTCTTACGAACGTGGAGTTTATGTTTGGGAGGGAACACTAATGCAAATTGAGTGAGCCCTACTGCGTGCCAGACACACAGTTCAAGGTGGCAGAGGCTTGACTCCGATGCACCCCAGTTGGGATCCTGGTTTTGCCACTCTCCAGCTGTGCTGCTGGGGAAGCTCCCTTACCTCTCTGACCCTCCTCTGGGAGCTGCTGGGAGGATACCTGTGTTGCATGGGATGGTAATATTTGTGAGGCTCCCTGGAGTGGGCTTGGTTTCCATAAATCATGGAAACAAAAGTGTGTCCCCCGCTGCTAGGGACCGACAGCACACCGCTGGACATCAAATCAATAGACTTAATATTTAATAATGATCTGTTGAAAGGCACTTTGGTCAGCTCAACGCATCAGTGCCACACTAATAACAAATTGCTCCTTAAATTATTAGCCTTGGTCCCTTTCAGGAGGCTCTGGTTATGTTTGTAATGGGGAGGAGGCTGAGCCGAGGGCGGCTGCAGCCTGAGCCCAGGTGGCTGGGCGGGGCAGCAGCAATGCCACCTAGGACCTTCTGCAGGCGGGCACCAGGGCCAGAAGGGTCTTGCAAATACAGTGGGCTGAGCGGCTGAGCCCACCAGGGCAGGTGAGTCTGCCTCTCCCAGGCCTGAGGCCCAATTCAGCCCACAGTGGGCAGACGGCAGAAGGGGTGCATACTAGGGTGGGTAAGGTTGGCAGATGCCTCCACCCTGCCAAGATACCTGCCTGTGCTGGGGAACAGTTCAGCCTGTTCACATCTTGGAGTTGGCCTCATCTGGATCATGGCCACTATTTACTGAACAGTTGCTGTGTGCTGGGCCATTTAACAATTCTCCCTCCCACACTCTCTTCCTAGTGGCCCATTGCATCCTATCTCCTGGGAGCCAGCTCTAGGGTATTAGTGGTGTTGTTTGTCTCAATCTCGGGCTGTTCTCATGAAAAGAAGGGTCTGGAGGAGGGTGGGGCAGACAAGCACAGGCTGAGATTTCTGAGGCCTGAGAACCACATTCGTTCATGGGGGGCTCTTACGTAAAGGACCTTTTCCCTTAACTGATTGAGGGCATGAAGCTATGGCTGTGCCCTTGTTTTCCTGGCTCTGCATGAAGTTAGTTTCTAGTGACTTCCAAGAAGAAGTGGCTGAGTCATACCTGGGCAGTGTCTGGCCTCTTTTATACCCAACAAGTATATCTCCAAGTCAACTGTGTTATTTTCCCCTGATGTGCCCCTGACCTGTCCCTGTCCAGGGCACTGCTCCAAGATCAGCATTCCACACTATGTACTTGGCTCTTGTCCCAGCTACGCTTAAAGTTTTCCTGTCCTGGGAGCAACTTTGACCCTGGGATGCCCATCTTCTGGGTTTGTCCTCTGGCCAGAGGAGGACTGTGAGGCTGCATTGCCCATCGCCTGGTGGCTAAGAACACGACTCCATTCATCATTATTATTGTACTTTTGGTGGTGGGGGGATGGAACCCAGAGCTGTGAACGTGCGGAGCGCTCCTCCACCGAGCATCGCCCCCAGCCACACAACTGCATTCACTAAATGGCCTTCTCTGAAAGCAGTCACCCTTCTTCATGGGATGGTGAGAAGGTCTAGACAGGGTCCTCACATGGAAAGCTGGCCACAGTGGCTGGTGACTTTGGGCATCAGAATGCAGTTGGGCATGTCCCCAGGCCCTTGTTCCTAGCATGGGAGGGGGTGACAGCTGGCCCAGTGCAGGGAGAGGCTGGCCCATGGACAGGAACATCCCTGGTACTCAGAGCCCCTGTTTGAAAGGTTGGTTTCTGGGAAATACAGGCCCCAGCAGCTGAGCGAGGAGCAAAGTGGCTTAATGCCCAGTGACATAAATAGAGTCAATTATTCAGACAAAGCTCATGGAGGTGGCCAGCTTGGCTCAGGCAGGGCCATCATCCAGTACCGTCTGCTACTGGAGAGCAAGAGCCTCCCCCCCGGAGCCAGGCGTTCTGAACAGGCCCTGAACACCAACCAGCACCCAGGCTGGTGTTCTCCCAATGAGCAGTGAGCGCACGGCTCTGCCAAGTCAGAAAGCCTTACCCCTCCCTGCTGGGAGTCACTGCCACAGGGGCCCTGTCCTTGTATTCACATTCTGTCTCACCTTTGTCCCTAACTCTTAGATTTCTGCCCCTCACTCCTCTACTTTGCAAATAGCTCTCGGTGCCTCATTCTGCTCCCTCCACCATAAGGCTACCCTGCTGCTGTGAACAGGGGCAGTGTCCAGGTGACTCTAGGGCCTCCCTGAAACGGAGGATCCAAGGCCTGACGTGTCCAGCGCATGCACACATCCAGGGTGTGCAGCTGCTTAGGGAAGGGAAGCAGCAATGCCTGGCGCTCTGTTTGCAGAAAGGGCTCAGGGGAGGCGCTAGGGGCTCAGGGGAGGCACGAGGGGCTCAGCGCCGAGAGCCCCTGGAGACTGTGGGCCAGGAGGTCTGGTGACGGGCAGGGTGGTGGGGCCCGTGATAGGCAGAGTGGTGGGGCCCCTCTCGTGCCTGGAAAACCCTTTGCTGCACTTTCCGTGTCTCTGCCCAGGAAGCCTTCGGTGGGTTTCTTATCTTTATTTAAAATGCTGCTATTTTGTTCATCATGGATTTTTTTATATCAAGTTTGACTTCAAAAATATTGCACTGATATATTATTTGGCCTGACATCTGACTTTTTTGGGAGGTCCCTTAAATTTTGCAGCCAAGGAAGTAAGCACATGCTTTATCTAGACCTAGTGCTGGGGTAGGGGATCAGCTGTGTGTCCCACACTGTCCTGCCTGCTTCCTCCTTCAGGCTGTGAGCAGCCACCAGGCCACCCTGCCAGCCTGGCCATAGGCAGTAATCTGCGTACAGCCGGGGGGTGGATGCTGTCGGAGGGAGTGCTCGGTTGTCAGGGCTATCTGGCCTTGGCTGTGTGTGGCCTGAGACAGAGGAGAGGCACTGCAGGAAGCAGGGAGGGTGGGTGGTTTCAGATATCCAAGTGACAGCACAATTAGCAGGTGTCCCTTCCTCCTTGCTATCATTTTTCAGCTGGGACTGTCCAGGGGAAAGGAGAGCCCCCACCCCGCCCCCTCTGCCCCAAGCTGGCTTGATGATGCTCAGAGCCACTCTGCAGAAAACCATAATCTCAGCTACTCTCCAATTCAGAGAGACTCTGCCGGAGGCCACACTGACGACAATAATAATGTTACTATTATTACAGAGAATTGCATAGACAAAAATTGTTCCCTTGATTAAGAAAAAAAACAAAATCCAAGGACATCAACACCATGCCATCTCATGGCTGTGGAGAGCGCGCAGCTTATGGTGCTGACAGAAGGTTCCAGCATAGGGTGGGGGCTGGGCTGGTGGAGGAGGCGCCTCCTCCCTCTGCCCTGGGCTGGAGGCCCTGGAAGAGTCCCGAGGGCCAAGGGGCTGTTTCTACTTGCTGCAGGGCAGCCACAAGAGGGGTGGGTCCCGGGGCTGCTGTGGATACATATTTCCTGGAAAAAGAAAATGAAGTGACTCCTAGAGCCACAGAGGGCAAAGACCCCTCATGTGGCACATGAAGAGCTCAAACGGAGTGTGCCTGTTAGACTGGGCTTCTAAGAGCAGGGTCAGCATCCTGCGTGTCCTGCCCGCCTCCAGGGCCTCCAGGGCCTCCAGGGCCTCCAGGGCCTCCAGGGCTTGGACTGGATGGACGAGTGAGCTGTATGCATGAAGGGGCGAGAGTCTGGCGCTGGTTTGGAGTATCTCTCTCCCTATACTGACTCTGGGTGGGAACATGGCATGGGACAGAAGGCTTAGTATGGGGCAGTGGGACTGGTGGCATAAGAGACAGGACTGAGAGCCGAGAACCTGAGCCGGAAGCCTTGGACCCCTTACCTCCCTGGGTCCTGTGAGGATGGAAGGAGAAGGTGGATGTGGGAAGCAGCACTGGACAAGGAGCAAACGGCTGATTCCCAAGTGCAAATTAGGGAGAGATGGGGATCACCTCAACTTGATAGAACGCATCTACAGAACCCGACAGCTACCATACTTTAATGGTGTAAGATGAACACTTTCCCCCTAGGCGAGGAGTAGGACGAGGTGTCTGGCCTCACAGCACCACAAGTTCTAGGGCAGGAAGACAAGAGGAGGCCGAGAGGGGCACACAGACTGGACAGGAGAGGCACAGCAGGCCCTACAGGGGACACGGTTGCTGACACAGGAAATCCCGAGACCTACCCGAAAGAATCTCCTAGAACTAATGAGTGAGCTCAGCAAAGTTGTGGAGATAAGATCAACACACAAAAAGACTACTCATTTCTATGTACGATGAATTACAAATAGGGAACATGGAATTAAAAACACAATACCATTTACAATAGCTCCAAAGACAATGAGATTTTGAGCATACACTTCACAAAAAATGTACAGGATCTGTATACTGAAAATTACAAAATGCTGATGAGTGAAATCCAAGACCGAACAAATGAAGAGACACACCTTGTTCGTGGATTGGGAGAATCAACACAGTGAAAAATGCAAATTCTCTCCAAACTGATTTATGGGCTTAATGCAATTCCTATAAAAATTGATAGACAAATGTAGACTATAATTTATATGGAAAGGCATAGGCCTTAGAATAGCTAAAAGCATTGCGACTAGAAAGAATGCTGTAGGGGGACACACTGGTGTGGGGCTGACTGCGGAGCAATGGCAGCCAAGATGGTGTGCTCGAGGGGCACAGACCTGCAGATCAATGGGGCAGAATGCAGGACCCAGAAACAGCCCCTGCAAACAGGCTCAACTTATATTGACAAAGGTTCGGAAGCAATGAATGGAGGGAGGTTCATCTTTACAACAAATGGTGCTCGAGCACCTGGACATCCACACACACACACACACACACACACACACCAAGAAAAGGCACCTCAACCTGAGCCTCAGACCTCAGACAAAACTAGCTAGGACTGGATCAGGGGCTTAAATGTGAAATTATGAAGCTTTTAGTAAAAACTTAAGAGAAAATATTTGGGATCAATCACTAGGCAACTTGATAGTAAAAGCATTATCTGCAAAGGGAAAATTTGGTAAATTAAAAATTTTTATTCTACAAAATCAATGTGAAGAGGGTGCAAAGATAAGCTACAAATGGGAGAAAGCACCTGTGACCCACGGATCCAACAAAGGGCTAGGAGAGAGGACAGGCAGAGAACTAAAGATTCAGCAATACAAACAATCCAGCAAATAGAAAATGGGCAAAAGATATGAGTCCACATTTCACCAAAGGTCATATGCAGCTGGCAAAGAAGCACACAGAAACGTGGGCAGCAGCCTCAGCCTCAAAGAAACGTCCACTTTAACTGTAGTGATACACTACTACAGACCCATCAGAACGTCTCGAATAACAGTGAAAATGTCAAATGCTGCGGAGGATGTAGAAACTGGATCACTCAGACACTGTTGGTGGGAATGGGAGCTCGGTACAGTCGCTCTGGAAAACAGCCTGGCAATTTCTTATAAAACTGAATGTGCAACTATAGAATGACATAGCAGTCACACCCCTAGGCATTTATCCCAGAAGAAAAAAGACTATCTTCACATAAAGTCCTGCAAGGGACATGCATACCAGCTTTGTTTGTAAGTCAAAAAGTGGAAAACGCCACACGTTTAACTGGGTTGTCTACGTAACGTGGAGCCCTTGGCGAAGCAGAGAGCTCTCGTGTCACTCAGCAGCTTGGGGGCCTCCAGTCAATAACTTAATTGTGGCACCTTGGGGAAAACTGAGTACATTGGTGAATTGTATCAGTGTCACATTCTGGCTGTCATACCAGACTAGCATTTTCCCCCAAAACGTTACCATTGGGGGAAGCTGGGTGCAGGGTACAGGAATCTCTTACTATTTCTTACAATTGCATACAAGTCTACAATTATCTTAAGAAAAATTCCAATTAAAAATAATGAACTGGTAGGGATGTTGCCATTTAGCAGCAGAATAAGTCATTAAAAACCAATCACCCCCCCTACTGTCACCACACTGTCATAAAACGAAGGACATTTGAAGTGTGATGGGAGTGAGAGGCCATGGTCCTAGAGTAAAGGACCGTCCTTTTGAAATGAGCCCTGAGCTGTACAGAGCTCCCTGGGTCTTTGGCCACTCCCCCTCATCTCCCCACGACTGATAACTTCATCACCGGCTGTCCGGGACCGAAGCTGAGCCTTTGAGAGCTCCTGGCAGCGTGCACTGGCTGGTGCAATGTTGTCACCGGGAAGGTGGAGCATCTATTTGGGTTCAAGCCAGGATGCTTTGGAAGGAGCTGTGGACACCTGGGGAATGAGGGTTGGAGGAGGGGCCAGGTCTGTCTCACCCCATTCTCCTCCCCACTTCTGCAGCAAGATGCTGGAGAGTGTGTGGCTCTTGGGGTCCTCAACACTGCAGGATGGGATGGCTGGCATGGCCAGTGGGGGGCTCCTGGAAGCCAGTGTTCCCCAACATGGTACCCAGGGAGATGTCCCTTCTCAGGTGGCTGCCCCAGCAAGGCTGCGGGAGACCAAGGGTCGCCCTGTACTCCTCCATCCCTGCAGATCAGATTCCTTTCGTCTGAATCCTTCCTGTGTTGGACCCAGGTCGGCCCTGAGACATATGATTGATGGCCAGTGAGATGGAACCTCATGCTGCTCCCTGCTGGCCCTCGCTGCCTGCCGAGGAGCTACCACTCAGCATTGCTGCCAGGGGCTTACCGTAGCGCCGGCCCGCTAATTGAATAACTCCTTGCTCCATGTGGCCAGGAATCAACTTCCTCTCTGCCAGCACCAGGCCTCACCATGGCAGAGCTTTAAAGAGGAGAGTCCCGGGCGGCCGTGGAGCCTGTGGCTTAGCAGGAGCCTCTCTGTATATTTCTCACAATTGCACAAAGATCTGCAGTTATACAGCCTTAACCTCTGCACCTGCTTGAGGCACACTGACGGGCCTCGCCCCCCACACTGGCCACTCACCCTTTGAACACAGGGCATGACTTTGCCGGAAGTTTCCTCAGATGGACTGTGATGTGGCAGAGGGGCAGGGCCAGCGTCTCACGCCCTCTGTTGGAATGATGCTGGTGGGACTGAGGTGACCCCCTCTTTCCCACATGAAGGGCCATCCTGAGGTGGGTGGCTATTCTGAGTCTGCAGTTTGGGCCCACAGCTCCCAAGCCCGAGCTGGAGTTGAGCTTCCTAAAGACAAATGTGTGCGGCTTCATTCAAGGAACTTTTCACCTCACTCGCTCGCTCGCTCAGCACTGAAGACATCCCAGGCCCTTGGAGGGAATCCAGGGAAGTGGTTATGGACGCAAAGTCTGGAGCTATAGACTGTATTGGTTCAAACCCCAGCTCCGCAGCCCACCAGTGGTGAACCTAGGCAAAGCCCAGCAGCTCTGGGTGAGACGCATTGTTGATGGATTCCCCAGGGCTTCTAATGCAATGTGCTCACGCCCGCCTCCCACCCACCTGGGAGAGGGTTTTAATCTTGCCCAGAGAAGACATTTCCTGAAAGGGGAGGAGGAGGCAGCCCAGGCAGGCGGCTGAAGCCTGCGACCACAGGTCGGCTCTGTGAGTGGAGAAGCCTGGACAGGAGGTGGGGGCTGGCAGGCGGGGCATCGGCAAAGGACTGGAGTTCTGCTGGGGAAGTAGTAGCTTTTCCCCCTTAGGACAGTGGCCTTTGAAGCCCTGGATAGAGCAGTGACATGAAGTGACATGTTTCGGAAAGATCTCCACTCTGACAGCTCACATGTGGCCCAGGGACCAGTGCAGGACAGCTGACGTCCCTGAGATGAGCAGGGGGACGATGACAACTGTCAAGAGCAGAGGCAAGAAAGCCCAGGGAGGGTGGTGGCCATGCAGGTAGCGAGGAGATGAACTGAGAATATTCAGGAGCAGCCTCGACAGGCTGAGGCTGATCAGCAGGGTGCTGGGCCCCATCAGTGAGAGCAGTGGGACAGGAGGGCGGCTGCTGGTGGGGGCATGCCCGGCAGGTGGCTGGACCTGCAGGTCTCAGCCCAGGGGGAGGCTCCAGGCTGGAGAGAGAGATCTGGGCAGAGGTGGCTCAGGGAGGTTCACAGTGAGACGGGACAAGGAAGCCTCCTGCCTAAGGAACTTTCCAGGGAGCTTGGCAAACCTGTAGAGCCTCCTTCAGCTCCGAGGTCCCTGGACTAGAGGGCCTGGGCAGGTGGCCATGCCCGAGAGCCACCATGGAGGTGCTGAGACAGGCGCTGCCTCCCTAAAACCTGGACGAAGACCCCCTACTTCTCCTGTCCTGCCTACCTGCCAAGGCCTCAGGGAGACAGGTGAGTTCCCCCCAAGACTGCTCACCAGCTGGGGGCTCACTCTGGTGTCGGGGCACTTTGGCACCTCACCTGGTGAATGAGCTTGTGGTGATTTGAGAAGCCTTCTCCCTAGAGTGTCTGTGCCTCATCTAACCGCGTAGGAACAGCTTTTCTTCCCTTTCCCTTCTCATTTGGAGCAGGCTGTCTGCAGCAGCCAAGGGGGCAGGGAGGAAGGCTGGGAGATGGCCCAGGAGTCTGTGCTCCTGGCCCCGGGCGGGGGCTCCTCTCCCGGCTCCCGGGTCAGCGCGTGGCACTGTGGTTGGCAGCGTGGAGCCTCCACAGGCCATTTCTTCTGGGGCACTTGACAGGAGAATTGCCCAAGTCTGACCTCAGAAGGGGGGCCAGCATCTAGCAGGCTCCCTCTGCCCACAGGGCGTGGGGCCCGCAGAGGTCTGTTATGACACTTGGTTCTGGAGAGGTGGAGCTGTGAGAGCTGGGCACTTTCCATGCCGCCAAGAGTTGGTGAATGGAATGTGCTCTCCTGGCTGCACCGAGTCACCTGGTCCCTCTCCTGGAGCCAGCTCTGGATGGGCAAGGGGCCCTCTCCCCTGAGGGTGCCCAACCTCGAGTTCTGTTCATCAGCTGATTTCTATGGGGAGGGGCAACTGCCTGGTGGGGACTCAGGGGCTCTGTGATCAGCCTTCACCTAAACGGACCCTCTATTCACTGAGACACCCAACACTGGGGCTGTCTCTCAGGCTCCTAATGCAGCTGGTGTGGGTGAGGGTCAGGCCCAGCATGGAGAGGCCCAAAGAGAAGAGAGAAGAGGACAGTGGGGGTGAGGGCCACTGGGGTGGCCTCTAGGAGGGGTGGCCACACCTCTGGAAGGGACCGGTAGAGGTCTGGGATCCAACTACCAACTTCATTTTACCAGGTATTTTTAAAATTTTACATAAAAAGGAGAGACGGCAGGCCCACTTGGGACTTGGTGCTTGGCCTCCCGCCTTGCTAAACCCAACCTGCTCCGGCTGCACACATTCTCCCATCTGCCTCTGCAGACAAATGTACTCTCAGCCCTGGACCAGAGAAGCTCCCCTGAGCTCTTAGCCTTCTTCTCCAGGCTGGGCACCTGGTCTGACAGGCCTACCAGCTGCCCTTGAGCTCGCTAAGCCAGGAGCTCAATCTCAGCCTGGAGCCCCTGCTCAGAGCTGGGTGCAGGAGGGGTCTCCAGGTCAGAGCCTTGGCTTGATCCTCTGCTTGGACTCCTCCATCTGATTTGGGATGATATCATTATCAGAAAGTGGGTCCCAGGAAGGAATGGTGCATAGTCTCTCTCCAATGGGGGATTTCACAAGCAGCAGGCAGAGGCACGTGCTGGTTGCTCCACACGCCTCTGACCTCGAAGGTTAAGGACGAGCCCCAGATACCACCTGCAGCCACCAGCAGCCACCCAAGCCCTGCCCGGGCCTCCCTGTTCTTTCTACTTGTTCTTCCCTACAGAATAGTAAGATGAGAAGAGGGAAGAGACACCACAGAGCAAGTGCTTTCTGAACACGGAAGCGCATACTGTGCAGGTGAAGCTCACGTTTAGCAGCACCCACTAAGTGCCAGACTCTGGGTTGGTGCCACCCTGTGGCTCGGGTCAGGGTTATGGCCCTCATTTCCCAGGAGGTGGAGGGACCACAGTCACAGGCATATGTGGACTCAAAGCTTCCCCTTCCACACCCCTGGTGACCCAACAATGTCACCTCTGGGCATTTATCCCAAGGCATTAACCAGACCAACATGGGAAGGACGACTAGGAGGACCCCGGCTATCAGAGAAGGAATTAATTAGGAACAATCCAAATGCCCAGCAATCAGAGACTGGTTAGAAAAATTTTGATGAGCTTGCAGAATGTGATGTAATGTTCCCACTAGAAAGGGTTGTGCCGACCTACACCCAGTAGCCTGAGAAGATGCCCAAGAGGTTATTTAGAGAACAGAGCCGATTACAAGATAGCGGTGCCGACGGGAGCATATTTTTATACACGTGCTCACAGCTATGTGCCCAAAGACAGCACACAAGTTCATCCACCAAAACACGCAGAGCAAGCCTCCTGGATGGGGGGATTGTATGTGAACTTCTATTATCATTTTCCTTTTCTGTCTGGTTGGATCTAAACATAGGCATGAATTATTTTCCTAATTAGAAAATAATAAGAGAGCTATGTCCATTTTACAAAGAAGAGACCACCTGGGGCTCTTGCTCTGACTCCCTGTGCCACAGACCAGGGCTGGTTTTGATCCGTCTGAAAACAGGAACCACTCCTTTGGGGAGTGGGTCTGAGACACTTGGGTGGCCCTCTACAGCCCCTTGGAGTGGCCCTTCGCCTTTCCACATGGGTTTCCAGCACGGTTCCCTGGCTCTTGTCTTGGGAGAGGGGGAGGAACATCATCCTGAGGTGCGTGGGTGGGAAGGACCTGGGGAGCCACCAGGTCCCTTCTTTCCCTCCAGTGGCTCCTGTCCTCAGCCCAGCCACGTGAAGCGTCCAGCACTGCAGAGCTGCACTGTGGCCTGGAGGAAGCTTGTCCCAGCCAGTGGCATGAGTGCTCTGGACACTGGCCAGCGAGCTGCCTGGCTGGCCCCCGCTACCCCCGTGGCCCCTGCCTCTTCCCGGACCCCAGTTCCACAGTGTGACTCCAGCACAGCAGAACAATTTAATTCCTATTACGGTATAAAAATTAATAACATTAAAATGTCATGATCATCCCACACTAATTAAGCATCTAATGAATAATTAGCTGTGGACACATCTGACATTTTTGGTCATTAATTTGAGCAAGTGTTTCAAGTTCCAAACAAAACCCCTCTGTGGCAGAGCCTGTGACTTTTTGTTAAGTGCCAGAGACTTACAAAGTCACCGCACATTCGCAGCCCACAGGGAGGCTGACTGGCTGGGCTGGAGCACAGCCCACTCTCCCCAGCCGGGAAGCTCTGCTGGAAAAGGTATGATGTGGGGTAGGGACAGATGCACAGGCTTGGGGACAGTCACATCCTGAGTATGAGCCGTGAGCTGGGCTCCACAAGCCTGTTCCCACCTAAAATCAGCCAAATGCCCTTGTTTGGGACCCATGTTCCTCTGACCAGCTGCCCTCTGGGGTGCCTGTTGGGGAAGGGAGAGGGCTTTGAGGGTCTTAGTGGACCAGCAGGTCCTGGGAAAAAGTGAAATCAGTTGTGTCTGAGGCTCTCAGAGGAGACAGGGAGGAGGGACACCGGGGACCTCTGAGCCTGGACTCACCCCTTGCTCTTGGGTACCTCTCGCTCCAAGGTGAGCTGGGGTCAGTGCAGTGGGGCCCAGGGGAGAAGGCACCTTGCAAAGAGGCAGTCCCAGGTGCTGGCAAGAGCCCCAGCCTGGGTTTCAGCAGGTGGTGACAGTGCCCAGCTGGGCAAGTGCCCAGGCCAACTGTGCCCTTGTGGTAGGTGCTGGACTCTGTGCTAAGTAATGATGGATTTAAGCCCATGAGGAAATGGGGCACAGAGAGGTGACTCAACCAAGGCCCCAGGGCTGGAGGGTGGGGGTGCCCAGAAGAGGATCAGGCAGTCTGGCATCACAGACTACAATTTAGACACTGCCCCTCATGGCCCCTTTCCTCCTACGGTCTTAAGGAACCTCCTGGGGCTGATGGTTGGCCT
This sequence comes from Marmota monax, assembly GCF_021218885.2. NCBI lineage: Eukaryota > Metazoa > Chordata > Mammalia > Rodentia > Sciuridae > Marmota > Marmota monax. Next base: position 4,028,125 of record NW_026694750.1, read on the forward strand.
TGCATGACACCCTGGGAGGGAGCCCGCGGGGCTGGTTCTGGCTCTCAGCGCTGAGCGGCCGGCAGCAGGCTCCTGCTCTTTGGGCCTCCCCCTGGGACTGTCTGGACGCTTGGTGGAGCCTCGGCTGGTGTGCTCAGCAGCTGAGGAAGCAGGGTCCTCAAGATGTGTCCTTCGCTCCAGGACTGCACAATCGGCTGGGCATCTGCTGCTGGGGCTCCCCGGGATGATGGCGCCTCCTCCTGTCCACTTGCTCTCCTGGTTGGCTGGCGAGAAGCACCCCTGCTCGGTAGCCCTCTGCCCACATGGGGCTTTCCCTGGAGCCCAGGCACAGGGCTCTCCCTGCCTCCATGTTCCTGCAACAAGTTGCTCTGTGCAGAGGACAGTCTTTCTCCCCAGGACAAATCTCACTGCCCTTCAGCCTTCCCCCACTGACACCAAGGCCAAATTTGGGGGCCAACAGAGGTGAGGCAAAGAACCTCACCCCCCCACTGGCACCAAGGCCAAATTTGAAGGCCAACAGAGGTGAGGCAAAGAACCTCAGCCCCCACTGGTGCAAAGGCCTATCCACAAGTATGGCTGTATGCTGGACCGGTAGTCAGTGACGGGTAAGATCCAATTGCAGTGGTACCAACCTAAGACAGGAGGCTGACGCCTTGAGGTCAGCTCATCCGATGACAGGTAAGGACCATATGTACTATTGGACAACCTAAGACAGGTAGGGTCCCTAAACCACATGCTTGGTGTTTAATTAAACAGAAGAGGGGAGATGCTGAGAGCCACAGCCGAGTAGGAATGATGTGGCATTTTTGCCAGAAGGGAGTGGTTGAGAGGTGACACCAGCGAGCCATTGAGATGATAACGGTTATGTTAAGCTGTGTATTCAATTGTATATTAGACCCCTGCTGTCCAACTCCTGCGCCTGCTACTTTGGGGATGCCTGGGGAGTTCGCATTGGTTGGGGAAGTTCCAGAGGAGGGATTTCCGGTTGGGGGTGTTCCTGGAAGGGCCTTGTGGGTGGCGTTGCGGGGGGGAGTTCGGGCAATAAAGGAGTTCCTGTTTTGAACCTACAAGTGCCTCGTGGTGGCTCGGTTATTTTGTGCCCAGCCAGACTGTGGCAGGGCTGGGAGCTGGCTAGGAAGGGCAGAAGGTCTGAGGAGAATCCCGATTCTCCCGTCCTTGCCTTGGGAGCGGGAAGGGACTCCTGGGTGTGGGACCTGAACCCCAGTCTTGGGGGACCCTGACGCCCCCTCTCACCAGCAGCCTCCCTCTCAGATGTTGCTGTAGGCAGGATGTGTCCCACACAGGTCCACATGTGACATCCCGTCTCTCAGAGGTGGACTTGGAAACAGGCTCACAGCAGGTATCACCAGTGAGCTGAGGGCATCTCATAGGGTGAGCCTTAACCCAACATGGCTGCTGTCCTCGTGGTGGGGGAACTTGGACTCAGACAGGCGTTCCGCCTGCTCCCATGACCCAGGGGCACAGAGGTGGCAGCGAGCCTCCGGCAGCGAGGTAGAGGCCTGCAGCTTCTCCCCAGCGCCCCAGGAGGCTCCAACCCTCACACACAACGTGGACACTCTCCACCTTGAATTCCAGGGCGGCTGGCGCTCCTGACCCGTGTGCCTGCATGGCTGATGGCAGGACCCCAGTCAGTCTGGAAGGTTCTCTTTCTCCCTAGGTCATTCCCTGGAAGCCAGCAGACCCCGTGGCTGCACCTTGGAGTCTGTCTACAATCTGCTCCTTCTCACTGTGCGCTCCTCCCCGGACACAGCCCTGGCAGGGCGATGGGTCCATGAAAGTGCCCCCGCCCCCGCCCGGCCTCCTGCTTCACCTCTGCCCCCCACAGCACCTCTCCAATAAAGGGGCCAGCAAGAGGGCTGTGGGATGTGAGTTGGATCTTGTCAAGACCCACAGCACTCCCACCCAGGGAAAGCCAGCCTTCCCGACGCCGGGCCTCCACCTCCTCCCTTCCAGCTGTCCCCATGTCTCTGGATGCCCTTCCTGGCCGCCTTCTCCTGGCTCCTGCCCTCCCTCTGTCCTCTGAGGCTCTGCTCCTGGTAACCCTTCTCCAGCAGCTCCTCCCGTGTCTCTGGAGCGAGGCTCCCCTGTTCAGCAAGGGACCCTCTGTGCCAGGGTCTTGGCCGTGTGACTCCCTCTGTGTGGTGCAGTGGGTGTGACTTCCGTGTCTGAGCAGGGTCCCTGAGTGGCTTGTGTGGCTTTGCGTCACCAGTGGCCCTCCCTACCTCTGCTCTCAGAAAACCAGGCCCAGCCCAGGCGCTGCCGTGAGGCCCCCGGGACCCACCTGTCCCTGCCCCTCAGCCTGCCCAAAGCCACTGTGGCAGCCACAGAGTGAGAAACAGACAGACGCCTTCTCTCAGAGGCCACTGTTACGTAGCAGTGTCACCGCACACCTGACCGCCTGTCCACATTTGACACTGCATCTTGGGAGTTCATAATCCACTTGAATCTAATGTATGAAATATGATATGTCAAGAGTTTTGTAATGTTTTGAACAACCAATAAAAAAAAAAGAAAGTGCATCTTGACTGCCCTCCGGGGTCCCCCTCGGCCCTCACCATCCTGCCTAGCTCCTCCCCTCCTACTCTTCCGCTGATTGCCCTTGCATATGATATGGTCACGGGCCTCTCAGTGACGTCTGGCCAGTGACAGAACACTCACAACGGTGGCTGCACACACAGCCCAGGCGTGGAGCAGCCTACTGCGCCTAGGTCTGTGTAAGTGACTCCCTGACACTCACACAATGACACACTGACACACTCCCAGAACATGTTCCTGTCCTTAAGGGGCGAGTGACAGTAACCGACTCATTGTGTCTCTAGTTCCAGGACAGCCTTGCCTGGTGGGGGTCTGGGGGCTGTGTCTCCATCAGCTTTGCTCCCTGGCACCTGCCCGACACCCAGACAGGGGCTGGCAGGGAGCCCCTGGGGGAATGGTTCCTGTGGGCTGATGACTCGGGCTCTGCTGAGAGAGGCCCCGGCCGCCCGGGCAGGGCCCTGAGGGGCAGGCGGTGCAGAGCTGGGCAACCAGGGATGCGGCTCCCTCTGCCAGAGAAGCCCGAGTCCTGATCTGGATCAGGAGCCGGGGAGCTCAGGAGGAAGGCAGAGAACCAAGTGAGCACCTGCAGACCGACCGTGTGTCCCCTGGTGTGTCCTCTGGTGTGTCCTTGTCCCTGTGGCTCACAGGCCAATGGCTCACAGGGAAGGTGACCGGGTGTTTTTGGCAGAGCAGAGCTTGCCAAAAGCCACGACTTGGGCTCCCTGGTCTCAGCGCAGGTCCACGTGTCTAGGAGCCCCTGCCACGGAAGCGCCTGACCCAGCTCCGGGGACGGGGAAGGGAAGGCGGCCTCAGTAGCCTCTCAGGTCTGCAGCAAGGACCTGGGAGGAGATTGCCCGCCCAGAGCTCCAGGACCCCCAACAGCACCAGGACCCCGGATGCTCACCAGGTGTCGTGTGCAATGCGGAGACAGCACGGGCACACGGGGGGCCCGAGCACCAGATTCCTGCTCCTTCAGGAACAAGAGCTGCACCTAACAGTGACAACGGTGGCCCACGCATGAGCCAGTGCCTGCGTTCATTATTTCACTTTCTCGTAACACTCATATGTGGATGCCTGTCCCCACGTCACAGGCGAGAAAGTGGGCCCTCAAGTTCACAAAGCAAGCTTACCAGCTCTCTGATTTCAAAGTCTGAGTGTCCCCAAGTGCTGTCCTGCGTTCTTCTGGCTTAACTGAAGGAAAGGGGCAGGCAACAGACCCAGGGAGCGTCCACTGAAGAGGAGAGTAAGGAGGGGTCACCAGCAGCTGGTGTCCCTGGTCAGTGTGGATGGTCGGGGCCTGGCTAGAGGAGGAGGAGGGCAGTGAGGCAGGTGCCACAGGAGGGCCACACAGAGGGCCCAAGAGGGGAAAGCAAGTGCCTGAGCTTCCCAGAGAGGAGGCTGTGAGTGGGGCCCGGCTGTGCTGGCCCACAGAGGCTGAGGCACGGTCAACTGACAGGGACTCTCCAGACACAGGGACCCAACAACAGCCTCCAATACACGTAGGAATGATAGTGCTGGTTGTGAACCAGGGTGCCCAGAGGTAGGTAGAGAGGTGTCCTGCAGCTGGACAAGGATCCTGCAGTCCCCCGCAGGGGACACGTAACAGGGGACCCACACTTGATGTGTTTCTGGGAAGGCTGGTGGCAGAGCCACTTGTGTAAGCCACATTCTTGCCCCAAGAACATCAAGGGTCCTGTGAGAGCTTCACGACCTCAGTTCTGATGGGTCAGGGATGGGCTCCAGGCCCTGGGCGTTCAGCCCTCCTCTCCTCCTGGCTCCCTGGCAGGCCAGCCCCTCTGGCACTGGACACTGTGTCCTGGCGTGGCCCAACCCCGCCTCCTAAGGAGTCTTCCCTTGCTGCAGAAGCACCGGGCACGGCCAGGGCACGGCCAGCTCGTGTCTCGGAGGCAGGACAAACCCAAGTCTGACTCTAAGGGCCTGGGGGTCACGGAGCAAGGCAGCCGTCCTGGGCTCTCCCCGACAGATGCTTCCGGAAGGGCTGGGCGGGGCCGGGGCCTCGGTGCGCCCACCTGTGTGTGTTTATCAAGCCCCCCAGGCCTGGGAGCCGTGGCCTCGCCTCCGTTTCCCACATTCTTTATAACCTGCTCCCGACTGCAAGTGGCAGGTGTGGTTTCACGTCCTGTCTTCCCATGTGTCTGGTCTCTGGGTTAGTGACTTGCAGAAAAGGACCCAGAGGGCCTCAGAGGAGGCTCATGACCGTTATTGTTTTCAGGGTGACTTCGGAATGACGGGTTGTGACCGGGGAAGCCCACTGAGAGGCAGAGGAACGTCGTCCCACTGGACAGCTGCCCCCTGAGCGTTAGCCTGGCCTTGGCAATTCACCAGGCCCTTCATGGGCCGCCTTTGATGCAGGGCTCCCCAGGCGGCAGGAGAAGACCCCCCCCCCCCAGGACCTGGAGCCGCATCCCTGGATCCTGCTCCGTTGTACCTCTCCTGAATGTCCCTGCCCAGAGACCTGGAAGGGACCCAGCAGCTGCGCAGGGTACAGTCCAAGCCCTGGGCCTCGGTGCAGTTTTTATGGCCAAGTTATAAACCTCTGAGAAATGGGGTTTGTAATGGAACTCCGACACCACCTCTGATATAGCAGCACTACTGGGTGCTGCTAGAACGGCCCTGATTTATAAACCACTCAGGGATCCTGGGCCATTTTGAAACTGATAGACAAGAATCCCAAACCGGAGTAAACCAGGAGGGGAAAAATGATCCAAGTGTCCACGGACCATAAAGTGTGCTGAGGCCGGCGGTTCAGAAATCAAACTGGTGTCACAATTTTTGGTCTCTGTCCTGAATCCTCCCTGCACCCTGCCCCCAAGCGTCGCCCGCCCTGGTGGAGGCATGGGCTCCCTCATCCCTCCGGGCGCTGCCTGTTCATCTCGGCTGTGGCAGCCTCCTGTCGAGGCTGGAGAGAGACGGGAGCACAGGGCTTGGGTTTGGTGTACCCAAGGCTCCCGCATTCGCTCCCAAATTGAAACAAGTGGCGAGGGGCCCGAGGCCATCACTAAACCCTTCCAGCTCTCTGCCCAGCCGTTCCAGGGAAAACCTGCATTCCCAGGGCCAGTGTCCTGCCCGGGGCACCTGGGGCAGCTGGGGGGCCTGCCCAGACTGGGGAGGGACACCTGGGCTTGTCCCCACCCATAGCCTTTAGCATGCCACCGACTCCGACCCCTCCCTCCAGGGGCCTTGGATTTCTCAGTAGCTGAGGGGGCTGCAGAAGTCAGGATGGGGAAGGGCTGGATGGACGGGACTGCGCTGGTTCTGGTGCCTTAGGGCACTCCTGCCCTCCCTCTGCTCTCTCCCTTCCTCCCTCCTTCCTCCCGTGCGCTCCCTGCTCTCCTTTTCTCGTCCTTTCTACCTTCCGTCCTTCCGACCTTCTGTCTTTCTGACCTTCCGACCTTCCGACCTCCCTTCTCCCTTGCCCCCGCCTCCCCTCATTAATTCCACTCAACTCATCTTCCGAGAGGAGCGTTTGCTGTTTGCTAGGCTCAGTGTGGGGTGCTGGGCACAGTGACCTGGGGACTCTCGGCCTGTGGGTCACACCGTGAGTGAACACAGACTCTGTAATGTGACTCCCCTAGGTAGGATCCACCCTCTTTTGCTGCCTGGCTCTAACACTCTGGGACTTCGCAGTAGCGGAGGCCCCTGGCAGCAGATCAAGCCTCAGAGCTCTTAGGGAGGCATTCGCAGACCACCCAGCTCCCAGCCCGGCACCCAGAAGCTCAAATGCCTCTTCTGATGAGGGTGAGAAGCAGTGGCCTCTCCCCTCAACTGGCTGTCACTGGAGGGTCGCCGTGACCATGAGAGGGGTCTGCAGGAAGAGCCAGAGGTGGTCCTGCCCTCAGAGACCCTGGCCACAGCCCAGCTCCACCTCCTCTGGGCTGCAGCTTCCCCATCCGTAAAGCGATGCCTATACTCACCCTAAGCATGCGGTGCTGAGTGGACTTAATGAGATAGAAGGGAAGTGCTGCGCGCCCTGTCTGGAACACAGCCACGTGCTGGTACTGTAAGGGCTTATGGAAGGAACAAGGTGGCAGAACAGAGAGGGAGCAGCATGAGCCAGGGCCCTGGGGCACAAACCCGTACTCAGTCAACAAACATGTGTTGGACAGCTGCCCTGTGCTACGTAGAGATGCCATTGTGCGACCTGCTAGAAAGATGGAAAAGCCCTCCCAGAACAGGAGCTCCTCAGGAGGCTGGTGCTCCCTGCTCCCAGGATTCCCCCTGTAGGTGGGGTCAAAGGCTCCCTCCTTTTCTTTTCTCTTTTGTTCTTTTCCAGTGTTGGGGATCCACAGTTCTAGGGACTGCAGCCCCAGGGGTGTCAACCTCTGAGCCACATCCCTCCTTCTTTTTGATTTTTATTTGGGGACAGGACCTCACTAAGTTGCTGCAGCTGCCCTTGAACTTGTGATCCTCCTGCCTCAGCCTCCCGAGCCACTGTGCCTGGCGAAGGGTGTGCTGTCATCTAGGTGTGGCGCCTGGGCCCACCGCTGCCTCCTCCGGAGCTGGGCCTCTGCCGCTTTCTGCTCACTCAGGGCGCTGCTTCCTCCTGTCGCCCCTCCTCCCCACTCCCGTCTTTCCGTGGAAAATGCAATTTGAGTCGAGCCACTTTCAATTACTGCGACGCGGTGTTCTGGTCCGCGAGGTAATAAAGGGCCCGTTTCCCTCCTGGGGATGTTTGGGGTGTTCCAGGCGCCAAAGGAGAGGGAAGAAGGAACCAAAGCTAAGTGCCGCTCGAGGAGCCGACGGCTGCGGGTAGACCCCAGGCCCGGCCGGGCCTCCAGTGCCTGGGCCTCCTTCAGTGACCAGCTCTGAAGGCCAGCAGAGCCGGGGTGCCGGAGCCAGCACGGCCCTAGAGCTCGGGACAGCCAGCGTGTGCAAGAGGCAGTGAGTGTGCGAGTGTGGGGATGTGCCAGAGACCAGGAGCACACGCGCTTACGTGTGAGTGTGCTCGTGAGCAGGTGCATGCAAGTGTGTGATTTTGTCAGGAGTGTGTGTGTGAAGGTGACAGGGGTGGAGCAAACGATGTGAGGTGCTTAAGTGTGAGAGAGTGTGAGTGGTTGCATAGTGTGTGGGATCCGTATGTGTGTGCAGGTGTGAGTGTATGTGGGCACAAGTGTGTGGGTGAGTGTGCAATGGATATGTAAGAGTGTGTGACACATATTGTGTGTGTGTGAATGCGAGTGTGGGAGATGGGTGTGAGTGTGCAATGTGTGGGGGAGCTTGTGTGATGTGTGAGTGTGAGAATGAGTGTGAGTGGGGGTATGTGTGTCAGTGTGTGAGTGTGAGTGTGATGTAGGGTGATGTGAGTGGATTCTGTGAGTGTGAGAGTGTGAGTGGGGGTACTGTATGTCAGTGTCTCAGTGTGTGAGTGTGTCGATGTGTGGGGGATGTAGGGTGAGTGTGAGTGGATTCTGAGCCACACAGTGAGTGTGTGCGTGTGGCTGAGTGCCTGTGAGCATGGGCGTGGGCCCGGGTGGCGGCGTGGGCCCGGGTGGCGGCGTGGGCCTGGGAGGCCCAGCCTGGAGCTCAGGGCGAAGCCACCGGGGCTCATGGCCTCCTCCTGGGTCACTAGGCCAGGCCACTCTCCTCACAGCCCTGGGGTTTCCTTTGGTTTCTGGTGTGTTCATTCCATTCCCAGTTCCTGCCCCAAATCCTGATGCTGAAGCCCAGGGCCACCCAGGGCCACCCAGGGCCACCCAGGGCCACCAGGGCCACCAGGCTCGGGCAGCCCTCCCCTCGCCTGGCCTTGCGGGCCTCCTCTGGGATGGTGCTCCCCAGCCTTCCCTCCCACCACAGGACCCGCTGCCTCCACCTCCTCTGCCTCGTGCTCTTCCTCCGGATGCGGCCCACGCGCGGCAGCCCCACGGCAAACAAGTCCTTCAGTCTGAAGAAGGCCCCTCCTGGCTGGGAGGGCCTGGCGTGGTGGTGCAGGCAAAGTGCCCGCATGGACAGGTGTGCCCACCGGGCCCTCAGCCGGCACTCGCTCCTGCGCCCCAGGGGACCTCGAGCACCAGGGCTGGACGCCCAGGTTTGGGAAGGGTCTGAGGCAGGCCTGCAGCCTGGTGGGAGCAGCCTGAGGGCCTGGTAGAGAGGGCTGGCCCAGATGGAGGAAACCCAGAAGGGCTGGACCCCGCCTAGAAGCTGCAGGGTCCATCTGCTGCCCCAGGACATGTCACCACTTCTGCCAGGCCTGAACGTGCTGCCCTGTTTTTGCCCCTGGTGGACTGTCTCCTGGGCCAGCATCCCCACCCCCGACCCAGCAAGCCACCCGGGTCCCTCGGGAAGAGTGCCTGGTCTGCAGAACCTATAGCACTGGGTGGCCAGCGGCCATGGCGGTGGCTCTGCTCTGGGCAGGCTTCCTCTCACCATGGTCCTCTCACCATGGACCTCTCACCATAGTCCTCTCACCATGACTTCCTCTCACCATGGTCCTCTCACCATGGTCCTCTCACCATGACTTCCTCTCACCATGGTCCTCTCACCATGGCTTCCTCTCACCATGGTCCTCTCACCATGGACCTCTCACCATGACTTCCTCTCACCATGGTCCTCTCACCATGGACCTCTCACCATGACTTCCTCTCACCATGGCTTCCTCTCACCATGGTCCTCTCACCATGGCTTCCTCTCACCATGGTCCTCTCACCATGGTCCTCTCACCAGGGTCCTCTCACCATGGCTTCCTCTCACCATGGTCCTCTCACCATGGCTTCCTCTCTCCATGACTTCCTCTCACCATGGTCCTCTCACCATGGACCTCTCACCATGGCTTCCTCTCACCATGGCTTCCTGTCACCATGGTCCTCTCACCATGGTCCTCTCACCATGGCTTCCTCTCACCATGGCTTCCTCTCACCATGGCTTCCTCTCACCATGGCTTCCTGTCGCCATGGTCCTCTCACCATGACTTCCTCTCACCATGGCTTCCTCTCACCATGACTTCCTCTCACCATGGTCCTCTCACCATGACTTCCTCTCACCATGGTCCTCTCACCATGGTCCTCTCACCATGGCTTCCTCTCACCATGGCTTCCTCTCACCATGGTCCTCTCACCATGACTTCCTCTCACCATGGTCCTCTCACCATGACTTCCTCTCACCATGACTTCCTCTCACCATGGTCCTCTCACCATGGTCCTCTCACCATGGCTTCCTCTCACCATGGTCCTCTCACCATGGACCTCTCACCATGACTTCCTCTCACCATGGCTTCCTCTCACCATGGCTTCCTCTCACCATGGTCCTCTCACCATGACTTCCTCTCACCATGGTCCTCTCACCATGGTCCTCTCACCATGGCTTCCTCTCACCATGGTCCTCTCACCATGGACCTCTCACCATGACTTCCTCTCACCATGGTCCTCTCACCATGGACCTCTCACCATGACTTCCTCTCACCATGGCTTCCTCTCACCATGGTCCTCTCACCATGGCTTCCTCTCACCATGGTTCTCTCACCATGGTCCTCTCACCATGGTCCTCTCACCATGGCTTCCTCTCACCATGGTCCTCTCACCATGGCTTCCTCTCTCCATGACTTCCTCTCACCATGGTCCTCTCACCATGGACCTCTCACCATGGCTTCCTCTCACCATGGCTTCCTGTCACCATGGTCCTCTCACCATGACTTCCTCTCACCATGGCTTCCTCTCACCATGACTTCCTCTCACCATGGTCCTCTCACCATGGTCCTCTCACCATGGCTTCCTCTCACCATGGTTCTCTCACCATGGTCCTCTCACCATGGTCCTCTCACCATGGCTTCCTCTCACCATGGTCCTCTCACCATGGCTTCCTCTCACCATGGTCCTCTCACCATGGTCCTCTCACCATGGTCCTCTCACCGTGGCTTCCTCTCACCATGGCTTCCTCTCACCATGGCTTCCTCTCACCATGGTCCTCTCACCATGGTCCTCTCACCATGGTCCTCTCACCGTGGCTTCCTCTCACCATGGCTTCCTCTCACCATGGCTTCCTCTCACCATGGTCCTCTCACCATGGTCCTCTCACCATGGTCCTCTCACCGTGGCTTCCTCTCACCATGGTCCTCTCACCATGGTCCTCTCACCAAGGTCCTCTCACCGTGGCTTCCTCTCACCATGGTCCTCTCACCATGGCTTCCTCTCACCAAGGTCCTCTCACCGTGGCTTCCTCTCACCATGGCTTCCTCTCACCGTGGCTTCCTCTCACCATGGTCCTCTCACCATGGTCCTCTCACCAAGGTCCTCTCACCGTGGCTTCCTCTCACCATGGTCCTCTCACCATGGCTTCCTCTCACCAAGGTCCTCTCACCGTGGCTTCCTCTCACCATGGCTTCCTCTCACCATGGCTTCCTCTCACCATGGTCCTCTCACCATGGTCCTCTCACCATGGTCCTCTCACCATGGCTTCCTCTCACCAAGGTCCTCTCACCAAGGTCCTCTCACCGTGGCTTCCTCTCACCATGGCTTCCTCTCACCGTGGCTTCCTCTCACCGAGGAGCAGCACTTAGCGTTGATTCCCTTTTCTCTCTCCTTTGGCGCCTGGAACACCCTGAACAATCCCAGGAGGGAAAACGGCCCTTTATTACCCCGAGGGCAGCGCTGGGGATGGGGAACAGATGTGCTGGGGCGGCGGTGGGGCTTGTCCCTGTCACATCCCCTGTGTGGCATGTTCTGCTGCTTGGGGTGACCAGACTGCTCTGTCTAATGCTGCACATGGGCACCCTGGAAACCCGAGGCCAGGCCCTGAGGGGAACTGGGCCTCCAGGCTGACACTGAACCAGAGGGAACCCCACTGGCTGCCCAGGGGTGTGAGGCCCTTGCAGCCTGTTTTGGAGGCCACTCGGGCGTCCTACTGCCGGCCAGCTGGTGGGCACATACGTGTGTGTCTGGTGTCCAGGTGAATGTGTGTGCGCAGGCCCCAGGGCACCTGGGTGCGTGTGCCGTGCACACCCAGGAAGGAGTCTTGTTCTCCGTGTACCCATGAGGAGGCTGTGAACTGTGCTGACCCTCCACGCACAGCTGATCTGAGAGAGGACATCCATGTTGCCCCAGGGGGCACTTGAGATACGCATGGGCTCCCACCTCGAGGCTGGTCCTCCCGAGGGAGCAGAGCACGGTTCCTGGTGAGGTGATCGTCTTTGTTCTATGCCAGGCAGGAGGACATGGACGGTCACTGTCTCACGACACAGGGACAGCGGGGCAGTGGGGTAGGACAGGCAGGTCACACTCACAGGGAACTCTAACGGGAGCTGTGGGGTGTTGAGGGTAAGCTGCAGACAGGTGGCTTCCGCTTCAGTCTCCCTGAGCAGAGCTGAGCCCAACCCCGACACAAGTGGGCAGAAGGCGGATGGTTGGTGTGCCCCAAGGAGCACCCCTGATGGCCTGTGGCTGGCTTTGCTCACCACCCTGCGAGGATCGTGGGCCAGACTGCCCAGGGTGCTGCCCTGCTGTCCCATGAACGCTGCCCCCAACCCCAGACTGCACCTGGCCACCTTCAAGGTGGTGCACCACCTGAGGGGGACAGGATGGTGGCCCCTCACCCTGCTTACCCAGAGGACAGCTCACCAGGAGAACGCAGTCGTGGGCTCTCGGCTCTGATGTTTACTAGCTGGGTGGCCCAGCTAGGAGCTCCTCACCTTCCCTCCTCCATTTACACGTCTAGAGAGCCCTGTTTTACGGGTGGGAGGGGGTCCTCCATGCTGTGGATATTTGTCTCTGACCCCAGCCCTGCCCCTCCAGCTGCAGCAGAGCCCTGGGAGCATCTCCTGCTAATCTGGCTCTGTCTTATCAGGAGTAAGGCCACCAGGGAGAAGGCCAGCAAGGGGGAGGTACAGGAGGAGGGCAGGGTGAATAGGGGCCGTGCCTGGGGCTTCCTAGTGACCAGCTGGGTGACCAGTGGGCTCCTCCATCCTATGGAGTCTGCCATCCCTCCCCCACCAACTGCCAGAGGCTGATTTCCTTCCCTGTGCCAGCCTGGGCTAAGAGGTGAGACTAGAGACGCGAGTGGACAGAGCTCTCCAAGGCCCCCTGTGCCCAGCCCGACTCGTGGGGCATGGGCCATGGCCATGGGCAAGGGCCACGCTCCTCTTTCTGGCCCTCAAAGGGGAGTAGCTCTTTTCCGTGTGCTTAGCCAAGAGAAGCGTCAGGGAGCTCAGCCTGCCCGCCCCTGCAGGACCCTCACCTCATTCCTTAACTGACTCTGCGGCCTCCTGGCACCGGCTTCCTGTCCAGTGTACAGTGTCATCCCTTCATGAGCAACAGGATCCCTGCAACCCCAGAGCCCGGGGGCTTAGCTCCTTCTTGGGGCCAAAGGCAAGAAGTCCCCATGCTGCCACCTGGAGGGGCCCCTCCTGGGAAGCAGGGGACAAGGGCCCCTCTCCTTCCTCCAAGCGCCCCCCCACTGAAGGTGGCATTTGCAGCCTGTGGCTGAGCTCCTGCCCAAGCCAGGGACCAAGCAAACACTTGGAATTCCTAAGGAGACTCTGCTGAGCTGCCGGAGCCCATCAAATTTTTATTGAACGCGTTCCTCTGGAGAACTTGTGCACTAAATCCTGCCTCGGCCGCATGGAGGAATAAAAATTCCACACACAGACCTGACTGCAAATGTTCCTGCCTGAGAAAGGACACTTTCTCAAAACCACTTCTTTGCAAGAGGCTGTGTGTTTGGGGTTGTCCTTGGCCAGGGGCCAGAGGGAAGTGGGGAGGGTGGGATTGGGGCCACTCTGCGAACCCCAGCCAGCCCCTGCCTCAGCTTCTGTTGACCTCGGACCCGACCTGGCACCCGCAGTCTCCTCTGCTGTACTCCTCGTCCCAACCCAGAGTGGGAAACCACCAGAGGCTGTGCACATCCTCCCACCCAGAGACCTGGGGCCACAGTTAGGAGCGCGGACCCCTCAGCTTCCAGACCTTTCTGCAGCCTCAAGTTCAGGCTTCCCGCAAACAGCAGAGGCCTGGATGTTCTCAGCTCAGGGAAGACTCTGCCGCACTCAGGGAGCCCCACCAGCTGAGGCGGTCAAAGAATTTGGGTGCCGGCAGATGTCTGTCCATCACAGAATCCCCAAACTTGTATGCAGAAGAAGGGATAGAGGGGACACAGGAAGAGCAGGGAGAGGCACACACAGGGACTGCCAGATAAGATAGAGGAGGCAGTTAAAGTTGAATCTCAGATAAACAATAAGTCAGTTCTGTAAGTACATCCACATTCTGTGCAGGACATGCTTATACTAAATTTTTTATCTGTGGTCTATCTGAAATTCAAGTGCAATGGGACACCCTGAATGTCTATTGGCTAAAACTGGCAAGATTGCACGGCAGCCTCGGGTTTGCCCTCAGGCCCTCCCACCTCCTCACCCCCAACTCCCAGCCTGCCAGGCGCAGGGCTGGGCCAAGGCGTCTTGGCCAGCCCTCTCGCCCGGTGGGCTCTGGAGGACAGAAATCGGAAGTGACCTCCCTGGAAGGCTGGCAGCTGGGAGGACCCATCTGGTCTGGATCCCAGGAAGAAACCAGCGTCCCCAGGCCTCTCTCTCCATCTCCTGAGCAGACACACTTCTGACCTCCGCCCCCAGTTAATCTTTCCTCAGACTGTGCAGCTGGCTTGAGGCAGGACCGAGGCCACTCTCCAGGGAGACCTGCCTCCTGTCCCAGCCCCTGTGCCTGGTTCTCCAGCAGTGGCCCACAAGCATGTCACAGTGGGGTACAACTGGCATCCTCCAAGCCCCGCCTGCTTTCCGTCTGCGTGAAGCAGCCCTGGCCCTGAGTGCCCCCCACCTACAACCCCTGGGGACGGTGTCTGGGACTCAGTCAAGTATAAAGTCCTGGCATCTTCTGGGGCCTGAAGAGGCCACAGTCTCTGGACTGGATCTGCTGGGCATCGCCCAGACTTGCAGCTTTAGGTTGGCAAAGCACAGACGCCCAGGGGCCGGGAGCCTCAGCCTTGCACAAGAAGGTGTCGCGGCCCAGACGCCAGGCAGAAGTCCGCCCTGCGGGACAACTGGCTGCTGACCCACACCCACCCGCACACACGTCTCACCTGCACACGCACCATTCACACACACACTCAATGCACGGTCATGTGTGCACCCCCCACTTACACACTCACACACATGTGTGTGCACACGTACCCACTCAGACGCTCATCCTCAGGCACGCAGTCACGCACATGCACACACACGTACACTCGTAAGTCCCCGTGTCCTGCTGAGCCTTCCGGCAAGCACCCCGGCCCCTCTCTCCCTGTCCTCACAACATCCTTCCGTACATCCCCCAGGAAGGTTCAGACAGGACTGCCCTGTAGCATCAGCGGGCACTGAGGGTCCCTAGGGAGACCCAGCAGAGAAGGCCAGTCGTCTCTTTCTGCCAGGGCTGGGAGGGCTGCCTGTCTGTCCGTGCCTATGTGTGCTAGGACAATCTGCTGGGTGGAACTTTCTGGAATGAAAACAACTCTCGTGGTCAAGTGCTGCCCCCACAGGAGGGTACGTCCTGCCTGCCTCATGGACGAGCTCCCTGGTCAGTCCCTGAGGGCTCTGGCTCCATGTGGTTGTCTCTGGGAAGTCCCTAAGCACAGTCGGAAGTGAAAGTGCTGATGTTCATGAAGGTACTGGAAACACACAGGGGCGCCATGGGGAGGGGGAGAGATGGCCTTCTAGAACCCCACAAAGGGCAGACTGTACGAACCCTCAGAGGGCCTTCGACAGCGATGGCCAGCACATGGGGCCAGGGCTCTCTCGCTCCCCAGATGGGATGGCCTCGTCCCACGTTGCCCTCTACCAGGGCGCCTTCTCTCCCTGGCCGAACAGCGTGCAGTTCAGAGGATGGGAGGCCACCCAGGGGGCGCTTTTGACCTGAGGCAGTGGCTGGCCCCAGCTTCAGACCTGCTGGAGACAGGAGCAGGCCTGAGACTGGCTGTGGCTGAGGGGATGTGGTAGAGCCTGCCGTGGGCGCCATCTCTGGGCAGCCTGGAAGGAGTCCTTCAGCGCGTGGCTCTCTGCTTGTCTTTGGTGATGAGTCTAACGTTCAGAGAGATGAAGGACGGTACCTTGGTGGCCTAGTTATGGGCCTCAGGTCCCCTGGGGGTGGAACCTGGCTTGGATTCTTGTCTCCTTGGCCCAGTTGTGTCGCCTCTGCATGGCTGAGGACGGGAGTATGTCTGTGGAGACTCGTGGGCTGAGACCACATGGTGGCCATGTGCAGGTCCATGGGGCCTCCCTAAGTGGCTCTTGGGAAAGTCTGGATGGCAGCCTCCTGGGAGGCAGAGGGTAGATGACATGGCCTCCCAGGCTCTTTCCTCCAAGGGGACAATAAGACAGGGCAGGGGTGCTCTCATCCTGCCTTTATCTCTAAAGCAGCTAAGGCCCCACCCAGACACGGGTGGTTCACCCCGGACATGCTGCTGAAGCCATGACCCTCCACACCTTGGTGGCCGTCACCAAGGTGTCGAGTGGAGGTTGCAGCCACGGTCCACACCTGCCCTGTTGCTGCACACACACAGGCTGGACAGACCTGAGGACAGTGTGCACTACCTGCCCCTCCTGCCTTCTCCTGCTATTGGGGCAGACCTGCTCACATGCTCTTGGTCTTGACCCAGAACCCCCTGTGCAGAACCCCCACAGCTGGAAAGCCACAAGCGTGAGTGTGCCCCGCAGCCTTGCCTTGCAGAAAGCCCACAGGGACTCACACATCCTCCCCCTCCCGCTTGTCCACACACGTGTGGGCTGCTTTTCAAGGCAAAGAAGCCCCTGCCTACGCAGACTGCCCCTGTGGGCCGACCTACACAGACAGCCCAGGGAGAGGACGGCCACCCTGCTCTGAGCTGTGTTTCCGGGTCCCCCAGCGCCTGGGGGAGACTCCGAGAGCTGGCCCTGGGCCAGGAGGCAGAGAGGAAGTGGTTCCCCAGTTCTGAGGGGGAAGAAAGGAGCTTTCATCCACCTGAAATGAAATTATAGCCAGAAGGCACTCGAACAAGACCAAAATAGATAAGTGGAAACAAGCAGCCCGCCATAAATTCCCGGGATTTGTAGTCTTTCCTGGACTGGTTTATCCTTGAGAAGCCCCGGGAGTAATTCTGTTTGAACAAGATCTAGGGGCCTCCAAGTTAAAGGGCGCAGTCCTTGTGGTAACCAAATCCTTGTTAGCAGAACTCTCCTGACAGATGCGCAGGTCTGGGGAGGAATCCGCTCTCCGCACCTGGCCAGGGCCCTCGGAGATGCAAGAGCAGCTCCTTCACTTGGAAGGAGCCAAAGTGGTCGGGGTGCAAGCTGCACAAGAGGCTGCTTTCTTGTGACGACAAGAGGCTGTGCTGGGCCCAAGAGTGAGAGGTCAGATGTCAAGAGCCCTGGCACGCCCTGGAGCCAGGTCCAGCAGGAGGTCTAGGGCAAGGGCCATACTGGCTGGTGGTCAGGGGCAAATTGCTTCTACGAATGGAAAATGGGTCACAAAGATGAATGATCCTACAACAGGCTCTGACGTCTCAAGAAATCACTGCTTCCTGACCCCACGCAACCCACATCCCAAACCTGAGCCTCCCTGAACAGAACCCAGAAGCAGACGCAGGGGCCAAATGAATCCTAATCATAGCAATCTATGGCCAACAAAGCCAAATGAGAAGAACTGCAAAACCCCAGATGGTCAGCCTGTGCCCCGAAACACTGGGCTGGCCTTGGTCTCTCTCAAGGCTGCAGGCCTGTGGCTGGGGGACAATGGCTAGGTTTCTTCATTAGTTATGAGCTTGCATCTCTTACTCCTCTGCAGCAACCAAACAAGAATCTGCTCAGTTTGAGGGAAGGTTTTAAAAGATGGGGGCCATCATTTGGGGGCCATAACATGGAGCTCCATGGAAACCAGGAAACTCCGAGAGCTGGCCCTGGCCAGGAGGCAGAGAGGAAGTGGCTCCCCAGTTCTGAGGGGGAGAAAGCAGCCTGAGGTCTGAAAGGTGGGTCAGGAGCCCCTGCCTGACTTCTTTCTTTCAAGAAGCAGGAGTGGGGTTGTCCATCCTGGGCCCCTGACTGGGTGGCCCCCACTCCCAGGGCACGAAGGCAGGTGTCCTCTGCTCCAGGGCACATCCAGCTTGCAGGGCCAGCCTCCTGTTCCCTTCCTGCCAGTTCCCTGGCACCCTGGCAGCCTGGCTTGACCCCCATGGCTTCCACTGCCCCAGCCCCTCCGTCCCCCTCCCGGTGCAGCCTGCGGCTCAGGGGCAGCGCTCACTCATATTCCCAGGTGCTCGACATTCAGACGAGGCTCCTCGGATCTCCTGCCCAGAAAAGGATAAATATTTCTGATCTATAGCAAATGTGTTTTCCTTTAGCTAACATCTTGGCAGGCGAGTACACTAATCTCTCAGGAAAATCTAGGGCCTGAATAGCAAGCAGATTTTTTTTTCCCTGAGCAAATAGAAATTCTGAGTTGCTTTTTTAATGCTGCCTTTTTTCCCCCTTTTCTTTCTTTCTTTTTTTTTAAACAGCAGATCTGGAGAAAAATCACAGTCCATTAAATCTGCATCTCTTGAAAGAAAAACCCAGAAGGCCACCTCCCCATCAAAGAAAAAATGGGCAGGGCTGGAGAGCATGTTCAAAGTGCATCAGGAGCGTGGCCGCCATCCAGCCGCTCAGCCTGCGACCGCAGGGGCTTGCAGGCCCCCGTGGCGTGGGACAAGACAGGTCAGTAGGTGCCTGCACAGCCTGGGAGGTGAGATTGGAGCGAGGCCACAGTCCCCATTGCCCCAGCAGCATCACACCCCCACTAGGTGCATGAGACCCCTAGGTTGAGTGAAAAGCATATCATTGAGACCACAAAATCCCCCGTATGTCCCCATTTCACCATCCCTCACTTTAGTGGCTCTCTCTGTTGCCTGACTCCGGTCAGGACACGGCCCAAGGGAATGATGGCAGGGCACCCTTGGCAGGAACCCCAAGGACAGCACCCCAGGACAAGCCCTCAAGGACAAGCCCCCCCGCCCTGCCCCCCACTGCTCCCTGGGCAAGGGGTGCGCTGCTTTGGCGTAATAAAAGACAAGGTCCGAGAAGGATCCCGTGAGCGGAGCCGCTGTTGTGTGCCAGGCACCACACCCTGAACTTCTGTGCACGTGCACAAGTGTGCGAGTGTGTGTGAGTGTGGTTTGAGTCCTCATGCAGGAGGGGACATTGGGGTCTCCTGTTTACTTCCATGGAAGATGCTTCCCCCACAGTGCGCAGGGGCTCCGGGGAGCTGCAGGAGGAGGGGGACAGGGCTCACGGTGCGCATCTGCGCTGAGAGGCCCCGGCCGCCAAGACTGGAGCCAGCCCCTCAGCCTTTGCCCAGGAGACCAAGAAGCCCTTCCCTGGCCCAACCAGGCTGGAGAGGCCTGGCCCTCAGCCCCTTCCCTTCTTCCCTGTGGGGAAGTTGTGCTCTCTGCCTCTCGCAGTCTGAAAGGTGGGTCAGTCGCCCCTGCCTGACTTGCACAGGATGACAGAGAGGTTGCCTCCCGAGAGGTTTTACCCAGCACCTTCCCCACTGGGGCGCTCCATCATATTCTCTGGAGGGGCGGACGCCCCTTGGGCAATGGGAACTCTCCCATCCTGGACGATCCCTCCTCTCAACCTTGGACCCCTCAAAGACCCAGTGCAGGAAGTGGTCAGGAGCTTCCTATTTGGGGGCTCTTTCCACGCTGGGTGAAATCCTGATCTCCACAATATGGGCCGAGACGGTGTCTGGCTTCTGGGGAGCGCTGGCCCCGGCCGCGGACACAGCTTCCACCACGGTGCAGGGCTGTTTGGTGTGAAGACCAAGGCTCTGCAGAGGGACCATTCAGTTTGCATTTCCCATCATGGAGCAAGTAAACAAACTAGAGGAAGAGCTGCCCGTCACTGCCTGGCTTCCCGACAGGAAACGGCATGAGCGACTTCGTCTTTAAACATTATTATCCTCTTGAAAGCAAAAGATAAAGGACGCCTCGGAGCAGCCAAATTGCTTTGGCTCAAAAATCATTTTAAATACCATTTCCTTTAACAAGCCTACTGCCTGGGCAGCGGATCAACACTATTCATTTTAACCTTAGTCAGTGGGAAAAAAAATCACCCAAGTGCTTGTAATTATTTAGCTCTCTCCCTTCTTCCCTCCCAGACACCTTAACTAATGGCCACACACGCACATGGCGTCCCGTGTGACGCAGCTGGACCTTGGGTGGTGCCCACTGAACATGCCAGGGACCATTTCCTCTGTCCATTGGAACCCTAAGTGGGGCTTCAGGGGACTCGCCTTCCCCAGACTGCCTGGGGACCAGGCTCCTCTGCCCCTGGTGTTGGAGGCTCACCCTCCCAGTGAGATTTCCCCTGCCCCGAGGGGGGAAGCTCCAGCCAGGGACATCGGTGAGAACAGAGGGGGGGCGGGGGTCAGCCTGATGATCAAGCACAGGTCACAGTGGGCAGGGTGACCCTGGGACTGTGCAGACCCCACGCTGTGACCAGCTTAGAGGATTTCGGATAAGCAGCGGATGTGGGCTGTAAACTAAAACAAAAGAGAATGAAAGAGAAACAACCCGTGTGAGCGGCATTCACAGAGAGAGCTGGCTCCGTGGTGGGCAGAGCGGGGTTGCCGGCTCTCTTGGCCAGGGAGAGAAGCAGAACCAGAAGTCCTATGTGCCCTGGGTCCCGCGCTCAGCCTGAGGCTCCTGGTCTCCCAGGGGAAGAGCATCCCCCCGGGAGAGTGCCGCCTTCACCCTCAGTGTTCATTGAGTCTGTATCCAAAGACCCTGTGCAGGAAGTGGACACCCAGGCTTCCAACCATGAAGAAGACACCCACGTGGCAGCCCCTTCCCGCAGACACCAACAGGAAAGGGCTGTGTCTGGGCACCAAGGCCTCTGGTCACACAGGCCACTGACCAGGTGTGACCAGTGGGCAGCTCTGAACACCACTCTTGGTAATTCCAGTTTGGCCTTCACCGAGGGCTCTATGCTGTGCTCCTGGGCAGATGGACAGGAGGCCAGAAACATAGCAAGAGCTCAGTGTGCAGCTGGCCGCGAGGGGCCTGATCCTGGGTGTGGGGAGAAGACCTGTTATTCCCACCACACTCTCTGGCATTAATCGGGATGCCCAGGTCACTTCTAGGAGAATGCCATCACCTGGGCAGAGTGGCTGCTGAGGGACAGCTTGACCGGCGGGACACAGGGTGGCAACATCCAAGCATGTGCACATTTCCAGTGGGATCCCAGTGCCCTCCGGCTGCCGCTGAAAGTCACCCCCTGCTGAGCAGCAGAAGTGAGTTGCTGACACCAGTGGCCAGTCCCTTCTTTCACTCAGGGACCAGGTATGGGGCACGTGAAGGACGTGTCTCAACCTCTGCTTGGTCATGGGATGATCAGGGGACCCTGGTGTGGAAACTTCCCCGTGAGTCTGACTCTGGTCTTGTGGAAGGGCACAGGGGTCACCCTCACCTCTCCAGCCTCAGGAGGGTGGACAGCCCCACTTCAAAGTCTGGATACATGAAAGTCCATATTCCCACACCAGGCAAAGTCACGGTAGGTCTGCCCCTGGGGAACTTGCCATCAGGTCGCCTGTGAGTCTCTTCCTATCTGTGCTCCACCCACCGTGAGCCTCCTGGGGCCTGGTCCATCCCACTGTCCCTAGCACCTGGCCTCTGATAACATGCAAGGTGTGAGTCCCTCTGGTTCCTTGAAAACAAGACTCCAGTCCAGCGAGGCCTGTGGGCATGGCCCTAAGGGGACCGTCGTCCATACACAGCCTGCTTCTCAATCAGCCAAGCCAGGCCCTGAGACTGTCCCCCCACAAGGCCCCTGAAAGGCATCTCGGCTCTGGGTTTAACTGGCCCTACTGAGGCGCCACGTGGCCACCATCTGCGCTGCTCCACCTCCTTCCGCAGTGGAAAGGGAGCAGGGGACTTGCCTCTGGACAGTGGGTTCGGGCAGCTGTGGGGGGCGCTGGCCCTACAGAACCTGGGCGTGAGCCAGGACAGGGAGGAACGGGAGGTGGCCACGGGAGAGGGAGGAGAGAGGAGCCTGGGACAGCAGGCCCTTGGACTCCAGACAGGGGAAGCTGTGCACTTAGGACCCATGTCTCCTGTTCTTGGAAGAGAAAGCTGAGACCCAGAGAGGGACTTCCACAGGGTCACAGGAAGGACGAACGAAGGGAGCCATTTATGTACCTCTGTGATTCCAACAAGGCAAGTCCTAAGGAGCCTTTCATAGGCAGAAGCTGAAGTCTAAAGGACTCAGAAACCCACCCAAGGTGAGGGCTGGGTGATGGGGAACGTCCTTGGTGGGAGGAGATCGGGAGTCATCATGGCCTGGTTACCATTGGCGGCATCTAACCAGATCGTCGTGCCTCCCGGGGACAGGGTCTCCTGGTCCTGGGGGGGCAGCAGCTCCTCCGCGTGACACCTCTCCACCCACCGTGTGCCCCAGGGGGCATGTGGGATGGCCTCGGTATCACGTGTGGGAGGACACCAGTGGCACATGACACGCTGCTATTGGAGGAACAGGTAACGGCCTCCGCCTGCAGGGGTGGAGGCCAGCACTAGCAGTCCAGAACCCCGGGGGGGCCAGCGGGGTCTGGGCCTTCCACGGCCAGGACGACTTTACCCTCAGGGAAGAGCTTTGGGGACAGGATTTCTAAGCCCCTTGGAAAGGCCTAAGCGTCCACTTGGCCTGAGGACTGGTAACTACGGGGAGAGGAGAGCTGCTCCTGTGCCTCTCATCTCAGGAGCGAGTGAGCGGGAGTCCCTTGTCTCCTGGACAAGTCCTTACAGGAAGCAGTAGCACCACATGGTGAGACGTGAGAGGGAGACGGCAGTGCCGTGGGGCACCCTGGGCCCTGGGGAGCCGGGACCCCTGTCTGTCTCTGGCCTTCAGGCTGTGTGGCCAGGGAGAGCCGCCACTCCCAGTGAGCCTGGGTCCAAACACGGAACCCACATTCAACTGAGAACGTTTCCCAGTTTCCCTAAAGGTGTCTGCCTTCAGGGAGGGTGGGGAGGGTAAGGCAGGACAGGGCAGGATAGCAGAGGGCTGCTCAGGAAGAAGTGGTCCCTGGACCCTAGGGGCAGAGCCTGGGCCAGGCCCAGCAGGCAGGCTTGGTGCAGGTGGCGTTTTTCCTGCAGAGGGGAGCTAGCAGGCCCTGTTGAAGGGAGCTGGTGCAGAGGAGGGGCTCACCCTGGGGGCTTCCTGCCTGAGCTAAAGCATCCTGCTGAGGCGGAGCAGAGTCACCTGTCCATGTCAGGGGCAGGTGTGTGGCTTAGGTGCAATCAGTTTCCTCCCTACCACCTGCAATCCCCAAACCCCTGTGCTTCCATCAGATGCTGGAAGACGGAACTGGGCTCCCACCGCCCTGTAGAAACGACTTTCTCTGCATTAGGATGCCCCACCCAGCAGACTCCTCTCATTCAGGTAACTTAAGCAGCAGCGAGAGCCCCAGAGCCCCGGCTGCCAGCATCCTCAGAGAAGCAGGCAGTGGTCGGTCGGTTTGCATGAAAAACCTGGGAGTGGTGACTAGCAGGGGGACTGGGTGGGAAATCCGCCTGACCCCAGAAGGAGCACTTGCCCTCCCCTCCAACCCGTGGCCTTCAACTCATAGGCGCCTCTCTGCCACGTGAGGAAGATGGCAATAAGTGTTGCTAAGTAACCCCCAACACTCTTCATTCACAGAGAGAGCTGGCTCCTGCTCCTGGGCCATTTGTGTTGGGGGAGGATGGCTCTGGGCCTCCTTTCCCTGCTCCTAGCTGGACAGGGCGCCCTTGGCCCTGCCCGGATGCAGGCTCTGTGACCCTCCTTACAGAGGAGCCAGGAGGTGGTACTGGGGGTGGCAGGGCATGGATGGGCATGTATGTGATGCACACAGAAGGCTTGTATATGCACAAGTATGCGTGTGTGTGTGTGTTATGTGTGCGTGTGTTTATGTGTATGCAGTATTGGGTGCTATGCATGTATAGGCGCACACAGGCACACATCAGTGCATTACATACTGAATATACGTGTGTGCATGTAAATGTCTAATGTGTATACGTGCATGTATATCGCACACCTGTGTGTTATATGTAGCACATGCATGAACACATGTACGTGTTACGTGTGCCCGGGTACATATGTGTGTACATGTGTGAATCGTGTATACTCATGTGCTATACATGTCTGTATGCATATACTCTGTATGTGTGTGCATGTGTGTGTACGCGTGTGTGTGCATATCATGCACATGTGTATGTGTGTATGTGTTTGCATTTGTACATGTGTAGGGTAATGGGCATGTGAGTGAGAGAGCGGAGACAGGCAGAAAGGCTGGGTAGAAAAGGTGGGTCTGTCGTCCCCGACGCCCACCCCACTGCAGCCTTTGGCCTCCAGTGAAGCTGGGGTAGTGTGGACCCCAGGACCAGCCTTGGACCCACTCTGGGTGCCCCAGGCCCCACCCCACATCCCACCAAGAGCTCCCCACACTCTGGCCCAGCCTCACAGCGGCACTGGCTTCCAGTGCAGGTGGGCCCTGGTCCCAGAAGCTGGAATCCAGGGGAAATCCAGACGGGGGATGGGAAGTGTCCCAGTAAAAACAAAGGCAGCTATTTCTGTGTCCGTGTCCCTTGGAGGAGGTGAGATGGTAACAGAAAGTGACCACAGCTCTGACAAATAGCTACAGGGCCTCCCCGTGAGGCCTGGGGTGTCCCGTGGCAGAACTGCACAGAGAGGGCACTGAAGGCCCCAGATGAAGCACAGCACAGGGCCAGATGAGAGGCAGTGAGCAGGTGGAGGACAGGCCAGGGGCTGTGTCCCCTCCTTGGGGTGGAGGCTAAGAATGCTCTGGGAAGTCTGACTTTGGGCCACTGGTTCTTTATGAAACTTTGCTTCTCTGTTCTTTGTCAAGGACTGAATACCACCCCTGAGCCAGGCTGTGGGGGACCACGTGGGGTGGAAGGGACCAGGTGGTCCGTCCATACAGAGGCTACTGCAGGCGTTCTCCCGGCTCAGCCATTTGGGGTGCTCAGGAGCATGGCCCTGCCTGCAGCAGTGTCCCCGAGGGAGCGGGAACGAGCGTGGGAACGCAGGGCTGACAGGGGCTCAGCCACAGGACAAAGCCATTGTGTGCCAGGTGCTGAAGTATCAAAATCAATGCAAAATTCCAAGGTTTGAGCAAAGCATTAGAATTTTAAATGAAGGCAGGGTAAGTGTTACTGATTTTTCCTTTTCCTTCCTTAAGTATCTGGGAAGGCTTGGCAGGGCCTCAGGGCCGGGGACAGCGTGACCTGGAACGGTGCTTTGTTACCCCAAAGTGCTGGCCCTTCTTACCACCTCTTGGGGGCCACATGTGCTTTGCTCCATGGTCAACCCATGGATAAATGGTGGGAGTCCTCAGTGGTGTGCTGCAGGAAGTGGGGGTATGAGAAGTACTCGGCACAAGACGGGCAAGAACGACCCAGAGCTGATGTTACCAGCACCCACCACTGAGTGAACACACAGCTAAGTGCTCCACGGGTCGGTTTTGTTCTCCCTCCCGGTAACCCTTTGGGACAGGAGTCATTACCACCTCTATGGTTTGGGCCAGGAAACTGAGGGAGAGAGTTTAAGCTACTTCCCCAAGGAAGTAAGGGGCAGAGCCAGATTCACACCCAGATCTTGGGAGTGGTGGGAAGGCAGGCCTGGGGGATTTCTCTCAAGGGCATCTCAGGAGTGGGACCCTGCCTGGGAGGGGGAGCCTGGGAGGAAAGGCTCTGCTCCCCCAGACTGCCACTGTGACCATCCTAGAGCACCCAACAGCGGCATCCCCACAACCCAGTGAAAAGTACCCCTGGCCATCCCAGACAGGAGAGAGGGGACAGCAGGGACAGGGTAGGCTGCGGGCTGGGGATTAAGACGGTCCTTGGGTCTGGGGGAGCAGAGTGCAGCAGCTGCTGCAGGACAGGAGGACAGACACCATCCTAGAAGTCACGTCTCAGCTCGGTGACAGATTACCCGTCCCCGTGGAGACTCACTGGAGGCCCTGCCTCTCCCTCCCCAAGGCGTGAGTGTGGTCAGCTTTAGGAGAGGCACCAACCAGTCCTGGGAGGCTGGACCCTGTAGGCAGGGTCTCCGGGCCTGTGCCCCTCAAGGCAAGAACACAGAGCTGTGCTGGCGCTCACTTGGACGGCTCCTGAGAACTGCCTGACACGTTTTGGAGAACTCTGCCAGCCACTGGAGAGCACCTGGTAACTTCAAGTTGGCTCCAGTGCGAGATTGACAGCATGGAAACTGGCAAACCCCCAACCAGGTGTGGGCAGGTTAGGGTTAGGGTTAGGGTTGCTCGGCATTCAGCAGCACACCACTGCCTTGCAGGGCAGACCCGGCTGCCTCCCCCCCTTCACTCCTAACAAGGCAGTCACCATCCCCACAGCAGGTGGATTCGAGCGTCATTTCTGGAGCTGGCAGCAACATGATCTTTTGTCTAATTAGGCTAGACTTGGGCTAATGTCGGAGTGTGCATTCTCTGATCAGGCACCAGCGGGGGCGGTGAGTTGCATGCTGGGGCGGCCGGGGAGCTGGCCGGGAATGTTAAAAAGGCTGTGGATCATAGGGTCTCCGGGTGGAGGGGTGTCCCAGAAGGAGGCCTGGCCCAGCAGTCAGGAAGCAGGGTTCAAGCCCAGCTCCTGGTAAGTCACTGGTTCCCTTGACCTCCCTGGGGGTCAGGCAGCTGGTCTGTGAGGTCCTGCTGGCACTGCCCAAGTTCTGGGGTGCAGGGAGACCACCCCCTGGCCTGGAAGGAGCAGGGACTGCAGGGAGTGTCCCTGTGCAGTGCAGGCCGCCTTCTGGATCTCACACTCCACCTGCAACGGAGGGTCCTGCCAGTGACATTGACAAGGAACATCAGAGTCCG
The DNA here is from genome assembly GCF_021218885.2 of Marmota monax. NCBI lineage: Eukaryota > Metazoa > Chordata > Mammalia > Rodentia > Sciuridae > Marmota > Marmota monax. Next base: position 4,054,497 of record NW_026694750.1, read on the forward strand.
CCCAGCCCGAGGCCAAGCGGCTGGACTCCGCTGCAGCTGTCCGCCCTGCACTGTGCACAGTTTAACTTTCAGGATGCGACTCTGGCTGAAGGGGCGCCCTGCCCGGAACCCCCTCTCTCCCCCAACTGTCACCAAAGCAGCGGCTTCCAGGAAGCAGGGAGTGGCGGTGTGATGGGGGAGCCCCGGCCATAGAAGTGACGGCTTCCACATGCCCTGGGGGGTGGGTGCGATGAAGATGTGGGTGACAAATGGCAGCCAGTGGCTGCCTAATGGATGCCCTGGGGCTGCCAGTCTCAGTCTGAGATGTCAGAGGATGCCAGGAGGGCACGGGCGGGCGGAGGGTGGGCAGCCTGCTGGCAGGGTTTCTGAATGCTGGCTTCTTGGACCGAGCTGGATCCGGGCCTGCGCTGTCCTGGGGTGGTCCTAGAGCTGGGGACAGGTGCGTGGGGAGCGGACATCTTCACCAGGCCAAGGTCTGTGTGGATGCCGGAGCAGAGCCTGGCAGGGGCCGTGCGTGAGGCTCTGGTGACAGAGAGGGAAGGGCCCGGGACTGTGTCTTTCCCCGTTGGTTCCAGCGGGGATCATTGCCTGGGTTGTAACAACAGAGCCCTCATGACAGCGGCCTTGAGTGTCATTCTCCCAGTCCTGCCTGCGTCCAGCCCTGTGTGTGGCGCATCAAGTGCTTCTGAACCTTTATGCTGGACCGCGCTGTTCCAGGGTAGGAAAGAGAGCTCAAGTTGGGGCCGGTTAGCCCCAAGTGACACGGCTCTGCATGGCTCTGAAGTGGGGCTAAGATCCCGGGCGAGTGACCACCAAGGCCTTGGCCCTTACAGCTGCATCAGAGAGGGCCTCTTTCCAGGCCTCCAGGGACTGTGGTCGGCCTGGGAAACCCAGAGACCCTTCCCCAGGGAGGGTGGGCTTGGGGCAGGCACACCCAGGGGGGCATGATGCACACTTCCTATCACCTCTGGGACAGGGTGTGGGGGCTTCCCACAGGCGTGTCCTGAGCCCCAGAGCCACACAGAAAGGCAAAGAGAGCCCCAGGGGAGGTCATTTCTTCAGAACTGGCCGTTTTCCTGAGAACTTGGTCTCTAAATCCAGAAATCTTTTAGCGAGCACGTCTGCTCTGGATGTCCTTCTCACTCCTCCACCTAACCTCACGGAAGCTCTGCCTTGTGTCCCCAGGGCAAGCCTTCCTGGGCATCCCAAGGACTCTGAACCTTCACTGCGGCCACACAAGGCCCGTTTATGGCACAACACTCTTCCTTTACGGGAGGACAGGCAGAGGATGGAGGGGGGTGGGTTTGAAGGAGGGGAAGGCACAGTTAGTCCTTTCTGAAGTCTACCCTGTTCTGACTCTGGTACTTGTGGGCACAACTGGGGCCCCTTTGCAGCCGTGTGGGAGTCTGGAGAAGCCCCAGGAAGCCGTGGCCTGGCCTGCCCTGGGGAAGCCTGCCTCCTGGGTGGGCCAGACACCAATCACACCTACCTAGCAAAGGAGCAGTCGTGTGCTAAGCTTGGTAGCAGGCACTGGGACAGTGAGGGGGCTGGGTGGGAGGCGCCCCGCCCCTTGGAGCTTGCTTTGGAAAGACGGGACCCAGGCCCAAGGAGGGACGAGGGGTGTGTAAGCGGGTCACACTGAGGGAAAGAGGCGGTCCAGGAGCACCCTGCGCGACTCGGACCTGGCTCTAGAGCAGCAGAAACTAGTGCTCGGTGGGGGGAGGGGCTGACTGGGAATGAGGGAACTTTCTGGAGGGATGGTCTTATTCCCGACCTGAACGTGGGCTGGCGTCATGGCGGTGCGGGTGTGGGCTGGAACTCACTGAGGCCGCTCATTCGTAGCTATGCATAAACCGTGACCCCGGGTCGAGGAGACGTGTGCCGAGGACCTGGGGGAGGGCTGCTGGGTGCGTGTACACAGGAGCGAGCCCATGCCAGCAGTCGAGGCTGGTGGCAGCATATGGTGCTTGTGAAATTCTTTCAACTTTTCTGTGTCTCTTCAACCAACACTTCATCATGAAATGTCAGGAGCCGGGAGCAGTGCTGTGCCGGAGAGCTGGGGGCGCCAAGGGCTTTGATGACAGCTGACAGCTGAGCTGAGACCTGCATCTTAGCCAACCATGGAGGGTCCAGATCGGCCTCCAGGTAGAGGGAGGAGCATGTCCAAGGGTCCTGAGGCACCCAGGCGCTGGGCTCTACTGAGGAGCAGAAGCAGCCAGCGCGGCCGGAGGCGCAGGGAAGAAGGTGAAGGTCCGGTGGGGCGGGCCCTGGAGGGCAGGGGAAGGCGGTGGCTGTTACTTGAAATGCCTGGCGATGTTTGGGAGGTACTGAATGTGAGCAGGACGCGACTGGCTGCTGTGGCTGCATCCTGGGCATGGACCACGCCGAGAGGAAAGGGCCCTGGCACGGGCAGGGGAGCCAGGGTTGGGCCGGGGTAGAAAACGAGAGTGAGATGGGGATAGGGGCTCAGAGTCCCCCCGGGGGGGGGGGCGGGGCAGCAGGGAAAGGGGAATGAGGCTGGCCTGAGCCCTGGGTGGCGACCGTCCTCTGCCACGGAGGCCGGGAGGAGAGGGGGCTCCTGGAGGATCTCGAGAGAACCGCCGCGGCCGAGGGAGTCTGAGGAGCAGATCGTCCCTGCAAGAGGGGGCTGAGCGGGTGGCCGGGGTGACCACTGGTGCGGAGGGGCCGTGTCAGGGCAGAAGGCCGAATGTGGATGTGTCACCCTGACACTGGCATTCAGAGCCCTGGGACTGGACGGGAAGATCCCAGAAGAAGGTGTGGACCGAGGAGAGAAGACCTGGGCAGTTCAGGGGGTCCCCCGCTGAGGAGCTGAAGAAACGGGGCTGCAAAGGTCAGGCCACAAGGGAGGTGGCCAGGGGACATCTTAGCAGAAGAGAATGTTCCAGAAGAAGGGATCGGCTGGCCTGGTGAGTGCTGCTGGGAGGTCGGAAGGTGAGGACAGCAAGGGAGAGGCGCTTCCCCCGTGACTGGAGAGGGAGAGGGGACGGAGCAGGTGGGCAAGCGTGAGGGAGAAGCACGGACGGGGCGGGGCCTGACCAGGAGGAGGCCTGGGGAGGCTGGGAGCTGCCTTCTCTCAAGATGGAGAGGAAAGTAGAGCCTTGCACAACTCCCCACCCAGGGAACCCGCGCACCTGGAAAAGGAAGCAGGAAGCCCCCAGGAAGCCCTGCTCATCAGGAGGGAGCAGGAGAGCTGAGAGGGAGGCGTGAGGAGCAGCGATCCTCTGCACACCTGTGCACACCCGTGTACACCTGTGCGTGCCTCTGCCCACCTCTGCATACCTGTATACACCTGTGCGTGCCTGTGTACACCTGTGCATACTTGTGAACACCTGTGCGTGCCTGTGTACACCTATATATCTGTGCCTACCTATGCATACCTGCGTACACTTGGGCATACCTGTGAACACCTGCATATACCTGTGCACACCTACATATATTAGTGTATACCTCTGTATATAACCTGCATATACCTGTGCATACCTGCCTAACCAGAACCATCCGCCATAAGCCTCAGCACGTGGTGTGTGAAGACTGCATCCTGAGAGCTGCTGAACCACTGGAGGTGAGCAAAGCGGTGACGGCACCATGTCATGAGACCTCCCTGTTTGACTAGGATCTGCGGCACCCATGAAGACCAGCGTCCCCAGCTGGAGTGCAAGTGGAAGCCCGAGTGATCTGCATGGAACATGTCACCAGAGACTCCCGTTTCCCATTTCACTCTATCAAACCACATCCGAACTTCGTCCCAGGCCCTTTGAGCCCCCCAGAGGCACAGCAAAGCACTTCCTCGGGCAAACTCCTGTCTTTTGGTTTGGAAAGCATGGCTTCCCCTTTGCTCCAAAGAAGATTAGGATACAGGACAGAATGTCAGCTGCAGATTACAAGAAAAGGATAATTAAATAAAAGCCCCATATTATGAGCCATCTAGAAGGGAATTAAGCAGCTTTTGCATTCTCCTCATCTTTGAAGGATGTGCTATAAAGGGGAGCAGGAATTGTTTGGCTTGATAAATAAAGATAGTAACCAAACTGTAGGGCCCATTGTTCTGCCTTTATATTAAAAGCGATTGCTTAGCCACACTGACACTCACACCACGGAGGCATGGCCCTCTGCAGACGGCAGGATTAAGAGACTGACAAGCTGGGATGATAACTAATTAATAATCCCATCTCTAAGGAGCCACAGCTCTGGTAGCGGCCTCTTTCCTTCCTCCAGGCCAACCCCGGGCAGCCCAGACTCCAGGGCTGAAGGACAGGGGGAGGTTTGCAGGCCAGGCCAGGTGCACCATGGTCCCTGTCACAGTGGGGCAGGGAGCAGAGGGGGCTGGGTGGGAGACGCAGGAGACAAACTGCCAGAATGCAGAGGCTCCTGTCCCTTAACAGACAGCGCGTTCCTACCCAGGGCTGCGGAGCAAACGGGAAGTCGGGGTCTGCAATCTCAGGTGCATCTGGCAGATCTTGCATTTTGCCACTGGAAAGGGGGTCTGGGTGGGACCTCCTAGAGGACTCCCTCACAGCCACCCCCAGCCCAATCTCCCAGAGTAAATCTGCTGGCAGGCTGGTGTGTCCAGAGTCCACCAAGCCTGACACTGAGAGCTCCGTGGGTTGTGCTTCCTCCGCCCCCCTGGTGACCTAGGAGGGAGGCAGTTTATGTCTACTTTACTGAAAAAGAAGTAAGAATCAGAGAGGTTGGGTCACTCGGCCAGAGTCCCCCGGCTAGCAAAGGAGGAAGTGAATTCAAACACTGATGGTCCCAAGCAGGGAGCCCAGGGCCGTCCCCTATACTCAGTGCCCGCCTTGTCCACTGGGTGGGAGCAGAGGGTTCCCTGCCCCAGAGGGCTCTGGCCACAAAAGCAGCCTTTACCCTCAGCACTCTGCAAGGAGAAGGTCAGGTAGCTGCCACCTCCCTTGACCCCACCCTCTCCATCCAAAGCAACCAGATGAAAAAGCAAATCCTCCATCCCTGTCCCCAGCGGAAGGGGAAGCGTGGAATCAGGATGAGGGAATCTTCCAGAATAGGCCCAGTGGCATTCCTCATGAGGGTAATAGCCGTTTTGGGGGAACTGCCATATTTTCTGGAGGCTTTACGTGGGTGCAGCAGTGGCCTTGGCGTCATAAATCGCAATCAAGCAAAGATGTCTACGGAGGAAATACTACCCGCTCTGCCGTGCAGCCTTGGCAAGGGTCCGGAAATCTTAAGGGAATTGAGCAATTTTTTGCATAGTACCGTAAATTCCTGGTGTCTACCTTATCTCCTCGTCACGTTATTCAAGGGACATTAAATGGAGAAAGATGTGGAAGCTGCTGCTTAGAATCAAGCTAACAAGAAGGCCGCTCACGAGTTATCTGTCTGCTTCCACCGTCCCTCCTCTCCTCCTCTCCAAACCTTGCCCTTCTGGCTGCAAAAGAGCTCCCCTCCTCAGGGGTGGCTGCTCCCATTTCCCCAGACAAAGATCCTTCCAGATGGCTTATCAGGCGCGGCTTGGATTTAATTACCCTGGTCTGTATCCTCCAGAGCTGGGGCTCCTGGGCCCCCTGCATCCTCCACCCGCCCCTTCTCCTGCAGTGCGGGGCCTGGTGAAGCCCGTCTCCTGCCACAGCCCCTGCTCTCCTCCCAATACCCAGTGACACAAGCATTTGCTGGAGGCATATTGTTCCTGCTGGACAGCAGGCACTGCCAGGTGACAGTGTTTTTGGTCTGGGGCCAGTGTCCCTCCTGCACGTGCAGGCTTGCTGATGGCCGACCTCAGCACGTGCTCGACGTGCCCCCAGCCTCATTTCCATGTGGTGACAGTAACATATGCAGCCTCACAGACCAGCCGAGAGGCCCAGGCCCATGGCGACTATCGCTGTTACCTCTGACGAGGATGGTGGCGGCTGTCGCCTCCGTGGCCGGGGAGAAGCTTTGGCAGGGGCCCTTCCCTTGCACCCTCTTCTGAGCCCAAAGCAGAGAAGGACAGATTCCAGACCACGCTCCCTCCCCTCCAGTCACCTGGCGCCAGGACAATAGGCCACGCCTCTTCAAAGCGCCTGGACGGGCACCGCCCTGCCTGCCCCGTCTGTAGGTCTCTCACTCTCCCTGGCCTCCTCTTCCCTGGGCAGCCGTGAGAACCAAAGGTTGCTGGACGTGGAGTTCCTGACCAGGGGCAGGTGGCCCATGGCAGGGCTGGGCCTCCCTGAGGCACCAGCAGGAAGAAGCGTGAACAGGGCGGAGCTCAGCCCCAGCCTGCCCTCTGCACCGCCACCGCCACCGCCACCGCCACCGCCACCGCTCGCTCTCTGCGGCTGACATCAGACCAGAGGTGCCAGGCCTGGGCTTAGCTCCTGGATCCATGATGCCCAGGCACCTTCTCCTCCCCACCGACCTGGGCATAGGGACCAGGGGCCCCTCGGGCACCAACTGGCTTCACTTCCTTGAAACACATAGGTCAGTGTCCCCCGTGGGACAGTGCCTGCCGGCAGCAGTGCCTCCTGTATTCTAACCCCCACAAAGCCTCACGTCACGGTGCGCCCCATGGAATCTCGCCATGGGGGTCAGGCAGGGCGCTGTTAAAGGGCCACACGGAGCACGCTCCTCATGCTTCATTTCCCGGCCATTTCTGTCCACCCCAATGAAGCCAAAGCTGCTACCGAGCAGTAAGCCTCGGGTATTTTTTATGAAGCTACAGTAGTCTCCAGTTTAATAAAAAAAAAGAAGGAGAAAGAAAAAGAGAAACTATGCCCCTTAAACTCTGTCAGTGTCCAGGGGACGCCTGTGGCTAGAGTCCACCCTACCCTGAGTGGTGTGCTCACTGCTAGGACCAAGCCAGGGGCGGGTGAGGGGCTGTGGTTTCTGGCTGCCCGCCTGGGCTTCTGGCTCTTCCTGCCTGACTCACCACTGGGAGCCCTTCCTGAGTGCCAGGGGCAGCGTCCAGGTGGGGCTGTGGGACACTGGGGAGGCAAAGGAGCTGGTCAGAGCCATTCCCTCTCCCTCCAGGCTGAGGAGAAGGGTCTTGGGGGGGAGACGGCCTGAGCCTGGGGGGGGGCCTGGGGGGCTCAGGCTTGGGGGCTGGTTCCTCCTGCAGGAGCAGAAGGAGGAGGGCAGCCGGGCTCCGGGGCGCAGAGTTCCTGTTAAAAGGCCCCCCCCCGAGTCCCGGGGGGGAAGCAGAGGAGCTGCAGGGCCTCTGGTAGCTGCAGAGCCGGGCCGCCCCCTCCCTTGGCTCCTGGCAGGAGCCCCAGCCCTGGTCAGGACTGCCAGACCCCTGGGTCTCAGAGCCTGTCCAGTCACAGCTGTCCCATCTGTGGGTCCCATGCTAAGAAGGCCACTGCACCTGCTCCGGCCTGAGCGTCCACTCCATCTAACTGTCTGGCTCCTGCAAGATAGCGGACGGGCCAGCAGGCTGTGTCGGGCCTCACAGCCAGCCTGGGGCAGGAGAGGAAGGCCACTGCCCTTGGGGTGGCCAGGCCTTCCTTGCATCTGGCCTTCCTCGCACTCAGCTGATGGGCCACGGAGCCTGGTCTGGGTTGGCCCTGTGCCTGGGCCATGGAGGCTGGCCTGGGTGGGCTCCGTGCCACCACCACGAACCCTGCAGCTTGGCTTCCTGGTGCCCACCCCAGGTGGCAGCAGCGTCCCTGTGCCCACTCCTTCTAGGGAACCAGGGCTAACAGAGGCCCATGGACAGACAGGAAGCCCTCAGCTACCCCACTTTCTGGTCATATTTGTGACCTGTGTCCAATCTCTACTTTCAAATGACTCATTTATAAAAAGGGGTAGATGATGGTGCCCTATGAGGGGCAGCTGGGGCAGCCATAGTGACCTCAGAGCTCTGCACCAGCTGTGCCTCTGTTGCTTGGGAGATTGTGGGACACGGAGGTGTGTGGTGGAGTTCTACTGCCAAATGGCATCCAGTGGTGCCAGAGTATGGTCACAGCTGCTGGTCGGGGTGGCTGGGCAGGACTAGAGCCAGCTCCTGGGACTCGGAATCCAGTGCTCCTCTCAGTAGCAGAACATTGCAGAACTTGGACTCGCCTGCTGTTCTCCAGTGATCAGGAGCACCCCACCTCACCCTGTTCCAGTGTCTCCCCGGCCCCCAGGGTCCCTGTCTTCCTGCCAGCCTCTGTGCATGCTGCCTGGGCAGGCTGGAGCTCCCGTGGCCTCTGCCCCAGCAGGCTGGAGTTGGCACCAGGCAGCTCAGACGCAGCCATGGCAGACACGCAGGGACACACCCCCAGCTCCACTCACAGGAAAACATTCATTATGTGCTTTAGAGGACAAGGGTAAAAAGAAAACACTCATTAGAAGCAGAAATAGTTTCCAAATAAACTACAGAATCTGTTGGGAAGTCTGGCCTGAGAAGGGGGCCTGCGTTCAGGGTGGGGGAACGTCAGGCGGAGAGTGTTCAGAGGTGGGTGGTGGACGGCAGGGAGCTGAGGCACTGACGCCTGTTCCCATCGCCACCAGAAAACCCCAAATCGGAGGGGCCAGCAGCAGCCGGCCTGAGGCGGAGGGCCCTCTGTCTGTCTGGCCTGCCTCTGGGCACTGCCTCGCCCAGCAAGCGCATGTCCCAGCGGCTCCAGTGACAGTCCTGTAGACAGTGGGAGCAGAGGCCAGGGCTGTCTAAGGCTGGATCCCTGCCCGACTGCTGACCATGGGGTGACCCTGAGCCTGGCCATGCTCCTTCTGGGCTCAGTGGACCCAGAGACCCTCCTGCCTGTGACAGGAGGAGACCCCAGGGAGGCTGATGGTCTGAGCAAAGGCGATTTGTGCCCCCTGCCTGCGGGGTAGTCCCAGGTCAGCAGGGGCCATGTTGGGTGCTCAAGCCCTGGCTAGCTGGAGAAGTGGAGTGAACCAAGCTCAGATCTTCTGGGCCCAGAGTGACCTGGGGCCCAAGACACCACCCAGGGCAGGGGCAGCCTACCTTCCAGCACCTCTGAGCTGGCTGGTGGCCTCGCATGTTCCCACCAGTCACAGCAAGGACTGTGTTCATCCGTGAGCCAAAAGGGCTTGGGTGCCCTGCCCCGGGGGCTGCCTGCTCGCTCTCACCTACCTCCTCATGGGATGCTTACTAGCCAGGAAGAGAGGGGAGCGGAAGGGACAAATGCCCACGGAGACAGACACAGACAGATTGCGGGGGCGGCGCCTCCCTTGAAAGGAAGCCCACAGCTCAGAGATGCTCGCACCTCGCCATGCACCCCGCTGCGTGCTGGCCCCGACTCTGTGCTCCTGGCCCCAGTCCGCATGGCCTGCACCTTCCTTGTCCTGGGGTGGGGGCAGCAGCTGCAGCAGAGCCATACCTCCTGTCCTGTGGCTCATGCTCTGTGCAGGACACTAGGGGGACAGACCAGTCCAGGCAGAGAGAACCCAGGCAGTGTGGGTAGAAGCCCTGCTGTGCTAAGTGGCCCTGAGGTGGCATCCATTGGAGGGTGTCGGAGAACAGAGGTGAGCTCACGGCCAGTGAGCTTCAGAGGCCAGTGGGTGGGCTGCTCCTCAAGGGACCCTCCTTTTTCAGAGGCAGCCCCACAAGCTCTCTGCCCCCCCCAACTTTCTAGAAGGTTGCCTGGTGCCAGCCAAGTGGCTTAGCAGGTGGTGGGCTGCGAGGGGTGAGGTCCACTCAGGCCCTGCCCAGCACCTTCTCAGGTGTCCTGTGTGGCCTCCTCAGCTCCCACTGGGGGCACTCCCCTGACACCTTTGCTCCCACGGACTCTTTTCCTGGTAATTGGTGTCAGAGGCAAACTTGAGCCAGTTTCCACCTGGGCCGTGTCTCCTGCTTGTTTCCTATTTAATATCAGAGAAATGCCACCTGACCAGGCTGTCATTATCATGGTGTAGCCACGAGCACCAGAACCAATTGCCCCGAGCAGTCACGGTGGCTCCTGGCTCTGCAGCAGGACATGACGCTAATTGCTTTGGCTTAAGCTCCTTGACTTCCAATTGCCATCTAGGCTGGCCCCGGGCACCCCACACCTGAGCCCATTCCCTCCTTTCACCTGATCACAGAAACAGAGTGATGCTTGAGGTCAGGAGCGGGAGGAGACACCCCCAGAGTGGGGAGGGGAAGCAGAGGCCCTGCAAAGCCACCGAGGAATCTGACCGGTGACACTGGCCCTGGGGGACTCCAGCTTCCCACTGGCTGGAAGGTGATAAGCAGGTGCACGTGAGCTGTGCCAGGTTGCACCGTCCAAAGCCAGAGGATGGAGGCAGGAGGGAGGGAGCGCGGGGGCGGGCGGCAGGCGCCCTCCTGGCCTGGGCATCGAGAGGAGTGAGGGAAGTGTGGACTCGCCCCTCGCCCGCCCAGGAAAGCAGATTTAGTGGATTAAAACGGCACAAGAGTGGGACGGGATGAGGGTGGCAGGTGGCGGCAGGCGCAGAGGAGGCCTGGAGGAGAGGGTGGTCCTCAGGGCAGGTGCCAGCTGTGTCAGGGAGCATGAAGAAGGCAGGCAGTGCCAAAGAAGTGTTCAGAGCAGGGCACGAAGATGGAGGGGCACGAAGATGGAGGGGCAGACCCGGGCTGGGGCCCGGCAAGGCGTTCCCCAGGCTGAAGGCTGCGTGGAGTAAATGTTGCTTCCAAAAGCCAGAATCTGAGTGCGGGGTCACAGGGGCCGGCTCTGACATCTCCAGGTCGGCTCCCAGGTGGGGTCCTGCAGGCCACCCCCTCTCAGGAGAGGAGAGGAGCCCTCTGCCCCATGGTGAAACACCTTCGGGGCAATGCCTGGCGACAGGACACCAGAGCAAACCCTGGGGCTGCACTGAGGTCCTCTCACAAGGTCTGTCAATCATGAACCCCGCACTCTGACGTCAACTGCCACAGGTTGACGGCCAGGGCAACTGACATCAGGCACAGCGACCAGAAACAGTGTCTTGCAATCAGCACATCCCGGTCGTCTCGGCATCATTCTTAATGAACTTGCTGAACCACAGACAATTATTTCTGGGAACCGAGGGAGAAAGGGAAGGGCTTGGAGGCTGGGGCTGGGGGGAGCCATGGACAGAGGGTTTGGCCAGACTGAGTGATGGCCTCCTCTTCCAGATGGCCCTGGGCCTCATGGACCCTGCCCAGGACCCGTGGCCTCTCTGCTCTGCCACACATGCGGTCTCTCTGCACACCTGACCCGGAGCTGGGGCTAAGTCCCCGCTGCCAGTTCCCTCCCAACCGACACCTCTCAGTCGGAGGGATCCCCAAACCACCAAGGGCCAGAGTTTTGCTAGCTTGAACACCAGTGGGCGCAGAAGGCAGGACGGAGGCAGGAAAGGCCTCCAGCAGCATCCTGGGTAGAGACAGCCGGAAGGCCTTAGGGGCAGTGCCCGGCCAAGGGATGTGTGTACAAAGGGCAGCTGCAAACCAGTGGACTGTTTTTGCAAGGAGGTCCAGCTTGACCAGAAGGCTCCCTCACCTTCCCACCCACACGGCAGCACCTTGTACCTGGCAAGACGACCACCCACTGGAAAAAGGCTGGCTGGGCCTCTGCGGGACCCTCCCTGGCTCAGCAACACTGTGCACAAGGAACGCAGGCGGGGCCTCCCTCCACAGGCATGGCAGCCTCCCGCCACCCCCCGCCGTGCCAGACATCACAAATGGGTTACGGAGCTCCTGCCCAAGTCGTGCCAATCAATCCAACTGCTTGCCACATGCGTCTCATGACCAACCCACAGAACAGAAGAACATGCAGCTCTCGGCCGACCTGTTTACAGTCAGGGGCAGGGTGCCACCTCCTTTCTTGTTCTCCTCACAGGAAACCGAGACACCCTGGAACCTTGAGTCACCTAGCTCACTTCCCACTGGGTGGCAAGGGCCGACCTGCCTCCACCTCTCCCCTCCTGGCTCCTGACAACCAGGCCGGCCACCGGCTGGCCTCAGCACCATACAGCTGGAAGCTAGGAAGGCTCCCCAGGGCTGTCAGCCCCAGGCAGCCACGCGCAGGAGCCCCGCGCCCCCTCAGCGCCCTCCACAGACCCTTCCCGAGGTGCCGCAAGAAGAATCCAGTCCAGCCACCTACCTGAAGGAGCCAGTAGCACCTCCGGTGGAAGGTGGGGATGATGGAGGAATGGACATAGCAGCCGTACAAGCACTAGGGAGAGAGGAAAAACGAGAGTTCAGTTGGAAAGAGGGAAGGAGGGAGGAAGGCAGACGGCGCAGCAGAGGAGGAGCAGGGGGCCGCGGCCCTGCCGCAAGTGGGAGGAGGTGGCCGCACGGGCCCCAGCTAACTGGGGGCAGGGACAGCTAGGAAGCCTCTGGATCACGCCAGCAGGCCATGCAGAGGGCAGCTGGCACCCTACCCTCGGGCCTGGGGGTTTCTGAAAGTTCAGGACAGCCAGGGACCAGGGAAATGCACATACGCACGCTCCGGGGACTTGGAGCTACTGGGATGCCCATTCCTCGCGCCAAGGCTAAGACCCTTCTGTGCACCAGGAAGGACCCAAGGCGGCGGAATTGATTCACACACAGGAAACATGCCTCCCGCCAGCTTCTCACCAGGTAGCCCCGGCGGAGAGAGGGCCAGGGAGCACCAAGGCTGCACCTCCAGAGCCCGAGGCCCCTTGACACAGCCCCCCTTTCTATTTTTGAGTGTTTGTTTATTCATGTATTTGCTTGTTTGCTTTTTAAGGTCTAACCCTACATCTACTGCACATGGTTTGGTTTTGGAAGAAGACAGGTCAGAGAGCAAGGTGGGTGGAACAGAGGTGTGAGAGTTGTGAAGAGGGACAGTTCCCAGGCGTCACCCAGGCCCAGGGAGGTGGCATTGACTCGTGGGTGGCCTGTACCATAGCCCTGCTTCTGGGGACTGCCTATGCACCCAGGGCTGGGCACCGGGGGCAGGCTTGCTGGTGAGGCAGAGAGGGGCGCTCTCAAAATCCAACTGGCAAATCTGTGTGGGAAGGAGGGGCCTCACTGTAGGCGGCTCATGGGTTCGGAGAGGCTGACTCAGGGCACCTGGGGATGGGGGCCCACCTCTGAGCCAGCGCTGAAAGGTTTCCTTTGGAGCCACCAAATCAAAATTGAATGATCTCCCGTTCCTCGGCTTCAGGGTTCCCTGGCTCCCCGCGGCACCCACTCGAGGAGGGGTGAGGTCACAAAGAAGGACGGGCCTGAGGACCCTGGGGTGGGGGGAAGGCCTCTGCCCCTGTCTCCTTGCTCAGTTCATGTCACGGCAGCTCCCACGCCCTGACACCAGCTCTCCAGGGAGGAATGGCCACCAGCTCCGCAGCTGAAGGTTTCATCAGATATCATTTACACCCCCAAAAAGACCAAGTGCCATTTGGCTCGTCTCGGAGTCCGTTTGAGCCCTGCCTGTCTGATTAGCAGAGCTGAAAGAGAAATCATTTTGGACTCTGGGATTCTGGCTGTAAGAAAATCAGATTTCCAATATGTTAGAACTTTTACAGAGCGCCGTCAGCTGGGATTTACGCCCTGTACAAACCAAACAAACAAAGCGGAAATTAATTTAAACGATTCCCTTGCAATTCTTGCCCAAGAAATGTATTTATTATTAAGAAGGCAATATTCTTCCCCGACTGCTCTGGATTGCAAAGCACTGCGTTTTGTTTTTGTGTTTTTGATAACTCACTCCTTCTGGGCAAAGGAGGCTTCTGTTTGGACACTTTCTGGAGGAGCCTGGCTGCAGTGGCTGGGCGGCCTGTGACCTCGGCCAGCTGCTTCCCAGGGGCAGTTCCTTCTCTCTGACCCCTGCGGGGAACCAAGGGGAGGGAATTGTTGGGAGAAGTTTCTCCTGTCAATGGAAATCAAAGTCCTCTCTGCTCCTCCCACTTAGACGGCAAGCAAACATGGCTGCTTTTCATGGTCTCCCTAGTCTCTGCCTCCCCGTCTGGATCGAGCTTCAGCCTCCCTCACACTCAGAGGTCAGAGAGAATTTACCAACGCCTGCCCTGCCCAGGCTGTGAAAGTGCAGGACCAGAGGAAAGCAGGCCTGTTCTCCCGGAGCTTGCCAGCGCCTCCCTCGCGCCGACCTGGCCCCCCTAGAACTGTCCAGGACCATCCAATAAGCAAGACGAAGGTGGAAAGAAAAATGGCCGCGTCTGCATCCAGGCTCATGCATGTTAATCAGAGCAGCCCTCGGGCCTCGCTCAGAACCTCCAGACTCTATTTTTAGATGTTGCTCTGTTCCTCCGACCACTGCGGGGATCTGGGGTCTCTGGTCTCATCAGATGAGAGGCGCCGTGTTCAGAGGGTGGAGAGGGAAGTGGCTGAGCGCAGCCGACAGCCTGGTGTGCATCCGTGGGCATCTGCAGGCCTGGCGGGGCTGCGGGAGCACCATGGCTAAGAAGTCCCCGGGCTTCGGCCTCACCCCAGGGGCCTCGCCCAGCACTTAGATCGCCCTGTGTTTGCTTTACTGTCTTTCCTCCTGCCTGGGGGTCCTGGGGTGGGGACTCTTGGACTTCCTGGGAGAGGACAGACAGCACTTTTCCCTCCTGGCACCCCAGGACACAGGGTGGAGACCACCCCGTGTGGGAAAGGACCCTGCAGAGGAAGCGCTGAAGTTTGCTTCCAGCCCACACTAGAAAACGACCCTGAAACACGGCTCTGTGTTTCCCACGGGAAGGGCTGAGCCTCACGGCAAGGCTTGTCCCCGCTGCTGGCCTGCTGTCCTTGTGCGGAAAGAGGCTCATGGAACCGGCTCCCGTGGGCTGGAGTCACTCGGGGGCTCACCAGGTGGGGGAGTAAGGGAGAGCTGACTGCACCTGGTCCCCCACTGCCAGCTCAGAGGCTCCCCGTCCTCCGGGCTGCCCTTCCGGGTGCCGTTCTGATCATTTCTCTTGCTCTCCCTCTCTCTTTGGGACCAGGATTGAACCCAGGGGCGCTTAACTGCTTAACCACTGAGAACATCCCAGCCCTTTTCATGTGTTGAGGCAGGTCTCACTGAGTTGCTTAGGACCTTGCTGAGGCTGGCCTTGACCTTGTGATCCTTCTGTCTCAGCCTCCCAAGAGGCTGGGGTTACAGGTGTGCGCGCCATCGTGCCCAGCTCTGATCACTTCTCTTAGGGTGACCGTGAAGGCTGAAGGCTGATGTGGCAGTGGGAGGCTCAGGACAGTCCCAGACCTGATGCACAAGCAGTTGTGGCAGTGGCCATCCCTGGAGCAGGTGTCAGAGGTTGCGAGGCTGTAAGAGTGAGCAGGAGCAGGGGAGGAGGATCTCTAGCAGCAGGATTGCTGGCGGTGGAGGATGGAAGGCAGGACAGTGTGGGCTGGGTTGGAGGAGCCCCGAAATTATTTGGATGATGGAGAATCAAGGACATGTGGGGAGATCAACCAAGTCAGATCACAAAAGACCGTAGCAAGGAGGGGAGGCCTTGCTCTCACCCTGGGTCAGTAAGGAGCAAAGTCATGTCATGGCCACATTTGTGCTTTGGAACCTCACTGTGGCAGCAGTGCGGCCAGAGGACAGGAGCAGAGGAAGGCTGGGGCATAAGGACCTGGCTGGAGGAGTTCCTATGAGATGGGAGGCATGCTGGGATGGGACAGTGGCATTAGCAGCGAGGGTGGAGAGGATCAAACAAGTTCACAGGTGCAAGGATGATGTCCAGTTTCTGGCTGGGTAGATGGGCATGTGTGGGGACAGGAGCCCTGGGATGCAGGGTTGCTACGTGGCCTCCATGTGGAGGCTAGGCAGGGCCTGGTAGGCAGCGGTGCCTGGGCAGGGCCTGCAGGAGCAGTCGGGGTGGGGTGGGGGTGTGGGGCGTCCACTTAGTCTGATTTCTTCTCAGGGGCCTTTTCAGGTGGATAGAGCAGCTAAATGTGGACTTGCCAAGGATACCGCTTGGCCTGGCGCGTCCTGCCTGCCTGCCTGTGTCCCTGCTCTTCCCCTCTCACCCCCACACTAACCCCAGCCCCCTCCAGGACCCCGGCCTGTCCAGCCTCTCCCTGGCTCCTGGGGACATCGTCCTCACTTTGCAGTCTTCCTATTGGTTTCCAGTCTGTATGACAATGTCATTACCAAGCCAATTGGGGATTAATTGCACAATATTTTATGAGGCAGCGTATCAGATCCGTTCCCTTACCCACTAACCAAAAAAAGCAATCAAGTTGGTCTGTAGTGATTTGTGTTGCACAAACTCCCAGCGCTTTTTGATCAGGCCCTGGGGGCTCCCTGGGGGCTCCCTGGGTTGAGCTTTCCATTTGGAGGCCGTGATGCGGCTGCAGGGAGAGCCACATCCTGGGGCCCTACTGCGTGTGTGAGTGTGCGGCCCGTGTGCACAGGCGGTGGGGGTGTGGGCAGGCATGCGTGGGCTTCCTGCTTATGTGCACACAGAGGAAGAAGAGGAAGGAGCTATGTATCTACAGGCAACCCAGAGAACGTCCCCCTTCAGATAGAGACACCTTCCGAGGAGGCATGTTGGGGGAGTTGAGGCCCAACAGCCTCCTTCTGGCCTGGCAGAGCAAGGAAGATTGTCCCCTTAGATACTCAAAGTCACTTTAGGACACCATGGTGCTTTTCCAAAAAATAAAAGAAGGAGAGATGACATTACAGGGGAAACCAGCACAAGCAAGGTCCTTCTGCCCTCCTGAGCAAGCAACGGCCCGGAAGGGAAGTCCCCCACACCCTCCTCCAGAGGGGTTCTCCTCCAGACTCACCCACCAGCACAGGCCCGTGTGCCATAGGGGGCCATCCAGGCTCCCCCATGGCCACTGTGTTAGTGGGGATGTGACCGGACTTCCCCACCCGGGTTCCCTCACTCTCACTCTGTCTCCCATGCCTCTGTCAGTCTGTCTCCCATGCCTCTGTCTGTCTGTCTCCCATGCACACACCCTCCAGCTCTTTCTTCCACTTCCAGCACCCACCACACAGAGGACTTGGCCCCCTACTGAAGGCCCTGAGCGCTGGAGGAACAGGTGGAGTCGGATGATTCTGCTGGACACCAGCTCACCCACTTATGCCCCCTTGGGTCTTCCCCAGTGGACACTGTCATGTGACTCTGGGCAGGCTGGGTGCATCCTTCATCCAAACCTGTTCTCACCTGGGGATGGCTTCTAGTCTAGCTCAGGTCCCCCCCAGAGCCTCTCCAGCCCCAGCTGCCTGGGCAGATTCCCTGGAGATGGCCCTTTGGAGCTCGGACGTGAGCTGCCTCCCCAGTGGGCAGCTCTGGGGGGGGTCTTCCTGGGGCGTGGTCCACACCGTCATCGTTGTCATTTCAGTTTGGACGTCTGTGGTACCACCTCCCCGCTCACTGGGGCTCCTGGGCTTTCTTTCAAGGGCCAGGCAGTAAGTAGTTTGGCTTGGGGGTCAGATGAACTTGTAACCACTTAGCTCTGCTATTACAGGCCCAAAGCAGCCTCTGACGACAAGTTGAAGAGTGGCCGTGACTCTGTCCCAACACAACTTTATTCATGGATGCTGAAATTTGAATTTTGTCGCATGTCATGAATGTCATCCTTCAAAAAAATTTCAACAGTTAAAAACTGTAAAAGCTAGTCTTAGTCCTCAGGCTGTTCAAAGATGTGGGCCAGGTCACACTTTCCCTATCCCTGACCTGTCACACGGGGACATGTGTGAATTATAGGGTCCTTTAAAGTTTCCCAGTGATTTCTACGTGGCAGGTGCTCCATAAATCTGCTCGATTCCCACAGGATGCAGACACCTGAGCAGGGCCAGGAAGGAGAACAAAGGGCCAGGCGTGTGGAACCGCAGAATGAATATTTAACAGACAGACAGAAGGTGCAGGCCGGCTTTCAAGTCGATTCGTCTTGGGTATTTGTTTTCGGGGCATGCACAGCATTTCCTTAGGAGGGGAAAATGCCCTGCAGCGTTGGCCTCCCATGAAGTTTCTTCTCTGGGGGAGACCCCTTCATCCTGTTTCCTGGGTCTGCCTCTCGCAAGAAGCAGGGAGCCCCCAAAGCCGGTGGCTTGCGGCTGACTTGCCTTTCAGGGTGCAGGTGCCTCGCATCCCTGCTGTGGCTCACACCAGGTCTTTTCAGAATTGTGCTACCCAACATGGTGGCGGCAGCCCAGGTGGTGTGCAAAGCCAAACTTAAATTAAGTCCAACTGAAGAAGCGAAGCCTCAGATCCTCAGTGGTGCTGGCTTGTTTCAGGGGCTTGAGGGCCCCAGGTAGCAGTGGCCACCTGCTGGATGGCACAGGACCTTCTGTACTGGACACACCCACACTAGGGAACCTGCTCTAGGATCCAGTTCAGAGATGTTTGGCTGAGGCCCCTGGAGGGTGGGACCCCAGTTTGGGGGAAGTTGGGGATTGGTGGGGAGAGGCCTGGGAGCTGATTTGTCCGGAGGTCAGAGCCTGACTCTGCCGGGGTTCCCAGAACCTCACGCCCTCAACCCTCCTTCAAAAGCCTTCTCTAATGCAGGGATAATACCCACCGCCTGCTCAGACCCCATGTTTACCAGCAAATCTCTACTCATAATCCTCTTTTAGGAGAGTCCCTCTGCAACCTCCTCTGCCTCAGAACTGGATCAGCCCCTGGGAGCCAGCCCAGAGCGGGGGTCCCAGAGTTGGCCAAGGCTGGCTGTGGTGCCGGCCCAGGCCCCTGTGACAGGCCCAGGAGCCCCACTCAGCTCCCCCGTCTCCCCCTGGGCAGGTGACAGTCTACACAGAGGCAGTCAGAGTGAGCATCGGTTTTTTTGGTGCTTGGTTTATCTCTTGGCTTATATCTGATGCCCACGTGACCAAGATGACTCCATGTGCATCGTGTCTCAGGTGTCAAGGTGCGGGAAGAACAAGAATGATGGGAAAGGAAAGCTCTCCTGCAAGATAACGATTTCATCTTGCCCCAAAGTGACCAAGGGGCAGGCGCATGTAAGAGGCAGCCAGATGCCCCACAGAGGGAGCCCTGGGCTGGCAGGGCCTGGAGGACCAGGAACCAGGAGGGCATGGTCCCAATCCCAGAGCATCCCCTGGCTCAGGGGGGTGTGGGAGGGAGAGTAAAGAGAATGAGCCAGACCAAGTGAGAGAGCTGATGCTAGTGCAGAGAACCCGAGCTGGCACCAGTGGTCCCTGCGTTCTGAGCTCAGCCAAGTCATGTGAAGGGAAGCGACACAGTGCTGAGCTAAGAAGGGTGAGTGGGAAATGGCAGGGTGGACAGCAGGTAGAGAAGAGCAGGCAGACCACAGAGGTGTCTACAGCAGGGCCATGGGCCCAGGCAAGGGCGCCAAGCCTCTGTTTTCTCATCTGAGTCCCAAGTGCAGGATCAGGTTGGGGGCTGAGTCCATGGCTCCAACTATTCTGCAGAATCCCCCGTGGGACCAGGATGAGTGGTTGCAGGTTTCTATGGCCCTGCCCTTTCCCATATTTCCAGGAAGGGCTGGGGGTAGCTCTGAGAACAGAAGGGTCAAGGGCAGGCTCAGAACTAGAGCTTTGGGCTGGACCTGTCCCCTCCCTCCCGGTCTCCATTTCTGATTTCTGTGTGTCTTCCCTGTGCCCTCTTGCCTGCCGAAGTGGGTGGTCTTCATGTGGCAGGTAGAGAGGGCCCTATAATTCCAGCTGTGACCCAAGAGGCAGAAACATCTCCCTCTTCTAGATTTGACCCAGAACTATCCGTGGGGCAGGAGGGTGCTGGGTGGAGTGGGGATACCTGCCAACCACAGGGCTGTGGGGCTCTCGCGTGGTCAAGGGTGACCCTCTCCTGTGGGAGCTGTGACACACCAGTAAGAAGCAGGTGCTCCTCAAAGAGCAGGTGGGATTAAAAACCTCCAGCACCCCCCAGAGCGTCCCTGGCCAGTGGCCGCTATAGCAAGGCACAAAAGCTCACGACACAGCTGGGAGGGGGTGGGGAGATGGCGGGAGCAGGCAAGTGTGATGTGGTGTCCTGCCTCCTGTCCTCTGGCTGCCCAGCTGGACCCCACGGAGCCATCTTGGGAAGGTCCAAGGCCTGGACAGGAGGCCTGGGCTGGGATAGGGAGGGGGGCTCCAGCTGAGCCTTGTCTGAGCCCAGGCCCCCCCTTCCACCCCCTATGGTGCCACCCACGTAGCTTCTCACACATCTGTCTGCACCTCAGGTCGCCTGTAGGGCCTGCCTCATCACAGACAAAGGGATGAAGTCCCGGTGCCTCAGAGGACTGTCCTCACTGACGGATTTGGTTCGTATTAATCTAAGATTAGACCAAATGATTCAATTCGCATGCTGCCTGCACAGGCGCCGGACAGCGCCAGGCCTCAGAACATGTTAAATGGTGAATTGCTTTAAAATGAGTCTGAGCTAAATGCATTGCAGTCCAGTTCGGCCTCGGGGACTGGGTGACAGCTGGGATTTGGAATATTAGATCATCACTGACCAGGGCTCTCGCTGGCCTCTCTCCTCAGACAGTCTCAACGGCGTCTCCCCGAGCAGCCTTGGCCGGCCACATCAGGGGACCCGCCAGGCGGCACACAGGCTGCTGGACGCCCAGTCCTGACTCCTTCATGTTACAAGGCCAATGCAGGCTGCGTGGTGGAGTCACCCCCTGAGCCCTGCGCTTCCTCGGGGACTCCTGGGGCAGGTGGGCCGGCTGCCAAGCTCACCCTCCAGGCTCCGGAGATGACTCCTCCCCCGAGAGGCTGCTCCTCCCGCCGTCCTGGGTGCTCCTGCCCTCCCATGACCTAAACCAGTCTCTGGGCCCACTAATGGGGTGTCCCCATGCCTGGTGCTAAAGGGACCCAGGGAGACAGGGAGAGGGGCTCTGCCAGACACCTCTCTGCCATCATTGAGGAAGGGCAGCATGAATCCCTCCCTACAGACGTGGGCGCGGAGGCTCAGAGATGGCAGCACTTTCCTCGGCCAAGGCCACAGGGCTCATGACAGCCAGAGCCGAACCCTGGACCCTGGGCCTTGAAAGCCTCCAGGAGTTCAGGCTCTTTCCCTGGAGCAGAAGGTCTGGTCCACACCCTGGAGGGACACAGGACCAGGTGGTCCAGCCTGGCTGTGAAGGTCAGGTGATGCAGGAAACAGAGGGGCAGACGGAAACCAGTGAGGCACACAGGTTTCAAGGCTTGCCCAGCCCCAGTGGGAAAAGGGGAGAGAGCTGAGGAGGCAGGCAGACCTGGGGTCCCCCACCTGCGGAAAGTACCCGTGGTCCCCAGCCCCTGCAGGTAGGAAAACGCCCTGCGCAGGCACCTGGAAGGGCTGAGCTCGGAGGAGGGGATGCCTGGGACAGGGAGAACTTGGGTTAGCGGAGGGCAGAGGAGAGCATCCTGGAGGAGGTGCTGTGGACCCTGGGGCACCACCTGGGAGGGAAGACAGAGCGGGACAGCCCCTCCGTCAGGGCAAGGAGCTGCGAGAAGACCTGCAGGGTATGAGTGGAGAGGGAGACACTTGGTTCTCAAGCTGGAAGCTCCCTGGACGTCTCCATAGAACGTTCTAGATCACTTCTACAGCAGGAGCCCTTTTGAGATCAGGAAGGAAATTGGAAACAGGGTGCAGGGTTGAGAGCCAAGGGGCAGAGGGAGCCATGGGGAAAAGACGGTGGGACCACTGTCCTGACCCAGGGCCACCGTGGCATGGGGCCACCTGCCTCCCTCACCTGTCCCCCGGGGCACGGCATGCACAGGCAGGGACCATCTGAATGAAGCAGCAGCCTACAAGGACATGAGTGAGGGAGGTCATAAAAATCAAATGAATTTTTAGATAAAAAGGCATAAAAATCATGTTTAAAGGTATAAATAAAATCCCTGGAGCTCTGGCTTTATGGGCTTTGGGGGTTCCAAGATTAATAAATTAGTGGGCATAAAATGGAATAATAGCTAAAAGTTGGTAACAAGGTGAATTTAGATTTAGAGAGGGGCTTGCTCCAGTCATGGCTCTCAGGTGGGAGACCAGGATGGGTGGAGGGGACAGTGTGAGCCCTGCAGTCCTCCTGTCAGCTCCCCCTGTTTGGGGTCAAGTCCAGGTACCTGGCTGCCTTCTCTGCACATATCCCCACCCTCTGGAGACTGCCAGCCAGGCCCACATGGTTCCAGCTGCCCCCAGCCCTGCACTTGCCAGAAGGCTCTGGGGGGCAAGCACCCTGGGCCATTTCTAACCCTGCCCAGAGGGCAGACGTGGGAAGCTCATCCTGACACCTGGTCCCCCGGGGCCCGGTGAGGAGCACTGCCCCTCCTCGACGGCCTGTCCTGCACAGCGCCCATCTCCATGTGCTCTCCTAGTCCAGGCAGCCCCACGGCAGGCTCTTGTTCTTTGAGCCTGTTTCATTGTCGGGGGCTGCTGCTATCTCGAATGCTCACAAAAAGTACGAGACATAAATAATAAATAAATAAAGTGAAATTTCCTCTCTCATCAAAGTGTATTGCTGAGACCTATTTCTTGGAGCCTTGTCAAGAGGCTAGAACTGATCTTACAAGTGGTTTGTACTGATGACGGCTTCCTTCCTTCCTCCCTCCCTCCCTTCCATCCATCCCTCCTGCTTCCTTCCTTCCCTCCTTCCCTCTCTCCATCCCCCCACCCTCCCTTCCTCCCACATTGTCAAGCCCCGCCCTCCTTTCCAGCAGGTCTGATCTTACTGAGGATTCTCTAAAGAGGCAAAAGGACTCTCACAAGTACCTCTTGGGCAGGTGTCCTCCTTGCCAACAGCCCGTTGGGGTTCATGGGAAGTTGCACATTTTAGACCAAGGGATGAAAGATGGTGGGAACTGCGCCGCTGCAGGGAGCTGGGGTTGTACCCTCTGGCGCTGGGCGTGCTCCATGCACATTCTCAACAAGCTGACCTTTCCCTTCCTCATCCTCAGGGCCTCCTATCCCAGAAGGGAAGCCAAGGCAGAACCACGATTCGACCGTCTGAAGTGCCCAGTGGCCATTCTAAATGGTAGGGAGGGCCGAGCACTGCTGGGAAACCAGCCCTCGGCCTCCCGCTGCGGTGGCCCAGGGCTGCAGCTGCTGGGGTTTCTGGTTGTGATCATGGCTTTGCGGCCTGAATCCAGCTCCTCAGCACCGCCCATCCAGGCACAGGTGACAGTCCAGGTACCTGCAGCACATCGCAAACACCAGCTGCCCAGGGAAGGATCAGGGATGGGATTCTTGCTTATAGCCAGCAGGGGGGCTTTGTTTATGAGGGGAGGGAATGCCAGGCCTGTCTGTGGCTATGTTAATGTGGGGCTGGGCTCCCTGCCAAGACATTAAGTGGAGTGAATTCCTGAAACCAGCTTTAATCAGCAGATTTTTAAGGTTAGAATTACTCTCTCCCTCTCTCCTCTCGAAGGCTTGCCAAGGTTAATTTGGGCCTGAGCATGCAGAATTAATGGGCTGGACAGAGGATTGGACTTTTCCCGTTTTTTTGAAGTTCACAAAAACATCTCTACAAAGACAGAAGGGAGCCGGCAGCGCCCTGGTGGGGGAAGCACCCCGGCACCAGGCCAGGGATCTGGGAGCTCGCGTCAGAAGTGCACACAAACAGATCTGGGCCCGCTGGGCGGCTGCCCGGACTCCAGGATGACAGCAGGGCTTGTCCTAGGAGGGAAGCTAGCAGAGGTCACAGCCACACCCCTCCCCTAAAAACAAAGGGCTCCGGACACCTGTGGACATCCTATCCCAGCCAGGCCCTGTCCTGGGGCCTCCAAGGCCTTGAGCATGTCTGACCCTTGCAGGCTCTGGGTGGGGAGGGAAATGAAACCCAGCCAGATCCCTGTCGTAAGGCCTCGACCTTCTCATCTGTGGAATGGAAATATCAATGATGACACTGATAGTGAGCCTTACGTGATCACCGCTACGCAGAAGTCTCTGGTTCAGCAGAAAGAAGGGCTGGTGCTCCAAGGGCACTGGACCTTGGCCAGGAGAGGCTCCTTCCTTGAAAACAGCCCTCCAAGGAACACTGGTCCTCTAGGAAGAGTGTCAGGAAAGGACAGCTCTGTGCCCTTGGACAGCTAGGCTAAAACCTCTGCCCAGTGCTACTGTCCAGCCCTGGAAACCTCGGGGAGCCAGAGTCCAATGGGACCAGTGGGGCAGAGACCCCTCCTGGTCCCTCTTCATCAGGCAGAGGTCACCTGATCCCCAGCCTTCCTGGTCTGACTAGGGGAGGAGGGAGGGCCAGGAGGGAGGGGGCACTCAGCAGGAACCCCACCAGGGCTTGAAACTCTATTGCAGTAGAGACGGTGGGCCGGTGACTTGGTCTCTTTGAATCTTACTGTCCTTATTGGTAACGACCCAATCTTGCAGGTTTGGTGGATTAAATGACAGTATATTTTTAATGACTTGCACCATCAATTAACACAAGATTCCTCAGCATTCCTCAGTCACCTGGTAGATCTAGTGGCCTGGCTTGTGCTCAGGCTGTGTGGGCAGAGCTGTGTCCTCAGCTACTTCAAGTGGCCAGGATGTTAAATTCAGTGCAGTACCCAGGCCGACGGAGCCTTGCCAACATGCATACGGGGAAGGAGACAGAGTCAGAAATCCTTCTGGGGACCTCAACACTGGAATCCTCTCACTGGGGATGAGAGCAGTGACCTCCTTCTGCACGAGAGTGGACACCCTGGATCTGCTCAGGTTCCCGAGCCCACAGCTTCAGGACCACCCAGACCAACCTTTGCCTGACAGACCCAGCTGACCACTGTGCCCTGGCCTGGGCTGCCACTCACCCGCCTGACTCCACCAGGAGTGACGCCGGTAGGGGAGGCCA
This sequence comes from Marmota monax, assembly GCF_021218885.2. Taxonomy (NCBI): domain Eukaryota; kingdom Metazoa; phylum Chordata; class Mammalia; order Rodentia; family Sciuridae; genus Marmota; species Marmota monax. The sequence goes on from NW_026694750.1 coordinate 4,079,041, forward strand.
TGCCCGGTCAGCAGAGCACCCCCAGGGCACACTCAGAAGTGAGGGGCCCCTGGCCCAAACCCCCAGCGAGGCCCCCTGAGGACCCGCTCCCAGGTAGCACCTTTGCTGTATGGGCACTGCCTGGGCCCTGCCCAGCCCTGCCCTCCCCTCAGCCAGGCCCAGGTCCCCCACCCTGGCTCTGTGAATCCCGTGCCCACTCCACAGCGAGCAACTCTGAAGGCGAGACTCGGATCCGCCCTCCTCCTCCACTGGCAGCCACACACCTCTCCTTGGCCTCCAGGAAGGAGTGGCCACCTCTGGTCCGGCTTCCGCTGTTTCTCAGCCTCGCACCCCCACCCCCCACCCACCAGCAGCAACTCCAGCCCTCAACAGGGCGGCCTCAGGCCAGGCCTTCCCAGGCCCCCTGGCTCTGGAGGCCCTTCCTGCCCTGTGCCTGCCTCCTGGACTCCTCAGAGCCATTCCAGCCTAGCCCTCGACTCCCAATGGCAGGAAAGGATGCTATTGACCCCCCGCAGGTCTTGGCCACAACAAGGTCTGTTTGCTGTTGTGCCCAGGTGCCAGGTGTCATCTGTGTGCACGATGCTGGAGGGCAGCCTCCCTGAGGAAGTTCCCTGTGGGACTGGCCTTCTGGGTCCCTGAACTTGGAGCACAGAGGTCCAGGCACCTGCATGGGCTGCCCAAAGCTGTCAGCCACCCTGGTCCAGGCACCAGAGGGACGGGTACCCAAGGCCACAGTCCCCTCTGCATGGCTCACTCCCAGCCACATGCTGTCCAGCCTCGCCAGCTTCCCCCACGAACCCTCACAGTCCAGGGAACCTGAGCTGCTGAAGGTCAAGTCATCCATGTGGGCTTCAAGGACAAGGGCTGGCTGAAAGGTGATGCCACCACCAAACGCTGCTGTCAGGAGTAGTCCTGTCTCCGCAGACACTTGGGCCAGGACAGCCCTTGAGTCCCTACTTCACACGTCCCGCAGCTGTGAAGTTCCCTGTGTGGTCCACTGCAGGCCTGTTCAGAACCTTTTGAATTTCACAGATAAACTGTGGCCCATTTCTCAGTTAAGCATGGATTGGCCACGCGACCCAGCCGTTCCTCTCCTAGGCGTGCCCTAGAAGAGCCGAGAACAGGGACTCAAGCAGGTAGGCATGCACACAAACCCCGATGGCGCCCTCCCGCGGGGAGAAAAGAGTCCGTGTTCATCATAGATGCACAAAATGGGGCAGATCCGAGCAGGAGCACTCTTCATCCACGAGAGGATCAAGGACCACCCCGTCCACATGGAAGAAACTGGAAAACATGATTCTAGTCCCAAAAGCCAGCCACAAAAGGGCACATACTCTATGATGCCACACATACAGAATATTCAAAATATGTCAGTGTCTAGAGTGAGAACACAGATTTGTGGGGCTGTCGGTGGAGGAAGAGGAGGAGAAGGAAGAGGAGGAGGCTGATAATGGGGATGTGGTTCTTTTTGGGGTGATAAAAGTGTTTTGGAACTAGATAGAGGTGGCGGTCGTATAACATTGTGAACATACTAAAGGCAACTGTATGATTAAAAGTGTTCATTTTTTAAGCTGGGTGCAGTGGCTCACATCTATAATCCTAGCTGCTCAGGAGGCTGAGGCAGGAGGATGGAAAGTTTGAGGCCAGCCTGGGCAAGACCCTGTCTCAAAATAAAAAATAAAAAGGACTGAGGATAAATAATAAAAAGGACTCAGTGGGAGAGTACTCCTGGGTTCAATCCCTAGTACCAAAAAAAAAAAAAAGCTAGTTTAAGTTAGTAAATTTCAACTCAATTAAAACAAAAAGACTGTGGCCCAAGGACCGTCTTGGGCCTCCTTGCCTGGTTTCCAGCCCTGTGCACCTCTGCCCAGCCCCAGAGGCGCTGCTCAGCATCACTGCCATGGCTGAGTCTGCCTGCTCAGCTGACTAAAGTTCCCGGCGCCCAGTAGGTGCAGGCGCTGAGATTCTTTGGGGAACCAGAGAGAGGCCTTGCCTGTGAGATGCACAGGGTCTGTGGGGTGGGCGCCCTCCTTGCCTGGTTTCCAGCCCTGTGCACCTGAGTCCAGTCTCAGCCTTGAAGCAGGAGCTGCCTGCCTCTGTGTCCTAAATGTCCTCTCCAAGGCTCATCTTCCCAGTGAGACTGGCAGCTTTTCATCTTCCACTTATTTTCCCTCTGCTGACCGGCCGCCCACCCTCTTGGCTCCCTGCATCCACACCTGTGTGTACCCTGGGTGCTGCATCCATCCTTGTCTGCCCTGGGTCTCCTACGTTGGCACATCTGACACGAAGGGAGTCCTGGATAATGCTGTGTGGCTGGGACCCAGCTTGGAGGAATCCAGGAGTGCCAAGGGCCTTCCTGGTGGGCTGGAGGTCATCCATCCTCTGGATCAAGGGTCCCCGATCCCAGGCCCCACATAGAGCCTGCCACAGAGGATGCTCTGGGCAGGGGTCTGGGAGGAGGAAAGGAGCTCTCCCTCTGCCTTCCAAAGCTTCTCAAGCTGTCTATCTCCCCAGCCTGGCACAGCACCTAGCTCACAGAGAATGTTCTGGAAAAGCTCCTTGGGTCAAGCACCACATGAAGACAAGTGGCTCAGGTGGGACAGAGCAGAGCTGACTCTCTGCAGCCTGGGACAGAGTCAAGACCCTCCAAAAGTGTGCCCAGGCCATGAGAAAGGCCACCTGCCCCGGCAGGAAGGAGGTCCCCACTGCTGCAGTGGCAGCTGCAGCTGCTCTGCACCATGACAGGACTGAAAGTCTGCTTTCCAAACCCTCCCGGTGGTTTCTGAGCAGCCCCCAGTGAGAGGGACAATCTGCAGATGAGGATGCAAATGGCTCTCAGCTGGAGCCAGGGACAGGGAGGAATGGGGACTGCCCGTGCTCTTTAATGGTGCAGGGCAGGAGGCTTGGTCTCCTCAGGCCTGGAGCCCAAGCACAGCGGGAGTGGGCCCCAAGGGCTCAGCCATGTGCACTGCCTGGCCACGGATCCTACATCCATTAGAGCAGAGCCCGCCTGGGCCTCTGTAATTACACCTGCTTTTCCCGCATGAGCGCCTTCAGCGACCTCCCTGGGAAATAACAGATTGTCCTGCATCCTCCAGGAAGATGAGCCTCCCAGGGCGGGGCAGTGGTTCTGTCCTTTAGCTGCTCTCTCCAGGCCCCTCGCCCCTGCTCCTGCACGCCACCTGCCTTATGCAGCTCTGGGAAGAGAATGCAATATTTTAAAGTGTGTAATGACATGCGGGCTGCATGTGGTACAAATTTTCTGGATGTATAAAATGGGAAAAGAACAGGTTTCCTGTCGCCTGCAACTATTCGGCAGTGTTAAAATATGACTCTTTGGAATCCAATATGCTGCTAACCTGCGCGGGGCGGTATCGAATCTTGCAGGCACAGTGGTGAGGCGGTGGGGTGCACAGCCCGGGGCACCTGTGGCTAATTTAATCCCACCTGTCTCCATTCTGCATCTGGCTGTTTACCAGGCTCGAGCTGCGCAGGCCCTTCCCTGGCCCTCCCACACACACCAGAGGGGGCCTGGGGTGGAGGGGGGGTGTCTTGCCTTTCCTCCCGCTGCAGCTGATAACAGAAATCCCTCCATGACCATGACAGCCACGCTTTCTGTGATGTTAGAAGCAGCTCTACTGAGTTGCCTCATTGGGTGGTTGTGTCCCTGGACCACTGTTGCCTAAGGAAGTGTCATCGCATGCTAGCTGGGGGGCACTTGTACTGGCTCTTGGTCCTCACAGTGGCCAGTGCTCAAGGGAATTGGCCACCCACTTTACAGATGGATCCACCAAGCTTTTGAGAGGTTCAGGACCTACCCACCTTTAACAGGCATTCAGAACTGAACTTGCTGGATGCTGGCCTTTGAGCTGGTGCCTGTGTCCCAAGTTGGCCAAGTCCCCATGGGGCTGGCCATGAGCTTTTGTTGGCTCCGTTTCTCCCCAGGACCCCATGCCTTAAGGGTATCAGGATGGCAGGACCAGAACTTCAACCAGACCTGTTGCTCCCACTGCCCACTGAGTGACCACCTCCTGTTGTAAAGGGTGGAGTCCCGGAGTCTCTCCTGGGGCAGCTCTGAGCAAGGAGGAAGCATTCGTCATCCCTGTTTCCTAGGTGAGGAAACCGAGGCCTTCTGAAAGGAGGGGACCCAGCAGCTCTGGCTCCTGGCTCCCACCCACTGCCAGCGCCCTTGCTCACCCCTGGGGGAGCCCGCCTGCCTGAGCTGTGGCCTCACTGCTTCTGGGCTCCCCACTGATCAGGGACCTTGTGTCAGAAAAGTGCCACTCGGTCCCCTCCCTACATTTGTCAGGTGCTGCTTCAGTTAAGATCCCCCCCCCCCCCCCCGGCTGACCTGACCTGGGGTGGCCCCCAGGGTTTTACTTACAAACATGCAAAAGACATTGTTTCTGACTCAAAGTGGCTTCCAGCAGTCGCCCTGGACCTGGCTCCCTTCCTTGCCTTCCCCTGGTGCCCAGTCGGGCCAGGCTGGCATCAATACTGATGACAGGTGACTTTGTGTGGGGAGACCTCTGGCTTCTGTACCTTGGAGCCATTTTCCGTCTGTGTGTACAAAGAGCCTGGGCAGCAGTCACAGGACGGGCCAGGCAGGGAAGCTTGGCCCAGGGGGCCACTGGGTCTGAAGTGGTGTCTCCCCAGGTTCACCTATCAGGGCCTGACCCCCAAGGGGATGGCCTTCGAGGTGGGAGGGGATTAGGCCATGAGGGTGGAGCCCCACCAATGGGACTTGTGAGGACACAGCAAAAAGGTGCCACTGAAGAATCGGAGCCAGCCCTCAGCCTGCACTGACCATCAGAGCCTTGGCCTTCCAGCCCCCAAACAGGGAGAGAGACAAAAAGTCACCCAGGTCAGTGATATTTTGTGACAGGTCCCTCCCCTGTGCCCAAGGAGGACTGGCTCCTGCCCTGCTCTCCACCTCGCTGCCCAGCCTGGGCACAGGGCAGAACACCCCCACAGGGGGCCTCGACTGAGTGCCTGCCTGAAGGCCAGGCTCTCCCCGGCAGATGGTCCTTCCTCCAGGACACGGGCCCAAGCACATTCCAGACCCACCGAAGCCTCGGATTTCACGCCTTCCTGTCCACCTGCAGCCAGAGCCATTTATCAGAATTGAGCATGGAGAGCGTCCCCCCCACCCCACCTTGTTCCTGAACCTGCTGCCCGGGAGGGGAGCCCATTAATCTTTGTGGCCTCCTCTTCACCCCAGAATTTGCCCAGGGAAGGAGAGGAGGGCGGTGGGGAGCAGGGCTTGGGCACCCAGGCTTCCTCTCTGCCTGCAAACACCTAGGGCTGGTGTGTGTGTTGGGGGGGCGCGTCCCCTTGCCTGCTGGGAGAGTTCCTGAAAGGCACAGTCTGTGGGGTGTTCACTGAGCACCTGCTTCATTTGGGCTCCGGGGTGGGACCGACCTGGGCGTGAACCTGGCTCTGTTGCTGTTGTGACCTTGGGCAAACAGCTCAGCCTCTGCTCCCGAGCAGAGAACAGCGGCTACCTGTGCAGAGGGCAGGCTGGCCTGGGATGCAGGCAGGGGGCAGGAGCGCTGGTCTGTCTTCCAGGCTGCATTGAGGACAGGGAGGCTGCCCAGACTCTCAGCCACCAGGGGCAGGGCTGCGAGAGCCAGTGGCATAGTGAGGCTGGATGGTCCTTGTTCTTCTACTAGGACAGAGCCTCAGGGAGGACAGGACCCAGCCCGCGTTCCTAGCAGGGCCAGGTGGAGGTGAGCAGGTGCCAGGTCTGCAACGGTGACCTGGCACTGACCCTGGTGCCCCATAAGGCCGGGTGGGCATTGAATGGGGATCAGAGAAGAGAGGATTGGGGAGGGGCTGCTGGGAAGGTCAAGGAAGGACATGGGGACGTGGAGACTTGGTATGGCCTGGAGTGGGGTGTCCCCACTGCTGGTGTGTAGTGGGTGTTCTGTGTGGGGTGTTCCAGGCCTAGTGGGGGAAACCAGTGTGTGGGCTGAGGCGGTGGTAGATGCCAGGTCCCGAGGACTTTGGGGAAGACTCCAGGAGGAAACTGTGTGTGGGCACCGAGGTTGCTCTCTCCCCACCCCCACCCATTCAGAGCCAGCCCTTCAGGCCAAGGCTGGCCCCATCCATCCACCCGATTGGCTCCCCTTCTGTCCCTTGGAACCCTAAGCCATACCCACTCAGCTTTATTGATGGCCTTTCTTGTAAGAGCAATGTCTGGGGCCATGTTCGGGGGTCATGGCTGATGGAACATCTTGTGGACAGAGGCCAGGACGATGCAGCACATCCTAAAGGACATGACAGTCACCACCACGGAGAATGATCTGGCCCCAAAGTCACCAGCGCGGAGGTTAAGAGCCCCTGAAGACCTGAGCACTGTACCCGTGAGGTGGGAGACAGGGTGGGCACATACGTGACTGCCCACAGAAAACCAGGCACCATTCCCACCGTTGGTGGACCAGATGTCCCTAAAAGGAATGGCAGGGCCCCAAGCACAGCCATCTGAGCCCCAGAGAAACACCCCTCCACAGCGCCTGGAAGGGACCCAAGGCTTCTCTAGCCCAGCCACATCTGGGAACAATATCCCTTCATAACGTCCCCCTACAGGTGACACGGGCCAGAGGGAGCCCCTCCTATGAAGCCTTTTCCACAGCCTCATAGAGACACCTAAGAAGGGCTGGCCACTTGGGTCTAGCTACACCACCAGAGGCCACGTGACCTCTGTGGGTCATTTCACCTCTGAGGCTCATTCTCCGGAGCCACTCAGGCCCCTGGTCACGGCCAGGAGCAGCCCCTGCTGCCCTCCCAGCCTCCCCTCCCTGAGTGGGACTCCCTGCACCTGTGGGACTCCAGCCCCAGACAGACTCACCCCTCTGGGCCTGTGTCAGGCCAAGCAGCTTTTGTGATCAAATATTGTTATATTTACCTAAGGATCTGTTAGGAAGCAATTTTTGAGATGATGAATATTTAATGAAATATTTAAATATTTAATAGGAACTTTTTCCAACCTGACTTAATAATCCGTGTCACGGGGAAAGGGAGGTGGGGGTCGTGTTCTAACATCCTCACTTCCTCTAGCACCTCAGTGTTTGCTAGACTTTTTTCCCCCCCACAGCAGAGTTTTAATTATACTCAATATTCCAGAGAGAAATTCTTTTCTCATTAAAACTTAACTCTTGCCGACAGCAAGGTGAGCGGGCGGGTGCAAGATGCCGCGATGCACGGAGCTGGGGGATGACTGGAACCGGAAGGGGCGGCTGGGACTGTCCACCGGCCAGTGGAGGCCTTTCTGCACCAGGCAGTGAAGGAAAGCCCTGGCACCGTGACTGTGGCCTCCTCCACGGGCTCCCTAGGAGTCCATGGCCACGCCCAGACGGGACTCGGGTCTGTGGACTTGCAGACTCCGGGCGCCCCTCCTCACAGCATCTGCACCCCTGAATATGCACGGGTCAAGGTGGACATCGGGTGCCGTCTCCCAGCTGTGGTCCCCGACTCTGGGGCTAACAGTGGCTGCAGCAAATTGAGATTCTCATCCCACAGACCTTGCAAGACTGGGTGCCAGAGTCTCCGAACACGAGGGTGGGAGTGATGGAAGGTCAAGCCACATCCGTTCCTGCCCCATGTCCCCCTTCTCTCTGGTCCCTCCAGTGTCAGGCAGCCTGTACCCCCCAGCCCCAGGCTCAACTGAATCCTTCCACTCTGCATGGGGTCATAGGCTGACCCCCACCAGGCCCAGGTCACGGGGGCAATGTGCCCTGGCTGGGCACTTGCACCTGCCACCAGCTCCCAGAGCCCCTGTGGACAGTGGGCATTCCTGGCTGACCCCCCTTCCGACCTGACTCATGTCCAGCTCCACAAGTTCTCCCTTCCTCACCAGCCCTGCCACCCCCTCAGCTCTCGGGGGCCTCCTCAGAGCAGCTGGCTTCTTCATCCACCTCTGCTTGGATATTCCAGAAGGTTCTGTCTCTTTCCTCTGTGGTCCTCAGCCCTTTTTGGACTCACTTGCTGCAGCTTCCCCCATGCCGGCCTGCCACACCAAGCTCCCCACATTCCTAGTGGATTGGGAGTCCGTCAACACCAGCCCAGAGGCATCTCCTCCAGGAGGGGGACCACCCACCTCCCCTGATGCACAGGTGCGGAGGGGGCGGCTGGAACCTGCCTTTCCTGCAGCAAGGTGGGCTCTTCCACTCTGCCCCCGCCCCCGGTAGGCTGCACACTTATGAGGGGATAGGAATGTGTCACTCCATTTCTCTATTCTCTAGCATTTTGTGGCTTCTGGCATACAGTAGGCACTCAGCTGAATGAATCCCTGAGTGAGTTGCAGGCTTTTAGAACCCTTTGAACCTATTTTTCTTGGATTGGGGGGTTCGGGGAAGCCTGTGTCTATGCTAAGTGACCTTGTTCCCATGCTCCAGGGAGCTGCTCCACCTGCACAACCGACCTAACCTGACCCATCCCACCCAACCCTGGCACCTCTAACCCTTCCTTGGTGCCCCCACCAGCCCCTCTCACCATCCTGGCAGGCCACAGCCCTCCCGTCTCAGCCTTCACTCCCTGTCCCTCCCTAGGCAGGAGCCCCTCCGGGCAGAACCTGGGCCTGCCTGGCACACTGGCTTCTGTGGCCCAGCCAGTGTCCAGGGATAAGGGAAGTGGCAGCAGCCCAGGGCTGGGCAAGGCGCTGGGTGGCAATGGACTGCAGCCCTACCTGCCTCCTCCTGGTTCCCAAGTCCTGCTCAGGCTGGTGCTGGCTTGTCATCCTGTGGGAGCCTCTGTGGCTGCAGGGACCTAGGCTGAGCTGCCAGGTGCCTGGGCGCCATGGAGCGCTGGGCACAGAGTAGGTCCTCAGCAGCTACTCGAGGTGATCTGGGGTCCCAGGGCAGAAGATTTCTTTGGCTAGGATGCTTGGAAGGGCCCAGAGGCCACACTCCAGAGGCAGGACATGACAGATGGCGAGCTGACATTTTTAAGATGGTAACTCTTTTAATAAGGAGTCTTTAAATATTTAGCAAACCAGTGGAAGAGGCCAATTCAACCAGGAGTGATAGTTTTAATCTCACTGAGCACCAGTGGGTTTCCTCCAAGTGAGGGAATCCAGCTTTCCCCCACTCCCAACCCCGTCCCCCGCCTCTACAAATGGGCAGTTTGGGAGGCCTGAAGGAGGCTGGGCCTGCAGAGCGGCTGACTGATGGCTGCGTCTGAGCCCAGCGAGACGGAGCATGCAGTTTCCTGGTTTTTGTGTCCAGGCAGTGGTGTGGGTGGGAGGCCGGGCCTCTTCCTTCTGGCCTACTTAATTGATTCCGCCCCCCCCCCCCCCGCCCACCCCGTAGAGGTGAGTTAAGACCCGCACAGGATGTCAGGAGGTAGAAATCAGTGGAAAACCGGGTGCAGAGACCTAAGAAACCCTGTTCCCTTTTCCCGACTCCCACATCCACAAAACCCAGCTCTGGCATCAGCCCACCCAGAAAAGGCGCCCACCCTCTGCTCTGGGCTCCCCTCCACTCTGGCACTAACCCAGTGCATTGTAGAGGCCGCCTGCTCTGCAGGGCTGCCAGGTAGCTTTGACCTGGGCGGGGAAGCAGTACACTGGAGCCAGGAGCTCATTCTGACAGAGGCCAAGGAATCAGCCAGTGTCCCAGGGTGGGAGCCCAGGCAGGAAGAAGCGCGTGACGACCAGGGACAGAAAGGACATCCATGCAGCTGGATGGCCATGAGAGCATGTGGCACCCTTGGAGGCCGGGATGGCGGCACTTCACGGTCCTTTAGTGTCAGTGTCTGTCTTCCCCACGAGGACACCGCCCTGGGGGCAGGCACAGCACTGTTCCTTACAAATCTCTAAATGCCAGATTAGTATTGGCATACAGCAGGTGCTCAATAAGCATCCATAGAATAGATTTAAGTGCCTCACAGGCATGACATCATGAAATCTGAACAACAGCCCAGTGTGACAGGTGTCACTGACATCCCCATCCTGGGAGGCTGGGAGTCTCAGCCGAGCAATCCGCGGAGCCCGGGCGGATCCGACCCCAAGCCTGCATCCTCAGTGGGGCGCAGCTTAGAGGGCAAACTGCTGGCATCTGCTTGCAGGGAGACTCGTTCCCCACCCTTCTGGCCCCCAGAGCTGCTGCGACCACCTGCGGGCACAGAGCCCGGCCACTGGCACGCAGCTCGGCCCCTGCTCAGCTGTGCACACTCCCTTATTAAGAGGGGCCACTTTAATCTCTGTCTCATTTGTCTTTAGGGAACTCCAGCCCCAGGCTGAAGCAGGCGTCTGCTTGTGATTCATGCTGTCGCGTGGATCTGTCAGCACGTCTGTCTCCCCTACCTGCCATCTCTTATTTATAATTCCGCTCAGATTAATGAATGACAGTAGTTCTCATCACAGGAAATTTGATTAATCAATTTAAGTGCTTAATCACCACAGCCTTGTTGAGAGCTGAACATCAGGGATCTCGCTTTGATGTAGATGAATTTCAGAAAGAAATGGAGAGTAGAAACAAAATCGTCAGCACTTCTCCATGGAAACACGAGGGGCGAGGGTGGCGCTGGGGAAGTCCTGGGGGTCCCCAGAAGCCCGCGATGAGAGGACTGATGGATGACTCGGCAGGGAACAGCCCTCACTCAGACACTGCCAGAATCCAGGCCTCCCCTGGGGGCCCAGTTCTGCTGAGTCCAGCTCTGCCCTTCGGCTGGCTGCGGGAGCAGGTGGGCCACGCAGGGGGCACCCACCTTGTCCCAGAACAGGGAGAAGTGGGCATGGTAGGCCACACCGCAGAACCGCAGGATGGGGTGGGGTTGGCTGCTCGTCGCAGTCCGTCGATGAGCAAGACCAGCCGGAGCACAGGGCTGTGCCCACCAGCTGCCCCTCTGCAACCCACTGACCCCACCTTCAGCCTCGGCTCCAGTCGACTGCACCTGCAGTCTCTCCTCCTTTCAGACAGTCCCTCCTGCTGCTATCTGAAGCTCAGCTCAGGACTCTCCTCCAGAAAGCCGACCTGCACTCCATCCTTCTCCCGAGCTCCCTGGCTCCTGGCCTGCAGCCACCCAGGACAAGTGGGCACAGCCCCAGGGCCCGCCGATGCTTTCACACCTCTCAACTAGACTCCTCAGCCAGAGACAGGGCGCGTTCGGGGCAGAGATCAGCCTTGACACCTCAGGAGTGGCCCAGCAGGGCTGTGCACCAAGGGATAGCAGCAGTCACTGTAGGAGAGGGGAGCCTGGGTGGTGCTCCCCAACAAGGTGCCAGGGAGCATGGCTCCGGGGGACCTACCAGAATAGTCATTCGGTGTGACTATTTTTTAGAATACAGAAAGAACCTATTGGTTGAGTTTATAAACAACAGAAATAGAAAACTCAAGGACCAAAAGCCTTGGCTGGAGGAGGATCTCAGGAGCTCACAGAAGACGGGCAGCTGTGGGGGCTGGGCACACTGGAGAGCTTTATGACTTCATTCAAAGAACACCCGGGCTAAAGGTAAGGCTCTAGAACACTCCAGAAGGACAGTCCAACTGAGGCAAAGTCTGCTGCTAAGGCCACTGGGAGGGTAAAGAATGGAGGATGAAGTTGTCCCTTAACTAGCGTTCACTGAGCACCTACTATGTGTGAACTCTGTTCATCCTCTATTTTGTTCCCACGTAGCTGCCTGGAGTAACTATGACCGTGGTCACTTTACAGATAAGGAAACGGAGGAGCAGACAGGGATTGTCACTCGGCCCCCAAGCCACAGAGACCAGGGACAAGAGAAGACCCAGTGAGGCTGACTTCTCTGCGTTGCCCTGGCTCTGGAGCCCAAGAAGGGAGGGCCAACTCCCGCGCCCAGGGACTGGGACCCAGGAGCCACTGCTTCATCTGCTGCTCCCTCGAAGGCAAACAACCATCTACGTCTGACAAGTAAAAAAGCAGCACACCTCCCGCTGTTTGTGACAGCTGCTACACAGGAGAGGCTAATTTTGGAAACAGATTATTAAAAAATACATCCACTCTGAACGATACGATCCATCAAACACTGAAGATGCAGATTCCCCCTGCGCTCTGGGTCTCCCTGGCCAGGCTTCTTTCCTGCTGGGGCGGCACTGGCTCTGCCCTGAGGACCTCTGCCCAGGCCTCCCCAGGCTCCAGCGAGGGTGAGGGAAGCCACGGCCATGCTCGCTGGCAGGTTTGGAGGTGGCTCTGTGGGCTCTGGGCTGGGGACTGAACACCTCTCCCCAGAGGGCGGGCAGAGCCCAAGATGCCTGGTATGAGTGAGGGTCCTGGGCCCTGCTCTCCTGTGGGCAAATGGCACAGTGCTACTGGCCCTGTGGGCTGACGCGCCAGGTGCCTGCTCACATGGACAGGACCCCAGTGCAGCTACCTGGGCCCCGGTGCCGGCTCTGCCTGAGCGGCCTCTTTCCGCACCAGAGACAGACCTTCTGGGGTTCCGCAGCCTCATGGATTCTAGGGAAGGGCTCATGAAGGGTCCTCCCGGCTCCTCGGACCCCCTTGTTTAGAAAGGAGGGACCAGGACGCGAGGTGCAGCATGCTCAGCCCAGGCGCCCTGTGCCAGGGAAGCCCCGCGGCCCGGCCACCTTGTCACCCACACCAGAGGTTCCAGACCTCTGCACTCTGGAGGCAGAAGGCAGTTGTGACAAGGACAAGGGAGACTGCCCGCTGTGTCCTTGCCAGGAGGGGCAGGGCTGGACCAGGAACGCAGCTGCCCATATGGGAGCCGGGGCCTGAAGGGGTCTCAGCCTAGGAGGTGGGGCCCTGGGCCGGCAGCACCTGGCCACCCTCCTGCAGGCAAGGGTCGACCTCCGCTTGGTGACTGCCCCCTTCTCAACCTCCTACTGCACCTGCCTCTCTGTGCGCCATGGCAGACAGACGCAGCACTCATCCCACCCCCCTAGAGCAGCTGCGCCCAGGGGGCATCCGTGCCAGCTCACAATCCCCAGGGCCTCTGAGGCCGAGGGCTGGCAGCTCTTTCCCTGGTGACAGTCCTTGTCGGTGACCACAGTCAGGCCTTGGTCTCTGAAGACCATCTTCTTTTTGTTCCATCTGGACCTCGGGGGCCCTGGTGAGTTCTAGAAGCTGATTCGGGTGGGGCTGATTCCGCCTGCCTCTGCCCGCCATGGCCCTACGGGGGAAGGGAGAGCAGGGTAGGGTGCGGCTGCGGCTGAGGCGGACAGCAAAGGGGGGCGAGGAGCCACGGGCGAGGGCCCAGCTGCCTCCCTCGGCCTGCCCGTCATTCAGGCCTCAGGCTCCCACGTAAGGACAGAGACTCCTGCCCGAGCCCAGCCTCCTGGGTGCTCTCTGCCTCTCCAGCCAGGTCCTGAGCGCTGGTGACAAACGCTAAGCCACGTCTTTCCCTCTTTGGGCCACCCTGCTCACTCATGGCCTTGGCGTCTTTCCAAAAGGACTTTGAAGACCCCAGAGGCAGCCCCAGCTGGCTTCCCTGGAGCCAGGTCTTCCTGCCCTCGGAGGACGTCTTGCTGCCACCAGGCACCAGCGCTGCCCCCTCAGCCCAGCTCCAGGACTCCGACTGCCCTGGCCTGGCCTCACTCCTGCCTCTTGGCATTGGTCACTCCTGATGCCTTGACGCTCTTTCTGTGGCGCTTTGGCCTCTTCCTCGTTGGGACTTCCGCTCACACACCCACTTCCGGGGAGGCCCTCTGTTGTTCCTATCTTGCTCTTCTACCCACAGCTTGTATCTCCATTTGAGATATATTTGCTGACCTGTGTTTGTCCACTTTCCACCCAGAAAGGGGCCCAGGTGCCCCAAGTGACCATCTGCTGCTGCACCCCAGGCTGGAAGAGCCTGCAGGGAGCAGGGCCCAGAAGCCTCCTGGAGAATGAAGGAGTGAGGGGACGGACGAGTGGGGCCTGCAGGCACAGGGCTCGCCCTGCAGAGCCCCCACAGGGCACTCCCACCAGCCTTGGCCGTGGCCTTCTCCCCAGGCATCCTGGGGTGGGCTCTTTCTTGATTAAAAGCCAGAGGTCCCCATGACAGCAAAATCATAAGGAGTCCTACCCCAGTCCCTCAGAATGTGGAAATAGGGTCGTTGAAAATGTGGTCAGTCAGGATGAGGTCATGCTGGAGTACGGGCCCCTGGCTCCCTGTGACTGCGGGAATTTGGACACAGGTGCACAGAGAAACCTCAAGTAGAGAGGCAGGTAGAGATGGGCCGGAGAGTGGACCAGCCAAGGAGCGCACAGCGTGCCAGCGAGGCAGCAGTGCTGGGGGGACAGAGAGCCAGTTCTGAACTCCCAGCCCCCAGCTCCAGGGCTGTGGACATGAATCCCCGTCCTTTAAGCCCCAGAGTATGTGGCCCTTTGCTACAGCAGCCTGAGCAGACTAAGGCATCCCCTCACCTAGGTGGCACACTGCCCAGAGGCTGCGGGCCAGGGAGGGGCCTGGCTGCTGGTCAGACTACTGGAGACTGGCCACAGGCACCCAGTGGACCACAAGGAGGATGGAGGCCTGGAAAGGCCTCTGGTGGCCTCCTCCTGCCCGCAGGACGCTGCCCACCTCCTTTCTGTTCTTGGCCCACCTGGCCAAGCCTGTCACCTGTGCTCTGGGGGCTCTGACCCTGGAAGGACCCTCCTACAGGGCAGATGTGCCCTGCCACTTCCCACCAGCAGCAGCTTGTGCACAGGCAGAGCCCACCCACCCTTCCGTGCCAGCTCCAGCTCCACCTCCTCTCCGGCCTCTGCTGCCGCTGGGCACCCCACACCCAGACAGAGGGCCCTGGGTTCCCTGCAGCCCACCTCCCGGTGTGCCCCGCAGAGACCAGCTCCAGGGCGGCTCTGTGTCCCCAACTACTTCCTCTGCTCCAGAGATGCCTCTGAGGGAGAATCTTTCCTGAGCCCAGCAGAGCCAGGTCCCACCCAGGTCAGATGTGGCAAGGTGCTGTCGAGGCCCCGCCAGAATTGAGTGTCCAGGACGGATGCCGCCTGAGCTCCTGTGGGGCCCTTCCGCGTGGACCACCCTGCTCAGACAAGCTGGCCCCAAGGCAATGTGACCCTGAACCCCCAAAGGTGGAGACTGTGCTCAGCAGCGCCCCCTCCTGCTGGAGCCTGCAGGGGTGGAAGGGACAGGACTCAACCCTTGGAAGACCAGAGGTTCTGTTTTAAACCAGGAACAGCCACCAGGCAGGGGCAGGAAGGAGCCCAGGGGGAGCCAGGGCAGAGATCCCAGGGAGAGGCTCCGGAGTGCCAGACTTGGGATTCTGAAGGTTTGCAATTCTAGGCTTTGGGATTATGGGATCCTGGCCTGGAGTCGTGTTTGATGGAGAAGGAAGGAGGGAGGTCTAGGCTCAGTCTCTCCACTGGGCTGTGAGCTCTGTGGGTGCAGGCGAGCTGCTAGGGTTGTGTCCCTCCAAAATGCAGGCCTTGCCAATGCCATAGCCTTAAGACGTGGGGTCTTTGAGAGGTGACTAGGCCCTGAGGCTTCTCCCCTGTGGCTAGGGCTGAGGTCCTTGGAAAAGAGTCTTCACCCAGCCTGGGTCAGCTCCCACACCTGCTGCCATGTGAGGATGCAGTGTCCTCACCAGACCAGGTGCAGGTGCCTCCATATATTTGGTACAGTTCCTCCAGAACTGTGAGAAATATACTTCTGTTGCTTATAAATTTCCCAGTCTCAGGCATTCTGTGATAGTAGCACAGAATGAGACACAAGCAGACATCAGATTTATTTTAGGTACCCAGTGCCTAGGGAAGGTTCTAGAACATATTGGGGGCTCTGGGGGCAACTGTGAATGAATGAATGAGTGCTCTTCTCCTCCCAACCTGTGGACCGGCCAGCCACCCTACTGCAAGGGTGACACATGTACAGTTTCTGCCCCTGGTGGAGATGTCCCCGCAGTGTGGGGCAGAGGGGCCTGTCCTTGTTCCCTGCTTCCACTGTTCCTGTCTGCTGCAGTCCTGTGAATTAGGTGAAAATGTATGGTCACTACCATGAGTTATCTCGGGAGGAAGAGTGGAGAGCTGCCCGTCAGCATAGGCGGGGCCCTGGGCGAGGGCTCCCCAGGAGGAGGAGGGGCATGGGGAGGGCCAGGGATACCAGGGAGGGTGGCGGTGGAGGCTGGGGCAAGCTGACAGGCGTAAGCTCTCCTCCCTCCTGGCCTTCCTGTTGACCAGCAGGGCTGGCCCTGGGGCCCAGAGCAGGGCTGCCTGGGTCCTGGAGCGGTGAGGCTCCCTTCCTGCACATCTGGCCGTGGACGTTGAGGTAGCTGGGCACAGAACGTCCTCACAAGGACTCCCCCTGCCGCCTGCGTGGGACCGCACAGCACGTGGCCCGGGGAATGGCCTTTCCACTCAGCAGTACTCCCTGGAGGCCAAGCTCTTCTGTCTCAGGCCTCCATAGTCCTTCCTGAGTTACCGGGCCCCTTGTGTCACTGGCTTGGCTGAGCCTGTAGCCCAGGGACGGACCTTGCAGCAGGAAGCTGCTGGTTTCCTTGGGAAACTTGGAGGTTCAAGGAGGTGGACAACTGTATGGGCCTAATGGCTTCCAGAACCTTCCAGCTACACAGCCACGCCTGGGTGGAAGAGGAGGGCAGTGTGGCCCTGCCTCCCAGTCCTCCTCTTCTGACACCAACCACCGCCTGCCGGGCAGCCTCAAGCCTCAGGTGGCCCATTTCCTGGGGAGTTCCTCCCTCAAGGATCTCCAGGGTAGGAGGCAGGTGGCCAGGGCCTAGGGAACCTGTAATAGGAACCGTCAGCCCCTGCAGGGGACCCTGGACTGAGTGTGCCTGGTGTTTGGAAGAAGGCTGCTGCTTCCTTCCGAGGAGGTGCTTTTCCTGAGCCTGGGGCTGGAGGTCTGGAGACCCTCTGGGGTTGGCCTGGTGCTAACTGCATGCACACAGCCAGGCAGGCGCTGGCTGGCCCTTGCTCCCCGTCTCCCCAGGAGCTCAGCCTGGCATTTCCTGCAGACAGTGAAACAAACAGGGCCATAAAAACTCTTCCTGGTGGAGCCAAGACACAGGGCCCTGGATAGAGACACAGGGCCACCCGGGGGACAGCCGATTCTGTTCCACTGGGTGGGACTCAGGCAACGGAAAGGCACTGCTCCCAGGAAGCCACCAGGGGCCTCTCCCAGGGCCACGCCCAGGACAGGCTACCACGATGCCACAGGGGATCAGCCCGACAGAGGCCCAGCGCTGCCCTGGTGCCTCAGCACCCCGGCGCCCCGTGAACCTCACCAGAACGAGCCCCAACTTCTCACAGGTGCTCTTGCTCATCCTCCGCTGTGTGGAGAGTGGTCTCCATGCCCATGTCCCCACTGATTCTGGGACACACTCCTCCCATCCCTGCTGGTCCTCTAGACAACTTGGAAATGCCCGCAGATGGACTCCCTGGGGTGCAGCTGGGTAATGAGACCTGAGCTGAAACCCCACCTTCTGTGTGTCCTGGCTGTGTGACCTTGGGGAGGTCACTTCCTCTCTCTGGTCCTGTTTCTTATCTGTCCAGCTCACGAGGCTGGGTGAGGGTTCAGAGAGAGAGTGTAGATACCCAGCAACAGAGAGTGGTCCTATCACCCGACTTCCCTGGGTCTGTTCTGCTCCATACTGGCCCTGTTTCTTCTCTGCTTGGAAGAGTTCCTCGGTCCTCTCTAGGTCTGGGCTGTGTTCTGCAGAACTGTCCACAGTGTCCCAAGGACCAGGATTGCCTTTGTCTGGTTAAGGCTCTGCTGTTTCCTGGCACCCTTATCAGCAACTCCCAAGTGCCTATCTGTGTTGATGACTGTGCATCATCCTGCCATTAGGGGAGGGACAGGTGGGTGACCAGCAAACACACAGAACAGCACCCAGACATGCATGGGCCCCAAGCGAATGACTCCTCTCTGGGGTAGGATCAGTTGTGATGGCCACCTGGGAGCCAGGGTCAGAGGCCATGGTCAAGGGCCTACTTCTGCTCTTTCTGACCAGGCTCCTGTGGGACTCAGGTGCTAACGGGTCCCAAAGGAGACATCTTAGAGACAGCCCTGGGGAAGAGGCTTCAGGCTGTGGAATGGCTTCCTCTCGTGAGACTGGGAAGGCCCTTCTGAGTTGGCAGAAAACTGCTCTCCCGAATCCCCATAAAGTGCCCTGCGTTTCCACTAACTCATCGATCCACGTTTTCCCAGGCCTGAAGATTTCTTAACTGTCATCACAAGGTTAGAAGGATTGCGAGTTGGAAAACTATGCAGCATATTAAAGTCAGGATGAAATATTGCCACAATACAGAGAAATATTTTATATTTATTCTCTTTTAGAAATTGTTATAAAGGGAATATAATGAGAATGTTGCAAACGAGTGGAATATTTTCTTCTAACCTGACAATAAAAATATGTGAAAGGGATGCGCAAGAGTCTAATAGGAAGCTGCAGATGGCCCTGGAGTGCAGGGAGTTGGGAAGATTTCACTCGGTGCCTTCACTGGTCTGCAGGGGGGGAATGGCAGTACTAGAGCAGAGGGTGTTCCTGTGGGTGAACACCCAGAGGGTGGGAGCAGAGGCAGCAGGGTGGCCTTCATGCCTCAGTGGAGCCTGGCACTGGTCGGATATCAGAGGAGGACTTTGCAAAGATCTGAAGCCATGGAACCTCGATGAGCCTCAAAATGGCAGAAACTTATAGATATCCCCATTACCACCATCCCCCATATCATCATCATCATCACTGTTACCACCATCACTATCACCATCATCACCATTATCACCACCACCACTCTCATCACCACCACTATCACAACACCATTATCACCATCATCACCACCACCATCACCACCATCACCACCACCATCACCACCACCACCATCATTATCACCATCATCACCACCACCACTCTCATCACCACCACTATCACAACACCATTATCACCATCATCACCACCACCATCACCACCATCATCACCACCACCATCACCACCATCACCACCATCATCACCACCACCACCATCACCACCATCACCACCATCACCACCACCACCATCACCACCATCACCACCACCACCATCACCACCATCACCACCATCAACACCATCATCACCACCACCATCACCACCACCATCACCACCATCACCACCACTATCACAACACCATTATCACCATCATCACCACCACCATCACCACCATCACCACCATCACCACCACCACCACCACCACCACCATTATCACCATCATTACCACCACCATCACCACCATCACCACCATCATCACCACCACCATCACCACCACCACCATCACCACCATCACCACCATCACCACCATCACCACCACCACCATCACCACCACCATCACCACCATCACCACCACCATCACCACCACCATCACCACCATCATCACCACCATCATCACCATCACCACCACCACCATCACCACCATCATCACCATCACCACCACCACCATCACCACCATCACCACCATCATCACCACCACCATCACCACCACCACCATCACCACCATCACCACCACCACCATCACCACCATCATCACCACCATCATCACCACCACCATCACCACCATCATCACCACCACCATCACACCACCACCACCACCACCATTATCACCATAATTACCACCACCATCACCACCATCACCACCATCATCACCACCACCATCACCACCACCACCATCACCACCACCACCATCACCACCATCATCACCACCACCATCACCACCATCACCACCACCACCATCACCACCACCATCACCACCATCACCACCATCACCACCACCACCATCACCACCACCATCACCACCATCACCACCACCATCACCACCATCACCACCACTATCACAACACCATTATCACCATCATCACCACCACCATCACCACCATCACCACCACCACCATCACCACCATCACCACCATCATCACCACCATCATCACCATCACCATCACCACCATCATCACCATCACCACCACCACCATCACCACCATCATCACCACCATCACCACCATCACCACCATCATCACCACCATCATCACCATCACCACCACCATCACCACCATCATCACCATCACCACCACCATCACCATCACCACCATCATCACCATCACCACCACCACCATTATCACCATCATTACCACCACCACGACCACCACCACCACCATTATTCCATCTCGACCATCGCCTCCATCACCACCACCATCACTATCACCACCATCGCCGACACCATCACCACAGTGCTACTAGTTGTCACTGATGAACTCCGCTGTGCGCTGGCACACTAAGGGCTTCATAGAAATCATCATATTTCAACTTTCAATGACCACGTGACTCCTCCTATATTTGCTGAATGTCATGTTCAAGGAGGTGTAGACTTATTCAAGACTTCCCACCTCTGCAGGGGGAAGAGCTCAAGTTGGAACCCAGGTCACTCTGGTTCCCAAATCCTGATCTTGACAACACTGTGATTCCAATGAGAGCTGCATGGAACCTGAGGGCGCCCAGTCACACCTCAGGATGGTGGGATCTTCTCCCCTTGAGGCCTTTGTGCTGCGGGGACTTGGGTCCTCACTGTCAGAGGCCAGAGGAAATCCCATTAAATAAGCCCCCTGTGCTCGGCAATGTGCAGGCACTGCGGCCAGCTGCAGGAGTCAGACACAGGACAACTGGCTCTAAAGCAGGAGGTGTACCAGGAAGACTGGGGCTTGAGGTGAAGCTGCGCATCATCCTGATTTGGGGCAGGGGCAGGTGGCCTTTAGAAAACAGAGGCACGTTGACAGGACTCTGAAGAACGGCAGCTTCACCCCTTGGGCAAGGGAGGGGGAAGATACCCCAGGGACGAGGACAGCATGGGAGAGCAGTGGGGAGCCAAAGTGCCCAGTGACTTCAGAGGACTCTCGGAGGGTGGGAGGGGCACGGTGGGGAGTGAGGCTGGGCCTGCCCCGCAGGAGCCAGCCTACAACCTCCGTGGGGGAGGGGCTTGGGGTTGACTCTGCTTTCCCCAGGGGCCCCCAGGGAAATGGAGCAGGGCAGGGTTGTAAGAACCGCCCAGTCCCTGACTTGGCAAAGTCCTGGGGTGCAGGGCATGCCTTAAACGTGCCCCCCCAGCCCCCCACCAAAGCGCCCCTTAACGTTATCTGTGCTTGTCGAGCCCCCTCTGCACGGAGCTCTGCTGTGGGTGCTGGGTTGGAGCCGCCCATGAGCCCAGGGAGGACCTGCCCTCTAGGAACCCCCTCCCACTGCACGGGGGTCAACACTGCCAGCCAGATGCTTCCCTGAGTCTGTCCTTCCCAGCAGCACCGCGTCCCCACAGCTCTCCAGGGTCCGATGGGGGCCAATGGCTGCCTGCCTCCCTCCCCCCTCCATGGCACATCTGCTGTGGCCAGACCTTCAGGAGGCACCATGCTCCCACGGGTACTGAGGCTGGTGGTGACTGGGTCTGTGGCAAGCTGGGTGGGGAGGCCCTGTGGACGAGTGCAGTGGTCACAGAGCCGGGCTGTGTCCCTCGCTCTGCTTTGGTCTGTTCCCCAGTTCCCGGCCCATCTCTAAACCCAGAGGACGGCAGCTTCAAAAGGCAGGGACGAACAGCAAGGGGGTGGAGAATGCCCCGGTGCCCAGAGCTGATCTTAGAGGACCTGCAATGTCCGAGGAGCCGAGTAGTCACAGCAACCAGCCCCCCAAGGGACCAGCTGGGATTATAACCGTGTTCTGGCAGAGCAGGGTGTGCAGAGGCCAGGAGGCGCCACCCCGAGGGAAGGCTTTCTCAAATTGACATTCAATTTCCTATTGCTAAAAATATTTCTGAAGCCAAGCCACTCAGGATTATAAAAGAGACTAGAGATTGAAAATTAAATACATATGCACTCAATGTTGGGGGGAGACATGACCTTCAAAACTTCCTTTCAATGAATTTCCAAATAAAATACTATTTATACAGCTTAAAGCAAATTATTATGTAGCCCTGTACTAAATCTTCACATTCCAATTTAGACTCTGCAGACCTTGCTGGAGCTCGGATACACTGGCGAGAAGGACAGTCGGCGCATGTTTGAGAAGGTCTTTCTGAACCCAATGATGTAGAAATGCCGAGTCTAGATTGCTCACTATTGACTCATAAACACTGCATTCGTGTTCGTCAGACCCGAATAGCCGAGCATTAATCTCTTGAGATTAGCAAGTAAGTGTGCAGGAATTCCTGAAGCACAGTAGGAACAGAGCTCTTCTGACATCGGGGCCACTTAGGACGCAGCCAAGGCTTCAAGCTTGCCCCAGGATTAATTTTTTTTTTTCTCAAAGAAGGCCAAGCTCATTTACAGGGTTGTAATAAACAGCGCTTTTCAGCTCAGACACATCCTGTCCCCCCGCTGAAGTCCTCACTTGTCCTTGAAGATGGGGACACCACCTCTTCAAACCTCCAAGTTGCTGCTCTGCTTCTAGAAGATTTGACCAGGACAGTTTAGGAAGGGACAACAGGTCAGAATGTGGAATAAGGGAAACATGATTCTGGATGCCACCGCTGGGCAGAGAGGCCTTCCTGGTGCCCTGATAAATTACTAAAAACACAGGCCAGATTTAAGGACCGAATTTAATCTCATTCTGCCTCCCAGGAGGACAGCACTCAGGTCTTTTTAGCTCTGATTTTGCAGTTCTGTGAAAGACCTTATTTATGAGTCACATGCAAGCAAATACCCTGAAACTAAGCACAAAAATGATCCAATTCACAACTCCCACCTCCCTGCATCTCAGCCTTCTCCTCCCCAGATGTGGTGAGCGAGGAGTTTTCTCTTCACCCCCCACCCCACGCCTGCCTTTCTGAAGAATTGTCACCAGCCCCCAATTACAGAAGCTCAGAGCCAACCTGATTAATTATGGATTCGCCAAACCTTGAAGCTTTCACTAAAGTCAATCTTTTAAACCATCTCCATGTAAATCGGGCCCTGCTCAGCCCCGTCCAGGGCCCTCTGCGTTATCTAACAAATAGTATCAATCAAATCTTTGCAGTTATTTATCAGATAATGGGCTCCAATCGGGAAACCCCAGGTCGGCAGATTTGGGGACATTCACTCCTATTGGACTTACTGCAAGCATCCAGGACAGGGGTTGATGCTGCTCCCAGCCAGCCTTCCTGTTCCTGGCCCCAGGCCCCACCAGGTGGGGCATCCAGGTAGACTTAGTAGCAAACCATTACTGAGGTGGCCCTGAGCTTCCTGCAGTGCATGAGCAAGGCCTGGGGCAGATGCCCTTACCCTTTAAAACAACTAGACATGCCCCCAACCATGAGGGGTGCTTAGGGATGAGGGAGGCACCCTTCAGGTACCCCAAGCCCCTTTCCCCAGTCTCATGTCCCTAGGGTTGCAGCTTACCCCATTTTTTTTTGGTCTGGGAATCGAACCCAGGGGTACTTAACGCTGAGCCACATCCCTGGCCCTTTTATTTTTTGAGACAGGGCTTCACTAAGTTGCTTAGCACCTCGCTGTTGCTGAGGCTGGCTTTGAATTGTGATCCTCCTGCCTCGGCTTCCTGAGCCGCAGGTATTAGAGGCGTGCGCCACCCCACCTGGCCCACCCCATTCCTGAGGGAACGAGGTGCTCGGCGGGGCCAGGCCAGGGCAGGTGCTCAGTCAATACACTGCAAACGCACAAAAGCAGAGCACCGGCATGACTGTCCCGAGGATGTCCCCTGTGGCAGAGAGCAGAGGGGAGCCTGGAGCCCCCTGCAGTGGCACCTTTGCTGGAGAGTGAGACCTGAGTCCCAAATGCAAGGGAGACCTGGGGTCCTTGCAGGCCCCTAGCTCTTATCTAGGAAGTGGGCAGGAGAGTGACCTCAGTGACTGGACAGGCCTGCCAGCCCCAGAGAGGCACATGGTGGGTGCCACCATGTGGGCCTCCGTGAGATGCAGAGAAGGGGAAGGGGTCCCCTGACACCCCATGTCTGTCCTCTGGCAGCAAGAAACACCAGCTCTTAGACATCCAAGCCCTAGCAGTCTCGTTCGCTGAGGCTCCTGGACCCTGCTTCTCAAAGGTCATCCTTCTCCTGTCCCCCACCAGGCTCACAGAGGACGACTGGCCCAGCCCGAAGGGAGGGCCAGGGCCTTTCTCTAGGGTCTAGATACCACCTGGGCCTCCGGATCGCAGCGCCAAGGGCCTCCTGGGCTGCCAGGAGCCGGAGCTCCCTCCGCCCAGAGCCCACATGCAGCACTCTCTCTGCCTTCCCCGAGCCTCCTGGAGCAGGCGCCTCCACTGTGGGCTGTGAGTGGCGGGAGCTGCAAAGGCCCACCCCTGGGGCACAGCCCTGAGTCTGTGGACCCCTTGAGACCCTCCAAACACGTGTGTAGTGAGCTCAGGGTTTTGGTGTTTCCCCTGGGGACTAGTCAGGGGGTGCTGAGGCCCACGGGCAGGGATCCCACCCCTCAGCTCTCCGGGGGCAGATGTGGGGACAGCTCCACTCTGCTTCCTCCAATCCCAGGCAGGACACCCCCTTCTACCTGCCCCTCCCACTTGAACGACTGGGCTTTGGGGAATGTGCCCCACCAGGCACTATTCTGCACCTTGTTTCAGGCTGGGGACAGCTTCCTGGATGCAAGTCCCAGGCTGTATTGAACTTGGCCGTGAAGCCCTCAGGCCTTATCGAGCTGCATGGCTTTGGCCCTGCTTCCCTGGTCCCTGAAGCTACCTCCTTTCCAAGCCCTGGGCCAAGACTCCACTGCAGCCCATGGGAGGGAGAGTGCTACTGCCGCCAGCCCTGCTCGCGCCCCAGCCTGTCAGCAGCTCCCACAGCCTCAGGTTCAGGCCAGATTCAGCAGCCAGGGGCCTCTGTGCAGCAGGGCTGCGAGTCCCTCAGTCTGGCAAAGCCCCACCTGCCCACCTGGGCCCCTGCTCCAGCTCCACAGAGGGAGGAACACTGGCTGCTTCCCCGGAGACCCTGCGCCATGGCCCACCATGCTAAACGACGTTTCTAGAATCTGTCAGAGAATAGGGAAAACCGCAGCAGTTTAATTTGTAGAGCAGAGGAAATGAGGTGGGGCTTTTAATTTAGTTTCTTTTTAGAAGTGCCTATTAATGTTTGTAAGATAAATGGTGTTAAAACGTTTCTGATTGCAGCAGCCCCCTGCAGGCAGGAACACCAGGGCCACAGCGGCAGAGCGGCAGCGAGGGCGGAAGGCAGGTGAAGGGCGCTGAGCCTCTCCCTCAGGTGCCCACCAGGCCCCGCCCTGTGGCAGAGCTCACCCACAGGAACTGCAGCGTGGAGCTGGAGTGGGCACGGGTCCCACCAAACAGCCTGCAGGGACTTGAGGGACACTGGGCGAGCCTTGGGGAGGCACAGCAGGGGTCCTCCACCTTCCTTCTCAGCACCTTCTTCTCTCTGGTGTGTTATTTGTCTAACGAACAAACAGCAAGTGCAAAGTCCCGGGGGCACCGGACACAATGAATGCTCTGGGGCATGCTCCACGATGGCCCTACCCATTGTCTCAGTCGGCCTGGCAATTGGCTCCAAGAGGTAGGTGCAGAACGTAGCAGCAGCGTTGTGCTGACAGGAACTAAGGCAGGGAGGGCAAACAGCCCTGTCGCTGGAAATCCATGTTAATTGGCAAAAAATAGGATCTAAAACTGAGTATGTAGTATCATCTCACCTAAGTAGAACAACAGGCCCAGAGGGAGGTAAATGTGCCCAAATGCTAAGGACGGGCCATCTTTGTTCCTTCAGCAGTATGCCCAGGTGAGTTCCCACAGAGCACACCTGGCCAGGAGAGTGGGAGCATGCAGCAGGTGCTACTCTGAGCTGGTCTGAACCTCCTAGGAGGCCTTGGGCCGTGAGGGCCGCCTTGTCCTGGCCTCTTTCTCCCCGGGACCTGGACTTACTCAGGCTGCGTCGTCTTCAGCCTGTGGGTAGTAATCAGCTCCCAACAGAGATTAACAGAGAAAATATTTTCAGAGCACTTAAATATGCATTTCCACTAATGTTTGTTCTGAAAACGCAGCCCCTGGGCAACCTGGGGAGGGGCTCATGTGTTCTCAGACACGAATCCACCACGGGACGGAGAGGGTCCCTCGCACTCCAGCCTCCAGAGCCCAGAAGGCTGTTCTCAGCGGGGTGCCTGCAGGAGAGTGGTCCAGGGTTGGCCAATGTGGGGAGACAGGGGGCGTCCCACACACTGGAGAGTGGGGTATGTGGGCACCTAGAATCAGGGGGCAGTGTTAACAGCCTGGCCTTGGCCTTAACCTCTCAGGACCCTTCTTTCCTGACCTGTAAAAAAGGGACACTGAGATACTTGGTTTAAAAGATGTACCTTTGCCACAGCATCCCATCCCTGCCAGGCCACCCTGACAGGCAGCAGTGCACAGGGGTCCGGCTGTCTGCTGCCCACCCCCTTCTTATCCACAGTGGGCCCTTAGCCTGGCAGGTCTCTCACCTGCCCTTGGAGGCCAGACCCACTGTCTCCTCGAGAACAACAGGCCCGGAGGGAGCTAAATGTGCCTAGATGCTAAGGAGGCCTTGGGCACCACCAGCTCCCCCGGGCTGTGCCACCAGTTGGCATCCTGGTCCTGAAGTCCCTCACCTGCCCCACCAGGCATCTACCAGCCTCTTTGGAAGCCTCTGGCCCTTCTCTCTTATTGGATGACTCACTTCAACTCCTGTCACATGTGCACGCACCTGCAGCTGCCCCTTGAAACCATGCGTCTTGAAACCGGGAACTGTGTCGGAGCATGTGGCTCAGAGCACTGGCCAGGCACAAAGGAGGGCTGGCCGGGACCCGTCATGCTCCCGCCCTGCTCAGAGCACGCAGGCCAGTCACCCGCTCTCTGTACTTTCGTGCCTCCTGGATTCCCATACGCAGCACTTTCCCCCAGTCGGACTGTAAGCACCTCAGGGCTCTTAAGGAGGCATTGGGAGTCCTGAGGACCTGCCCTGTGGTCACCCAAACATAGTCATGCTGCATGGACAGGGAGCCTCATGCCACACCAGAAGCACCAGGGGGAGCAAAGCTCCGGGGGAGGTTCAGCACCACTGGCCCTTAGCTTCCCGTCCTCCAGTAAAGGACCCTGCCTGACACCACCGTGGGGCCAGGGGGTCACCAGCCTCGGTGTGTCATCCCTCCTGCCGGGCCCCATCCTGAGGCTTCACATCAACTAAGCCTCACAGCCACCAAGAGGGGGATGCTGTTGACGTTCCAGTTCATAGACGAGGAAACCGAGATCCAGGTGACCCACTAGTAAGTCACAGAGCCAGCCAGCTATAGTCCCCATGCTTAGCCACCCCACTGCATACCCTCTGCCTAAGATATCCAACTAGTACACACTGAATACTTGGGGTGTCCAGTCACTATGCTAAGGGATGCTGGGCCCCCGGATGAAGGCCAGAAGAAGCCAGGACACAAGAAGAGCCGGGTGGTCCCCTGTCAAGACAGCTGGGACTCTCCCCAGAAGGCCTCCCCGAGAAGCACTCTGGGCAAGTCACGGAACCCCAGAGAACTTGTAGCCCCACCTGAGGGTGCTCCAGGCTGGGGTCTAGGGTGAGGCTCAGAACCGGAGCCCTGGGACGTGTCCACAGGACCCAGCTGAGTGCCCCCCAGAGCCCTGACGACAGCAGATTTGCACTGGAGCAGTCGGCCTGCTTCCCCACCAGCTCAGAGGCTCAAAGAATACGCCAGTTTGGGTCCAGGGCACTGGGGCTTGGGCTGAGGATATGTGCGTGGATTTTCAGGAGATTGAGCGGAGACATTGACAGAGCAAAGTCTTGGGGGGACCGGGGAAGGGAGGCCCTCCAGCCCATTCACCCTCATTCCTTCCCGAGACGACAGAGCGGGGGTGGCCACCCTGGGAGGGCCTGGGGCTAGAGCACGCACGCCACCTCGAAGCTCGCCCCTGGTGGAGAGGCAGGCGGCGCACGGGCAAGTCCACGTGGAGCTCCAGCTGGGCACGCAGGCCGTGGAGAGAAAGAAGACGGGGCAGAGGCGGGAGTGGGCCACGGGTGGTCAGGAGAGGCCCCTCCGCTGTGCGTAGATCTGAGAGGCACCAGAGGAGGGGAGAGGGGGTGAGCGGGAGGGACAGGCCAGGTGCTGGGGCGGACGGGACAGCCAGCTGGAGGCCCTGAGGAGGGAGAGGACGGGCTGGCTGCAGAAGATTGGGGTCATTGCTCCGAGCGAAGTGCCAAGCTCCTGGTGACTTCTGTGCAGAGAAGTGACCTGAGCTGACATCTGGACCTCAGCAAATAAACCAAGGGACCAGTGGCCGCAGGACACCAGCTGCTGAGATGATCCAGAAAAGGCGGACAGCACAGTGTCCAGAGGGATCGACCCTGGGTGCAGGGTGGGGGAGGAAAGGCCGGGGCTCGGTGGGCGGGTAGAAGTGGATTGGGGGTGGGAGGGGTGGCCCTGCAGGAGCACGTCAGCGTGACACATGCACATCCAGTGGGGAGGTGGGGTAGGCCAGGGCGTGGGCCCAGCCGTCAGCTTAAATAGGTTTAAAGCCCTGAGTCTGAGAGGTCGCTGGCGGGGCTGGGGGTGTGCAGATGGAGAGGTGGTCCAGGAAGGGAGTCTGGGACTCCGACATTTGAAAGAGCATCCTGGTGCCTGCCTGGGACCCCCCTTCCCATATGCAGAGCAAAAAGGACCAGGGTGGCTTTGGAGTGACTGAGATCGCTGTCTCCAGGGTCCAACATGGCCCCTCCCAAAGGCCGAGGGACCACTCCAGCAGGGTGTGGAGATCTGCCTGAGCCAGTGTTGGCTGTGTCCCCAGGATCAGAGCAGGTGGCTGCTGGAAAACCAGGCCGAGGTGAGGATCTAGCATACCGGGAATCTCTCTGTGGGTACAACCGCCACGTGGCTGTGGATTTGCCATCGAGTGGTCCATGCTCAAGGACAATCAGGTTGTGCAGCGAGTCTCAGGGAGCCCGGCCACCCACAGTGCAGCCACGGCCTCTGTGAAGGTCGGGCCTCCTCTGCCTCTGTGGGTGGATCGGCCTCCGTGGATGGTATCGTCCTCCATAGGTAGATGCGTTGGCCTCTGTGGGTGGTGTCGGCCTCTCCTCACTCTGCAGGGCTACCCATGTCTCAGGTGTCAGCTCCTGAAGGTGTTGCTGGGTGCGGGTCTGTGGGCCACCGTGCTCCAGCTCCAGGTGACTGCGCCCCACATGAGTTCCTAACCGCAGGCAGTCAAGCTCCTGTCCATCCAGAGGCCCGTGAGTGACCGTGGCAGTTGCGACCCCCGCTCAGCAGCGGCTGGTCCAGCCGGGGGCCCGCGGGGCTTCCTTCCCTGCCTCCTGTCTTTCCGGGAGGGAGCCAGAGGCTCCTGCTGCTCACAGCAGCTCCCTGGGGACCGCTCACTTTAAAACCAGCAGCAGCATGGCCTCACCCCTGCCCAAGGGTGGGGGTGCTATGCCATCGAGGCTCCTGCTGCACCCGAAGCTTCTGGTCACTGTCCCCTCAGGGCTCCTGAGGAAGTGGCTGCAAGCTGACAGCCTTGGGGCACGGGCTCCTCCGCTCAGGGGGCTCGCCTGGCCTGGTTCTCTTGGCCAGGTCCAGGCCTCAGCCTCCAGGGTCAAATGAGTGAGTTCCTCGAACTCAGAAGACTGCAGTGATTTGTCCGAGGCTTGGGGGTCACCCCACTGTGGTGTCCCTAGAAGAACCCTGGGGTGGGAGCTGGGTATTGCTCCTCTGGGGAGAAGATCTTATTTTGCATTAAAAGCTCAATGAGGTCTCTGGCCTCTGATCCTGGACCTGATGTTAACTTCCAGGGCAGCAGGGGACTCGGACAGGTAGTTAGCCTCTCTGAGTGGAGACGGGGGCCACCCTACCCACAGGTGGCTGGCAGGGTTCAGCACGGCCCTGCGGGAAGTGCTGAGTGTAGAGCCAGGTGTAGGCGACAGCTATGAAATGCCGGCCATGGCCTGCAAAGCCACGGGGGGCCCGAGGGGCGGGCACCAGCAGAGGAGGCCCCGTGGTCAACCTTGCCCTCCAGGGCAGCCTCGTGCGTGGGCCCTCGTTTTCCACGGAGTCCCTTGTCCTCTGCGGGCTGAGGGGTGGGTGAGCTGGTGGCCTTCCCTGTAGGACAGAGGGCCACTTTACGAGCAGGCCCGGGAACTCCAGATGCCACGGGCTGGTTGTGGGCTCTCCTTTCCCCAGGTAGGAGGCTTCAGAGGGGCGGGCTGCCTGGGCTCTCCGTCAGGGAGTGCCCTATAGATGCCAGCCTGTGGCCTTCCCAGGACAGGTTCATTCTTCCTCTCAGCAGATCAGCTGATGGCTCACTGCAGGCAAAACCCCTGGGCCCAGGGGGCAGCTCCTCCTGGCCTGACATTGCCATGACCTTGGAGAAACCGTTACAGACGGGGACATGACGGATGCAGGTGACTGCTGCCTCTGAGAGCTGGGAGGAGGGATCCCACAGGAGCGTTCCTGGGACAGGCCCTGCCCTCCAGGTGTTCAAGTGGTGGGAGAGGAGCAGGGCAGGGAGGTGGCGATGGCAGGGCAGGGTGCGAGTGGGAGGCCTGGGCCCTGCCGCCCGTGAGCACGAGACTCAGGGCCTCAGCTTCTCCGATTCCAAACCAGAAGATGGCCACGGAGAGTCCCCGGCTCGGAGGCTGGCTGAGGGGCGCTGCAGAGGCTGTGTGTTCGGGAGGCCGTCAGCTGTCCAGAAGCCAGTGGCTCACCTGCCTGGACGCCTGGTTGAAGGTGGGAGCTGCCTGTGGGCCATGGTGCACCAGGAGACAGAAGCCAGGCAGAGGGGCTACCCAGGACCACCTCCTGCCCCTCAGCACCCACACCCTGGCTCCCCTGATGCTCCCACGGGGCACCGCAGGACACACAGGGATGTGATGTCAGCAGATGCTGCCCAGAGAGCTGCCCCAATGGCCTGTGCCCCCCACTGCCCTGATGGGTGCAGCTGCTGAAGCTGCTCAGAGAAGGCTCAGGGACTCCACTCTCATCTGACGACGTTCTGAGCAGCTGTGCTGAGCTGGACATGCTCAGTCCCTGTTCTAAGGGTCTCTGGCCCCTCATTCCCAGGCCTAGGTCAGGACTCTG
This sequence comes from Marmota monax, assembly GCF_021218885.2. NCBI lineage: Eukaryota > Metazoa > Chordata > Mammalia > Rodentia > Sciuridae > Marmota > Marmota monax. The sequence continues at coordinate 4,109,935 of NW_026694750.1, forward strand.
ATTTCTGATTTCGCTGAGCAACCTGCAGCCACCCATGGTTTACACGGGAGCCTAGAAGGGCCAGAAGACCACTGATGGCCTCCTGAGGGCAGGCAGGAAGGACAGACAGTTCCAGGTGTGGCCCAAGACTGCTGAGCCCTGTGGCCTGGATGCCAGGCCTGCTTCTGACCTTCCTCCCATGGGACCCTGACCCACTCTGTTCACATCGGCACCTGTCAAGAACTCCTGGGTCCTCAGGGCACAAAACCCAGGCCTCACTGTATCGAGGCCAGAGGGGCTATGACCGGAGCTGGCCTTGGCCCTGCCTTCCTGGAGTCTGTCCTTGGGCCCTTCACCCCTGCAGGGGCCTCACTGCCCACATCCTCACCTGGGCTTTGACTCCTGTCTCAGGCTCCTGCATAAAACCAAGCCCTGCCTCACGGAGCTCGGGGCAGGGGTGTGGCGGGGACTCAGACCCTCCACTGCAGTGGACGAGTCACAGGCCTCAGCACAAGTCAGGGACAGACTTTATTTTTAAAACCAGAGGCCACCTTGCAGCCACCTCCCACCACCCACCCACACCCTGTAGCTGGGCGGGGAAGCAAGGCTGGCACAGGGGAGTGGGCCTCAAGCTCACGGCCATAGGCTGGCTCGGATGCGGTGCCCCCTCCCACCCCACAGCAGGGACTTTAGGCTCCAGGGTAAGCAGGAAGCAGCCCCACAGAGCAGCCCCTACTAGCCTCTCTGTGCATGGCAGATTGTACCCACAGCCCCCCAAGGCAGGCCCCTGCCCCTGGACCCCAGCTGCTGCCAAAGGCTCTGCCTCTGATGGATGGCATCTGTGTCCTTTCCCAGCAGCAGAGCCCCCGAGTCAGCTTCCCTAGCCAACCTGCAGCTGACAGGTGCCTCGAGGTAATTAGGTAGGAGTGCACTATTGAAACCCAGTGCATGGGATCGAGCAGCAATGTCACCAAAATCCATTTCAGAAGAGTTTGCTCAGCCAATCTGTCTCCAGTTAATCAAATGGAGTTTAGCAACCATATAATAAGTATCTCACCATGTGAAAAGCCTGCCCAGCTGGGCTGGGGGCACTTGGTTTAAAGTGCCACCAAAGCCCAGGAGACAGCCAGTTGGGGACCGAGATACAGAACTGACAAAGCCTCGGAACTTCCACGCTCTCAGACAGGTGCCCTTGTCTAGCAGCAGTGTCTGGACAGGTAACGCAGAAATAAAGTTGGCAGAAATGCAAGGATGTCTTTTGAGAAAACTAAGTGACTCCATTGCTAGGGTGTCAGGGGCTTCCTGGGACTCGTGAAGACCGGAGGCCAACACAACCTCCTCAGCTCGTCAGAGTCTGGACCTGGGGCGCCTCTGCTGCTGGATGCCCCGAGCATTGCTCTGTGCCCCTGGGCCTCTACAGACTCCTCCTGCCACACCCAAGGACCTTGGGATGACCCTTCCCATCCTGTGGGTCCTGAGCAGTCTGGAGAGTGGAGGAGAGCTTCACTCACCCAGGGTAGGAGCAGCCCCAGGAGCCCCGCAGCTGCAGGAGCAGCGGCTCTGCCATTAGGGGGCACCCTCGTTCCTCGCAGTTTGCCCTCTATCCTGTCTCTGGCTTGGTCTCCCACCGCAGTTCCAGGCTCTGCAGAGGTAAGGAGTTCGAATTCACCATCACAGTGGCAAAGTCCCCAGGTTCCCAGCTATGTATAGAATGATACTCCCAACTGTCCCCAGCTGTGTAGAAGCTGTCCCCAGCCGGCACCTGTTTCTCATTCAACGCTGAGCTACGCTTGCATGGGGTCTGTGTCAACCTCGAATTCACGGGAGCCTCCTATCCACCCAGTGTGGTGCGTCCCCATTTACAGATGAGGAAACCGAGGCCTGGCAGAAATAACTCCACGTTCAAAGCTCGCTGTGAGATGCCAGCCTTTGGGGCTGGCTTTGCGGACCTCTGGCCTGGTCCTCTATGACTCAGAAGAGGGTGTGTGCCAATGCAGGAGCTTCAGAGAGGAGAGGCATTCTGGGGGCCTAGCAGGTGAGGGAGCACGGGGACCCAGAACTCCTCAGCCCCAGAGACCAGCCTCCAGCTGTCATCTTCCCCTGCCACGAGGACCGGGGACATGAGATGTAAAGCTTAACACCTCCCCTCCTCGAGATCTTTTCACTTCAGCTCAACTGTAAAGTAATAGATAGCTTACTGTTACACTAAAAGGACCTTTATTTTATGCTGATCATTAATGGGGAGGCTTCACCCTCCAGATTAGTTCTATTAGAGATCTGAAATTGCTTATATCAATTTCCTTGTTCTGCAGAGACTTTCTCAAAATGCCTTATAAATTGTTTTCCAGCTGCCCCAGGGGAAAGGAGGCTGGCTCTCCCCTGTAGGAAGGGCCCCAACACTTGGCTTCCTTCAGGGGACCTCAGCAAGACCCCCAAGGAGCCAAGGAGAGGGGTGTGACATTGAGCCTGCAGCCCAAGCTGTGAAGGGGTGCCTGGAAATCCTGCATCGGCGCCACCCCCACCCACCAGGTGATGTGGAGCAGCAAGCCCCGTACCCCAGGCTCTACCTTCAGCTGTGTGCTGACAAAGGCCACGCTTACAGGGAGGCCTGTGAGAAGGGAAGTCTCTGCCTTGGGCCTCACCATCTTCTCTGGGACACCCCATGGTCACCAATGCCAAGGGACGTCAAAAGCCAGTGTCTAGGTCATGTAGCATCATACAAAATGGGGTAAGAGGTGTGTGTTGGCAGGCCCAGTGGGAGGCTGAGATCCCGTAGGAAAAGCCAGGGAGAAGGATGGGTCTCGGGGTGGGGTGTGGAGAGGGGCCCAGGAGCGGCCTACCCACGGGTCATGGGCCACAGCTGGACATGGTGCAGGTGGGAGCAGGGAGCAGGAAGAGTCAAGCAGAAGACCAAACCAAGACAAGGTAACAAATGAGGCAAAAAGGTACTTGGTGATGTTCAAAAGTGCAGTTCCCAAGGAATTAACTAAGGGGATAGATTTCTTTGTAAAATCCCAGCAATTTTCAGAAAGCAGAAGTTAAAGAAAACACAAGGAAAAATAGAAACACACTAATAACAGGAGACTATAAACCACTCTCTCAATCCGTGATAGATAAACAAAAAACATAAGGATAAAGAAGAACTAACAAGCTAAGTTCTAACTAGTGAACAGAAAAATCACAAATGCACTTACTTTCTGACCAAGCAAGCCCATGGCTGCACTCTACCCCACAGATGTACCTGCACCAGTACAAAGTGCTGGATGCCCAGAACTCCTCCCCAGAGTAGTATTTGTCATAGGAAAATATTAGAAGCAACAATAAATCACGAGTCATCCACACAATGGAACATCATGTAGTATTAGAATAAACGAGGGGAGAGGAAGGGACATTCTCTCTAACTGTGGAAAACATTTTCTGGGATAGATCATTAACGACAAAAGAAAATTTGTTAAGTCTGAATGAATGGGCACCAAGTGTAAGAAAGCCGTCAGTAGAACAGAGATTTGTATTTTCACAAAGAAACATTTGAATAATACAAAAGAAATCAATACAGGGCTCCATGCATTCTTCTTCTTATTAGAATGTCATTTTGAGTTTTAAACTTGAGCTTTAAGTTAAAGTTTTAAACCATATGAGTACATTAACCTGGTGGGCAGGATAATGGCCATCCAACAATGACTATGACCTAGTCTTTGGAATCCACGAATACCTCACCTTTCGTGGCAGAAGGGACTGCAGTTGTAACGGAGCTGGCACCTGGAGATGGGAGGTTGCCCAGGTATCCAGGGCCCACTGTGAGGACGTGCCCTGCTGTAAGAGGCCACCCTTTGGCTGTTCTCAGAGGGACCCCAGGCTGCTGGCTTTGAAGATGGAGGGAGAGGCCGAGGGCCACAGGATGCAGCGGCCTCTACAGGTTGGAAAAGGGAAGGAAACGGATCCTGCCCTGTCCCCCAGAAGAAGCCAGCCCTGTGACACCTTGATTTTAACCCAGTGAGACTCACGTGGAACTTCTGACCCCCAGAACTGAGAGATGATAGGTTTTTGTCATTTTAAACCACTGAGTTCTTAGTAATTTTTTACAGGAAACACAGAAGACTAATATGAAAACTTTTAAAAAATCGCATTGAAAGCTTGCCCCACTGGCCCAATATGGACTTTGCTGATGGCAAGAGAGCCCAGAATCGAGGATGAGCATGTGTACAACTTGGGGCTCAATTTTGCTGTCCCCACACAAGGACCAGGTCAAGAGTGAGGGTCCCATGCTGGAGCCGGGAGCTGCTCTGGGTGGGAGTTCATAGTCCTTGACACTGTCCTGTCCTTAAAGCACAGGACCTCTTGGTAAGAGGGCCAGGGTGAACCGAGGGCTGTGAACCTGATGACTTCCGTCTCGGGCAGCCTGTGACCTTGGGCAGCCGCCCTGGCTTGGAGGCCAGCTCTCCTTGGCTAACATGAGGGGCTGGCCAGAGGACTCAAGTGAGAAAGCTTTGCGGTCACAACTCAGAGGTCAAACCCCATCTGGGTGACCTCTTGACTTCAGGGTCCTCACCTGTGAAAGGTGAGTAACTCTCTACCTGTCTGTAAATAGTGTCCTTCCCTAGTCCCTCTGCATTGCTCTTGGCAGCAGAGACCTTGGAGAAGTTTCCCCTCTGCCCATTCTCTCACTTAGAAGATGAAGAACCTTAGTGCACCCCCTGGGGGACTGTGGTGGGGAGTGGGGAGAGCTTCCGCAGGGTGGGGCACGGGTGGCCTGCCATCTCTGTCTCTCGCTAACATCTTCCTATGGAAAATCAGCAGGCGGGATGATTGTCCTAGTTGGCAGTGCTGACCTGCAGCCATGTCCTTGACCTTGAAGGGCATACCACCAGAATTCATGGGTTTGCCCTGCAATGCCAACCCCCCCCCCGCTGTTTCTCACCCCAGCCTTGCATTGTCCCCCTGAGGTCCCCCAGCACCTGGTCAGCTCCTATGCAGCCTTGAAGACCTAGGTCACCTCCTCCAGGAAGCCTCCGTGGCTCTCTCCTGGCTCACACTGCACCACACACTCCTGGGGAGACCTTCCTTGCTGGACTTAGCCACTCAGTGCCATTTTTATCTTGGGGTCTGCCTCCCTCAGCAGGCTGTGAGCTCCTCGGGGGTTCAAATGATTGCCCTTCACCTCGTTCGTTCATTGGTTGGCCAGTTACTCTCCGAGCACTCACTCTGTGCTGGGGCTAATTTGTGAATGGAAGAAGAACGAACAGGGGCGGATGCCAGTTCTGGCAAACGCTCTGACCTTCCCTCCCGGCCGGGTCTGGGCAGGGAGGCTTCTGGGAGCAGGACCACTCTGGAGGTTCACGGGATGTGTTCTGACTTGACTTCCCTTCCGGGTTTGAGAATGGTGCCTGCCCCAGCTCTCCACCAGTTCTGCTCACCGTCTCTCCTTACAAAGCCCCTGCTCGCCTCACCTGCTGTGTTCACTGTCAACCAGACAGAAGCCCCCCCCCCCTCCACAAACCCAGAGCTGGCAGGGGAGGCCAAGCTCAAGAACCCAGGAGACCGGGCCTCGCCCAGTGTTGTCTAAGTCCCCACCAGGGCATCAGGTGGGCCCTGGGGCCCCTACAGGAAGGAGCTGGAGTCCCTCCTCATGCCTGCGGTTTGGGGGATGGGCAGACAACCACCCCCCTGTAAGGACAGAGAGCTGCCTGTCCCTGCCCAGGGAGACTGACAGGTGCCAGATGGCTGTGCAGCAGGCGGGGGAGGACGGAAGGCTAGAGCTGGTCTCCCAGGCAGGCAGGGGAGGAGGAGAGGGGGGAAGGTGGCAGGAAAAACTAGGGAAGCCTGAGGTCTGCCCAGGCTCCTGAGGGTGGTGTGGGCAAAGCAGCTGCAGCCTGGCCCCTTGGCCCACCGCCTGCAGCCGCTCCCCTAACAGGCAAACGACAATAGCCCTGCAGTAGGACAAAAAGCAGCCACTGGTCTCCATGCACCAAGCTATTCCAGGCAGAGCACTGCGGCCATGGCTGCCTTAGTCACCGTCTTCAGCGGTCCTGGGAGGGGAGAGAGCAGGAGGTCCCATCCTGCACCCTTCTTCTACGGAGAGGAGAACCACAGCAAGAGGCTGGTGACTCACTCTGCCAAGGTGACTCATTACCATCAGGGCCATTGCGGGGACCATAGCCCAGTAACCCAGTTCCCAGACCTCACTTCTGCAGCCAAGGACACAGCCTGGGGTGGGGGTGGAGGAGGGAGCTGGCGCCAAGAGACCTGAGCTCAGGTCAATAACAACAACTGCAAAAATCAATTGCATTTCTATATAACAGCAACATACAATTGGAAATTGGAAAAAGCTGTATCATTTACAATAGCAACAAAAATACAAAATACATCTAACAAAATGCGTGTGAGATCTGTGTGCTGAAAACTACAAAGCATGAGGAAAGAAATCAAAGACCTAAATAAATTGAGACACATGGTACGTCGACGAATCAGAAGGTGCAGTACTGATGGGATGTCACCCGCCCTGAACTGGCCTGCAGACCCAATTGCTGTTCCAAGCAGAGCACATCAAGACTTTCTTGGCTCTTGTAGAAATCAACTAACTAATTGCAAAATTAATATGGAAAGGGGCTGGAGTGGAGCTCAGTGGCAGAGCCTGACCGAGCATGTGCAAGGTCCTGGTTACGTCCCCAGCACATGGAGGGGCTTGGGGGGAACTGTATGGAAAGGCAACGAAGGTAGTATTGCAAAATAATTTTGAGAAAGAACAAAGTTGGAAGCCTCACACCCACTGATTTCAAGACTTACTCCAAAGCTGTAGCCATTGGCACACGCGGGGTTGGCAAAGGGTGGGTATCAGCAAGAGGGAGTCTTCTGACTTTAGAATAGATAGTCGATTGGCTTCAGCAAAAGTGCAGAGCCAGTTGGTAGAAAACTGAGACTTCCACGTGTGGAGAGAACCCTCAGTCCATACCTCACATCACATGCGGATGTCAATGCAAAATAGAACACAGGGACAATGTAACGTTTAAAACTGCAAAATCAGAATAAAAGCACGGGAGCTCTTTGTGATCCTGAGTTAGGCAAAGATTGCTCAGCTTCGTATGATACCAAAAGCACAATCGTAAAAAGAATATATTGATCAATTTGACATCATTAAAATTAAGAACATGGAGCCTTTGAAAAACACACTTAAGACAATAAAAATGGGAGTCAGGTGAGCAGTGACAGACTTGGGGCGAAGACATGCAACTGTCATACAGGAAGACGAACCTTTCCCCGGAAAACACAAGTCAATAACAAAAAAACAACCCAAGAAAATCAGGTCTGGAGTTAGACACCCCTCCCTCAAGTAGAGATGCAGAAGCTACTGGAGACAGCATTTGTCCTTAGGGAAATGCGAATGAAGACCTCAGTGAAATACTCCTATGTGCCTATTACCGTAGCATTAAAAAAACAGCAATACTGATTCCTGCAAGGGTGTGGGCAAGGAGAACTCAGTGGCTGGAGGTGTGAAATGGGACAGGTCCTTTGGAACAACTTACTTCCCATGGGACCTGGCAATTTCTCTCCTAGGTGTTTCCCCAAGAGATAAAAGCGAATGATCACACAAACGTTTATCATCCTTCACGTGTGAAAGCCCTGAGCTGGAAATAGCCAGATGTCCTTCAATAGGTGAGTGGCCAAGCAGACTGCATCAGGCCCATGAATGCCACGCCATTGACCAGGAAAGGGAGCAAGGGACACTGCGCAGATGAATCCCAGATGCCTCGGAACTGAGGACACGGCAGCCACGCGCATGACTTGCCAAGCCACGCTCCCTGGGAGAAGCCAGACCGAAGGCTATGCTCTGAGTCCATCTGCACAGCCATGGGGCTGGACAGGGGAGGGGCATGGGAGGGCGTGGCTGACCACAGTGTTGGGAATTTTCAAACTAACCGACTGAGGCTATGATGTCATGACCCAGCCACCCAGGTGGGAGTTTTCACCAAATAAATAATAAATATTCCTCCAGAGCTGCTGGGGGCCAAGGCTTCCCAGCCTCGTGACCTGGCCACACGGCCTAGTCCCTCTGCAAGGTAGTTTCCAACCCTGTAAGAAGGGGATGGCAGTAATTCTCCAGGCTCTGAGGGATCAACTGAGGTGCAGCGCCTACCCTGTGGCAAGGTCCCGGGGGCGGAGCCTGCACACAGACTCTGACAGCCGACCCCAGCCCAGGGAGCCAGCAGGAGGCGCCACCCGCTCCTTGGAAAGGCCAGACAGGCCAGGCCCACATGCTGGGCTGGGCAGGGAGGTCCAGCGGCAGCACCAGGGGGCTTGGTGGCAGAGCTGGCAGAGCCCTCAAGGGCAGCACTTGACCCACAGGTTGCAGGCCTCTGGCCTCCTGGGGACGTGCCTCTCTAGGGGAGCGGGTCTGTCTGCACCCCTCCCGCTCTCTTCCTGGCTGCCCACCAGAGGGCGGCCCCTGGCAGGATCTTGTCAGATTGGGTGTCTGAACACAGCCCTTCTGTCACTGCCACTGATTGCTTCCCCATTTCATGAGGAGGAAACTGAGGCCTCAAGAGGAGACTCCGGCCGGGGGTGAGGCCTGGCCATTCTCTCGTTCCAGCCCTCACAGCAAGTCCTGTGGACTGTGGGGGGGGGGGGCAGGCCAGGGAGGCCATCCATCACACAGGTCCAGATGGAGCTCCCCAGGGAAACTGGTCTGGAGCCCAGAGCCAGGGTGCCCATCTGCAATGAGCCTGGGACAGCAGGCCCCTGAGCTGGGCCAGATGCTTGGAAGAAGGGGCACTTGCAGCGGGTTGTCATCCTCTGGCTCTGACCCTGAGGCCTGGCCTCCCACTGCTTGAGAGCTGGAAGTCTGGAAGCTGCCGGAGGCTCAGGTGGCAACAGAGTCCCTCCAGGGTCTTCTGAGTGCATGTGAGGCTGTGGCTGGACAGGAGTGGGCAGGGCCAGCCTGCAGCGTCCCCAGAGCTCTTGGCTCTGCTGCAGCCCTTGGCTCCTGCCAGAGCCACCCCACAGGTGAGGATGAGTCACTGATTCGTGACTGCAGCCCAGGCAACAGACAGGCCGCAGGAGCTCTTAACGCCCCACTTAGACCGTCACTGGTGACCAACAGAGTCCCCCTGCTAAACTAGGGGCCTGGACCTGGACAGAAATCCTCCCTCCAGCCCTTGTCCCCAACTGCAGCCTCCACTGACCTTGCTGGACCACCCCAGTCTGTGCTGGCCATCTTGTCTTCTCCAAAGCTTGGGGGACTCCAAGGTTCTCCCTCCTTAGTCCCTTCCACCCTTCCAGGGCCGTCCCCTGCCCCTGCAGGGACCCTGTGCTCACTATCCTCTCCCATCTAGACCACTAAGGGCTTTGGTCACCTTTCAGAACAACCGGCCCTTCCACCCTGGCGTGCAGCCACCAGCAGGGCAAGTGAGGTGAACCACCTACCCCCAGATGACCCATGTGCCTCACAGGAGCCTGGCTCAGCCTCGTGGCCACCAACATTTGTTTCTAAGGGACTGGTCAAGGTCAAATCTGCAGAGCAGGGTCCACCTGGGCCAGATTGCTGGGGTAGAGCCACACACCTGCCCTCCTGCTAGGCCCAGGCCAGGGGCCATCTGTGTGGCCAACTCCCCAGATGAGTCAGGGACAGGGCTCTTCACTAGCAGCACTAAAAGGCATGCTGGCAACTGCACAAGCATTTCCAGGACCGCCGAGGCCTGAAGTGCCCAGAGGCTGGAGCCCGGGTGGACAGGGCAGAGTGCAGGGAGGAGGCTCCAGCACAGCCCAGGGCAGGGAGTGCAAGGGAGGGAGCGGGGGCACCTGGCTAGAGGAGGGATGGCTCTGGGGTGAGTGCTGGAAGGTCATCCACCGTGGGCTTGCTCTGTCTGCTCCAGGCCAATCAGAGTCAGAGTTGGGCCGCATGGCCAGTCTCCCTCGGCCTCCTTCAGCCTCCCTCACTGTCCCCAGCCCCCATGCAGCCCGCGTGGGGCTGTGGGGCTCTGTGGGTGGGTGCTACCCCAGGGCAAGTTGTGTCTTGGCCCCATCCAGCTCAGTCTGGCAGGGAGACCAGCCAGGTGGACAGCAGCAGCCCGACAGAGGGCTCCGGGCCTGAGGCCCTCTCTGCTCAGTCCTGGCTCTGTTGTGGCCTAGGGACAGGCCTCTCTGGGTAAGCGCTGGGAGCTGGCACTGGGGAGAGAGACAGCAGCTCCATCTGACTCTCAGTCCTAACAGGGTAAGAGCCCGTGGGGAGTCAGTGGGGCAGAAGTTCTCTGGCTATTCCGCCAGGCTCTTGGCGGGGTCCCCCGGAGTTCTCTCTGTGCCTCCCAAGGCCAGGACATTCACCAGGGCCCCGAGGGCAGGGCTCCTTGCTGGCCATCTCCCCTCTAGCTTCCTGACACCAGGCCTCCCTGATACAGCCTCTGGGAAATGAGGGGCGCTACCCATGGTGCTCATGGTCATCAGGAAGCAGCGAGGAATGAGTTAGATCAGGTCTCTCGGGCACCAGCCAGGCACACCTGGAGGCAGGTGCATGGATGGAGACATTCCTTTTGTCTGGCTCAGTGGGGACACAGGCATCTTCCATGCCTCTGCCTGCAGCACAGTGGCCCAGCCTGGGCCCTGGGAGTAGCACCGAGGAGCGGGCACATGGGCGGTCCTGCTATGTAGGCTCACGGCGACCTGACGCAAGAGACATGGCGCGTCTACTACAGCTCAGCGATTCTTATGCATCATTGCACTTATACTTTACAATGACTCCATGGAAAAGGGACTACTGTCCCCATTTTCAGATGGAAAAAATAAAAAAGATCCTTAGAGTGGCAATTTGCCCAAGGCTAGTGAAGGGACTTGAGCCGGAGCCCCTCCAAGATCAATAAGTCACAGAGAGGGACAGGCCCATCTCCCCGCCTGGACTGGCCGTGGATGCGGGAGGCCACGTGGGAGGGGAGATGGGTGTGCTCCTGGAAGGCCTCCCCAGGACCTGGCTCCAACAACAGGAAGGACTTCCAGGGCATTAGCTGCAAAATAGCCCAGTGACGGGCGGGAAGGGCGACGCAAGCAGAGACCAGTCGTGTCATGGGCGCGTGGCAAGAAGACAGATCCCCCTGGAAATTCCTTCTGACCAGACTCTGCCAGCATCAGAGCATTTTTCATCCCAAGATTAAGCAAAACTGTTTTCGTCATAACCCCCTACCGTCTGTGTCCAGTCCCCGCCATCAGTTTTACACCATGCGCATTTAGACATCTCTTTCTCAGTTTTCCCTCTCTGCGATCTCTCCAGTGGAAGCTCTTCTGCCTCCAGCTGAAGAAGAGGAGACACGGATGCTCAGGAAGTCGGCAAGAAGGGGGGCCCGGGCTGGACGTGGCAGGGTCAGGGCTGGGCAGCTGGGACTCGCTGCTGGCCGGGGAGCTGAGTCATGGAGCACAGAGACTCCACAACCTGGCCTGGGCAGAAATGGCAGCAGCTGGCAGAGGAGACCTGGAGGCTCTTGTTAAGGACTGGGCCTGGACGGGGAGGGCCCGGAGACACCAGGGTGGGCACCCGTGAGCCACGACGTGGAGCAGGAGAAGCCAGGTGCTCAAGGGGAGTGTGGAGGCCGGGAGGGAAGACTCGAGTCTGGGCGTGCTGGGGGGGGGGCCAGCACACACAGGCCAAGGGGCCCAGCCTGCTGACTGTGAAAGGGAAGCCTCCGTGGATGGAAGTCTTGGGAATGGACAAACCCACACAGGGCCAGGGGCCCAGAGAGACCAGGAAGAGAGGAGGCCAAGGGGGCATCCTGGAAGCCCGACCTTCAGGAGAGCCAGGGAAGAGAATTCTGACTAAAGAAGACTAGCAAGGTCCGACGAACCCGAGACGCACCCTCATGGAAACCCTGGCAACACAAGACTCCCGGGCATGGGGAGGGTGTGTGGGGCGGTGCAGGTGCACCCTCAGGGAGATGTGTCACAGGGGCGAGGTGCTCTAGGGTGCAGGGACTTCTCTGTGCGGCTGCGAGGGGTAGGAAGGAGCAAATTACCTGCAAAGTATCTTTAATACCTTTGCCCTGTTCAGTGTGACTCTGAAGGTCCCCAGGCTCCGTGTTGGAGCTCGTTCCCAGGGCAGTGGTGGTCAGAGGCGGGCTTCTGGGAAGTGGCTGCATCCTGAGGGCTCTGGCCTCTTCCATGGACTTGTCCACTGGTGGGCTCACGATTGAATGAACTACTGGGACGGTAGGGAGTAGGGCCCAGCGGGAGGGAGAGGCCGATGGGGACACATTCGGGAAGCCTATCTCTTGCCTCCTGCCCCCTCCTAGCGCGTGCGCTCTCTGTCTCTCTCTGTCTCTCTCTCTCCCTCTCTCTCTCTCCCTCTCTCTCTCTGCTTCCCAGCCACCATGAAGGACACGGCATCCTCCCACACACTCCTGCCACCGTGACAGCCTGCCTCACCTCTGGCCCAAAGCAATGGGACCAGCCAACTCTGGACTGAAACCTCTGAAACCATGAGCCAAAAATACATCTTTCCTCCTTTAAATTGATTTTCTCAGGTATTTCGTCACCGCGACGGAGAGCTGACTAGCACAGTCCCATCGACTTCCTGACTCTGAAGGAGGGACATTGCCACTCCTGTTTTACAAACGAGGTGATGGAGGCTGTGAGACTGAGTTACTCGCTGCAGGTCACTCAGCTGAGCCTCCAGTGACAATTGTCCACTGCCACAGTGTAGGCTCTTCTGAGAAGGAAGGTGGCTCCTCTGAATGAGAGGGAGTCTTGGAGGTTTTAGGAGGACAGAGGAGGCCAAGAACACTTCCCAAAAGGAAGGGGTCTTAGGGCTCGAGACCAGGAGATGCAGCACCCAGCAGAGCTCAGCCCCCAGGGCAACTGGATGGCGGGCTGGAGCCCCTCGGCCAGGCTGACCCCCCAGCTCCCGCCAGCCTCAGGAGGGTGCTGTAGGAGCTACAGGCTCCCAGAGGCACCACCCACCTGTGACAAGGTCTCCAGGACATTGCACCCCTCTCGGTGTGGGGTAGATGGGTAGATGGCAGTGGCTGCAGATGACGTTGGGGGCCTGCTGGGACGTCACTCAGGATGGTTTGCTCAGCTCTGCATTTGGGGCCTGTGACTTCAACACAAAGACCTGTCCTTGAAGCAAATTCCTGGCAAACTCGTCCCTGAGGAAAGACAGCTCAGAGGCGTCTTTTCTGACAGCAGATCATCTTCCGCTGGGTTGTGGCCACACCCGCCCCCAGGGCGGCACAGTGTCTCCACCTGAGTAGTCACTGTGAAGGTGCCTTTCCCCAGGGGCTGGGCTCAGGGCCTTAACTCCTGGGGAGTGGAGGAACCAGAGGCTGACAGGGTGGCCAGCAGGGCGGAGCCAGAGCTGAGCTTTGGGGGGAAGAGATGGAGAGGGCAGCCCCAAGGTCTCTGGAAACCAGGCCGGCACCTGGGGAGACGTCTCTAAGAGGCCTGGGGCCGACTGGGCCTCAGCCCATTTTGGGTCTGGTATGTGCCATTCTGTCTGGTGTGGCTCCCACTGGCTCTCTTGGGATGTGTCACGGCCTCTCAGGGCCCTTCCCAGCCTGTCTGGCTCCCCTGAGTGTAAGTACTGGCCTGTGAGCAGGCAATTTAGATGCCCAAACATCCTTACAGAGATGTTATTCAAACAGCAAAGCTGAGATAAACACATTCAAGTTGAAACGTGGACCGCCCACGGCCATAGTCTACGCAGCTTTATTTGTTCTGGAAATACTGCTTGCTGCTGTCTACAAAAGCCAAGTGTCCTGTTAATAGCAAACACACAAGAGGGGTGGGGCAGCAGGAGGGGGTGGGGCATTGCCTCCTCAGGAGTCTCCTCTGGGGAGTTCACAGCCGGAAAGCAGGGCTGAGCCCGGGCTCTCTCCTGCCCAGCCCAGCTGAATCATCCTGGGGTGCAGGGGGAGGCAGAAGCCCTTAGCGGCCCCAGAGGAGGTCACATGTGTTCCTGGGGTCCTCCCACCTTTGCCAACTCAGGGTCCTCACCAGAGGCTGGTCCCCAAAGCTGCAGACCTGCCCCTTGTGATTGACAAACATGCCGTGCACCTGTCGTATGCTGCAGTGATTCACAGAATTTTATGGTCTGTGATTTAGCACACCTAGACTCGACCATCTCCATTCTAATTAAATTAGCAAAAAATTAAGAATGACAAAATGATTCATCGGATGTGTGCCCTTGCCGCTTAGATGGGCACCAACTTCTTGCAACTTCCCGTGAAGTAAAGGGAAACATTAGGCATTTGGCCTACTTGTCACAAGATGAGTAGTGGGTTCTGCAAGGCCACTGGGCAACCTCTGGAAGAAGCCATGCTCGGGAGCAGAGCTTTCAGACTGGACCCAGCACCCGCTTCCACTGGGTGGGGGAGAAGCCCCCACTGCAGAAAAGCCCCTCCCCCCCACAGGCTTTCTGGAAAGGAAGCCCCATTCCTCATCCCTGCTTTCCATCCCAGATTGCCTGGTGTGGGGAGTGGGGTGACGCCCAGCCCAGCCCTGACGCCCAGCCCAGCCCTGCTTCTGTGGGGAGGAGGCCTGTGCCCTCCTCTGCAGCCCGACCCTCTGTGCTGCTCCACTGCATTTAAACAGCCCTGGGGTCACCTTTGGCTTCTCTGCTTCCCTATACGGGAAGAATGATGTGCTCTCTTTTCCCCTCTGCACAGCCAGCTCTGAGGGTGGGGGTGTGTGCATGGTGGGAAATAATAATCCTCTATAATCCTCCTCCTCCTCTCATCCTCTTCCATCTTGTCACCAACATCAATGTCACCATCAGCACCATCACAATCTCTGTCACCATCATCATCATCACCATCACCATCACCACCACCATCACCATCACCATCACCATCACCATCACCATCATCATCACCTCCATCATAACCACCACCATCAGCACCACCACCACCATCACCATCATCATCATCATCACATCACCATCACTATCACCACCACCATCACCATCATCATCACCATCACCATCACCATCATCATCATCATCACCATCACCATCACCACCACCATCACCATCACCATCACCATCACCACCATCACATCACCATCATCACCATCACCACAATCATCACCACCACCACCACCACCATCACATCACCATCATCACCATCACCACCACCATCATCATCACCATCACCATCATCACCACCTCCATCATCACCATCACCAACACCACCACCATCATCACCACCATCATCACCACCATCACCATCATCATCACCACCACCATCACCAGCAACACCACCACCACCATCACCATCATCACCATCACCACAATCATCACCATCACCATCACCACCACCATCATCATCACCATCACCATCATCACCACCTCCATCATCACCACCACCACTACCATCACCATCATCACCACCATCACCATCATCACCACCTCCATCATCACCACCACCATCACCATCACCATCATCACCACCACCATCACCATCATCATCACCATCACCATCATCACCACCTCCATCATCACCACCACCAACACCACCACCACCACCATCACCATCATCATCATCATCACCATCACCACCATCATCTCCATCACTATCATCACCATCATCACCACCACCAACACCACCACCACCATCACCATCATTACCATCACCATCACCATCCTCAGCAGTCTTACACAGGGCTTACTCTGTGCCATATGTGGTAACTAATTTTAATCTTCTCAACCATTCCATAATCTTCTCAACATTCCTATCCTCATTTTACAGATGGGAAGACTGAGGCACACAGAAGCTAGCCTAACTGGTCCAAGATTAGTTACTGGGCAGACAGACCCAGGACTGTGTCCAGTGTGACTCCCCGTGGCTCCTGAGTGTGTTCTAGATCGCCACACCACACGTGTGCTAGGGAGAATGTGTAAGTGTGAAGAAGATGTCTGAGTTTAATGAGGGTGGTGGGCGTCGGGAGCCTTCTGGAACGGGGACGTTTCCTACCATCTGGCGAAACTCTGAGTGGGATGACGATGCAGGAGTCCTGCGGGGCTGGGACCCACACTCTCCTGCACTATGTTGTTTCAGCCGTGCCATCTGTGCCATCCACAATAGACACCCTGTCTGTGACCGGGTGGCTGTCTTGCTTCTCCTCTGTGGGACGCCAAGCTCCGCGCATGCACGTTGTCAGCCAGCTCCCCTCACTCCACTCCCAATGCTCCACCCAGGGCCGGGCCCTCAGGGACTCGCAGGAAACAGACTCTGGCTGAATAAATAAGTGCACTCATAGCCAAAAGGGAAGGTTTTCCCCAAATTTCTTAGAGTTTGCCTTGGGAAGCTATAGGAATATCTGTCTATCTGTCCGTCTGCCTGTCCATCCATCCCTCTACCCATGAAGACTAATAAATCACTGCAACAAAAAGGAGTGGCCTTGCGGCTTCCTGCCAAGTGTTCTTTCACTCTTCCCACCTGCAGGGTATATCAACAAGCAGGGCATGCGGGCACCCAGGGCGCACCAGAGGCTGCGGGCGTGGGTGTGGGGCTTGAATTCAAGTAGCCATCTTGTGCTATGAGGACAGAGGTGCGGCATTGTGGGAAGCTGGTCTCTGATGATGTGCCATATCAGCTCTGGATTTTCTAGCCAATCTTTTCCAAGGCAGAGGAATCAACCTATTCTATTTAAGCCATTACTATTGTGTTTTTTTCCTACTTGCAGTTAAATCTATCCTAACTAGTACGGATTGCCTGACTCCAGAGCGCCTTTACCTAACCACTTTCTTTAGGAAGTAGATCAGAGATCATCTCTGTCATCCTTGGATCCTAGGGTACCCTGTGGAAGGTCTCAGCACAGCGTCTGGCCTGGTGAGTGCTCAATACCCGCTAGTTAGCAGTGTTTCCAGGGCTCTGTGGCTGCTGCCACTTGCCAGCACGTACGAACCCCAACAGGGAGCTCAGCAGTCCAGAGTGACCAGGTTGGCAGGTGGGCTGGGCAGGATGGCTTCACAGAGTCTGGGGGGCGCAGCCCTGGATGCCTGCATGCAGACGTATCGGAGCCCTGCAGACGGAGCCTGCTCCTGGTGCGAGTCTCACTGGGGTGCAACCGCGCTAGGCTCCACAGAGGAGCCCTGTGGAAGGGCCGCTGGTGGGGGTGTGAAATCTGATCTGCGGGGGCTGCTTTCTCAAGGGTGCCCATGGAGAGACCCACGCCAACAGACGGTCGCTTCTGAACTTGCATGAAAACTAACCCAACAGTCTCCCGGGAAACCCTTTCCAAAGAGCCAGATTTGCATATAAATAATAGACATGTCAAAACATATGATGTCTGGATTTGGTATTCACCGGAAGAGTTGAGAATGCACAATTTGTAATAATTTCCTCAAATTCTAGAGACGGTCTCACAGACCCTGTCTCCAGCGCTGGTGTTGGGCAATTAATTAAATTGCTATTATACTTCCCAAAGTGAGGACTGCTGGGTAGGAACTGCCCTTCCACGCCGCTCACCCATCCACTCTCTGCTGGCCACGGCCTCGTCAAGTTTTCTCTGCGAGGCACGAGGCAGATGTGCACAGACAGGCTTTCTTGGCGCCCTGACATGTGTGGTTTGCAAAATGAAAACACAGGAAGCATTTCCAGCAGGAGGTGAGAGAGGCCATCAGGAGGCCCGAGGCATCAAGGCAGGGCTTCAGAAGCCCACCGTGTGAGCTGGCTCCTGGTCAAGCTGCCTGGTCTTCCAGGGCCCCTGCTCCTGAGAGGCTCAGGGGAGCGGCCCAGCAGGCGGGCAGAGCCCAGCAGGAGGAGGGCCGCAGGAGACAGAGTGCTTTGTTATAGGCTCCGTGGCACCAAGGCCAGCAGCCTCTTCTGTCAGCAGCTAGAAATATGTGACATTGGTGTTTTGTCCAGCTCCCGGACTTGAATGACATCATCACAGAAGAAACTTCCCGAAGGGAATGAATCTCTGTAGATAATGATCCCTCACAATGGATTTCAAATTGTAATAAAAATGTAACTTGAATGTTAAAGGTGAATTTCAATTAAGGATTTCATCGCATATTTTGCTCCAGACCACGGTACAAAAAGAAAAAAGAAGAAGAAGAAGTATTTCACTGCCAATAGCAAGTCTCCTGCGATATCTCTTTGAAAACCAACTATTTTTGAAAGCCAAGTTAGAAAAACACACGCGCTCCAGGGTATAAAGAAATCGGCATTGTGTGTAAAATGTGATGCTGAGGGGGAGATCTTAGTATACTGACATTATAAAAACTGGGTAGCTGTGGGAAATAATATTTTTACAAAGGTGGCAACATAAATGCCAAGCTTGCAGGCAAATTTATAGACCCCCACCCCCGCAGGGGTGGGGGGCCCCTCTGCGGGGAGGCACCCGAGCTCTGCAGGCCGGGTGAGGCGGGTGCTGCAGGAGTCGCCAGAGGCCCCCCCCCCCAGGAGGACCTGCTGGGGCCTGGGGAGTTATGAGCTTGGGCAAAGGGGGAGGAACGTCCCCAGGATGCCAGGCCCTGCCCTGGGCTCCCTCTTCCAAAGCCTACAGAGCCCACAGGCCTTCCCTACACCTCCAAGTTTAAAGCTGACTCTGGCTCTGATTTTTAATTTTTTGAATTAAGGTAAAATTCATAGAGCATAAAATTCACCATTTTAAGGTGTACGATTCAGTGGTTTTAGTATATCCACAGAGCTCTGCAACCATCACCACTGTCTCGTTCCAAACCATCTCCATCACCCTAAAAGCAGAACCTGGGCCTCCCTAAGCAGCCTCCTCCCCTGCCCCCTGCCTTGCAGCCACCCATTTGCTTCTGGTCTCTATGGTGTGCATGGGGCTTGCCGGGTTGTACCTGGGGGGAGGGGTCTGCCTGGGGGGGTGTGCCTGGGGGCGGTCTGCCTGGGGGGCAGTGTACCTGGGGGGCAGTGTTCCTGGGATGTGGTGTACCTGGGTGTGTGTGGGGTGTGTGGGGGGGTGGGGGGTGAGTCTGGGACGTGCCTGGGGGTCGGAGCAGGTGGCTGTTGTGCTGACCCTCATGGGAGCGACTTTGAGGCTGTCTCTGTTCCCATGATTCGGTACTTCCTCCCTGGTTGGGGGCAGCATGACCCCTCAGCAGGATTAGACCACACTCTTCAGCCCAGGAGTTGGTGGCTTCTCCCTTTCAGCTGCTCTGATTCTTTAAGGTGGTTTTGTGCTCAGTCTGAAGCTGGGGTTTTTCTGGCAGAGCCCAGTGTCGTCAAGCTGGGCTCACTAGTGAGTACGTGGACACCTTGCTGTCCTGGTTGGACTGACAGCCCGCCCAGCCACTATTCCATGCCCTCCCTTCCCCCCTGCAGGTTGGGGGAGTTCCCTCCAGCGCCACCTTGCAGGATAGATGCAGAGGGGGGAGCCGGGGCTGCACTCTCTATTAGAGGGCCTTCTGTGGTCTCTTTGGCTCTGTAGGCAGTAGAGCCCCTGCTGCCCCTTCTCCACCCTGCCACTGTCTTGTGGAAGCTCACACACACACTGTGCGGCAGATGGGCAGGACTGTGTGCCAATAAAACTTTATTTACTTAAGCCGATGCCAAACTGGATTTGGTCCAGGGGCCATACATGGTCTGTCTGAGTCTAAGCTGACTGCATCCCCCCGGCCACAGGGATTGGTTCAGAGGACCTACATGGATCCCGAGTGAAGCCCAGGACTTCTGCCCAGTGTCTGGGTTCTCACTTCTTTGGGAGGATGGAGCATGTTCCCAGAGGTCTGAGATGCCTGCAGCCATTGCAGTGGCCCCCGGAAGCCAGCCTGAGGATGAGGAGCGCCCGAGGGAAGGGAGCAAGAGGCCCACAGACAGGAGCAACGTCTTGATCAAGCCACACCAGTAGTCCTCTCTACACTGGACTTTTCCCTGCCTAACAAGTGTTGCCCCTAAACATTTATTATTTGACTGTCTTTCTTCCATCAGGAGGATGCTCTTAGCTGCAATGTTCCCAATACCTCGCCCTCTTTAAGCCTTTAGTAAGTATTTGTGAATGAGTGAGACTTGAAGATTGTCAGATCCCCTGGGTCGGGAACGCACTGCATGATGGTCACACTCCCTCCCGTGGCAGCTCAGCCTGGCTGGGACTGGGTAGGGCCAGCTGGGTGCTGTCCTGCTGCTTCAGACCCTCTCAGTGGACATGTCCTTGGGGCCCCGCACGCCAGGTGGGTCCCATTCTGTGACCCAGTCAGTGAAGGAGCTCATCAGAGCCTCCACACAGAGAGAGGCAGCCTCAGGGGGCGGCACGGCAACCATTGCTGGGCAGGCCGTGCACCGGCTCCTGCTTCCAGGGCAGGGGAGACGGCTCAGCTCTTCAAACACCCAGCTTCATGACCCAGGCCCTTGTGCCCCCATGGGGACCAGGTCATGCATTTGTTCTCCTTTGGCCTCGAGGATACAATGGAGGTGATGCAGCGCAGAGTCCTCAGGACGGAGAAGGGGAGCAAATGAAGCCCATCCCCTCACCCCTCTGCCCGTCACCCCTCTGCCCGTCACCCCTCTGCCCGTCACCCTTCTGCCTGTCCGCTCTCTGGCATGGGTGGCCCAGGCCTCCTGGCACGCTGCCTGCACCCCACCTTTAGAGACACTCCAGGGTACTGGGCAAGGGTCCCCAGGGCGACGGCACACGGCTCTCACTCACACGTGGTGCTGGACACGTCCCCCACCCAGGCCCCGGGAGCCAGCTCCTTTCTTTCTGGAAGCCAAGGACCGGACGCAATGCAGGGTTTCTGTTCAGATGCTCCCAAGTGAGCAGGCAGAAGCGCAGGGCTGGCCAGGGCAGGGCTCTGTGGCTGTCCAGCATGCCCGCACCCGCTGGGTTGGTGATGGCATAAAAAATAAATAAATTCATAATCAAATAAATAAATAAAGAGCTGCTTTCTATTCGTACTTCTGCAACTTGAAGCATTTCTAGACTGGAGTGACCAGGTTGCTATTAATAAACAAGACCCCAGGGAACCCTTAGGTGACCCTGAAATATTTATTTGGCCTCCCCATTAGCGTTTTAAAAGCTGAAGACTTAATGGCTCAGCTGGTGGTCCAGGCGGGGCGAGGGATCTGCAGTAGGAGACCCGCTGTAGGGCTGCGCTGGGCAGGGGCTGGGAGGAGCCCAGGAGGGGTGGCAGTTGCTGCCTTCAGTCACCCTGTCCTGCCCTGTCTGCTGACAGAGAGTGTTTAGAGGAAGCCGACCCCATAAAGCTGCTATATTTGCACTAATCAGTGGACAAGCTGGTTTAGTGGGAAACCGCTAGTTCCCGAATTCACAAACCAACCTGTCTCACATCTCTTGCCTGCAGTTGGGGCCCTGATAGTCATTGCCAGCTTTCAGCCTGGGTGACCATGGGGACATGGGTCCCTGGTCAGAGGAGCCAGGCCAGCTGGCCGGGAAGGCCCAGCCTCCAGCTGCTTGGGCCGGAAGGGAGGATGGGGAAGATGGCCGAGCACCTGGCAAGCCCCTGCCAGGGGGTGCCGCCCCTGTGCTTCCTTTCTTGCCAACACACTTCCATCGTCTGTCTCACCCCCAGTGCCACCAGGGAGCTCGTAAGGCAGGTGCCAGAGCGATGTTTACCCTTTGGGACATGACTCACTTCTGTCTGGCGAGGGATGGAGGCCCCACTGGAGTCACTGGGGTGTGTCTGATGGTGAGGCAGAGGGCTTTGGGTTGGCTACAGGGGCCAGCCAGATAGTCTCTTGTTGGTTGGCTGGAAACTGGCCTTTTGTCCTCTTAAAAAGTGATCCAGAGTGTCCTTTTTCACAGAAGTCTATCTCAGCTGTCTCAGTTCTCCCTGTGGAAATGACCCAGGCAAACCCAGTCATCCTCTGCTTCCAGAGCCTTCCAGGGATAGGACTTGACCGAGGATCCTCTCCCTGCACTCACACTGCACTACCCACCAGGGTCCTGGGAGAAAGGGTGTGCTGCTGGCTGGGGCCAGATATGGCATTTTAGCAGGGACCCTGGCTGGGCTGGACTCTCAGGTGCCCTTGCATCTGGTGAACACGTGGTCCCTGTGCTCAGGCCCTAGGCACCCTTGCCCCTGCCTTGGGCTCCTTCTAAACGCTGGTCGAGCGCCATTAGGAGAGGGGTCCCTGGAGCCACTGCCCTGCTCTGAGGAACGCCCAGCTTTCTCAACCTTCTTCCCTTCCACAAGAAGGCTGCCAGGGCGTCTGAGGCGTCTGCAGGCAGCTCTTCAGGGCTCTCTCACGTTGCCCCCACCCCACGCCCGCATCCTTAGCAGCCCTGCTAAGCCTGCTGCCCTAAGATCGAATAGTTCTCTTTTGTGTCCAAGGGAAAGGTCTCCAGCTGGGGGCTACTGCTTTCACTCCCCCCCCCCTTTTCTGTCTCTCCTGCCCCCACCCCCTCTGCTGGTGAATTCTCTAATATGGAGAAAGCAAGGTGCTGGCGAGCGCAGGCTCCAACTCTGCCGGTGCCTGAGCTAGGACTGAGCAGGGCTGCTGGAATCCTTCTCTGCACAGGAAGGAGCCTTGCGCAGGGCGCACGCTGGCTGTCTATGCTGAGATGGGTGGTTTTCCATCAGGGACCCGGCTGCTTCCTGGGCAATTTGTCAATGACATGTGCTAATTCTGGGCTTGCACCAGAGGCCGCCGTTGCCAGCGGGGCTGGAGGCAGGCTCCTCGGCAGGGCCACGGTCAGGACCCCTCTTGCTCTTCTGGACTTTCCGAGCTCGGAGCAGCCGTCGTCCCCGCTCAGCCCATCCGTGGGAGCATTCTTTATTACCCAAGGAAATTGAGGATGTCCAATAGTGAGGGAGGAATAAATCATTGTTCTCAGCTAAATGGAGTAGTGCGGATCTGCTGAAGATGCCGCCTTTTATCAACAGTGCAAATAATGAAGATTCCATGCGCTGAGAACAATGAAATGAGCCACTGCACTATTGATGGGGTATTTGTACAACTCTGTGAGTTATGTTTCAAAACCAGGCTCTATTAAAGATGCAGAACCCCTTTCAGAAGCAAAAAGACTAATATTGCTCTCCAAATAAATTATAAGTTCCCCCACAAGGCAAAGAAGCCAAGTTGTCTGGAAGTGGGTGATGGCAGTCTGGAGTCCCCTGCTGTCTCTTGGCCCCTCTGGTCTCCTGGGCTCTGGTTGGGTCTTGGTGCAACATCCACCAGACCCAGGCCCCCAGACATGCAGGTGGAGACAAGGTGAGGAACTGAGGCACAGCACGAGGCTTCCCAGCTGCCCGAGTGTCGTCCATGCCTGGGCCTCACCTCGACCATGGCCAGCTCAGGGTGGCTGGGGCTGGGAGAGCAGGAATCACACCCTGTGCCTTAGCAAAGTGTTCTTATGCCAGAGCTTTGTTAGCAGTTCCAACCCCAGTGAATGTTCCCCCAACCCACTCAGGGACCTTTGGCAAGTATGGAGACATTCGGAGCCGTCATGCCGGAGGTGGGGAGGTACTGGGTAGGACCGTAGTGGTGGGGCCGGGATGCCCCAGGAGGGCCCCTTGATGAAGACCCATCCTGCCCCCAGGAGACAGTGCCCCACAGGGACTCTGCCCGGTGGGGTTGGTTCATTTCCGCCTCCTGTCCAGGGACTCCGGCTGATTGCAAGCGGGGACATGGGGGTGTGCTGGTGGTAAGCTGCAGGGCCTCCTCCCGTGACGCCAGGCCGGCTCAGAGCTCAGCGCAAAGGCAGGTGGAAGCACCACGGGGGCCACAGGAGCCCAGAGCCACGCAGACAGCAGCTAAGAGGACCGTGGAGGTGGCTGGTCCTGCTGCCCGCTTGCTGTGCAGCCCACAGCCACGCGCCACATCCGCCTGAGGTCCTGCCCCTGCAGTGGGGGGCAAGGAGCACATGCCTGCCTCCCAGGCTGCCGTGGGTGTTAAACGAGCTCCGCCACACGGAGCTCTGGCACACGCGGGATGCCAGCCACGGCCGCTGTGGTAGTCACCAACATTGAGGAGGGGACGCTGAGAGACGCAGAGGTGCCTGGGTGGAGGGCCAGGCAAGGGATGCCAGAGCATGTGCCCATGAATCAGGTCGCAAGTGCTTAGTGATAAGCTGCAGTGACAGAGCGGGAGATAGGCCAGTCTGCTGGGAGGTGGGGTGGGACGGGGACAAGTAAACTAATAACAGGGACCTCCAGCCAAACTCTGCCATGTCCAGTTTACTGCTCCATGATTGTTGGAGAAAGCAGGTCTGTGTGCTCCCTGAAGGAGCCCGCAATGACCTCACCAACAATGGTGACAGGGACAGGGGCCCCTGAAGGGGAGGGAGCTAGCACAGGGAAAGGGTGGAGCCTGCTAGTGGTTAGAGATGAAGAAGGTCTGGAGGGATTGGAAACAGGAGGTCGGCCACCCTCAGCCACAGGCTGGGCCTTCCCCAGGCAGCAGCTTGGGTCTGGCTGCATCCTGACCACTGAGAATGACAAAAACCTCTCTGACCTCAGCTACTTCCAGACACCAGGAGTGCTGACCCTCCGCACCCCAGCACCACAGCAAAATCGCCCCTGGCCAAGAACCACAGACTCGATGACCTCTAGGATTCCTCTGGCCATTAAACCTGAAGCTCATGGAAATAGATTCACATTTCAAATGAATGTTGGCAACTGCTTCATTGCAGCCAAGTCAGGGATCGCTCTAAGAATTCTGTCCATTTGGAGCCACAGAAACAACTGAGTAGGTTCAGAGAGGCTGACCAAGAAATGCTAGTGGTCAGGGTGATCAAAAACGGTGTTGGGCTGGGGCTGTAGCTCAGTAGTAGAGTTCTTGCCTCGAATGCCTGAAACACTGGGTTCAATCCTCAGCACCACATAAAAATAAATAAATAAATACAGATATTGTCTCCACCTACAACTAAAAAAATATATTAAAACAAAACACAGTGTTGAGCCTGGCACAGTGGTTCACACCTGTAATTCCAGGTACTCAAGAGGCTAAGTCAGAAGGATCACAAGTTTGAGGCCAGCCTCAGCAACTTAGCCAGACACTGTCTCCAAACAAAAAGGGCCGGGGATAGAGTCCAGTGGAGGAGCACCCCTGGGTTCATTCCCCAGTCACACACACACACACACACACACACACACACACACTCCCCACAGTGCTATCAAGTGCTGTACCAAGGATGGAGTCCAGATACTGGAAAACTGCGGCAGGTGGTAAGGACAGCACCACGCTGAGATGCACTCAAGGGTTGGAGCATATTTTTAATGAAATATAAAACTCGGAAAATTTGCATTACTTTTCAATTGATATATTAATTTTTGTGGCATGTGATTTCTAAATACATAGAAATAAGCGTGTTAACAAATAGGTAACACCTGAGAGTGCTGGGTATTAAAGCCTCAACACCCTGTTCTCACTCACTCACAATATGTTAATCCTGGAACATCTGCAGAGCACGCAACGTGGAAAGCCTTCCCGGTAATGCGTGTTTTCCCTCCAATCTGACCTGGACCGTGATGGATTATTTTACTCTGTTTCTGCGTGTGTTTCTTACGTATATTTTAAAACCCTTGGGTTCAAACGTACCTTATTACATTTTAAAGTCTTTGGATTGTAGCAGAAAAATGTTCTGCACTATAAAACATGGAGCATAGTTGAGGCTTGATGGGTTTGCTTCTATTTTCTACCCCACAAAACGCTTTCTAAATGCCATTAAAATTTAGCATACACCATAATAACCAAGCTGCATTTGTTCCATGTTTAAGTCAATTGACTTCTGAGTTTTATTTCTTCATATACATCAAATCAAATAAAGTTGTTGCTGCAGCTGGAGGTGAGGAACATGGATGCCGGCGTCGTGCGGACGAGCCCCGCTACCCTTGGCCGACAGATGGGGTGGGCACTACTGCTGCCGTGAGCCCAGGATAGAGAAGGGCCCCAGTGGCCTTGGGGACTCATGCCACCAGGGCTGGGCAGGGCAGAGCCTCTCAGGAATCACCTGGCATCTGCCTGAGCTCAGCAGGGCCTGGAGACCCAGGCCAGTCTCCCCGAGGACTGGGCCTGGAAGCGTCTCCAGCTGGAGGGGTGATGTGGGCAGCTGGCTGGAGTGGGCGCTCCCACAGTCCACAGAGTGGACGACGGGCAGACGGTCTGCGTGTGGAGCTCTCCTGGATTTGGCCCACGCCCTTCCTTTGGCTGAACTTAATCTGTTCCCTTTAACATAGTGACCATAACCCTGAGAGCAGCAAACCTGGTGTGTTCTGTGAGTCCCCCAAGGGACGATCCTGGGGACGTCTGAACTTGCAGTTGGTGTCTTACACTAACGAGGAAGTCCCAAGTTCAAGTCTGAAGTCTGCCCTGCCCGTCACTAACCAGGTGACCTTGCCAGCTCATTGACCTTTCCGAACTCCTATGAACAGGCCAGCTGAGACAGGCGGGGCCCACAGCCTTAGGGGAGGGCAGACAGGCAAGGAAGCAAAGACTGTCCAGGGGACAAGGGACACTAGGGGTGACAGCTTGAGAGCACTCAGCAGGGGCCCCTGACTTGGGCCAGGGCTCTGGGAAGGACTTGCCTGCTGTAGCCTCACTCTGCCACCAGACAGGGCCAAACAGCGGCTTCATGCACATGGTGTTGACCCAAGGAGAGAATGAGAACCGCGGGTCTGCTCGGGTCTGGGTGAGCGGAGCTCAGTGACAGGTGTCAGCTGGCAGCCCAGACACATGGCTGCTTGTCCCTGCAATGGCTCAGGACTGGGGGAACGTCTGGGTAGGGTGGAGTGCCCACCAGCCTAACCCCGGGCGGCAGGCCTCCCTGTTTCTCCTAAGCTGCTGGCTCAGTCCTGTCCAGAGCCCCAGGCCAGGGTTGCAAGACCAGCATCAGCTACAAGGAGTGCCAGTCCCCCGCCGAGCTGGCCTCACCAGAGTGTGCAGCTTCCCTCGTGCGTTGGGACAGGAAGGAAGGAAGCACAAATGAACACAAAACCTGGTGGAATGGCCCCAGTGGTGTACGGGTGGAGCGGAGCTGGGCCGGGGCGGCAGGTCTCCGAGTCAAGGGAGCCGCAGCGAGTGCTTTCCTTTTCCCCGGGGCTCTGTGCTTTACAGCAAATTGGACCTTTCGCTCTGAAAGAAATAATTACTCTCCGAGGAGAAGAGAGCTGGTCATGAATGCTGATGTGACACACAATGTCACCTTGCCCGTCACAAGAGGCTCCAGCTCCTCAGCTTGGGGCCCGTCCAACTCCCAGTCCCTTTCTCATAATGGAGGTCACCTCTCTACAGAATTTGTTGATGATCTCCAAAATGGCAAGTTAGAAAGCTCCTGTCAGCAGGATATTTTTTTTTTAAAGGGGAAAGGATGGCAAAGAGACGAGGCCGTGGAAGCCGTGGGTGAGGGGAGAAGGGCCCAGAGACTGAGCCAAAGGTCAGGTCTTGCATAACCAGAAGCCCCATGTGACTGTGAAGTCCATCCCAAACGAGCTCCTGCAGCCAGTGACCCTGACTCATGGGCCACATCAGAAATCAGGTGTTCCCTTGTCCATTCCAGGGGGATCCCCGGCAGCCAGAGGCCAGGCCGGCCAGGTGCTGCAGCCTGTGTAACTGAGAGAGGCTGAGGCCACTGTGTCTGCAGCTCCTGGCCCAAGGGCTTCCTGTGGATGTCACACTTAGCTGCTGACCTGCCTGGGGAAATGAAAATCCCCTCCACCATGCCACCGAGGACCCACGGGGCAGCGGAATGTCGTCATCAGCTCCGTGAGGAGAGAGCATCCGCTCCACCTGCTGAAGTCGGAAGAGAAGCAGGGGAGTGTGGCCCCAGCGGTTGTGAACGGTCCCATCTGCCAAGGGTCCAGAAAAGCATTCCAGCCAGCGCACCAGCCAGCCCTGCGCGGAGTCACAGAGCTACTCTGAGCTCCCTACACGGCTCACTGCGGCCTGGGGGGCAGGTTTAGCAGGGGAAGGGGGCAGCTTCCTTTCCAGGGTCCCCTGAGCTGAGGACAGGCGGATCCTGCCTCCACCTATAACTGCCCAACAAGACCTGACCCAGGGGCCTCCCTCAAGGGCTTGTGTCTGCATGGAAGGTGCCTCGAGGCAGGGGCAGTAGGCAGCAGAGGACAGTGAGCACATCAGAACCTGTCAAACAGCATGTACCCACGTGGGGACAGGGATGGGCTAAGGACACTGCCTCTGCCCTTCAAGAGTCAGGCAGAACTTCCCAAATCACACTGCTTTCTAGATGCTGGTGTGAATTCAGCCATCCATCTGACAAATACTTTCTGAGCACATGATGCTGGCAGCCGAGGGACACACACCAGGGTCCCAGAGGACAAGCAGAGTCTTGGAGGAACAAGGATGGAGCCAGCCAGCAGCCAATGTCCACCGCACGTGGGCTCAACCCATGACGGTACCCAGGGAGGCTGTGGGGCAGGGGCACCTCCAGGTCAGTTCTCAGATCTGGTAGCTGGTGACTGCAGGGCAGTGGTCTCTTTGCTGTGAGCGGGCTTCTCACCCATCCCACTGCCCTGGGCTGAGCTGGCGCCCCTGGGCTCCACCCATCAGAGGAACAGCTGGGATCTGGACCCTACATCCAGCTTTCTCAGCATCCTGTTGTTAGTGAGCAAACCCAGGGCCCAAGTCCCTGGGTGTCTCCACTAGAGCTGCCTGTGAGGTCAGAGCTGAAACTAGAACCTCAGGAAGTGCCAGGCAAACGGTGGCACACACCTGTAATCCCAGAGGCTCAGGAGGCTGAGGCAGGAGGATCTCGAGGTCAAAGCCAGCCTCAGCAACTTAGCAAGGCCCTAAGCACCTTAGCAAGACCCTGTCTCAAAATAAAATATAAAAAGGGCTGGGGATGTGACTCAGTCATTAAGTGTCCCTTGGTTCAATCCCCAGTACCAAAAAAAAAAAAATCTCAGGAAGTGACGGGAGAGGAGAGGGCTAACCACACCTAGGCTTGGAGCCCCCCAGAGAACACTCTCGGCTGTCCCTCTACACTTTAAGAAACATAGAAATAAAAAAAGAACCGTCTGAAATTATTTTTTAAAATATGAACAGGAGGTTTTAATCAGAACAGGAGAGAGGAATTCCTCTCCAGTAATTGCCCAGTAATAGCACTTCCTAAAGTAATGAGATTTCAGTGTTCAACAATAAAATGTGATCTATTTAGGATTTGAGGAAATAAAACTCCAGAGATAATTTCCGAGTGATTTTCAGATGCCTGAATTGGTTACAGGTTCAGGCCAGAGGTCCATCGCGGGGGCAGCAGCCAGTGCTCCCTGCTGGAAGGCCTTGGAACCGAGGCTGGTAGTCCATGTCCACTCAGGGACCTCGTGGGGCCCTGCCTCAAGGCCACGAGAGAGGTGGGCTGGACGTCACAACTGCTCCTGGGACATCCCTGTGGTATGATGCTCAATCCTTCACCGTGGGCTGTGAGTAGCTGCAGCGTCCACCGCGGCCCCACCTCTGCCACCCCTGGTGTGACTGGAGAAACCAGAGTGACACGTGGCCCGCTCCTTCATCCACTCAAAACCCAGGAGCACCTGCTCGGTGCCCGGGTTCTGACAGGTGAGGGCCATGGACCCAGGACCCCATCTTTGTGGTCCCACAGCAGGTTGGGACACACTTCTCCCACCACCCAAAGGACGTCCTCCTCCTTGGCACTCACCACCCCGTTCCTCCTCAGGGAGCCCCGTTGCCCTCACTCCCGCCACACCTGCCGCCCGCCTCCTCACAGCAGGAGCAGA
Source organism: Marmota monax (assembly GCF_021218885.2). Classification (NCBI taxonomy): domain Eukaryota; kingdom Metazoa; phylum Chordata; class Mammalia; order Rodentia; family Sciuridae; genus Marmota; species Marmota monax. The sequence goes on from NW_026694750.1 coordinate 4,139,504, forward strand.
GGCCCTGATGACTGTGCGCAGGGCTGAGGTGTCAGGGAGAAGCCAGGGACGCCGTGCCTGTCTTGCTGCCTGCGCATCCCCGGATGTCACACAACCCTGAACAGACCTGGCCCCCGATAGGACTTTGCTTCCGAAGGGTGGGGTGAATCTAGAACCATCCAGTGGGGAAGAGCGTGCAGGGGGAGCGGAGTCCAAGGCCCAGCCAGGAGTCCTCTCTCATGGTGTGCCTGCCACCTTGGGGACAGCACTCGGCCGGCCTGGGCCCCAGTTCCTCTAGAGCTTGGGGCTGGGAGCGAAGAGGAGTTTGTTTTTCTGGCTTTAACCTTCAGTGACTTTATTTTATTCTGAGGCCTTCTACTTGGTGTCTGTCCCCAGGTGTTCCTGGTCTCTGTGACATTCTGCTTGCTGTGACTTTGAGGGGGCTAGCAAGGTTGAAAAGCGTTAACAAAAGGCCCATTTACAAAAGCTCCCCTGAGAGACACCCCCTGCCCAGTGGGCTGACCAAAGCCCTGCCACACTCTTAACTGGACAGTCCCTGCGGGGGTCCCCAGGGCCTTCACAACCAGGAGGACATGCACCCCACAGCTCCTCCCCAGCCCCCACCAGGCCAAAAATAGACCTGCTAATCACAGGGATCAGGTCGTCCTGAGGGTCCCAGCAGATAGTCCCCATGTCACCCATCCTGTGAAATATCACTCGTTGGCAGGAACCAAGCCACCCGGTTTGCAAACTGCCCCGTATTCCAAAAGCCAGAAGACAGAGAGAGGAAGGAGTAAGGGAAGTTCAGCTGACGGATGGTGTTCTACGAAAGGTCACCCCCAGATCATCTCTCCATTCATTACTTATTAACAACCTCCGAGACACCAGCTTTACATCAAATGTCCAGCATCAGGAAGATGATAAAGTAATATTTTATAGCTGGAGGCCTCTTAGAGGTGTTAACAAAAAGCTTACAAAGTGATTTCAATGTGTTACAAAATAATTTATTAAGAATTCACTGCAGCTGAACATTAAAAAAGGTATTAATCATCAGGTGAAGTGGGTGCAAGGAAAACAGCCCAGTCACATCCTGAGCCAGAGTGAGCGGCACGTGCTGCGGTTTAGCACCGGGTCAGACAAGGGGACGCACATGCCATCCACACCTCCCACGTCTCAAACCTGCCATAACGTAACGTCTGCATTTTAAGATCGCCTAAAGCCCTCCTCCTTCCGGGCAGAGCTTTCCCCAGCTAGGCAAGTTGGCAGACATAGTGGTATCAAGACTTGCCTCAAATGTATCTACTCTACCAAGTCTACCGCCTTCCACCCAAGTCCACCACCCTCCCCATTTCCACCAGTCCTGGGGAGATGCAGAAGGGCGTAGGCAGGCAGGGCCAGAGCAGAGGAGCACGGAGAGGGTCTCCTGAGAGGTCAACTTCCTCCTTGACGAAAGCGCTTGTGGACACAAGCGGGGACAGATGTTTCTGTATTCCTGCTCCTAAGGGGGGGACCCAATAGAAACACGAAAACAGAACACAGGGGGCACCAATCAATAACGGTGAGGAGCACGTGGACAGGGAGGAGGTAAGGAAAGGAGGACATTTCAGAGACCATAAAAAGAACAGGCCAAAACTGCCCACCAGCTTCCTGGCCCCGGGGCCCCTTCTCTTTGGAGAAGTCTGTTCTGTTGGGTCTGCCCTCAGCCTGCTGCCTGCTTCTGTCTCTGTCCTGCTCTTGGATTCTCTGCTGAGCGCAGACAGGGAACCCAGCACCCCTAGAGGGTAACGGTACTACCCCAGTCTATCCACCTCTCCAGGTCCAGCGACTTGCCACGCCCACCATCCAGACGGACATGCTAGTGAGGCAGAGTGAACGCAGCTTGCCAAATCACGTGGGACTGGGACCCGAAGCAGAAGGGGACATGTGTTACACTTTTACCAGAACACAGGCTATCTGCGAATGGCCAGCCAGAGAAAAGTTTCAGGTGAGTTCTGTAAGACACAGACTGTGGCCTACGTGTTGAGGCATGTTAAACGCCTAGCAGGTGGACATCAGAGATTCTCCCTCAAAGAGGAGCCAAGTCAGAGAGCGGCCCCGGGGCTCCGGGGATCAAGTGAGAGATGCTGAAGAGAACAGAGAATCAAAGACGATGAATATAATTGGAGCAGCTCCGAGAGGACCTGGTGAAACCCGCCCACAGACGGGGTGGGGTGATCCCTACCAAAGGAGTTTTCACCCCAAATTCCTTCAACTAGTAGCGAGTCCTTTCTGGCATAAGAAATTGATTGCCATACATAAAAGTTTAATGTACCCCCAAACTTCCAGGTTAATATTTATTGCATGAAATGAGATTCACCTTGACTTTTTAAAAAGTCACGCTGTGGAGAAGTGGCTTAGGTGGCTGGATCTGCAGGCCCCGCGTGTTCTGAGCCCTTCCCCTCCGCCAACAATGAGAGTTGCAGGTGTCCTTGAGGGAAGGTGACAAGAGGACACAGTCCCTCCGTGCCCCAGCTCCTCAGGCCTCCCCTCTAGGCCAGGCCAGCTCTGACCATCCTCCAGGGGTCAGCTGGAGGCCACCTCCTGAGGGAAGCTTCCTGGCCACCACCCCTGCCCCTGTACTCTGCTTGGCTCTCAGTTCCTTGAGGTCAGGGACCAAATCTGTCCTCGGTCTTTGCAGCCCCAGGACTGGCGATAGGGCTGGCCCAACAGGAAGCTCAGCAGACAACTGTCTGACGAAGGATGAACCTCCAGGGAGAGGTGGGGCCCCACCCCTGCACTCAGTCCAACCTCCATGGCCTGCTATGGTGGGGAATCACAGATCCTGGACAGAGCACGTCCCTCCCATTGTGCTGTCAAGGGTGACCCCTTGGCCCGACTGGCAGACAGCAGCTAAAAAGCCAAACCCAGCTTCTGTGACTAAGTCCTCTGCACACGGTATCCCTCCCCAAGGAAGAAACATGGAGAACAATGCTCCAACACCCACAGCCCGTCTTCAGCGAGTCCCATTAACAATGGCTGGTGTGCCAGCCACCCAGGAACCTCAGCGGAGCACAGACAGATTTATGTGCTGCAGAAAATGACCCCATTACGTTCAGCAGTAAAACTCCCTTCCTCCGCCACAGTGTGCCCTGCCCGCCAAGGGGCTGCAGACTGATCCGGAGGAGAGAGATGGCCTCTCGTCTCCATCACACACCCTTCCCTGGATGAAAATCCTCCAACGTGAGTCAGCCAACACTGCCCGGCCACTTGGCCAGGCCGGCTAGGGGGAGCCTCAAGGATGGTTCAGTCTGGGGGACAAAGGCTGTGAGCACCTGCCCTGTTCCTGCACCGTGTGGCTCAGCCAGGTTGCCTCTCTCCTAACGTCTGTGACCCCAGATCAGCCCTCCAAGGGCTTTACAAACAGGGGACTGCACTTGGGAGAGGCAGTCACCCGATCAAGGTCATGTGCTGGTGGGCCACAAACCTGAGATTTGGGACCAGACTCATGCCCAACCCAGAGACATCTCCACACTCCACCGGTGAGGGACAAGGTCCTGAGGACACCTGTGTAAGGGAACGGCCCCTGAACCAGCCTCTGTGGTGAGCCCCCACTCCCTGGGGACAGGCTGAATCTCCTTTTTCAGAGATTATGGGATGAGTCCTGTTCCCCGAGACTCATATGTTGAAGTCCTAACCTCCAGTTTCTCAGAATGTAACCTGGTTTGAAGATGGGGTCTCTAAAGAGGTCATCTAGTTAGAATAAGGTTTTAGAGCTGGGTGCGTTGATGTGCGCCGTAGTCCCAAAGGCTCAGAAGACTGGGGCAGGAGGATTGCAAGTTTGAAGCCAGCCTCAGCAGTTTAGAGAGACCATAAGCAACTTAACAAGACGCTGCCTCAAAAATACAAAAATAAAAAGGGCTGGGGATGAGGCTCAGTGGCTAAGCACCAGGTTCAATCTCTGATACCAAAAAAAAAAAAAAAAAATTAGGGTGGCTCCTAGTCCAGTGTGACTGTGTCTTTACACAAAGGGGAGATGTGGACACGGCCATAGTGGGAAGAAGGCCCGGTGGAGATGGAGGCTGTGGCCACGGGGAGGCCTGGGCGGATCTTCCCCGACAGTCCCCAGAAGGAGCCAACCCTCCCTGCAGGGTGAGCTGGCTTTACCCTGGGCTCTACTGGCAGGGAAAGCCCTTAGAACGTTCTAGAAGGGAGGTTCCCACTTCCCTGTGTGCCTCGTGGGCAGCGGAATGGTGAGAGTTTTTAGCCAGAGCGTCAGGCTTCGGGACCCTAGGGATGACAGCTTCTCCGCCTCCCTCTCAACCGCTAATGCCAGTCAGAGACAGGACCCCCTGCCGCAGGCAAGGGGACAAAGCCAGGGCCACCTGCCTGCCCACACTTGGCCTGGAAATGGCAGTTCCTGCCTGATCACATGCCTGCCGGTCATGAGAGGGTGGCTGGCTGGCACGTGAGGGGGACTGCAGGTCCCTCCTCAGGAAGGAGGAAGGAAACCCATCTACACCCAGCTCTGCAGACTCATCCTGGCCGCTTGTGGGGGCAGCCGGGTCTGAAGAGGCTTGTGTAAGTCCTGGGGTGGGGACAGAAGCAAAGCAGGGCTGGGGTGGCCCTGGGAAGAGGGGCCGCTGGCCCCTTGGAGGGAAAAGTCCAGCCCCTGACATGGCCCCCACAGTCGGCCTCAAGTGAGGGTCACCTGAGCATGACAGCATCAATAAAAAGTACAAACAGTATAAAACGTCCTCAAGCAGAGATGAGTTTATTACTCATTATGAGAAGCTTGACCTGCTCGTGAAGTAGATGAAGTCCATTTTTAATATCTGCCACCATGACTTCCAGATAATAGGCACATTTACTCCAAGGTCACCTCTCATTTATCAAGTCCAGGTTTTCAGCTACAGATTCAGAAAAGCAGAGATCCCACTTCCCCGGCACCAGAGAAGAAGGCCATGGGGACTTGGGGTCTTGTCCCAGTGGTCTCTGACCACAGCCTTTCAGGAGCCCCGTCATTGGCAAACAGAAAACCAGGAAGGTGTGGTGTGACGGGTCCATCAGCCCCCGGAGGGCTGGGCTTGGGCCTTCATTCTGAAAACGAGCCCACGGATCCCCTATCTGCGCCCAGCACACAAACTGCCTCTTAGCACAGCCCAGAAAGCCAGGGCCCTGTGTGTGGCCTCTAGAGACCCGAGGACAGGGGCAGCCTTCCCAGAAGGACGATGGCTTCACCCCATTTGTGTGTGTGTTGGGGTGATCTTAGCCCGTTTTCTGTTGCTATAACAAGTACCAGAGACCGGGTAACTTGTAAAGGAAGTGGGTTGTTTGACCACAGTTCTGGAGGCTGGGAAGCCCAAGCGAGGGGCACCTGCTCAGCCTCCGCTCAGCCTCTTGCTGCATCAGAACATGGCAGAGGGCATCTCGTGGAGAGTGGGTGCCTGCTCAGGTCTTCTTACAGAGCACAGATGCCATCACAATGTCCTCCAATAATGCCAATGCCGTCAACATGGATCTGGGGACTGGGTTTCCAACCCATGAACTTTTAGTTAGGCACAGCAGTGGGGGCTAGGGGCAGGGACTCCAGGCTCCAGCACCTCGTCACCCTGCTCAGGCACAGACTGGAAATCTTCCTCAGGTACTTCCCCAGTCGAAGGGCGCGTGCGCATGGAAAGATCAGAAGCGCTACCTCACAGACCCCGGGGAAGCCACACACGGGTCCCAAATAGCAGCTGCCCCGGAGGGAAGGGAAGGACCAGGGCATCGTGTGGCAGGTTCAAGGCAGGACGACGAGGGCTCTGCACATGGCTCAGCCAGCACTGCTGTCCCTCAGTGGTGGCCCTGAGCACAGCCCAAGATGTCCAAAATGAAACCGAGTCTCTGGTTAGCTACCAAGAACAGCCGCGGGTGGAGGCGAGGACAGCCCCGCCCCACCCGGCCCGAGGCTACTTCTGGGTAATGACACAAGTGCTGGGCCAGGTCCACACTGTGCCTTCGTGCCAATCCCGGAGGCAAGGACATTACTATTATTGCCTTGTCTTTCAGGGGCACGAGCTTTGGAGTGCCCTGAGCTGGTGTGTTGCCCAGTTAGAGCTCTGGTCCTAGCTTCTGGCTAGTGTCCCTGAGCTAGTTTGGGGACAGAGAAATAAAGAAAGGGGGGCAGAAAGGGGGAAGGAAACGGTGACAGCGAAGAGAGAGGAAGGACACGAACCCGGGTGAGCGCTGTCCGTGGGGGTGGGCGAGGCCCAGGCTTCAATGCGAGAGCCCTGCCCCTGAGTCACCTTGCACCGCGTCCCTACAGCGGCAGCTGCCAGGAGTGGGGCAGCGGGGTCCATCTGGCGCTGAGCCCTGGCAGGCTCCTGTGGACCATAGGTCAGTGGCTCCCCTTCTCCTCTTTTCACACCTTGGGGAGGAGGCCGTAGCTTATAGGTCCACTATAAGGGCTGATAGGGTGCGGTGGACGCTGCAGTGGATGGCCATAGCTTATAGGTCCACCTCTCAGCTCCTGGGAAACTCCAGGGGGAGGCTCTGAAAACGCCTTCAAATACCCTTCAAAAGACCCCCACCGTGGCTTGACCTTCAGGGTGCAGCCAAAATGGCGTCAGCAGAAACCCAGTGCCAGCGGGGAACTCTGCAGTGCGAGCCGGGGCACTGCGGCTCCTGGCCTGCCAGCCCAGAGCCTGGCAGAGGCCCCAAGAACCGCCTGGAGGTCACCCCCTCCACATGCAGGCCCTTCCAGAGAAGGGGCAGGGGAGCCTGGTGCTCTGGGGTCCCCAGTTGTGGAAGAACACCTCGACCGAAGCAATAAGCCCACGGAAGACAGGGGCACCTTAGGCCTTGTGCCCACCTTTCCCAGAGCTGGCCGTCATCCTGACCATGCAGCCTGATGCAGTGTCTCCATTTCTCCAAATATCTGCTTGAGGGTTCCCCAGCCTTCTGGGTGGTGGGTAAACTCCCTGTCCCCAAGCCATGCACAGTGTTACCACAGGCTTACATGAATGGAACCAGCCCTGCACAATCTGGAGAGTGTTCAAAGCAGAGGGGAGAGCATGTGCAAAGGCCCTGAGGTGCAGCCAGAAGCGACAAACTAAGGGCCAGCAAGAAGTCCATCTGGCTGGAGCCATGGCAGCCAGAGGGGCCTGGGTGCAAGACAAGGCTGGAGTGCAGGGCTGATAGGGGTGCGGTGGATGGCAACTAAACACGGACAGGAGGAAAGATGGAGTCCAGGATGACCCCTGGGGTTTGGAGAAAGGGTGGAGGGTGGGTGGGAAGACAGGAAGGAGACATCTATCTGCTGAAGGGTCAGAAGAGTCTGGGCTTGGTTGATCTGGCCTGGGAGGCTCCTTGGGCTGAGAAGAGGACAGTGGGTCGGCCTGAACACAGGGGTCTGGCGCTCAGGAGGGAGGCCAGGGCTGGAGATGTAGACTGGGGTCATGGCACAGAGGGGCATTTGGTGCTTACAGTGGGGAACAAGTCGATGCCACCCCTGTCCTCACAAGCCTGACTGTGCAATCTCTGCGCTGCAGACAAGGAACGCAGGGCTTGGAGAGTGGACAGAGGAAAGTCACACTGCCCTGCTCATTCGACAAAGCCCACACACGCCCAGGCAGCCGTCAAGGTTCCCGATACTCTCTGTCTCCCTTCCCTCAGCAGAAGTCAAGGGTGGTGACCTCTGAGTACCTAAGATGCCCCAGGGGAAGGGGTCCCTCTGGACCTTCCTCTCCTCCTCAATACAGCTGGCTGCATGAAGGGCAGAGAGCCTCTCATACCTCGTTCTGGGCCTTTCTCTGGAGAATGGGGCCTTGCCAAGAGTCCTGGGTCCAGCCAGGGAGGCGGCTGAACTTTGGCGTAAGACATCTAGAAAGGCCCCAGCCCAGGCCAGACCCCACACCAGCTCAAGCTAAGACACCAAGCCATGCCCCTTTAACCAGGAGGCCCCGTCCCCACAGGGGCTGCCCCGGGGTCAGGGCTGCTGGCCTGAGGCCCAGAGACACGTGGCTCTTACAGTTGGCTTTAAAAGTTCCTGTTCTGGGAAGGGGGTCCTGGGGTGGTGGCCAAGAAGTCTCCCCAGGGAGGAAACCAGTGAGGGCCCCTCTGAGCCAATGTCACACAGCCCTGAGCTCAGACAGTCACCAGCTTGGCCACGCCTTCCCTGTTAGTGACAAGAAAGGGCACTCAGGAGGCCTTCGTGCCAGGACAAGAACTCCTGCTGGACCAGTCCCCCGGCCTGCTGGGCCCACAGCCTGAAGGGTTTTCTCAGTCACCCTTTCCAGGACACGCCGAGGCCCACGTGGCCAGATGGCCTCGATGACAGAAGAGATGCCCCGGAGGACAACAGAGCTGGAAGAAAAGCCAGCACTGAGTGCGGCCACCGGTTGTCCCTTCTGTCCCTTCCCTGTGTCCCCTTCCTCCCTGCTCCCGTCCTCTCTCGGGAATCCACCCTGGTGTCATCTGCAGTGACTTCTGTCTGGCCGCCCGGACCCGGCGCTCTCCGATGGCTTCACTTTCTGCTCTGCTCTCCGCCTTCCTGTTTTATGGCAGGACCTTGGGAGAGGAGCCTGTCGCTCTGTCCTGCTCCTCCTCTCGTGCCGTCTCCACACTGCCTTCCCCTGGTGGGACGCAGCTCTGAGTTGGTGGGGACAGTGTTTGCTTATTCGTGCCATAAACGTCACATCCGAGCGACACACTGCAGTCGCATCTCGCCCTGCCACCCGGGATTCACGCACAGCCCGAACGCAGAGCTCGAAGCCTCCACCATGGAGTGACTCCCGACAGATCCCACCCGACCAGATGGGTGGACACCCGGGGACTCTGCTCTGCACAGACACCGCAACTCATTTTCCTGGTCAGTTTTCAGGCCCAAGTTCATCACCGCAGTCAGCCCACCACCACGGACACGGGGCTCAGGGCCCAGCCATGGCCGAAGCCATCACGAGCGTCATTGACCAGCAGCTGGGCAGAGGCCACCCCTGCTTTTGCTGAAGGAAGACTTTCTGGAATAGAGGGGACTCTGGCGAGTGACCTCTGCATCCAGGGAGGACTGGCCCTTTGAACACAGTGCCTGTCCCTCCAGCCTGCCCCTGTGCTGTCAGGAGCTGCAGGCTCAGGCCGTCCTGCGGCCACACAGTCCCCTGGCTACTGCCAGCTCCCGGGCGCCTGGCACTGCTTCTCAGATTAGAAGGCAGACGCTGCACCAGCCCTGCCCGTTCCCCAGGGAAAGCGATTCCTCGGACAGCAGAGGGTCTGTGCTTGCGAAAGCGCAGGGCCACTCGATTCACTCCCTGAGCAAACGATAATTGGCAGGTGGCCCTGACTATGGCACGTCCAGGGTCACGTTGCCCAGCCCCACAATGCCCAGCTTTCCTATGATGCCCGAGTCTGCCACCACCAACCCACGCCCAGAGGACCCTGGAGAGCACGGCGGGGGGGAGGGGGGACCCTGCTCAAGAGGGGCCTGGAGGGGCCTGGAGACCTGCATGCAGCTCTGGGCACCGCCACAGAGCAGGCTCACGTCCTCCCAGCAGGACTTGGAGGGACTGAGACCCAAACCCAAGCACTGGCGTCTGCTGTGCGTGTGCACGTGCCAGGCCTCCCTAAGACCCCGCACACCATTACAATCCCTTGATACTAAGCAAGAGTTCAGTGTGAAGTCAGGAGTCCTGGGAGACAGGTCCTCGGGAGGCCAGGAAAGCAGGCGGCCGCCCCGACGGGCAGTGAGCCCCACAGGCAGGAGGGCGGGCCGGCCGTGGCTCCCACCGCGCACCACAGTGCTGCGGGGACACGCCGTTTCCACCCAGATCCCCTGCAACAGGAGAGGTCAAGTTAATAAAAGATGACACTTAGCTGTCACCCAAGTCTGCAGCGGATTATTTCCCAGGGGGCTCTAGTCTTGGAGGACCCGGTGGATCAAGAAGCAGGGACTGTCAGTGACAGAGCACTGCCACATCGTTCCACTCCCGAGACTCTCCCTGGGCCAGCACCTGCCATCCCTGCTCTGAGGAATCCTCAGTGTGGGGGGCCCAGGTGGGAGGCAGGAGGTGGGCAGGGACAGAGGGCAGCCAGGAGCCAGGGAAGCACGCAGAACAGCTCCCCTCCAGGAAGCCGGGCTGAGGCCCACGTGAGTCATGCTGCCCCCCCAGCCCTACCCAAGTCAGACCCAGCATGAGCCCAGAGGAGCCCAGGACGTGCCCCCCATACTTCCCTTCAGCCAGGTGGACCCCTGCCCCCAGGGCCCTCTGCAGCAGCTGGGGCTGCTGGTCTGAGGCCAGGAGCCCAAGGAGATGTGGCTCATCATGGCTCACTTTAAACCTGAGGTCCCCTGGCTTCAGTGCTGTCGTGGGGTGCACGTCCCAGTCCCCACCCCGGTACCAGGGCTGCCACCTGACTTGGAAATCGGGTCTTCACAGGTGATCAAACTGAAATGAGGTCATTAGGGTGGCTCTCACCCAAAATGGCTGTCCTCATAGAAAGGGGAACCCTGGCACAGACGGACATGCACGGAGGGAGGGGGACGCAGACACAGGGAGGGGACGCCAGGCAGTGGTGGGTAACGCCCGGGTGCCAGAGGCCAGAGGGGAGGTGGAGTAGACCCTTGCCGCCCTCAGGAGGAACCCTGCTGACCTTTGAATTCTGACTTTCAGACTCTGAAATTTTGGTGAGGACAAATTTCTGGTGTTTAAGTGGCCCCATCTGTGGTCCTTTGTTGTAGTGACCCTGGGAAAGGGCCATCAGAATGCTGGCTGATTCTGTAGTCTTTGTTTGTAGAAAGAGAAACTGAGGTGATCAGGTGGCATAATAAAGGCTCTGTCCTAAGTTACTCCTGAGTCGGCGAGATGGCACAGTGACAAGTGGCATGGGCTTTGGAATGAGAAAGACCTACTTCCACGGAATCCTACGCGCCACTTACTTGCTGTGTGACTGAGCAGATTCTAAACCCCTCTGAACTCAAGTTTCCACATCAAAAGCTAAAGGCAACCTAAACCCTGCAGAGGACTGCAGCAGGATTGTTGAGGAAGGGCCTGGCATGTGGAACTGGAAAGACGACGGAAGACACATTCACTCCAGGACTCAGACAGCGTCGGCCACAGAGGCACACGTGGCGTCCGCCCAGCTCCCCAGAGCAGTCTTTGCTGTGCTCTTCAGGGCTGGCAGTTGGGTGTGGAACTTCTCCTTCTCTCCCAGCAGAACATGGTCAGCCCACCCAACAGGAAAGGGACCGAGTGGAACTCCTGGAGATGAGTGCAGAGCTGCGGGCACTTCCGAGGGGCCTGCAGGGACGTGGGACTGCGTGGGCCCGGGCAGAGGCAGCCGCAGAGCTGTGCCTGCTCACGGGGTGTGTCTGGTGGGCGGAGCTGCTACCCTAGCCCCTCTGCGGCAGCCCCGGCCCCAGGAGGCCAGGTGGCTGCACTTGGAGACAGGGTCTTTAAAGAGATGAGTAAGGTAAAATGAGGTCACCAGGGGCCCAACCCACCGTGACTTGTGTCCTCCTAAGGAGAGGAGATTAGGACACAGACACTGCACAGAGACTGTGAGGACACGGGAGGGGGGGCACCTACCAGCCCAGGATAGGGGCCTCAGAAGGAGCCCCCTCTGCACGCCTTGACTTCAGACTTCTCTTCCCCAGGACTGGGAGGTAAATCTCTGTGGAAGAAGCCCCCCAGGCTGTGGGACTTTGTCGTGATGGCCTGAGCTGAGGTGGACACTGTGGGGTTCCCTCGGTGGCTGAGCAGAGGTCACCTGCCCATGGCAGACGGGTCCCAGCTGGCAAGGGCCAAGAGTGAGTTGTCCTTTTGGAGCCCAGAAAGAGGCCGGTGGCGAGGCCAGGCTGGGCACGCCTACGAGGCAGTAATTAACAGTCACAGGATGGTCCCCTCGTCAGATGCTCTGGGATATTGTACACGTCTCCGTTTTGCTGACTTAGGAGAAAAGAATGGCGATAAATAAATGTAAAGCACACTGGTGATGCTGGGAAATGAGGCTTCATCTAATTACCGCTATTCCGCGGTGTCGTTAACAGACACGCGCCGAGAATGGTAATGACTTTTGCGTTTATGTCACCGCCTGGGTTTGCCATCTTAAGCCCAGAGCGTGGGGACACGATATTCCCTGGGATGGAATCTCTCACCGACCAAGGGCAGGACGGTGCGGGGGTGAGGAGAGAGACTCCTGCTATTGGGTGAGAGGGGTGCGGCACGGGCTCCCAGGACTGGGGACCGGGAGGCCCGAGGCCAGGACAGGCAGCGAGGGCACTGCTGGGCGTCTCCTCCACCACCGACCTCCTTTCCTGCCTGGGGAGGTCAGAACTAGTGATGCAGGCAGCGCCATCTTTCTTTGGTCCCTAAAGGGCGGTGGCACCTGTCATTGGCGGCTGTGCACTCAGTGGGGAACAGACTGCAGTGGTGATGTCATGCCCCGGTCACTCGATTCCGGACTTCTAGTATTTATTCCACTCTCCTCTCACACGGGACTAGAACTCACATGTCTCCGTTAACAGACGTTGGACAATTCCCTTTTGCTGGGTCCCAGCCTTTCACTGTCACCCTGTCCTCTTCTGGACACCTGAACCTCCGCTGGTTTAGGAGAGCTTCTACCCTTCTGGGGGCAGGCGGAGTGGCCTCGCCTGGTACCACAGCTCCATCCTGCGTGTGGACCCAGAGAGCCTCCCCCCCAGGACCATGGACCGAGGCCCCTGGGTGGATTGCTGACACGAGGAGCTGGGCTCAGCCTTAGATCTCCTCCCGAGGAGTCGGGCTGGGAAGCAGTAGGAGAACTCGCAGCAGAAGCTTGAGCTGAGAAACCACGGCGACGGAGGCCAAGAGTGGACGTGGATCAGAAGACTCGCGGCAGAGTCTTGAGCAAACGCTGCAGGACAGAGGAAGCTAACCCCAGGGCACAGGAAGAGCCGTTGGCCAAGAGAAGACACAAACAGGCTGACACCAACCGACAGCAGGGGCCACGAAACAGGCCGAGTGAGCAGAGCCCCGACAGCCCTGCACCACGGCTCTGGCTGGGGCCGGCCCTCGTGGGCCAGCCTTCCACCCCAGTGTGACAAGACAACGGATGTGGACCCCAAGACACGTCCACACCCTGACCCTCGGAGGCTGCGAATATGACCTTATCTGAAGTAGGGGAGTAAATAAGGATGCAGACCCCGTACAGGATCTGGCGAGGCGAATCCAATGAGAGTGTCCTTGGAAAAGGCAGCACAGGACGCGATGCGAAGGCGGCTGTGCCTTGGTGGACGGAGACTGAGGGTGATCCGCAAGCCCAGGAACTCAGGCAGAGTCTCCTCGGGCTCCAGAGGGAGCCAGCTGTGCCCACACCTTGACTGCAGGCCTCCGGTCCCCAGAACTGCGGAAGGACACTTTCCTGTTGTGCTAAGCCACTTGGATTGTGGCAGTTTACCAAGGGAACTCAGGTGATTTGAGCAAGTGCCAGCTCCCGGCGACCCGAGAAAGCACTTTTAAATAAATGACTAAAGGCAGTAAGGTGAGGCAGCAAAGGCCTGAGGTGACCGGGGTCAGTCCATGTCCCTCTGGGGAGCATGGCCCCTATGTCAGAAAGTGGGGGACGACTTGCAGCCCCTTCCTGATGGTTCAAGGCTGCAGATGGCTGTGGAGGACGTGGAATGTGGACAGGCCCCTCATGTAGGGCCAAGTCCTAGACCACGTCACAGAACCGTCCTCTGTGCCCCACCAAGGAATGCCACTGGGACGAGGCCCCTCTTCCCTATCTGTCGCTCACAGTTTGGAGAGGAGCACTTGGGCCTTTCAAGGGCTCTCCCCAAATATCCGAGCTGAATGGGACAGGTGGCCTGCAGTCAGGAAGGGAACAGGTGGCACTGTGGGCCAGATGCCCTTTGTACCTCCATCTGTGAAGGCCAGTGAGTCCATCAGGATGCTTGGCTCTGAGCTATGGCCTGGCACCAGGGGACACCCCAAGAAAGCTAGGGGTCAGGAGCCGGGCCTCCTGAGAGGAAGTGGACTGGGTGGCTGCCACCTGGGCGGGGCAAGACCAGACAGTTCCTTGTGGAGGTCAGGATGTCAGGAGCCCGAGAAGGCCACCTCTGCCAGGCCCGGGGTCGCGAGGACGGCAGGCCCCTCCTCTTCAAAGGCATTTGCTCTGCCTCCCCCGAGGTCGAGGTCGCACTAGAGAGACTTCCGGTTCCAAAGCGGTTCTGATGGTGGGCACCAACCCTAAGGGAGGAGACTCACTGGCCAAGCCCATCTTCCCACAGGAGCCCGGTCACAGCTCCACGCAGCCTGGTGACTTTAGACCAGGTAGGAAGAGGTGCCCCGCCTCCCTCGAGATCAGGGACATGCAGATGAAGGCCCTGGTCAGATGCCCCTTCGCACCCTCTCAGCTGACAACAATGAGAAGTCCGGCCTCGCCTGCTGAGGGTGGGGGCCAGGGCGACCCTCCCACGCTGCTGGGCGGCTGTGAATTGCTAATGGCCTTGGGGGATGGCTGGAGTTCACTGGCAAAGATGAACACATGTGTGTATGTCGTGGGGCCCAGTAAAGACCACTTCTGCCACGTGTCCCCTGAGGGTGAAGCCCAGCCCCTGCCCCTGCCTCCAGGCTGGCTCTGCTGACCGGCTTCACTAGCGGAACGTGGCCGGGACGCGTCTGAGGCTTCTGTGGTTCTGCTGGGAGCCGGAGCTGCTGCACTGGGGAGACCTCGCAGGGAGGTTCTGGACCGGATGGGCCGGGCCAGTCCAGCGTTCCGGCTGCTCAGGTCCTCCCAGCCGAGGCTCTGGGTGCGGCGGGCCAAGGAGTCCGCTGGGTCCTGCGGGCAGCACGTGTGGCTGCGGTCGCGTGGGCTGCTGTACGGCGCCGCGGCAGGTGGCAGGACTCCTCGGCAAGGGCACTGCTAGGGCCTCCGACACCTGCGTGGCCGCCGTGCTCTTCCTTACAGCAGAACCCAGAGACAAGTGAAAGCCCTCGGGCGGGCGTGGAGAGGACTGTGGTCAGACCTGAGGTGGGAGAGGGATGCACTGCAGCCCCAGGCTGTGAGCACAGGTGGGACCGGCATCATGGTGGACCTCAGAGCTAATCCCTGAAGACCACGGAGGGTACAAAACATTTGCTTTATAAAGTTCAAAAACAGGCAACACTAAACAATGTGTCACTCGGGGATAAAAGTATAAGTGGTTACACTGAAATGAAGGGCAGGGAAATGGGAGGGCCATTGACCTGGGGAGGTGGGAAGGTGGGAGGAGTGGGCAGCAGGTGGACGTGGCAAAGGCAATGTCCAGTTCGTGGGCCGGGCATCTGCTGTGCGGGCGAGGCCTAGGCAGTCACTCAAAGTCAACCATAATCGTGTGTCCCGGCGGGATCACAGCAAACACAGTGACTTAAATCCTCCTTTGCTTTAAAAACAAACTCCTCCCTGGACAGGCCACCCAGGCTCCAGCCCTGTGTGGCCACAAAGGGATGGCCGAGGTGGCCCTGGAGGGGCCCTAGCTCTGGACGACCGCGTGCCCTGCACCCCTCAGTCCGTAGGAAACTGCCCTGTCAAGGCAGCCCTTCCTCGTGCCTGTGTTTGGCTTCAGTTGTGGCTGCCCACTTACTGTAGAGAGATATCACTTATAAAAGATGAGTCCTGAAAGGAGAGTTTGGGGTTTTATTATACCTCTGGGCTAGATTGGGCAATCTTGGAAGAAATAAGGTTGTACCCTTTTCATTTCCTATCCACAGGACAATATTTTAGCAGTGTTGGGGTCAGGGAGACGGAGCCCAGGGCTGGCGCCACGTGATACATGGCTGTAGAACCGGCGTCCACAGCGCAGAGGGCACTCGCCTCCCGCCCTGAGAGGAGCAGAGAGATCCGCGTCTGATTGACGGTCCCGGGGAACGTGGAAGTGCCTCGCCAAGGACAAAAGAGGGGTTCAGAAAGCAGCCCAGGAGGTAGACCGTCTGCCCTCTGGCCTCACGGGGCTGGGCCATCAGCCAGGAGCGCTGTCTTCGGCCACTTGTGCCTGGGCACCTGTCTAGTGGCCGACGGGGTGTGATGGCAGGCCTCCCCTCTCTCCTTTCCTGACTCCCCTCTTATTTCCTACATCGGGGTTGAGTTCTTGTCCCCTGTTGTCCCATGGCTCTGAGTTACAGGATTTTAAGAAATGAGGACCATTCTTCGGGGGCCACCAAAGGCATCTGTCACCACCATGGAGAGTCATTTCTTCCCATCCTGACCTCACAGCCCCCGGCCCCACCCTCCAGGATGACCTGAGCAGCAGGGTCCCATGCAGAGAGCGCAGGAGGCAAGCGCTGGGGCCCCACTATCCCGCCCCTGTGGGGGGCCATCAGGACAACCCCAAAAGTGCCAAGAGGTGCAAGAGGAGTCCTGCAGGGTCAGCGCCAGAGCCACCAGGAAGCCCAGGGGAGCCCCAGACAGACTGTGGAGCCCGCAGCTCTCTTGAGGTCTCCTGGCCGCACTGGCCTCACACTGCAGGCCATCGGAGACCCGGGCCTCTCCCAGGGTCAGCCCCAGGGCCCCCTGGAAAGAGTCTGTGCCCATTTTTTTCCAATGAAGAAACCCCTTGTGCCTCAATTTCCTCATTTGCCAAATAGAGTTGGGAGGGTCCGCGGGGGCACGGAGTGTGATCAGCACCCATCGGGGTGCCCACAGTCAATGTGATGACCACTGCTGCCATCCACGCAGGGTGGATGCTGCGTGCTGAGGTCAGAGGCAGCGCAGATGGCAGCGGCCTGGCCTGTCCCTGCTCACCCTCCCGCTCCCCTGGAGGACGGCCGTGGGCCCTCTGAGACTTCAATCTGCCTCCCGCTGGATGCGGCATCTCATTTATCCTATGGAAACCCGGCCGTGATTTTGAGTTCTGCAGAGACAGAAAGCCCTGGACCCTGGCCAAACTGGCGAGCCCCACGTGCCCGAAGATAACGCGCAGACAGATGATGTTTATGGCGGAACAGTCACACAGACGGGAAACCCAGGCTGGCCAGGTTGCCACCACCCCCTGGCTGGGCAAATGCCAGCTGGGGCTGTCGTCTGCAGGGGAGCCAGCTCCAAACTGGGCGACAGCTCAATTCAGAGGAGAAATGGCTCCTGACAAGAGCTCCTCTTGTTCTTTGTCACCCAAACCATCCCAGCCGACTTTGCTTGCCCCTGGATATCGGAGGATGGAGATATTGTCATTTCACTGGACACAAAGACAGCTGTGTCCCACCTTCTGGAGGGTGGCCCAATCTGCTCAGGGAACATGGGTTGGTCACCTGCTCCCATGTGTGGGAAAAGATAGGTGACTCTGCCTCTCTTCCTCGTGACAACCCAAAGCACCAGACACTCCTAGCAGTGCCCACGTGCTTGGAAAGTAGGTATCTCTCCCATTCCAAGCCACCAGCCCAGCTAACAGGCCCAGTGGCCATGCTCAGGGCTCAGGGCACAGGCTACCCAGACCCTTCAGGAAAAGTGCCACCTTGGAGACCCTTTGTGGTCAGAGGCCTGCTGCGGAGGCTTGTCTCACTTGGTCTAAGAAAGAAGGCGCGTTGCCCAGTGGCTCCCCACTGTGATGCTGCATGACACCCACTGCACTGGTGTGTGGACCACACTGGGCTCTGTTCATAACCTGGGCCTTGTCCTTCACTGGATCCATGTGGCCCGAGCCAGTTTTATGCAGGGTAGGTTCTGAGGTCCTGTTTACAAATGAAGCAGTGGATAGATAGGTGGGTGGATGGGTGGATAGATGGATGGATGGGTGGGTGGATGGGTGGCTGGATGGGTGGATGGGTGGCTGGATGGGTGGGTGGGTGGATGGGTGGGTGGATGGATGGGTGGATAGATGGGTAGGTGGACGGGTAGATGGATGGGTGGAAGGAAGGTGTTGAGAGCCACAGTTTAGTTGGAATGACACCTGGCATTGTGCTAGAGGGAATGGTTGAAAGGTGACCCTGCTCCAGGATTAGGGCGGCTCTGGGATTAGGGAGGATCCTGGGGTGGGGGGAATAGGGTGGCTCTGGGATTAGGGCGGATCCTGCTGGGATTAGGACGATCCTGCTGCCTTGGCCGGCTACTTTGGAGTTCCCGTTGAGTTCTCGCGGGGTGCCAGGAGAATTGGCAAGCAGAGCCTGGTGGAGGGAGTGTGTTCCTGGGAAGTGTGTGTAGAGTGCCGGTGAGAGTTCGGGAATAGAGAGTTGCTGTTTGAACCTACAAGGCTGTGTGGCGGCTCGGTTATTTTGTGCCCAGCCAGACTGTGGCAGGAAGGGAGAGAGGGAAGAAAAAAGGGCAGAAGGATAGGTGGGTGCATGAGAGGCAGCTCATTAACCGCCGCAGGAGAAACAATCGCCCAGGAAAGAGCTGCCTCTGGGGCCTTCCCTTCGCCTCGGCCTCCTCACAGAGATGCATCTGGGTCTAACGGGTCCTGCATCTCATTTCTCCGGAGGATTTTGGCTGTGAAGCACCTTACAAGCCTTTCCTTGGACACAAATAAGGGGGGGGGGTTGCAGAATGTCTCAAGCCCCCTCCGGTCTACCTTCTAGAAGTCTTTCCAGAAAAGAGAAACTGACAAGCTAGATCACGAGTTGGCCAGCTCTGACTGTGGCCCAATCCAGCCCCTGCCTGCATTGGTAAATGGAATCATGTGGGACAGAGCCACGACCCCTGGGTTCCACAAGGTCTGTGGCTGCTTCTGTGCTCTAAGCTGAGTCCCTGCAACAGAGACCACAGGGCCAGCAAAGTCTGAAAGAATTTCTGACCAGCCCTTTGCAGAAAAGGGTTGTGGGTTCCTGGGAGTCAGCCTTGTCCAGGACTGTCACTGGCTGCTGGGACTTGGGTCAGCCCTGAGTGCCTGCTGACCAGTGTGGACGTGCTCTGAGAAGGGGGATCTCAGAACGCTCGGGAAGGGAGGAGCAGCAGGGCCGGCACCTGAGACTGCACCAGGCATGCAGCCCCCTTGATGCGGGAGTCCTCTGTAGCATGATGACAACAATCCCTCCCAGGTGGCACCTTCTCAGAAAGGGTTGCCCTGACGTCCATCTCTGAAACCATCCACCCACCCCTCGCTTGGCTTTTTAAAAAAACCAGCTGCACTGAGATGGTTCACCTGCCACAGAGGCCCCAGGAGGAAGCCTAGAGCCCAGCGGCTTTTCGTGTACTCACAGAGAGCTCAGTCTCCACCAGAGTAAAATCTGGAATATTTGGAAATCATTTAAAATTATTTTTACCTTAAATTTTAAAAAGCACATATAACATCGGCTTTACCACTCTGAGCATCTGAAGAGGGGAGCTCAGTGGCATCAGGCACATCTGTGTTGCGTTGTCATGTTACTTCCAGGGTTCTTTTTGTCCTCTTTATCTTTTCACGGCTCTTGCAGCTACCTGAGGATGCATTCTGCTGAGGCCTCACGGCTGGCTGGACGCCTCTCCCAGGTGAGCCCATGGGGCAGGACCTGGTCTTTCTCACTGTTCATCCCCGACCCCTGCAGGTCTGTTAGGGGCGTGGCAGGTGCTCCTTAAGTGTTTGAATAAGTGAATGAATAAAGAACCACAAGCCTCCTAACTGCACGTGGCAGATGTGGCAGACGTGGCAGACGGGCTTTACAGAAAGGCCCCGCCATGCGCCCGCAGTCTGCGCTCAGCTAAGGCAGACAGCTCTGCCCCGCAGGACTGCACTGACGCCTCCCCTCGCTCCTGGCCCCAGGGAGCAGCCTCAGCCTTCGCTCTCCCACAGGAACCTGTGAGTTGGCCAGAGGAGGCTCCCCTCTAACTTCTGTGTCCTTCCTCCTGGGACCTAACAGGGGGCCAGGTGCTGAGTGGCACCTAAGCAGGAAGGTGACTGAGGTGTCAGGAGCTCCAAAACCTGGAGGAGTGGCACCTCCACCCCGGTATCAGGTGGTTCTCTGGTGAAACAGAACCAACAGCGATGTCTACATGTCCATATCTGACTCTTG
This sequence comes from Marmota monax, assembly GCF_021218885.2. Classification (NCBI taxonomy): domain Eukaryota; kingdom Metazoa; phylum Chordata; class Mammalia; order Rodentia; family Sciuridae; genus Marmota; species Marmota monax. Next base: position 4,159,369 of record NW_026694750.1, read on the forward strand.
AGGGGACAGAGAGAGGGAGAGACTCATTTTAAAGAATGGGCTCACATGATCAATTGTGGGGGCTGAGAAGCCCCAGAATGTAGGGCAGACAGGAGCCTGGAGATGTGGGTGAGCATTGATGTTGGAGTTTTGAGTCCAAATTCCAGGGCAGCAGCTAGAAACTCAGGAAGGGCTCCCGGGTTGTGGTCTGGAAGGAAGATCCCTTCTCTAGGAAACCTCAGACTCTGCTCTCAGAACTGTCAACTGATCAATGAGGCCCACCATATTATGGAAGTTCATCTGTTCTGCAGAGTCTATGGATTTAGATGTTGATCACACCTATAGAATACCTTCACAGAAATATCTAGACTGGTGCTCGACCAAGATCTGGGCACTGCTGCCTGGTCCAGCTGGTGCATGAAAGGGACTGTCACAACCTTATCACGCCTGTGCTCTCCCCACCTTGCAAGTCATTGCCACCTCCCCAGAAGGAAGAGGGCAAGGTGAGATGTGGACAGCCACTCAGCAAGGGCCACAGGGACGACTCATTTCTGTCACAGCTGATGATACTGATGGGCCGATGCTCGGCCAAGCCCCCCAGAGCTGTTGGTGACCGGGGACTCACCAGCCTTCTCCTCTAGAGTCCGCCACCACCTGCCTCTTTCCCAGAGGGGCGAGGCCTCTGTATTCAGGCCGTTGTCATTGGCCATCGCTTCTGTGGCCTCAGTAGCAAGCCAAGCACAACAATGGCTTCCGGGCCCTGCCACTGTTAGACCTGAAGGAAGGTACAGAGGAGGCCTCGGGCTTTGGCTCCTTGGGGACTCAGGAGGGAGGCAGGGAGGGTTGTGAGGCCGACCCCTGTGGTGACCCTGGAGCCCTGCGCTGAGGCCTGAGCTGCGCTCTAGGGGGATGCTCCCGGCCACCCTCCCTCCAGGACAGGAAACATGCCAATGGGTAGAGACACCAGAGCCACCCGGCGCCTGTCCTGGCCCCGCCACGCCCAGGCTCTGCCCGTCATTTCAGCAGATCTCTGCTCTGCAGCACCCCTCGCAGCTATGCCACAAGCCCTGCGCCTCCCCACTGTGCTAAGCGTCCATTCCGTGCGCGCACACCCTCGAGAGGCAAGGGACAGGAGGCAGGGCCTGGCACGCCCAGGAACCCTGCCCACTCTCCTGGATGGCCAAGAAGCCACACCGGCCCTCAGTGCTCTCCTTCACTGGAGTCGACTGGCCCACTCGTTCCCACAGCAGCTCCTCCCGGCCAGTGTCCCAACTCCGGGCTGCAGGGAAGACCCAGTTGAGTGGCACAGGCCCTGGGCTTGATGAATACCCTGCGCTCCTCTTCCCCGTCCCACTGCCAGCCAGTGCAGCTACTCATCCCACTGGGGCTGCCCTGGGGCCAGCTGGCCCGCCCCTCTGGACCAACACCAGCCCAGGTAGCAATGGGCCGGCACATGGTGGGAGTGGCCGCTCCAAAGGACCAAGCCAGTCCTTGTTGTTTGTGCTCTTGGGATAATGAATGAAAGCTCCCATCACAGGTGCTCAGCAAAGGGTGCTTCTTGGGCAGAGGAGCTCAGTTGTTTGGAGGCATTGAGCCTGTGGTTACATTTTAATTAGTTTGATAAATAATTATGCCTCTGAGACACCCCATCTGCCTTCCAGGCTCTCTTCCCCACCACCAATAGATGCATCCCATTTCCTTATTACACAAGCCTGTGCTCTGTGTTTAAAACGCCAGGGTTGCAGAGGTCCTGTTTCCAACATTATCTAGAAACACATCTACCTCTGCTGACGGGCAGAATCCCTGACTGTAAGTCAGCCTGGCCTGCAGGCTCCACCCAGGGGGACGCGCGCGTCAGAGCTGTTTGCCCGTCCTCTCTGAGCACAAATCCTGCCCCACTCTGCCTCTGCCAGAAAGCCTGGCCTTGCTTTCTCCCCAGAGTGGGACGTATGGGGCTCCCTGGAGCTGGCCCATCTTTTTATTCGAAGCACAGAATGCCTCAAGCTGGGGCAGCTCAAGGGCTGGGGACGTGCACAGCCCAGAGCACGCTGCTGTTCTGATGGGTGTCTCCAGGCCTGATGGCCTCCCAGGGCACCGGCAGGTGGCTGCTGGGTGAACTGTCATCTGACCTCTATGTTTACTTTGATAAATATGCGGAGAAGAAAGTGCTCCTGTAAATTTTAGTCCTTGGGAAAGAAAGAGTCCTTTTGTTCCCCAAGATATCCATTCCCAGGGACTACATCCCTCATCCCTCAGCTCTGCGCGAGTCTGAGACCTCACTTACTTAGAACTTAATTGGAGCTCGCCAGAAAAATCCGCATGAAACCCCAGAAGGTGGCCTCGGGTCTGACTTGCCCAGCTGCGGCGCTGGCCTCCTGGGTTTCCGACCCCCGAGGGTCCTTCTCACTGGCATATGGGTCCAGTCAAGTCTGGTGGCTGTCAGAGCCTGGATTTGGTTTTCAAAATGGAATATCCTAAAGGGAGCTGTCTCAGCTCCAGCGAACAGATCCATCCATTTAGATTGTCTGCTGGTGGAGAGGGGAACCTCCTAAGTCGGGCCACGGCGTGTTCCAGTTAGGAGCTGAGCTCTCCCGCACTCCAGATGCCAGGTGACAGGGATCACTGATGCATGGCTTTCAGAGCAGTTGGTTTTATGGTTTGGCGGGGCTGGATCTAAAATTCCGCTGGGCTTCATTTGCATACCGAATGACATTCTAGAAAAGGCTCCTGGAAGGCCTCAGATGCAGCAGCCCTCCATCTCCGCTGCCAGTGATAGGTCATTTTCAACGAACATCTGGTGAGTGTATTTTTAAACCGCATCTGTAGCTTTAATTAGGGATCTCCCGGGAATGTCAGGGGAGGAACAAGAGAGACATCCCCAGGGAAGATTAAAACACTGGCAGTTGCCCCATGCACAGGACCCCAAACTGCCTTGTCCCGATTGTATGACATCGTCTGATCGACTGTGATGGGGGCGCCCTTTGCATGAGAGGATTTTATGCTAGCTGCACGCTGCCATAGGCAGAGCCCCCTTCCACACCGAAAAGAACCTGTCGCCTCCAGACAGTGGCTTCTGTGCCCTAGGGTTTGAGAAGGGTTTCCCCTTATGCAGTCCAAGGAACTAAAACTGTCCCTAAGATGCGGACATGGAGTCGAGGTCACATGAGCACTCCCTGCCAAGGTCACATGAGCTATGACAAAGAGCCAGTGGAAGGCTTTGCTGCCACGCCAGGGAGCTTGGTTCCCGCTTCTCCCTTCGTGCAGGGACAATGCTTGAGTGGCACCTCGTTATGTAAAATGGATTTTATTGTCCACATGGACCAATGAGACCTAAGCTTCTTCTTAGAATTCTTCCTATTGTTCGGTGATGTCTGGGATTTAAAATTCCATAAACTCACAGGGACAAGTGGCCTTTCCTCTCCTTTGCACTTTGCTGAACACCGTGCCCTGCGTGCTCGGCTGTGGCCTGCTGACGCACACAGAGGCAGCCCGGCCATTGGCTGCTCCTCCCCTCCTCCCTTCTTGATAAATGTAAGTAATAATAATTTAAAAATTCCTCCATTTCACTGGAATACCCATTAAAATGTAAACACGCAGAGAGGATTTTGAGTAGGCTACAAAAATGCTTTATTCAAGAGACTGCAAAAGACAAAGCGAATCTAGTTGATTTTTAAACCCACTCTGTGTATGTAAATATGTCGCTCCAAGTTCTGAGAGGTCCACGGAGGTCTGGGATTTACGGGGGGACGGGTGGCATGGCATGGGTGCTGTTGGACCCTCGTCTTGCAGCTCATAGGTTGTCTACCTGGATCAGACACAGAGACCCTGCGCTGGGGCTGTGGGCAGGGGCCCAGACGCCTCCCACTGACAGAATATGGTTCCTCTGCCAGGAATTTCCCAGTGCAAAGAACTCTCTGAGCAGGAAGAACGAGGTTTTCCACCTGTGCCCATTCATGGTTTTCTTTCCTAGGTGTGACCTTGTAGAAAGGGTGTCCTATGTCATCATTGTCACTTGACATGGGGCCTGGGGTTAGATCAGACCTCATCCACAGGTCCTTCCTCACTGTAGGTTCATCCTGCCAACTTCAGGGCTGGGTTGATGACTAAAGCCAAACCAGCAGAGAAGCTGGTCCTCCCGGCAAGAGCTGTCCCCCGACACGTTTGCCATTCCCACCTGAAGACCCCAGAGCAGGGCCCATCAAGCCTCTATCTGTTCAGCTCCCGAATGCCAGTGGTCATTGTGGGACCTGCCGCTCGGGCGGAGGGGTCCCATGGTTGATGCCATTCAGAACGGGTGCAGGGAGGTGCGGTGGCAGTGACAGGGGCTGGAGCACGGAGGGCGTCACTCTCGCCTGTCTCGGGGAGGTCTCGTTGTTCCACTAACTCCCCATCAGCTCATGGTCCTCAAGAGGGGTGGCTGGGGAGGGGGCCACCGCACCTGATCACACACCGTGTCAGTCTCCTTGGTACCTCTGGGCAGCCAGGGTAAGTTCATGCTCCGTGCAACCACAGCGGGTCACGAGCTATCACCAGTTGGTGTGTGCGTGCGTGTACTGTGTCTCGGGACTTTTGCGTGTTTATGTAATCCGAGAGTATATTCTTTATTTTTACTGCCTGCTTTGCTCAGACTTCAGACAGCACTAAGATCATCAGCAGCTTCTAAATTATAGGTCGGCTCACCAAATACACTGTGTCGCTCATTAGCCCCGTCATCCTACGCTCTGCACCACAATAAATTAAGTGACACAATTGCTGCAGGGAAATTAGGTGAATAATTCTCCCATTAAACTAAAACTTTGGGATGCTTTTGGTTTCTTCCGGGCCGCTCCTGAGACAATCCAGAACCGTGAACAGACAACAGGCAGGACGCAGAGTTCCAAGGGTGCCATTCTTCAGAGCAAGTTAGGTGTGGTTTACATTAAAAATAGAACAGGCTCCCGCAAACAGACTTGTATTTATATAGAATGTTGCGACAACTGTCATTTTGCATTAGTCAGAGAAATCCCACAGGACTGGTGTAAGTATTAAATGTGGCAATTTTTTTTTTGTTTACCGACAAAACATAATAAAAAGAACAGAGCCTCCTGGATGACATTCGGGTGATTTTTTTCCTCTTTCCCTGAAGTCATTCATAAAATAAACATGTGTTCCCTGTCCTTGCTGGATGCTTTATGAGGGGCTCCTGACAGTGGGCCGGGAGTGATGGGCAAGCTGGTGCCCAGGGACCACCCGGCCCCGCCGCAGCTCCCCACCGGCCCCCTCCTTCCCGCTTCCTGTGTTCCAAGCAGCAGTCACGAGCCTCACCTCAGCCCTTCTTGACCCGGTGACAGGATGGTGTTCCGGGTCTCAGGGGGACCTGTGTATTGTGGGAAAGCCGGCCTTTCTGCACAAGTGGGCCAGGGCCTGGCGTCTTGGCCACGAATCCCAAGTGGCTGGCGGAGGGCTCTCGCTGCCTGAAGCGTAGATCTCTAAAGAGCTCACAGCATCACCCGGACAGGGAGAGGAGGGGGGACGAGTCAGCAGCCTCCACGCTGACTTTCCCCTCGTCCCAGTCTATGAGGCAAGACGGTCACAGAGACAGGAGTCTGAGGACAACTGCTGACCCCAGCGTGTGGTCACCTCTGGTCTTGCTGGACACGTGGTCCTGACCAGGGCTCCCTCTGGTCAGCCCCCAGGAGGGCCCCTGGGGCCAGTTCTCCAAGTATGGTGTGGGGATTGCTGAGATGCGATCTGCCCTGAGGCCTGAAGCAGCAGCGTCTTCCAGAGGCTACTGGAGAGCCATGCTGCCATCGGGTGGCTGAGGGCAGGAGCAGTAGTGTGCATTCTTGTGTTGCAGATGTACTGGGTTTTAACTCACATAGTGAATAGTGACTGATGCATCCCACGTGACATGGAGTTCCTGCAGCTTCCCCTTCCTCTGTGGGAGTGTACGGGCTCCCAAGACCTGTTCGAGGGTGGCTGCCTGCTTAGGGTGGACCCGGCTGAGCTGATGGCAGTCAGCATCTGCCCATGCTCCTCCAAAACCCTGGCACTGGGGTTTCCTGAGCTTCACCTTCACCTCATGAGCCCAATACAATCAGCCTCCAAAACCCTATATGGCCTCAGCCGGAGTCTGCTGGGTGCTTGTTGGCATGACAAAGAGGTCACCCCACCTCTCCCCATAACAACTGGCTGATGGGATAAACACGGCTCCTTTGGCTAGTTCTCCTGTGGCATTTCTGCCATAGCCAGTCCCTACATTAAAGACAGAGAAACCATCTTAACATTTAATTTTTTTTCTCTTATAACTTAGGCAGCTAGTACAAATAACATGACTGAATCATTGGTTTCCATTTTTAGTACATATTCTCTTGTCCTGGGTAATACTTTATTTATAACACAGGTAGATGAGACTGAAGTCATCTTGAATTTCAATAAATGATCTGATCAAGTGAGGAAAAGTGCCCAATCCTGTTGGGGCTCACTCTGGGCTCAAGCAGGTACTACTGGCTCCTCACCTCTGCTCCCAACTCACACCTGGGTCCAGAGGATTCTCAGTAGAGTCCATATGGGAGACAGGCATCTCTACCCCATCTCAACACATCAGACCCATCCAGGGAACTTATGGGAAATCACGCTTTCTGGATGGTCAGTGGGCAATGTCGGGCAAGGATAGGCCTCAGTTCTTCCAGCTATGGGGTCTGTGATTCTCATGAGATCAGCCCTGATCATATCCTAGAAAGGAGTTCCCCGACTTAGAAAAATAAAGCGTGGGAACAAAATTTTGGGGTCAAACTTAAGATAATGTGTTACCATAAAGTAGAAAAATTTTGAAAGAGCAATCTTAGAATCTCTTGGTTCTAAATCTGGTTTAGAATTTTGGGATTTCTCTCCCCAAGTTAGAAAGGTCTTACATTAGGGAAGAAATGATTAATTATGAACACAGCTGCAATGGCCTCATTGTTTAAAAAAGTGTTAAGTTGAATTATTTAGAAAACATGTGCTTGCAGTTTATGTTCACCTAGGGAAGGAGACTTTAAAGCCCCCAAATAATTAGAAATCACATAAGTTATTAGTTCAGAGATTTTTACCAAAACTTCGAGTATAGAGAAGGTGATGTGCCCTTGGATTTGTGAGGCAGACTCAGGGAGGGTGGAGATCTCGCATGAGGTGATCAAGGTGTTTTGATTTTATATCCAGTGCAGCTTTGGGAGCTTGATGTCATAAGAAAAAAAAATCACCAAGCACAATAAGAAAATGATCCTCCATAGGAAAGAACCAAGCAAAAAGTTAAGAATCAGGTCAGCTAAGTCTCCGATATTGGAATTACCAGAAAAAGAATATAAAATGAGTTTGTTTAATCTGAAGAAAGAAAGAAAGAGAGAGAGAGAGAGAGAGAGAGAGAGAGAGAGAGAGAGAGAGAGAGAGAGAAAGAAAGAAAAAGTAAATAAAAGTCTGATGAGGGAACAAGAAAATCTAAAAACCAACTAGGCAGAGTTGGGGGTGATAAACAGAACTTCTAGAAATAAAAATACAATGATTAAGTTCAAAATCTCAATGTAAACAAGATTAAACAGTTAAAAAGAATGTTGGTAAATTAAAAGACAAATCAAAAGATGGTACTAAAAAAGCCTAGACAGAGAGAAAACACTGGAAAAAAATGAAATAAATATTATAGAAAGGAGAGTACAATGCAGATGTTCTGAGTTCAAGAGGAGATAAAAATAGGGCCATGGCAATATCTGAGTTTTCTGAGGATTTTTAGAACTTCTGAAAGATAGCCACCACCCCAATTCAAGAGTCTCAGTGAAATGCAATCAGGAAAAGTGAAAACCACTCCTCACCAAGTGTGTTTTAATGAAAATTCAGAACATAAAATGAGAGAGACTCTCTCAACAGCTCAGAAAAAGAGACAGGACAACTAGAGAGACAGCTGATTACTCAACTGCGACAGTCAGTCCCAGGAGACATTGGACGGGTATTTCCAAGTGCTGGGAGGGAACAGCAGCAGCAGCCTCAAACCCGTCAGCCTGATGTATATCCAGCAAAACTATTTTCAGGAATGAGGGGAATATGAAAATATTTTCAGCATCAAAACCAAACCTGAGAAACACGTCCACAAGACTCTACGAGGAAAGCTTCCCAAGAATACCCCTCCCTCTCAAGGGCAGAAGGTGACTCCAGAGGATGTCTGAGATGGGAGAAGAAATGGGAGGGAGGAGGAGGAGTGAGAGGACATACCGACTGCCCCCGTACTCAAGCTCCGTCCTCATTGCCTGCTCAAGGTCGGCCCTGCAGCAGTCCTACCACCCGACTCTGAACTTCATCAACTTTACAGTCGCCACCAGACGTTCTCATCTGCCTACAAACGCGCTGTTATTTCTTCCATCTTAAAGAAAACCTCCAGCACTACCGCCACGTTCCTTGCTTTCCTCTGCTCTTCTCCTTAACAGCGTCATCCTACTCTGTCTCTTCCATTTCCTTCCTCCTCGTCTCTTAGACAAGCTGCAAACGACTTGTCCCCTTGGTGCATCAGAGCTTTTCTAGCCTCCTCCGTGGTGGACAGTGGCCAGTTCTCAGTCCTCCTCAAACGTGACCACCCCTCCTCCTTGATATGCCTTTATCCTTCCTGTGGCAGCCTCTGCCCAGGGTCCTCCCTGCCTCGGTCTCCCCCACCTGCTGTCCTAGACTCCATCCCTTGCCTTGGGGCCGGCTCTGTTCTTCGTCCATACTTACCGGTCAGTCTCGGAGGCTGTTGTAATGAACTACGCTTGGATGACTTTCTAACAACCGCAGTCTGCTCTCTCACAGTCCTGGGCCCAGCAATCTGGAGTCCAGGGCCAGCAGGGCTGTATTCTCTCTGAGGTCTACAGGAGAGGCTCCCTCCTGGGTCTCCACCCCAGCACGGTGTACCGCTGTGCCACTCTGCTTTGTTCCTCCATCATTTCCTGTCCTTCTCCCTGTGGGTGTCACGTCTAAATTCCCCTTGTCTCATGAAGACCCAGATGTATTGAATTTGGGCCCCCCCTGGACTTTATCCCACATGTAGAGACCTATTCCTGAATGAGGTCCCACTCACAGGTGACAGTGGGTGGCAGTCGGACCCCTCTTTCTGGAGGACACGGTTCAAGTGGCTGCGCTCCTCCAGCCTCTGACCTGGAGGTCTCCCCTCTCTGCCAAAGACAGGAGCGTCCCTGTGTTCAGCCCGGGCCCTCTCCCGTCCCCTAAAGACAGTGCTCTGTAGACCCAGTGAGCTGGGGCTTCAGGGCCCCTCCTGACTGGCTTTGTGTCATTCTTGTATTTCTTCCTTAAATAAGCACCTCGATAAGCTTCAGGCCGGGAAACCTGGATTCGCCCTAGAAACCACGGACTTGGAACTCAACCGCCTCTGAATCTGAAGACATCTCAACTTCAGGACGTCCAACGTGGAGCTCCCATGGTCCCTCCCACCCGGTGCCTCCTCAGCTCCCCTCCTCCACTGATGGCCACTGTCTTCTTCTAGGTGCTCAGGACAGAAACACGCGTGGTCTACCCACCCCCGACCCATCAGGAGTGTCCCCTCTGCCGTATTCCAGCCACACCCTGCCCTGAGGTGCGGTCCTCCCCACTTGGTTGCCACCTGAGCCTCCTGACTGGCCTCCTCTCAGCACCGCAGTGGGAGGGAGCCTCCTCACAGGGGAGTCAGATCCTGTTGCTCCTGTGCCCAACGCCCTGCAGGGCTCAAAGCCCTGGCGATCGATAACCCCAGGTCCCCACGCTCTGGCCCTCCTCCCGCTCCTTGCTCGGTGTCCTGGCCCACTCTGCCCAGCGGCGCGGCCTCCTGCTGTCCTTCCACACTCCAAGTCCTTCTACCTTCAGACTGCACTGACTGTCCTCCAGGGTTCCTGCTCCAGGGGGACATGGCTCGCGCCCTTACTCCCTCAGCCTTCACTCAAACCTCTCCTCCTCACGGAGGCCGGCCCTGACCACCTGGAGGAGATCAGTTTGCATCCCAGCCTGCTAACATCCAACTTACTCAGGGAGGACAGGGACACGTAGAGTCGTCACCCCAGCTGGCATGAAAGTGCACGAGGCTGGGGACCCTTGCCTGCTCTGCCACTGTATCCGGAGTGCCTGGAACAGAGCCGGGCGCACAGTGTTGACTACTCTGTGGAGGAGAAGAATGGACGTATTCACCAGGTAAAGCGATCACAGTGACAAGGTCTGTTTTGTGAAGATACCAGAAGTTCCTTCACACTGGTGGGGGAGGCAGGCCTGGGAGGGTTGCCCATGATGAGTTTCTGGTGCTGACTGAGAGGATGGTGAAGACGTTGACTAGCCTTGGACTCTGTTAGGCACATGTCTATGTTAGAATTTCTAGGGTGACCACTAAAAAGGGAAATAAGGGTTCTGACCTCTAAGCCATTAAAAAATGGAAAAGGGAAAACATGGCAAGAAATAGAGAAAAGGAAAGAATCACACGCGAGCCCCAGACAGAATAAATGGAAAGTACTAGATGGCAATAGTGGATTCAAACAGAGGGATAGGAAGGCCAAGCTAAGAGATTGATCCTCAAATAAGAGATTACAAGTTAGATTTTAAAAATAGAATCTCTCTATATACCATTTAGACCTGATATAGAGAAAAAGATGAGGAAATGAATGTTGGAAGTGAAAGGGTGGAAGAGATGGAAAGGCAGCAGAGAAAACAGATTTAAAGCCTAAGTATCACCAGAGATGAAGAGGTACGTATTGATGAAATGTTCAATTCAAGAGGTGATACAACTCTAAACCTCTATATACCCAATAACATAGGCCGAAAATAGCTAAAGCAATACTTGGCAGAAATCCAAGCAGAGATTGGCAGATGAAAATACATGCCTCAATGCTTAGTAGATCACATAGTAGAAAGAGAAACAGCACAAAAGATTTGAACAATGTCATTCAGAAGCTTAACCAAGTACCCAGGGCTCACCACACAGCGCACACTCTTGAAACAGCTGGAACGCTAGAAATCAAGTCTCAGCAAATTTGAGAGAGGCTGCATCCCACAAAGCACTGTCTGTAACCACAGGCCAATTAGGGAGGGATTTACGGTGAAAGTGCCGCCTTCATTCCACGGGGACTTACGAGGACCTTCTCAGCACTGAGCAGTGTACATGCACCATCCACCCCTGCTGTCAGGGATGCATGTTCTGTGGGATGGTTCCAGTGTTAGTTGTGAGGAGAAATCCAAACAGTTATAAAGAACAACACTGGAGGTACTGGGCTGTGCCGAGGGGGTGCACGTGTGGACCGGGTGGTCGGTGGCTTTCTGAGGATATGTGCAGCTGAGACCTGCAGGTCATGGGACACAGCATGTGGACACCTGCAGGAAGGCTTTTCTAGACAGAACACACTATCCCCAGTGCAGGTGGGGGACTCGGGGACCCTAACGCAGAGGATAGAAACTTCTGGGCCAAAGATGGTGACTCCTCGAGCCTGCCAGGACCTTCTAAGCCTGCAGAGTGCCCCCTCCTCTCCAGTAAGAGCTGGCACACCCCCGTTCTGGGAAATAGCACTGAGGCCTCGCTCCCCGTGACAACTGGCGTCTCCACTCAGGATGTTTCTGCTTCCCTGCTGCATATACGGGAAGTTAAGTGTTGAATGTTAAGTAGCAGCATAACCCAGTGGGGGTGGGCCAGGCCTAATAAGGGAGGAAATACCCAGGTATTTTGAGGACTGTTGGACACAGAGTCCAAGTCGATATTGAGACTCAGAGACCCCCAAGTGTCACGATGGTCCCCCTGTTAGAGCAGGGCCTGATAATACATGGAGTCCTGTGCAAAGTCCGCTTCTAGTATGTCCACTGGGTCTGTGGATCCACCTACTGGCCATTTCCCCATCATCAAATGGGTAATTGGGATTAACCTACTTGGCTGTTGGTACAGCCTCACCTCAGGTCCTGGCTAGAGGGGTCAGGGCAAGTAGAAGTCTCTCCCGGGCCAGTTAAGAGGGCAAAGCCAAAGCAACAGCTCACCCCAGGAGGGAATGTAAAGGAAGAAGCTAAAGAAAGAGGGGGACGGGGAACTTGGCTCAGCAGTGTGACCCCTGTAAAAGCCAGAAGGGCCCTCAAGGGAGACTGCTGAGCTCTCTCTACTCAACAGCAGCCCTGATCATCCACACCCACCAGCCAGATGGCTTCCCGCAAGTAGATTACTACACCCTCAGATACGCGGCACACGACAAGTGATTGGTGACTACGGTCTCTTCTATCTCCGTCTGAAAGTTTTCATTCACATGGAATAAATAACAATATTCACTTACAATAAACAAAAACACAAACTGAGGAAAACGGGAATAGAAGACATCAGGAGTAAAACCAGGGTGACTACAATCACCATTTCTATTTGACACAGAATATTGGATATGGAATATGGAGATCCAATCCTGTGTAATAAAGCAAGAAAAAGAATTCAAAGCCATGAAGATCAGAAAGGAGGGAATAAAACTTTCATTATTTGCAGATGACATAATTGTATATGTATAGAATATACTGGTTTCAAGAGATAAGCTTATTAGATGGAATAAATAAATTTATCAAGGATGCTGGACACAGGTCAACCCACAAGGAAATTATATTTCTCTCTGTCAGGAACTATGGAATACAAGATGTGATTTTTAGTATATATATATATATATATATATATATATATATATATATATATATAAAAGATCTGGTATAGCATCAAAAACATCACCCTTCCTTCAGATCTTTAAGTAAAAGTGATTTCCTCAGAGAAAACTTCCCCCGCCCTTGCACCAGATCCAGTTGCATAACTTCTTTGAAATGCCCACCTGGATGGCACTTAACCACGTAGGTGATGTTCAAAGTCCAGACTCCTTGAGAGTGGGAAGTGCCCCAGGATACTCCTTGACTGCCTGATGGAACCAATCAGCATGGCCTGCAAGTCAGTAGGCTCCAGGCGACCCTCGACCCTGGCTTGTCCGCTTCCACCCACCCAGCACAGGGGGCTTCACACTCCTTCGTCTCCCTAGTTCTCCCTACCAGGCGCACCCTCACTTGTCACCATCCTCCACCATCCATTCACACCTGACACTCCCTGAGACCCCTGTGTGTTCCAGGCACTGTGCTAGGATCTAGACACTCGGCCGTCAAAAAGACACATGGCAGCCAAGAGCTGGCTTTCACGGGCAGCAGGGCAGCAGGTGGGACCGCTGCACAACAGAAAAGCTCCCGTCTGGCTGGCACTTGTGTAATCCCTGAAGCAGCCGAGGAGAACCGCCCTCCTCTCCTATTTGTCACGTCCAATAACCCTCTCCCTGGAATTCCAATGGGGTGGCTCTCTCGGCTGAGTAGTCATCCAAGGAAACCCATTAATACAGTCAGAGCTTGTACTGGCGGTGATTCATCTAATACCAAAACGCAGGGGGAAATCAATAATACTTAGCTCTGTTCACGTGACATTTTTCTGTAACCAAGGTAAGTGTCTCTCATAAATATCCCCCCAAATGCTGTGAAACTCGTGAGCCTTTGTCCCCTAGCCCCTTTCGAGTGGCCCAGTGCTGTTTTATTCATGATCTACCAGGTCACCACCCAGGAGACACGTGCCCCAGGGTGAAATCCAGAAAGCTCCATGTGCCACCTGGCCCGGCACGGTGCTTCCCTGTGCTTGGACAAGGAGCAGCACAGTGCCGTTCCTGCCCTACTCGGAGGAGCACGGTCCTGTTGACCGTGTTCAGAGCCACGTGGGCCCTGGGCTGTGAGCACTGGGCTCTCACACCAGCTCTGCGGTACTTCTTCCCACTTTCTGTCAAGCTGGCTAGTTGCACATACCTGCCCGTTTTCCAGGGCTTCCTCCTACCCTGCAACAGGCAGGTGGCACCTTAGCCACAAGGGCCCTGGTAGCAGGAATGGCCCCTATGTGCAAAGCAACCCTGTCTGTGTCTCCCCCGGAAAGGATCAAGGGCTGGGCCTAGGCAGTGCCTCGCTCTGGCTGCATCCCATTTGTTTGTTTAACTGTAAACATCTCTCATAAACACCCCCAAAGGGCCATCAGTGTTGCTGCTTCTGTTAGCTCCCCCGACATGGGTCCACACAGTACATTCCAGTCCACCTGGCACTGACCCAGGGCAGGGGCCCTGATGGGGCACCTACCACGTGATGTCGTTCAGTTCAAGCACCTTTTGGCCTTGGCCACCCCTTCTCCCTCCTGGACTTGAAGGCGTCAAGCACAAAGAGCTGTTTCCCGTTCATTCCAAACCCTTTACTGGAGTGTTCTGCATCTACTGCCGCACAGAGCCCTTCTACGGCTGCACATTCATTGCTCCTCAGACCCAGGCAGGTGACTTGTGCCTCAGGCTGACAGCAGGGCTAATGCCTCTTTGGCTTCACACTCAAAATATCGCCCTCTCTGGAGGCACAGAGCCCGGCGGAGTGTGGGTAGAGTCAACATGAAACTTGGTCCCAAAGCTAAGCCACAGGGGAGCATGTGATCCCAGGAACTCAGGAGGCTGAGGCAGGAGGATGGCAAGTTCAAGATCAGCCTCAGCAGCTTAGCAAGGTCTTTAGCAACTTAGCAAGATCCTGTCTCAAAAATAAATAAATTCAGGCTCTTTGTGTCAGTCAGCTTTCCAGAACTGCAACAGAGGAGCTGCAGCCAGTCGACGGCTGCCAATGGCCTTGCACAAAGGGACGAGGACAGTGAAGCTCCAAGGACGTCCCCTTCCCGTCCCGGGTTCTCGGACACCATCACTGCCCTGAAGGCCGAGCCCTCGCTTCCTCTTTGTCTCTCTGGATCTAATCACTCTCCTATGAGTCTCAGGACGACCAAAACTGGGGGGGGGGGGTCAGGCCTCGGTCGTCAGAGGTCGTTTCTGCCCCATCTCAGGTGAACAGTGAAGTGCTTCTGGGGTCCCGGGGGAGGCTGAAGCAGAGCCCCGTGAATGCAGACCGAGGCAGGGGATTGACAGCCAGAGCGAGAAACCGTGATTGTCAGAAATGTGGGGATTTGTCCCTAACACGCGGACTCGGCCGGCCGTCTCCTCTGTGAAGCCCGAGTCGGGATGCCGCCCGCCATGACGACCCTAAGCGCTGCTGCGCCTCGCGCCCCCTGTGCCCTCCTGCGCGGCCTATGGTTTAGCGTTAGGGGGGCCATTGCTGAAGGCACCGTCCCAAGATGAGGAGAAGCAGTGGCGCCCATCTGGGGTCGGGGCTGAGGCCATGGACAGCGCGTGGGTGCCACCCGCTGCAGCCTCGGGGGGCCGCGTGGGATGGAGTAGGAGGGGCTGGCGCTCCATCCCAGGTGGTGCCCAGGAGCCTCCCAAGGCCCAAACCCTGAGGCCCCTGCTGCAAGGTGCCCCGACCTCTGTGGGCTTTGGCCAGACCCAGCTGTGTCCTCCCCACGCCTGTCCTGTCCAGCACGCGCCCGTGCAGAGCGGCTGCTGTGGAGGGGGTGGACGAGGGCTCTGCTTCCAGTGTGTGGAAAGCTGCCACAGGCGAGAGGAGTGACCCTGGGCCCAGAGCAGGGTGGCGGGAGACGGCCCTCAAGCCTGGGTGACAGAGCCTGGGGCGGCCCCGCACAGGGCAGTGAGCGTGGGAAATACGGGGGTGGGTCTCCTGGCTTCGCTGGGTGGGAGTCCAGGGTCCTTGTGCAAAAATGTCTTCAGCACATGTAACCCTGAGCCAAGGTCCCTGTGGCGGTCCCTGTCCCCTGTGCCCCTACCCTCCTCCTCACTGCCTTCCACGGAGGCACCTCCCACCTCCCTCCTGCCCTGTCCCACTTCCTCCTCCCACTCGCATCTTTCCTACAGATCAGGCTAGGCTCGCAGAGGGACAAGGACATCTAAGATACGAGGGTGTCTAATCGTATCATATTTTTAAAATAAACCTACCCAGGTTCTGACTTTAATATGATGGAATAAATACCTCGCTGCCCCTTCACCAGAAAATCACCCCAGGACTGGGGAGAGTGCGTCTCTGCCTGGAGGAGGGCTGGCCGCTGCGGCAGTGGCCCTCGCGGGAAGGCTCGTACAGAGGATGTCCAGGGGCCAGAGGAGGGCACCGAGACGGCTGTAAGTGCAGATCCAGGCAAAGCCACAGAGTGCAGGTCGCCAAAGCGGCAGCACGAGCCCCAGGCGCTAATCCTAAGGCACAGCGCCGGGCAGCCCAGAAGGGCCACACAGCTGCTCCAGAAAAGTGGACATGGGAGAGGGTCAGAAAAGGAGTGGCCAGAGAGACAGTGCCCTGCAGCGCCGATTCCTGCTGCCTGGGGAGAGGGCTCAGAGACAACCATGACTCTATACAGCCTTGGCCATCCAGGGACAATCTGTGCTAGCCTGGATGCCTGCGCTGACCATCTCCCTCAGGAAATGCCCTCAAATAGCAGATCCAGGGCCACGGGCAGGAAACCCACCACGAAAGACCAGGAACAACAGAAAAGGAATCAGAATCCAATGAGTGTGAGCACGAGTGTGAGAGTGCGGAGAGGAGGACGGCACAGAGCACAGGGGGGAGGGACTCGCCATCTCCAGGGGGTCGTTGAACACGGATGGCCAGGCCTCGCCACGAATTCACATACATTAAGGAAACTTAATGAAAACTCGAGGCAGAACTACAATGGCAGCAGAGGGGGTGAAGTGTGAGTTGGCACAGCGTCTGGGAGACGTGAAGGAGAGACCAAATCAGCCACCCCACGAGAGCCACAGGAAGCAGCCCAGGGGACAGAAGGCCTGCCAAGGGGCAGCGCAGCACAGAGAGGACAGGAGCCAGGAGGCGACCAAGTTCAGACTAGCTCCGCTTCTGGGCAAGATGGGTGAGGACAGAGGGGAGGCGCAGGGAGGGTACTGAGGGAGCACCCACCGACAGACGCGGGGTAGGAGTGGGGTCTCCGCAAAGCAAACAGCCACAGGCAGACTGGGGGGCGGGAGACCCGGACTGGAAGTTCCCTGGAGACGCCACGTGCTTCTCCTTGTCCTGTGCCCAAGCCTGGACGCGAGGCCCCTGGAGCTGGGGTGGGGCACCTCCTGGGTGGGGCACCAGCGTGTGGAAGGAGGGCCCCAGGGTGCCCTCTGCCCCCATACAGAGTGGACGAAATCCCAATTCTTCTTTCTGTTCACTTGTACTGCAGCCCCAGGCCATCCCGGGGTGGCGATGGCAGCGACAGGGGCCCTTCACCAGGGGCCCTAACACCATGTGTGAAGGGAAACTTCCTCACCCCAAGGAAGGCCTGTGGTCCCGAGAGGCTAAAGCAAAGCCCAGTTGTCCTCTCTCCCCACCCCGCTCTCTCCCCCTGACCTACTACTGTGGCCCCAGATAGGATACAAACTATGGGGTTTGCACAATGGAGCAAGGTAACTAAACCCCTGCATCCTGGAAGGGGGCTGAAGAGAGGCCCGGGAGACAGAGAAGGGGGAGGATTCCCTACATGTGTTGGTGAACCCCCAGGCTCACCCCCAGCTGCACGTGCAAGGAGCCGACCAGACTTTGAGAACTGGACTGTGAGGCAGACCACCACCGTGTGTCAACCTGGCTGTCCAGCAGTGCACCAGCAGGACAGCTCCTGGCAGGACAAAAAGGCTTTGAACCCAGAAATATCAAGGAAACCACGGCCTTTGGAAGGCTGGTTGAAACCTGAGTCTGAACCCCACTGGAATAATCACCCACTCAAAAGTGTTCCCAATCCTCCTTTGATTTAAATCAGACCTACAGTCTCATAACATAATGTTCAACATGCACAGATAGAATCCAAAATTGTTTGGCATAGTAAGAGCTAGAAAAATTTCAGCTTTCATAAAAAAAGATACATAGATGGTGGAATTATCTGGCAAAAACTTGAAATCAGCTATTATAAAAATGTTCCAAGAAGCAAGGGTAAACATTCTTTAAACAAATGGAAAGATAAAAGTTTTGGAATATAAATAGAGACTATAAAGAAGAACCAAATGGAAATTTTAGAACTGAAAATTACCATAAACCAAACAGAAAACTTACTGGGTAGACCAAATAGCAAAATGAAAATTACAGAATAAAAGGAGCTTGAATAACTTCAATAGGAAATTTCAATCTGAACAACATAAAAAATTGAAAAAAATAAACAGAGCCTCCAGGAACTGTAGGACAATGTAATAGATGATTTGCCTCTGAGTCCTTTAAAATATTTCTGCTGGTTGAAATACCAAAACATGTAACCAATACCAAAACATGTACATCTGTGTTCCTGAGTCTTGGAAGACAATAAGAAAGATCATGGTATAGAAAAAAAGTTGAGTAAATAATGGTTGAAAATTTTCTACATTTGGCAAAAGTCATAAACCTATAGATTTTAAAAGCTTAGTGAATTCCAAACAGGATAAATCTATTATGAAACTGCAGAAAACTTAACAGTAAGGGGAAATCTTCAAAGCAGCTAGAGAGAGATGACATGTTACTTACAGGGCAGATCAGCAGACTGTGGGGCACAGGCCAGCTCTGGCTTACCCCCGGTTTTGTAAATAAAGTTTTATTGGAACATAACCACAACCTTTCCTTTATGCATTGCCTGTGACTGTTTAGCAATACAATGGCCGAGTTGAGCAGTTGTGACAGATTGTATAGCTTACAAAGCCAAAAATATTTACTATCTGGCCTTTGACAGAAAAATAATCCCTTGTTATAGGGAAATACTGATTTGAATGTGGCAGATTTATCGACAGAAACCATGCAGGGCAAAAAGAAACAAGAATGTGTAGGTAATAAAAGGAAGAACAGTCAACCTAGGACTCTAGACCCAGCAAAAAATTTCCTTCAGGAACAAGGGTGAAATAAAAACAGTGTCACAGAAGAAAATCTAAGAAAATTAGTTGCCAGCAGGCCTTCTCTAAAGATTCTAAAGAGGTTCTTCAGATGGAAGAGACACTATAAACCAGAAGGAAATATAGAACGTGAAGGCTGAAGGAAGAGTAGCTGAATTAATGAACACCTGAGTAACTGTAATCGATGATCTGCCTGAGTCCTTTAAAATACTTCTGCTGGTTGACAGGAAAAAATACAACTCTCTATTGTATCTTTCAATATAGAGGGATAAAGCATCTAAAATACAAGAGGAGGTGGTAAAGGGATCCATAAGGTGGAGAGGTTCTATAATCCACTGATTATAAGTAGGTTGTGAAAGGTTAAGAATGTGGATCATAATCCACACAGCACTAAGAACTATTCAAAAAGATAGAGCCAAAACACAACAAATAAAACATTAAAAACAAGTTCAAATATCAGAAGTAGGAGAAAGTAAATAATGGGGAACAGAGGAAACAAAGCAAATAATAAAAAACTTTTTCAATTACATTAAATGTAAATTGTCCAAATATAATAATTAAAAGACAGTGAATGTCAGAATGGATAATTTAAAAATACGACTCACAAAAATTCACTTTAGATATAAGACAATTAAAAGTAAAAGGAGGGAAATATATATACCAGGTAAACACTATGAAAAGTATAGTTTGGATATATTAATGTCACACAAGGTAGACCACAGAGCAAAGAAAATGACCAGGGATTGAGACATTGTGTAATAATAAAGGGATGAGACATAACAATACTAAATGTCTATCCACATATGAACATGTTTCAAAATATGTGGAGCAAAATCCTACAAAACTGAAGGGAAAAACACAAACACAACTGAACATGAAAATTTCAATAATTCTCTCTCAGGAATAGAGAGAGAATCATTATAGATAGAAAATCAACAAGGACATAGAAAGATAACATCATCAACCAACTGTATCTAATTGACATTTAGAGAACATTCCACACAAAATTACCAGAATACATGTTCTTTTCAAGTGTACATGGACTATTCACCAAGATCTCTTGGGCCATAAAACAAACCCTTAAAAAGTTAAAAGAATGAAATCATACAAAGTATGTTCTCTGATAATAATAGAATCAAACTAGAAAACAATTATAGAAAAGTAACTAGAAAATCTCAAATATTTGGAGTTTAAAAACCCTTCTAAATAATCAATAAGTCAAAGGAAAAGACTCAGAGAGATCATAAAATATTTTAACATAATCAAACAATAAAAGTATAATATATCAAAATCCATAGGATGTAGCCAAAGCAGTGCTTAGAGGGAAATTCATATCATTAAATGTTTACATTAGAAAAGAAGGTCTAATAATGTGACCCTCCTCCATAGAAAACTAAAAAATAAATAAATAAATAAAAGCAAATTAAACCAAAAAGCAAACCAATAGAAGGAGATGATATATATAAAAGTGAATTGGAAAAGAAATTGAGAACAGAAAAACAATAAAAGCAAAAGATAGATAATATTAATAAAGCTGTAGTAAAATTGACCAAGAAAAAAGAAGACAAAAAACTTCCAATATCAGGAATGAGAAAAGAGATACTAGACCCCATAGACATTAAAAAAGATAATAAGGGGAAAGAATGAACAATCCCATATACATAAATTCAAAAACTTGGATGAAATGAACCAAACCTTGAAAACCACAGATTACTGAAACTTATCCAAGATGAAACAGATAATCTGAGTAGTCCTATGCCTATTAGATAAATATAATTAGTAGTTTAAAACTTTCTGAAAAATGAGTTCTCTAGGTACAGATGGTTTCCCTATCAAATTCTATTAAATGTTCAAGAAAGAAGTAATAGTGCTTCTTCACGATCTCTGACAGAAAACAGGAGGGAAGACTTCCCGGCTCATTTTATGAGTATTACCTTGATACCAAAATCAAAGACAGACAGACAGAAAAAAAGAAGGAAAGAAGACCATGGACCAGTATCCTTCAGGAATAAGGTGCAAAAATCCTCAACATAACATTAAAAAATCAAATTCAACAATGTATAAAAAGAATAATATAATATGGACCAAGTAGAATTTATCCTGGGAATGCAAATATGGTTCAATGTCCCTAAAATTATCATTATAATTTACCATATTAATGATCTAAAGAAGAAAAACACATAGTCATATTGATTGATGAAGAAAAGTAGTTTTACAAAACTCAACATTCATTTTTAAAAATCTTCAGTAGACTAGAAATAGAAGAAAACTTCCTCATCTCAGTGAAGGACATCTGTGAAAAACAAAACCCTACAATTAATATCATATTTAGCAATGAAAGACCTAATGTTTTCCTCCTGATATTGGAAAGGAAGCAAGGATGTCCACTCTCACAACTCCTATTCAACATTATATGAAAATCCTAGCCAGTGCAATAAGGTAAGAAAATGAAATGCAAGGCTTGTAAATTGGGAAGAAAAGAGTAAAACTGTCACTATTTTCAGTGAACATTATCATCTACACAGAAAACTCTAAGAAATTTACAAGAGAAAAGAAAAACATTCTTAGAAATCAAGTGAATTCAGCAAAGTCACAGGATACAAGGTCAACACACAAAAACTGTACCAATTATATCTCACACATTAGCAATAAATTATTGGAAGCCAATTTTCAAAACACAGTTCACAATGGCTCTAAAAAATGAAAAAGGTAAAACTCTAACAGAATATATAATAACACCTATATGCTGAAAACCACAAAATTCTAATGGAAGAATTTCTTTAAAAAAAGATCTGAATAAATGAAGAGGTTTACTGTGGTCATATACTGGAAGACTCAGCCTAGTAGAGATTTCAAATTTCCCCCAAAATGATCTTCAGAGGTGACATTGTATCAAACAAAATTTCAGCAGGATTCCTTTTGTGTATGTAGACAAGTTAATTAAAAATTTTTATTAATAGACAAAAGAATCAGAATGGTCAAAACAATTTTAGAAAACAAAAATACAGTTGAAATTAAACCACCCAATTTCTCGATTCATATAAAGCTATGGTGGTAAGACAGTGTGGTACTGGTGATGTGAGGACAATATAGATCAATGGCATATAGACTAGTGGATCAGAATAGACACACCAGAAATAAACCCCAGAAACATGGACACCTGATCTTTCAGCAAAGGTGTGAAGCAAATTCAAAGGAGAAAGGAAGTGGCCGTGGAACAATGGTCATCTATATGTAAAGAAGAATCCCTCAACCTAAGCTACACACTCAGCAGAAATACGTGGATCACAGATGTGCAAAATCACCCAAGTTTTAGGGGAAAACAACCCTGTTTCTGGAAAGCATCTCCCCAGATATCCACAGGCTTGCCCTTTGGCCTCTGGTTTTCTGGTGCTCTTGGCAAGGCCTTCCCTGGCCACTTGATTTAGAACCACACCCACTCCCTATGCCTTTCCTCTCCCTCTTCTCCCCCTGAGTCCCTCCCTTTGTGACATACTATATGTTCCAGTTCTCATGTCCATCTCCCCTGTCTAGAATGTGCCTAGAAGGGCTATGACATCTCCAGCGCGTAGAACACTAGGTTCTAGTAGCTGCTCAACAAACACTTGCTGGTAGAATGAGGCAATAGAAACAATGTAGCTATCCCACACAGTGGGCAATACAACGGACTACTGTGCAGCTGTCAAAATGTATTTATTTGTAGAACAAAATATAACTTAGTTGTAGTTAAAAGTGACATATAGTATAGCTTCGTTTTATTAAAATATGGATGTATGCATTGAATTTAGGGGGACTTTCATGATATCTTTTCATACTGCTTGCTTCTTTACATATTATTTTCATATTGAAATAAACATTTTCAATTTGGAGAAGATACCACGCCTCTCTAATTCACTCCTGTGGTACTAAAGCTACGCTCTCAAACAGGAAAGAACCCTCTAGCTCTGATCTCAGCCACTAGGCAGAAAACAGAAGGTGGGCTATGGGTGTCATGTGGGCTCACATCATGAGTGCCTAACGTGTGCCCGGCACCGCCAAGTGCTTCCCAGGTAGCCCCTGAAAATGTACCTGCAGCACCCAGAGGGGGCAGGGTCAGCCCCCTCCTGTAAGGAAACTGGCGTCAGAGTCCCAGCCTGGGCCAAGGGCGTCCTATGCCCCTGTGGTGCCTTCTCTTCTGCCCTCGTTACCCCACACTGTCATCTTGAACAGACTTACGTGATGGGGGGGCTTCATTCTGCTGTGGATTTCCAACCTCTCGAGGGCTGAGGGAGGGAGCCACGGAGCCCGGTTAGTGAGTCCCCGTGGCCCACAGAGGCAGGGCAGCATGCAGGAGCCCACACCTGAGAGGGCTCCCCTGGGGCCCTGCTAGAGGGGAGACCCTGGGGGGCCTGAGGGGGAGAAGCAGATGGGCTCCAACTCCTCCCCCGCCCCCACCATGCAGAATCGCAATCTCACCACTGCAGATATTATAGGTGCATATTTCATGACTCCCGGCATTGCGGATTTATAATTTAGTGGTGTGTAAAAATTTATAAAGACACAACTAGTGGCTGGTTAATGACAGCTACAGTGGCAGCACATATTTAGTGTATTTTTCATGTCACAGAAGGCTAGCCTGGGACAGAATGCCACATGCATACAGCAGGTGACAAAGAGGGGGAATGGGCTTTGCCCCCCCACACTCACCAAGACTGTCCCCTCTATTGTCCTACTAGGTAGGCTGCTCCAAAAAGGAAGAGGCCAGAAGCAGGAGGGGCTGAGGAGGCCTGGATGCTCGTGAAGCCCAGTGACAGCCACGCTTCAGAGAGAGGGCAGACTGGTGGAGAGTAACGACGGCGGGAGACCCCAGAGAAAGCCGTGGGACCACTGCACGTTTTCAAGTGCACAACTTTCTCTTGGAAAGAGAATCTCCTGCCTTTCCAAAGTGAGTCCTAAACAGCTGCCTCTCAAGGACCAACGTCCTGGCGGGCTTTCAATCCTCGGTGGCTGTGGATGAGCCAGAGCGGGTCCTGGAGGTTTACCCCGGAAGCCACGGCTCTGGTCTCACGACCCTCCGATGCCATGTGCTGCATGACAGGAGGCTGGGCCCAGGGACCCGAGAAGGCCTGCAGCCGGTTCCGGAGCTCAGAGCAGCTTGGCTCCAGGTGGGGCTGGGCAGCAGGGAGCCCTGCTGCCCTTGAAAGGGGTCTGGAGAGGGAGATGCGTTTGCAGCAGGCACCAGGAGTATCGCCCAGCACTCCCTTGTCTGCGCCATGCCCAAAGGTGATGCCAGAGACTTGGCACTTCCTGTCCTACCCATGCTGTGGGCAAGAGCTGAGGGGACCGCCCTGCAGATGCTGCCACATCTATCTGTGGATGTGCAGCCAAGATTCACGTAAGTCATCCGAGGGCCAGGCGGAACCAAAGTGCTGCCTCTGCAGGCTCAAAGGGACTGTTCCCAGGCCCCATGTGGGAACCTTCCTCGGTTATCCATCAGGCCAGGGAAAGGTGAGACCCCCTTGCAGTCCCCAAATATAAACTCAAGGAATGTGATAAACAGAGTCATCTATTTTCACTTAGCGCAACAATTAAAGCAGATCCACATTTTCAAACTATCACCCTGAACAAGTCAAACCACACCACAAATCAAAAAAGAATAATTAAAACCCACACTTCTTGCAATACCACAGAGTAAGGCAATTACAAGACACTTCTAATGAGCAATTTATGTAATTTAAAAAGTCAGCCCCATAATATGCAAAGAACGCTTCAAATGAATTACTGCTGGGTGTCTTGGTGCACTTTGATCCTGGTGGCTGGCCCCTGCTGGCTGTGGCTCCTCTGTCACCCTAGCCTCGTATATCTGGGCTCCTGGATAATGGCCTTGGAAGACTTTCTGCATAAGCTCAGATTGCGACTCTCACTGAGAAAGTGCATTTAGTACCATCTTGCATAAAGGACGGGGGTGATCACTGCTGCCCGGCATGAGTGCTGCATCTCATCTCTGATATGCAATTTAGAAGCTGTATTCCATAAGAGAACTTTACGACTTGCTGTCATGATAAATAAAAGTTTATGGCATAATGGAATTAATATTTACTTTGAGTGCAACACAGACTAGTCAAATAAAGTTGCTCTGGAATAACTTCAAACCAGGAGAGCTTGAAGGTGTCACCAACTGATGACGGGATTTGAATTCACTTCCTCTCCTTGCGTGTCAATTATTAGCAATCTTTCACTTTTCTGTTTCAATGCAATTTTCTAAACAATTATTGTTAAAGATGTTCACTGGGAGGTGAACTTAGCGTGGGAGGTGTCTGTGGGTCCAGGCAGTGTGAGCAGGATGGACAGGAGGAGAAGATGAAAAAGACAGGGGTGATCTGAGGGAGGCTTTGGCAGCTGCAGGAGCCTTGGACGGAGGGAAAGAGTGCTTTTTGAGTGAGTCCCTTCAACGCAGCTGTTTTCAGAGGGTACTTGTGACTCACCAAGCATGCAATTGTGGCTTTATTGTGAAGGACTTTTTTTTTTAAAGAATGCTATCTCATATCTAAATTACACAGTGGCTTCTTGATTCTAAAATAAGTATACAGCAAGAAATTTATTCCAAATTTTATGATCTGTAGAAGGTGCAGGGCAGAGTTACTAGGATCTCAGATGAATGGGAACATGGTCAGGCTGAAGCCCTCGGGACTCCTTGTGCTCCTGCTGTGACCTCAGAACTAGTGTTGTGCTTATTATTTTGAATTTCTGATGCTCAGACCTTTCGGCTGGATTTTTCAGTTCTGTGGCCCGTGCACTCCTTTTCCTGTTAAGCCCCATTCATACAGGGCCCCCAATAAACCTGGGGTCTGACTCCATCAGGAAGAACCTACACTTCAAAGCAAAATGGGGCAAACCAAGAAGACGCAGGACATCCTGAGCCTGGGAGGGGAAGGGACCCTGCCCCCGGCCACGCGGCTGCCAGGTCCTGGCTGCACACTCGGCTGGACTGACCTGAGTCCCTTCGTGGGGTTCAGGTGGTGCTGCCTGCCAGGGAGGAGGGGGTGGTAGAGGGTTTTAGGGAAGGTGCCTGGGGCGAGCTTGGGGAGACTCCAGTATGAGGCAGCAGGAGGCAAATGGCCCAGACTAGAAACAAGTGGAGAATCGCAGAGAAAATCCAGAGAAAGAGGGGACTAGTGGGCGGCCGGACCCCTCCCCTGCTTGCTTCGTGCTGAGTCTCATACAAGATGTTGGCAAGGGGGAGAGAGTGCCCACCGTGCCGTCTGCAGGGCTGATTTTAATCCCATTTCTAGATTTACAAGGCACCTTTCAGAGAAATCCAGTCATGGCTTCACCTACTGCTGTACTAGGAAAAGTGGTCCCTTCTAAATGCCAATCCATGAAAACATGGAAGTAGG
This sequence comes from Marmota monax, assembly GCF_021218885.2. Taxonomy (NCBI): domain Eukaryota; kingdom Metazoa; phylum Chordata; class Mammalia; order Rodentia; family Sciuridae; genus Marmota; species Marmota monax. The sequence goes on from NW_026694750.1 coordinate 4,185,473, forward strand.
CAGGGAACCCAAGTCTCTTCATCTCCAACCCATAGTTTGAATTACAATTTTCAGATTTTGAACTTTTGGTAGCAGGCCCAGAGAGGGAAAGGTACTTACTTAAGGTCACAGAGCAAGTCAGTAAGAGACTGGTGCAAACTCAGGGTACCTGAGTGCATCTCCCCAGCTCCTGGTTGGAGCCATCTGTGCCCTTCCCAGGTCATTGCTGCAGAAGGAGCAGCTGTGGGTACAGAAGCCCTAGGTCTGGCTGCCAGTGGGAGGAGATGCTGGGAGCTGGAAGGCAGGCCACTCAGGGTTTTGTGGACATGGCAGTGACGCCCATCTGAGGGCATTAGGGACACTCACCTGTGCCTCTGAAGTGGTTCCTGAGTGCCCTCCTGGTCCTGGCAGGGGTCTGGGAGGCTCTGAAGCCTAACACACACCTGGTATGGCTTAGGTGCTTCATAAATTTTGGGGGGTAAAAACTGAACAGGCAGCTATTAGAGAATGTATCTGTGAATACCTAAGTGATGCCCAAGAAGAAATGTCGATTTTGGCAATCTTGGGCCTTTTCGGAACAAAACCCTAGAATTTTCCCTGTTGCCAGTGACAGGAATTCTGCTCCTGCAGGTGGGAAAATATACCTGGTGGATGCATTCCCAGGAGAGAGGGCTGTGTATACCAGTGAGAGGCCGTTAAGGGTCTCCTTTCAACAGACACAGTCCCTCTGAGCAGGACATCCATTCCCGGAAGCCTTGGGGTCTGAGCAGGATACAGCAGTGACTTCCAGAGCAGAGAAGGTCTTTGTTGTAAGGGTGGTGGGGAGCCGCCCTGCACACGAGCCCCCTGGGGAACCTGGCTTCTCGTGGGAAAGCTAAAACAAAAATGAGCCCCACTACACTGCTGCACCCAGGGACCTGCCTCCTTTTGTGGGCTCTTGTCCTGTTCCTCCCATAGGAAGTCACCTGCACATCCAGCCCTGCAGCTGGCTGTCAAGGACTCCCCCCTGAGTCGTCCCTGAGAGTCCTTCCCTGGGAGTCTCCTCCAGATACGATACTGGCCTGAAAACAACTGAAAAGTCTTTACAATGGTCTTTGTTTATTTCAGACTACAAATTGTTTGACTTGATTTTATTTCAACCAAAAGGACGGCCCGCATCACACTATAAACCCATATTGAACTGTCATGATAAGGGTGATGAGCGGGAGCAGGGAACAGGAAGAATGCAAACACTGAATCAGAGGGACACTGATTCCAGCCCCAGTGAAGTGACTGGTACTGGACTTGCTCTTCCTCATAAGCAACCATGAAACCAGGCAAAAGTGTCTGAGGCTGCTGTTCTCACGCACTGTGATCCTGTGGGAAAGAAAACACAAGCCCCACATTTGCCTGGGTTTCTGGACCATCCCACGGGGAGCTGGGCACAGCATCCTCCTTGATTGGAGAAGGCAAAAGTCAGAGTTTGGGACGGCTGCAGCAGCTGGAGCAGCTGGAACTTGCAGGAATGGGCTCTGGAGAGAAGGAGACTGTGCCAAAGGAGGACCCTGGAAGTCTGCTTAGACGGTCCCTCGAGGCGTTTGGTTGAGGGTAGAGCTGTCCCTGTGCAGGGCAAGAGCCACAGCTGCTGCAGGGCTGATTGCAGAGCAGAGAATCAGGTCAGGCAAGGCTGAATTCTAGCCCAGGCTGAATCCTCGCTGAGTGCTGGGGCATTATCCAAGACTCCAGAAAAGACCATACCCTAAAGTCAAGGCCAGTAGGGGCAAAGTCAAAATAGGCGAAGCCTACCAGAGACTTTGTCAAACTAAGTCTTACCAGGTCAAGAGGATCTGCCAGGAATTAACCTCCTGCCCCCACAACCTTTACAGCACATTTGGCTGAACAACAAAACTCAACACCCTGTATGGGAAACAGCATGACCAGGCACACCTTCCAAAAGAGTTCAAATAGAGATATCCCATGTTCATGGATTGAAAATGATTTACAGATTTAACAATCCAAATTAAAAAGAGCTTTTGTTTTAAGGGGGGGGTTGTTTTTACTAAACTAGGACCTCTCTGACTATATAGTTTTACAGCTTAATTTTTTCCCACTGGGGTCTCTCTCCCTTCCCAGTCACACTGTTATCATGTTTGACACAAGTGACCCTGTCCTCCTTGGCAGCCCTTGTTGCTTGGTTTGGGGTCTCTGTGCCTTCCTGGCTTTCTTTCTAAACCCTGGTTCCCTGTGTCTCTGTTTCCTTTGCTGACTCTCCTTTTCTTCTAGACTTGTGAATGTTTTAGGTATCATGGGTCCTCAGTCCTTGGCCATTTTCTCTTCTTCACCCTCTTTCTTTCGATGGCCATCCAATGACGACAAGTTTACATCTCGGATCTGATGCTACCCTGAACTCCAGGCTTCGATTTTCACTCGGCTTCTCAACATGTCCACTTGGATGTCACACTCATATGCCCAAGAAAGGACCCAAACCTGTCCCTCTCTCATAACTCTGCCCTGAGGAATGAACGGCACTGCCATTTGCCCAATTTCTTACCAACCCCCCCCCCCAGGTTTAGAATCACTTTTTAGTGTTCTCTTTCCCCTTATTCCAACATCCAAGTTCTCAAAAAACAAAATACAGCCCAACTCAGCTCACTCCTAACCACCTCCACTGCTGTCGATGCTACTAAGCCACCATCTTCTCTTGTCTGGAAGTCTTCCACCGACAGCAGATGAGGCCCGAGGCAGAGCAGTGCCGAGCTGTGGTCCTGAGGGGCAGGGGTACGGGGCCAAATCGCTTGGGATCAAACCCTGGCCCTGCCACTCGCTGCCTGCACCTGGATGACACCCTCATTCTCTCTGTGCTTCAGCTTGTGTCCATAAAATGGGCTTCCGAAAAGCAGCTACCTCACTGAGAAGACTTACAGGACTGAGAGTCAAGGGTCCTGACAAGCTCGCTCACGGGCTTTCTCCCTGCTCACTTTGGAGTGAGCTTCTGTGTTAGGAGGTTCGCAGAGAGGCCCTCAAGGCCAGGCACTGAGGGGGGCACTCAGCAGACACTAGAACCGAAGGTCTCAGTCCAATAGCTCGTGAGAAATTGAATCTTCCCAACAACACTAGGGTGGCCTGGAAGAGGATCGTTCCCCAGTGAAACCTGAGATGACTATTGCCCTAGAGGAGCTTCTCAGCAACCTTATGAGACCCCGAGCTGGAGGAACAAGTGAGGCTGATCCCCAGCCCACCAGGGTGATTAGCAGCTAAGTGCGCCAAGTCTTAGACTGCTATGCCTGGGGCAATTTGTTACACAGTAATGGATAGCTACTACACCCTGTTTTGCTATCTTTATGGCATGGAGCACCCCTGAGCTTGTATATGTCCTCTGCTCCTGGTAAGCTCCTCGGGTACCTGATCTTGTCTGTCTTTTTAATTTCTGACTCCCCAGAAACTAGAGCCATTCCATAGTGAGGACTTAACAAATATTTGTTGAGCAGACAAATAAATTTCATACAGTGGGCCTTCCCCCAAGGGGCTATGTGATATTAAAATGAAGAACACCTGGAAGCAATTCGGAACATACTTCTTAATCTACACTCCCAGATTCACGGCAGCACCAACTGTCCAGTCAGCCAGTGTGTCACCCAAGCTCTCTGCGGGGCACCACGGTGCAGACCCAAAGAAACAAACAACACACCTCCCTGGAGGGCGACGGTCTGGCTGGAGAAGAACATCTGTTCCTGAAATCCTGGGGGCTGAGTGAAAGACCACAGAGGGATGTGCAAGGAAGACCAGGACCTAAGGGGCCCTGGGCAGGCTGTCCTGCATCTAAACCTTCGACCCAGAGAGGCAGGTGCCATCACCATCCCCATTTTACAGACCAGAAAACCAAGCAAAAGGTCATACAGCAAGTACCTGGTGGAGCTGGCATTGGCATGCCTGAAGTCTGACTGCAAGCCAGCCCTGACACTGCAGGGTGACCAACGGGAAGCAACGAGGAGGCTGTGTCTTCCTCCTGGGGCTCACCAGGGTGTGGAGGAGGAAAGTCCACACCAGGATGGTGGAGGCCAGACGGAGTGGAGGGAGTCTGGGGTGACTGGAGACCAGGAGAATGGGGACGCACTTGTGATCCAGCACATTGGCCTTGAGACAGCACATCTCTGCAGTTCGATCAGACTCAGAGAACTGACGCGTGTCCCTCTGCACACAGACCCCAAACACTGACCCTCATCAAGTGTTAAACAGGGTAAGTCCTGGGGGCCATGCCTTGGCTGAACGACTGTCCATGTAAAACCCTGCAGAGGAAACCCCCACCACTGGGAGCCCCCTCCCACCCCAGCCCAGGCACCCCAGTCACCTGTGATTCCAGGGGTGTGCTCTGGGGTGCCCTTCTCTACTGTACCCTGGGCACAGAAACAAGGATCACTTCTGGCTTGGGGCACCACCGCGTTCCCAGGAAAATACCTGCCATGGGCTCTTTCTGACAGTGCTTGGGCAGGTGTGGAGCGCAGGGCGGCCAGCGGGAGCAGGGGAGGAGAGCCACTGCCACACGCTCCCTGCCACAAAATCTCCCAACAGCTTCAAAGAGGACCCCTGGGCCATCTGAGTTTCTGGAGGAAGGCCAGGGCCACTCAAGCTGGTGACGTTGGGCAACCACTAGGAGGCTCCTGTCTGCATCCTCAGGGAACCCCAACAGCTGAAGCATTAGCAGGGGTGATTCAAGCCTAGACTCCCCTCGGAGAGGCCTACGCACTGGATTTCCTCCCCTCCCCAGTCTTGTGGAAAACACCTCGCCTTTCACTTAGAGCAGAGGAAAGTGGACGCCGCATCGTGAGAACTGGGGAGAAACACACTCCCCAGTGGATGCAAGAAGGCCAACGACAGGCTCAAGAGGATCACACCACAGAACAGTCTGCGCCTTGGCCCCGCAATGCTCTGGACGCGCCCTAAATCGGCTCATCATGCCTCTTGTCTTCTCTGACAAATCACCAAACAGGCTGGCTCATCTGGAGTGTCAAGGACACACCAGCCCCAGAATGGCACCCAGGTGCAGGACGGAGCAACTCCGCTGCTCAGCAGCCCCCACATCGCCCCTTGCTGCAGGGGAGGCCCCCACATGTGCCCAGCACCAGCCCAGGAGGAAGCCCAATCCCCTCTCTGTCTACTGGGAAGTGGAGGATCCCCGGGAAGCAACAGGAAAATTACCACGGAAATTAGCCTGGGCTTTCAAACTCCCAGTGGCCCAGCAGGGTGGCTCCTCTCCAGGGTGCCCAGGACTATGGGGCCAGGATTTCCCTGCCAAGAGATCACTTGGCAATCTGCCTGGTATGAAATGGGAGGTGGTGTGGGTGCTGGGGCTCCAGGAATTCCTCGGCCTTATTCTATAAGGGATGCTGTGGGGGACACAGGACAGGAGGCTTTGAGCTACCAGCAGTCTTCCTGAGGGGCAGTGATGTGCAGCCCCTGGAGGAGAAGGCTTCCCGGGCCCCCACCGTGGCCCACGGTGTCCCCAGAACCCAGCCAAGTGCTTGGGATACAGCAGGCTCCATCTACGTGTTGACCCTCCAGGGACCCTATGTTCAGCCCCAAAGGCAGCTGTGTGAATGTCGGGCTCAGCATGGAGAGGGGGGCATCTGGAGCTGGGTCACTCCAGCACTGGCTCCCCTTCCTGGGATATTGAGGAGGGGGCTCAGCTGGGCCATCACCTTTAAATCACCTTTAAAACCACAGTGTCTGTGGCCTCTATTTCAGAGGGAAGTCGCCTTTGAGCATCTGTTCAGAGGAGCCCTCGGTGATTCTGGGCCCAAGACAATCCTGCTCTGGGCTGGAACGCCACGGCCAGGGCCAGCGCACAGCCACAGGAAATGCGGCGCTGCTCGCTGACTGAGGACTTGGCTGGGAAGCGGCTGCAGCACTGTCCCCCGAGATGCTACCAACTGGCAAGGATTCTCTGTTTTCTCAAATTAAAGGCAAACAAAGAACAGGAAATGGGCTCTGCAGATGCTCTTGATCTGCTTTTTCAGGGGCTGTGTGATGCGCAGGGAGTGGCAGTGGGCCGCTGGAAGACTGCCTGCTGGGCACCACACAGTTCTCTGTCCACTGAGGCTGGACGTCTTCTCTCTCTGGGACACATGACCATTGGGACCACGTGGCCTGAAGGAGCCTTGGGCTGGCCACCACCAGGGACCCTGTGGGAGAGCCCTGCAGCAGCAATGATTTCCAAGAGGGCTGCTGAGTGGTGTCTCCTCCCCACACACATGTGACAGCTGGGAGCGCCACCCACCATGCCATCCCTCCTTGCTCAAGTGCTGTATATTTCCAGAGACGTGGCCCTGTCATTGGGTCAGGACATGGGCTACTCCCTGAAGAGTCCATCCATCAGGCAGAGAGGAGAGGGAAGTGTTCACAGCAGAAGCAGGATATGTACAAAGGCCCTGTGGCAGGCACAGGGTGAGCTCAAGGGAGTTGAAGGAGCCAGGAAAATTCAGGGCAGGAAGAGCCTGGGGAACAGGATACGTAGAGAGGACACTAACAATGGCCAGTGTTGGTAAAGGACTTACTCTGCAGTCAACTTGCTCCCAAGCATTCTGCCCATGTTAACTTGTGCGTTTCTCAGCACAATCCCTAGTTTACAAACAGCAGCAGCCAGATGGCAACAGCAGCAGCCAAGACAGAACGTGTGCTTGTGTGAGCTGGGCCGGCCCCGCACACTGTCACTGGCCCCTCAACCGCGCAGAAGATGGGACAGCCTGTGGAGCCACAGCAGCACACGCTGTGGCCTCATGTGGCCGGGTGGCAGAGCAGAGGGACTGCCACGGAGTTGGGGACTCGGGGGTACAGGCGTGGACACAACTTCTCCCCCTCTTACCCTTCTGTATGCCCTTGCAGATCATTTGTTCCGCAGAGATCTGTGGAGGACGTGTTTTGCCACCAGCTCTTCACAAGGCGGCTGGGTGCTCCCAGCGCCCCTGCTCCCAGCAGGTTGCAGACAGCACCCTCATCACACATCGTGTGGACAGTTTGTCACTTTTCTGTCTTTATGAAAAGCTATGGTTGTTTCTGGTGGCAACAGATCCACCCCGTGCTGTCCACGCACTGGCAACAGTGTCCCCAGCCCGCACAGCCGGGCCTGTCACCCACTGCAGGCTCCCCAGAGAGGGCAGCACCCCTTCCCCCCCTCCCCCACTGCACACCGCCTCCCAGGGCAGTGGCAGGAGCAGAACTCGGGGCGAGGCGGGTTGCGGAGACCAGGATTTCTGGATAGAGAACACCAAGGAGACCATTTTCAAGAGGCGAGATGAACTCTCCCCAACGCTCCTGAGAAGGAGTGAAAGCCACCCCTCCCCCCAGTGCAAATGCCCGCAGGCAGCTCCACCGCTCCTTCTGGACGTGGGGCAGCCGTCAGAGAGGCGACAGACACAGCAGTGAGGGGCTTTAAGAGGGAGAGAAAGCACAGGCCAGAGTGGACAGCACAGGCCAGAGGCCGGTCTCGGCCACTGGAGAGCCGGGAGGCACAAGCCTGGGGGCTCCAGGACCCTGGAAGGCACAAGCCACCCTGTCCCTGGGGAGCTCCCCTCCAGCTTTCTGGGGGCTCCAGTCACCTCCCATGAGTCGGCAAATCTGCAATAATGAGCCCCCTTCAAGCTTTCCTGAAGGAAGTTGGAGCCACCGTCCCCCCCAACTGCACAATGAAGGCCGAGCTGGCGGGCCTGGGCTCCTCGGGAGCACCGGGCATGTCCCCATAAGGCACACAGCCCCAGGCAAAGGCCGGGTGAGAGAGATGCCAATTCCCACCCAACCAGCAAGAAGAAGGGTTGGTTCTAACCTGCTCTGCAAAGTAGGGATGTGGGTTTGTGGACTCACTAGTCACACGCCCAGAAATTCCCTCCTCCCTTTCTCCATAAACAGCAACCAAAAAGACAACAAGGACAAAAACATGGATTTGAAAGATTTAGCAATGATGATTTAAAAGCCACTTAATACCTCATGAAATTCAAGCTGGTAAATTGAATGGACAGTGATATTAAAATATTTCATTAGATGCTTTTTATGCCAAATTAAGCTGCTGCAATTATATTGATATTCACAGTCTGCATTAATCTAAAACTATTTTAATACTTTTTCTAATTTAGTATGATTAATCCTTTCATTTGCGAACACACTCACTCGATGTTTTGATTGTTTTTTCTGTTTTGCTGCTTTGACTGTCCTTTGCCCAAATGTTTAATTCACGAGGGATTCGTATTCCAGGGGCGAGAATCCAATTTCTCAGGACATTTACCTACCTAGGAATAAGATTTTAGTCTTGTTTCTGCAGCAATTATTTTCTCCACGTGGCAGAGCAGGCCTTTGACATATTAACTGTAAAGCACCTCGATTTATTAAATATATACCCACAACCTTGAAGCCCAGAAGGCCATTTTTTAAAGAGATTCTTGAATTGGTTTGCAAGATTAATATTCTGCCTAGTTATAAAGAAAAAAGTTACAAGTCTTGTTTTAAAAGCTGAAGTAATGTCTTTAATATGGCTTCTGCTGTCAGCCGGGGACGGAGGCATGGGGGACCCCGCGCTCAAGGAAAGAGCAAGCTCACAGGTCAGGAAAGACAGCGCCTCCAGGTTTGCCAGAGCGGATCATTTTCCATGGGAACTCCATCAGTGCAGTGGTTCATTCTATGTTTGTAGAGGATTTGGCTCTTCAAGTCAAAACAAATGTCTCACATTTTGGATTCTTGTTAACAAAATATTTGGTTTTTGCTGTTCAGCAGTTCTCTTCTAATTTGGCTTTAATATTAATAATAAAAAAAATGTACACGTTACGGTGCCAATTTCTTCCTCCAAGACTCACCACGCCATTGTAGTATCAATTACTACGACAATTCCTTCCATCCAGACACTAATGTCATTAGTCCATGGAGAACCTTTTGAAATAATTTACATGGAAACTGCCTTTACATGCTAAATGGAAAGCACGCAGCCACGGCGGAGGGGAATGGAATTCCAATCCTGCCACGTGCAGGCTGGCTTCATTCATGCTGCTTATTAACAGGAAGAAGGTGATGCAGTCAATTACAAAGCAATTACCTGAGCAGTCACTGCGGCCCAAGCCACCCGGCAATTACCACAGGCCTCCCCAGGAAGGGCTTGCCCTGCTGCTCTTCTTGACACTGCGGTGCCCTGAGGCCACCAGGTCCTGCCACGTGGCACTCAGCACCGTGTCCCCAGAGTGTGACTGTTTCTGCAGAATTGGAAACTCTTGCCAACCCCAGGGATCCCAAGTTGGGCAGGAAGGGCTTAGCGCAGGAGCAGTAGCCCCGGAGCCTCCCAGCCCTCCCTCAGATGAGCCGAGAGGATACTGATGGGATGAATTCTCCTATGTTCCTTCCCTAGTGAGCACAGTCCAGAAAACCCAGAGTGGGTGGAGGAGAACCGTGTGGGGCCAGATGCCCAGCAGGGCAGGACGATGGCCATACACCAAGCTGGGAAGACCACGGTCACTGGGTTGGGTTGGGTTTTGTGTTCTTAAGGCCAAGGCATCTCTAACATTTTGCAGGAATAAAGCATCCAAGGAGGCTGAGTGGTCTGCATGGGGCGGAGCGCAAGCCCACCACAGCCACCAGCTGGCCTTTCCCTGGCACGATCTACCTCCTCCCTCTGGACCTGCTGGCAAGGGCTATTCCCCGCCCTCCATCAACCCAGGCCTGGGATAGGAGGGCTCTCTCTGAGAGAGCCCTCCCTGGCCTCGGGGTCCTCCATCAGTACCAAGGCTGTTCCTGGGCTTCCTCTCTGTGCGAGAGCAGGTACAGGGGCACATCTCAGAGTCCTGCTCCTGCCTTGACTCAGGCATTTTATTATTCAAGCCACAATGTCCCAAAGTCTCACACTGTGGGCTTCAGAAGTACCAAAAACAGATGCTGGAAGAGAGCCTGGCCCACGGCACGGAAGCGTGGGGTGGGAGGCCAGGGTTATCTCGGCAGAAACCTGGCCATTTTGCTTACGGTGTTCTAACAATGCTCAGCGCTGTTCGAGCAGCTGCTCCGGTGCCAAGCTGTTTGACATTCTGCCGAGAAGGTAGCTGCGGCTCTGGAAGGATGACTTGTGTGACACTGACAGCTTTCAGGGCCGCTGGTCCCCTGGTTTCACTGCTGCAAGACCCGAGCCATCTGTAGCCTCTCACTTCCTAAGCCCAAAGCCCAAAATGTGCAAACTGAACAGGGAGGAGAAGTAACCATAAAAGAAAAAGCAAAAGAGGAAGGGAACGAAAAAAAGGGTGGGCCCACCTGTCTGAACCATGAGCGCAGCAGCCCCTCCCGGCGGAGCTGCACCCCACACTTCCCCAGTGCCCCGTGCAACCGCCTCAGTGATGTTTTCAAAACAGCAATGAGATGATGACACTCCCCTTCCCACACCTCCCACTGCCTCCGTGTTCTCAGGATGAATCCCAGAGCCTGCGCCAGCCCTGCGAGGCTCCCCTCCCACCCTCCGCTCATCACTGCCTGCTTTGGGTGCCATGCGGCAAGCGTGGCACCAGCTGACCTTCAGTCCTCCTCCCGGGCCTCCATCCTCGTGTCTCAGGGCCTCTGAACATGCTGCCCTCCTGTCTGCCACTGTTCTCCTTCTTCTAATGGCCCTCCCCATCCCCACCAGCTGTCAATCTCAGAGAAACTCCCCTTTGAATCAAAGAGCCACAATTCAAATGCAAGACATCCTAACTCTCAAACTCAACCTCCTTCAAGTTTAACTTGTCTTTCTATCCCAACCACCCTGGCTTTCAGGTTCATTCATTCTAGAAATATTGACTGATCACCTTCCAAAGGGCCAGGAGAGGTTAGAGTGGGGTCTTGGCCCTTGTGCAGCTTCCAGTCTGTTAGAGGAGCAAGGTTTAGTCTTCTAATTGTGTAGGAGAACTATGATTAGTGCCAGGAAGCTAAAGTCCAGGAACTGTGAGACCTCACAGCAGGAGGACCTGATCCAATCTGGGATCAGCTCTTTGATGAGCTCAGTAACCTTGGCAACTATTTAACAACCTCTCTGAGCCTTACTTTCTCATCAATGAAACATCGCAGGGTGGTTGCAAGACTGAGGTGATACATGAAAAGCACTTAGCATAGTAAGTGGGAGCTTCCGTTTTGATTTTCTTATTGCTGTTGTTAAATGGCTGAATGGCGGATTGGAACACTTCTGTCTACGATAACACTGAGTACACACCGAGGGTGAGTTCCCCAGCCCCTCTCTATGACCGTGATGATAGCACAGCACATGCACCCACATGACGTGGTCCAGTTGGTCTTTGCTGAATGAAAGGTTTCACCCACCCTGAGTGGCCTGCCCTGAGCAAGGTCATGTGTGGTGGGCACATTTGTCAAGCAGCAGGGCCTCTCCAACATCACTGGAGCTGCTACAAATGAGCCCGGTCTTTCTGAAGAATGATCTAGCAGCACATATCCAATTTTTAAGTGGATGTACCTTTTAACCCAGCATTACCATTTAATTTTAGGAATATACCCACGAAAACAACTGGGCAAGTATGAAAAGCCCGTAAGTCTTCACATAAACATTTGTCAAAGGACTGCCGAGTAGAAAGAGGATGTCACCTACCGCGTGACATCCTGGGAGTAACACTCCCAGTACCCAGGGCAGCTAACAGGTTAAATGGGCGGACTAGCAAAGAGCCATTTAAAAATGTGTAAGTCACTTAATATGAAATCATTTCAATGCATGCCAGTGCATATAACACGAACCCCCATTTAGTAACAACGAGTGTGTGTGTGAGAAACATTCCCAAGGACGGACATCGGGGGGCTGATTCATCAGTGGAGAATTCAGGGTAGAGCTAATGTGCCTTACTTTTCTAAATCATCTGAATTTTTTTTGCTATGAGTATATGTTCATTTTGAAACAATCAAAAAGGGAAATGTGTTTTTATTTTGAGGAGCAGAAGACAAAAGAGGAGATGATATATAGTTTCTGCCATCTGCCATGGGAGCCTTCTTGGGAAGCCTCGTCTGCTAAGAAGCAATTCAAGAATGAGAATGAGACCAGAATGGGTCTCTCTCCCTCTCTCCCTCCCACCCCACCCCCCACACACCCGCACACACCCCATTACTAGGAAAGGCTAATTTAGTTGCCTAGTCCCTAGTCTGGCTCTTAGGCAAGTACAGAAACTGAAACCTGTAATCTTCCTCCTTGGAAACTCTGCTGGATGACATCAGCATCCCTCTGTCCTGGTTACTGTAGTTGTAGATGAAGTACTGAGATCATGTAGCGCAACACTTTGAACTTTATCTTTTGTCACTCTACCCAAGGTTTTTTGAATGTTTTGTGTAAGTTTTAGGATCACCTTGTCAATTTCTACAAAAAGCCTGCAGAGGTTTTGGTTGGGAGTGCCCTGCAGCAGCTGCAGATCAATGTGGAGAAAACTGCTGCCGGGACCCTCACGAGTTCCCGTCCACGCACATGGTGTCCCTTTCCACTCAGTCTCCATCACTGTCTCTTAACAATGTCTTACAGTTTCTGGTGTATAGGTCTTACATATTTTTGTTAATTTTATCTTAAACATCTCGAGTTCTTATGCTATTATGCTACGTTCTTATGCTATTATGCTACGTATTATTTTATTTTTCAATTGTTCTACGAAAATACATATTTTTAAAATATTGACCTTGTTCCCTATGATCTTTCTAAATTTGTCTTCTAGATTCAGTGATTTTTTTCACAGATTATTTGGAGTTTTCCATGTTCAGTGAAAGTCTCGCTCCTTCCTTCTCATATTTGCCTCTGTCTCTCCCTTCCTTACTGAGCTGCCTAGGACCCTCAGCAGCAGTCCAGCACGGAATCCAGAGGGTGAACACATTCACCATTTCCCAGTCTTAGGGGGAAGTGCAGTAATGAACTGTTAAGGGTGATATTAGGGTTAGGTGTTTTCTATGTGTCCTTTATCAGACTGTAGAAATTCTCTTCTATCCTTAGCTTGTTGATTTTTTTTAAGTGAATATGAATGAGTATAGAGGCATGCCTTTTTTTGGTATCTGTTATGATGATTATATGCTCAATATCCTTTGTTCTCTTAATATAGCAAATTACGCTGATTTTTTAATGTTAAGCCCACCTGCATACCTCCAACCAACCTCCTCAATCATGGTGTTTTACCCTACCCATATACCTCTGCATTCCGCTTGCTAATATTCTGTCAAGATTTTCATAATCAAAGTTAGTCTGTAGTTTTCTTATAATGTCTTTGTCTTGTTTTGTTATCAGACATACTGGTCTCACGAAGTGAACTGAAAATTATTCCATTGTTGTATTTTTTTTTAGTTGTGCACAATACCTTTATTTTGTTTATTTATTTTTATGTGGTTTTGAGGATCAAACCCAGGGCCTCGAGCATGCCAGGCGAGCGCTCTACCACTGAGCCACCACCCCAGCGCCATTGCTGTATATTTTAAAAACATGTTTGCTAAGCTTAGCATTATTTCTTTCCTCAAACTTTGATAGAATTCACTATGAAGGGCTCTCCTTTTTGGGAAGATTTTAAATTACAAGTTCAATTTCTTTAATAAGTATAATTTTTCCATTTATCTTCATGTCAATTTTAGTAATTTTGATTTTCAAGAATGTATCCATTTCATCTAAGTTGCCAAACTTCCCTCTGTAAAGTTTTCATGATATTCTTTTACTAGACCTTTCATATGTATAATATCTCTAGTGAGCATCCTTTTTCATTCATGATAGTAATAATTTGTTTTTCTGTCTCTTGATCTGACTAGCTATAGACTTATCAACTTACTGATCTTTGAAGAGAAATAGTTTTACTTTACAAATGTTTCCCGTTGTCTGTGTGTCTACTTACTGTATTATTGAGTTTTACTCCTATCTTAATATTAACTTTTTAAAACTTACTTTGGTTTTAATTATAGCTTCTAAAGGTGATTGCTTAGGTCACCTTTTACACCTTTGTTCATATGAATTATATTTGTTGGTTTTAATGTACATATAATACAAGTACTTATGACTGTAAGTTTCTAAGATCTGCTTTAGCTGCATCCTACACATTTTATATGTTGGCTTTTAATTTTCACTTATTTAAAAATATATGTAGTTTCTTTTGTAATGTTTTTTCTTTTACCCTCACTGGATTGTTGTTTAATCTCCAAATATTTGGAAATTTTTTAGATATCTATTTGGCTATTCAATTCTAAATTAATTCAGTTACTGTCAGAGAAACAGACGGTAATCATTTTAAGTTTAATGAGACTTGTTTTATGACACACTGTTCTATATTAGTTAATAGTCTACATAAAGTGGGAAAGAATGTGTATTCTTCCATGAGCAGGTATTTGTTTCAAAAATGCCAGTCAGACTGAGTTGGATGATAGTGTTGTCTTTTCAGTGTCCTTACTGATTTGTCACCTACACATTCTATTCATCACTAAAAAAGGAGAAGTTGACATCTCTCACTGTAATTGTGAATTTATCTGTTTATCCCTTCATTTGTCACTTCAAAGTGTATTTAAAGCTGCTTAGTTCAGTGCAGGCCTGATTCAGAACTGTTTTGCCTGTTTTTCATTAGGAAATGGCTCTCTTTATCTGAGTAGCCTTTCTTCCCCTGAAGTCCCCTCTACCTGGTAATAGTCCCTTGAGCTTTCCTATTGCTGGCGTGTGCACTCTGCCTTCTTTCTCCAAGCCTATTTGGGCCTTTATTGTCGACATGTATTTCCTGGGAAGCACGTAACTGGGTGTGGCTTTGTTGTCTAGTCTGGCAATCTCTAACTTTTACGGGGATGTTCAAGCCGTTTACAGTGGAGGGGGTCGCGGGGTTGGTGTATCTCCAGCACCGAGCTCTCTGTCTTCTGTTTGTCCTGTTTCATCTTCCTCTGTCCATTAATTTGAGGAGTCTTGAGTGTCCCAATAATTGCCTTGTTGGCTTCTCAGCTGAGTCCCCTCCTGTGTAGTGGCCACTCTATGATTTGCACTTAATCACAGTACCCCACCTTCAAAGCTGCGCAGCACTCGGTCATCACCATGTGGGACATTTCAGCACCTTTCTCTGCCTTCCTCCGTGCTCTTGTGGCCACATGCTTTGCTTCTCCGTAGCTAGTTTTTCTTTAAGACATCAATTATGTCATTTTCAGCACTTTATATCGAGGTATAATTTATAAATCTATAAATCTTCTGGGGGCAAATGTCTTTTTCACATTATTTATCCATATTTAATTGAGTTGCTTTTATTATAAAATGATAAAAATTATTTATATGTTCCAGATATAAGTCCTTTATCAGAAATATATTTTGCAATTTTTTTTTCTCCCAGGCTGTAAGTTATCTTTCCAGTTTCTTGATAGCATTATTTGAAACACAAAAGGCTTTTATTTCATGAAGTCCAATTTATCAATCTTTAATGGCCTGTGTTTGGGGCCATATTAAGAAATATTTCCCAACCTAAAGTCCCTAAGGTTTATTCCTATGTTATCATCTAAGACTTTTACCATTTTTTCTGTTACATTTAAGTCTGGTATCTATTTTGAGTTTCTTTATTATGTATGGTGTGAGGCAGGGGCCCAGATTTCTTTTTATACATGAGTATATCCAGTTGCCCCAGAACCGTAGGCTGAAGACTTCTGTCATGATTAAAATGTCTGGGCCCCTTTGTCAAAAATCAATTGACCAAAAAGCATCAGGTTTATTTCCAGACTCTCAATTTTATTTCATTGATCAATATCCTTATACTACTAACTGGTTTTCTGGATCATGATAATGCTGTAGTAAGTTTTGATGTTGAGGATTTTTAGTCTTCCAACTTTGTTCTTTTTTCTAAGATTATTTTAACTACTCCAGGCCCCTTGCATTTCCAAATGAATTTTAGGTTCAGCTTGCCAATTTCTTTCTTTTTTATTAAAGGCAGTTGGATTGTATTGCATCTATAGATCAATGTGGGAACTGTTATCATCTTAACAATGTTAAGTCTTGTGATCCATGAACATGGAATGTGTTTCTACTCATTTAGATTTTTAATTTCTTTCAATGTTTCTATAGATAGATTGCCATTTTTAAGTCTTGTGTTTTTAAAAAATTCTATCCTTAACTATTTTGTTCTTCTTGATGCCATTATTTATAACTGAAGTTATTTTCTTAATTTGACTTTCAAATTATTTACTTAGTGTATAATAATGAAATGTAAATATTCCCGCCTCTTCTGTTTTCTGAACCACTTTGTGAATGATTCTGTTAATTATTTTTAAATGTCTGGTGGAATTCACCAACGAATCCATCTGACCTTTTGCTTTTCTTTGTCAGAAGATCTTAAAGTTAATGTCTCAATTTGTTTTAGGTCTTCTGAGATTCTTTATTCTTCCTGATTTCAGTAATCACGTCTTTCTGAGATTCTGTCCACTTCATCTAAGTCATCTACTTAGTTGGCCTGTAGTTGTTCATGGTATTCCTTTCATAATCCTTTTATTTCTCTAAGGTCAGTATGATGCCCCCAGTACGTTCCTGGTTCTAGTTCCTTGGTGCTCCCTCCTTCTCCTCTCTCTCCCTCCCTCCCTCCCTGCCTTTCTCCCACCCTCCCTTCCTCCTTCTTCCTGTCAGTCCAGCTGAAGGTCTGTCAATTTGGTTGATCTTTTGAAAGAGCCAGCTTTGGTTTCATGGATTTTTCTCTGTGCTTTCCCTTATTCCCACTCTGATCTTTACTATTCCCCTATGTATTCCTCTTCTCAGGATGCTGTGACATCGGGCCACACTAGGTGGCTTGAACAGCAAAAATGGATTTCTCGCAGTTCTGGAGGCTGGAAGTCTATTTGGGTTCTCGTCACAGCTTGTAGATGACGACCTTCCTGTTAGGTCCTACCCGGCTCTCCTTGGTACTCACTTGCAGAGTGAGCTCTCTGATGTCTCTTCTTAAAAAGACACAATCCTGCTGAATCCGTGCCCCCCACCCCCCCCCCCCAGGACCTCGTGGAACCACAATCACTTCCTAGTGGCCCATCTCCAATCAGCCACGGGGGTTAGGGCTCCAGTCTAAGAACTGAGGGGGCAGAAACACCCAGGCCACCCTGCCTTCCTCCAGCTCATTTTGGGGTTACTTTCTTTTCTTTTTAAATATTCTGTGGTGGAAGGTTGGGTGATTGGTTGAAATCATTTTCTTCTTTGATACAGGCATTACCAGTGATAACTTTCCCATTAGTTTTGCCCATTTGTAGTCTAAAGAAAAAAATCAAAAACCAAGAAGGAAGGTATCTTTTATTTGCCCACATATTTACCATTTGGGGAGCTCCTCATTCCTTTGTGTATCGGTTTTCATCTGGTAACATTTTCTTTTGGCTTGAGGAGTTTCCTTTAATACACCTTGTCGTATCAGTTTGCCAGCAATAAATTCTCCCAGGTTTTCTTTTCTTTTTCTTTTTTTGGTCTAAAAATGTCTTTCTCTTCAACTTTGAAGAATACATTTGCTGAATATAGAATTTTAGGTTGAATTTCTTTTCCTTTTATCAATTTAAAGAGTTTCATTGTCTTCTAGATTGTAGTCTTTTTGATGAGAAATCAGTGGTAATTCTTATTTTTGTCTTTTTTTGTTCTCTGCCTAATTGAAAGATTTCCTCTTTGCTGCTAGTTTTCAGCAATTTGATTATATTTCTCAGTATTCTTTTCTTTGTATTTCTTTTGTTTTGTGTTTAGGTTCACTGAGCATCTAGGATCTCTGACTTTATTGTTTTCATCAAATTTGGAAAAACCTTGACCATTATCTCTTCAAAATGTTTTTGCTTTGGCAGCAAAGTCTGGGCTCCAATTGTATGTATGCTAGATGACTGCATATGGTTCCGCAGTTCATTAGGGCTCTTCCACCCCACGCCCCTCTTTGGTTTCTCTTTCTTTGAGCAGTCATTATTGCTTCACGTTCAAGGGGCTGATCCTTTTCTTATACTGTGTCACACCTGCTATCAAGTCCATTGTGGCAGCCAGATTCCAGGACCCTACAGTGTCATCTGACTCCTGGTGTTCATCCCCTGGTATAATCTCAGCCTGCTAACTGTGGGCACATTGGTGACTTGCTTCTAGCCATTAGGACACATCAAAGAAAACAAGATGTCACTTTGATAATTAGATTACAAAAAACTGTGACTTCTATCTTGCTAGCAAGCTCTGTGGTATTTTTGGCTGGCACACTTGGATAAACAAGCTGCTATTTAGGAGAGGTCCGTGTAACAGGGTAGTGGAGGTGGCCTGTGGCTATTAGCCATCTAAGAACAAAGTCCTGGTCCAACATCTGGTAAGGAACAGAATTCTTACAACAAACAAGAAAGCTCAGAAGTAGGTCCTCCTCATTTGGGCCTCTGGATGAGACCTCGGCTCTAGCTGACACCTTGATTCCAGCTTCGTGAAAGGCCCTGGTGAAGAAGCTGCTGCTGAGCCCTGCCTGGATTCTGACGTTCAAAAACTGAGATAAGGCATGTGAATTCTTTCAGGCTGCTCTGTGTGTGGTGATTGGTCATATATCAATAGATAACAGATTTTCTTGTTTTCCAGCTCTGAAATTCTAATTGGCCCTTACCGCACTTCTCACTTTGTTCATCCATTTCCTCTAAATAATTGAGCGTATTTATAGATTATATACTGAGGATATTTATATTGGCTGCTTTAAACTCCTTGTCTTTGAATTTCATTTCTGTATTATTTAGGCTCCATTTCTACTGACTGATTTTTCTCCTGTATATAGGTCATATTTTCATGTTTCTTTCATGTTTAATAACTTTATATTGAGTGCTGAGCATTGTGAATAATATATTGTTGAGTGTGGATTTTGTTATTTTACTTTAAAGGATGTTGAATTTTGTCTTGTCAGGCACCTTCCTTTCTGCAGACCGGCTTGCTCATTGGGAGGGTTGCTGGGGTGTTCCGACAGGGTGGGTCTAAAGCAGTTCTCACTCCAGGGAGAGTTTAGCCCTGTGATTGAGGGCTGATCCTTCTGGAGCCTCTACTAAGTACCCAGGTATTTATTAACGTCTCTTCCCATAGGCTAGTCTGAACTCGAACATCTCGCAGTTCTGTGTGAGCTCTGAGAATTAGCTCCAGGGTTGTTCTTGACCAACCCTGTGGAGTTCCACCTAAGGCTTGTGCAGCTTAGTATCTAGCCACAGACCCCAGGGTCCCGCTTTCTCTGCTTATCTCTCCTCCTGACCCTCCCCGCAGTCTGCCCTGCCTGACCCCATTCCCCACCTCCTCAGCTCCCTGGCCTCCCTGCCCTGCCTGCCCACCCACACCCACACTGCTGCATGGAAAGTGCCTCTGGCTGCAAAGCCAGCAGTGCCTGTCCCTGCTTGGGTCTCGCAGTGCTGTGCGGCCTGTTGCCCAGCCTCTGGCCCAGCTGCTCCACAGATCCTGTCAAGTGCTCCTGCTGCTTTGGGAGGGACTGCCTGCTCACCAGGGTTCCTGGACCACAGGTCCCTGGGCACTTGGGAGGTGCACAGAGGGATGGGATTCGCAGGTGGCTCCCTCCTTAGGTTCTTAAACTTGCTGCCGTGTCTCAGCTGGCTCCTGGTCTGCAGGGGAGGGGCAGGGGAAACCCACATCAGAAGTGCTCGCCAGCTGCATCTGCCTCTGAGATCCCAGATCTTCATTAGTAGCTCTCATGACAACTGATCCATGTGCCTTCCCCGCAAACGACTTGTAGTGCATGACCAGAATCCTCCAGCAAGCCCTGCGGTCTACCATGGAGCTATGTGTTCCGCAGGGCGCGGGAGATCTGTCACATGCAGTAGTGAGGCTTCTGAATGACACATTGGTCCGATGGTGGGCCTGCATATTTGAATTGGGGTGGTCCCAGGAAGTCCTGTGTGTTGCAGGCATCTGGCTAAGGGCCCTCTGTCCCCTGATAGAGGCCCAACCCCTTGGGGGTCTCCCATCTGGCGGACATGCAGACAATTACCCAGGAAGCTCCTGAAGAGTACAGAAGACTGCCCCACCCAGACCTCCCGAGAAAGCCGGGCACCCTGCTACGACACCAGCACAGCCAGGACCTGTCCTCTCCCATCTTACCAAGCCGAAGAACTCACAGACGTGAAAGCTAAGAGTGCACCGAAATGCCAGTGCCCCGGAGCCACCCACAGGCGGTCCCAGGGGACGGGAGGGTGAGTGTGCTCAAAGAGGCCAGACTGAGTTCTCTGAGCCACTCCACAGGCAAGGCGCTCTGGCCCACCTGCTGCTCCCC
This sequence comes from Marmota monax, assembly GCF_021218885.2. Lineage (NCBI taxonomy): Eukaryota > Metazoa > Chordata > Mammalia > Rodentia > Sciuridae > Marmota > Marmota monax. The sequence goes on from NW_026694750.1 coordinate 4,205,623, forward strand.
CACCCTTCCACTTCACAGATGAGGAAACCATCACCCAGGGGCACAGGTAGCAGCTCGGTGCCTCCTGGCCGGGTGGAGGCCCCATGAGAACTTCCCACTACCCCGACCAGAGCACTGGGACGATCCTGCCGGAGGCTTCTAGTGACCCTTGGAGCCAAATCCAAACACTGTGTCTCAGCTGAGCCCTGTGGCCCTGGCACCTGGCCTCCAGCCACACCTCACTCCACCCTCCCTGTGCACCGCTCTCCAGGCCCAGTTCCTCCTGTCAGTGCCCAGCTCAGGTGCTCCTGGCCTTCGGGTGACATGCTGTGCCATCCCCTGGGAGCACCTGCCTGCTCTTCTTTGCCAGGACCCTTCCCCTCAAGTCAGAGGCCGCATGTCCCTGCCTCCTCTAGACCTACTGGGCCTCTAGGCCATGCCAGTGCCTGGGCCTGAGCCCAGGTGTTGGGTGCTACCCTCAGTCTCCTCCCAGGCTCCCAGGGGCCTGCTGCTTAACTCCATCCTGTCTGTCCCCCACAAAGTCCATCACAAAGTCCACTGAGTTGGGATTCCAGGGAGAGAACACGTCTGGTGTGCTTGTCACTGAATTTCAGTGCCTGGCAAAGCCCTGACAGAGTGGCCTCGTGATCATGTCTCTTGAATGACAGACAGAGGAATTAAACCACTGGTCATCAACCGAGCAGTGATGGAAATCTTAGTCTCGAATCTCCTGAGTGTTAGGAGGGCAAAGCTTCAGGGTCACGGGCTTTGCCTGGGTGAACCCCATGGGGGCGCACCCAGCCAGGAGCCCACAGTCCGCGGTGTGCACTGGATTACCACCTGTCAGACAGCCTCGTACGAGGCCAGGCCCAGGCTGCCCACAGCCGGAGCCAGCTCATGCGCCCTACTGGGCGTCCCCCTCGGGCAGGCCTGTTCTCCTGCCCTGCTGCTAGATCTGCCAGAGCCATGCAGAAGTCTGGATTTGCCAGTTTCCCCGTGGAAAGAGCCGGGAGCGGGGCTCCTCCAGCCATGGGCAGAGGCTTTCATGTTTAAGCTAGAAGCAGGAGCCAAGCGCCATCGAGGGAGAAGAGCTCAATTTTCCTACATCATGCTGTTCTCCTGGGTGCCCTTCAAACCTCTAACCAAACCATCAAGCCGGACCTGCCCTTTCCACTGCGGCACATCCTAAGTTTCTGATTATAAGTCAGAGCCTGACGCGGGGCTGGGAGCACATCACAGTCGGAGTCTAAATCACGGTGTGCTTAAGAGCCGTCGAGGCCTCCAGCCTCCTTGCCCACCGACTGCAGTCCCAGCAGATGACACGGCCACATTCACAGCAGTAGTTGGCAACAAGAAAGTAAAAATTAAAAATTAGGGAAAAAGGCAAAGCCTATTTTAATACATATTTTATTTAGCCAATATGTTTAAAGTATGATTTCAACATGTAATAAAAATATTCATGGGTTAGTCATTATTATTATTTTTTTTAACATTAAGTTTTGGTAACAGTGTGAATTCTACACTTGTAACATGTCACGATTGTGCTCGGTAGCAGCATTTGGTTCCTGGCTACTGGTTTAGGGGGCACAGGAAAAGCCCAGCAGCTAACTGTAACCCATGAGTCAGGGGCACTGCACACCTCACCACACAGCCTGCCTGAGAAAAGCCAGAAAAGAGGCCTGGGAGACCCTGCCTCCTTCCTTGAAGCCCCCTCCCCAGCTCGGAGGTACCGGAGTCAGCACTGGAAGGGGGCCTGCAGCTCTGGGCTACTGGATTAATTCACTCGTATTTATTTGACTTTTTATAAACAAAAGGTGAATGTGAGACATTCCATTCATCATGAGGAAAGGGCAGCTCTCCTAAGGGGATCCGTCTGACGCTCTTTCTGTAAATAAATAACAAGGTGACTGCAGGAAAGGAAAACCGGGCTGAACTGAAATCTGGGATTCTTTCCCCCTTTTCCATCCATAAGCCAAAATATTGCTAAGGCTTTTTATAAACAAAGATAATGAGTTGTATAATTTATGTAAATTAACTAATGCTGCTGCATTTTCTAGAAGTAACATAAACTGCATTATTTATTTGATGTGCTTTTTGGAGTAAAAAATAATTATAATTGGATATTATATCTAACAGGTTTCTCCCATTGTTTTCTTATTAGTGCTTGTGGTTTGGAATATCAAGCACAGAATCGCTGAGTGTGCGACACCAGGGTGGCCTTCATTTTGCACGCTTGAAAATGAGGATGATCTTTTTAAAAGACAGGGGTCTGAGCAGGGTCCTTCCCCACACCTTCTGCACCCGAGGGACACTGCATGTGCAGGCATGATGGACAGTGCCCATCTGGCAGGTGTGGTCCTGGTGTGGGGCCCAGGTGGCAGGCAGCTGTGGGACATACTGCCGTCATTTTTACTCCATCGTCCTGTCCTCACCACTCAAGGCAGGACCTGTGGCACAGCAGTGCTGGCCTTGCAGGTGATTGCTGTAAAGGGTGCCCTGGGCCCCAAGCACCAACCAAGTCAGAGTCCCCAGGGGACTTGTCTGTAGGGGGTGCTCAGCTCATCTACACCATCTGCAGCGAAGGCCCGGTCCTTCCGGGACCCTCCTGGAAGACAGCTAGAGCTGCAGTGGAAGGGTGCCAGGCTGGGTCCCCAGCTCCTCTGCTCCTGGCTCCCAGCATTAACCCACACTTCCTCTCGCCTCTCAATCCAGAAATGAGCAACGCATAATCACACACTGAAATTCTTAATATTACCATATTAGCAGCATTAAAAATGCAAGGAAGGATAATTAAGCAAAATAAATTAAACAAGGATCTTGAAATACATAGTCTTGGAAACACTTCGGCTGCCTAAATGCTCACTGACATCTGTTGGCCTCCATCGCGCCCGCTCCCCTTCCTCACAGCCGAAGCACGGAATGCACTCAAACATCAGATGCAAATAAATTCTGATTCACAACCTTGTTTACGCAGCAAAAGATGGCCCTGGTGTGGAAGAAGGAACTCCACCGAAAACCCATCCATCTCCGGAGGAAAATCTTGTTGGGGAACAGAGGTGAGGCTGGGCCTCTGCCGCCCCGGCCCCTCCACCCAAAGAAATGAGGCTCATTCACTCCACACCAGGGGTAAGGAGAAAACAAACACAAACATCTCAGACCAAAAAGGAATGGAGGGTAATTTACTGAATTTATTTCATCTCATCTCCCTTAATCATGTAAAAACAAAACCCAAAAATGTTCTACATTCTGGTTTGTGTCCAACACAATGTGCAAACTAATTGAGTGTAAAAAGCGTGGCTCTGCATTATATCAGTTAAAGTAAGTGTAACAATTGCTCTTCCTACCCCCGAGCTCTGTTTCATTTCTGTTTTTGTTATAATTCAGTCCATTCACAATATGTCATTGCAAACACTATTTGCAAAAGAAAGTATAAAAAACAGATTCTTTATTTCTTAGTGCATTTATTTTCATTTCCCTTCTCAGCCTCTCCACATTTATACCGTGCTTCCATCTGGAGGGCTTAAAAAAAGTTATAGACGAAGTTGCTATACATAATGAAGCGCCTGCTCATCTGGTATTTAGCCTGAGAATTTTATTGCCAGGTGTTGTGAAAGGGAAAAAAAAAATACGGCCAAAATCCTGTGTTGCATCTCATTTCCAAACATTTCATATTGTGTCTGAAAGTATTCATTAATTTGAGAGAGAAGATGCTTCAATGCGGTTACTTAATCGCCTTCCAGGAAAAGGCAAATGTGACCAGCCCCGCGGTGGAACGAGGCTGCTGGCACCAGCACCAGGTGACACAGACCTCTGCTCCACACTCCCAGGGCACCGCAGCTCAGGTGTGCCCCCTCCAGATGTGCCAGACTGCAGGTGAGCCCTACTGTGCGAGGTGCTGGGGAGACAGGAGAGCAGGCGGCAAGCGGCAGGGAGATGAACGGGTGCTGCCCTCCACTCGAAGAGGAGGAGAAACGGAGGGATTTGATGAGAACAGAACCCCGGGGCGGAGAGGCAGCCCTGCTGGCTGCGAAGAGACCGAGGGAGCCTCATTATGCCCACCTTTAGGGGGAGGCTGTAATTTCAGACTCTTTCAACTATTTCACAGCAATTAAAGAATTAAAGGTCAGCAGCGAAACTCGCTTCCTTGTGGACTGATTAGCGTGTGGAAGGAAAGTCAAGCAGATTCTGTTGGTAAGAAATAACCGCCGAAGAGCTCAGGGCGTGCTCTTTGGGGAAACTGCACTGACACGGTGTTAGACTGAAGACTGGGCCCAATTCTGCGTATAGAAGCACGTGACAAGATGGGGGCAGGCAGGCACAGTATGGGCCAGAGCACTGCACCGTGGAGAAGGCCTGGGTAGCTTGTGGGTGCAAGGAATCCTGGGGAAGGGGGTGGGGTGTGGGAGTCCCTAGCTCTGCTTCCCGCCATGTCCTGTGGGAAAGACTGCAGCCCGCACCGTCCGCCTACAGCTTGGGAAATGAAAGGAAGTCGTGGAGTACTTGGAAGCCCAAACTGTCCAGGTGAACACCTTTGATGTCCCCCTGGGAGTGCCGTCTGTCCTCAGGTGCTGGGCTGCACGGCCACAGAGCCACAAGGCACTGCCCACTTCCACCTGGCTCATGGGATCTGTGAATGAGAGTGAGTCCAGAGCCCGGGAAGCCAAGCGTCCGACCTGCCATCCTCAGCCCTTACCCACTTGATGAGCTCCACTGCCCTTGGCCTCAGTGAGCATTGGTTCAGAGCAATCCTGCCCCAGGAACTGGCTGCACTTCCACTGGGTGCTGAGATCCAACACTCACTCACAGTGAGCCCCAAGAAGTTGAATTTTGTATGACATTTTAACAAAAGGGCCAGGGTGAATACACTACCCTGGTTTCAATGAGCATCTCCAGTGTGAAGACGGAGACCTCAGCAGAGCTTTTCAGCATGGGGGATGGGGAGCGTGGAGATTGAAGAACTATGAATGCAACGTACCAAGGAAGGCGTGAGGAGGTCATCCACGAGTGAGGACATGAGCAGCCAGGGGGAGGGGAGGCCCATGCCAGTCGATGTGGGATTTCTGCTTGCAGAGGTGCAGCATGAGGGCTCTGCACAGAGAAGGGACTGTCCACATGAGCGTTCCCTTCAGGGGGCTCCTCCAGAGGCCTGTCCCAAATCTAATAACAATCCACGTCCTCCTTCTGAAATGGCAAGCCCAATCTTTGGGTTCCTTCTCACACTACAGACAAGTGAATCATTAAACTGCAAACCAACAGAGGTTCAGTTTATCACACACCATCTAGAATATTTAATAAAATGAGTTCTAAATAATCAATTCGTGAAGAGTCAACATTTCTTATGCTTTTGTAATAAATGTCTGCCTCTTGCATCCATCAAAAAGCTGTACGTAAATCGCCCCTGCAGTTCCTCGTACTGTCATGTAAGCACTTAAACATGGACAAATAACATCTGCACCTCCCACAGTCACGATCCGAGGGGACTTAGCCACGTCCAAGTGGCTGGGCTCCTTTCAGCACTTCAAGCCTAGAGAGCAGGCAGGTCACCTTTCCTCTTCAGTGACATCCTAGTCCTTCAAGCCCCCCCCCCCCCAGCCCTGGGTCTCATGAGACCACACGCTGTTGGCTCAACTGCCCCCTGGACAGAGTGCATCACGGAGGCTGGCCGGGTGCTTCCATGATGCCGTGTGGCAGCACCCCTGCTTCCAGGGGAGACAGGACATTTCCAACTTCCACCCCAACCGCTCTTTGCAAAAGACTTTTTCAGACTGAGGACAACTTGGAGTGAAGCCAATAAGTCTATGCCATGTGGACATTTTGCCACTAAAAATAAAGGAAAAGAAGAAACCCCTCCCAGGTATATTGTGAATAAAAGAGTTAACTCAGCGGAAATATGAGCTGAGCATGAGTGGCACAACAGCGTCCCACTGTGAACCTGAGTGCTAGGACACTCTGGTGCCAGACTGAGATCCTTCCTGTGGAAGGCCTTGATGACGCCCCACAAGCCCTCCCAGCTCCCAAAGCACCCCCTCCTTCCAGAAACTGCTGCCATAACCTAAAACAGGGATGAGCAAACTACTTCCCTGGTCCAAATGTGGCCCACAGCCTGCCTTTGTAAATAAAGTTTTATTGGAACACAGCCACATCCATTCCTTGACTATCTTCAGTGGCTGCTTTCATATCACAATGGCAGAACTGAGTTATTGCAACAGACCATCCAGTCACCAGTCAGAAATACCTACTGTTTGGCCCTTTACAGAAAAAGTCCATTTATTCAAAATTCATTCATTCATTCAAAAATATTTAATGAGCACCAAATGTGTACCAAGTACCACACCAAGCACTAGCCTTGGCAGTGAAGGGACAGTCAGGGTCCTATCCAGAGCAGCTAAGAGTACACAGACAGGGCTATTTCCCTGGACAACGGAAGGTTGGGGGACTGTCCAGTCATTTCTAGTTGGTGTGTTCTGCTTTTGGGCACCTGCTATTCTCCATCCACCATGGCTAAGGGCAGAATGAGGAATGACAGGCTCAAGCCATATAACCAGGGATTAAGCCATATAATCAGGAATTAAATACTAACCTTTAAATTTTTCCTTTAGGTGTTTTTCACAAACTAAGATAAACAAAATTTAGCCTGGAAGGTGGTTAGACACCCCCTGCCCCCAGGCGGGACCCTACCAGTGGCAAGAGGATGACATGAGTCCGTACTTCCAAACGCAGGCGCACATGGGCCTGCCTAATTCAAAGAGCAGGCTGGCGGGGACCCAGACGGAGGGGCATGCTGCAGTCCAACAGGCCCCTGGGAGAAGCTGATCCTGCTGACCCTGGGCGCCAAGGAGCACCGTGGCCGCTGCCTTTCTGTGCCGTCTGGGGTGTTGCAGAAGCGGGACACCAGCCTTACGTAACAGGAAGCAGGGCATTCCCTGAGGGGGAATTAAGAAATATAAAGAGGAGACGGAAGGTCTTTTGCCCATCCAAGCTCAAGGAGCAAGAGGTGTTCCTTCATGAAATCCTCGCTGTCTACAACAGTTCTACCCTTGCATCAGGGGAGGGCAGACATGGGAAGCTCAGCTGCCAGAAACCCAAGCCACCCAGAGCAGAAAACCTGAGACCGAGGCACTGGCTCCCAAAGCAGCCTGGCCAGAGCACTGTGGCTTGTTGTCCCCTCTTTAATTTGCTCATTCTCTGCTCCACTCCCATGGGTAGCCAAAGTTCTTATCTGCTCCTCTACCTCCATGGGGGGGGGGGCAGTGTGGGAACCACCCAGATTGAGTGATGTGGCCTAATTAGTTTGCACATCCTTCCCCTTCCCTCTGCTGGTGACTAACCCATGTCAACTCAAGTGCATCCAGTGTGACTCCCCGGGAGCCAGTCCGGAGATTTGTATCAAAGCAGCGTAGGTGCCTCACAGGCACAAGCCACAGTGGCAGGTGGCAGGAGGGAATTTCCCTAGCAATACAGGGGACTGAAAGATAGAGAAGATCGATATTTTACGACTCAGTCAAGCGAAGGCCAGAGATATTCTTTACCCAGCACAAACAACCCCATCTGGTCATTTACCAAGGGGAAGAACATATATCATGGTTTTAAAATGCACACCTGCTCTGGCTGAGGCCAGAAATGCACGTGGGGTGCTGACAGTGCCTCTACCCTGCAGGTCAGGGTCCAGCAGAGTGGCCTGGGCCAGTCTGACCATGGCCTTCAAGGACCTAAGTCATCACTGGACATGATAACATTTCCATCTGGGCCCTTGTGGGCCACACTGCAGTGATGGCAAGGGCCGCCAGGGTGACTGAGCCCAGCATTCCAGGCTCTACCTCGGCCAGGGAGCTCCGGCTCACTCAGGCTCTCAAGTCCAGTTTAAAAAGGATGTTACAAAATATGTCCCCACTGTCGTCTACCGGGGACAGGAGGAAGGCAGAGTCCTGCCTCCTTCAGGGTCCCTGGCACGTCTTCCTTACAAGCTCCTCTCCCAGCAGGCTGGCAGGAGCTACACTCTGAAGCTACACCCAGGCCTGTGCTTGGGTCCCGTGCCTTGGTATTTGAGAGGCAAATTTGAGAGGGACTCATTTTTCAGAGGGAGCAAAAGGGCCCCACCCTGGCGGCACATGGGTCCCCTGACAGTGGCCCGAGTCCTCCCTGACACTGAGATAAGCCTGTGTACTCCTCAGGTCTTCCTGAGACCAGCACCAGCGCACACACAGTCACTGTCACACAAGCCTGACCTGGAAGTGTGACCCCTACAGCTTCAGAACAGTGGAACAGGAAGTTCTTGCCAGAAGCCAGCAGCTCTGTCACCCCAAGCAAAGCTCACGTGGGAATATAAAAGTCCCCAAAGGACTTGCATCAAATCACAGCTAAGGTTGGCAGTGAGTTATGCAGGATGTCCATGGTTGGGGACCAGCTCCTGAGGACGAAAGTGCACAGCCAGGGGTGGCTGGGTCTCATGGCAGTCCCTGGATAGAATGCGGACGGGCGCGGCACGAGCAGATGTCTTACGGGTCGCCACCCATGCTGGCACTGCAGGGTTGCCCTCCGGCATGGCGTGGGCTCACTCTTTACTGGAAGAGACTTAGGAGCGATGGGATTCAAGGCTGTTTTGCCTTCTGAGTGGAGATGTGAATGACTTAATTCATGGGCACATTTAGAACCTGAGGGATAACTCACTGCCTTAATTTTCTAATTAAAATATCTCTAGATGTTTGAAAATATAGAATTTTTAAGATGAGGCAAGCCCACCTGATCCGGGTACTGTCAGTACTGAGTGGGACAATGGACATAAAAGGACACGCAAGACAGGTGTCGGTGAAGTCCGTACTCAGTGCCATCCTCGCTGCTGCTGTCACCTGGCTGTTGCGAGCCAAGAGGGGCCTTGAGAGGGTGCCACTGGCTGGCTATGCCACCTCCAAGTGCCTTTGTTGGAGGCTAAGCCCAGTGGGACGGCTGGGGAGGTGGGACCTTTAGGTGATGGGCTCATGAGTTCACCTGGGATTAGTGTCCTTATGAAGGAGCCGAAGAGGCTGTCCCCCCCACCCCGCGCTGTGTTCCTCTGAAGCACATTCTCAGACTGTCAGCCTCTCCCACCCCCAGGGCTGTGAGAAGAATGTGTGTTGTGGACCCCAGTGACACGGGCAAACTACGAGAGCACCTTCCCACCAGGCCTGGTGAACAGCATGGAATGTGACCAGAAAGGGCCACTTTGTCACCTAGAAACATGGCTAGCTTAATTCCATTTATTAGCTAAAATTTTAATTATATGAATGGGTGGGACATGTCACCAGGGACGCTCAGTAACTAGAAGTTAGAGGAAAGGTTATGGATTTGAACTCCTGATTGAATCCTACCAAAGCACAACCAGGTAACAGGAAATTTTTAACTTGTTAGCATATTAGCAGAAAGCTACACAAAAATTAAGATCACCAAAAGCCAGTGGAGACACGGGGGATGCTCCGAGGGTCCACTGGACAGATGGGCTCCTCCACTGGAGACGTCAGAAGACAAAGACACCTAACCACCACACTCAAAGTCAGGAAGGAGAAGACCTGGGCCCAGGCCCAGGTGAGCAGCCAGTGGGAGTGAGGTGTGGGTAGTGACTGACGTGAGGCGTAGGTGAGGTGCAGGCCAGGTGGCGACCATGGGGCTCTTGGAGGTTCCGCAGACCGCACTGCTCAGAGCAAGGCTCTGGGTCCCAGAGCAGAGCCTGCCCTCAGGGAGGGGCAAAAGCAAGGCTCTGGGACACTCTAACACCTTCTTTAGGGAGCTGTCATTTTAACAACTGCCAAGTTCCCGTGGGTTTTCAGGGTGACACTGTCTTATCTTCCTCTTTTCAGCCCGTTCTGCGCAGCTTACCCACTACCTCCACACCGGATCCAGACTTTCTCAACCTGGAAGATACCAACCAAATATTCAACCTGTCTACTACACGGACGCACTGAGGTCCCGTCAGAGCGAGCTCTTTCATCACAAGGTGCAGACACAGTGCTAACCACATCTAGGGGAAGAAACAGCTGCCTTGGCTGGAGAAAATCGGAGCAGGACCCTGGAAGAGCCGGAAGTCATGAGGCTAAGGCACCTGGACCTCGACATGGGGAGAAACACTGAGGCTCACAGTGAGCCGCAGGGACACGAGGGAGACAAACCAGCCACGGACAGATACCTAGTCCTTTGCAAAAAAGTAAAAATGGTATCTCCACGTGAAAAGCACGTCGGCTTGCAGGCCCTAGCCCCGTGAGCCTCTGCGCTCAGTCGTTTCATTAGCCAATCTACCTCCTCCTTATCTGTTCACTGCTGTTTACCAAACTTGATTTGGGCACCATACATGTTTGTGGCTGGCTATTTAAAACATTTCCCATCAGCTGCAAGCAAGACGCCTATTTATCTTATGGCTGCAAGCAGAGCTGAAATGATCTGGCATCGCCACGAGGCGGACAGTTATTTCATGCCCTGTTAATTCCTAATGCAGTAACTACAATATCATTCCTACTTTTAAAAAGAGGTGCTTTTTGTTGTTGTTAATATGTGGCCTAAGTGCCCAAATAAAGAACACCATCCTAATGAGCCCGAGTCCCCAAACCTAACCTTGCTACCCCGCTGCTGCACTAATGCCGGGCGTCCAGCGAGGAGGCATTGGTGGAGAGGAAGAAGCAAACCCTCCTTCACTTTAGGCTGCACAGACAGATCAGCAAGACTCAACTTTCTCTTCACGTCTGAGAGTTAGTCAGAATGATGGGCTGGCGTTTCCACCCAAAGATGGTCCCGGCCAGGGCGTTCCTTCCATGGCAGAACTGGCCGGGTGGGTAGAAGGTAGGTCTTGGACAGGCTCCAACAGCATCAATCCCAGGACCACCCACAGGCCCCAAAGGAAGGCTGCCCGCAGCTAGGCACACCTGGAGAGCAGAGCAGAGAAGACCCCAACCCAGGAGGCAGATATCTAGCCGGCAGAGGGCTGGGAGGAACACTGACACTGTCACTATTCTGGCCACCTGTGGCTTAAAGTCACATGAGCTATTCCTCATAGACTGTCATTGCCCACTGATATCTCCCATCTCTGCCCTGTCACCTGGATGGACCCTGCCGTGTCCCTCCTCTGTGTCTGTCATGTCTTCAGGCCAAGCCTGCCTCGGGTGCCCCCCCTACGGACTTCACATGTGCCTCCCAGCACAGCCTCCGAACCCTGAATTCAAGGGCACACTGGGCTTTCTGTCTCCCCATGAGATCGGGGACCCTGTACTCTCCGTCCCTGTCACAATCTGGTGGGTAGAAAGCCTCCAGCGACCGGCTGATGAATGGAGGGTTTGTGCCAAATAAATGTGGGCCGACTGGGCCTGAAAATCAACCCATATCACCCAGGTGCCGGAAGCCTCTGGTCTAAGGGCAGAGCATGAGCTTCAGAGCCAGGCGGACCCAGGGCCAGTCCCAGCTCTGCCACTGACTTGTGGCATAATGTGGTGCGAGAGAAGCCCTCTCTGAGTCTCAATCTCTTTGTCTATAAAATGGTATAATAATATGTACTTTGCATGGACTTTTTACAAGGATGGATGAGATGGTATGCCTTGTACACGGCCTGTGACTGTCCCTGTGTAAGCCCATGCCCATGACTGTCCCCAAGGGTGGTGGCTCCTGTCTGTTGTGGGGACCCAGTAGGAGTGGGGAGCCAAGAGCTGTCCTGGCTTCTGAGATACCCTGGCACTCTGAGGTGGGAGGGGTAAACACCAGACAGGGCAGTGGGGCCAGCATCTGGGCCAGAGAAAAGTACAGGGAGCCTGGAAGGGACTTCCCATGATCAGCCTCCTCGTAGCTGACCTCACCCGGCACAGACACCTGCCGTGCTGGTCCTGAAGGCATGACAGTGCTTCAGAGAGGCTCTTTGCTCTCAGGGGGCCTGCCTACCTCCGCTGTCCCTCCCCTGGGTGGCTCCAGGTGGACAGGCAGGGATCTGCAGGGAGCGAGGCCCACTTCAGACCTGCTAAGATTTCATCTCATGAAGCTGCATCGCAGCCACCTTTCTCTCCTCCCTGCCAACCTTTGTCATCCTGGAACCTTATCGAGCTAGCTTCTCCTCGGCACACAGACACGGCGAGTAATCATGGCCCTAACAGCTCGTCAGCTTCAAACGCGCTGCCCCCATCCTGTGCCTGACGGAGAAAATCAATGTGGAGCCGGCCTCTGAGAACAAAGGAAGCTGACGCAGAGCCCAGGCAGGGCTGGAGGTCCTCCTGGCCTGGGGCAAGGCTTAGGCGGTGATGTGGCAAATGGCAGATCTAAATATCTTCATCCGCCCCTGAACTGAGGGAACTGCGTGGGTGGTAGGCACCCCAGCTCCAGACCCTATGCCAGACCTTCTGCCCCCTCCAGCCGAAGGCAGGGGGAGGCATCGTCTGTGGCATGATGGAGGTACTAGTTAGTACTAGTTACTGCCTGATTAAATCCACTGAGGGAGGAAATGGGGTCCCAACTGGGAGGGACCCAGCCCTGTGAGGCGCAAAGCCCATGTCTCTCCCCGTTGTAATTTCTCAGATGGAAAATGCTGCCCGCTGGGCTCTGCGACTCTGGACAGAGGAGAGCTACTCAGGAGCACTGCCAGTCAAGGCTGATCACCTGGAAGTCCTTCTCCAGGGATGTTTGAAGACCCACACCCACCTACAGCATTCACTGCAGAACCTCCCACTAGTAAAAGAGGGTGCCCATCCCCCACTAATAACTGAGAAAAACTCAGATTCACATTGGACAGGGTACCATCTTTCATCCATTAGTGTGAAAGAGGGTGAGGGGGAAATAGTCTTTCCCAGTGCCTGTGGGCATGTAATTAGTACAGTCACTTAGGAGCAATTTGGCTCTCTCCAGCAAAACAGAAAACCCCCGTACCTCACAACTCAGCAATCCCTGAACCCAGCTACATGTGTGCACCAGAGACATGCGCATGAGTGTCTGCGGAACATTGCGAGTGATACTGAAGATCTGGGAGGCATTTAAAAGCCCACAATAGGGGACAGCTCAAGGATTCACCCTTTGCGATGCCACAGAGCCATTAAACAGGATGAAAGGGCCGCAGCTCAGCCCACACTCTCTAGGGAAAGGTGAGCGACACAGTGTCACGAGAGCGACACAGATGCAGGCCCTCCACCCACTCCAGGAGCTCACTGCCCTCCCGCCTCTCCCAGAAGCATCTCTGGTCACTGCAGCCCACCCCAGACTCCCAGGACACTGATCCTAGAATCTCTGCACTTATCAGCACTATGAGTGGCCTTTGTATACAGACATGGCTGTGTCCTTGAACTGACCATGAGGACAGAGATCAGGGTGTCTGATTTTTCCACAGACCACACACAGTCTTGCCAAAGTAGGTGCATGGTGGGTATTTGTTGGTGGCCCAGTGAGTCAATTCCCTGAGCTTGGAGGAAAGGCAGCCTCACATGTGGCCATAGGTGGCCTGGAGACAAAGCTCCTGTGTCACTTGCCAAGGCCTCTCCCAAACCCACTGCCTGCATGGTTCCCTTCCTCCACATTGTGCGGGGCACGCTGCAGTCGGCGAGTGTGAGACCACAAATAACTCCAAACGTAAATATGGCCTAAAAATAGCCATAAATCATTGTGATTCCATCCGGTGACAATTCTAATTTATAACACTAGGGAGGAAAATGAACACTGTGGCTTTTTCCCTGGGCTGCCAAGGAGGAGGTCCACCTGCTGTTACTTACACCTAGAAGCTCCTGATTCACGTATTACTAAAGATGAAATATGCAGAGGCCTCCGGGCACAGGGCTGTTCGCCTGGTTTTGTGTGGATTCTGCAGGCCTGTGGGGCCCCACGTGAGCAGACCCTCCCTCCTGGGCCCGCTTTCCCTCACCTTCTACCTGCTCTTCCATGGTGGGAGATCCTGGTCCTCCCTGAAGACCAAATCCCCCTCACTCTGCCCCCTGCAACAATGGCTAATATCTGTGTACGGTCACCAGTCACAGTCCTAGAGGAGGGTCTGGAGCAGCATGTTTGGGTAATCTGCATTTTAATGTTCCATGCAGTCAATTAAATCATGCTGTGCAGACACCAAGCACAGGAGAGTTCAGGGAGCTGGGATTGCTCGGATTGGGACTTCTCTTTGTTCATCCTCATAAAGCATTGTTATCGGGTGTAAAAAAAAAAACCGTATACACATAAAACAAAAGTCATCTCTCTGGGGAGAGGGTAATAAAAGCCATTTGATGCTATTTTTAGCAGTCATCAAAGCACATGATTAACACAGGAAAAAAAGCATAATGACAAAGTGCATCACAAAAACCACCAGTGTGGACGGGTGACCCATGGGACCCGAGAGTCCTTGCTACCTCACCAGGGTGGCATGCTAGAGACTCAACACTCCAACAGACAGGACGCCTATCTCCTGCATTTGAAGATAGTTTGAAATACCAGGTAGATCACAAATCAGCTTCTCAGCTCCTGGCCGCGGGCAGCACTTGCACAGCGCTGGGGAAGTCTCTTGGCAGGACAGGCAAGAAATGCAGAGAAGCGGGTGCTGGCTGACTGGCAGGCCCACGCCCTCTCCCTCCACTGCTGGCACACCTGGCTTGGGCCCTCAAGTGCCCAACATCAGGAGTGAGGGGATTCCTCCAGGGCCGCCCGCGGCTGAGAACCAGAACAACAGCAAGAAACTCAGGCTGCATCCAGGGGCCAAACCCAAGTTGCCCAAGATGCCCAGACATTTCTGCCATGCCATCTCCACCACAGCCCAGCAAGAATCACACACACTTGTGATCCCATCTAATTATCTTTAACCTCTACCAGATGAAACACCCAGAGGGAGATAGAAGGTTTGTCGGTAGAGGGACGCAAAGCCCTGCTCTGGGGGAAGGGGTGCCTCAAGAGGGAGGTTCCGTGGGCTGCTTCCCCTCTTCCCTGACACCTGCAAACTCCCAGCGCACCCAGAGGCTCCTCCGTGGTAATTCCATACACCATTCTGCAGGTACCTTGCAGACCCCCATCTACACACCATTGACTCCCTAGAGAGCGGAATGCTCCAGTCACACCACGACTCACTGAAAACTTGAATGGAGGCAGAGAAACAAAAGCAAACCCCGGGGTCTTGGCCAACCGAGATTCTTTCAACAGAGGTGGCTGGCATCGAATCACTCTCAGCAATTCCATTCTCCAATGTAGCCCGGAAATGACATTTGGGGACAGGAGAGCCTTTCTGCTCTTTACCTCCACTCCCTGGACCTTGAGTTTCATGTGGTCCTCTCGGGTCGTTTTCCCATCCTTCCTCTTTTTCCAGCAATACCCATCTTTCCTGTACTTGACTTTCTTCCTGTTGTAGAGTATCATTGAGCCATTCTGTGGTCTGCAAACAACAAATGGTTAAGTTACCAAGAGAACCAAGTAGAAGGCAAATTTATGAAGAAAGATATTGTAGACCAGTAAAAGTCTCTACAGAAAAGCAATATTCCACATTTGCTGGAACATAATTTTTCACCTTTTATTGTAGCTCCCTGGATTAACCGTGTTTTATGGCCAGCCAAAATTTGCTTGTGGATTTGGTACCTAATGAATTAAATGTGTCAATGATAGGCTTAAAAAAATCCCCTTAGTAATATCCACAAACTAATCAGGATGTACGATGTGGGGGCCTGGGCTGTGCACTGAAAAGGAGGCAACCGGAGGGAGAGAGCAAGGAGAGCCGGGTGTCGTGCAGCCTGCAATATCTTATCTCCTGTAGAAGGATTTTCTACACATCTTTTAATCCATCACCCAGCATTAGGAAATAAATAAGTTTAACGCAGGCGCTAGATGACTATGTTAAGAAGGGACCAATGGCAGAGCAAGTTGCCGAGGCCAAGCTCTTGACTCATTGCCTGCGTGTAGATTACTGCTAGATACGGACTAGCGACCCAGGCTTCCTTCCTGAGCAAGCCAAGGCCCTGATTCGTGCCCCCTGGGGCTTCAGCTGTCAGTAATGCCAGGTGAACTCACCTACGCAGCCCATGGCCACAGTATCTTGGGAAAATAGTCGTCCCCTTGCTAAACGCTAAGAGTACGGTGGCCATTCTGTGACCTTTAAAAAGAACAAACCAAAGGAACCTTGAATTTTCTAAAAAATAAAGCCTGTGCTGGCTGCGGAGGGCAGAGGATCGTTATGTGCATATCTGCTGCTGCAGCGGCCACGTATTGGGGCGGCAAACTCTAAGGCCCTTGGCAGTTAAGGGCCAGTGCTGTGGAAAGCCACTTCCAGAACAGGTGGAAGCAGGTGTGCACAGATCCAGCCTTGGGGCCAGAACACCCCCGCCGCAGGGCCAGCTCTGCGGCACCCTGAAGCTGAACGCCAGCCCTGGAATGTCAGACGGTTCTGCACACTGGCCAGCATTCCATCTCGCTCTCGGCAGGAAGAGAGCTCTTGTCACAAATAAGGCAGATGAAGTGGCTTAGTCGACGGCACTGGCTTATGTGTCTCTGCCACAGCCAGAGGTGAGGGTGAACACGCCAGCCATGCCCCTGCAGCAGGGCAAGCGCCTCCAGCCTCTTGCTTTCCTCCCTCCTTTGAACAATGACCATTTCACTAGCTATCAATGGCTTCACGGTCCACTGCCTAGAGGGGAAAATCCCGGCCAGGTGACTAGGGCTAATCGTTCCCACCCAGCCCGGCAGTGTGATGACTAAACAGCAATTCCCAGGAGATCACAGACCTGAGCAGCGACTCCCTGCACTCCATCCTCTCCCACAGGGTGCAGCTGGCTTGTGTCCCTGTGCTTCCCGCCCTAAGCCCAAACCGACTAAAAATCAGGAGGCAGTGCCATGGGCCTGTCACACAGGCCTGTTACAATGCCGGGACCTGACGGAATCTGTCTGCACTTATGAGTCTGCATGGAACACAGTACCATTCACTTCCATCTTGAATGGAAGGGGGCTCCTCTTCAGCCTGTTCTAGGCACACTGCAAGCCCCCATCCCCTGAAGACTCTCAAAGGCCCCCAAAGTCCAACTACTATGCTTAAGGCCACGGAACTAGTAGCACCTCAGGAAAAAGCTAAGGAAAGTGTTGGCTTCAACAGACGAAGCATGTGCCTTGTCCCCTCAAAGGAGGAGTGACAGCACCCATGGCAGAGTCCTGTAGGTGCCCCATCAAGAAGACCTACTGCTGTAGGAAACCCCACCCAGCCTCTGGGGACCAAGACCAGACGTGATGTGCTCCAGGCCTGCAGCTCCACTCCTGTCCCCTGCGCTCCTCAGGCTCAGGCTGCCTCAGGTTGTCCCGAGGTGTGAACGAGGCGGGCTGGGCCACAGGGGCCATCCCACAGCTGGAACCTTGGTAGCTACTCAGGCCAACTGTCCCCAAATTGTAATGGCCCACAGAGGGGGACTCCCCAGAACACTACCAGGTACACAGGTGAAGTCACAACTGCACCCCGCCTGCAGACCCATCTTTTTCTGGACACCCACTCTTTGGCCTCCAAGAATGGCCTGTCATCTGACCCTGTGAGACGGACAATCCACAGGGAATGTGTCTGGCTAAACAGCCCTGCTCAACGGACTCGTCATTTTAACCTGCAATGACGAGCACCCCGACAGGGTAGCCGCCCTTCTGGTGCTGTTAGAATTGCCCCTGCTCTGCGTGGCGGAAGGGCCCCTCCTTAGCGCCGGGTCCTGAGACAGAAACAGACGGGGCTGGGGAAGGGCCCAAGTGCCCTGTGAGGCTGCAGAAGGCCTCACAGGGAGCCAGAGCAGGCCAGAGGGGGCCGAGGGAGGAAGGAAGAGGGGAGGGCAGCTCTGGGAGGAACCAGGCAGGCTGGGCCACAGGGGCCGTCCTGAGGTCACACCTCAGAACAACCTGAGGCAGCCTGAGCCTGAGGAGCGCAGGGGACAGGAGTGGAGCTGCAGGCAGGGAGCAGGGCAGGGCTGTGTGGAGGCGGACTGGAGTTCTGCCACCCGATAATACCACCCTTTCTGGATACGGCCACTGACTGCAGCGCCCCAGGCGGGTCTGTGTCTGTCTGCGCCTGTATCTCTGGGTGTTTCTTCGCTGCGCGCCCACCCCAGGAGCAGGCATATATTCCCAGCCTGTAAGCAGCTCGGCACAGGTCAGCTTCCCCTCGCCGTGGCTGCTCTGGAGGCTCTAATGGCCTTGGGAGTAGCCCCCGGTAGGAAGCTCCAGCTGCCCACTGGGGACACTGGCTGGCGGTGGAGTGTACCCTCCTTTCCTCTTCACTCCCTCAGTCCCCAAACTGTAAACGACCTACTGGTGTTTTCTTGGGTCACCTTCGATAAACCTCTTGCCCACAAAGCCTCATCTCAAGGTGTCCTTCTGGGAGAAGCTGTGCCAAGGCTACAGCATGGCGCAGAGCAGAGGGACATCGAGGGAAAATGCAACAGCAGGAACCCTGTCCTAACGGGGCTGCTCGCCAAGTGACCTTTTATCCTACAGACAGCTGGCTCATGAAGCCAGCAGCACTCAGGACAATGGGCTGGAAGACCACAGGGTCAGCAGAGCCTACCACAAACCCTAGCGGTGAAGACACAGGCCCAAAACAAAGACAGGCGCTGCTGGTGACAGGTTAGTAGACAGGGGAATGATGGCTACGCCTATTTACTATAGAGAGAAAGAAAATTAAGCACCCAGGCATAAATTTAACAGGAAACTCCCAAAACCTAGGGAGAAAAGCTATAAAAATATTTTAAAAGACAAAAAAGCAGGTTTGATAACAAGTCTCAGTTTTGATAACAAGGTTATAAAATGTGAATCTTCCTAAAGATAACTTATAAATGTGATATGATGTAATAACAATGAGAATCCCATCAGGATTTTTTTTTTCTGTATCTAGAACATTTTATTATAAAGTGTATTTGGAAGGAAGAAACACCAAGAATAGCCAGACAAACCCAATGAAGACGACCCTACCAGCTCTTAAAATATACTGTAAAACCTCTATATTTAAAAAAACTATTGGTTTGACCCATAAATAGATAGATCAACAGAATAGAAAAGAAAAATCCAAAAATATTCCCAATTACACATACAAATTGAGTATGCATAATAAACAAGGTAGCTCAAGGCAGTGGGGGAAGGGGATCAGCTTTCCACTGAGTGGCTTTAGGGTCACTGGATAGGAACACGGGAAAGTACATTGGACTATCCCTTCACCACACAGCAGCAGCAAGTCCAATTGGACCAGAGGTTTCCATGGAACAAATAAAGTCATGCATACTCTAGGAGAAAATAAATATAGGTGGATTCTGCCATAACCTGAAAAAAGAAAACTTTCCTGACCATAATTCAAAATTCAGCAACACTATGTGAAAGACAGACACATCAGATTACATAAAAATAAAACTGCTAGACTGTTTCCAGAGGGGCTGCACCATTTCGCATTTCTGGGAAATGTGTGAGGCTCTGATTGCTCCTCAGCCTCGCCAACACTGGCTCTGCCTGCCTTCTGGATGGCAGCCACCTAGTGGGAGTGGGATGGTTTTAATTTGCATTCCCCTAATGACTAATGATGTTGAGCATCTTTTCATGTCCTTATTAGCTATTCATATAATTTCTTTGGTGAAATGTCTATTTGAATCTTCTGCCCATCTTTAATTGAGTTACTTATCTTCTCATTTTTGAGTTGTAAGAGTTCTTTCCGTAAGATCTGAGTGCAAGTGCTTTATCAGATATGTGACTTGAAATGCCTTCCCCGAGTCTGTGATTTGTCTTTTCTCTTTCTTAATGGTTTCTTTGAAAAAGCAAGATGTTTTCCTTTTAGTAAAGTTTGTGCTAACATGTTTTTTTCTTTATAAGTGTCTTTAGTGTCCTAAGAATCCACCTAAGAATGTTTTATCTAACCCAAGGTCACAAAAATCTTCCTACATTTTCTTCTAGGAGTTTTATAGTTTTAGCTCTTACCTTTGCATTCATCTTTGTATGTGTGTGGCATGATGTCAAGGTCTAAGCTGATGTTTGCTGTGTGGATATCCAATTGTCTCAGTACCATTTGTTAAAAACAAAGGAAAAGAAAATCCTATTCTTTTCCCTACCCACCCTCCATTGAGTTGTTTTGGTATTTTTGCTGCAAATAAATTGGTGATAATCATAAGGTATTATTTCTGGACTTTGTATTCTGTCCCATTGTCCAATATCACATCTTGATTGCCATAGCTTTAAAGCAAGTGTTGGAATTAGAGATTATAAACCCTCCCACTTTATTCTTTTTCAAAATCGTTTGGCTATTCTAAGTCCTCTGTGTTTCCATATGCATTTTAAGATTCGCTTGATGATTTCTTGGGGGGTGGGAAGCCTGCTGGGATTTTGATAAGAGTTGCGTTGACTCTAGAAATCAATTTGGAGAGAATTTCCACCTTAACACTATTGGGCCTTCCAGTAGCTTCCAATTAAGTGTTTTTTAATTCCATCAACATGTAATGTCTCTCCATCTACATAAATCTTTAATTTCTCTCAGTAAGACCTGATAGTTTTTAATGTACAGGTATTACAATTTGTAAATTTATCCTAAATATTTTATTCTTTTTGTGCTATTTGTGAATGTACTTATTTTCTCATCTTATTTGGAATTGTTCATTTCTATTGTATAGAAATACAATTGACTTTTCATATTGATCTTGTACCCTGTGACCTTGCTAAGCTTGTTTATTAGTTCTAGTAAAGGTTCCTGTTGATACTTTAGGATTTTCTACATATGTAACCAAGCCACCCACAAATATACCTAGTTTCCCTTTCTCCTTTCCTTGTGGATGCTTTTATTTATTTTTCTTGTTTCATTGCACTGGCTGAAACCTCCAGACCACGCTGAACCAAAGTGGTAAGAACCAAGACCCCACCTTGCCCCCTTAAGGGGAAGCATTCCGCCTCCACCTGTAAGCACGGCTCCACTGAAGACTTCCACTGACCTGAAGAGGACTCAGGAACCCACCTGAAGAGGCTCCCCCTGACCAAAGGGGATAACTTGACCACTGAGAGGAATAAGAGCTACAGTTGACTAAAAGACATTGAATATGTTTAAATCCATGAATTCACAGAGACCCCAGAACAAGGACAAAGCAGATTGCTCATTGTTTGGGGATGCTAGTGACCCAACACATTATTTTGAAAACTTAAAAAAAAGTGGGAGAGAGTCATTCATTCCACTTTCTCTGTACCAACCCTTCTTGGTTGACCAAACAGGAGGAGAGAGGTTTTGCTCTACAAGAGCACTGTGGCCAACAAAGGGGGAAATCAGAGAATTAGAGGATCACCGTCTTGCCATCTCAAATGAACTGATGCACAGGTGTGGTCCGCTACGGCCGACACCACAAGAGAAGACAGCCCAGCACCCAGTGTTTCCCACTGGGAGGGCATTTTGTGAAGAGAAAAAACTGACCTTGAAATTGGACCTCCTGACCTAGCCTCCACTTTTTAAGATCCTTCAGTGGGCAATGGAACATGGCAAGACCGTTATGGGGAAGCCATCGGCAAAACCCGGACTATAAAAAACTATAGGACAGGTGAGCTGGCTTCTTTAGCCAGTGTTCTGGCATTTGTGAAATAATTGGAATTTTGAATGAGGATCAGATATTCCACACTATTTTGAATTATTATTAATTATTTTTTAGAGTTATATATTGAAATATTTACAGATGAAATAACATAATGCTGAGTTGTGCTTCAAAATTAGCCAGGGAGTGGGGGTTGCGTGAATGACATGACCCTGGCCAGGCGCTGACCATGTCTAAGGCAATGAGCACAAGGGAGTTCGTTACCCTAGTCTGTCTACATTTGTGAATGCTTGAAATTTTCCATAAGGGGATGTTTTTAAAAAGAAGATCGCCGTGGGATTTGGAGTGCGATCCAGGTGACATCTTAAATCTTGGCTCAGCTCCTTATGAGCTGTGTGACCTTGAACAGATTCCTCGGTCTTCCTGTTGCATAATGTATAGAAGGTGGCCGGCAGCTGCCAGCACACAGCGCAGCCGCTTCACGACTGATAAAGATAGACCTGGCCCTCTGTGTGGGTCCCCCTGCAGGAGCAGTAGGGGAAGGACAGAGCGCCAGGAAATGGTGCCCATGGGCACAGCTGGGACATCCAGCGTGGCAGAGGCTGAGCCTAAGCACTGGAGGTCCACCTACTCATCCAGCAATTTTAGGGCACGGTATCTTTTTCAAATTAGGCAGACAGAAGATGATTGATGGTGGAAGATCGGGGGTAGTGTGCTTTGAGAGGCTTTATCTGCAGATAGCAATAAGGAATTGTGGGGTAACTGGGGATTGAATCCAAGACTGGGCTACTTCTCCAAAATGAAGTCTGGACACTTTCTGTGTCGAACTTTAGACATTAATGTGCTATGCCCCAAACAGGTCTGGCTCATGGCTCCTCCTCCAGAACCCTCTGTTCCTTGTCACTAATTGATCACGTCCAGAACCTTGACGGCCACCAGTCTCTGTGCAGACCATGGCTGCTGGCTGCTGTTCCAGCCCTCGTCAGCCCAGAGGCTCCGCGCTGCCGTCGGCCTGCCCCACTTCCCTGGCCCGGAGGCAGCAGGGTTGGTGCAGCAAGCAGTGCAGGTGGACCAGCTCCACCGAGCTCTGAGGCCTGCCCCTCGATGCGTCCCTTTAAGAACAAATGACATTCTTGCTCCAAACAACACCCAGGTGGCTGCCAAGTGGCAAACACTGCAAAGAACTCTCCTTTCCAGCTGGCACCCAAACGCGGAGTGGCGCCTCCCTCTCTTCCTGGGCCGCTCTCCCACCCTCCTGCCACGGGCACTTGGAAGGGCCTGGCCAGAGGACAATGCAGTGTCTGTGTTCCACTGCCTGCAGGCCTTGACCCCAAGTGTCAAAGTGGCCCTGTGACCAGGCACGGATGCAATGTCCTGGAGCAGGGGAAGCTGTTCCCGAAGCCAGTGCTAAATCTCCGTTCTGGTGGGCAGTTAGAAAATGGGAAATGCCACCCTTAATTGCAGCCGACGTGCTTTATGCACCTGCACCTTTCCTTCTGATCTTTCCCACACGGAACAGCCTGATTTAAATGCACCATTAGAGGTAGGTGGCCTGAACCAAAATGTCAGTAATAACCATGGCAACTACGGTGACAACAAGAAGAGCTGCCATTTTACTGAGCTTTTTCCAAATGCTCGATGCAGGGCAAAGCCCTTTAGCCCATTTCTCATTTTAATCCCACAGTGGCTTTGTTAGGTGGGTGTCATTATCCTCACTTCACAGGGACAATATTTAGAGCACAGAGAAGGGTGGAAAGTTTCCCAAGGTCACACAGCCAGTAAGGGCAGAAGCAGGAACCTGCCCCCTGCCCTCTTCCTGAGGCCCTCCCAGCCTCCCTCTTCCCTCAATAGACTGGAGTCATCCGCAGGCCCACGGAAAGCCCGAGGCAGATCCACATAAAGGAAAGACAGTCAGAGCCTAATGTAAATTGTTCCGATGGCTCTGCCTTTTGTTGCAAGGGAGGGAAGGAGCCCAGGAGAGGAATGTCTCCGGCGCTTATCTCCCCTCGCACAAGCCCAGCGAGAGCAGTAATTGATGGCTGGCGCACAGCAAGGTTGATAGGATGCCAGACGGGAGGGACCCCATCTCCTGGGGAGGGGCTGGTTTATTAACCTGCAGCCCAGTGCCTGCTTCTGACTTGTTTATAGGGTCCTCACGATTTGGGGGACAAGGAGCAAGAGCCTGTCGCAAGCAATCTGTCCCCTCCCCACCGGCCACTCCGCGCTCCTCGTGGAATGGTAGGGAAGGACGGGCGGCTGGGCCGGCCCGGGCTGCAATCTGCCAGATAGGAAAACCAATTGCTGTTCATAATAAATTCCAGCTGGAGCCATAGAAATGATAAGGATGAGGAGAAGGTAACACCAATTGGCTTTATTTGATTAGCCCCTTCTTGGGCGGTCCAACCCCAGCTTCTTTTCATTAAAATAAGGGCAAATTGAAAATCGTGAAAGAGGCTTTCTTATCAGAGAACAAACGACCGGGTAGATTCATAGGCCTAGGAGCCCCCGTGAGCCACCAGGCGCCTGCGAGTGGGCCTGCTCTCACCGTTCCTGACGGGCAGTCCCAAGAAGCCACTGCTCCGAGGAGCTTCATTTGAGGACTCCCTGGTGCCTGTTTCCATTTTTCTGAATAAAAGGAGAGACAGCCAGTAGCACCACCAGGAGGTGGTGCCCGTGTCGTGGATCTCGCGTAGCCCCCTGAGGCCTGTGACGAGTCGGGCCCCAAGCCAGGCATGACGGAGGCCTGCAGGTGGGGGCCGCTCCAGCCTCCCAGGGGCAAGATGAGCCGGGGGCACTGAGACAGGGGAAGCCGGGCTCAGCAGCAGCGTCAATGTGTGCTTCCCACGGCCATTTTGCAGGCAGCTGACCACAGTTCTGTTCATAGAAATCGTCGCTGGAGGTCACTGAAAAGAAAGGCGACCCGTACGTAGGTGGTCACAACCAGGAACCAGCCAGAGCGAGGCTGGAGGGACTCCCTCGTGGCTGCACTCCCAGAGCTCACGGGGCTCGTCTCCAAGTCCTGTGACGAAGTCCAGGGATGCATTCAGGTGATGTTCACTGAGAAGCTATTATGGGATAGGCAGAGCCGGGGCTCTGGGTGCTGCCTGATGTCTGGAGGCAGGAAGGACTCTCAGAGCCCACAGTCCCCAGAACCAGGGAAGGGAGAGAGGACCGAGTGGGGGAGGACAGAGCAGTGTGTCCGTCAACTGCTGGCAGTGGGGCCTTGGGAAGGGCAGCCAGGGGCTGGCGGATGGACATGGGTGCTTGAATAAGGTGGATCTCATTTCCAGTGTGAGGAGAGGCGCAGATTAATCAGAGACTGCAGCCACAGGAGTGGCAGTGCAGGAGAGCAGGGACTCAGCAGAAGCGTGGCCAGAGACAGGGCAACTTGACAGAGTGCAGCGAGGAGAGGCTTGGGACAGGGCAGCGGGTCGCGGAGTCCTTGTCCAGGGCTCGTCTCCTCCCCCAGGGATAGGCAGGCTAAGGTGGATGAGAATAAAAGTCGGGCAAGCAGGAGGGCAGGCGGGGAGCCTCAGGATTCTGCGCGTCCCTCTGCGGGGTGGGAAGCAGAGTGGGGTGGGCACCCAGACGTGGCAGGTCTGGCCCAGCCTCCACCTCTCCACCTCCTGCACAGCAGCAGGGCTCCAGATGCCTGTCTAAGGAGGGAGTAATCCAGGAACTTGGTGGCTTTTCTTACAAACACAGAGCAAGCATCGCTTTAGTTTAAAGCTTCAGTCAGTGGTGAGGCAAAGAACAGAGGGGCTCTAAGACAGGGGACAGGAACACAGCAGCGCCCCCCTTGGGATGGATGCAATACCACTGTGAAGAGGACCCGCCACTGCTGCTACTCCGTGCAGCCCAGGCTCTGGAGCCCTAGCCGAAACGCCATCCAGCGTCATGTCATGTTCCTCCCCACCACTGTCCCATCTGGCCGGAGTCCATGCCTCCACAATGGCGCCTGGCCGTGGCCCTCACCTGTCATATTCCAACACTGATACTTTATTAATAATCCAATGTAAATCTGAGCGAAAATTAATGTGTCATCTCCTTGCAGGAAGGACTAAACATCTCAATGTGAGGGTCTGTTGGAGTTGTCATTTATCATTAGCATGCAATTCAAGGCAGGCTTCCCACACTCTGGTGGGAGCTTTGGAGACAATGAATCTCGGGGAATTAGCTTCTGGGCCAATTATTCCTGTTTCCCCCACCTACCTAAGAGATAAATTCTGTCTCAGTGGGAGGGAAAAAAAATAAAAAGAAGAAGAAGAAAAGGAGGAGGAGGGAGTTTGCTATTCTCCTTCCTGGTTGAAATCAATTTTTCTCAAGGAGACGAGGCAATATTCATTTTGTGAGAAGGGAATAGGCTATCCGCTAAAGGCCAATAAATGGAGCCGTTCTGATGAAAACTTCCTCAAATCAAATGTAGGGGAACCTCTTAATGGGCTTTGTTCTTCTTTTCCATAATCCATAACTATTAAGAGAAAGATGGGCAGGCAGAGCCGGCACTGTACAGGGAGCTATGTAAACACCGGGCAGGACCTCTTCCAGGTGGGGCCTAGAGGTTGGGTGGACGTTTGTCCCTCCCTCCACCGACACGTGTCCTGTGGGTCCCTAAATGCCAGGCGCTGTTGCAGGTCCTGGGGACACAGTGGCACATGGACAAGCCTGTTTGTTCCTCAGGGAGTTTATAGTCCAGGGAGGAAATGGGCCAATACACACACAAACTAACAAAAGCAGATAAGCACTGCAAAGAGACAACTCAAGACAGGAATTCTGCACATTAAAACAGAATTGTTTTGTCCAGTAACTTTTTTTTTATCTTTAGTGCAATTCAAAAATGCACTCTGGCAAAGTCACACTCTGGTTCCAGAGCATCGGGACAGGTAGTGATAGCAGTCCATCCTGGCAGCAGAAACCAGCCATCAGGAGCTGGAAGCCCAGGGCCAGCCCCACAGGGCTTGCTCCATGCAGCATGGCCCACAGCTGCACAGGGTGCCTGGCTGAGCCACCGTAGATAGAATTCCAGGTGACCACACTGTGCCCTCCAGCACTGCAGCCAGCCCAGCCCCACAGGTCATGGACAGAAAGCTGAAGGGCCCTGCGTGGAGGATCCGGAGTCCATCAACACCCCGTCCTCTCTGCTGGGCCTGCCCCGTCAGGGGAACAACTAGCCTTGGACTGATGGTGCCCCCGTCATAATGACGGCCCTGCCCCTGTTCCCCTGGCACCTCTGCATCCCCCACTGGACACTTGGCGGGCTCCTGAAATCACCTTGAGGACAGAGACCAGGCTTGTTTTGTCTGAGCTCAAAGGTGTTGCTGCTCTCCTCTGTTCAACCCCCTCAGGCAGGTTCTAGCAGAGCCCCCTCTTTGGAAGAAGAGACCCCATCTCGGAGGTTGAGTCGTGACCCCAGGTCACAGAGCACTGGTGGAGCAGGACTAGGCCCAGGTCTGTGGGACACAGGGGGGTCGCACTGCCCACCCCAGTTCATCACCACACAGTCCCAGGTACGCTGCCCTCTCCTGCCCACCATTCCTCCCAGACCTGGCCTAGATGGCCTCAGCTGTTTCCAAACTTCACACCCACCCTCAAAGGTGAAGGCGTCACCTGGCCAGATCCCACTCAGGGAGGACCCCCGTGGCTCTCATTCGATGTGCAGGCTCAGCTGCACCCCAAGATGGGCACCCCCTTGCCGTGTGACTGCATCTGCCCCCTCCTGTCACAGGTAGGTGCCCTGAACAACGATGGCTTCTATTTCTCAGGCCACCTCCAGGCTCCCATGGGATGTCCAGTAGCTGCCCCAGCTGTGGGCAGGGAGCAATCATCCTGGGCTCAGGAAGCAAAATCTTCTAGAAGATAACCATCTGCCCCCCCAACAGGACAGCCCTCAGTGACCTACGCCCTCATCCCTTAGAGACACCACGGGCACCAGCTCCGTGCCACCGCCCCACTGGCCTGGATTCCAGGGGCTGAGGAGAGTCTAGAAGCCCCCTCGATCGCCACACTGACTGCCCTTCACCTGGGCTGGGACACAGCGTCCTCTCCCAGGGCTCTCAGGCTCTGGCTCCCAAGCAGAAGAGCCCTGAGTGGTGCCCCGGCCACAGCAGGACTGCATTCCTCCCTCCACCTGGACCACAAGGGGACACTGCCAGGAGGAACACCAGAATCAGGGCAGTGGCCTTGGTGCAGACGGGGACTGGGGAGGCAGAAGACTCAGGAGAGAGCAGAGAAGGAGCTTTTCCAGGAGGAAATCCCTGCCAGGGACGGGTGTGGGGAGCCCAGAGTGGGAGCCAGCGGGCCAGCAGGACACAGAGGTCAAGTGGCCTCAGGAGCCCAGAGACCCAAGAAACGGGGGGCAGAGAACCCAGGCCCAGAGCTGGGAGCTCCTGCAGCACTTGCTCAGAGGCTTCTCTTGCTCGGGCAGCCAGAACCTGAAATCTGCGAGTCACGACCCGGGACCCTGGGACCCCGCGAGGATCCAGGCCATGGGCACTTTCCCAGGTGGGGGCACCCGGGGGCACCCAGCACCAGCTCCAGAATCCTCCACAGGCTCACATGCCTCACCCCCTTGACCTGGCTGCTCAGGAGCCGTAAACCGAGAGCCCCGTCCTGGGGTCAAATGATCCCTGGGAATCTCCACTGGGGCCTCAAAGGGCCTCCATTTTCAGGAGCTTCGGGGCCCCAAACAGCCTCTTAAAGCTCCCCAAAGAAGTGATTTGGATGAACATAACAATTAATTCCAAGCCCCAAATTATGGTCATCTGTGACCCAGAGTGCCAGGGCGCTCTATTTTTTCCCTTTAACCCATCTGAATTTTAACTTTTCGACAATGAGCATAATTGTTTCCTTGTAAAATAAGAGAAAAGGGGAAACTCTCTGTCGCTGAATTGAACTGGAGTGGCACCTAATACCTAGGGAGGCTTCAGCTGACCCCTCTCTGAGCCTGTCGGGGTCACTCCCTCGGGACTGGCTCTTGCCTTCTCTCCCCTGCTGGAGCCCCCTGTGGGCGCTGCCTGGCACCTGTGACCCCCGTCCTCGACCTCCCACTTTCAGGCCTGCCTCATGGTCTAGCTCAGGTCCACTGCTGCCCTCCCCAGAACACAGGCCTGTTCTACGTGTCTACCGAATCTGAGAAGGGCCACCATGGGGTCAGGAACGTGAGGACTGAGGTGCACGGAGGCGCTACTGGTGCTGGGGATGGAGCAGGCTGTGGCGGGCAGCGCCCTCCTTCCCTGCCGCTCCTCCTGCCTGCCTGCCCCCTGGGGCCAGCCTCACCACCCGCCCTGCACTCTGCGGGTGCTGCTGCTGCACGCCCTCCACCTGCTCCAGGTGGCCTTCCCGGCCCTGCCCCACACGTTCCTGATGCAGGCAAAGCCCTCCCGTCGGGCCATCGCTGCCACCCTTGTCCACACAGGCCTGAAGTCCTGTGACCCAGTCCCTGCAGCCCACCCCTCAGGCCTTGGCGTCACCACGCACACTGTCGTCTTGGCCCAAAGAGCCCCAAAAGTGCAGCTGCGATTTCAAACCCAGAGCTCCAATCTCTGGCCCAGGTCCAAGGTCCCTTCTGGCTCTTCAAGGCCTGTGTCAGAGGCCTCTGCGTCCCGCCCCCACCAGCATGGAACTCCACACCACCTCATGACAAGACCCCAGGCCCCTCCCCAGGCCCGGCCTTGCCCTCCTTGAGTACAGTCAGTTGCACGTCTGCCTCCCCAGAAGGCAGGAACCCCTGGGTGGCCACATCACTTTATCTTGGTCTTCTGAGGCCTATAAAAGTGGCTTCAGTCTCCAAACATGATCCCAAAGATCCTAATTGGAGCTTGGGAAGAGGTGATCCATGGGCCTCCTCACACGGTAGCAGAGCACCGAAGGTCGGGACCTGTGTGGAACAGCCTGAGTCTCCCGATGACTACGCGTAGGTGGTATATCGCTCCTTGCAGGCAAAGTCACCAAGACCCAGAGAGGTGACACAGGTTCCCCAGGACCACACAGCCATCACGGTGACGCCAGCTTTCTCAGGTAGGGAGGTCTGACTCCAGGCACACATTCAGACCACGCTGCATCCCCAGGAAGCTGGTTAAAAGGTACAGAGACTCTGATGCCAAGAAAGGCCTGGCATGGCTTGTACCCTGCCAAGGGGCTTTCTGGGTAGTTAAGTACCCCGTGGTGTTGTACCCCCGTTGTCAAATCTGTATACACCCAAGAAGGAAATGCATAATCCAGACTCTTGGAAGAGTCCTTGACAGCGTCCTCGCTTACTGGGATTCGCCTGTGACCATCCTTAGGTACAGCAAGGGTTGTGTCCAAGGCTTTGGTCAACAGAGAGCTCTGTGGCTCTTCTCTCCAGAGCTCGTAAACCAGCGCCCTGTGGTCTAACGGCCATGATGTTCCCCTAATCATGTTACTGCAATATTAATAAGGCTGTTTAATGCAACCAGTTCCTTCTAAATTGTCGCATAAAATTTGGCAAATGTCAGACACATCATTTAATAGAAGATGATGTTTTACTGCCAGGGGAGCTAGGTGGCTGAGAAGATGAGCAAAAAGCCCCGTGATGACCTTAGGCAGGTCTAAGGGACAAAGCGCTCCTAGCCTGGGGCACCTACCCTGGCCCTTCTTCCCTGGCAGTGGGCACTGGTCCTGAAATTCCACCCTGTGTGGGACACTGGTCAGGATGCTGGGGCAGGGAGTGGAGCCAGGACCAGGCTCAGAAAGAAGCTACTCTTTCTTCATGGTCTGTGGGGATGACCAAACCCTCCAGCATGCAGTCTTGTTGGAGCAAGAGACTACAGGTTTCCTGTCACTGGTCTGACCACAGAGTGGCCCTTGCTGTCCAGGGACTGTGATTCCCATTTTAAGAAACTCAGCTCCCAGGAACTGGCCCACACATGAGCTCTTAACGTCTGGAATGAGGCAGGTCCACAGCAGCAAATCCGTGTTATGAGAACCACTTACAAAAGGATGGGGTTATCCCCACCGATGTGGGTGCCCAGGGGACATGGAATGACGCTCACCACAGCCTTGCTTATGAGGGGCAAAGCTTGGAAGGCACCTAAAAGTGCTTCTGTTAATTGCTTTGGTAAATAAATCACAGTGTGTTCATATAACGAAATAGTATGCAGTGATTAGAAAAGATGTGCCTATCTGTATTTATTGACACATAGGCACATGCCCAGTGCCTACATGGCAGTGTTGGCCCTGACTGTGAGGAACGGGCGGCAGAGGATTGGGGGTGGGGAGGAGAGGTCTGTGTCCTGGGAATGTTCCTGAGCAAGCATGCGCTGTCTCAATCAAAGAGAAATACGTAAATTCACAGAAAATCAAAGGAGAGGGCTCACTGAGTAACTCAGCCCAGGCCGACTCTGCCCCATCCTCGGGACACAGAGGTGACCGGAAGTCAGTCTTAGTCAGAAACAGCTCACAGGCAAGAGGCACCCACCAGAGTAAACAGATGACTGTGAAGCTCCAAAGGCGGGCGATGAGGGAGCCCAAGAAAAGTGGCAGCTGTGCCGCGAGGCAGTGAGCGCCGTACCCCCTTTGTGGCAATCCCCTGCCTGTGCACCTCTGAAAGGCAGTTCTTCAGGGGCAGGTGTGGGCATGAAGGAAGCTCCCACCAGGCCAAGTGAAAAGGCCCTTCTGGAGCTTCGTGGTCTGTGGGATGACCAAACCCAAAGCAGAGAAGGCAAGGAGGTAATGCTTACGGCCAGGGGCGGTGGACAGGGCCCTGGGCTGCACAGGCCGCTCCCCATACTCAGCCATCCCCAGGGACCCCCCCACACACACAGGGGTGTCAGGATCCTGAGCTCAGAGACAAGGGAATGCAGTTCGGGGACCCTGTGGTGGGAGGAGGGAGGGACCACACTCAAACAAGTGGTGGGCGACAGGCAATGCTGTCACTCACGGTCTTCCAGTGGGGACATGTGGCCCTCATCAGAGGAGGGTGGGTGCCCGGGTCTGAGCTCGGAACGCTGCTCTGGGCAGTCAGAGCCAACCAGCTATAAACTTGTGGTCATGTGTCTGTGACCCTCCCCAGGAGGAGATGGCTATGGGGTGGATCTGGAGTGTCCCCAGAGGCTCACGTGTTGAAGGCTGGGTCCCCAAGGCAATAATGGCAGGGGAGGTTGGGGCAGGGACTGGATCATGAGAACTCTGACTTCGTCGGTGGGTCCACCCATCGGTAGCTGGACTCCAGGGACGTGGTGGAGACTGTAGGTGTGGGGCCTGCTTGGGGGAGTCCTCCCTGGGAGCAGGCCCTGAAGCGTGGCTCTTGCCCTCAGCCCCTTTCTCCCCACCCGCCAGCTTCCTGGACATTCTGGCTTCCGGCCACTCTGACGGGAGTGAGATGGAATCTCAGTGTAATTTTATTTTGCATTTCTAATTGCTAGACTGTTGAACAATTTTCATATATTTTTGACCATTCATATTTCTTCTTCTGTGAAGTGGATGGTAACCATAACAAGCCAGGGCGGGGAGGGGAAGCACAGAATTCACTGGGTCAGACAAGGGAAGGAAGGGATGGCAGAGGTGGGGTGCTGGGAGCCATTAGCCAAGTAGGTATGACAATTTCCTTGCCAGCGTACCCCATGTTGCTGACATGTTGCAGTGACATTGAATGTAAGTGACCTTGCTCAAGGACCAAGGCAGATTAGGGTGTTCCCGGTTTTAAGATAATCGTGTTTAGGGCGTTCCCAGTTTAGGTTCCAGGTTTAAGGTTTAAGATTATTCCTGCTGGGAATAGGGCGTATCCTGCTGCCTGAGTTCCCCTTGAGTTCTCACGGGATTTAGACAGTATATTTTGGAGATAGAAGCCCAGTGGAAGTGGATTTGGGCAGAGAACGTGGATTTGGGCAGAGAACGTGGATTTCCCCAGAACGTGATTGTAGACGGCTGGTGTGAGTTCGGGAATAAAGAGTTGCTGTTTGAATCTACAAGCTGTGTGGTGGCTCGTGATTGTGTGCCCAGCCAGACTGCGGCATTTGGCGTCCCGTGCGGGGAACTTCTGAAGCTTAGAGGTAAGTGAAATTTCTCACCCTTGAGGAAGAGAGAAAGAATGGGTGAACATTTCAAAAAACAATGTGTTATTGTTTTGATTTATTTTATTTTTATTTCAAGTTGCCTATTCCTAGAACTTTCTCAGGCAAACTGGGGAAAATGGTTGACTCAAGGTTTGAAGTTGTTCGCCTCCGAGGAAGAGAAATTGTTAGAGAAAGGAGGCACCCCAGTAAGACCAAGAACAGTTAAGGCATATGTTGATAAAATACAAAAATGTAGCAAATGGCTTTTTAAAGATGAGTTATTAAGTATATTAATGAGACCATCATGGTATCCTGTAGAAGGATTTTTCTTCAACAAGAAAGAGATGGCTAGTTCTGTTTACTACATTTGTCTAAGATCTTGGTTTTTACAGACATCTGATTAATTTACAAAGCTAAAGTGTTAAAATATCAACCACTAAATATAAAATCAAGTACTCTTACTTATTAAGTTCCATAAGCCACATTAACCTCACTCCCCCACTGGCACCAAGGCCAAATTTGGGGGCCAACAGAGGTGAGGCAAAGAACCTCACCCCCCCACTGGTGCATAGACCTATCCACAAGTATGGCTGTATGCTGGACCGGTAGTCAGTGACGGGTATGATTCAATTGCAGTGGTATCAACCTAAGACAGGAGGCTGACGCCTAAAGGTCAGTTTTCCGATGACGGGTAAGAACCATATGTTGAATTGGACAACCTACCAGGCACGGTCCTTAAGCCACATTGCTTGTTGTTTAATTAATCAGAAGGGGGGAGATGCTGGGAGCCATTAGCCAAGTAGGTATGACAATTTCCTTGCCAGCGTACCCCATGTTGCTGACATGTTGCAGTGACATTGAATGTAAGTGACCTTGCTCAAGGACCAAGGCAGATTAGGGTGTTCCCGGTTTTAAGATAATCTTGTTTAGGGCGTTCCCAGTTTAGGTTCCAGGTTTAAGGTTTAAGATTATTCCTGCTGGGAATAGGGCGTATCCTGCTGCCTGAGTTCCCCTTGAGTTCTCACGGGATTCAGACAATATATTTGGGAGATAGAAGCCCAGTGGAGGTGGATTTGGGCAGAGAGGTGGATTTGGGCAGAGAACGTGGATTTCCCCAGAACGTGATTGTAGACGGCTGGTGTGAGTTCGGGAATAAAGAGTTGCTGTTTGAATCTACAAGCTGTGTGGTGGCTCGTGATTGTGTGCCCACCCAGACTGCGGCAGTGGGGGGTGATGGGGTGTGGGGGTGGGTGGGGGTGGGGGGGACAGGAACGACAGTAGAACGAGTGGGACGTAACTTCCCTATGTTCCTATGTGAATACACGACCAGGGTAACTCCACGTCACACTCAACCACAAAATTGTAATGGGTGCACCCCATGTGTGTGTACTATGTCGAAATACACCCTGCTGTCACGTATTTCTAAAAGCAACAAATGAAAAAAGAAAAGTGAGAGAGATTTGACTGTCAGCGAGAATCTGCACCAGTCAGTGGTGCCCCGTCCAGCTGCCTGTCCAGACTCTCCTCTGACCTCCTCATCTCAGCCAAGGAGAAATTGGATGGAGGGAGCAGGGCTTGGGGTGCTTTGTGCCATTCCATGGCTGCAGGCTCTGAAGGTGCTCCTCATGTGAACCAAGTCTCCTCATGATGGCCGTGGAAAGTGGCAGCAAATGACAGTGTGGCCTGAGTGGGCGGGGTGCCATCAGTCCATCCAAGAGACACGGAGAAGTGTCAGGAAGGATCCTGGGCAGCTGGGTGGGTGAGGCACATCCACCCAACACTCTCACCCCAGAGCCCAGGGGTGCCTCTGCCCGCACCTCACGGACCCCAGAGCTGGCCCTGGACAACCCCAGGAGAGAGGCCCTACCCCTCGCCACCAGCCTCCAGGGACAGGGAAGCTTGTAAGTTCTGTGCTCCTGTCCAAAATGATGATGGTGTTTAAAATAAAACAGTGCACAGCTGACTTCCTTTACAAAGCCTTAATGTTAGCAAGTAAGACTTAGTTCTAGAAAACAGCTCCCCATTGGCTCTCACAACCTGCTCAGGTTCGGCCAGCTCCTGGGTTTCTTTCCCCCTTAGGGAGGAAGCTGAGCCACTCACAGTGGCAGTGTCCCTGTCAGCTGAGACTGGAGCCGCAGCACAGGGCCTAGTACACGTCCAGGCCACCCAGTGACAGGTTCACCAAGTGCCTCTGCCACCAGGTTTTACCCTGACCTTGAACATCAATTTCACTTCCAACTAAGCCCACAGCTCCTCTGTGGCAAAATGAGGCCAGCAAACCCAGCGCCCCCACCCCACCTGGTGGAGGGCCAGCCTCCCTCCATTCAGGTGAGGGGGCAGCCTGAGAGCTCTGGCCTGTGTGAAGTTTGTGCTGAGAAGGTCAAGGAGCCATGGAGTACAGACAGTTAAATGTGGCGACAGTTCAGGGAGTGATTATGACCACTCTGTGGTCATCCTACACCCAGAAGCTCTCTGTCCCTCTGGGCTGACCAAGTTATTCAGGAATCTTCCACCCAACTCTTTAATAATGGCACTGATGAGATGATGCCTTCATTAAATTTCCCATAGATTCAAGCGAAAAATGGAGATCTAATAAATAAATTTAAATGCGTCTAATAAAATAAGATTTGAGATTAAAAGGAAGCTGGCTTGCATATTCATGAACCATGAACACCGAGATGAGTACTTCCAAGCTCCTGATTCATGGGAGTCAGAGTTGACGCGCTGGGAAGACTTCTTAGCAAATCTAAGCCTAGTGGGGCGCATTTGCCCATGAACAAGCAACTGAACAAGCATTCATCAACTACCGGTTTGTACTGCAGCTGGTTTTGTATATCCGCCCCTCCTTATAACCCCAGAACCTCAGGATGGGGGCACCCAGTGCATCACCCATTAATGAGGCTGGTTTTCCAAGGCCCTAAAAGCACACCCGCTGGCCTCGAGGTACTTGGATCTGATCAAGAAGGAAAGACTCTGTTCCTTCGTGAAGTCTTCCTGACCTCAGGGACCGTGGCTGGTGGCCTGGTATGCATTTCCCAAGCAGCCCTCACGCTCCCTGCTCAGCGCCCACCCTAACTCACACACAGGCGCACAACTGCTTCGTGGTTTCCATCCGTGGCCTGTGGAGATGAGCTCAGGACCACAGAGAGGGAACCTGCTTTGCTGGCCACAGCCTGGCACAAACAGGTAGGAAGGGTCCATGCAGCAAGGTGGAGGGTAGGGGAGGGTGGGTGGGTGGCTAGACAGGTGAATGAACAGGTAAGAGAAGCCAGGTGGAGACCTAGTGTGGCCCATGAGAAGATGCCCCCAGCTGCCAGCAAGGGCAGAGGAATGAAGGTGCTGGTCAGCGAGGGAAGAAGATCTAGGAGCAAGGGGCCGGAGGCAGGAAGGGAGGTTAAAAACTCGGCCTGTGTGAGCTGCTGTGTTCTGGTCGTCTCTTCTGGGCCACGCAGAGCTGGCCCTGGGGCCAGGACTGGA
Source organism: Marmota monax (assembly GCF_021218885.2). Lineage (NCBI taxonomy): Eukaryota > Metazoa > Chordata > Mammalia > Rodentia > Sciuridae > Marmota > Marmota monax. The sequence continues at coordinate 4,241,546 of NW_026694750.1, forward strand.
GACAGGGTTGGGACACGAGCTCCCTCATGATGAAGACAGTGGGCATCTCCTGGCCAGCACAGGCAGCCACCAAAAAGAAAGGGGAGGGCTTTCCCGAGGCCCTCTGCAGGGAGTTCAGGAGGAGGCTGCCGTGTGGAAGCCTGGCCCCTCGGAACCCTGGGCGAGGGCCTGGGGCGCAGGGCCCCCTTCAGCCACCAGAACCTAAGCGCACTCCTCACTGGGGCCCAGCCACTACTTCATGGGAGGAAATGGAGTCGGGTAGGAAGGCAAGGGTGCTTGCCCAAAACTCTTATTCTGTGTTTGATGGAGTCAAGCAAGAGGAAGAGAGAGATGGAACAGGAGGGAGGAGGAAGAGAGCAGATGCAGGAAGGATTAAGTATTCCAGAAGGATCATGTCATCGCTTCCTTCCACAAGTGCATTCAGACGTAAAGCACGGGTCCTGGTGGCCACAGGGGCCCATGGAGCTGGCCCAGGTGATGAATCATCACCCCGATGGGGACAGAAGAAGAGTCTTGCAGGTCCCACAGCCTGTCTGACACAACACGCCCGGGATTTTCTCAAAAGCATCATCTATTTAGCTGATGGCCCTGAAGTGTTTCATCTAGCTGGAAATCACGCTTGGTCCATTTCCCAGATCTAAGTGACATTATAAGAAGCCTGAGCAACGTGTCTGGCAGCAAAGCGCTCAATAACCCGTCACCCCAGCCAGAGCCCCACTACCCCTCGTGTGGGGAGCAGACAGCTCGGAGGACTTCTGGAAGGAGAGCTGCTGCTGTCCCGACCCGGTGACAGCAACCTGTGTGTATGTGAGTGTGTGCGTGTGCACACATACACACATGCCCATTTGCACACACTCTGGGGGAACACAGGGGTTACCCCAGGCACCTGGCATCACCACCCTCCCAGCCATGGGGCTAACGTTTCCCCGTCCTTCCCCTTATCAATCCTCCCACTGCGGCAGGAATCATCAGCCCCAAACCACCTCTGAGAAAGCCGCCGCTCGGTGGCCCCATGGCCCTGATCCCATGGCCAGTGAGCAGCAGAGCTGGGATCCTAAACGGGATCCATCTGAACCCCAAACCCATGCCCACCACTGTGCCCCTGTCCCTATCCCAGAGACTTGGAGCAGCGCTTGAACATGTCACAGTCTGCCTGGGGTGGTATGAAGAAGCGCGTCCCCACAGCCCGAGCCATCTGCAGACTATCCGTTAAATGACTTGGCTTAGATGGCTCTGGAGGGACTTCCCTCCAAAGGACAGGGGAGCCCCTCTGCTCTCTGCGGCTCCCCAGGGCACGCGCTGCGAGTCCCCCTCTGATTCTCGGGTCCAGCACAGGTCTGGGCACAAGGTGGAGAGGGTGGCGTCCACCGAGCACGCGAGTGAGCGGATGGACAAGGTAATGGATGCCAGGAAGGCAGTGCTTTCTCCAGATATTAAGGAACAAAGCCCCAGGAAACAGGCCGCAGCTGCTCCCTCGGCAGGGCTTCCCCTCCCCCACAGCCCCTCTCACGGAATCCGGCCCTTCCTGAGCTCCTCCAATTTTCCACATGATGGATTCTGAGAAAACCATGCCATCAATCTGCGCGGGGCCAGGCGGGCTCCCAGCGCTTCCCGCCCGCGGCCTGCCCGCTGGGCTCCGAGGAGTTCCCCGCAAGGACGCCCTGGCCCTGCGCTGACTGACAGTCGGATGGGAGACAGACGGGCCTGAGGTCCCCGCAGGAGAGGAGGTGGCCTTGACCGTGAGATCCCTCCGTCATTGACTGCTCCTCCCTGCCTGGGTTGAGAGAGAGAGAGGTTAAAACCCACAGCTGGGCCGGGCGTGGGGTGCTGGCCCCCAAGCTGCTCTCTGTCCCCAGCCACTCCCTGGGCCGGGGAAGTCCCTTCTCCCTGTCCAACTCAGCCCCGACTGGCTCTCACTTTGAAGAGGTGGCTCAAATGCCAGCCACCTCCTGCCAGAGAGGCTGTGGAGGAACCTCCTTCTGGGGCTGAGGGGGCCTCTTTCCCTGGGGCCACAGAGAACAAGCGATGACAGGGTGGCACCCCGTGAAGACATCAAGGGACAAAACTCATCAGCACCCTCAGGGGTGGAAGAGATCTGGTCACCCTGTGAATGGGGTGTCAACCCAGAGGGCGGACAGCAGTGAGTGGCAGGAGCAGGGCCTCCCCAGGTGCCTGGCCCTTGGCGGCTCCCGTGGGCCCAAGCTGCAGCGTCCACAGGCCTTCCCGCTCCTTCCTGCGTCTTTCTACTCCAGTGGCTCAGAGGTGGTCGGCCTCAGAACAAAGCAGCTCCACTCCTCCTCCCCAAGGCACTCGTGAGCCCTGCGGTGTGCCCACCCGCAGCCTCACGGGCTGACGCAGGCTTCGGGCTCTGTGTGGGAGGGGTCTTGTCAGCCCAGGCCACCACAGAGCACCTCAGGCATTTATTCCTCAGAGACTAGAACTTGACATTAAGGTCCCAGCTGATTCTTCTTGCAGAGGACCCTCTTCCTGGCCAGGGGCCTTTCTCACTGTGTCCTCACAGGGTGGAGAGAGAGGGAGCACCAGTCTCTTTCCCTCCTCAGGAGGACTCTGATCCCATCCTTGGGGCCCCACCATCATGACCTCATTTACACCTAACCCTCCAAGGCCCCATCTCCAAGTGCCATCAGGTAGGGGGTCAGGGTCTCAGCATGAGATGTAGGGGGAACATTCAGGCTGTCACAGACAGTGAGTCTCTTCTTCATAAAGACCACACACACACACACACCCTCAGCCACTTGATCACATTCATATCACGCAGATGAATAGCAGTGCTCCCTCCAAACTACCACAACAATGAGAGCCTCATTGAGTCCCACCGGTCACTGCAGAGACTGTAACTCTCCAACATCTGGCTGAAGTTTCCACGAGGACTGGCCCAACAGAGTAATGGTGTAAACAGCCCACAGGGGAGACACTTAACCTTTGTAAGAGAGCATCCTTTGAAGCATGTCCTCAAGCCTCATCTGTGTACAATTAGCATGAAAAGCCTGGTTAATAACAGGCTCCAGTTGCTATTGTACTTGAAATTGATATAACTGCATGGAACCGCTCCAAATGCTACAGAAAGGTCCTCCTGGTAGCCAAGCTAACGGTGGCTGCAAAAATCAGAATCTCCCAACATAGCCTCAAAACCCACCCGGACCAACAAGAAGAATAAAACCATACACAACTCACGCCTTCAGTGTGACTAGAAGACAGAGACGCTGTAAATGTCAAATCACCTGTGAGTAGAAAAATATACAGCAATTTGCAGCGAAGCTATTTCTTGAGTTCCCACCCAGAACCTTTGTAAAGAGCAAGGGAGTGGGCCGGGTCCAAAAGCCACATGAAGACAAGTTGAAAATGGAGGGCTAGGATTAGACTAAAATTACCTAGGAAAGAAAAGTACACCTCTGGAAAATTGCTGAAAGGATCCAGGCAGACCAGGCCTCAGACCAGAAGGGAGGGCTTTAGAGGCAGCGCCAGGAAGCCGGCTCTCCAGGGAGGGGAGGGGGCACCATTGGGAAGGTGTGCGGGAAGGGAGGAGGAAGCGGAGTGCGGGGGGCAGGGGGGCAGGAGGACCCTGCAAAAGAACAAGCAACAACAGAGTAAATCCTCTCCTCCTCGCTTCCCCCAGAAGCCAACCATAAAGAAACTGCACTATGCTACTCTGACAGGAGAGGGGGCTCTTGAACTAAAAAAAATCACAGAAGCCACCCCAAAAATGCAAATGTAAGCAGTCTTCATCTGTAGGAAATGAAAAGAAGAAAAGCGAAAATGGAACCCAAATAGTTCAACGGATGGAGGGAGCTGCGACCTAATGCTACAAACTGAATTCAAAAACTCAAAGAAGCATTTGAAGAATGCCTCACAGCCAGCACACAGATAGGGCACACAGCCTATAAGGGTGGGAAGCACAGATGGCTGCAGCCTTCTTAAAGCAGCCTAAGAAGAAAGCACAGTAGGATGGAGCAGGGTCCTCATGGAGCTCAAAGATTTTATACCCAGCAAAGCAGGCCTTTGACCGTCAGAGCTGTAGGAGAGTTTTAAACAGGGAAGAAGGGCAGGAATAACGGCCCAGGCGGCCTTCTTAAGGACCCACTAGAGAACTGACTTCACCTAACCAAGAGAAGTCTGGCCACTCAGGCAAGTGGGTTTATGGGGAACATTTAATATAGTTAACTGTAGACTTAAATGTGTGAATAAGAGTAGGAAAAAAATACTCAGATGTCATGTTTTGTCCTTCACAAAATGGTAGGTAACAAAAGAGGAAGAACCAGAACGCACTCAGTGACGTGTCTACACACAGTAGGTCAAGATCCCAGAAAGGACCTACAAAGCAGATAGGGAAAGTTGGTGGAGGCCAAGGGAGCTTTTCCTTAAAGGTAATAAGTACAAAGACAGCCACCAGAACAAAAGTAAAAACTTCCATAAAAAGAAAGGAAATAATGAAAAAGCAAAGAAAATGCAGAGAAAAAAGCACAAAAAATAGAACACAATACACACAGTTATTTGTTACATAAAATATTATGAGAGTGTTAAGACCAAGAATATCAATTATATAAATACTGGGCACATACCAATAAATGTGAATAGCTTAACTTAGCCATGAAAAGAAAAGATTTTCAATTTGGTTTAAGAAGCAAGAGCCAATATACATTGCATACCAATACTCTTAAAAAGGGATTCAAAAGGTTAAAATCAATGGATGGGCAAAGACATAGAAAATCAAAATAATAACAGAACAAGGATAGCAATCTCAATATCAAAGTAAAATAAGTGGAATTTTAAAAAAAAAATATAACGTGACCAATATACTTTCTTTTTAATGGATTTTATTTATTTTTATGTGGTACTGAGAATCGAACCCAGTGCCTCACACATGCTAGACAAGCACTCTACCACTGAGCCACAGCCCCAGCCCTGACGAGTATACTTTCTGCTGCTAAATCACATTTCACAATGAAAATACAACAGTAACGAATATGGAGGGGCCGAGCAGGACTGCACGGTTTCCTTCCACCTTCCTAGGTAGAATCTGTAGGAAATGAAAGGAAACACGGAGGGAGACACACCAGTAATGCTCACCACAGAAAAGAGGTGGCACAGATCCGGAAGCCCAAAAACCATACAGAGATACGTGTGCCTGATACTAGAGCATACTTTCTTCTTAAATGCAACACAGTATCCATAAAATTGATCATGGGTCAGGTGACAAATAAATGCTCAACACATTCCACAAAGTAGAAACGTCGCAAATTTTTTTTCTCATTATACCGTAATAAAACTGGAAATTAATTTTCAAAATAAACAAAAAACAGAAATCCCTGTTTTAATGAAAATTATGTTTTAATGGTTATATAAACTGAAAATAATGGGACATACTTTCAGATGAAAATATTTTTCAGATGAAAATTTTTATTTTCCAGCCCCAAATAACTACGTCAATAAACATGAAAGAAGGGGCTGGGGCTGGGGCTCAGTGGCAGAGCGCTCACCTAGCTCGTGCTAGGCCTGGATTCGATCCTCAGCACCACATAATAATAAATAAATAAATAAAAGGTATTGTGTCCAACTACAACTAAAAAAATATATAAAAAATGAAAGAATTCTTAAAAATAAGTACAAAGCTTAAACAGCTAAAAGTGGAAGAAAAGCAATAAAAGTTCAAGGAAGGGGAAATCAAGGAGGTAGACCAAGCTAATGAAGCAAAATTCTGGATTTTTCTCAACCAAGTCAACCTAACAGGTTAAGCACTCACTCAAGCGTGAGAAAGCACAAGTTCATCCAGGAAGAATGACAAGGAGCAATTCCACTGTAAGAGAAGAAGGTCTCCATCACACAGAGCCAGGCATCAAGGGTGCAGAATTACATTAGCAAAGAGCCACTGGACAGAACAAAGAGCCCAGAAATAGATGCACGCCAACCTACGCCCACCCAATAGGGGCAAAAGCTCAACAATTAACTCAGTGGAGGAAAGAGCCCTTTCAACCTCTGGGCCAGAGCAATTGGTCATCCACGGGAAAAGGAAAAAGAACCTCTGTCTAAGAAAGCGCTCCACACCTACAGAAGTGAACCCCAAAGGACAGCCGACCCAAAACAGGAGAAAACACGGACCTGAGAATAAGCAAGAGATTCTGAGACTTCACACCAAGAGCAGAACTATAAAAGGAAAAATTTATAAACTGGACTCATCAAAATTAAAACTATGCTCTGGAAAAGACCCTGTTAAGAGTACGAAAAGGGAAGACAGAAACGAGGAGAAAATATTTGCAAACCACAGATCAGACCATGGAGTAGTATGTAGGATATACAAGGAATTCATAAAACTCAACAGTAAAATTAAAAATAAAATAATCTAAGTAGAAAAGAGATAAAAGACGCTAACAGTTCACCAAGGAGAACACATAAGTGGCAAATAAATACACAGAAAGATGTTCAGCACTATTAGTCATTGGAGTCAACCACGATGAGATCTCATTGTGCATCTATAAGGACAGTTAAAACCCAAAATAGTGACTACATCATACACTGGAGAGAGAGAGATCCAAGACACTCCAAAATCCAAAACTTTCTGGGCACCAACATGATATCACCAAGTGAAAAATTCCACACTATGAAACTTTGTTTCGTGGGCAAAGACTTTTAAAATATTTTATAAAATCACCTTTGGGTTATAGGTATAAAGAGTAAAAATGAATCCCGTGTTTAGGCTTGGGTCCCATCGCCAAGGTATCTCATTATGTATATGCAAATAGTCCAGAGTCCAAAAAATTCCAAAAGGGAAAAAATTCTGGCCCCAAGCATTTCAGATAAGGGATACTCAACCTCCAGCAATTGTACATGTGATAGCCAGGAACTGGAACTGAGAGAGCCACACCATGGGACACTCCCCAGCAATAAGAAGGAGCAAACTCAACACACACAGCAACCTGGCTCAATCTCCAGCCCTGCCGAGAGGCAACAGCCACCCCAAGTAATCTGCGTATGATTCCGTTTATAGAACATTACTAAGATGACAAAATCACAGAAACTGTGAGCAGGTTAGTGGTTGCCAGGGCTGAAGCAGGGTGCAGGGTGGGAAGAAGTAGGTGTGTCCACAAATGGTGATCCTTGGTGATGATGTGTCCTGGATGTGACAGTATAAATGCCAAGCATCCTGGTGGGGACACAGTACTATGATTTTCCGGAGGTTGTCATGGGGGGGGGCGGGGGGAACTGTTTAGGGTGTGTGTGTCTCCTCTCGAGATTTCTTCTAAGTGCATGTGAATCAACAATTGTCTCAAAATGCAATGTTTAATTGAAAAAAAAAACGTGACTGTAAAGGAGTGTCTGTCATAACTCCCTTTCATTACACAATAAAGGAGGAAAATGTGAGAAAACATGCACCTGCTTATATTAGCAAAGAAACACGGGACAGCTAGAGAGAGATTAAGGAAACCCACGTGGGGGAGCAGGGGGTGGTGACATGTCTCTTAACTTTTTTGCATAGTTTTTAAAGGATTTTTGTAAATATATCCATGTTTTCCATACTTTAAAAGATCAACAGGATGGAATGGGATCCTAAAATTGAACATAAACAAAAAAACCAGAAGAAATCTGTATTTTATTTTCAAGAACAGCATCATCAGGGTCAAGCAGGGCTGGGGAGAAGAAAATCCGCCGAGGATCTGTGAACACAGCATTCCAGCCATGTACCCTCAGACTGAAACACAGTGGGGCAGACAAACTGAACTCTCGTTAGGAGGTCTGCTTTTCTCGGGGCATGGGTGAACTCTCCCTTAACTACTCCACATGTCTTTTAGGATTGAGGCAACAAATAAACATAGCCAGTGAAATCTCTCCTTACTGGAGAGGGAGGAACCACGCGTGGCCAGGTGAGAGGCTAGAGGGAACCCCGGGAGCATGGCCTCACCTCAGGTCAGCAGGGACGGGTGTCTTACAAACACACGCCCACACACACAGAGGTGGGCACATGTGGATGTGGATGTGGAGCTGTGTGTACCTGTGAATTTGCACTCATATGTATTTCTTAGCTCTCTCTGTCAAGAGAGAAGTCCCCTAGAACCAATTACATACCCGTAGCAACAAACTCTCAGACTCTAAAAAACCATCATTTCTCCTGAAATGGGCCAAAGCTCCTTAAAGTTAGAGCTAATTAAAGGTTGCTGCATGGCAAGTATAAGGCAACCTTGGAACATTTTATTTTGCCAGAAAGTAAAGAATTACTCAAAAGAGTGATGGGAGAATGAACAATGGATGCAGTCAACCATATAGGCAAATCTCAGCCTCACTACGATGAGTGAAATCCTCCTTACACAAATGAATTCACACTTGCATTAGTTGGTTTTGTGTTACTATAATGAAATACCTGAGGCAGGCTACATTATTAAAAAAAGGTTTATGCTGCTCACAGTTTTGGAGGTTCAAAGGTATGGTGCTGGCATCAGCTCGGCTCTGATGAGGGCCCTCTCGGCTGTGTAGAATCACGGCAGGAGCATATGTATAAGGGAGAGACTGCATCTTAAAACAGGAAGCCAGGGAGCCTTGGGCCTCAGGCTCTACTTCTTATGGGTCCCAGCTCCCAAGAGGAATCAATGAGGGTGATTCTGGGGTCCCCACTGAGGACCAGGCCTCTAGCATGTGAGCCTTTGGGGGATACCCTCAAACACATCCAAACCATAGCAATACAGTACACAGGCCACTCAGAAGAAGTGACAGGAAGAGGCAAGACTCTCTGGGAGCAAAATGAGTGGCTGGTGCTGCAGATGAGGATAAGCAGGGACGAGAGACACCGAGGACCTCCTGGGCGGCCCGGGCTCTATGATCTGATGGTGCATGTTTGGCCAAAGCTCGTCAGAGGGCCACTTAATATTGCTCCACTGTACTGTGTGCAAGTTGCCCCAGTAAACAAACACTGAACTCTGGACAATATCACGCCCAGCAAAGGTTTAGGAAGGAACAGTACTGACTGACGTCTGAAACTTTGAAATGTAATTTAAAACTCAGATGAATTGCTAGGGGGCAGAAGGACAGACAGACAGACAGAGCTGGATAAAACAAGCGTGTTAAAATGTTAAAGAACCTAGGAGACAGGTGGAGTGGCCGTTCACTGAAAAAAATTATCCTTTAACTTTCTTATGTTTGAAGTTTTTCTATAATAAAAATGTTGTGAAGAACTTGTGGAGATTTCTCAAAAGAACACAGAAGATAAAAATTGACTAAGAGGAATCCGAGAGTCCATATGTGTATAAATAAATAAAGGAGTAAATAAATAATGTAAGAAAGAAAAAGCTCTTCAATATGGTGGGGTGCACTAAACAACAAACAAATTCAGAAAAAAAAATTACCATCTGGCAAACATAATAATCGACTCAAAAAGAATTATCAATGGAATCTAAAATACACGTGTAAAAGTTTAATGAGGAATAAGGTATTTACATAGACCTAATCGAGATCCCCATGAAATGTGAATTAATTACCAAGGGTGAAGAGGAAAACTTTACCCTGGAGAAATGCAGCAGACACCATCTCAACCAACGATCAGCATCAGCCCCAGAGAGGCAGCCGGTATCACTCATCCTCAAATGCAGCACTAGATGGGTCCCCAAATCACTTCGTGGTGATCCTGCCCGAAACACACACCCCGAATGCAGTCACGAGGAGACAGCTACGGACCCGACTGAAGGGCATTCTGCAAGGTAACTGGCCTGCACGCTTCAGGAACGTCAGGGTCACAAAGACTAAGACCCACTGAGGGACTGACCCAGATCAATGGAGACTAAAGGCACCGGGAACTGAATACAGTGTGGGCTGGATGGCTCCTAGGAGATCACAGCGCCATGAAGACACAGGAACGGAGGCTGCAGATTGGGTGATGGCATTGCACTGGGTCTGTTTTCCTGATTTGGGTTATTATACTGGGTCATGTGAGAAAATCTTCTGTTTCTCTCCCTCCCCTCCCCCTTTCTTGGTGGGGGAAGGCGGGTCTCAAGCCCAGGCCCTTGGGCATACCAGACAGTGCTCTGCCACCGAGCTGCAGCCCCAGACCTCTGCCCTATTTCTTAGGTACACCCCTAATATTGAAGTATTGAGGGTTAGTGGGGTGTCATGTCTAAAACGTACTCTTCGATGCCTCAGGATCACAGAGCAAATGTGAAAAAATGTTAACCCTTGAGGAATCTGGGTGGAGGGTGTCAAAGATTTCTTTGTTGTATTCTTACAGCTTTTCTGACATTTTTAATTATTTAAAAATAAAAAGTTTCTAAACTATAAAGTAAAAATAATATGCCACAGAACATTGGAATTCCTTAATTCTGACTAGTCTTTCCCCATCAAAAAGGGGAAGTGCCACTGACTCAGAAAATCTCCACCTATGGACGAGTCCTGGCCATTTGACACTGGCCAAGGAGAGAGCCTTGCAGGCCTGGATCGGAGCTGACCCCGGGTGACCTGCAGGAGACAGGCGGTGCTCTTGGGCTGAAGAGCGAGGCTGCTTCGTACATCACTCTGGCCAATTCTAACAGATTGTTGCTGACAGAGCTCTGGGTTCTCTGGAAGAGAGTGCCAAGGAACAGAGCTGACAGCCGCCCCCCTCCCAGCTCTGCAGCCACCATCAATGACGCAATTAATAATCTGAGGGCAAGGCTCCTCTTTCTCACGCAGCCTCGGATATGAATCAACCCCAAAGTGTTAATAGATCAGCCGTTATCTCTAATACCAAATACAATTTGCATTTGAGATGACATCTGCAATATTTTAAAAGCCAAAGTCTAAAACAACAAACTTGGCAGTTTTTCTGAGTAGCAATTAACACAGTGACTAATCCTATCAAGGAGACAGTAATTGGCATGGAGATACCCTCTCACACCAGCAGCAGGTTGAAAAACTTCATCCTAACCTCTTTTTAACGGCGTAGACTCCAGAGCATCTCTGTTCAACAAGGAAACTGATGCAATTATTAAGGACAAGGGTAATTACCCTACAGCTTCAACAGAAAACAAGAACTCAGAAGCAGGCACACAGGAGAGGGGCAGGGGCCAGAATGGTGGCTGAAGGCTATTTATCCATTGTGGCCAGCCAGTTACCTCCAGGACCCCGCACAGCACAGAGGGTCAACCATGGCCCCAGGACACAGCCTCCTATGCAGCAGTCCCAAGAAGGAGGCCTGAGGACATGACAGGGTGACACTCAACACACCCCATGAAACCGGTCTCCTCAACAGCACTAGAGCCCGCTCTGCTGAGTCTCAGAACGCTGGCCCAGTTACTCTAACCAAGCTGATGCCTGCCCCAGAATCTGTGGGCCCCACCTATCCTTCAAGGCTCTCTGGGGAGCATCCTCAACCCCTCCAGGCCTCGGGAAACACACAGCCATGCGAGCTAATTCACTGCCCCTGCACTGGGTTGACTTGACACCAGCAGAACCGTGTGGTTCTGCAGAGTCCTGACCCTGTCCCACGCAGCCGCCACGTCACTGTGCAGAGGGCAGACACAGATGAAGTTCTGCCTATAAGCTCTTGGGTTGCTCAGAGACACCCAGCACTCCAGGGGGAAAGGGAGAGGCAAGTGCTTTTTGTGTATGTCCATTTGGGCTGACCAGGTAATTGTGGGACCTTTAGTGAAGTCCATGACATGTGTTTACCAAATGAACAGAAAAGCAAACCAACTTCCACAAGCCTGGACCAGCCTGCTTGGTGGATTAGCAAGTGAGGCCAAGGCAGGGTGCACCGTGCTACTCAGCTGCCCCCAGGGCGTGCTGCTGGCCACAGAGGACCCAGCCACAGAGGGAGAGGCTTCCCAGTCCGAAGCCACTCCCTCTGTGGCTGGGTCCTCTGCAGCCAGCAGCTAAAGGTATAAACTAAAGGTACCGGCATCTACATCACCCTTAAATACAGTAGCTGAGTGTGGGGACTTCTTACTGTACCTTAGTTTTGCCCTGGCTTTGTCTGGCCGCAGAACCAGGAAACTTGCTAACTGAGGAAGTGGGGGATGGGATGAGTGGGCACTTGACTCTGAGACGCCTTCTACCACAGCACGGGCAGAGCTTTGGCCCCAGGAAGACGCAGGAGCAGAAGGCAAGTGTAGGTCCTGAAGCACCCCGCTGCGTTGGGGGAAGAGCAGTGATTTGGTCACAAGAAATGGGGTAGGGCGCCCAGTACAGGGTCTCATGACTCGGGGTCCTGAAATTTACCCCCTGCGAATAGGGTCGGCCCCAGACCACCCACTGCAGGTAGAACCCTGCTCAAGGTGGAATCCACATTGTCGGGGTTCATGCAGGTTGGAAAGACGGAGTGGACTTTTTTAGATGGCGGGTGCATTTTTACCTGGATGGATTTCACTTGTTGAAGAACTCAATGGCAGTCCTTCCTCCTGAATTCGTCCCACAATATGAAGGAGAGAGGTACACCCTGCTCCCCCAGCCCCCTCTCTCTTTTATGGTACCAGGGGTTGAACCCAGGGACACTTAGCCACCGAGCCGCATCCCCAGCCTTTTTAGTTTTTATTTTGAGACAGGGTCTGGCGAGGGCTCAGAGCCTGCACCCTTCTTTCCTCACATGCGCCCTGCGGGGGCCGTTCTGCCTGCTCCGCAGCCCTGCACTTGACACCCTGGGTGTCGATGGTGTTATCTAGGGGTCTCTCCTTTCCAGTTAGGCTACAGGCCCTCAAGGGTGGGAACTGGGTCTTTAAACCCTGTGAAGAGTCCAGCAAAGTGCCAGGTGCACATTGTCACTCAATGTCTGATGACTGGTGATGCTTGAATAGCAGTTAAAGATCTCCCTCAGGGGGACTGTCCCAGGCTGGACATTCCTCCCCTAACAAAGGGTACCTTCACTTTCTACCCCAGCGCCTCTGTCTCTGGGCTTGTGAATGAGGTGTTGGTAGCCAGGTGTCCCAGGTGAGAGGAGAGCACTGTGGAGCAGGTGTCCACGTGGGAGGGCCAGCTGGACCAGGATTTAGAAACCAAGGACATAAGAACAGTTGTTAAAAACCGTGCTTCTCTACCATCTTCTCCCTTCAGACTGACAAATTTAAAGGCTGACAATAGTAAAATTGGACAAAACGTGAAGCACAGTGAGCCGCACACTACAAAGGGAGTGAGATTTGGCGTAACTACTGTGAAAACCACTGGACATTTCGAGCAGATGGGAACAATCTAGGGCCCGTCCACATATGAAGAGATAAATATGTTCTGGTATATTCACACAATGAAATAGTATACAGCAGCGAAAATAAGCAAACTAAAGGTACTAGCACCTACAAAGAAATCCCACGTTCACAGCTCAGAGAGACAAGGATCAGCAAAGTAGCAGAATATAAAAATCCACATTCAGAAACTAACATCATACAAACCCCATTGGCAATAGCAACAAAAATAAAATATTTAGGCATGAATTCAGTGAGGAATGTGTAAGACCTCTATGAGGAACACAAAACCTCCACGTGTTCTTGAATGAGTAGGAAGATGAAGTCGCTGCTGGAGGAGAGAAGGCAACATCACACGGAGGCCAGCCATCCACAAGTCATTTTGTGAATTCAGTGCCATCTCACGGAGCTAGACACGTCAGAACTCAATTTCATCTGGGAGAACAAACTCCAGGGGTAGCTGGAGAATAAGGAGAAGGAAGAGTCTCCGTGGGGCAGAAGCCTCACCGAGCAAGGACGCGCCACGGAGGCTCCGCGGTGAGTGTGCCCGCGAGAGTGGGGCGAAGAGGAAGCCGGCACACACCAGCCCACACGGGCACACCTGGAACTGAGTGTGCAAGAAGGGGGAGAGACCGTTTAATAAATGTTGCTGGGACAACTGGTTAACAATTTGTAAAAAGATCGAATTATACCCAAACCTCACACCGTATGAGAATAAATTCCAAGTGGATCCAAAGATGTAAAGGTGAAGAAAATAAACCGCACGAGCACTAGAGGAAAAGTGGGCAGACTCCCAACAAGCTCGGTGCAGGGGAAGGGTTTCCAGCAGCCTCTGGTGAATCCACGGTGGGTCACACATCCCCAGGCCTGCACAGCAGAGACGCTGGGGACTCAAAGACCAGAAGCAACGCAAGCAAAAGGGACGGAAGAGCAGCCTGAGACCACAGCGGCTCTCCCCCACCAGAGCAGGAGCCTGGACAGCAAAGAGACAAGAGGGATGTCTCCTTGGCAGAAGGGCCGGCCCTTCAGGAACGTGCCCCAGGATTGACACACGTGCACCTGGCAGCAGAGCCCAGGAGGGGACCCTGACAGAAGGAAGGTGGGACAGACAACGGCAACAGCATCTGGAGACCTCAAGAACAAACAGAACGGTGACCCGGAAACAGAGACCTGAACAGCATCATAAACCGACAAATCCAATAGAAGCCTCTAGAACACTGTACCCAAGAACAAGAGCATCTACGTTCGCATCAAGGATACACGCAGCTTACCCAGGACAGACCACATCCAAGGCCATAAAACAAACTTCGAAAAATTTTGAAGAAGAGACATGATACAATAGATGTTCTCCAACCACAACAGAATGAAATTAGAAATCAGCCCCAAACGCGGAATGAGATCTTGCCATTTGCCACAGCGTGGAAGAGCCGGGGTCATGTGCAGAATAAAGGAGTCAGGCCCAGAGAGGAAAAATGACATCACATGATCTCACTTATATGTGGAATCCACAAACCTCAGGTGTGTAGAGACAGAGGACAAACAGTCACCAGAATGGGATGGGGGAGGACCTGGAGGGACATAGCTCAGTGGATAAAAGGAAGAGATGCATAAGAGGAGCCAGTCTAGAGACCGGCACATGCTTGGGAGGACCACGGGTCCCAAATCGCATTGTATGAGACCCACACAGAGTAGACTTCCACTGCTCCTGCCACACACCAAAGAACAGGTGGCCACGTGAGTCCCTGGATATGTTAATGCACTTCACTGTAGTAGCCTTGATCCCATAACATCATCTTGCATACCTTAAACATACACAATAAAATTGATTTAAAAGAAATAAAGTCAGCACAGGAAGCATTAGATAATCTGAATGTCTCTATACCAAGTGAAGAGACTAAGTTAGTAATCAAAGAAAAGTCCAGCTTCACCCAACATTTAAAGAACCATTAATATCAATTCTTCACAACTCTTTTAAAAAATTTTAAAAGAACACTTTCCGACCAGTACCACCCTGATGCCCAAACCAGACAAAAACATCCCAAGAAAATAAAAGCACTCACCAATATTTCTTATAAATAAATACTTATAATGGATACAGATGCAAAACTCCTCAAAGAGAAACCAGCAAACCTAATCCAGCAACATTTAAACAGAATGACGAACCATCAGCAGACAACACCTGTCCCAGGATTGAAGGTCGACTCACAGAGGAACATCCTGTTCATGGATACGCCGAACCCAGAAGTAACCGACCCTCTGAATAGGCACACGGAGCATTAGGGGAAACTCAACACACTGTCATGATAAGAACCCTCGAAAAACTAGAACAGAACTTCCTCAGCCTGATAATCAGCATCTATAAACGCCCACCGCTTCCATCACACTTAATGGTGAAGGATGGGTGGCCTTCCCCTGGCTCAGTCACCACTTCTGTTGGACATCACCCTGGAAGTTCTGGTCAGGAAATGGGCAAGAGAAAAAAATTAAAGGCGTCCAGATTGGAAAAAAGAAAGAAAGAAAACTAAATCTATGCACAGGTGAAATGATCCCATATATAGAAAACCCTAAAAAACGGATGAACTAGTGAAGGAGTTCCCTGAGGCTGTGGAAGACAAGACCGACCTATACAAATCAACTTGATTCCTATAGACTCAACTTTCCATCTGAAAAGGAAATTAAGAAAACAATTTCATTCATCATCCACCATAAATAACAAAATACTAGGGGATAAGTTTAACAAGAAGGGTGTGAAAACTTCCACTGTGTAAACCGCAAAGCATTATTGAAAGAAATTACAGCCCCAAGTAAAAGGAAAGCCCCAGCATTTGCGCGGGTGAAAAGTGGACCCCGTCAGAGGGCTCCGGGGACTCCCCGCCGCCATCCCTGCTCTGCAGATCTGTCAGGCTGACTCCAGAGCTTATGCGGAACTTTAAGGGACACAACAGCCAAAGCCATACCTAAAAAGAACAAAGTAGAAGGATTCACACTTCCCCAATTCAAAAGTTACTACAAAGCAATGGTATTTGGGAGCATGAACCAGCCCCGGGATAGACCTACGGATCAACAGAGTAGAACCAAGCCCAGACATACTCCTCCACGTCTGCCAAACTGAGTTTTAACACGGGACCAAGACCATTCAACAGGGAAGAACCGTCCTTTCAACAAATGGTTCTGGGACAACCAACTAGGCACATGCAAAAGAAGGAAATGGAATCCTTATCTCACAACAGGTAGGAAAATTAACTCAATGGGTGAATCAAACAGCTAAACTGGAGAGCTAAAACTGTAAAATTCTTGGAGGAGAACATAGGTGTAACTTCAGGCCCCTGGATTCAGCAAAGCATCTTTAGAAGCACACAAAAACACATGCAACAAAATTTAAAATACACATAAATTGGAGTTCATCAAAATTTACTTGTATTAAAAGGTGAAAAGACTAGGAGAAAATATTTGCAAATCATACATCTACCAAAGAATTGACATGCAGAACACATAAGAACTCTTACAACTTAATAGTAAAAGGAATCCCACAGTCAGCTAAGGATCTGCACAAACTGTCCTCCAAGAAGATACGCAGCTATGCACAAAGACAGAGCGGCGGGAGCCAGCAGGGAAGCGCCCTTCAAAGCCACAAGGAGATCCCACTGCGTGCTCACTCAGAGGGCTAGAAAGTAAAACCAGAACCCTCATGCCCTGCTGGCAGGAAGGAAGAGAGCTGACACTGGGGAAAATAGGTTGGGTCTGCCAGTTCCACAGACATGACTGTAGAATGACCACAGGGCCCAGCAATTTCCCTCCCAGTCATACCCAAGGGAAGTAAAAACTCATGTCTACACGAGAACCCGTGTGCCAACGTTTATCCCATCACTATTCACAGCAGCCAAAGGTGGAACAGCACAAATGTCCACCAAATGAGGAATGGATAAACCAAACTTGGTCAGTCTACACAGTGGAATATTATTTGGCCATAACAAGGAACAAAGTACTGACAGTATAACTTAGATGAACCTTAAAAGCATTATTAAAGGAAAGAAGCCAGTCTCACAAAAGTTCATATTTATTCATACAGACGTTTATTCACACAAGAGTCCAGAATAGAGAAATTCAGAGATTGAAAGTGGATTAATGGTTGCCTAGGCCTTGGGCACAGCAGTGAGGATGGGGAGATTGTAGGGTGATAGCTTAATGATTTGGGGTTTCTCTTTAAGCTGATGAAAATGTCAATGGAGGCACATATCTGTGGATATACCACAAACCATTGAATTTGTACACTTCAAATGAGTGAATTACATGGTATGTGAGTTATATCACAGTAGAGCTGTTTTTACACTTTGTTTTAAGTTGAATGAGAAACAAGGTATTTGGACAGGCCCCAAGTATCACCCCATGAGATGCTTATTAGTTACAAAAGGAAAAGAGCCCCTTGACTGGACAGAAACCTCGCAGGCACCAGCTTAATCAAGAGATGGGTTAACCTCAGCCAGCCACGGACAGACCGGCAGCGGGCACCTCCTGAACGGTGGGGAGAACACCACTCCCAGGCATTTGGACCACACTGCGCTCCCGTCTCCCCACGAGGCAACTCCCCAAAAGGTAAACTCCAAGAAAGAAGAGCAGAGACAGGGACTGCTCTGGGTGCAGAGACCAAAGAGATGTGGCAAGTACAGGCCACCTGTGACCCCAGGTCGGACCCGACACCTAAAGCCAAAAGCACCCTTTGTTTTTCTTTTGATGTGAAAAATAAAAAACAGTGGCAACCGCTGAAGTGTCAAGTACAAGGATGAAATAACAGTGTTCCATCCACCTTCGCCTCCTGGCTGTTGGCTCTGTGACTTTACAGTGTGTCCTTGGTCTGAGGAAACGCGGAGTAAGACGCCAGCAGTGGGGGGCGTCCTGTCTTTGGTGTCCTGGAACGTGCCTGAGGGAAGTTCAACAGTTGCACACAAGCTACTTTATTTAACTGTGCACTGTCCCCCCCCACGCACACACATGGTGTGCAGACAAGAGTCACACCCCACAGACGCCTGTGCATACAGCGTGCACACACACGGGGATGTGTTGCAAGGATCCAGGGACGCTTGAACCATGAGTACTGAGCCCCACAAGGACATCAATAACTTTGGCCTTTCCAGTCAAAGAAAGCATTTTGCGGGGGCTGGGGCTGGGGCTCAGCAGTAGAGCGCTTGTCTAGCAAGGCCCTGGGTTTGATCTTAAGCACCATATAAAAATAAATTAATTTAAAGAAGACATTGTGTCCAACTACAA
This sequence comes from Marmota monax, assembly GCF_021218885.2. Taxonomy (NCBI): domain Eukaryota; kingdom Metazoa; phylum Chordata; class Mammalia; order Rodentia; family Sciuridae; genus Marmota; species Marmota monax. Next base: position 4,259,956 of record NW_026694750.1, read on the forward strand.
CTAAAAAATAAGTATTTTTTAAAAAAGAAAGAAAGCACTTTGCAATTTCTCTGGATTGCCATATGACTACTCCCGCGCTTTGCAGACATTATTAAGAAAAATAAAGGCCCCTGGACACAGCACGTGATATGACAGTTGCACAGATGACTGTTCCAGCCACTCAGTGACCAACATGCTGGTGGTGGACACGACGCGGACATGCTGGACCAAGGGAGGACTTGGACGGTGTGCAGCTTAGAACATGAATTGTTTATCTCTGAGAATGTTCCATTTCACACTTTGCCTGTGGGTAACTGAGAGCACAAAAAGTGAAACCACCAATAGGGGGCTCACGGAGCCAAGGGGACACAAAGAGCCATGGAGCCAGGAAGAGCGCAGGAGGACAGCCAGGGCCAGCAGGGAACGAGAACGGCGGTGAGTTTTGGTGAATGTCATGTGAAGGAGACGGGCACTATTTTTGAAACTTTCCAACTTCCTGAAATTGTTTCAGATAAAAAAATTTCCATTTAAAAAGCATGTTTGCACACAATGTCATTTATACAAAGCGGAGAGTTTTCCACATCCCTGTAGCAAGGGACTGGAAATGTTCATGACCCTGGTGACCTGTGGGGAGGACGGAGTGCTGGCCGCTGTGGGACTATTCACTTTTTCAATATCCACACTTTGCATGTCTAGATTACACAACAAAATTCCAAATTAACCCAAAAACTCCCACTCTCCCCCTCCCCGACATGGTCCCCTCCCTCCTTCAGCCCAGTGTGCTGCAGAGTCAGCTTCCCCAGCGTAGGCAGGGACCAAGGGGACCAAGGGGACCAGGGCAGAGGTCCCTGGTGGAAGCACCGTGGCCCCTTAGCGGGAAGGAGGAGAGGAACCTGTGTTCCAGGCTCACAGGCAGGAAGAGGGACACTGGAGAGGGTCCCGGGAGGGGCTAGGGGACCAGAAACTCAACAACCAGGTAAAACCATGATGGGGCTTTGGTTCAAACGTGGTCATCGGAGAAGGTCCTGCCAGGAGGAGGCCCTGAGCACTGGCCAGAGGAAGGGAGAAGCCGTGGCTGGGGACAGGGCTCCTCGCAGAGGCGGCAGCAAGAAGGGCCCTGGGGAAGCCTGTGGCCGCCTCTTGGCAGCTGCTGAGAGAAGCCGGTGGCCTGCCCGCTGAGTGGAAGGAGGCCAGAGGGTGGGGTCCTCAGGGGACTCGGGAGCTCCAGGACCACCTGATCAAAGGGACCGTGACAAGGGCCCTTGTTTTTGAGCCTTCAGGGTGTGGCGGCAGCTCCGTGAGGACACTGCCGCACAGACCGTGCTGCACAGCCTCGGGGTGGCCCAGCCTCCCTCAGCCACGTGCTTCCTGGGAGTCCAGGTGGGGCTGGGGCACACGGGGTGCCCAGGCACACGCTGCGAACGAGGGCCTTCCCCTGAGGGTCAGCGCCTGCACACTAAGCGTGCCGAGCAGGTGCAGGGGGCAGGTCACAGGCGTGGGCGGTTCCACCTCTGTTGCAGAAACTGCACTCCTGGGTGGGACACCCCACTCTCCTGGGCTTCCAGAGAAGACAGACCTTCCTCTGCTGCTGGCTACCACACCTTCGTGTGCTCTAAAGGGGCCATGGCTGGACTCGAGGACTGCCCCGCAACTTTGGCCTCGCAGCTTGGGCCACGTTGCCGGCCACGTTGCCGACCTCGCAGGTCTGTCTTCTCCACTTAGAGGATGGAGTTAAAATGCCCTGGGGGCGGGGCATCGGAGACAGTGAGTGGGCAAGCTGGGTACGGAGCAGCCACTACCACAGGGGTCCCTTCCTACTGGCTTCACCTCGCCCAAGAACACCCATGTCTAGTTCCTAGAGGACATTGGCCCTCTCTGTGAGGCCCCAGGCACTCAGGAAATGGTGCTGAGCCTCAGCTGGGAGATGTGGTGTGGTCTGAACTAACCTGGCCTGGGCAGCTGGGGCTCTCCACCTTGGGAACCCCAGGAACACCTTCCTGCGTCCAGTGCTGGCTGCAGATAGGCCCCATCAGGAGAAGGAGCTCTCCACATCTCTGGATGGATAGACAGATGGTCAGGAAGGAAGGAAAGGAGGACAGGATAGGACAAGACAGGACAGGAAAGGATAGGTAGAATGTGTCTGTTTTCCCTGTATTCTGCAGGGCTGCGGCTCATTGCCCGATGACCAGTGTTTGTGTAATAAAGACTTGTGAGTCTGAAGATAATAAAATATATATTCATTTAAAATTTTAATTAGAAAAAGATGACTAAAATTAGATAAGGAAAGTTCAGCTTCATATAAGAAATTTAAACTTTTTCTAGAAACTCTCTTTTTTTTAATGGACTTTGCAGGGAACCAAGCAACGGAAGCCTTTTGTTACAATTTAGGACTGAAACCGAACGTTAAAACTGCCATTCAGTGGGATGTGCATGAAATGTTGAAAATCTCCTGGTGAATAATTCCTGGTTATAATGACATGCTGTAGACCTAAATCTTACTCCTAGACATGAAAAAAGACAGTTAAATCAACTTTGTCCATTTAAATATCATTTTAAGATATCTAGAACCCATCTCTTTATTGCTCAACAACCCTTAGCAATTTCTTTTGCCCTCATTTATTTCTGGTTCCCAAGGGAATCCTGCCTGATTTATTGGAAATTAGTTCTTACAGCTAGTAAATGCTTTAAACTGTTTTCATATAAATCACTCCAAAATCCGCTAGCATACCGAAGCCTGGCTAGCGTGATTTCTTCCAGCAACACCCAGCTCCACCACACCCTCTGTCCTGCTAATGGGCACATCCACTCCTTGAGCAGAGCTCCAGGGAGCAGGCAGACAGCCCACTCAAGTGCAATTTCAATTTCCTGTCCACCCCCCCCCCCTGCAACCTCTCAGAGTTCCCTTTACTGGTCCATCTGTGGACAGTGATGGCTGTAATTAGCATATTAGCAGGCCAGTTTCCTGCCTCAGGACCACTAGGGTACCTGACAGTGTGGGTGCCATCTGTGATGGAAGAGTTTCCCACTCCTGCTCAGGATGCACCCATATCTACCTGCTGATATCTACCTGTATCAGTCAGGATGGGTTCAATTCTGCTGTATAACGATGACGTTCATTTTTTGCTCAAGTCACATGGAGGCTACTAGGGGCTCTGGGGCACATGATCCTTGCTCAGGAAGCCACGCGGATGGAAGCTCAGCTGCACAAGTACGTCCAGCGTTGCCAGGACAGAAAAAGGAACGTGGTACGCCACTCTCTGACTCCGGCAATCTGTGCCTTAAAGTATATGAGTCGCTTCCACTTAGAATGTCACTGGCCAGAGCAAGGGACACGGCTGCCCTGCACATCAGAAGGCATGAGGAAGCGGAAGCCCACCACGTGCCATCAGACTAGCAACCTCCTCCTGCACCCGCTGGGCCCCAGCAAACTCCCGCCATTGCTGGGGTGGGGGGGTCGGTGTGTGGACTTGTTTTTGTGTTTGTTTTCTCCATAAAACCAGAACCTCCCCCCTCTCCAGCAGGCCGCGTCCTACCCGGGGAGTCTGACATTCTTCACGCAGCTTTCCCGGGAGATGCCTAATGTTCTCCTTACAGGAATCAATCTCAAAAACAAATGGTTGTTATCTAGATAACTCCTAGGAATAGAAGGAGAGCTCTTCAAATTGACAAAGAAGGAGGAGGGAGGCCTTGGAGGCATAAGTGGAAAGTAAAAATCACAGAATCCTGACTCTTAGCAGAAGAGAAGGGCCAAGTCTCTCTCAGGCCGAGCTGTTGGGGAGCGGGGAGGCAAGGTCAGGCTGCGGACAGCAGGGCCCTGCAGCTCTCCAGCCGGCTGCCAGGACAGCCAAACCAGCCTGTTCTCACTCTTGCGCTCTCTGCTCTCAGCTTCCTGCAAATAAAATGCTATTTTCAGAAGGATCCCTCCAAGCAGCACTGGAGACAGCAGGATATAATGCTCTGCACGATAACAAATGTATGCAAAAGACCGTCCGCAGAAATCATGCTTAAGTTGAGATCTTTCAAAGGCAAAAATGATCTATATGCCAAGAGACAGTGCTCATAAATCTTTTGGAGAAATGATAGGGCCTTATTCAATGATGTAAAGAACAGCACCATAAAAAAAATAATTCCCCATATAAATATTTAAATATAGTTTATTATATTCAATACCTGTCCAAATATATCCCCCATATAAGTCTTTTCCAATGCACACAAAGCTCCACACTCTAAGAACACTAGGAAATGTTCGAAGAGTCGATGATGAAACTTTGCCATCTTTTTGGAATTTGGAGCTGGTTTTGGTAAATAGTAGCTGTGTTTTCACCAGATACTGGTGAGAGACGGGGGTTGCGGGGGGGGGGGCGGGGGGAGGAATTTTGTGTTTATTATATTTGTTTTCAAGTCATGCTTCTAAAGACCTCAATTTCATGGGATTAAAAATATTTCGTATTTCTAAATACAAGTCTGTTTTTAACTCTATGCTCAAGTGCAGGCTGTGGGTGTGCCTGTGCGTGTGCCCTCTGCGGCAGGGGGCTGTGATACAAGGGCCATGACAGGCCTGAGGGAGACATGGGTCATGTTTGCTGCCATCTCTAGGGGCCCCATCACTTCAGCCTCGGAGACCACAGCAGACGTTAACAGAAACCCAGAGCTGGTGACAGCTTCAGGCCACAGCCTCTTCCTTGAGACCTGCCCGAGCTCCTGAAGGGCACGTAGAGAGCGCAGTTCCAACCCTGCGTTGCCCTCCTTGCCACCTCACAGAGCTCTGGCACGTGATGTGCCGGTGCTGCACCACGGGTGTTGAGATGAGGACGCTGCCACCTCGGCTCTCTGCACTTGGGAACAGCCACCAAGTGTGTGTGACCGAGCGTGTCCCCTCTCCCTCAGGTGGGTACACCAGGCAGAACAACCCTGTGTCCAGTGTCTGCGTCCTTCGCCTCCCACCCACGTCCTTCCTCCTGAGGTGCTGTCCCCTCCTCGGGCAGCTGAAGCTCCCTGGGACTTACCTACTGTTATTAGAAATGTCAACAGTGTTTGGGCAGCAGATGCAACGGGGCTGCAGTAACCTACTTAAGTCCCATAAATTCCAGATGGCACTTGGCTTTGCTGGGAGACTTGTGACTTGAAAAATAACATTCTCTGGAGAGCAAGTGGCTCTTTTTAAAGGACCAGCAGAAGATGCTGGACTCCTCAGAGCCTTGCAGTGCCCTTGGGGGTCTGCGGCCTGGAACGGGGTCCCTGATGTGTCACCTGGATCTGAGTTCTCTCTGCAGAAAGGGATTGAGGAGAGATGGCAAGGGAAGGTCACCCGAATCCTCTCTTCTTCTTTTCCTTTGGGGACCTTGCCTTTGCTCTTCACACCTGGATTCAAATCCCAGCCCTGCCCTGGACTTGCACAGTGACTCTGGGGCGGTGATGTAGCCCCTCCAGGCCTCGCCTCTGCACCTGCGTAACAGGAGCCACAGGCTCCTCTCCAGGGCTGTGAAGACACCAGAGCAGGGGAGCCTGCATACCACCTGTGGTGCGGTGGCCGTGCAGGGCATGGCCGTGCAGGGCGTGGCCGTGGGCACACCCAGCTGCATCCCAGTGACCAGGCTCCAGCTGCAGCTAGACCCCCGGCAGCCATGCGATCCCACTCGGGCGATCCCACCGTGGCTGCTCTGCACCTCAGGCCGCTCAGTTCCTGCCCCATCTCACCTGTGGTCTGTCCAGAAAGCATTAGCCAGTTCCTAGAAGAGGAAATGCACCAGCTCCTGGAGGACACAGCACCAGGGTCCCTCAGTGGTGCTGTCCTACAGCAGAAGGCCGAGCGCATGACCCTTGGCCAGGTCGGACACCCACACAGACAAACGTCAGATGGCAGCTTGTCAAACCGTGGCCACAGAGTGGGAGAGATGCAGATGAGGGCTGGCTGCTAACAATGTCCAACATCAGTGTCCATGTCCCACAGACCTAATCCAGGAGCCCAACCAGAAGAGCCAAGGAGACTGGGGCTGAGTAGCCAGGACGACGGTCAGCTGCGTATAGACAGGGAGAAGGCAAGGGAAGGTCACCCGAATCCTCTCCTCTCCAGATAAAGCACCTGGGATCTTTCTGATAGCTCCTAACCAGACAGTGCTCCTCCCCTTGCCAGGAGCCCCTCCCTCCAAACCCAAGGAGGACTCTGTGGCCACTACATAGATGGGGATGTTGGGGGCAGAGATGAGAGGTGTCCAGGTGGCTCTGCGAGTTTTCTCGGGAAGTGAACACAGCTCCCTGGACACCCGGCCACTCTGCACTGCCCTTTCCCGCAGCAGGAGGAGATGTTCCTGGAGCAGTAACGCCTGGGTCGCGGGGGTCGTCTCACCAGGAAGTGGACTCGGGGGTGAGCCCTCCCGCCACCAAGTGTTGGCTCGCCACCGTCTGCCGCATTGTCACCACCCTGTCCTCGTCCCTCACACCCTGCAGCTGTTCCAGATGTGCAGGCAGTCACATGTTTCTCAGAATTTAATGACCAGCTTTAAAGCCATTTCTAACTGACCAGTTCTGGAGCGGATGTGATTCACGCAACAGTTTCAAGGTCTAACAGAGTGAGGCCCCGGGAGCCCTCTGTTGTGGAGCCTGTTCATTCAGGTGCAGAAGGGACAGCACCACCGAGAGGGCCTGCTGGGGAGCAAGGGTGGCTCCCAGAGGGGCCCAGGAACACCTCTGGGGACACTCAGGGCCAGCAGGTGCCCGGGGCCCAGATCTCCACGCAGGCCCCAGGGGTGACCTGAGGTGACACTTCCGCAGATGGCAAAGAGCAAATCACGACCCTTTTACCCAGAATGAGAGAGCTCGGCTGCACCTTTAGAATAATCTCAAGCCCCCATTCACATTAGGCTCAGGCGCAGCTCCCAAGTGTCCCACCTGGTAATTCTTTTTAAGTTAAAATAGAAACTGAAATATCCTCTTCTGATAAAGACTGCTGTCATGTCCCTGTCATCTTCCCCCATGCAAGGCTCTTACGAACAGAGCTGTGTTCAAATTAGGCCAAACAAAATGCCTAATGAGCTCCAGATTTTGCAAGCTGTCTGCAGTAGCTCATCAATTTTAAAGATACATCAGATGTCAAAATCCGCATTTAAAAAAGAAGGCATTGTTTCAGAACTAAATGCCCACCACCTACTAGCCATGTGACTTCAGGTGAATGACTTCACCTCTCTGAGCTTATGTCCTCCTGTGTGAAACTGGGGGGAGTTGCTTCCTGGTGTGGTTTGTTTAGAGTGCCTAGAACGCAGCCTGCCCCAGGCAGCATCTGGGAAATGCTGTTACCATCATGGTATCTAGAATAAACGCGGCGCCGAGCTGAGGTTTGTGTTTCATGGCCTGCCTGCACGTCAAGCTTACTGAATCTGTTTTCTTTCTTTTTTTCCCCTCTTCTTTCTTATTTTTTGAATTACAAAAATAATTATTTCTTGTAAAAAATCCACTCAAACAATTGGAAGCACAACAAGTAAAAACTGAAATTCGGCCTAGTGACCTCAGCCTCTCAGAAATAATTACAGTCAACAACTTCATGCATACCTGTCCAGAGCTTTCTGTGTGTTTAAACAAGGTGAACATGTCTACATCTACATTACACGTCACCTCCATAGTGTGCACACATATTAGAATAGTTCACATTACGTTTAGTGTGTCCTTATTCGTTACATGTAACGCATGTGCACTTACATATCTATGCACATATGTAGTTTGTAATATGTCATTCTATAACTTGCTTTTTTAACTTAATAATATGTTATGGATTGTTGCAAATATAACCCATTCTTTTTCATTGCCACGTGGCATACTGTGAGCTGTGCATGACAAACCATGACCTCTGCATGACAAACCACAAGCTGTGCATGGCAAACCATGACCTCTGTGTGACATACCAATGAGCTGTGCATGACAAACCATGACCTCTGTGTGACATACCATGAGCTGTGCATGACAAACCATGACCTCTGTGTGAAAGACCATGAACTGTGCATGACAAACCATGACCTCTGCATGACAAACCATGACTTCTGTGTGACATACCATGAGCTGTATGTGGCATACCGTGTCCTGTGTGTGGCATGCCTAGGGGGCATGGACTACTCCTGAGTATCTTCCCATGCAGAGGGGACACTCGCGTGGGGAAACGCGGCACACTGCTTCACCTTCCCTCCTGATGGACGGAGAGGTCTTCTCCAGCATCTCTCCATTGAAAACCACGCAGAGGGACTTTGTGTATGACCTGGTGCACAGGTGAGGATAATTAAGGGAGGCTGAGGGAGGGGGTGATGACAAAGAGAAGATGGGGTTCAAGAGGGAGAGCAGATGCCGAGCTTGCCTATAGTGGTCAAAACATAAGGCTTAGAGCGAGGTGGTTGGATTCCATTGTACACCCTTCTGCATGACTCATATTTAAAAATCAAAAAGGCAAGTGTTGGTGGGACGTGGAGAAAGGCCCCGGGGTGAAGGTGATAAAGGAGACAGATACCAAATGAAGGCAGCGAGCGATGCCAAGTTTTATCCTGCTCTCGGTTACCCATCGGGCACCCGTGGGCCAGGGCGAGGAGCCGGGGCTTTTCAGCAAAGGCAGCCTGAGTCCCAGTTGTCACTGGGGCTCTTGCTTGTCCAGCTTTTGAGGTGCTTTTAGAGGGTAACAGGCTGCGAGTGAAGATGGGCCCTCCAGCCGTTTAGGGTTCTCCAGAGCTGCCAGCAAAACCAGAGCTGAGCTAGTGACCGTCCAGACCCACGTCACCCTGCAGCCCAGTAAAAGCTGCCCTTCCTGCGCTCTGGGGGCAGCTGATCTCTCTCCCCCTCCCCCAGTGTCTCCCCTCTCCTGGGGGTCACCCCCACACTCCGATAAAGCTTTACTGTGCGTTCTGTTTCTTAGCCCAGTTTCATTTCTGCTGTCACTGGGTTAGAAGTTCCCGACTCCAGTATCATCAGTTTCCCCCAAAATAGCCAGAACTGCCGGCGACCCAGCAGCCACACTTTTGGATATGAACCCAAAGGAGGTGCATTCTGTGTTAAAAGATGAGTCAGGCCATAAAAGAAAGTCCTTCCTAACGAAGGTCCTTCCCAGTGAGTGTCCCACCCTGTAGTGTCCTTATTTCCCACAGTCCTCCACGGACCAGGCGCTCCTCAGGCTGCAGACAGCGCCCGTTCCTCACCTGCTCCTCGCCCGGCTCCTACGCCCACACCCTTCCTGCCCTGCGCCCAGCTGTCCTCGCAAAGACTCAGGGACGGTGGCCTCACAGCTTGGCTCCCACCCTCTATTCCTCTCTTCAAGGTGAGCACCCCAGCCCTCCTCCCTGACCAGGAAGGACTTAACTCCCGGGGAGACCGAGTCAGACTCCAACAGAAGGCCCTGCCCTCTGCCCACCAGAAGGCTCTGACCCTGGCCTCCTAGGAAGAGCCCAAGTTCTGCCACAGGAGGGACTGTGAATCCCACCCTCCAGGAGAGCCAATCACACCTCCTAGCAAAAGAGATCCCACCGGAAACCTGACTGAGGCCCACCCCAGGACCACTCTGATCACACCCACCAGGACAGTCTGACTCACACCCTTAGGAAGAGTCCAAGTTACACCCCGTCAGAGGGACTGTGACTCACACCCCACCAGGAACACTCGGATTATACCCCACCAGGAGGACTCTGATTACATCCAATCCCACCCAGCAGGAGAGGCTGACTCACACCCTCTGGGATGACTCCAAATGACCTCCCACCAGGAGCACTCTGATTACACCCAGCAGGAGAGTCTGACTCACACCCCCTAGGAAGAGTCCAAGCCACCCCCACCAGGGTGACTGTGAATGACACCCACCAGGAGCACTCTGATTACACCCAGCAGGAGAGTCTGACTCACACCCCCTGGGATGATTCCAAATGACATCCCACCAGGGTGACCAAATGACACCCACCAGGAACACTGATTACACCCACCAGCAGAGTCTGAATCACAACCCCTAGGATTCTGGATTAATCCCTGCCAAGCAGACGGTACTACAGCCCTCCAGGGAGACTCCACAGACACCCAATTTGAACCACACCCTCCAGGGAAACTATGGATTTCACCCCACCAGGAAAATTCCTGAGTTGCACCACCAGGAAATAGGAGCTGGCTAAACGGGTCTCTCCTCTGGTGCTGTTGCCCGGGTTCTCTGCCTGCCCCACGGCATTCCTTCCCCAAGCGCCAGCTCCTAGCGGGGACCTACACCTGGCCTGTCATTGTCATTTTCAGTAAATCCTGTGAACAATTGAATTAACTGTGAATGAGTGGAGCTCACTCTGAAGGTCTATCAAGACACCCTCGTGGCCAGGCGCAGTGGCACATGCCTTTAATCCCAGCAACTTGGGAGGCTGAGGCAGGAGGATCACAAGTTCAAAGCCAGCCTCAGCAATTTAGTGAGGCCCTGTTTCAAAACTTAAAAAAAAAAAAAATGGCTGGAGTGTGGCTCGGTGGTTAAGGCCCCCTGGGTTCAATCCCCAGGACAACAGAGGAGGAGGAGGAGCCCCCATGAAGCTCCAAGGGGACTGCCAGCTTGCCATGGTGGAGGAGGGCAGAGCTGAGCCCACCAGCTGCCTGTTCCCAGCTCAGTGCTCCGCGCCCTCAGGCAGCTGAGAGCCTTGAAGCCACAGGGTGCCCTTCACCTCTTCACTGAGTGGTCCTTACCAAGGAGAAGGACGCAGCGACAGGTCAGCCGTCCAACCCGCAGACCTGCACAGCTGCCCTCGTCCCCTGTGTCTGCTGAGCAGAAGGAAGGACACGCACGGACAGGGCTTGCTGCTCCAGGGTCTAAGCCAGGGCGCGTCTCCCTGGCGGTGTGTCTTCAGCCTCTAATCTGGAAGGTTCCTTGATTTGCCCACCTGTTTATCCTAATTTTGACACTGGCCACCCCAGACTGGCCTGGCCTGGCCATCTTGCCACTTCCCCATGATTCCTCAAGCGCTTGTTTACTTTCTGGTCCAATTGTTCTGGGCCTATTGTCCTTGCTCTGTCCCGACCCTGGAATTAACCCTCTCTCCAAAGACCTCTGTGCCTCTCAGGGGGGTGATTTGAAAACAGGACGGGGGCTCAGTTTGCATCTGAGGTGTCACAGCTTCCATCCACAGGCAGGGTGACATCGACACGTGCACCGATTTCTAGACCTGTGTGTGCACACACGGCCCGTTCCCACTCACACTCAGATCCCAAGCCAGCACCTCTGGTGACATTAGCCCTCCATCCTCCACCGTGGGACTCCCCCCACTGGCTTGGGAAACATGGCTGCTACTACTCAGTGACCTACACGGTCCCTCAAGTTTGAATGCAAACGAGTAATTTCACAATTGCTAACTAACACCTCTTTCAGTCAAGCTATTTTGCCACTGTGACCAAAAGACGTGACCAGAACAATGTTAGAGGAGGAGACGTTTATTTGGGGCTCAGGGCTTAAGAGTCTCAGTCCACAGACAGCTGAGCCCATGGTTCTGGGACTAGGGGGAGGCAGAACATCAGGGCAGGAGAGTGGGAGGAGAAAGTAGCTCAGGACATGACAGTCAGGAAGCAGGGAGCGCTCGCCTCGCCAGGGACAAACCCAAAGGCACACCTCAAGTGACACACTTTCTCCAGCCACATCCCGCTGCCTACAGTCACCACCTAGTTAATCCACATTAGTGGATTAGTCCACTGATTGGGTTAAGGCTCTCATAACCCAGTCATTTCACCTCTAAACTTTCTTAAATTGCCTCACACATGATGGGGGATACCTCATATCTAAACCATAACTAGATGACTTTAAAAACAAGCCTACTAACCAGAGCCAAATATATATATATATATATATATATATGTATGTATGTATTAACCTTTGATTTATTTACTTATCTTTATGTGGTGCTGAGGATCAAGCCCAGGGCCTCGCACACGCTAGGTGAGCGCTCTCCGCTGAGCCCCAGCCCCAACTGTATGTTTTTTTTACAGCTATGTTTTGTCACTAGCCTCAGAGTGTGTGGTCAAGATATTGAGCTCCAGAGTCACCCAGGGAGCTGTCCCCACTTTCCGACATGGTTTATCATCCCTTTGAACCAGAGTTCCTGTCATTGTTTCTGTTTTTGTTCCACATGGGGTTTTGTGTCTAGTTCTCTTTTTTAGTAGTGAAATGTTGACGTGATGATTGATGTCAACAGTATACAAAACAGTGTACTCAGAGAACTTGGACTCTCCATTCCTTTTGACCCCTTTCCATCATCTCATCCTCTCTACCTTGGTCCTATCTACCACCCGCCATTGGTTATCAGTTTCCTTAGATTCTAGTTCCCCTTCCTGTATTCCTTCTTTTGGTAAAATACACAGATAAGTTCTTATTTTACTTCCTTTGCCACACAATGGTAGTATGCTAAAGGTGTTCTTATAACAGTCTTTTTTACAGACAATTTTTGACCATAAAATTCAGTTACTCTAACTGCACACTCTAATAAATGTCAGCAAAACCACATTACATGCAATGTTACCGCCATCTCTGCAAAAAGTCCCCTTACGTTCAACTGCATTTGTCCCTGCCCCCTGCCTCATAAAGATGCTCTTCTGCACTTAGTTTTTATCACTTACCAGTATATCCTGGCAGTTACCTCACATCCATTCATACAGACATTCCAGTTCCTTTTTTACAGTTTCATAGTACTCCACTGTGCTGTGTACCATGTATTATGTACCAACAGTCATTCAACTGCTCCATTATGTTTGGAAATTCAGGTACTTTCCCATAAGAAAGTCCCTGATTTATAATTTGACTTACAATTTCTCAATTTTACAATGATGCAAAAGAAACTGTGTTCCAAATTCTGCATCTGGACCTTTTCCAGGGCTGGTGCAATGCAGTACCATCCTCTGTTGCAATGCTGGGCAGCAGCAGTGAGCTATGACTCCATCATCCACACACTGTGCTACATGCTCTGTGGCTACACTGGGGTGATCAGTAGAGAGGTGTGTTAGGTGTATTTCCAGATTATGATGGGTTTCCACTTACGAGGGGTTGATCAGTAGGTTCCCCACTGTAAGATTTGTTCCTAGAAGTGGGATTTTTGGATCAAAATGTAAGTGCACAGGTAGTTGTGATAAATATGGCCACATTTCCCTTCCAATGGGTCGCTCCATTTGCATTCTCGTCAGCTGTGTATGAGCTCACTTGTCTCCTCACAGCCTTGCCAACAGATGTGTTGTCAAGCTCTCTAATTTTTGCCAATCCGACAGGTGAAAAATGATATCTCAGAGTTGTTTTCATTTGCATTTCCCTAATTATGAGTGAAGTTGAACACCTTTCATGTGTAAGGGCTATTTGTATTTCCTTTACATGAATCATCTTTCACATATTCTGCCTGTTTTTCTGTTGAGTCTCCTCGATTTCAACAGGTCTTTATGTTTCAGGGATATTAACCCTCTATGTCTGATGCACATTGCAAATATTTTCTAACACAGAGTCATTTGCATTTTGACTAGACTTAGAGAGGTGGTTTTTTGTTTTTTTTGTGGTTGTTTGTAATGTCAAAATTGTTTTGTTTTATATAATCAAATTTATCAATTTTCCTACATCTGAATTTTGAGTCATAGTTAGAAAACCTTTCCCTGTACATCCACGATATAGAGAAATTCACTTGTGTTTTCTTCTAGTACTTTTATGATGTCATTTTCATATCGGGGTCTTGGATCATTTGGAGTTTATTTGTTGTGTATGGTGAAAGATATGCATCAATTTTATCTTTTCCACAGGGCTGCCTGATCGTCCCAGCAAAATATTAAAAAGTTAATCTCTGTTTGGGTGAGGTGAGATGCCACAGTGTCATAGACTCAACTACCTTAGTACTTGGGCCTGTTGCTGGACTTCCTGTTGCATCTCTCTGCTCTTTGTCCCCTTGTGTACCTGTGCCACCTTATCGTAATTACAGAGGCTGCACAGTCCATCTTCCTGTTTGGTGGAGCTGTTCCCCAGGGAGCTTTTATTTTCTGGTATTTTCATGGTTATTGCACATTTGTTTTCCATATGACCTTAAGCATACCAGTTGTCTAGTTCTGTAAAAAGAAAGCTTATTGATATTTTAACTTTGGCGCTAAAGTCATCAATTAACTTGGAACAAACTGGCCTTTTATGATGTTAAGTCAGCCCACCAAGAACAAGGGATGTCTATTGTCCAAGATTAATTTTGGTTTTCTAGAAGTGTTACAGGCTCTGCCTGTGTCTCACTGAGTTCACTACTAAATAGTTTATCTTCTTGGTTGTCATTGTGTCCACAGCTGTTTTTTGCTTGTGTACAAGAAAGCTATTGGGTTGTGTGTGTCAATTTTTTTTTATCCTGCTACCTTCACAAGTTCTTTTGTGGTTGAGTTTACATTTACAAATTATTTACATTTACCAATGACCACATACTAGGGTTTTCCTAGTGTACTACCATATCATGTGCCCACTGGTACAGTTTGATTCTTCAGTTCTAGTACTCATGCCACTGATGGATTTATCTAGCTGCTAATATTACCATCCTGTTGTGGGCAAGAAAGGAGATAATGGGAATTTCTTGCCTTGGTCTGAAGTTGGTGGAAATGTTCTAGGGTTTTCCCATCAAATGAGATCCTGACTTGAGAATTCAGACATATAAGATGTTTTTTCAAGTTAAGAAAGTATCCATCCATTTCTATTTTCTTCACTGATATCTCAGGTATGGGCAGTAGAGATAATCATATGACCTTTTTCCTTAGATCTATTTATTTGTGTATTGTATTAATGGATTTCCTGATGTCGAACCAACCTTGCATTCCTGGGAAAAAAACACCATTTGGTCATGATAAATTGATTTATTAATGTAAAGTTAGAGCAGGTCTGTGAATAATTTGTTTACTGCCTTAACTTCAGTATTTATAAGTGATTATTGTTCTGTTAACTCATGTTTGTGCTTGCTTTTTCAGATTCAGATATTGTTGCAATATTTCCTTTCAGGGAAGACTTAAAATGCAGCCCTGTGTTTCCAATACCCTGAAACAATTCACAACAGTGGAGGATGTCTGGCATTTGAAAGTTGGGCACAATTCCCCTGTGAAACCACCCAAGCCTCATGCATTTTGCATTGGAGTTCCCTAAGGGCTTTTTCTAGATCTTTTGTGGAAATTGGTTTGTTTAAGTTTCCTATATTGAATTGGTACCATGTTTTTTCTAGGTCTTCATATTTATTTTTGTAGAGGTCTACCAAATAATGTCATGATTTTAAAATTCTTTTATTTCAATGGGTATATCTCCCTTACCATTTCTTATTTTGTATATTTGTGATTTCTCTCAGTTTTTATTGTTAGCAAACATTGTTTGTCCCCTTTATTAATGTTTTCAAAAATCTGATTGGGGGTTATTAATTAGATATACTGTTTTTCTCTTCTCTACCATTTTTTTTCTTTTATCCTCACTGTTTTATTTTTTGTGCTTTCTTTTGTTTACTTTTTGTTTCTTTCCCTACCTTTTGGAGCTGGGAATCTAGTTGAGTTATTTTCATTTGTTTTTATTAATAGAAGTGTTTAGAGGTGTGAATTTTCCTCTGATCACTGCTTTAAATGTATCCCATAAATTATGGTAGGAAGTGTTTTCATAATTTTTTTTTCATTTTAATTTGTTTGCCCTATTGGTGCAAGAGTTGTTCCACAGGAGGTTTCTACGTTTCCAGAGGATAGGGTCTTTGTCTTTGTTAATAGTGTCCAGCTTTAGGGTGACGGGATCAGAGGACATGGCTTGTAATATTTCTACTTTACAGAACTTGCTGAAGTTTTCTTTTTGACGTAGTATGTGACAAATTTTAATAAATGATCTGTGTGCACTGGAGGAGGAGGTATATTGCAGTGTGTGTGTGTGTGTGTGTGTGCAGTGTGTGTGAATGGAGACACACCTGGGGGGTGAATGTGTGCGTCCTCCTGCCTGACTGTGCCACACTTCCCCCAGCTGCTCTGCTGAGTGTGGGGGTCAGAAGCCCCTGACCTTGGCTGCTTTCCCTAGCCTCCTGTTTCTCTAGTGGGCTGCCTTATAGAGGTGGCTCTGGTGCTCCCTAACTGCCAGGTGCCTGCTTTGAATTGCTGTCAGCTCCTTGCTTCTGAATGCAGGAAGGGAGGCCAGGGCACTCCATGTCATCGTTTGTCCTTCCATGTATCAGGCAGCAGCGGCCACAGAGGGACACAGAGATGCTCTGCCCCGGTCACGAGGCCGCGGATCTGGCACAGGTGCTCCTCTCTCAGGGCACCGACTGTTCCAGAACACATTCTTCCTCCTGGGCTATTTCCACCTGTTCCCTCAGCCAGCCTTCTGGACAGCTCTTCCTCAGCTACCGCCAAGCACCCTACTGCTGCAGGGATGGATGCATCCAATCCAACTGTGTCTTTAAAAAATTAACACTCTCACGGATATCTCTAAGGTTGGGCTTCTCAACTGCATTACAGAGGACTTCTGAAGAAGGAGGCTGAGGAGGCTCCCCCTGCGACTGCAGAGCAGCCGCAGGGAGCCTGCTGTAGCCCCACTCCTTCACCAGCCCGCCCTCCTGCCTCCTCATGGAATCCCTGTGCACGCAGGGAGAGCGTTCCTTCTGCAGGAACCAGGAGGCAGAGGCACCTTCTCTGTACACAGAAAGTATTTTGGAACCAAAGTTTGCAGCTTGGCTAAGAGTCAAGTCAGGACGTAAATGCACAAGGAACCAGAAAGACCTCACTGATTAGCCAAGTAGGAAAGGGCCTGGGATGAACCTGGGTTAATCAGCAGGCTTGAGGAGGGGTGTGGCTTAGTTCAATGCCATTAACACCTGCTCCCTCCTCGCCCCAACACACAGTCAAAATGCTGCCTGGAATGTGCCGGCCTAATTACAAGTGCCGAGCCTTTATTTGGAAGGCAATTAGTAGTCACTAGAAAGGCAGGGACACCAACGGGTAACTGTTCACAAAACTTTTAAAATAGCAGCAAGCAGAGAAACAGTCTGACCAGGGCAGGGTGGGGCGGGACCTTTCTTATGGATCCACATTCTGCACCAGCTCTGGTGCCCTGGGCCCAGAAAGAGGAGCAGAAGCCACCAGAAAAACAGATCTTCTTTTCTTGAGACGCTCAAGCCTTTTCCTCCTGGGGAACTTCTCAGGAAGAGTCAGGTCAATATGGGAGAGGGGCCTCAGAGTGTGGGAGGAGACTTGGTATGTGGGAGGGGCCTCAGTGTGGGGGAGGAGCCCCAGGGTATGGGATGTGTCTCAGGGGAAGGGCCTCCATGCATGGGAGGAGCCCTGGTGTGGGGGAGGAGCCCTGGTGTGGGGGGGGCCGGGTGTGTGGGGGGGAGCCCTGGTGTGGGGGAGGAGCCCTGGTGTGGGGGGGGAGCCCTGGTGTGGGCGAGGAGCCCTGGTGTGGGGGAGGAACCCTGGTGTGGGGGTGGAGCCCTGGTGTGGGGGAGGAGCCCTGGTGTGGGGGAGGAGCCCGGGTGTGGGGGAGGAGCCCCGTGTGGGGGAGGAGCCCCGTGTGGGGGAGGAGCCCCGTGTGGGGGAAGGCCTGGCCTATTGCCCAGTTGGTCCCAGGTATCCAGCTGTGCAGGAACCTACCAATGTGTTTTTCTCTTCCTCCAGGGACGTTACTAAACCGTTTTCCAGACACTCTGCAGATAGGTGGGGCCTGTGACTGACGTCTGTCCAATAAAATATGGTTCAAATGTTGTATGCCACTCCTAGGCCTGTTTACAACAATCTCTCCTATGTGATCACCAGGCAAGGGCCTTTCCAAGATGTCACAGCCTGTAGGTGGCCTGAATATCACTACAGTTCACCTTTTATCACTATACTACACTGTCTCCAACGTGTCTTGACTCACTATTACATGGTAGGGGCTAGTCCAGTCTAGAAATCTATCACTGCTCCTGACACCCGTTGCAGATGCCCAGACAGTGCATCCTGGACACCAGCCCAGGGCCTGTCTGTCCCCTTCCCTGACCCTCCTGAGGGAGGGAAAGTGGTGAACTAGAAGGTTGGAGGCGGCTGCAGCTGGAGCCAGCAGAGGCCGAGCTGGGACAGCACAGATTCTGTGAGAGCCTGCATCAGCCCCTGATTCTGAGGTCTGGGGACACCTGTCCAGATCCTGTGGTCTTGGTATGATTTTTTCCATAACACAAAAGCATCAAGCCCTTGAAGAAGCCTCTCCTCTGCAAACACGCCAAGCTTCCTATCCCCTGTGCTCCCACCAGCTACCCAAGGCTCTTACAGCCCCGAGGCTCCCTGGGTGACCCTGTAGTGCCATGGTTCCTGGTGGTCACAGAGCCCCGGGTTGGGGTTTCTCTTCCCTTCAGTCTTGTCTCCACATGTCCTCGTACCTGCGCAGAGTTTCATCCGCAGCAACCACGAATCTCACGGAGGTATCCTTGCTGCAAAACCTGACCTGACCAAGCGCAGCAGGCCCTGAGCATAACTTCAGAGCCCACAGTCCCAAGGTGAATCAGACGCCCACCGGCACTCCACCCCATTCCCACTGAGGGGGCATCCAAGGTCAGAATGGACACACTGTGGTGCCAGGAGCCGCAGTCCAAGGACCCTTGGACCAAGTTCCCCTGCCCCAGGGAGGGTGTTCCTGATGCGTTTCGGGGTTTGCTTGGAGAACATTGGAGAACATGTGGGAAACGACTCACAAGATCAATAACAGTGAAAACAATATTGTGTGAAATGAGTGTTCATGGGTGAGAACACTGATCTGCTGGAACCCAGAGGGCATGAGGCAGAGCTGCCCATCCAGGACCTGGTGATGGCGAGAGGGACTCCAGGTCAGTGCCTCTTCCCCTCAGCTGACCACTGCCGGAAGCAGTGGGGTGTAAACCTGGTTGAAGGCAGAGTTTTGCACAAAGGTGGCTTTTGACTGACTTGGATCTGACTGAAGCCAGGAGGGGACTCCAGGGTGCACCCACTTTTGAAGGCACCGGCAGCTGACTGTAGGATGCGATGCAGGGGCTTCCAAGCTTCAGCTGTCCATGTGGCCACTTCCGCCCCTCCCCAGCCTCTGCCCATGGCACTCCTGATTCCTCGGCCACCATAGAGGAGGAAAGCACATTGTGGGAAGTTGGGATTCCGCATTTTAATTCTGATTATGGCTTAATACAGCACGTAGAGCATTTGGCACGGTGCCTCTGCTGAACGAAGGAATGTTTTAATGGAATTGTGTCATCGTGAGAGTGTGCAGCCAACTGTTCAAATAAGATACTGTACCCAGTTTTCTTGAAGAGCTGAGCAGGCTCGGGGGGAGCAGAAAACACAAGAACCGTCTTTCCCTACTCGATGCTTCTGCACGGAAAACCTGGCCTTGACTCACTGACACGCATTTCCCTCACACGTCCGGTGGCATTAAACTGCCAGCAGCACCACGGCCAGGTGTCAGTGACCCTGTCTCTTGTCCTTCCCAGAGCATCATGGGGACAGAAAGTAACACCTGGACACTGCCAAGAGCCAGCATAGGTGTGTGCCTTGGCTCCCGGGCCTGAGTGTCTGTCTCCCTCACTCCCCTACAAGGTAACTAAGAAAAATATCCCAAAGTTTCCAATTCTCTCAATTATTTTCAAAACTAGTTTAGAAAAGGACCCCCTAACCCTGGGGGAGGGCAAGCCAGAGCCCAGAGGCTGGCAGGAGGACGCAGGGCCAGGCGTCCTGGGGCAGGCTCCCCTCCACTCATTCAGCCCAGCCGTCCTGGAAGGAATCCTGCCCCACGGCCCAGGGTCCCTGCATGCAGAGGGTGGAGGGCAGTCTGCCTCTCACCCCACCTGGGAGAAGCACATGCCTGGTTCTCAGCCCAGGGGGAGCCAGCTTCCTCCCTCCCCTGCTCCTCCGGGTTAGCATCTCCCCCTGGGCCGTAAACACGGCTCTCTCTTGTTCAGTGGCCCCTCAGAAACGGCCACCCAGGCCTCTGGCCAGGCACGCCCAGTCACTGGGGGGTGGACAGCAGGCTCCACACACCCAGGTCTGGGAGGAGGGAGGGTGTACTCAGCCCACTCACCTTATGGAATCTTCCAGTCACACCAGGCGGTCGGGGCTACCTCTTCTCTACTCCAAGGCTCTTGTAAACAGTGACTTTTTGAAAAAGGGCCCTGTATGTTTTTATGTACCCAAGATTTATGGAAATAATTAAGAAATTTGATTACAATTCCATTGTGGCTGTTTACTTGGGGAACAAACCTTTTTCCTGAACACTTCCTCACTCTGACTAATGCACTTGAGTTTCTTTTTATTTTTAAAGCATAAATTTCCCTTGTTGATAGTGACTATGTACAGCGGTTGCAGCTGAGGCTGTTTTTACCAAGTTTCTAATCTAATAAGTTCTGCAGAAGAATAATGCCACCATTTTCTCAGCCTGACGGAGCTGCTCCTCAGGGGCTCTCTCCGCGCTGCACCTTGAAGGGCCATTTTTCCACTGGGAGAGGATGGCCGGAAGTGAGGAGAGGAGTGGGGTGGCTCACGTGGAACAGCTGGTGGATTTGACATCTCGATTCAAGGAAAAGTAGCCAGGCACCTGAAGGGTGGGCGCCTCAGTGGCCAGTAACCCACAGTAAAGGCGGGGCCCCGTGGTCCCCACTGGCTTCGCCTGCTCCCTGTCTGCCAGGTCCCCAGGGATTACAGTTGGTTCTACTGGGCTTTTCTGGGTCCTGCTGGTTTCTACAGAAAGCAAAGTCCACTGACATCTTCGTCCCCACACCTCCCACCCCCTAAACCAAAGGGCAGCATAAAGAAGTGCATAGCAAGTGCAAGGGCCTGAGTTCAATCCCCCGAATGCGTGAGAAGGCATATGCACGCACACACACGTCCACACACGCACACACACGAACACACGTGCACACCTGCACACACATGCATGCACACACACGCACGCACAGAGGGCCCTGGTCCTCTGCTTCACAAGTGGTTTCATCCTCCTCGCTCCATGACGAGGGATGATCATGCCCAGCTCTGGGTCTTGTCTGAGGTCTCAGGCAGGTCCCATGGTGGAGCTGGGATTCAAATGCAGCCACGCCGACCTGCCAGAGGACAGAGGGTAGCCAAGTGCTATTTCTGCATCCTCTGAGAAAGGCACAGCTGAAGGGGACAGGAGGGACACAATGTCCAGCAGCTCGTGACTCTGAGCCTCACCCCAGGCCTCCTGTGCAGGCTGTCACCAGCCATGCTTTGGCAGGGGATGGATGGACAGAGCTGGCCCATCCTCCCTGAGGCACCGGGAGGGATCTAATTTTAGCTGCCAGAGCCTAAAATTGCTGGTGCAGAAGATCATTAACCACTCGGCTGTTCCCAAACCTCGGGGATCGCAAACAGAGAGCCTGCAAAGACCTCCATGAGAAGACCTGGTGTCCTTGTGTCATGCCCACCCCTCACTGCCAAGGGTCCCCCGGTTGCCAGCCACTCATGGGCCCTGTCCCAGGAAGCCCATGTCCCTTCCTGCCACTGGGTGCGAACATCCCTTTCCCCCAGGCAGGCCTGGGAGGGGGGCCCTGGGCTGGCTGGGAGCTGCAGCAGCCCCGGGAAACAGCGGCTTAAAGGTCAGGGAAAGCCCAGGCTGGGCCTCCCTCCTGGGTCCGCACACAGAAACTCAGGCCGTCTGTGCCGAGTAGCTCTCAGGTGCCCTTGCCTCCTTTACTGACCACGGAGGTAACCCCAAGGTGGCGGCTTCCTCCTCCACGGGGCCAGCCACTGCCACTGTGCTGCCCACACCCGCAGCCCCTAGAGCGCCCCTGCACTAAGAAGTGTTGGGAAGAGGGGCCCATCTCTAGAGCATCCAACCCACACCCGTCCCACCATGGTGAGAAGCAGACATTGACTGAAGGCTGGGGAAGAAAGGGAAGGTGGGCCGGGAGGGAAAACGGCCCCGTGTCCGTCCCAGATGAACAGGGAAATACAGCATGGCCATTCGTGTCATGGAATCTCACCCCTCCATTGGACAGAAATGAAGGACGGACACACGCTACAGCAGGGACCAACCTCAAAAGGCTTATGCCGAGTGAAAGATGCCAGCTACGAAAGGTCACAGCGCAGGACCTGTGAAAAAAACCCAGAATAGGCAGACCTCGGCGACAGAAAGCACAGCTCCCAGGAGCAGCGAGGGGCGGACAGGGAGGGACC
This sequence comes from Marmota monax, assembly GCF_021218885.2. Lineage (NCBI taxonomy): Eukaryota > Metazoa > Chordata > Mammalia > Rodentia > Sciuridae > Marmota > Marmota monax. The sequence continues at coordinate 4,282,042 of NW_026694750.1, forward strand.
GCCTAGCAGGAGCAGGGTTTCGTTTGGGATGATGAAATGTCTTGGGATTGATAGAGATGGTGGCATGGCACTGTGAATGTGCCAAATGCCACTGGTTTGCTCACTTTCAAACGGATGATCTTAAGTGAATTTCACCTCCACTGAAAAATCTCAAGGGACAAACTGGCCTGGGGAGAGGGACACCCTTGGAAGAAGCTCTCAGAGCACATGACTATTTCCTTCCAATAATGCTGGCCGGCCACTTACTGGTGTCTCCTGGTGATGCTGCAGGAGGCGAGGAGGAAACAGAGGTCAAGCACGAGTGGCTGCAGTGTCCCTTGAACTGGACACTGGACAGGACAAAGGAACACACTGCACTTTCCTCTACTCGCAGCACAAGGGCGAACTTATCAAGAAGTAAGTTGTCAATAAAGGGGACGCTGATAGAAAGATAAGGAGAAAATGGCAAGTCTACCTTTCCCAGCAATCCCTAGATCAAATAAAAACTAAAATCACTGAGATAAGAAAATTTGAATGGCACCATTAAGAAAGTTGACCAACAAATACACCTGGAACATCGTAGCCATTGAGAGGAGAGGGCGCGTTCCACACTCCACATTGACTGGAGCCAACCCAGGCCTGAGAAATCTCAAAAACACTAGCAAAAAACACCGTTCAGATCATGTTCTCCAAGGAACTATGAACTGAACTTGAAATCAAAAAATTAAATTAGAAATAAGTAACAAAAAGATTCTAGAAAAACCCCTACATATTTAGAAATTAAGGAACCAGTTTTAGACAACTCAAAAGAGAAATCAAAATGAAAGTTGTAAAATATTTACAACTGAATGGTGATCATAATACCATGTATTGAAACATGCAGAAGATAACTCATGCACACCTACAGAGGAACCTAAGTGTCCATGGAGGATACAGGAAAGTTAAAACCAACGAGTCAAGCTTCCAACCGAGGACGTCGGGAAAAGGCAGCAAGACAGACTCCAGGGATGGGGGGAGCAGGAAATGGGATGAGGAAGAAATGCATGGAACAAAACAAGTACCCAGCAGAAAGGAGCAGAGGGCGGGGGGTTGGGGGGGCCGGGGGTGCTGTGGAAAGAACAATACAGTTGACAAAATCTGATGAAAAACTTCACTAGAGAAGCCTCAAAAATCAGGAGTTGCGAGAGGATTTGACCATCTCGTGACAAGAAGTTGGAAGCAAACAACAACAACAAAAAAAGGTCAGATTCCAAGGAAATAAACTTATGAAAACTGTGGTAAAATGCGCTCTCGGCACCTTAACGTTCCCACGAGATGGTGCGGAATGGAAGATGGCATCCAGCACCAGGCCCAGAGCATGGTGGCATCCGAAAAGTCTGTTAAATATTCAAACAATAAGTAATCCCAGTCTTACACAAATTATTCCAGAGCACGATTATCCCTGACCTCCAACTCACGTCTGAAACCAGGTCTGACAAGAATATCACGAGAAAGGAAACTTAGAGGCCCAAACGAATCATGAACTTAGACGCAAAACTCTTAAATAAAACCAAATATCCAGCAATGTCTAAAAATGATAACACGTCATGAGCAAGTTGGGTCTATTCTAGAATTAGAGTGAGATTAACATTGTAAAATAAATAAACATGACTCATGATATTAGCATATTATAGGAGAAAAACTATATGATCCCCCTTAATAGCGGCATTAAAAGCCTTCAATGACATTAAACATCCATCTGTGGTTTTAAAAACCGTTAAAAAAAAAAACTGGGATTAGAAGAAAATGCTACTGAACCAGTAAAGGGTTTATATTATACCAACAAAATAAACAAACAGAAAACCCCCGGCAGCCAGCACATCGTCAACCATGGACACATTAGAAGAGTCTCAGAAAAGGGGTCCTGCGACTCCCGTTCTAGGAGGAAACAGAAGCTTTCAAATATGGAAAGGAAGGAGGACCACTCTCGATGTTTACAGGTGGACAACTCCGTATGGCAATCCAAAGAATCTAGGGGTGATGCATCAAACTTAGAATTTTTACCAATGTGATGGGATATAAAACCAGCATACAAAAATAAATTCATGTTGGTTGATACAACTGCAACAAAAAAATAAAATTTAAAAGATACCAATTATAATTGCAATGTAAATTTTAAAGTTTCTGAGAATAAATCGTCTGGATTTATCTCAAGAATAAATTTATGAATAACATATAAAACATTATGGAAATACATTAAGGATGCCCTGAATATATGTAGAGGTATACCAAGTTCATATGTAGAAGCCTCAGTATCGTGAGAAGGTCAATTCTCAGCAAGCTGCTAAATAGCTTCAATACAATTCCAATCAAGATCATCACAGAATTTAAAGATCTGGACAAGATTATCTTCCCTATGTTCATGGAACAGCAAAAACAGGTAGACAAACTGGTCAACACATCTGAGGGACACATCTAAAGTGGGATCCACGACCCACCCCTTATCTAGACTTATTTATGAAGATGATGTGTACTGAGGCAAGAGCAGAGCAGACCCCCCTACACATTACCCCATATGACCCATGCACATACAGCTGCTTGACGTGACAGAAGTCACCTATGGACACTACACTTGCACACTGGTATGGCACTGGTGAAACTTCAATAAAGGGTACAGCAACACGTGGTTTTCAACACAGGAAAAACTGAAAATTTTCCTACACAGCATGAATTGCAGATGGGTTGAAACTCAAATGTGAAAGCCAAAACCCCGTAACTTTTAGGAGATAATATAGAAAGTAATATTTATGAATTAGAATATAGAAATGTTTATTAAATAAGAAAAATAAGTGCTAACCATAAAAATGAGACGGATAGGGCTGGGGTTGTGGCTCAGTGAAAGAGTGCTCACCTAGCACGTGCGAGGCCCTGGGTTCATCCTCAGCACCAAATAAAAATAAGTAAACAAAATAAAGGTATTGTGTCCAACTACAAGTAAAAAAAATATTTTTAAAAAAGAGCACATTTATTAAAAGCCTCAAAATGTGGAAGACATTTTAATACATATAGCTGACCAAGGATAAGAATATAAAAATACAAAGAGACCCTGAAAATAGATCAATAACTAACATACAAATAATCTAATGGGGGAGGAAATGGGCAATTTTCAGGGAAAAACCAAAGGGCTGGTCATGACTGAGAAGCTCCAGCACACTGGCAGCAGTGACAGGGGAAATTAAGACAATGCAGAGATATTTCAGTCTTCAGATTGGAATATGAAGAAATGGGAATTATCACACAGTGATAGTTGGGAGCATGAATCAATACCATCATTTTGGAGAGCAATTTGACAGTTGCAGAAGATGCATGTTCTCTACCTCCAAGAAGTTTGACTTTTAGCAAAATGAGAGTACTCAGATAAACATACACAGCCCTTAGAGAAACACTGGCACATAAACATTAGAGCACAATGAAATTCTCTACAGCAGTTACAATAAATGCACCAAAAATGTATGTATTTCTTGTTATGAGATACATATGTAAGATATATGATACATATTATATACATACACACTTATCTGTCAGGAAAACACTTAAGAGCAATGTTGCAAGGGGATATTGGGTGGTTTTTGAATCTGCAAAACAATGGTATGCATTGCTAATGAACACATAAATATGTGAAAAAGTAAAAAAAATGGAAAGAAAATAAAGCATAAGAATTAAAAACTCCATCACTGGAGCAGGAGTGAGAGAAGTTGGATGGAGATGTATAATGTGTTTGTTAGGCTTTATTTCTTTATAAAAATATCAAATAGGGTAAAGGATAAAAAGCCAAGTGGTACATGAACAGGTGCACGTTACATTCTTCTCTTCATGGTCAGTAGGTATCACATGATGAAGTAGTTAATGACCATTTTAAATAAAAATTTTAAATTAAACTACTAATTTGTATGTTCATCCTAGGGAAATTTCACAACCTTGACCACTTTTAAGTGATCTGGCCACTTTGATTCCATTTCCTTTTAAAAAAATGGATGATTTTCTTCAGCCTGCAATGTCTACTTTATTACCATTCTTCAACGTTTTGCAACTGTATCATATTTAAGCAGCTTTTCCATCCACTTTCTAATGAAGAAAAGTGTCCATTCTGAAAGGGACAAAAAGGACACCCAGTCCCATGCAGGATACTCCTGAAATGAGCTGCCTCTGGAGGGGATTTCACCACTGAGACACGAGTTGGGGAGAGGGTATCTGTCTGCCTCAGTTGCCTGCACCACAGTGATTCCAGCACCCGGCATCCACTCCCACAGTGAGGGCCACTTTCCTCTTGGTTCAGTGATCATCCTTTATAAAGGTGAAAGAAGCCTCACTGGCTCAGATCCTGGAAAAGTGAAGAGCTAATCGTGTCCATTTTCAGACAATCTGTCCCATGCTACCTCTCCCGGGCTCCCAAGATGTGACTGGAGATTCAGCACTTCCTGTGAGAACTGACCCAAAGCCAACTCCCACATGCCACGATGGGCCAGTCCTGGCCATGGGCTCCAACGCTGGCTGTCCCGAGGTGCAGGCACTGCAGTTTGGGGATTACTATGGCATGGGGCAGAGAGAGAGATGCCAGCCCAGACACAGCCATGCTGGCTTCCGGCCGCCTGCCCATCAACCCCCTAACATTCTCTAGAATCCTCGGATTAAATAAATATTTGGCAAAGTAATGCTGGCAAAAATGATAATAAATTCAACTCGATTCCCACCACAAACTGGCAGACTCCTTCAACAACCCGATCCAATCTGTCTGTCCCAACTTCCAAATAGCTAGTGATGGGGCCAGCTGGGGCCTGAGGGATCCCAGCAACTCAAAGTCGATGTCTCATGCCTGGTTATTGGCCAGAAACCCTGAGATAAACTGTAGGCTGGACTTGACTCTGACACGAGGGTCAGGGGAAGGGTCAGGAGTGTGTGGCAGGGGGAGTCCCCAGAGCTCTGTCTCCCTCTGCAGGACCTCCAGGCCATCTCCGTGCCCGCGCTGCGACTGCAGAGTGCAGAGTTTCCGTCGTTCTTTACACAGTGGGCACTCTTGGGCACACACTAGGTGCTAAGAGTGGGGCTGGAAACGGGCGACACAGCTGTGGATAAAGAGGCTGCCCCCCCCACAAACACAGCCGGCAGCCTGAAGGGGCAGTTAGTGGGCCGAGCTTGGTGTAGGTGTGACATGCTCGGGACACGGGGCTCCTCCTCCGGCTCTGTTCCTCCACACCCTGCTCCTGTCTGTCCTCCCAAATCCTCCTGCTGTGCCCCGTTGGGTCCCGTGGACCATCGTGGACGTCCCGTCCAACACCAGCGATCTCTTCCAGTCCCTGCTGGAGCCTGCCACTCCCCAGGACCCGTCTCCGTAGATGCTGCCTTTTCTCTCGTACCCCACATACCATGCCCTGAGAGCCTACAGGTTGAGGTGGGTGGCCCCTTGCTCCCTATTACCAGTTCCAAAATATCCTTCCTGCTTCCTCTGCCGGGACGCCTCTCACCTTCCAGCCTGTCCTCTCCTCTGTGGCATCTGCAGGCCCCTGGCCACCACGTGCACTCTGGCCCGTTAGGCCTGAGTCACCCTCTCCCTCACCAGCCCCGCATCTGCTGTCTTCCTGGCTGACCCTGGCAGCCATGCAGGGCCCCGTCCACCCCTGGCCTCTTGTTCCTCAGCCTCCTGTCTCCAGTGGCCTCTCCTTCCCCTCAGCTCTGGCCACCCCCACCTCCACACACCAAGAGCAGCCACCTCTGACATCCCCCAGCCTCTCCTCCTCTGACCACCCTCCGCCCATCAGGCTGCCCCACGGGTCCTGCTCTCCTGTCTCCCCTGGCAGCCTCCTGGAGTCCTGCTAACCACCCTGACACGGCGGCCCTCCCCATGGTGGGAGGAGGAGGAGGAGGGAGAGGAAAGATTGGGAGGGAGATGCAAAGGAGGAAGGAAGCAGCTGAGGACCTCCCATGGGCTGCAGGACGAGTGAGGGACACGAGCCAGACCACAGGCAAGGGGCGCTGCCAGGACTGGCCCAGGCCGTTCTGCAGATGGCTCTAGGTGACACTCAGGGCCACACATCTCCTCAGTCAGTCCCTCCTTGGCCACTCTGGAGACTCTGTCACACCTTCTACCCCTGTAACACCCAAGGTCACTCTGCCCAGATGAGGACTTGGCCTCACGTTTCCCGAGGAGCAGGAGTGACGGGCAGCGAGCCGACCCGGCTCCCCTCAGTGACACCCACCCCTCCTGCCCTCTTTCAGGTCCTAGGAGAAACACACCCCTGCTCCCATCAGAAACCCCCACCCCGTCACCTGCTCCCGACTTTTCTCCCCAGCTGTCACCTCTCCCCAGAACTATCCATCCTGCCCCTCTGGGGGGCTGGTCCTGCTGGTGTCTGCCACCTACTCGGGGTCTCACCTGCCCGCTCACCCCCACAGCAAACCCGAGGCAGGGGGCCTCCCCTCACCGTCTCCCACTCAGGAGCCTTCCACTCTGCCGAAACTGCTTTATGCAGGTCACTGAAGAGTGGCAATGTGGCCACACGGAGCAGTCACGTCTCAGTCTCCAAACAGCCATGGCTTTCTATGGCAGGTGACATGGATGGTCAGACCCCCCTGTCCCCAGGAAACCCCGTGCCTCCTGACCACCTCCCCAACACAGGCAGCCTTTCTCAGTCTCCTGGGTGGGATCGTCTCTACTTCACCCCTAAGTGCTAGAAAGTTCCACTGCTCGGCGCTAGCCTGATTGTCCTCTCTTAGACAACCTTCACCTGTGTGTTGGTGACCCCAACTGCACACTCGAGTCCTGACCCCTCCACTTGGAATGCCTCATTCGCCCACATCAGAGCTGCTGGCCCACACCCAGAGCCTCCCTCTCAGGAAATGGCACGGCCATCCCTCCCTTCCATGCCTAAGATGAGAAGCCTCCCTGACTCCTCTCTCTCTCTCTCACTCTACACCAGTCCTCCAGGAACCTCAGCTCTGCCTCAGCTTGTGTCCCCAACCTGTCCACTGCCCTCCACCTTCAAAGCAGGGGACCCTCAATTCTTCCCTGGCATCGCGAAGCAGCCTTCCTGTGGGCCTTCTCGCTCCTGCCGTTGACTCCCAAAGTCCACTCTCCCCGCAGGAGGGACCTGAACCCAACCCTCTAAAGCTAAACCCCTCATGGAAGTAGTGTTGTGGCCACTTTGGGAAAGAGGCTGGCAGTTCCTCAAAAGATCCAGCAACTGGGCGGGGGTCTGTGGGGGGCTGTTGGCGACCCAGCAGCTCCAGCCCTGGGGAGACAGGAATGAAGGTGTCGGCCCAAAACGTGTTCACCAGTGGCCACTGGGCATCGTTCTTAAAGCCAAAACGGGAAATAACCCGAATGCTCATCAGCAGATGAAGGGATAAGGGGCGGGCTGTCCAGCTGGGGGGAGCTGACTCACGCTGCACACGAACCGGCCTTGAGGATCTGGTCAGTGAAAGAAGCCAGCCAAAGAGACCACAGACGTGCAGCCCCACAAACATGAACGTCCAGAATGCAAACAGCTGAGAGATGCTGGCTTTGGGCTGCCTCGGGTTGGAGAGGCAACTGCTAAGGGGGCAGGACTTCTTTTGGGGTGATGAAATCGACTCTGGCAACAGTTGCACCACTCTGAATGCACTAGAGGCCTTCGACTGCACTTCACGTGTCTCTGGGGGTCATGTCACTCGGCAGAACCCTGCAGCGGCTTCCACTGCACGTTCCCCACGTGACTGCCAGCCATGGCCTTGTCCCATGATGCTGCGACCAGCCCCCACTGCTTCCCCTGAACCCACGACACTCCCCACCTGGTCCTTCTGTTCTTCTAGAACCCAGAAGAGCCCTTGTGGCTTCCACCCGCACCTCCCCTGGTCTGTCCTTCCTGCTGACCTCTGCAGGAAACCTGCTTCAGCTCCTTCGGGTCAAGGCCAAAGCTCCGGGGGAGGGGCCTGGGGCGGGGGCACAGAAACACCCATGTCCTAGCCGCTCATGTGTTGCCCTTTCTGGTTCTTTCATTGCTACTGTCACCCCTGGAACCGATGGCTACTTGCCTTCCCCCTGACTGTCTCTCTGCCGTGGCTGTCACCTCCTGAGGGTAAGAGCGCGGCCTGTCTCCTTCTGCACTCATCCTCAGTGCGGGGACAGAGCAGCTGCTCCGTGGAGATTTGTTGTGGGATTGAGGAAGGCCTGCTAGGGGAGGTGGTGGTGTGAGTGCCAAGGACAGGGTGGGCAGAGGAAAGGACAGGTGCCAGCCCTCAGGGGGACAGACAGCAGCCAGAGAGCTGGGAGCAGGAAGCACAGGGGACACTGACCCGGGCCAGGTCAAACGCTGCCTTCTGATGAAGTCAAGTTCTGTGGGAAGACAGGAAGATGTTTCAAGGAGGCAAGTGACAGAATCAAAATGGAGGTTTAGGAAAACACCTCGGCTGGAGAGAAGGCACTGAAGGTGGGCAGGGAAGGGAGAGGGGAAGAGAAGAGGCCTCTGCAGCAACCCAGGGAAGAGAGAACGGACCCGGAGGTTCGAGGGTGGGGCCAGGTCCTGAGCTAGAGATCCCAAGGGGAGCACATTTCAGGAGGAGGAAATGAGAGCGCAGAGCGGCCACGTGGAGGTGTCCACTAGCCAAGGGGGTTACCGTGCTGAAACAGCAGGATGCCGGGTGTCATCGTTGAAACCAAATCCATAACAGGAGATGAAATCTCCCAAGGAAAGTTTTTAAAGCAATGAAAATAGGGAGCCTTGGACGGATTCCCAAAGATCCAGAATATATAAAGGATGAGAACAGGGAAGCCGCTCACAAGGGTGAGAGAGAAGGTGGGCAGGGAGTGGCAGGAAACCAGAGCGCGGCGTCCCAGGAGGCCAGCAGAGGGGTCTGTCGCAAGATACAACAGCTCAATGTCCAGTCAAGGCTCAGAGGCACCCAGGGAAATGAGAACCATCCAACAGTGACCCGGGGGGCCTGAGGGAGCACTTTCAGGGCAGTGGCAGCCAGTTCCACGGTAGAGACCGCCAGCCTGAGACCTTGTCAAGACATCTTGGTGGGGAGGAGGTGAGAATGGAGTTAAGGATGTGGACAGGAGGTTGAGAGGGGAGAGTTGAGTCATCAAGAGCCATGGCGTTACCCCTAAATCTGTGCCATGTGACGGGCACCAGCACTGCGGGTGCAGTAGGCACCTAAGTGTTATAGGACCACACTCTGAAGGGGGCACGGAGAGACAGAAGATGTCCCCTTATCCAGAAGATGGAGGGGAGTAACAGGAGAACAGAGGGACGGCCCTCCCTCCCGTTGAGGGGACAGGCAGGGAAATGGCTGCAGCCAACCCCGTGCCTCATCTTCCACTTCAGGAGGAGAAGCAGGAAGTGACCGCTGTGAGAGCGAGCAGGGAAGGTGACAGGGCGCCAGTGTGAGCCTCGGAGCTTGATTCCAGCTCTACCTGCCTGCGTGGCTTTCTACGTAGATTAGAAACTTGAAAAGAACCATTGCTCCGAGCGCTTGTCACCAAATAAGGTCAAAATTTGGGGAACCACTTCCAAGGGTTATGTTCCCTCCTCCCTAAAGCCCAGCTCACCCCAGAGATCAAGAGCAGCCCCTGGTAGACCCCAACTACTTAAAGCCTATGAGAACAGAACTTCCCTGCCTCTAAGACCTTTATTATTCCCTTTAAAAATCATCAAGCCCTTTACATTTTTAAGAAAAATGATTGTAGAAATATATATGCTTTTTACATGTAAATTACAAAGTTTAAATAAAAGAAGACTCATGAGCCCATCCCCATCTCATTGCTGACCAAGGAGCCAGAGCATTCCATACAGAACCACTGTGGCCACTTCCGTGTGCCCCACCCTCCGCGAGCCTGGGGCTGGGGCACAGAAACACAGATCCACGGGGGCAGCACCCTCCTGACCTGTGCACTGCGGTTCCCATACTACTCTGAATCTACAGTGTTGCCTGCTGTCTACAAGTTAACGAGAAGTGTATGCTGAGTTCCCCTCCATTTTATTTTGAACACCATCAAGCACACAGAAGAGTTGCATCTTACAGAGAAAAATCTCATTCCCACCATCTAGATTCTGCAATTAACATTTGCTATTTTTGCTGTCTTGCAAGTGTCTAGCCATCCTTCTATGTATTCATCGATCCAGTTTATTTTTGATGCATCTCAAAGTAAATTGCAGACATCAGTACCCTTCTGCAGACGTATCATTAACTACAGTTCGATATTTTCAGTTTGTTTGTTTTAGGTAAAATTTACAGAGAATGAAATATATAGATCTCAAATACAGCATGGGATGAATTCTGACAAATGCACAGACCTGCGTAAGCCATGCATCTGCCAGGGTATGGGGCACTCTAATACTCCAAGGAAGTCCTCTCACCTCCCTTCCCTGTAAATTGCAGGCACCATCACCCACAACAGAGGCAATCATGGTTAAGATCATTTCCCGCCAGGGATTAGTATTGCCTAATCTAGAATTCACATAAATAAAATACAAAATGGGCGCTCTTGGTGTCTGGTTCTTCACTCGGCATGGTGTTTTCAGATTCACCCACTGATGGTGCTTATCAGGAATGTGCTCCTTTCACTGCTGGGTGACATTCCATCATATGAGCATACCCTTCCCTTGTCCACTCACTTGCTGGTTGTTATGGTTTAGATGTGAGGTGTCCCCCAGAGTGCATGTGTGAGCCGGTGTAAGAATGTTCAGAGGTGAACTTGATTCAGAGAGTTGTAACCAAGTCAGTGGATTAACCCGCTACTATGGATTAGCTGGGTGGTAACTAGGCAGGTAGTGGCTGGAAGATCACTGGGAGTGTGACTTTGGGGTTTAGGTTTTGTCTCAAGTGAGCAGAGCTCTCTCTACTTCCTGTTGCCATGTCCTGAGCTGCTCTGCTCCCCACACCCTCTACCGTGACATCCCACCTTACCTTAGGCCCAGGGATCATCTGACCATGCATCAGTGCCGCTGGAGTGGCCTCCCGTTTGTGGTTATTATGAGTAAAACTGGCAAGAACATTCCTATACGAGCCTTTCTGTGAGCATGGTTTCATGTGTCTTGGTGACCGTCCGAAAGGGGAGCTTCTATTGTAGGTAGATATGTTCAGTTTAGATAGAAGAACCTTCCAGAGTTTCCCAGCATGTCCACCCATGTTACACCCGCACCAGCCACTGGTGCTTCCCACTGTGCTGACCTTCATCTGTGTCCTCTGTGTTAGCCAGGGTGCTGACGCGTCGTGCATGTCACTGTGGTCTAGATTCACACCCCCCTGTGTCACGATGCTTGGCAGTCACATGTTTCAGAATGAGAAAGGGCCTCTATCCCTGCCCTGCTTAAAGTTTCCATCATTAACTTTTGTGTTAAACGCTACCTACGCTTCCTCCTGCATAGGGACTCTTCCTGACCCGCGATGCTCTTGGGCTAGGGAAGGTGATGAGGACTGTCTTAGAAACCGCTGTCCTCCAGTTCTGCCAGTGCATAGGCTGCTGGTGAGGAGGATGGCAGTGGTCGCCACGGTCTCACTGAGAGCCACGGAGACCCAGCTGACTGTTGAGTGCTGGGAGTGGGGACTGATACAGGTCATCTGAAAGGGCAAATGACCTGCTCACCATAAAATCAAGGGTCAGCCAGAGAGCAGTCAAAGGGCCCACATTACACTGGGTGCGGAACCCTCTGAATGGCCTCTGTCTCGGCGTGAGAAGCACCCCAGGGCTCGGCAGAGCTGCGGGCCCTCTCACTTCACGCTCTTCTGTATTCACCACGAGCTTCGGCTTCTTGCCAACAGCCTAGGTGGGACAGTCAGTGTGGGGCAGAGGGCACTGTCTTGAAAGGAGTTCAGGCCAGAGGTCACCTCCTGTTGAGAAGCCTCTGGCGCTGCAGGTGGGCTGGCCACCTTTCTCTCTGGTCTCCCACATCTCCCTGTCATTGTCCTGGGGACCCTGCACTCACACCAGCCATTTCAGTATCTCCTTCTTTCTTGAAGAAGAGGCCAGTCCTTCCATTGTATCTCCCTGCGGCCACAGAGCTGACCCAGGAAGAGGGACCTGGGACAGGTGGAACCTAGTGACTGGAGAATGAGAAGGACAAGTGCACAGCCCCTCCCAGACCTGTATGGACAGGTGACACAGGGAAACAGAAGGGGGGTGGAGAGGGGTGGGCCTGCTGACCAGTCCAGCCTGACTTTTCTTCCCTCAGGATCTCACCCTGTGGCTCAGCAGCAGCAGGTCAGGCTGGAAGCAGGGCTCCTTATTTCCAGCCCAAGGCTTTTCTGTGTCCTGTCCCCTGACTGGTTCTGTCCCCTGCCCTCTCCCACCCCACTGTGCTCTCATGGAGGCCCAAGTTGACCAGGCTACTGTCTTGACCTCCCTCCTGTAGGGCCCTCCCAAGCCAGTACAAGACACCCACAGGGAGGGTGGACCTTGCCCAGCACGAGGGGCCTTTGAGGGTCTCACTTTGGAAAGGGCTAATGGCCACTCTGCCCCCTTCCCAAGTCCACTTTGCATCTGTCTCCAGCAGTCCATGGTCCCTCACCCACCCCCCAGCGACCTCTCTGCCAGCAGGCTGCCCTGGCACCTGCAGTCTGTCACAAGTATTTCTGGGCCTCGGTATTCATCTTGCTAGCTGTGGCGGGAGGGCCCACATTGGAGAGGGAATGCGCGCTGCCCGCATGTTCCATTCTAGGAACACAGGAGGTTTGTAATAAGATATGTGCACAAGCATCAGCAGAGGGCCCCCATGCTGGCGCCCATGTGCCCACCTGGGGCAGGAGGGGCTACAAGAGAAGTTGGAGCCAATTCCCACTCCTCCACCACAGCCCCTTGCGGGGTTATGTGAAGGGGATTATGTATAGTGTCCCAGATGGTTGAGGCTTGGAGTCCAATAATCCCCAACAGACTATCCCACCTTGGCCTGCTCTCTTTTCTGCAGAGTGGGGGACAGGGAGATGTCATCTGCTCAGGTATACAGTGGCCTGGATGCTACCAACAGCAAATACCCCATTATTTTAGAAAAAAGAGTTTACAAATCCATCATGGCCTTGGTGTTGATTTCTTAGCTCCTCTCCTTCCACAGAGAGGGACCAACTGGGCACAAAGAAGCTCCAAACACCCAGGGAGGAAAATGGATGGCAAAGGCTAGACAGGGGATTCTAGAAGAAAGCCAGAGAACCAGGGAAAAACAGAAGACACAGCCAGACTCACGGGCCCATCCACCACTCTCTCATCCATGGCCAACTCTCAATGATGGAGTTCCAGTGGGCCTGACCCTGGTCAATCCACCCATCTTCCAGTCTAGGAAAGGACCTGAGTCTCCCCATGGGTGGCCCTGCCTCCCTGCACTTGCGGTGCTCTCCCCAATACTGCAGGAAGGCTTTCCAGGCCCTGGCCGACCCTCTAGCCCAACATCCCGGGCACATCCGGGACAGCCAGACCCCCTCGGGGATCCTAGAGAAAACCAGGCACACGGTCGTGGCAGGGCCCCGCCTGCTGGCCTCGTCCCATGTCATCATGCAGCCTTCTGGGACTGCGTCCTTAGGGCCACATTTGTTGTCATTCACGAGAGGCTCTCAAGACCCACAATGCCTCCCTCACACACAGGGACCCCAAGCAGAGGGAGGGAAGATGAAGAAGGTCAAGAACTTGCAGTGTCCTCATGCTGGACACTAGCCAGGGGCTCCCATCCCACCTACCCACCACATCACAATGGGGAGGAAGGGAAGACCCGCGGCGTGATCACTGGCCATCATCCGCCCTTTCCCTGCCCTCCTGCTCCCTGGACCTGTCTCCTTGCACACGTTGTCTTCTTTGGTTTGTGTTATTCTTGCAGAGCAAGAAACAGTCTGGCACAGGTGCAGGCAGGCGGGGACCCTGTGGTGCAGGCAGGCCATTCCTCCAGGAGCCAGGGCTGCCTGGGAATCGCTCTTCTTCCCCTGAAATGATGCTTATAAACAGGAAGCTCAATTTGGACAGAATCTGGGTGACTTTCAAACAGTGGCCTAAAATGCTTCCAACCCAATGTTTAATTTTGTTCCTTATGCTGGGTGACAAAAGATCACCCTGCTCCCGATGCCAAGACTCAGTTTCACATTGCAGCCAAGTTTCCTAAGTAACAGGGACTTGGTCTTTTTCATGAATACAAAATCTTTCCATTAAGGGTCTACCTTTTTTTGTTTTGTTTTGCATTCCAAACACTGCAACAGACAGAAGAGGGTTCAAGACATTCATTATGCGTCTGTCGCAGGCTTCCCAGGCAGGAGTCTGATAAACTACTGCGATTCCTTACCACCGCGTCCGCCTAACTTGCTTCAGGTGTCTAGGAAATGACCTGGAGCCCTGGCAGTTCTGCTGCTGATGCAGTATGCAGATTCCACAAACAAGACTGAGCTTCACAGCTGGTTTTCAGAACAGCTTAGAGTCAAAGATTCAAAATACAGAACATAGCAAATGAGTTCTTATCAAAATGTCAAAATCGATTTTGCCAGAAAACCTTGGCCTGGAACATCTGTGAAAGGTTAGGGGCGTGTGCCACTCCCTCTGGTTCATCAGCTGCCAAATTAATCAGGGCAAATGGAACGTGGCAAAGCTGAGCGAAGCTCTGGGGCTCTCCCGGAGCCCACCAGCCTCTCCACCAAGAGGGAGCAAGGCTTAGGCTTCCCGGCCAGAAGGGCCCGGCAGGGATCCCAGGGAGCAGAGGAACCCGCTGGGGAGGGAGGAGCCTCCGCCTCCTCCCTCTGCCCTTGGCACCCTCCTCTCCCCCCTGCAGCTCAGAGGTGGCCTGCACACAAGAAGAGGAACAAAGTGAGAATTGAAAAAAAAGAATCCAAAGGAAAGCTGTCATCACCCATCAAAAAATAAGCCAGAGCAGGAGGCAGAGTTCAGGGGTCCAAGGTCTCTACCTGCAAAGGCGACAATCACACCCACCCTGCGTGTTTCCCGAGGGCTGTGTCTAGGCAGGTTCTGGGGAAGGAGGAGCTCTAGCAAGCACCAGGAGGGAGGCCAGCGGGCACCGCGGGGCTGGGCGCCTCCCTGGGCTGCTTACGTGGCGGAGCTCACAATCAGCGTACTCTCCTGCACGGCGGAGGCTGATGTTGGGGTCAGAGCTAATTACTGATTCTAATTTTTTTCACTTCAGACAGAATCATAACACTATTAAGATCTAATACATTTATTACTGTGATTCTCAACCGGGCAGTATTAAAACTTGTGAAAGTGACTTTGCAAATTACCAAACAGTCAGCAAGCTAATGAAGCAGGACTTTTAAAGTGACTGAGAAATCATTCCTGTATTATAAAGACAGCAATCTGTGAAGGGAGATTTGGTTTTAAAAAAAAAAACACATTATAACGTATAATGGAAAATGTTAATCTGTGGTGAATCCAATCAGAGCTGGCTGAAGAGAAAAACAAAGGAAAGTGGGGAATCAAAGGGAAGTGCACACTTGGGCCCACAGGCAGGAAGCTCTCTGGAAGGAGGTTCCCTCCAGGGATCCAGGGGTCCCGGGCACTGCACCAGCAGCCTATGCCAGCTCTTCTGCCCCAAACCCATCTCCTTGGTGGCGCTCCACTAAGAAAGCACCAGGGACCCTGTCTGCCCAGTCCCTGAGAAAGTCTTTGGACATGCCCAGCAACTGCTCCCTCGTGGCTCTCAGGCACGTGTGGCTTAGATGCTCTGCCGAGAGAGACACACACATCTCAAGGATGGCCATGTGCAGGGGTCCAGCTCCAGGTCGCCAGGGGGATCCCACACACACCCAGCTCCAGAGGTCTTGCTAGAGTAGGAGGAGACAGCGAGCAGGAAAGGGCGCAGGTGGGCCAGGCCGGCTGGGTGCTGAGGATGAATCGCATGTGCATGAATTAGGCTGGGCGCGCCCTCAGAAGCAGCGCTCCCCATAATGAAAACACTTTAGAAGGTGCCACATCAAAGCACAGTGCAGAACAGAGCCAAAGAGACAGGCGCAAACCCCAGCTCCGGCCAAGAGAGAGGAGGCCTGTGTTTCTTGTTAGCATTTGACAGCAAGCACCGTGCACTACTTAGTGAACCAAATCCTCCTTTATGCAGAAGCGTTTTTCTCATTCCTGGCCCAGTGGTTTCAACGGGTGCTCCCCCAACAGATTTCAAATCCTATTATACAGTAAACATCTGTGGCATTAATTTTCGCCCTGTAAACAAATGCAGGCAGCTGCAGAAGATCATTTGATGAGTCAATCAGCATGTGCACAGCTCTTGGCGCACGCTTTCTTCACCGAGGCAAAGTGAGAGGGGCCTTCTGAGCCCATCTGCAGCCCCGGCCAGCAGCGGCCATGTCTGAAGGCATACAGACTTCCCACACTTCTGTCAGGCCAGGACCCAGGTCCTTTCCTCCGAGCATCCGAAGGGAATGACCATGAACCAAACACGCAGGCTCCACCTTGTCTTTCTGCACTGGCCCATATTCCATCCTAAAAACGCGGAGAATCTGGTCTGCATGGAGTAGAGCAGTGGTACTCAGTAGGGAAGAATTCTGACCTCCAGGGAACCTGGGACAATGTCTGGAGATATTTTTGGTTGTCCCAGGTAGAAGGAAGGGCTGTTGGTATCTGCCAGGTGGGGACAAAGGACACTTCTAAACATCCTTCAATGCACAGGCCAGGCTCCACAGCCAAAAAACAAAAAGTATCCAGCCAGGAATGTGCCCAGCACCAATACTGAGGTGCTCAGGTGCAGGCACTTGTGTCTGGGGCGATGTGTCTTCCTTGCCTGATAGACTCACCCTCCTACGAGGAAGGACACAGGAACCTGGCCCTATCATGCCCTGTGGCCTCATGACTTCCCCTCCCGGCTTCTGTTGGACAGGCATTGCTGTACCTACTGCATTAACCACACCGACCAGTCCCAGTGGTCCTGGGGTCCACTTGCCTGTCTGGGCCAAACACAAAG
Organism: Marmota monax; assembly: GCF_021218885.2. Lineage (NCBI taxonomy): Eukaryota > Metazoa > Chordata > Mammalia > Rodentia > Sciuridae > Marmota > Marmota monax. The sequence goes on from NW_026694750.1 coordinate 4,298,925, forward strand.
CCAGGCCAGGGCCTCCTGGGCAAGACTGCCATCTTGAGCGGCAGCTGGGGGTCGGGGAGGCTCTGGCTCCCTGACTCGGGCCTCACTCGTTAACCTCAAGCAGAGCACAGAGTCCTTGAAGAGGCATCGTCCAGCCACTCTTCCAGGGGAGGCCACTGGACCACGACCCAGCCTGTGGAGTCTAATGTCACCAGCTCCTGGTTGAAGCTGAAGTCTGAGTCAGTTCCCCAGGCCCTTCCCCCAGCAGTGACATCAGCCTTATGAATGTCCCCCAGCACTACAGCCCAGGAAGCAGCCCGGGAGGAAGAACGGCCGCTGTCACCCTTTATTGCCATAATGGGTATGTGTTCCCCACAGAGGCGCGGGGTGCTCGAGGACCGCCTTCCCAGCATCCCCTCCTGCCTGCCACCGTCACCGGCACCTCTGACTCTGCTGGCCACAGCCCAGGCCTGAGTTATTTCTGGAATTTGGCTGGAGAGGTCAGGAGCAGCCATCCTTGGAGAGCTGCATCCTGCAGCCTGTCCCCTGTCCCCAGTGTGTGTCGGGGACCCGCCAGGAAACCTAGCTCTGCTGCAGAGACCCAAATGAGAACGACTCCCATCACAGACATTTTGCCTTCACGGACATTAACTCACGGATCCTCCCAGCAGCCTCTGGAGATGGGCCTGATTATCCCAGGGCTGAAGGTTGAACAACTGACCCAAGACCACCCAGCTGCTCAGGAACCAAACTACCAGCCTGAGATGAAGCTGGCATCTCCACAAGGAAGGGGAAAAGACTCTCCTGATGCAAAAGAGGAGCAAGAAATGAGCCAATTCTCCAAGGGGGAGGACCTACAGCCCTTCCAGCTGCCCCAGATGCTGAGGGTCTGGCTTGGGAGCCCCCCTGTACTCTGCCCACGAGTCTTTCTGCTGCTCAGAAACAAAAGACCAATGTGCTCAGACACAGAGCCTCCCCTCCCCGGTCAGAAGCCCTCCCCAGCCCAGAAGGGAGATGGCTGGAACCCCCAGTTGCCTGCGGGAAGCCGGTCCACCTCTGGCAGCAGAGTTTTGGCTGGCAACAGCAAGGGGGATTCAGCCCCATGCCAGGGAGCCCCCCAACCTTATGCCAATCTCTGGGCAGCTGAGGGAGCATTAGGCGGAGGCTCCCAGGCCTCTTCCCCTCCCCCAGGACCATATAAATGCATCCACAGGACAAGAAGGCCTGGGGCACAGGGGCCTCCATAGCTGCCCATAAGGCAGCAAGCAATTCTGCAGCCCTCTCTGTGCTTGGCCCTGGGCAGCCCCTGGGGACCTGGAACAAGCAAACCCAGGCTCTGGCCTAGGGGACCAGTCAACCTGGTTGGAGAAGTAACCAGACAGCCTTGCAGGGTAGGGGCAGATGGCCGACAGCAGTGTGGCCGCTGGAGACAAGGTCCCGCACGTGCCACCCACACAGCCCCACAGAGCCCCTCTGCCCTCTGCCCCCACCCCAGAGAACCCCAAGGCCCCCTGTAAGGGAAGGATCAGCTAGGGCCTGGGAGGTTCCCTGGACCTCTGGGCATTCTGGTCAGGCTAGCTGCACCCCAAACCAGAACAGGGGAGCTCTGGTGGTGCACCCAGAGATGGAAGGGCTGGAATTGGGCCTGTCCAAGACACCTGGGTGGAAGGTCAGCAGGCCTGAGCACTGGAGCAAGGGCAGCCGTCTAGATCCTGGCCAGGAGCCCAGGAGGGAGGAGGGCAGGAGCCAGCATTAGACCCTAATTTCTTCCTTCCCCTGACAGTGACACCCAAGGCATCCTCCCCCTGCCAGTCCAGTAGGCAGGTGTACAGGCCTTGCTTTGCCCCCTGGGGAGGAGCTCTTGGGACCTGGCTGGTGTCATGACACAGGCACAGAGGGGCGCTCCAGCCCAGAGCCCTGCTCATTCCAGCACAGATACCAAGGGCCTGGTTCTCAGTGCATGGGCGAAACAGATAGCCCAGACGGGACTCCCGAGGAAGACTTACTGCCTTCTTAATTGAAAGATAACCTTCCTACACGTTCTTATCTTCACTTCTTCCCTCCAGCGAGCTTCCTCTGCATCAGTGTTCACTTCCAACATCCCGAGCCCCGTGGATCCACAGGCGCCCAGAGGGAGGCCCCCAGGAGCAGCAGGTGGAGAGGCCCACAGGCTCCCCGGGGCATGGTGGACTACTGGCCACAGGCTTTCTGAAATAAGCAGCTGCCCTGTTTTCTAAGGGTGCAGAATATGGGGGTGCTTGGTAAGGCTGAGACGCTCCACTGGACTTTATGAAGTTATTCCCTGAAAGCAGATGATTCAATTCGAGCGTCAACACAATGCACGCACTGAGTACATGTTCAGTAAACAGAAGGCACCTGCATGGCTGTGGCAGCCTCAGGGGTTCCTACCACCTCTACTCAAAGACATGAAGGTTGAGTTTGGGGGCTTAGGACACTAGCCCAGGGCCACATAGCTCGGAAACACAGACTCCCACCCATGGGCCATGCCATCCCTGAACTCCTTCTGGACATCACAAGGACCCTCAGTCCACATTTCATTTCCCTGAAGGGCAACTGTGCCCCTGCTCATCCAAGGAGTGTTCCCAAGCCCATCACTGAGTGTTGACCCGCCTGCCTGGGGCCCAGGGTGACTGGCGTGGTCCCAGCTGCGAGGGGCCAACCAACCTGTGGATCACCATTGTTCTGTGCTGTCAAACGAGACTGAGCTCCTGCTGTGACCCTCCAGGGTCACTGGTTGCTCAGCTGCCATGTCCCTGAGCCCTTGCTCTCCCAAGGGCAGCAGTGGCTCCACAGGTTTGGTTGGGCTCAGCTAGCACATGCCTTGTCACCACAGCTGTTTCCTTCAGCTCCCGTGACACAGAGCAGCTCTGCCCCTGCGGCGAGAGCCCTGTTCTCCCTGCACCAGGACACACATCTCTCCAGAGAGCCTCGCCGGGGAGGAAACCCTTACTTGAACCTTTAGTGGTCTCCTTAACCTGGTGGATGAGCAAACTGGAACCCACCAGCCCTGACTTGATGCAAGATGAAGGGGCATGTGGAGTCCCATGAGGCCACGGAGAACCAGGGCGTTCTCCTGCCTGCCGGGAGGGCAGGCCCAGCTGAGAGGGGCATCACCGGCTCCCAGGGTTGGGGATTTGGAGGAGGTGCAGCAAGAAGGTTCCTGCTCTGCCCCTTGCCCCTCGGAGGTCTTGTCATTAAACCATACTCCCACCACCTCCCCCATAAGGAACACTATGCTAGGTCTGGCCCCAGCCGCTGACAGCCCTGTGCCCTGGAGCAAGTCTCTCTCCACCCCCATCTGTATCTACATTTGCCAAATGGGACAGATAAGCAAGTACCACATCACCAATGTGTCATGGGCCACAGACGGCCAACTGACGATTGGACACTTAGAGTTGCCTAAATGGTGGGGTGCTCATAATTGCTCTAGCCTTAAATGACTGTGCCCTTTGGAGAGAGCATCAGCGGAAATGGCCTCAGGTGATCATCATTCAGGATGCTTTACAGAGGTCACCAGACAGGACTGATAAACAGAGGCAAATGAATCTGACACCATTTAATAATTATTCAGAGTGGAATGACCTCATAATTGCAGGTTTTGGTGTCCACATACACAAGCCTGGTAAAGAGCCCTTAAAATAAGAGTAGGTCCCAACAATGTGGAGATCACACACAAACCCATGAGGTGAATTTGCCTAATGTTGGCATATGATGGTCCTTGCTATGGACTGAATTGTGTTCCCCAAAATTCCAACACAACTCTACTTGGAAATAGAGAGTTTAGGATGTAATCAAGGTCAAATGAGGTCGGAAGGGTGGTGTCTAATCTGATAGTGGCTGGGGAAGACGAGGAGGGTTTTCTAGGCATGAAAACTTGGAAAAGGCCACATGAGGACACAGCAAGAAGCCAGACATCTGCAAGCCAGAAGGAGACCCCCGCCAGAACCCGGCCACGCAGGCCAGCCTCCCCACCTCGGGCTTCCGGCCTCCAGGACTCGAGGAAAGAAACTCACTGTAAAGCTGCCCACCCGGTGCCGTGCCATGGCAGCTCCAGCTGAGACGGGCGGGGTAAAATGCCCAGCGCCGCATCGTGCCCAGAGGGAAGGACCGTGTGCATGAAACCACAGAGTTTGGTGACACAGTGGCTCTGCTGATGACACCGTGATGCACGTGGAGAATGGGCACTGCGTGAAGCCATGTTTCCCAGCACTTCGGCTGACGGTGACTCTGTCTTCACTCCAGCAAACCCGTACAGTGAGCGATAGAAGGTGACGCTCGGCTACTCTCTAAATCACAAAAAGGCTTTATTTGCAAAGTGACCAAAAATGTTTTAATGCCATCCTGAGGAAAGGGAGCGCTCACCTGTGGCTGAGGGACTGTTCCTCGGTGGAGAGTGAGAAGCTCAGATGAACGAGGACAGAGCACCTTGAACTCTGGGAGGAGCCTCCCTGTCAGGTGTGGGTGCAGCTGGAGAGCAGCTGAGCCGGCAGGAGTCCCCTCCCACCAAAAGAGCAGCTACCTCCAGAGGAGGGGAAGCCACCGTCGACACTTAGCGGCTTGTCTGGGGGTGAAGTGTAATTAATTTTGGCTTCACACATCCAGGGTGGCTCCAAACTATGCTAACTTTGTCACAGCCCAAAGTGTCTCATGGAAGGTTTTGCTTCTTGCGGTGACTAATACTCGGGACTGGGATTGAGAGTCACAACACATAACTGCTGATCAGCATGGAGCCGTCACCTGCACCGGCATGGGCCTCGGCCAGGAGTCCAGACCAGGCCCCCAGGTGGAGGTGAAGCCTGCCTGCATCCTGCTTTTCCTGTCCTGTCCCTCACCGTCCCTGAAGGGGCAGCAGCCTGTCTTCTCTTCAGGGTCCCCGAGGGGGAAAGAGGTGTAGACTCCAGTGCAGTCAGGTTCAGGCATGAGAACACCCAATCAGACTCGGTGTGTGGCAGGCGGCACCTGAACGAGGGCTCACTCAGCCCCCCACTCTTCAGAGAAGGCACATGAGGCCCAGGGAGGGGGCAGGGCCTGCCTGTCACCACAGACCTGGAGACCAGGCTGTGGGGGCCTCTCCCCATCATTGCCACTGGTCCCCAAATTCCCCCAAGCTACTGTTGCCCTATGGGGGTGTCTCTCCCCTCTTCAGAGAAAGCAAGTCACAATGTACCTCCAGCATGATGAAGGTGATTGTGAGAAGAGCCCTGAGGTAGTCTTGGCATTGTGACAACCATGTCCCCACGGTGCAAACTCAAAGTGACACCTAAGCCCATCACAGAAATTCACAGGGCGCCATGAAATACAAGCAGATCCATGTGTATGAACTGTGCTTCTGTTCTTCTCCGACAGAGGCTGCCCCACCCTGCACACAGACCCCGATGGCTCTGGGTGGCCCCCTGACTCCACAGGACACCCACTAAAGGTAGGCTCCTCCCCACCCCAGGCCCACCTCCTCCAGGAAGCCTCTGCCCTTCGTCCTGTTCCCGGGGTTCTCGCCCAGCTGGCGGAGGAGGCCTCCCGCCACCACCCTGGAGTCACACGTGTAGGTTGTTTTCCAAACCCCCTGAAAGCCTTGGATGGCAGAGAAGCTTTGGTTGTCCTGAGTCCCCACAGCAAGGCACCCCGGCTGAGCTGAGAGCAGAGTCCTTGGCTGGAATGTCCTCCCACGTGTCTGACCCCTCGGCAGCAAAGCAAACCTCCCCACATCCTGAGTCCCTGGGGGCTGCACTTCCTGGACCAGGGCTTTCAGAGAGCACCATCCAAACACGTCCCAGCACCAGGGCAGGAAGTGGCATTCCCTGCTACAGGTGTGGATAGCACTGGGCGCTTGGCAGGGTCAGGGCGCAGCAGGGAGACTGTGGCAGCTGCACAGTTCTCCAGCACCCAGCAGACCCTCTGTGGCCAGTTACCCTGCCCGCAGCCCGGGAAGGCTGGCCAGAGGGCAGGGATCCCTGAGGCTGCAGTAGGTTCAGGGGCATTCACCCTGAAGCACCCGCAGGGCACAGTCAGCCTGTGCTGCTCAGCAGAGAGGGCCGGCAGGCTGCCAAGCCATTGGAGAAGACCTTGGGGAAGGTCCAGCTGGAGGAGGACGGCCCACTGCCTGTCTTAGACGGGTCCCCTCAGTGGGTGGGAACCCCATTTCCTGCTCGTTTAGTGCACAAGGGGGCACTAACTGTAGTGATCCTCATTCCCACCCACGTCTGGAGTCTGAGAGGACTGCAGGGCCATGTAAGGGATGGCTCGTTTCCCCTCCTGTGCCCCTTGGCAGAGGACCCCTAAGAAGGTCTGCCAGGATCTGAATATAATTAAATAATGAAATACTCATAATATCAAAAATATTCATAATCTCAATAGTAACCAATATTGATCTAGTGTTCACTGTAAGCCAGGCTCTGTAGCAGGTACCTTATGACAATGGAAGTCCTTTAAAAAGGGACACTGAGTGTGTTGGCAGCTGTCAGCCAGCCCCCGCCAGAGCCAGCCTTGGGAATAACCGTGATGCCCAGGGCCTTTGTGGGTCCTCTCCCCGCTGCTGAGGCCAGTCCCTGGGTACAGTCTCCAGTATCTCCATGGGCTTCTCTGAGGATCTGGGATCTGGGTCAGAACAAAGGACTGTGACTGATGGGTCCCCTCTACCAAGTGTCTCCACTTGATCAGAGAACAAAACTTCTAATTAAAGAGATGACATTCTCCAGAGCAAGAAGCATCAGACGCCAGAAGTCAGTAAGAAAGGTATCTGGCAGGAGTGTGAGCAAAGGGCCCAGGAGGAGCCTGCCATGCCCCTGTGGGGGCAGACCCCTGCAGCCCTCCACACCCCACCAAGAGGGGGAAAGCTGGGCCGGGCTCATCTCCAGATTTCTATGACTCTTCCCATTTCTGGAACTGGCTACGGAGGTGAGAAGGCTTCACTACCTGTGACCCCCAGCCCGGAAAGCATCAGACAGGTGGGGAGCTGCCCTTGGCCAACAGAGGGGCTCGGGAACCAGCAAAATTAATATTTAATTAAAAAGTTATTTCCTCCATAAACATCCCTGCAGGTTCACAGAAGAGTCGCGATACTGCCTCTTGTGTGGGTAGAGTTCAAGAAAGAAGAAAAGGTAGCAGAGAGTCGGAGCAGTTCAACTTTAAGGTACATTTTTAATTAAAAGAAAAAGATCAGAGCTGTGATGCGGAGTCATAAAGCTGATAATTTTACAGCTGGATGGTCTCCCTCTGATGTACTTGAAAACCATTTTCAAGCGACATAAAGTTTAACATACCGGTACATCTGCCTACCCACTAGATTCTACATGGAATTTAAAATTTAATTATATTAAAGCTTTGTTACAGTGTGCATTGCAAGCATTCTAACCAAGTGGAACTCCAACAAAATCTCTGCAGATAGCTTTCCTTTTTTCTTCTAGATTCAGTTCCGTGGAACCCAGAGCTGAGTTTGACAGACAGTTGATGGTCCTGTCCGAGGTGCTCATTGCTCACATAACAAACGCGCCAGGCCTGATGGTTCATCCTGCTCCTGCGGCTCAGGGCAGATCTTCCCTTCACCTTCCTGTGCCAGAGCAGAAAGCCGCCCACGGAAGAAGGCCTCAGAGAGTCAGGCTGACGCCTTTGAAGTTTGGGGCGGGGGCAGGGAGCCGGTTACTCTGAAGAGAGTCTTTTCCCTGCTAACTCTACGTGTGCATTAAAATGAGAGTTTCCCAAGCAAAGAAAAAACAAAGTTGCCACATGAATCTATCATCTACAGGTGGGATGCTTCCTGTGATTAAACATGCACCTGGTCCCCCTAGGAAAGAAAATTCCATACAAACCTGATTCTCCATCAGAAATACCAGGCTGGCCTTGAAAAGTTGGGCTCCGGAGGAGGACAGCCTGGTCTGAATCCCAGCCCAGCCACTAACTAACCGTGTCCCTGAGCAGCTGCTTCCCTCTGGGCCTGTTTCAGGAAGTGGAAATAAGAATGGCGTCTAATTCACATGGGTTGTTGGGAAATTAGGGAAGTTAATGCAGATAGGGCATCTGCACACAGGAAATGGCAGCTCCTCGCTGTTGCTGCACCCTGGCTGAACAAGCCGGCAGCCTCCCCGATGGGTGAAGTGGGGAGGCACGCCCCAGCCAGCAGACCTGGCACTCCAAGTCACCAAGCCTCGGCCAGCATCGCTGGTCTTGTCACTTTCCCTCTCCAGCACCGTCGCACGCGCGCCTGCTGAGCACAGGACCTCAGGGGATCCCAAACCGCAGCGGGAAGCTGAACTGGGTGAAGGGGTGGAAAGCTACTGCAGGGGACAACGGAAGACCCCCCGGAAAGTGGCCTACGCTGTGCAGGGGGCGTCACAGGGGTCAGAGAGCCCGGGCTTTCCAGGGACAGCTTTTGAACAGGGAGTACCAAGTGGGCATGCCCCAGCGGGGTAGGGACAGTGAGAGCCGCAGCCAGCGTGTCCCAGAGGCCTCCATGGCATTTTCTGAAGATCTAGAGGCAGCCTAGAAAGTCCTCTTGGGGCGTTTTTAAGGGGCCGGGAGACCGGCCACACAGCCGGAGCAGGATCCGACTTGTGGAGTGTTCTATCTACACAAAGAGGCAAAGAGCACAGGGCTGGCTCCGAGGTGTGCGACTGAGGCCCAGAGCAGGGAGGAGGAAGGGAGGAATCTGCAAGGGCCATCTCTCACTTTATATCATGCCTCTCAGAAGAGTGTGAATTTTCAGAATTAACATAAATTGTCCTTATAATAATTATTAACCATAAAAATGCACATTTAAATTGTAATTGATTGTTTCTTTTCAGTCATCATATTTAATTCCTGAAATTTAAATTAATATAAAGGAGGACAGGATTTTTATGTTTATGAGTCCAGGACTTGGGCCAAAACTTACTCATTCTAGAAAGACAGTCCCAGTGACAAACTGGTCACTAGTGTAGGCACCAGGGACAGACAGTGAATCAGAGTGGGGACGTCTGCCCCTTAGATTCTGGCAGAGGAGACGGATAACAGCAGAGATGCGGCCAAGACAGAGGAGAGGAAGGAGAATTAGAGGAGGGATAGATTGGGGGTCTTGTGCAGGGTGGTCAAGGAGAGCCTCGAGAAGGTGACACTTGGGGGAACATCTGAATGAGGTGAGGGAGAAGCCAGGATGAAAACAGGGAGGACATTTCCTCCCGAGAAACAGGGAGTGCAAAGGCCCTGAGGCAGGAACATGTGTGGCATATTTAAGCCAATGGCAGGAGCAAAGCCAGCAAACAGGAGATAAGAAGAGATCCTGCAGGACTGTGGAGACTCCCGGTAGCCTCTGGGGGCTTTTGAGCAGTGGGTGACACATTTGGATGTGAGGGCTGCAAGGGATCTAAACCTCTTTCCATAGTCCAGGAGAAAGATAAAGGTGGCCGTGACCACCGTGGTGCAGGGCAGGGTCTGAAGCTGAGGGACTCTAGGTCTTTTTGGAAGGTGGAGCCAGTGGGGCTAGTGATGGAGCAGATGGAGGGAGAGAGACAGGAAAGGAGGTGATTCCCAGGCCCTGGGGAGGTCGGGTGCCATTTTCTGGGAAGATCAGACTGAACATTTGGGGGTGACTAATCGAGAGTCTCAGTTTAGACAGATTAGGTCTGAGATGCCGGCTTGACCTTCGAGGAACAGGTGCACCGCGAGTCGGGGAAGGTCAGGGCTGGCACTAGCCACGTGAGGTCATCAGCAAACAGATGTGTGTCAAGGAAAGGGCCAGGGAGGGGCCAGGAAGGTTTGGTAGAGAAGTGGAGACCAGACATGGAGCCCTGGTCACCGCAGGCTTAAGAGGCTGGACGACAGGAGCCACTCAGAGACTGTCGGGAGCGGTGGCCACAGAGAGTGGGTGGCAAAAGGCAGCTTCACAAAGCAGAGGCGACTGTGAGGTCAAGTGTGACCCGCAGGCCGGAAGGCAAGGTGGGGGCCTCCTCGGCCTGGAACTTTTCCAGGGGGTGAGGAGGACCAATTCCGAGTGGAAGAAAGAAGTGGAGCAGAGGAGAGTGCCAGGGAGGTGGCATCCAGCCTGGCCTGCGCAGGGGCAGAGAGACGGGCAGCGGCACGAGGGAGGCGCTGCGGACGCTCTGTGCTGAGGGCTGAGGCTGAGGAGGGAGAGGAAGGACGGCGGGACAGTGTCCTCGAGGGGGCGAGAAGGACGGGCCCAGCAGCAGCAGAGCTCAGAGTGGCCAGGAGCAGGGCAGAACGAAGGCACCGTCAGGTCAGTTTCGGCTAATGGCAGCAGGGAGACGTGCTGGCAGGAGCACCAGAAATTCCCTCTGATCCATTCCATCCTCTCAGTGAAACAGGAGCAAGCCCAAGAGCTGAGAGTGCAGAGCAGGGAGAGGACGCGGTGCCACACAAGGTGGCCCGGTGTGCATGGATGGAGCCGGGCAAACTCGCCAGGTAGCACCAGAGCTTAAGGGAGGGATCGCGATCTAGAGCACATCTGGTCAGGGCAGGCATCTGTCCTCCAGCCACACTGTGCAGAGGGGTGTGAGTCTCCAGAAAGCAGAAAGCTAGACTTAAACAGACGTGGGCTTTGCAGGTGGGAGCCACAGAGGACACTGGGCTTGGCATACGCACAAGTCCTCTCCCAGTGAGTTAAGCAGCTGAGATATGCAGGCGTTTATAGCAGCGGATCGTGTCACTGCTGTCACCAATACTCCTGAGTGGAAAGGGTCCCTCCGTGGAGCGATGACAGGTGTAGGGCTGGAAAGAGGCAGTGACCCAGGTGCCAAACTCTCAAGGAAGAAGAGGAATCCGCAACAGCAGGGAGAGAGGCACCTGTGGGGAGCCCGAAGGCAGGAAGCGCGAAGGAACAGAGGACCTTTCAGGGAAGAGGGATGCTCATGGGGACGATGGCGTGCGAGTTCAACCAGGAGCAAGGAAGACACCTGCACGGCCTCTGGGTGACGCCGAGCCAAGAGTGTGCCTAAGAGGGCCTGAGGCAGAGGGTCCGGCAGCCCTCCAGCTCCCTCCAGAAGCCCTGCGTGTCCTTGAACACACGGGAGCCACGACCCAGTGCCAAGGCCTGAAATGACCTCCTGCCTTAGGGAACTCTTGAAAATCTGTGAAATGACAGTTTTCACACTAACAGTATGGGACAGTGATGCCCGAGAGAATCATGAAGAAATTTAAATGTGGCTTTTTAAGAAGGACAATAACATGGAGAAACCTCTACAAACTGGTCAGGAAAAGAGAGTCCCTGCACCAGGAATGAGAGGGTACATCGCGCAGGCCCCTCAGACCTGGGTGCCTAATAGGAAAGATGATGGATAGCTTCATAACAACGTGTTGGTGCCTGAGAAGAAACAGACACCTCCTTAAAGGACACAAAGCACTAAACTCTCTCATAAAGACACAGATAACTCAGACAGGCCTTTACCCATCCAAGAAGTTAAATGTGCAGTTAAGAACTTGACCCACAAAGAAAGGCCAAGCTCAGAACCACCAAATGTTTAAGAAGAACATAACATAAACTCTTCTAGAATACGGAGAGGAGGAAGATTTCCCTACTAATTTTATGAATGAACTTTACTCCAGTTGTAGAACCAGACAAAGAGAGCATAAGCAAAGAAAGCAGAGAACAAACAGTCCTCAAATATGCAGGCCAAAGTCCTTCTTAAAATACAAGCAAATCAAATACAGCCTTCGATAAAATAACCATGCATCATGGCCAAGTAAAAGGTTGGTTTAAAGTTTGAAGATTGATTAGGTGATTCACCTATTAACACACTTAAAAAATAAAAATCTCATGCCAAACTCAGAAGGTTCATAAGAAGCACTTGACAAAAGTCAATATGTGTCCATGATAAAAAATCACAGCAGAATTCAGCTAAGGGTCAACGGTCTTGCTGATGATGCTGTGCCAATGCCAGTTGCCTGGTTTCAATAATATCTTTAAATATATTATTGGAGGAAGTTGGATGAAGGATACACAGTGCTATTTTTACTTCTTGAGAGTCAAAAGTTATGTCAAAATTAAAAGTAACCCCCCGAAAAATACTCTCAGAAAACTAGAAACAGAAAGGAATCTTCAACCTGATAAGAGACAGCTATACAAAATGCACAATTAGCATGATACTTATTGGCTAGAGATTAAATTTTCCCCTGAATGTCAGGAATACAGCAGAGATTTACACTTTACCATTTCTTTTGACTGGAGGTTGCAGCAAGTGGGTAAGCCAAGAAAAAGAAATTAGAAGGTCTACAAATTGGAAAGGAAAAATAAATTGTCTTATACACAGATGATATGATTGTTTATACATCAAATTCTACACAACCAACTAACAAGTTAATAGAACTAATAAGTGGGTTTAACAAGTTTTCTAAATTCAAAGTCAATATGTAAAAATCAGCTGAATTTCTATATGCTTGCATCAACAATGGAAAATTGACAAATCTTAAATGCCATATGTTATAGCATGAAAAATATTAAACACTTACAGGTGTTTAACCAAAATATGTACAAAAACTGCATGCTAAACTATAAGACACCGCTAAAAGTTATTTTTTTTAAATAAACAAATAATAGAGATATATACCATGTTCATGGAATAGAAAACAATATTATTAAGAAGTCAGTTTTCTTCAAACTTATCAAGGTAGTCAATGCAATCCTAATCAATATCCCATAGGGATTTTGAAGCAATTTTTATAGGAATGGATAGGCTGATTCTAAAATGTATATGTACAACAACTTAGAAAAGCCAAAATAATGTTGATAAGGAAAAAATTGGAATATTTACCCTACCACATTTAAAGACACTTTGTAAAGCTACACTAATAAAGTGTGGTTTGGGCATAAAGATGTGTTGAGAGCCACAGCCGAAGGGGCCCCAGCAAACTTCCAGCTGCCAGCAAACTTCCAGCTGCCGGCTGATGATTGGCTCACAGCGGCCCCAGCAACATCTAGCTGATTGGCTCCTCTGCGGTGATGCTCATTGGGCTGTTTCCCTGCCCTTTCAGACCACGGAGCTGCTCATTGGGTGACTTTTTTGGCTCCGCCCACGTGACCCAGCCAATCGGCCTCAAGAGCAGGAGGATTGTGGGAGGTGGAGAGAAGCTTGTGTGGGAGAGAGAGGCTTGTGGAAAGCCGGTGGTGGCAGTTGAGGCTCTGAGGGTTTTTCCTGAGAGGCTGTTTTGTTTGGCGTGTGTGGTTCTAAAAATAAAGTTAGTTTCTTTTGACAAGTGGCTCCTGATTGTGCCCAGCCAGACTGCGGCATTTGGTGGCTCGCACGGGGAGCGACTGAGGGTAAGTGAACTGCTCGCCCCTGAGGGCACGGCGAGAGGATGGGTAGCCATTTTAAGATTCTTCTTTTGTTATTTTGTTTCACTTTTGTTTTAAGTTGCCTGTCCCTGGAGATGTGTAAGATGGAAGAAAAACCGCTCACATCTGAGGAACAGATAGGGAGAAAGGACGGATGGACATTTCAGGAGGCTATTATAATGATTTTGTGTTGTTCCAATTTTGTTTCACTCTGTTTCAGTTTTGTTAGGCGTTATCTTGTTGGGTTGTATTATAGTAGAAATACGGGATCAGAAATTAGTAAAAAACAAACTGAAAGAGTGTTAAGTAAATTGTTAGAGGAAGGAGGCATCTCAGTAAAATCAAGAACAATCAGGGCATACGTTGATACAATACAAAAATGTAGCCCATGGCTTTTTAAGGAGGAGTTGTTAAATATATCACAATGGAACCATCATGGTGAAGATTTAAAAAGAATAGAAAAGAAAAGCCCAGGGACTCTGCCAGTTGGCACATTGCCATTGTGGACGTTCATATCTTGTTTGCTTAGTCCAAAGCCTTCAGTTCAGACAATGGTAGAGGAAGAAGAAGACATAATGATTCAAGTAAAAGAGAAGGTCTCTCAAGTTAGTCAGACAGAGGAAAAGATTCAAGTAAAAGAGAAGGCCTCTCAAGCTAGTCAGACAGAGAAAGAAAGTGTAAAACAGAAAAAGCCATCAGGGGGAAAGTTACAACAGGAGACTGCTACTAACACCTTTCTATCACCAGAGGATGTAAGTGTCCAACCAACAGCACCACCTCTACAGGAGACTGCTACTAACACCTTTCTATCACCAGAGGACGTAAGTGTCCAACTAACAAGGCCACCTCCATATGCTGGGAGGTCCCCAACCCCCGCAGTTGATAGTTGGGATCCTGAGACAAGATCTCAAATATTAACATGCCCTGTATTTGAGGCAGGAGGGCAGCGATTTTACCAAGTTTTAAATTTCAAAACAGTGAAGCAGCTAAAAGAGGCTGTAACAACCTATGGTCCTCAAGCACCCTTCACTGTAAGCATGGTCGAATCCATTAACAACTTGAACATGATGCCAGCAGATTGGGCTAATATGTGTAAAGCTGTGCTAAATGGAGGACAATACCTGTTATGGAAGGTTGCCAATGAGGAATTTTGCAAGGAGACGGCTAGGCGAAATGCAGCAGCTGGTTATCCTCAGAGAAATCTAGATATGTTGTTAGGAAAGGGACCTTATGAGGATCAGCAGCAACAAATTGCATATGATCCTGGTGTATATACACAAATTGCTGTAGATGCAATTAAGGCATGGAAGACTTTACAAGGACATGGAGGTTTACAAGGTCAATTATCTAAGGTAATACAAGGAGCTAATGAACCTTATGCTGAATTTGTATATAGGCTTATTCAAACAGCTACCAGAGTTTTGGGAATACAGAACAAGCAATGCCATTACTAAAACACCTGGCTTATGAGCAAGCGAATCGTTGGTGCAGAGATATCATTAGACCATGGAAACATGAAGATTTAAACACATATATTAAATTATGTAGAAACATTAATGAAAAAGAGCAAGTCGTGGCAGCTGCAGTAAAACAGGCTTTAGATGCCAGAGACATTAATGAACAAGGGCAAATTGTGGCAGCTGCAGTAAAACAGGCTTTAGATGCCAGGCCAAGAACATGCTACAATTGTGAACAAACAGGACATTTTAAAAGGAATTGCCCCATTGGAGGAGGGTTTAACAAAACTAGGTATCAAAGGAGTAGAATACCAGGTATTTGCCCACGATGCCGTAGAGGGAGACATTGGGCTAATGAATGCCGTTCTCAAACCACCATAGACGGTACTCCATTATCAAAAAACGAACAAGGACCAGGTGTTTATCCACGATATCGTGGAGAAAGGCATCGGGCTCCATTGCCAAAAAATGGACAGGGGGGCCCAATGCTCCGGGGCCCAAAACCACAAATATACGGAGCACTGGAGGAACCCAGCAACCCCATCAGGGTAGTGCCCAGGACACATTGTCCATCAGATCCCTCATCAGACAAACCAGAGGGAGCGCAGGGTTGGACATCTGCGCCTCCGCCAGAGCAGTACTAACTCCAGAGATGGGAGTTCAAATCATTCCCACAGGGGTGAAAGGACCTCTTCCCAAAGGAACAGTAGGCTTATTATTGGGACGCAGCTCTTGTACTCTAAAAGGACTTATGATAAGTCCTGGGGTAATTGATCCCGATTATGAAGGTGAAATAAAAATTATAGCCAGTTCTCCAAAGGGTATATCAGTAATTTCACCAGGAGATAGAATAGCACAGTTACTAATAATACCCAGCCTACATGATAAATTTTCCAGTCGTACTGTAGAAAGAGGTTCCAAGGGATTAGGCTCCACAGGTGTAGATTGGGCTATGCTTTCTTTAAATTTAGATTCTCGCCCCATGCTAAAACTAAATATTCAAGGACATGAATTTAATGGGCTACTGGATACAGGTGCAGACCTTAGCATCATCTCTCGTCAAGAATGGCCAAAACATTGGCCATTACAACAAGCCACTCAAACGCTTCGAGGCCTAGGAGTGGCGACTAATCCCCATAGAAGTGCAATGGTATTAGATTGGAAGGATCCTGAAGGATGTGAAGGAACTATACAGCCATATGTATTGGATCATCTTCCCGTAAATTTATGGGGACGAGATGTCCTAGATCAATTAGGTTTGACATTAACAAATAACATCAACCAAAATGCACCCACTATTATGACTAGACAAGGTTTTAGGAAAGGAAAAAGATTAGAAAAACAAGAACAAAGTATAGCAGCACCAATACAAATAGATCAAGGAACAGACAGACATGGGTTGGATTTTCAGAAAGGGCCACTGAGACAATAAAAATTACTTGGAAATCAGAAAGACCAGTATGGGTTCCTCAGTGGCCCCTGACTAAAGAAAAGATACAAGCAGCCCATGACCTGGTCAAACAACAATTAGCGGAAGGACATATACAACCTTCTGTATCTCCCCATAATACTCCCATTTTTGTCATCAAAAAGAAATCTGGTAAATGGAGATTATTGCAAGATTTAAGAGCCATTAATAATGAGATGGTTATTATGGGACCTGCTCAATCAGGGATTCCTCAGTTGTCTGCTTTGCCAAAAACCTGGTATGTTTTAGTTATAGATATTAAAGATTGTTTTTTTTTTTTTCAAAAGAAACTAACTTAAAAAAAAAGTGTGGTTTGGGCATAAAGATGGACACATAAAAATGAGGCAGGAGAAGAGATTAGAAAAGACTCATACATACATCTCCAGTTGATCTTCAGTGAAGGAACCAACAATGCAACGAAAAGGATAATCATTTCAACAAATGGTGCTGAAACAATCAGGTAGCCACGTAAGGAAAAAGAAAATTGACCTTTATCTCACATCACATGCAAAAAATAACTTGAAGTGATGATAGATCTAATTACAAGAGGCAAGCCAACAAACTTCCAGAAGTTTAAACAGGAGAGAAAATGTTAATGATGTCAGGCTTGACAAAGATTTCTTTGTGCTCCATTCAGCAGCATATATTCTAAAATTGGAATGACAAAGCTTTCTTAAATATGACACAAAAAGCATGAACCATGAAAGAAACAGTCAACAAATTTTACTTTATCAAAGTTGGAAATGTTTTCTCTTCAAATGATCTGCTACAAAAATGAAAGAGCAAGAAACAGATTAAGAAAAATATCCATAAACATAACCAGTGAAGAATATCCCAAAGAACTCTTGCAATTCAATAACAGAAACACAATCCAGTTCTTTAAATAGGCAAAGATTTGAAGACACTTCATCATAACAGGTATGATGGCAATAGGCACATGAAAACTATCCACACCATCGTCACTAGGGACACAGCTACTCTATCCTTGGATTCGCTAAGCATTTGAAAAAAATAAGCTGGCCAGGCCCAGGGCTGGGGAGAGGTGGAGAACAGGCCTCCTCATATGCAGTTCATGGAATGTGAAATAACCCAACCCGCTGGGGAAACCGAGTGGTGGTTTCTTGTAAGTTAGCCACCACAGCCCCACTAGGCACAAATGAAGGAAGTCCATTTCCCCAAGTAATAGCCCCATTCAATGAGGACGCCAACAGAGGTGACCTCCGCGCCTCCCCCAGGAAGTGCACATGGCCTCTGGGGGCAGTGAGCCCTGGAGAGTTAGCAGGGGCAGAGGGGAAGAGGGGAAAGACAGCACCCACCGGGTGCTCTCCTTGGCCTTGCTCGGGAGGCTCAAACCCTGCCTTTGTCTATACACTGGACAAAGGACGCTGGACAGAACCCAGGCTTTCTGGAAGCCAGGTGGCCTAATCTGTGGCAAAGCCTGCCATGCACTAACCATGAGAGCTCAGGCAAGTGACCTTATTTTATTCATGTTTTAAAATGAGGCAAATCTTTCTATTTTGTAGGGTTACTGTAAAAAGTTAGAAATAAAGTTAAGTCCAGATTCTTCGCTGTGGCCAGAAGGCCCAACATGCCGGGCCTCTTCGGTCTTTCTGAGGCCACCTCACCTCATGTGCATCCTCCAGACCAACACCTGGGCCACCCTGTCCTGTTTCAGTTGCTGCCTCAGGGCCTCTGCACAAGCTCTCAGGTCCGCTAGGAAGCTTCCTCACATCTTGTGCCTCACCCCTCAGTTCCTAAGGTCTCAGCTAAACGCCACCTTATCAGGGAGGCCTTTGTTGACCACCTGTGTCTAGAGAACCCAAGACCATCCCCAGGCTCAGTGACTCCCAGGTCCAGCCTATGGTCCTACCCATGGCAAGGATTTATCACATGAAAGACACACAGCAAAATCAGCAAAGGGAGAGGGCCCACGGGGAAAGACCAGGGAGACCAGCCCCAGCTCCCAAGGGTCCTCTCCCAGCAGAGTTGCACGGGACGCACTGTGACCCTCCAAAGGCAGGGGGCAGCATCTCCCAAGGTGCTGCCTATGAGGGTAGCCTGTCGGGGGCCCAGCACTCAAGGTTTGTAGGGGGCAGAGGGTGGTCATGGAGGCTGCCCAGGCTTAGCACGTGCACCAGGATCCAGGAAGGAAAACAGGTGCACGGCACAAACCACTGGTTTGCACAGTCTGGGCTGCTCTTGCTGTTTCCTATCAGGATGAAGAACTGTGTTCCTGTTAGGTCCCAGACACGGTCAAGAGCCAGCATGCAGGCAGGACTGTCTCCAGACAGGCCTAGGCCTTTCTGCTGGGCCCCCCAGATGAGACTGTCCCCTTGCATGTGTCCTGTGTGGGGTCATCACACTTGGAGTTCACAGATCCACGCGCGGACTCTGCTGTTCTCCCTGGTCTGCGTCTCCCTCCATTTCAGGCTCCACTCCCCCAGGGCAGCCATGGTGCCTGCTTGGCACAGAGTCAAAGTCCAACACATAACGTGTGGGATGAGTGAACAATGAATGAACACAAGCATTTGGCAAAGTGGGTGGCTCACAATGGGCACCAGCAATGACCGATCTATTCTGATTAATTGCCTAATTCTTGAGCCTCCTGAGAGCCCTGGGGAAATGTCCAAAGCCATAAGTGAAGAAGAATGGTACCCATATGGTAAGGAGACAGCCTGGAAACTCGAGGACAACATGGTCACAAGTCCTGGCAAGGAGGGTAAAGGTTAAGTTCGAGGACCACGAGCGCATCCCCAGGGCTCAGCTGCTCAGGGCTTCCTGTGTCAGATCCTGAGGCTGCAGCTTTATGCTCAGCAGAAGCATGAAACGTGGCCAGCCCCAAACTTTGTCTAGCCTTTTCTTTGCCCCTGAAGCCACAGGCAACAGGAAGAGCAGAGATGTCTGAGAATTCCCCTGGGAAACCCCACATCTGCTGGGTCGGTCACTTTGTCCCCAGACCACCCAGCCCTCTGAAGGCGCAGTAGCCCTGAGGAGCACAGAGAACTCAAACAGGTGCTGCCAGCCACGCGTGAGTTGGATCTTCAGTTTAGGAGAATGAAATTATTAAAAGCTTTCCAAATTCTAAGGATTACTTTCTCATTTTAATAGCCAGATACTGCATGATCAATATGAATCCTTGTAATTTTAATGTGAATCATTATTCAAAATATGTCACTGCTCAATCAATACAAAAGTTAAAAATCATCAATATTTAAATTTTTCCAATTGACATCTTATCATTCTATCCTGGAAAGAGCTCAGCAGATCACAAAATCCATTATTTAATCTTTCAAGTTTGCAGAGTTCAGAATTAAACACCACTCTGTGTCATTAGCTGCCTGAACAGAGGCCAGTGGCAGATCAAATCAGGGGGTGGGAGCAGGAGGAGGAGATGGGGAGCCTGCACAAAGCCGTCCAGTGTGAAGCGGCCGCGGTAGACAGACATTGGGCTGGTTCCTGGGGGATCCCTGGGCTCCGCCAGGCACCCTGGTTTCGCCTCAGCCCAGATTCCTCAGGCGTGACCCAGGAGGCCTCTGGGACTGCTCCCCCGACACTTCCAGCCCCCTCCAGCCCTCTGCTCTGGTCCTGCTGACCTGCTCAGCCCCTCACCATCCCGGGCTGGCTCTGGCCACCTGACCTTGGCAGTGCTGTCCCCACCTGAAACCCCCTCCCCCGCCCCCTTCCCACTGGCCAGGCTAATTCCCACTCCTCCTTGGGATGTCAGGTTACATGTCACGTCTCCAGGAGGTGTTTCTTAGGTGGGCATGGATAGGTAAGTGGCCAATGTGTGCTGCCCACCATGACTCTGTGCAAACCTTGAATGCAGGCCACAGGTGGTGGCCACCACTCCGGTCCTACCCACTCCTGTACACTCTTCACACAGCATGGTGCCTGGGACACAGGAAAGGCTCTCTCAACTCCAGATGAGACTCAATTAATGAATGGCCAGCTCCCTTAGAACCATGAGACCTCCCAGTGTCCCCAGGGATGACCTGGTGGAGAGTGACCTGGTGGGGGCAGCCCCACCTACGTGGCCAGAGACTGATTCTCACTCCTGACTCAACATCAACAGTGACGACCTTCCATGCTAATTCAAGTGGAAGAAGGACTTCCTTAGGACTCCACTTGGGCATCCCTAGGGCTGGGGTGTAGGTCAGTGGTAGAGCATGCGCTTAGCATGAGCGAGGCCTGGTCTAATCCCAGCACGTGCACACACACACACACACACACACACACATACCCCTGCAGGTGAGAAGCAGCAGGGTGGCGGGGGCTGGATATTTTCATGGCTCACTGCTGAATTCACCCCTTGGGCTGACCTCTGAGACACCTGCCTAAAAACGCCCATGGTCACTCCCCCAGGTGCCTGAGCTTTGGACACAACACGACCAGCTCCCAACTTCAAGGCCTAGGCTCTCACTGCATTACCAAAGGGACCCTTCAGTGAATGGTAGGTCCCAGAGGAGGCAGCCCGGAGTGAGTGTCCCAAAGGAGAATTCCAAGGGCTGTGGGAGGGATGGCAGGGCTCTCCACACAAGGTGGGGATCCAGAGAGGGCCTCCCTGAGGAAGGAATTGGGAATGAAGAAGGGCCCAGGGGCCAGCTGGGCAGCCCAGGCTTTTCCAGAGCAGGGGGGACAGCACAGGAGCCTGGGTGACGGGAAGTGGCAGAGACTCACCTGGGAAGGGGCGGGGGGCGGGTACATGGCATTTGCATTTGCTGTGGGGGAGCTGTGAGCCCCAAAGATGTTGAGGCCTCGTCCCCACCACCTGTGAATGTGACAGTCGGGAGTGGGGTCTTTGCAGACGATCAGGTAAGGTCAACAGAGTGGACCTAAAGCAAGATGGCTGACGTTCTTATAAAAAGGGAAGATTTGAACAAAGGGACAGGCATATTCTGAGGGATGCTATGCATGGAGACACAAGGAGAAGGCGGTCATCTACCAGCCAGGGAACACCTGAGGTCGCAGCTGGGAAAGAGGCGAGGCATGGCTTCTCCCTGTCAGTCCACAGAAGGAACCAGACTTCTGGCCTCCAGAGACTTCTTGTGAGACCAGAAGTCTACAATTTAAGACTGAGCTGTGAGGCTTCGGGCACCTGCTTCAGAAAATCTCAGGGAAACCACCACGCAGGGCTGGGGCCGCAGACAGGAGCTGCCGCGCCACGGGTTGAAGGCAGACCAGCAGGGCCACGGCCCCGTCCAGCAGGAGAGAACAGCAGAGGGACCCGGCAAGCGTGGGGAGGGAGGGTGGCCACGCTCTGGCTTCTGCACCAGGTCAGCCTCAGGGAGAGGCAGGTCCGAGCTGCCTCGTCCAGCCTCAGACAGAACACGCTCAGAACAGAGGACCCTGAGTGTCCATCAGCGCCCCCCCCACACACACACACTTTCCTGAGAGCTGACTTAGACGAGAGCAAGAGGACGGTCCTGAGCCCTCCTAGTGGGGGGCCCACGGTGCTCACTGCCTGGGCCACTCACAGCCCAGCACACCTCGGCTTTTCCAGGAACGGCTCCAGAGCCGCCAGGCTGGTGCTCCCCGGGCCCTTCCCCTGGGCGGTCCTGAGGAGCCAGGCGAGCAGCTGACAACTGTGGGAGCCCCCAGGAGAAGGTGACATCAGAGAGGGACAGAAGGGCAAGCAGTGCCTTTCTGGAGAGCCCAGCCTTTCACCTTTGTCCCCAAACCTCCCCAAGACCTGGGAAACAGAGTGACTCCTAACCCAAAGAGCCACCTGCCAGTCACCTCAGGGCTCTGCCTGCGCCCAGGGTCGCTCACAGAGTCTCAGCACCACCAACCGGGGCAGGGAACCTACCCAAGGTAGGCCCCACCCCAGCGAGGAGAGCAGAAGGGCAGGACAGTGCCTTGCTCATTCTGTGACCCGTCAGGACTTCAGAATTGTCAGAGAGAGCGAGTTAGGGGCCAACTGTCCTGGCTTTCCTGTTAGGTTCAATTTCCACCCATAATCTGCAGACAAGTCCCTAAGAATTCTCTGATTGTTTCATGGCTGGCTGTTTCTGTGGGAGCACGTGCCGCTGTCCTCCAGCCACAAGAACCTCCCTTGAGCCAGAGCACCCCCCGCCGAGCAGACTCCGGCTATTGTGACCACTGCGTGTCGGGACTTGTGGCTTGTCATCCTTCCAACTCTGCAGTGTGCATCGAGGTGCTCTGCAGGACCCAGCAGGGCTTTAAGTTGCACACAGAGCTCGTGTTGTTCTCCACCTAAAGGCCCTCGTGCAAAGCCAGGTGACTACATGTGCTGAGGCACACCAAGGTCTTTCCGCACACGGTCTCGACTCTGGTCACTGTGCTTGACTCGGCTCGGAGGACTTCCTTTTCCTCCAGATATGGGCCCGGGCCCTGGGGAGGCCATCTGGATGCTCCACATCACCGGCAGTGCCGATGGCTTTGCTCAGCGCTTCTTCTGCAAGCCAGGCTTTGCCCCCATGCCTCTCCTGGAAGCAGACTTGCTTTCTTTGAAAGATACGTTCATGAAATGTATAATATTGTATCTCACACAGGGATCGAAAGTGCAGCTCTGTGATTTTAATTCTATCCCAATAGCACTAGAAATGTTGGGAACCATGGAGACTCAGCACCTTAAAGCAGACTGTCCAGGCAAACCTCTCGTCCCCTATGGGGGTTCCCGAGCCGTCGTCAAGTCGGGAGGCAGTAAGCCGAGCCTGGGCCTTGGAGTCAGGGGTGGGTAGACTCCAGTGTTTCCCCAAGTTGCCCCAGCTCCCGGTATTCGTGCCTCCCTTTGCACATGAGCAGGGTGCACTTAGCATCTGACAGCAAAGGTGATGGGGTGTCACTTGCATGACTAGTTTACACAGGAGTGTGACTTCTGACTTCCTGGCTCCTGCAGGGGCCCAGCTGTCCAGGAGCTGAGGGCAGCCTCCACCCACAGCCAGCAGGGGCCTGAGGCCCGCCAACAGTTACAGCACGGGGAAGCAGACCCCGTGGCTGCTCAGCCTTGCCAGGAGACATCTGGTGTGCAGCCTCGAGAGACACTACAGCAGAGGCCAAGGGCAGTCAGGCCTGGACTCCTGACCCTCAGACACTCAGGTCATACATGGGTGTTGTTTTAAGCCCACACAGTGATGGATGACCAACAGGAGACAACAGGTCTGGGTTCTGGCCCTCTTTCACCATGTACAATCTGTGTGACCTCTAAACGCCAGTCACTCAGTGTCATTGGGCCTCTGTTTCCTCATCTGTGAAATGGCCAAAAGTATGGCACCTGTCTTGGGGTGGTCACAAGGACTAAATGAGGCCACTGGTCAAAGCTTAGCATTTTTTACCTCCAGCTTCCTCACAGGGTTCCTGAAGGAGCCCAGCACTAACTTCCTGTGGGCAGCCTCTCTCCTGCGCATCAGGGTGACACTGGCAGGGACCATTCTTGACAGCATTGAGAAAAAGCCGCACACATCATTTAGGCACAGCTCAATCCTGCCATGGAACTCCGGGGGGCAGGCTGCAATTCCTCACTTCCTGGCCTCTGTATCTTTATTACTGTGGGATTTTGCATCAAATCCCCTGACTTTGCAAGGTAGGGATTCAGGACTGCCTGGCCTGTGTGAGGGGCCCATGCTGCAGATCCAGCTGCCCGCTGCACCCGGTGACCAGGCCAGAAGGCCATCCAGCCCAGCAGTCTGTCTAGCCAGTTTCGAGCTTCTTCCCCTCTGCCTTGGGCTCCAGGTTCATCTGTGTTAATGCTCCAGGACTCGGATTTGGCAGAGGTGAAAATGGTGCCCTGCCTCTGTTAATTGCCAGCCGTTTCCTGAGGGTGTGTGCGGGGGGAAGAAGAGCTGGGACTCGGAGGTACGGTCTCTCGTGGTCTGTGCCGCCCCTGTTTGAAGCTCATTTCGTCCCACCAGCTTTCCCTAGCCTTCCTCCCTGGGTTTCCTCTGGTCCCAGCGCAGACCACAGCCGGACAGAAAGGTGACATTTCAGCAGGGCCACGGCAGCTTTGGTTGGTTTAGGGGGAGACGGCACCACGGGAGTCATTTCAAGTGCTAGAAGTCTTCAGAGAACACAAGGAGCACTTGTCCTTTAATTTCTGAAATGTGAACTGACCTCAGGGGCCTTTCAGAGCTCTGTGAAGTCAGGCAGCCCCTGCACTCAGACCCCAGGCTTCGGGCCAAGCGCGTAGGAGTCTGGGAAACACAGGAGTTCCTAGCTTAGCGAACACTTCTCAGTCCACACAGGGAAAACTCTCACTACACACGCCATACCCACCCCACTTCAGCATAAAGATGCTGCAAGTCTGCTCATCTCCTGGCAAAGACGCATTTTCACTCCTCTGTCCTCGAGTCTGACAGCAAGCTCTCCCTGGTGTCCCCTTCCCTTCAGCCAGGGTCTCCTCCTCACCCCAGCACAGGAACACTGGGCCACCAAGGCCTGTTCCCCACTTGTGATGTTTCATTCGTGTTTGCACAGGCGAGGGAAGTGCTACTGATCTCACACACTGGGACACGCAGTTTTTAACAATGAAAAACTTCAAATAATGTGCAGAAATACAGTCGTGAACATTCCTGACTCCCAAAACCACCTCTGAGTCAAATCAAAAGCATCAAAGCTCAGACATCACGGGATGCTGAGAACCTGGGCTCTCGTTCCGACCCACCTTGCTCCTGGTTCTGTCAGTACCCCTGAGTGACAGCAAGAAGAGTAAAGGGATCCAGAAAACACTGCCCCACACAGGGTGGCTGTGTCACAGATAGAGAGAACCACAGGCAGGAGGCTCTGAGACCTGGAAGCCCCCAGGAGTCAGCGCCACTTGCAGGCCAGAGGTCATGAGGCCCCTGAAGCCCTTGAAGCCAACACTTGGGCTGGAAATGCTGATTAAGTTAGGCATCCCAAGGCCCCCTGGGTCCCGGGGCCTGAGATGCAGAACGGAGAAGTTTTATAGAAAGAGTAAAAAGCCGGAAAAGTTCCAGGGGTCACTGGGCAGGCCGGGTACAGATCCTGATGGCAGAATGGCAGCACAAGGGCCTCCAGGACAGGGGACAGGGGAGGGGTGGCTGGAGGATGGAGGTGGGCCCAGGGGACCTCCACCCCGTGGGATTAACAAGTGCTAAGGGGGCAGATCTGGTGGCCGCGAGGCAAATCAGGGCTGAGCTAGCTGGTTAGCAAGAACAGCAAAAGCCCTGACCTGGCCTCCTCTTCACCAAGGAAGCCAGCGCGGGGGCCCACCGTGCCACACTGGAGCGTACGAGGCCGGTACCTGGCGTCCATTGGGCTCGTCAGAGGGCCTATTTTACACGTTCAGGAGGTGGCTCAGCAGTTGGGTGGTTTAACCCTTGGCAGCAGGAAACCAGCCATGATCCATGAAGGCAGCAATGCCACGATGCAGCAGCCGCCTCCCCCTGAACCTGCCCAGCCCTCCGAGCGCCATCGCGCCCCAGGGTGCCGCTGGGCGTCCTCTCCACCCAGGAGCTCTGCCTGAACCAAGAGTCTGCCAGGTCCTTCCCAAACCTGTTCACACTGATGAACTTTTTATTGTAATCACATAAATTAAGTAATGTTTTGAATAATGAACAGGAGTATAAAAAGGATAAATGTTTCTACAAAAACTGAGTCAACTACTTAGAAAGACTCCATAAAAGTGAGCTGCCGAAAGAGTGCTGCCCAGTTAGAGGGGAAGGATTTAACTCTACAACACTAGGGGACAAGCTCGAGAAGGACCTTGTGCTTTGGCTGTCTCACAAATGCCTTTAAGTTTTCCCTCCACTTTGAAGAAATTTAAACTAGAAATTAGAGAAAGGGCTGGGAGCAGTGGCACACGCCTAGGAGGATCACTAATGCAAAGCCAGCCTCAGCAAGGGCGAGGCACTGAGCAACTCAGTGAGACCCTGTCGCTAAGTAAAATACAAAATAGGGCTGGGGATGTGGCTCAGTGGTTGAGCACCCCTGAGTTCAATCTCCAGTATCAGAAAAAAAAAATGAAAGAAAGAAATTAGAGGAAGGTGTTGCTACAAGGAAACTTAAAAAAAGAAAAAAAAGATGAAACTTACCCCCAACAGCAGACCCACACTAAGGAAGATTAAAATACCCAGACTCTGCATCAGAAGATTGAACAGTCAACACCCATCAATAGGCTCCAAGCTAAGATTCTTAACCTTTGTATTCTGATTAGACAGGGCCTGCCCACATCAGGGAAGACCATCTGCCTGGATGAGATTAACATTCGGGTTGGTAGACTGAGTCAGGCAGAAGTTCCTCCCTAATGTGGGTGGGCCCTGTCTAAACAGTTGAGGGCCTGAATAGAACAGAAAGGCTCATCTTCATGAGTAAAAGGGACCCCTCCTGTCTGGCCTCCTGGAGTGGGGAGATTGAGCTTCTTTTGGCATTTGGATTCTGTGTGGGCTGCTTTCTGTCACTATAACAAACACCTTAGATCATCAACTTACAAAGAGAAAAGGTTTATTTGGTTCGCAGTTTGGGAGGTTTCAGCCCAGGGGCTGTTGGCCCTGTTGCTTTGGGCCTGTGCTGAGGCTGCACTTCATGGTGGGAAGCAGACAGCAGAACAAGCCTGCTCACCTCATGGCCAAGATGCAAAACCAGAGAAATAGGAGGGGTCTGAGGTCTCACTATCCCCTTCAAGGACACACCCCAGCGACCAGAAGGCCTCCACCAGGCTCCACCTCTTACCCATCCCACCACCTCCGGAGCACCAGCTGGGAAACACGCCTTCACACAGGGACTTCAGGAGGCCCTTGAAAGTGTAGCAGACCAGACTGAAGTCGCGGCTTCCCCGGAGTCTCAGCCTCGGGCCTCCAGCCACCCGCTCTCCTGGGTCTCCACCTCTAACTTAGACCTTGGGATCCCGGCCTCCACAGTGTGTGAGCCGGTTTCTTATGGGTTTCTCTCTGTATGTATATGCACACACACACACATTGACACACACACATACACACATTGACACACACACATACACACATTGACACACACACACATTGACACACACACACTGACACACACACATTGACACACACACACATTCACACACACAGTGACACACACATTCACACACACACATTGACACACACATTGACACACACACATTGACACACACACATTGACACACACACATACACACATTGACACACACTGACACACACATTGACACACACAGTGACACACACACATTCACACACACACATTGACACACACACTGACACACACACTGACACACACATTGACACACACACAGTGACACACACACATTGACACACACACACACTGACACACACATTGACACACACACAGTGACACACACACATACACACACACACACACACTTGTTTTTTCCCTGGAGAGCCCTGACCAAATACAGAGGACACCTGGAATAGAGCGGTGGCACCGTCTGTCCTGGTTTCTGTCGCTGTGGTCTGGGTATCTGCAGCCCCTACTAGGAAGGTGGGGCAGAGCCCTGGCCCGTGCTGGGCCCTCTGCAGAATCATCTAAAGAGGACTTTGATGAAGAGTCACCCTGCGGTGGCTGGAGGAGCTGAGAAGAGGGAGGACGTGCCCGGAAGAATCAGAAGCTGTGGCTTGTGGCTGGATCAAAAGACAGGTGTGGCCCAGGGCCCCGTGTCAATTGCTCCTTTACCCTCCCAAGTGAACTTGGACCAAAAGACTTGGAGGGGCCAAAGTGCCTACGTCAAAGTAGCCTCACGTGGCTGGCAGGGAACATGCAGCGCCTTCTGTTTGTTGCAGTTTTGAAGCATAAAATATATTGCTGAAGTGCGAGAATCCCATTAAAGGTTAATTATGAGAAACTTAAAGGTTATTTTTGCATATCTCACCTCTTGGACAAAAGCCGCTTCCTCGTTACCATGTTAGAATATCAATTAATCTGTAAGGCATTTAAAATGCCACAAACTCTTTAACTTTATTATGATGTTAAATATCATGAATAAATATGTGCTGCCCTGGCCTGTCTGTGGGGGAGGTCTCGCCTGAGTCCTTCCTTCCTCTCAGTGTGTTCCTGGGCATCCTGACCTGAGCCACTCTGGCCCCAGATCCTCTCTGGGCCAATGGGGACGAGTGGAGACCACCCTTCTCCTGGGAGCCTCCCTCGATCCTCTTCCCACTGCTCTCTTGCCCCTCTGGCCCCATCTGCTTGAAGGACCACACAGGCACGAGGCCAAGGGCGTTCACCGCAGCCCACTGGAGCCCGGGGGGGGGAGCTCAGCCCTCGGCCAGCCACCATCCTCAGGCCCTGGGAGGCCCCTGGCCTGACCCAGCCTCTGTCTGTGCCTCTGACAGAGAAGGATGATTCCAGCTTAATAAAGTTAGACTGGGTTTCACTGAATAATTCATCTGCACACGCTGCAATTCAGCAAGCTGCTGCTTCTTGCACTGATGCTAAACCAGCTCTCTGGGGTGAGCTGGGAGCCCAGTGTGCAAGGACCAGAAGAGACTGGCTGCACAGAGAGGAGGTGGTGAGGCTGGCCGGGAGGGCTGGCACTGACGGGGAGGCGGGGAGCACGAGGCACCGCATTGACACATTCCACTGCGCAGCCCATAAAGCAAAGCTGCCCCCCCCATGCAGGAAGTGAGGTCTGGAAAGTGGGGGAGGTCAACAAAGTCCCTGGGTCACATGAGAGCAGTGGAAAAGAGCCCTAGAGACCTGGAGCCCAGAGAAACCCTGCAGCCAATGGGGAGACTCGCCTCCAAGAGGCTGTGACCTCGGCCCTCCATGTGTCAAGATCAAAAGTGAGCAAGCAGGAAAGTGGCCCTCCAGAATGTGCCACCACAAAGGGAAAGGGACAGAGGGGCAAGGAGGTCGGCTTATCGAAAGCCAGTACATCTGCTGGGTATTTATGGAAGAAGGATCTAGAACCCAGACAGAAAGGCGCTCAGATCTGGGCTCAGGTTTCAGCTTGGCTACTATCAGTCAGGTAATCAGGTCACTGAAGTCCTCATCTCTGCTAAATGGGGAAGGTGATCTCAACCTTCACCAGTTACAGCAAGAAAAATCAGGGTGCCCTGGCCAAACTCTGTAAGGGGTCTAAGAGACTGATCAAGAGGTGGAAATTATCAAGATCATCTATAGAAACCTTGACGAAGGCACCGGAAAAGGTCAGCCTGGTCAGTCAGTGTCCCTTGTGGACACGTGGCGCAATACCCTAGATGTAAGTAAATGGGTTTGAAGGAAGCCAGATGTGAGAGCCATCAAGGGACCAGCCCAGCAGCCGAGGGCTCTGTTCTGCACCAAATACACCTGCTTCCACGTCACCCGGATACCACAAGCAACCCCCAGCCTCCCCCACATAGGCTCCAGCTAAGGCACCAGTAAGAGGAAGCCACCTCCCACCAGAGAGGTGCCACAGTCGCCTGAAGACAGAGGGACGCAATAGCCGTACCACATAAGGGCTGCTTCCTGGTGCCACCCCCTTCCTCATGCTACCCCATCCCCCTTCACGGCGGCCGGCAGGTATTCATGAACCATCTCGTGGGCTCAGAGAGGTGAAGCGACTGTCCCCATACACCTGCTATCCCAAGTCAACATCATTCTCCTGGCACAGACAGCAGAATTAAGATGGGCTTAATTCTTAAATTAGACCAGACTGCCTGCTCAGGGAAGCCCTTGGGAGTTTCTTCTCAATAGAAATTTCCATAAAACCAAAGATGGCCACGTCCTAAACCCGGGAACCCGTATGTTAGGTCACATGGCAGAGGGGAATTAAGGTGGCAGGCTGAGTTAAGATTGTAAACTGTGATCTTAAGCTGGGAGGTGATTCTGGATTATCCAGGTGGGCCCAGTTAAATCACTTGAAAAGTGATTTAAAGGAGGTCAGAGGCAGGGGTGGGAGACAGAGAGATTCTGCAGGGCTGGCTCTTAAGATGGAGGAAGTGTCAGGAGCCAGGAAGGTGGGTGGCCTCCAGCAGCTGGACAAAGAAGGGGAGGATTCTCCTCTGGTCCCCCAGAAGGAGCGAGCCCTGCTGCTCCGTGGTTTGGGGCCACGAGACTCCACTCGTCGGCATACAGAACCCTAAGCTATAGGTGGAGTTGCTGCAACCCCCTCACGCCCCGGGACTTGCTTCAGAGGAAACAGGAATAGGGGTCCCTCAGGAGTCCCACGCTGGGAGGGGCCAGGAGGTCGTTTTCTGTGGCCTCAGGGATCATGGACAAGCCTCAGCAGCAGCAACGTCCTTCTGAGATCAGAGGGCGGCCAGCTTCCGTGAAAAGGCAGGGTCCAACCCAACTTCGAAGAACACTCACTCATCTGCCTCTCAGCGTGCAGCCCTGTCTGTGAAAGTGACGCTGTCCTCCCCGGCTGCTGATTGACTATTACAACAGGGGCCCCACGCTCCCCTGCAGCAGGGCTGAATAATTCATAGCCGACTCGTTTGAATGAAGCCACAGAAGGCAGGGAGCTGAACTGGGTCAGGCTGGCCCGGCCTGCTGGAGCAATTCAGCTACTAGGTCATTTTCAAACAAAAGGGATGAGCCGTTGTGAGGATTAATCATGGGCTCCTCGACTCTCCCGAAGCACAGTGGCTAAAAATCATTGCAAATCGATGTCTATTAGACTGCCTCTGAGCACGCCAGCCCTCCAGGAAAAGAAACTGGGGTGGGGGCCGAAAATCCTAATGGGCTGGGATAAAGGTCACACGGCCCAGAAAATGCGTCCTGCTCCTTGTTAACAGGACGCCCCCAGCAGCGACTGGAAGCCAGTGCCGGGTGGTATCAGGATTCCACAGGCAAATTAAGCCATCACCTGGAGCCCCAGAGCACTACCCAGAAAGGGACCGCATGAACCACCTGAAAGTCAGGTAAGCTGGATGCAGGAACGCCCAGCCATCTCGAGCTCCTTTCCAGAAGGACCTATGCCCCTCCCTAGCCCACCAGAGGCAAGAGTGTCACAGGCCACGTCTGCCCCAGAGGAGCCAAACAGAAGATGTGGGGCTAAGCCCACCCCCACCCACCAATAAAAATGCCCCGTCAAGCCCACCCCACACTGGGCTTCAGACCCAGCTGTCACCCCTCAAAGTCACCCATCTGGAGGCCAGGTTCTATCTGAGAAGGACATGGCTAGGCTATAGAACTGTCCCCAACTGTGTGGGCCACACAGTCTCCAAACACAGAGGACTCAGCCTTCCCGCCCTGGCGGGCAAGGGGATGATGGAACCCTTTTTGATGATAGCATCTGACTTCTGGTCTGGGGCATGGTAAACACAGACCACATAGGATGACAAAGGGACTTTGACCCCAGTGCTGTCCAATCAAGAGCCATGTTAGGAAGGTTTTCATTTTGTTTTGGTAGTGGGGATTGAACCCAGGGGTGCTTCACCACTGAACTACATTCCCAGCCCTTTTTATTTTATTTTGAGACAGGCTCTCCTAATGTTGCCCAGGCTGGCCTCAAACTTGCAATCCTCCTGTCTCAGCCTCCCAAGTAGCTAGGAATACAGGTGGGGCCAGAGCACCTGGCTAGGGCTTCTGAGGCTGAATCCAGCCCACAAAAAGAGTGTGTCATAGTTAGGGAGATCTACCCTGAGCATTTATGGGTCCCACATCACCTTTCCACAATGAATCCAACCCAGCCTTTTTAGGGGGGTGGGATACCAGGGATTGAACTCAGGGCCCTCCACCACTGAGCCCCATTCCCGGCCCTATCTTGTATTTTCTTTAGAGACAGGGTCTCACTGAGCTGCTTAGCACCTCGCTTTTGCTGAGGCTGGCTCTGCATTCCGATCCTCCTGCTCAGCCTCCTGAGGCACTGGGATCACAGCCCGTGCCATGTGCCCAGCACTCCACCATCTTAGGAGAAGGAGAGTGAGTGCCAGAAACGGGGCAGCGCCTTGCCCAGCCTCAGTTCTGGGCCTGCCCCGTCGTGTGTGACACGCGACTGTGGTAGGTGCCACCTGAGTGGGCCCCACTGATCCTTGCTGCTGAGGGTGACCCTTGCACCGTCCCTTCCTTTGAGCACAGTTTGTACCCACTGGCTCAAACCTAAGAAAGAAACTGCAGCAGACGTGACAAGCCGTAGCAAACTCCCTCGTGTGACCAGTTACTATGGAATGTCCCAGGGCAGGGGAGGGGCAAAGTGCCTGGTGAGGAGCTGGCTCTTGAGTGAAGGAAGAAGCCAGCATGATCCCAGCGACCCCACAGAGTGACCTTGCATATGCCCTGCCCGAGGTCCTGGGAGCTGCCTGGTGCAGGGGGACTAACAGCTTCCAAATCAGATCCCAGCCTGGGAAGGCGCTTCAGGCTCCAGAGCCTGCAGACACTCGGTGAATGGGGGTGGGCTGTGCCCTTGGAGTCAGCTCTTCAGGACGCTTGGTGGATCAGTGGGGTCAGCACGGCTATTTATCCATCCCCTATCAGACTGCCGGCAGCCGGGACACAGAGAAGACACCTGCGTGGCACCTCCTCCTGAAGCCATTCCCTCTGGGACATCCAGATTTCACTGCATCTTGCATCCTGAGGCCTCTAGAACTCTATAATTGTTGATGCCAAAGCCACCAATTAATCTGCTCTCTGTGTGGTTTAAAGATGAGAAAAGTCCAAGTGTCATCTCTCCTGTCCCTCATCAGGGCACATCGCCCCCCCCACCACCACCACCAAAGTTCACGGTTTTCTGATGAAAATTCACCCTTACAAATGTTGCTGTGCTGTTTTGCCCAATGAAATCAATTGAATCCAATTGATCTTGGCCCCACTTTGCATTCTTCCTTACAGCTCTGTGTATGTGCACGCACGCACACACGCACACACACGCACACACACACCCAGGCCCGCTGCGTGTGCTGTCTGGGAATTGCTCTCCAGTTATCTCAGATACGCGTGACTTGGCTCTCCAATTAGATCAGGGGCCATGTTGTTTCCTGCCTCTGCAACCTCATGGTACCTACCACAAACCTAGGCATGCAGCAGGCACTCAATAAAGGCTTGTTGACAAATGCTAGATGTTGTGGAATTACCTTTCAGGGCCCCCTCCCCTCCCTGAACCTGCCATCGCCGTCCCTGATGATGCAGGCTGCTGCTGGTGGTTCACACCGCCTCCCCAGAGGCAGCCACCTCTGTCGGCACAGCAGTAATAGAATCCGAACCTCCAAGTTAACTAGACTGCTCTCCCGGCCCAGATCTAATCCCGGGGCTCCCCAGTCACACCAGAAAGTGAGATATGAAGCCATCTGCCTGTTGGAAGTCACTTTCCAAGCCAATTAGGGATGATTTTAGGAAGGCAGCTCCATGAGATAGGATCACACGCTCTCCTCCGAGGCAGAGGCTTATGTGGGATCTGCTTCCTCCAAGCAAACAAGGCCCAGTGGACACTACACGGAACATTGGTGACGCGGAGAAGCCGTCCAGGTGCCGCAGCTCGGGGTGGTCGGCATTATTTTAAACCACGAAGAAAGACACTGAAGTTGAAAGAAGCACTCGAATGTGAGTCAGAAAGACCTGGGCTCTAGTCCAGCCCTGCGGCTAATTAGCTGAGTGACCTTGGGGAAGCAACGTGGTCTCTGAGTCTGTTTTCTCACCCATGAATGGAGGAAAGCAGCAGCACAGAGCGCTGGAGTGTGTAGCGCTCTCTCCCCTTCCCCCTTTCTCCCTCTCTCCCCCCTCCTCCTCCTCCTCCTCCTCCTCTTCCTCCTCCTCCTCCTCCCCAGCCTCCTCTCCCTCTGCCTCAGCATATTTCCCATCGGCATCACCTACTGGCAGGGCTGAGAGGACTGAGATGCCAGATCAGAAGGGGATTTGCAAGTCAGAAACCCGCCCACAGGGTGCAAGAAAGCCTTCAGCACCCCTCCGTGGGTCTGCACTCTGAGCAGTTTTGCAAATTAACATAAAGTAGATCTGGAAGAAATCAGATAGAAAACAAATAAAAACAGGGGCTACTCTTAACCCTTGAGTGAGAGCATTAACAGAGAGGAAATCCCAGCACACACCTCCTAGAGCTCTGCGGGAAAACCCAGGGTTACTTTTACATGATTTGAGGACATTCACTTATCATTCCTTCACCTGCATCTACACCCACATGGCATCTGATCTGAGCTAATAATACATTGTCTTGCAATTTTCAAACAAAAAACAAACAGTTCAAAGCAAGAGCCAAGCTCAGTAGAAGGCAGGAAGGGGCCAAGGAAGGGGCAAGGCTCTGCCCGTTCCTCCAGCCACTCCCACAGTCACTCCCACAGCCACCTAGGTGCCTGTCCTGGGGAAGTCCCCATCAGACCTGAGGAATTTTCCTAAACTGATGGCGACATGTTTTCTGTGAATTCAGAACATATTCCAGAAGATGAGCCCTAACTTTCTGGCAAGGGGTAAACTCACAAAGCAATGACCTTAACTTAGTAAATTAATTCCAAAGCACAATTGTTTTCAATCTTCATTTAAAATCAGCCTTAGTTAATCTAGATTTAATGACATAGGAAATGAAAATTCCCTTAATAAAATAAGTTATGAATATTTATCATCCCATTTTACCTGAAAATTGAATAATTCATCAATTAACTTTACTATTAATTATTTAATGCAAAATTAATAAACTGCAAAACTCATACGTATCCTTGCAGACCCTCTGGCACCAGCTAAGGAAATTAAGCTCCAGAGAAATGGCGCGACTCTGGGCAGCCCCAGGCACACTGACTGGACGCACACCTGGGGTTAAGGCCAGGATGCCCCCCTCAAAACAGACCCAAAGCACTTCCTCAGGAAGTGAAGGGAGAGATCGCTTGCTCACCGTGGAGTTCTGTACTACAGCCAAAGAAGAACCCGCAGTTGGCAGCTATTTGCAGAGTGTGTCCCCTGCATTCTGCTATCCATCGGGTCTCCCTGTCACCAACATTTTTCTAACATACAAACAGCCCGATGAGAGACTAGCTGAGCCAACAGCCCTTCCATCTAGATGTCACCACCCAGGCACAGCAGAACCCCGATTTCAGAGGAGGGACAGAGCACACAGAGAAGAGAGAACAGAATGCCACGGGGAGGGTGTGGCATCGGGCAAACGCTGAGTACCTGACATTCGGGGAGCCATGAGCTGTTGAGCACCAGTTCCTCAGGGTGGCCCAGCTCCCTTTCTGTGCTACCAGCTAGTTCTTCTGTGGCCAGACTCCACTGTGTCTTCTCATGCTGCCAGAGAGACGAAGCCTCAGTTTTCCCATCAGTAAAATGGACATCTGCAAAGGGACCTGAAAACACCCGGGTTTCTTCCTATTTCCACTCTCGTGTTTCCAGTCCGTCCTCCAATTCTCCACCTCCAGGGCAACCAGCTGCGGTGTTAACCAACGTGCTCACTGAATTGCCCCATTCAGAGAGTCCCCCAGGAACCTGCCACCCTCAGCACCATCCTGACCTTGGCCTGTCTCCCTGGCTCTCCTAACCTCACCCCCACGATCTCCAGCTATAAGGGCTTGCAGCCCAGTCTTACGCTACCAACGCCTTCCTGCCTCAGCTCTGTGCAGGCCACACAGCCACAGCCAGGGGTGACCAGCTCCCTGTGAACGTGTGCACTCAACAGAGCTCTGACCAAAGCTCAGCCCTGGGGAAGCAGCCTGTGGCCATTCCCCTCCCTCCCGCCCCTTCCCTGGACTCGTCTCTCATGGCACCTCCTCAAAATTGTACTCATGGCAGTCTAGCCCTCTTGGTCACCACACTGTCCCAATGCCCAGAGCAGCACCAGGCACAAGAACTCCAATAATTCACAGAACAAGTCGAAAGGCACACGCTGCCCAACAACTACCCAGGGAAGATTTGGGGCCGCGATTCAGGAATAAAAGAGCTCACTATCACCCTGGGAGGGGCCAGGTCCTTTCCCCAAACAGCACTGTCCACCCCAGACTGGAGGCCGCATCTGCCAACACCGGGAACTGGGTTAATCACATGAACCCTTGACAGAGGAGGCAGACGGGCCCGGACCCGTGGGTGTGGCACTGTGTGCAGATGGCACATTCATGTGGGCTGGAGACGCAGCACCACGTCCTCCAAGTTTGCCCTCTGACCTTCCCCAAGCCTGGCAGAGAGGACCCTGACCTCAGCCTAGGCACCAGCTGGCATCTTGCACACAGATTCAATTTCACTAGTCAAAAAGCACTGTGCCTGCCAAGTGGCCAGGAAGAGCACAAAGGTGTGTGCCAGAATTCCCACAGATCCTGGGTGGGGAACGAGGGGCGATCACAGAGCAAACCCAGGAATGCTTCAGTGAGTTCCCTCATGGGCACCACCAGGACTGTCCCCTCCGGGACAAGCCAGCCCCATCCCCCCCAAAGTCACCTCAGACTAAACGGCTTAATTAACTGGAAGTTCCCCACTGGGTGAGGTCAGAAACAGCCGGGACAGAAGAATTAATTTTTTTGGAGAAATTTTCCTCTACTCAAATGAGCACCTGCTTATTAAATCATAGAGTGAATGGAAGGAAATTTTTCCCCAAAACACTTTCTTACAAGAGAACAGTGTCCCACTCAGGAAGAGGTGTGTGTGTATGTGTGTGTATGTGTGTGTGTGTGTGTGTGTGTGTGAAAGAGAGAGAGAGAGAGAGAGAGAGAGAGAGAGATTTATGTGTTCTATATGTATAGGTGTCTGTACTTTGTATGCGTGCACATATTGTATGCTGTGTATTTGTGCCCACATATGTGGACATAGATGTGTCTGTATGTTTCATGTCTGTGCCTGACCATGTATGTATTCTATGTGTGTATGTGTTCTACTAACTTGTGTGTGTGTGTGTGTGATGTGTGCACATAGACACACATACCACACCAAGCTAAGGTTCAGGTGGAAAGCGGGATATGCAGTAGAATTTAAGAACCAGAAAAGATTTCCTTCCTTTCTTTTTGGTTTATTTTGAATTTTTTAGACAGCTCCATAATAAAGGACTGTGGAAAGTCTAAGAATAGCAAAGCCAGCAATACCTCCCAGCCAAGCTGAGAACAGTGGGAGAATCTCCAGCCCAGAATACCCAGATGATTTGGTAATTACTCATTACACAGAAACTTATGAATTGCAAAAGGAGGTTTGTTGAGAGAACATGCCTTCCCACCTTGCAACGCGTAGGGCCCGCGGGCCAGCTGCCTTTCCCCGCAGCAAGCCCTGATTTCCTAGGTCTGCACTGATCCAGAGGAATCACCACAGATGTATGTGTTTATTTTTAATAAAATCAAAATAATAAAAGAAAACGCGGACAGGAGTCAGAAGCTCGCAGCCGTCTGAACCCAGAGGAGCTGGAGACACCAACATCGACGCCGCTGCGGGCTGCCACCAGCACATCCAGCACTTGCACCCCTGGCTCTGAGGAGTGGGGTGAAGCCAACCCTCAGTCCTCCTGCCAGGGCCACCAGCACACACGGCTGCCACTGCCATTTTAGCAACCAGCTAAGCACCACTGCGGGCACCTGATGCTCGCCCATCCTCTGAGCCCAGAGCCGTGTGGGCTGCAACCCCTGGCTAGGCAGCCAATGGCCTGCCTCGGCACTCTTCTGGACCCAGAGGGCCACCAGGACGCTCTCCTGGTCTCCCTGCTGTTGGCACTCTGTATTCTGTGATTCCCAGTGAAGAAACCGGACCCAGGACAGACCCACTTCCACATGGAGCTGAGACACCCTGGCATGGTACAGACGCTCCCAGACACTTCATCAGGATCCAGGTCACAGCCAATTCCCTGCCTCATCCTGGAAACACATATAAACATCATGACAGGTGCCTTGCAGTCGTCCTCAGGCAGCCGGGGCTCTGGGGGTCCTTCAGGCTGCAGTCGCTGTTTGGGTAATGGTGACAGTGTGGACATGTTGGATTTGCTCCGTGCATTAGGCACATGTTGAAATGCCCCCAACATGACCCGACGTTCTGTTAATTTGAGAGCAGATCCCCAAGTCAGGGTAAGCGAAGGTCACCATGGTGAATGATGGCTGGCCCCGTTCTCACTTACGGTTCTGCAGAACAGAGTCCCTGAAATGATCAGGGTGTGAGACTGCCCTCACGGACTTGGGCCCCAACAGCATCCCCTACACCCACCCCCCACACACAGGGCCAGTCCCCTTCCCCACCCACTCCACCAACAGGACACCTGAAAAAGAGCTACAGAATAACTCTGAGAATTATTTTAATTATGGAAAAACACATGTGACATAAAATTTACAACGTTAACCACTGTAAGTGGACAGTTCAGTGGCACTAAGCGCCTCCATCCACTCCAGAACTTTTTCCTCTTCTCCAACAGAAACTGTCCCCCTAAACACCAACTGCCCATCTCCCCCGCCCGTCACCACCACTCTGAGTCTTCAAACCCAGCCCCTCCGAGGGCCCGTAGAAAGAGACCCCCGCAGCACCTGCCCCCTGTGCCAGCTCTGCACTTCGCACAACACTGGGCTTCGTCCGCGTGGTAGGAGGGGTCTGGGTCTCATTCCTTTGTAGCTCTGGGGACATTTTTCATCACCCAAATGATGTCTTTATGCTAATTTTTGCACTTCTACTCTGGCCACTCAAAAAGCCTCATCAGGAATGAGGACTTCTTTAGAAAAGCCCTGGCCCCTATCCCAAGGAGGTGGTGCCTCAAAGGTGGCCACAAGGTCACATCCCTGCACTGCTTACACTGAAGCTGGGCAAAAGCAATGCCAGAGGTATAGGCCTGCACTCACAGACTGGCGGTAGCCCCTGGCTCCGAGAAGTCGGGCCCCAGGGCTCTAGGAAAAGGAACCCTCTGCTGCAGCACCCGATGCTGGCCCCCTCTCCTGGGCAAGCTGCTGTGGGCAATGACTGCAGGCTGCCCTCCCACCCACCCCAACAAAGGGACAGTAACATGACCTTGCCTTTGGAGACCTGGCCCCCTCCCTGGGAGGCAAGACTCCCATACTGAGGACATCCAAGTCATGGAACAGGTGCGGGCTGTGGACAAGAGGAAGTGCTTCCTGCAGTTGCTGGTTCAGAAGGTTCCAGCATGGGTCGGATGGCCATCAGGCACCAAAACGAGGTCTGTGGCCAAGTGAAGGCAAAAGTGGGGACAGGGAAGATGTGTCCAGAGAGAGTAAGCACCTTCCAGCTGTGGAGGAGGGGCAGGTCGAGACAGAATGACCACGATAAGTTCATCAGTGCGGCACCGGGGAGCTGGGTCCAGCACACAGCAAGGCCTGAGGTCCGGGGAGAAGCATTTTAGGAGGGCACAAACAGTATTTTAGGAAAGGCAGAAGGAGCCATCCTAGAAAGGAGGGGCCAGAGCCACCTCGGCCACCCCAGGGTCGCAAGGGTGGGGACTCCACAGGGAAGGCAGGGCTGGTGGACACTCATTAGACTCAGGGCACAAAGGGAGCGAGGAGTCCTGGGGAGCACCGGGACTGTGCTCTGGCGTCCTTAAAAAGGAGACAGCCCTCATGGGAACCAGAGAAGTCAGAAGAAGCAGGCCAGCGGGGCACCATGGGAGAGGGAGGAGCCAGGAGGAGTCTAAGATCCACAGACATCCAGGCGCCCAAGGAGGCTGGCGACGGGCCGCAGACCAGACCGCGGCAGACGGCTCCAGGCACTTGAAGAGCCAGGACATGGGTCAAGAAAACCCAGGAGCAGGATAGCCCGATGCCCCTGTGTCTTCCTGACACTCAGAGCTTCTCCTCCTTCCCTTCCACCTCCTGCTACTCTGGTTTCACTGCTTATTGACGAAGCAGCATTTAGTGTTCATTATAGAAGATTCTATTACTAGACCTTAGTGCATCAGTGTTAAGGTGCTATCTGTATCAATCCAATTAATTAATTAGACAATTAATAGCATTTTCCAGCCTCCTTCTAGCTGGTACAGCAGGATTCCTGGCAAGGATATGCCTTCCCTTCCATCTAGAGGCTTGCGTGTCCACAGAAGGTTCTCCGTTTCCCAGGGGAGGAGAAATGAATGGCGGGGATTGCTCAGTTTTGCATTTGCTGCCTGCACCCTGCTCAGCTCTGCTGCAGCCCCAGGGTGGAGGGGCCTTGCTCCATGGCGGTGTGTGTTCTGCATGGCCTCTGCCTGGGAGCCAAACCTGGTCCCAGAGAGGTGCAGGAAGCCACTGGCTGCTATGCCCAGGCCACACTCGCCCACAAAGGGAGGCCCTGCCCATGCTGCCTGGGTCTCTGGGCTGGTTCAGAATTCGTGAAGGGAGGTACAGAGGGATGGTAGAGCCATATCCTGAGCTACCATCGGGTGCCCATACCCACTCTGGGCAGTGGAAGTGCAACTTGAGGGGCAGGTTAGGGGCTCTGCAGGAAGATCATTCTGGGTTCAAGTTCCAGCTCCAACAC
The DNA here is from genome assembly GCF_021218885.2 of Marmota monax. NCBI lineage: Eukaryota > Metazoa > Chordata > Mammalia > Rodentia > Sciuridae > Marmota > Marmota monax. The sequence goes on from NW_026694750.1 coordinate 4,339,312, forward strand.
CCTCTGTGCAGCCCTGGGAGGGGGATCACACACCTTCCCAGCCCTGGTAATAAACTTAAACTTAGCGTGTAGCCTAGAGCAAATGCCTAGGACACAGTCCTGGTCAGCTGGCCAATGCTGGTGCCAGATAGGCCAGAAGAAATAACACGAGGAAGCCAGGGCTCTTCCTGCACAGACGCAGACGCACATTTTCTACATTTTTTACCTTGTTCTTGCTCATTTCACAAATATGTGTCAAGGGCCTATTGTGCATCTGGCTCTGCTCTTGGTGTTTGGGGTACCCTGCGAACCACTCCAACGTAAGATCCCTTTCCTGTGGTAGTCACACCTGAGGGGCCAGACATGAATCAACCAACCAACAAAGCAACGGTGAAACACAAAGTGCCTCAGGTGGGCTGAGCCCTGAGAACCAGGCAAAGAAGAGGGAAGGGTCCTCTGTGTGGGAGGGGTATGGGGTCAATGAGGCCTGATAGAGGAGACAGACGGATCTTCCAGACAGAGGGAGGACGCTCTTCATGTCAAGATCCCAAGTTCACTGGGCAGGGCGGGGAGTGTGGCATTCAGCTAGCTCTCCAAGAGGGATTATCATAGTGCTGAGCACACAGCAAGTGCCAAATAAAGACATCCTGAAGGGTGATGTTTCAAGATGAAGGTCCCGGCTGCTGATAGCACAATGCAGTGGCATGAACACTCACACTTGTTCCTGGGCAGCAGCACAGCTGCCCCAGCCCCCAACCCTGGGACTCCCAGCAGTAGGCCTCCTTATGAAACAGGTGAGCTGCCTCCGGGGCCCACTCTGTAATTAGGGCAATAACTGAGCAAGGGCTCTATTTATAACCCCCAGCCCTCAGCAAGCCTCGGAGACAAGCAGTGGGTCCCTCTGCAGCTCCCATACCAACATCTATATGTGAACTGATTACAACAATTAATTTAATAGGGATTCCTCCACACAAACAATGTATCATTTTATTAAGAAACTCTATAAATGTCAGTGGTGCAATTCATTTTTATTAATTTTCTAAAATGAAATTAGCAGTGGTGGCGGTGGCGGCAAACAGAAGTTGTGCTGCCTTCTCATCCAGCAGAGTATTGGTGTCATTAATTCCTTAATACCAGGAGGCCGGTTTGTATGAACTCAGCAGTTAACTGCACCAATTAATTTCAATACCGGAGATGGGTGGGGGAGTCAAACCCAACTCAACAACTAATTTAGGAAGGTCCTTGAACAAGAAGGCAACTTTTCCTTCTCCTGGGACACAAAGCTTTCAAGTGTAAACACTGAGAGCATATTATAATACTAATAGGACCGCCTAGCCCCACCCTCTGCCTTTAGGAAAAGAATTTGTCCTTCCAGGGCCTAGGGAAATTCTGGCAGATGCTTCCTGAAATCTGGGCCTCTGGCAGGTTGGGGACTGCCCTTCAGACAGAGGAACTGGGACACCTGTGAATGACGGACCCTCACACAGGCAAAGCAGGATCACAAATATCCCCTCATGCAGTCCTCCCATGGCTCTGTGAGGACAGGGTCAGCAGTAACTCACTTTCTACATGAAGGAAAAACAGTGGAGCTTTTGAAGGAGCTGAAATGATTTTCTTACTGTCACAAAACTACTGGGTAACAAAGCCAGGGCTCAAACCCAAGCCCGTCAATATGGGAACCCACATTTCCTCTCCTCCCTGCATGCACTGTGTCTTGGGACAGTAAGTCTCTTGCTCCTTTTACAGTCCAAAAAATCCCCGAGTGACATCCACTTCTCAATCAAGACCCAGATTCTGGAGGCTGGGATGCGGTAAAATGCTCGCCTTGGATGTTCTGCAGTGCTGTAGTCCACACCAGTGCGCATGTCTGAAGCCGACACACTCCGGAGAGCCTTGCTCGGGCTCAGGAGAAGCTCTTTCCTCCCACTCAGACTGGAGGAGCCTCTCATGGAGGAGCCAAGAGCCTTGGAGAGGCTGGAGGCTGCAGAGACAGGCACCAGTGCCACCAGGAAACAGCACACACCTCCCTCTCCCCAAAGAACCTAGGCCAGGGCTTCTGGAAGGGAGTCCAGACCCGGCACATGCCATGGTCTGTGTTCATCCCTCACCTGTGTTCAAACAGCGAGTCGGAAACCGGGGGGGAGCCCAGCAGCATGAGTTCTAGCAAGTCCTGCAGCTGGCTCTGATGGCCACAGGCTTCGGTGACTGCCCTGGAAGCTGCCCTCAGAAGACAGAAGAGGACTGGGCTGGGTTTCCCACAGTCTGGGCTGTGGCTGAGTCCACCAAATGGCAGACTGTGTCATCATGACTCTGCACTCCCCACTCCTGCCCCTCCTCAGAAGAATGTCCTTCCCGGCCCCATTCTTGCTGGGGTTGGCCATGGACTTGCTTTGGCCACATCCAGACAGGGGTTTTAGCTTCACCCGCATGTGCTGCCTTGGGCTTCTCAGCCGCTGCCTCTCCCATGAGAACCAGTTGTCCCAGACAGAGGGAGCTTCTCCAGCCTAGGTCCTAGAACAATATGCATGGAGCAGTCCTGATCCAAAGCCACAGGCAACCACAGACCCACAAGCAAGAAATAAAAGTTTGTTATTATAAAGTCACTACATTGGGGGTTGTTTCTTACGTAGCATTACCACAGCAACAGCTGACTGATGTAAGCCATTTGGTTTTATAGCAAGGAGAGTCACAGCTCCAGAAGGCTGAGGTGCTAAGGACACTTGCAGAGGGACTCTTCTCCATGTCTCAGGCTGCAAAGTCACATGAGTCAGAGCCACCCCAGGGGAGGGGGATTTCAGCCACTGATCTCCCTTTCCTCAATATCCCTAACCTCCAATTGGAACATTCTGCCCTCATCTAAAGGATGCTATAACCAGTAAACCCCTGAGCTGAGGAAGTTGGAGTTTAAAGTACCTCTTGAATAAGTGAACATTCTCAAGGGGCAGAGCTTTCCTCCCTGGCTCAGCACATAGCCGAGTCAGGCTTGTGACCAAGGGTGCAGAGGACCCATCTCACCCCTACCCTGGTTCCAGCTAGCGATCCCGGAGACGCTGTGCTTCTGTCCAAGGAGACAGCCTGAGCACTCCACCTCTTAGATTCCCACCTGCAGGCCAGTCACCCCGCAAGCCACACTCCAGCTAACACCCTCAGCTAACAGACAGCTGGCCTGTCACCGCCAGTGGAAAAGTTGTGGCCATTGTAAGAGAGTGGCCACACATTTCTGAAGCTCTAGAATGTAACACACCAAAAATAAAAACTTCAGAGTTGGCGAGGAAAGAAGCTGCCTTTAAATAAGCGCTGATCCCAGCCACACTTCCCCGCCGCCCAGCGGCAGCCTCTGCTGGCAGGACTGGGGCAGCGGTGTTGGCGACAATTCCCTCCGTTCCCAAGTGGCAAGCGAAGTTAAATGCTTGTTGCATTTAGTAGGTTCAAGGACATTTACTGCATAATAAACCACAAACTCAGCCACTGCTTCTGATTTGGGGAGCTTCTCACCTGAAATCAGGAGCAAGTCGACTTGTAGTGTGTAAAACACATTGAAATGAAAGTGGGCAGATGAGCCAGTTTCTCTTTTAAAGGTACATTTTGGGAGAATACTAGTGGCAGGGGGGCACTTTCCCAAAATAAACTCCCCTGCAGCCCCTGCCTAAAATGGCTCCGGAACCCAGGGGAAGGGTCCAGCCCTGGCCATCAGCACAGGTGTTCGAGCGCTCAGAGGCAGCGGGACCATTTTGAGTCCATCTGGTTATACTGGCTACAACGGTCTGGGCAGTTAACGGCACCGTGGAGCCACAGGCTACCTGGCGCAATGTGGCGTTTTCCACCTGTTGCCTGAATTGACTGGCCAGATCAGGTCACCCATGAAAGTCAACCAATCCATTCACTGTAAGTAGCGGAAAACGGCAAGATCCGGGGCCTTACCTTGTCTTAGGGGACGTGGTTAGCCATTCTTCGTGTTTCTCAAATGTTATTAAATAAGCTGCAATTTCCTGAAACAGAAGAATAAAGAGATAATAACAACAATTAGCTCACGCTGGACCCTGAGAAGTAAGAAAGCTTTGTTGCTGCCAGCCGCGGTCTTCCTCTGCCAGGCTGGACTCCATCTCTGCCAGGAAAATGTGCCACCTGGACGCGGCTTCGATTTGATTTTCCAGTCCTGTCCACTGAACCTGCTTACGACAATGATCAAAGCACCGGGTTTCAAAAGAAGAGTCAATGGCAAGGACAAAAATATTTCTCTGTGGGAAGAAAACATCAGACACACTCTCAGGTTCTAAATGGCATTAACCTGAAGGAGGGAAAAGCACATGCCAACTATGGGTCTCCACCTGGGCAAGGTCGAGTGGAAGGTTTGGGCTGTTTTTCTGAAGCTGGACGAAATCTTTCGGCTTTGTCACAAGAGACGCCGCGTTCTCTCAGCTTGATTCCCAACCCCCTGAGCCAAATCACAGAAAGATTAAAAGGAAAAGAAGAGATAAAGCCTTATTCCAGAGAGAGGAGAGAGAGAAGTGAGTAGCCTTTCCCACTACTGATAACTTGATCTACTGAGCAGTGCTTCAGAGAAGAGCAATGTCAGCCGAGTTTAAGGCAAAGAGGGAGAAAATGTGGGCACCTGAAGGTAAATTAAATATTTATAAACACAACAGCATCACTGCAGATAGAATTACTGATTTATTAATAATTTCAATAGAAAGCCAGTGGGTGACATCAGCATAAGTCATTGCTCCAGCTCTGAGGCATGATATGGCCCATTACTTCCAGCTCCAAACAGATCTGCTAACACGAAGTTGGCAGGGATTGTACGTTAAATTAAGGTTGGACTGGTACACGTTTCCCTTGATCTTGGTGGGGATACAACCCGGAGCTGCTGCCCTCGACTAGCAGGGGAATGCAGAGCAGAGGCCTCCCTCCCACTCTCCCCACAGCCAGGCTGCCTAGAACGAAGCAGCCCGTCTGCCCAGGGCCAGCAGCCTCCGGGACTTGGACGTAAAGGAGTTGACACCTGTGACCACAGACACTACCCTTGGCCTTGAGCGAAAAGGAGGCACCACCACCAAAAACCGGAAGCAGAGCAGTTAGCATCGAAAACACCACCGTGTCACGCAGCCAGAAGGCCCGAGGCCCTGGTGGAGACCAAGCCTCACAGAACAGCCACTACCGAGAGGCAGCCGGTGACGGACGCCAGGAGACTAGCCTGCACCCGGGACCAGGGAAGAAGCAGCCCACGGCAAGAACAGCTCCCCCACCGTCCAGGTTGCTGTCATCGGTTTCCACTACAGAAATCACAAATTAAGTCACTGACCAACCAGCACATGTCCTCTGTCCCTAAGCCTTGCCCTCAGGGCCTTGCTGCAGGGGGTGCCACCTCCTTTGGTGAGTCCTCGGTATTTCCCAATATATCTGGCTATACTCCCTGGTGTGTGGGTGCAACGCCCCGAGTTCTGATTGCCTGGTGGTTTGGATAATATCCCATCCGACCACAGAAGGACAGGACTATGCCATCACTGATGTATCTCCGGGACTTTCAGTGTCCTGGGGCCAGAGAGGTTTCTCATAAATGTGTGTGACACAGATGGCTGGAGGAGCGGGCGGATGGCGGGAAGGGGGTGGGCTTGGGGGAAGGGCAGGCAGTGTGGAAATAAACGCGCATTCGAAGGGTGTGTGTGCTTATTCTGAAGATAGAAGCCCCCAGCACAGCAGTTTCTGGAGAGCACTCGCCAGTTATTTAACCAACTCTAAGTCGCTGCAGGAGAAAGCAGCATGGGGTGAAGCGGGCACACACGGGCCGCAAGCAGCGCCAGCTCGGTACCAGCCCCACCGCTCACCAGCGTCTGGCCATCGTCCCGCACACAGCGTGGCTCTGCAGCCCCCACCCCACTTCCTATGGAACTGAGAGAGTATCCCCTTCCAGGCCAGGGAATGGCGAGTCACAATACTCTGGCTGGCAAAGCCTGTCCCCAGTTAGGGCCCCTTTATCTCAGCGTCACCAGGTCTACATGATGTGAGCTACCTGTCCTGAGGCCCCCGATAAGGTAGCATGTGCCCAAATGGCCCCAGGTCAGAAGTGGCCCCTGTTGCTGGGTGTACCCCTCAGCCCCTCACACCTGTCGCCCCCGCCAGCAGACAGTGAAAGTCAACGTTAGGATAACTGCTCACCCTGAGGAGTACCTGCTGGCCTCCCTCTGGTTTCGCTAACTACTCAGAGCAGGCTGTGGTTAGTGTGAACACCGTGTCTTGACTCTCTCCCCAAATCTCGGGAGACTTAGAGGAACAGGCTCAGCAACTGGAACCCTCTGATCCATATCCTTGCCCAGCATCAGGCCTTAGTGACCCCGAAGATGGGGTGCACAGTGCAACCATCCCAGCCACCCCTAGACATATCCTATTCTGATGACTCAGAGCATCCACAGAAGACCTTCATTGACATCCTTCAGCCATCACTCAGCCCACCCAGCAAGGCTTCCCACTGCTACTGTCCTCCAAAGAGAAAGTCCCCTGGGCCACTTTTGAATTCAGCAGGTATCTATGGACACTTACTGAGCACCTACTATGTGCCAGCCTGTGAATGAGACCACAAGGAAGCCTGCAGCTAACGAGCTCACAGTCAAGGAGGGGACAGTGCATACAGCAGCATCAGCACTGCCCAGGGGCAGCTGTGCTGAAGCTCTATAGCCAGACTCAGGGTCACTGCAGCTCTGACGAGCAGCTGTGCAGGCGACCAGAGGCCCCAGGGAACACTGACTCAGGAGCTACCTGTGGCTGTCAGCCACTCCCTCCTCCCCAGACATACACAGCTATTCCCAATCCATGGGACACTCACCCAGGATCCCAGTAAAAGCATCTGTCCCACTTAAGACCAGCTTCTCTGAGCAAAAGAAACCAACATCAACACCCAGTCCCACCTCTGCCATGCTCGAGTGGCCTGGACTTGACCGCCAGTGACTGTCACAGGCTGTTAGCAGTCTTCAGCAGACCTGCAAGTGTCTGGGTCTCCTCTCCAACGCCAGACCCTGCTGCCCAGCCCTCCCAACCACGGCCCTTACCGGGGTTTGGCCCTCCTTACCAGCTGGACAGCCAGGGCCAGACCTGCCTCCTCAAAGCTTAGGAGAACACACCCCAGTAGACATTTCATGGGGTAGAGAAACTTGAGAGCCATAAAACTTCAGAGTAAGGAGGGTCAGCTGGGCTAGGTGGGGGTGATTTGCAGGGTGGGGGTGACACTTCATCCTCTGTGTCATCACTGTCACGCTAACATGGTGAAGTGTTGTCCAGGGTTGTGTCCTGCTCTAGGCCTTAATGGGGGATAATCCCATTTATTCTTCACAAGAAACTGTGAAGTAGGAACCATGCCCACTTCACAAGTGAGGAAACTGAGGCACAGAGCAATCAAGTGACTTGCCCAAGGTCACACAGCCAGTACCTGTAGAATTGGGACCCAGACCCATGTGGGATGCTTCCAGAACCCACACTTTGCCCACTGTCCTGAATTTCTTCAAGAACGGCAGGATTCCCTGGATGGAGCCCAAAGGAAACGTGTGTGGACAGCCTCCTGCTCCCCGCTGACTGCCCCTCCCTTCCCACCTCCCTGCCCTGGGCCACAAGTGCAGACTGAGCATCCCTCAACGCACCCCCCCCCAAGAGGACCAGGCCCCTTCCACCCGAGACCTGGTCTGATTCTCGAGGTCGTCTGCTGCAGCGAGTCCTCGTGTCGCTGGAGTAGGCAAGGCTGCTTGTATCCATGGAAGCCTCTGCTGAAGAGTCTTTTAAGGCAGAGGAGACGCCCCAGCTGAGAGCAGAAGCAGCTGTGAACAGCAGGGTCCAGCCCCTCCTCCCCTGAAGCTCTGCAAGCCCAGAGAGCCCCGAGGAGGACAAGGACACGCGACAGAGATCAGAGCAGCTCCTTTCTCCAGGGAAGACTGAAGCCCAGGGAAGGGGAAGCTCTTGCTGAGCCCAGCCCAGGCACCTCCTTTCCCGCTCACTCACCACCTCTCAGAATCAAGTGTGGCTCAGAAGATTCACAGGAGGCGCAAGCAAGAGCAGAGGAGGCTCCAGAGAAGAGAAAACAGGTACTCAAACCAAAGCACAGGCACAAGTGCTCAGAGCAGCGTGGATCGCAATGGCACTGGCCACCCAAGTTCCACGGACGCATGAATACACGGGATGTGTACATTCAGTGGAAGGTCATTCGGACGTGGTGCTGTGACACGGATGGACCCTGAAAATGTCATGCTAAGAGAGAAGCCAGGCACTAGAGGCCACGCACTGTATGAGGCCACCCACTTGAAAGGTCTGGAAGGGCAAATCCACAGAGAGCGAATGCCACCTGGGGATTGGCAGGGGCTGTGGGAAGAGGGGCCTGGGAGTGACTGCATCTCTATTGAAGTGACGAAGATGGCAAGACCTGGATGGCAGTGACAGCTGCATAATACTGTGGATGTGCTAAACGTCATGGGTGGTAAGTTCTCTGTTATGTGTATTTCATCACAATTAAAAAAGAGAAGAAGAAAGCATGGCGTCCAGCCCGGTGTGTTCTGGCTGAGGTGACCCCCAGCCTACCCGGCCCACAGACAGGCTGAGCCCAAAGGGCCACACTCGCCACCCGCCAGCCTCCTCCAGTGCCCTGGCTCCGGGCACCCTTCTCTTCCTGGACCCTCAATACTGCATTGCGGAGGAGAATGGCTCGACTGTCAAGATGAGGAAAGTCGCTGCAGGTGCCAAAGCAAAGATTGCCCAGCCTGCAGATCTTACACGTTCAGTTTGTCCTTTGGACATTCCAGTAGAAAAACTGCTTCCAAAATATGTTGCCTGTGTGTGGCCGCAGCCAGAGGGCCACTGTGGCAGAATCTGCCCAGCCTGGGGAAGGTCCCCGCAGACCAGGGAGGCAGGTGGGCCCTTCCTGGAGGCACTGACAGAGCCTCAGCAGGAAGGGCAGAGTGGCAGGACTAAGGGTGGCAAGGCTGTCCTGAGTTCTGCCTGGTCACTCCCCCACCCCCACACGGGGGACCCTACACGTCCAGTCGCCAGCTCAGGCCCACAGGCTCTGGAAGATTGCAAGCCCGTGCCAGTGGTGAGGGCTGGAAGATCGCCCACTGAGGCCACCTGGCTCCTCCAGCCCCTTCCCACCCCAGCACCTGTGCACCAGCTCTGCCCCCAGGGCCTGGGAGGCCCTGTTCACAGCACAGCCCTGCAGGGGTCTTCTACTCCTCACTCCCCAGTGATCTCCAGTTTCTGGAACCTTCTCGCAATGGCCACAGCACTCTGGGACTTCTAGCTTCCAGTGCCTTCTGTCACGAGGCCTGTGTGTGTGTGGTGACCCTCTCTTTGTGGTTGTGGAGTGTCCAGGAGGGGCCATCTCAGGCCCTGTGTCCACGCAGATCCCTGCACTGCCCTTGTATCCAAAGATGACTGCGGACTCCATGAAGTTGAATAAGGGAAGGCAAAGTCCTCTTCCAAAACGAGAGTGTCCAGCTGACCTCAGCCGCCCTTGCTGTGAGCCTGGGCTGGGACAGAGAGGGCCGTGAGGTCCCGTGGGCGCGGCCCCTGCGACAGGAGCCCAGAGGAGCCGCAGGCGCTGCTTCCAGGTGCTCCTACCACAGGGCAGCCTGCAGCCGCCCACCAGCACTGCAGCAGCACTGTCCACAGGAATGGGACAGGAGGCGCAGATGCCAGGCACGTGTGTGGCTTTGTCATTTCTAGATGATACATTTTTTTAAAATATTTCTTAGTTGTTGTTGACGGACCTTTGTTTTATTATTTATATGTGGTGCTGAGAATGGAACCCAGTGCCTCACACATGCCAAGCAAGTGCGCTACCCCGAGCTACAGCCCCAGCCCTAGATGATACATTTTTTAAAAGTAGAAAAAAAAGGAGAAATTAATTTTAATAATGTTTTATATTTCAACTGATAGATGCAAACCCGTGTGATTCCCTAATTTTAGAAAGAAACCAGGAGCCACTTGATATTCTGTTTTACTGCTTCCTGGATCCGTGTGGTTTCCTCCCACAGCCCACCTCAACCAGACACAGCTGTGTCTCCAGGGCTCAGTGGCTTTACACAGCTGCCCTATGGGACAGCCAGTGCCACTACAGCAGGGGCCTGCAAACACGGCCTGCCTTCCCAGCGCAGCTGTGCGCCTGGGCCTGACTCAGGGTGGGAGGGCAGGTGCCACACGGCAGACTGCCCAGAGGGCAGGGCTCACCGTCCCCTTGGTCCACCTCAGAGGCCAGGAGCTGGAGGTGGGAGGCTCCCGTCTGCTTAGGAAGGGATAAGGGAGTCCAGGGCTGAATCCGCCAACTTCTCGGCTCAAGCTCTGTGCGCCTTCCCTTCCCTCCCAGAAGGACCTGCCCACTGCACAGTGCCTGCTGCCCACTCCACAGAACAGGCCGCCGGACCAGCTTCCCTCCAACAACCTCCCGAGGAGCAGCCCTCACACAAAGGGCAGGAGTCCCTTCAGAGTCTCTAGGGGACTTTGTGTCCAATCTGTCTGTTAATGTCAGGGAGAGCAAGGGTCAGTTGAGGGGCCTTTGGTGCTTTTTGTAACAAATTAAATAACAATGTATGTATGTATGTATGTATGTGTGTGTGTGTGCGCAGGTGTGTGTGGTGTGTGTGCGTCATGCATGTGTGAATGTATGTATGCGTATATGTGTGTGTATGTTTTGTTCTTTATTCTCCCGAGTCCATGTAATAAAAATACCTCTGTGGCCTACACAATCTCACATACCTTTCACAGAGAAAAGGGTGGGTTTTCAACCAAGAGATAATTTTTTTAAAGTTTGGTTTTTATGAGAGTTCTGCACAGGGTTTTATCTGTAAGGGACCGACGCTGAGGGGGAAAAAAGCCACGGCTCTCCTAGCAGCTGGCCCCAGCATCTGCTAGAGCCACAAAATGCAATTATATTACTCCCAAACGAGAAGTAAAAATATCTTGTTTCCAATACTCTTGGTTTTAAGGCTCATCCTTAATGTCCTCTGGGTATTTCCATGGTGCCAGATCTCTGTGTTATGCACTTTATTAGGGATGTGTGAATGTCATATTAATGACTTCTAACCGACATGTTTACAGTGGAAGCAAATTTTCCCAGAATCCACCACTGACTGCACTTTACACAAAATAATTGGCCTTAATTTAAATAAATAAATAACCATTCCATGCCCCCTCCCCTGATGTCTCTCCCCCTGTCTGGGGAACCCCATGGGTACAGCTGGTGGTTCTCCTCTGTTATAAATATTCCAACTGGGGTCCAGCCATACAGTGCCCTATCTGGACACTCCTATGCCTATCCTCTGGTGGATTTCCCAGGCACCAGACTACAAGCCCACACCCTGCACAGGAGGTTCTGGGTCCCCAGCCACAGGTCAAAGCCAACATCCCAAGTCAAGGTTTCAAAGCGATGGCCAGCTCTCCTTAGAAACAACTAGCACCTGGAATAATGGCTCACAGATAGCTTTATTTGCATAGGAGCTAACAGAGCTCTACTCTGGCCACTTATGAAATGGACATTATCATAAATCTGAGGGTGTCCATAGGACTTCCCACAAGATGGTAAACAGCAATTCTGAATACATCGGCCTCGACTTCCGAAATCATGACGCCTGGCCCAGTTGGCTGGCTGGCATGTACACAGGGAAAAGCATGCTTCTGACCACCTAAGTGCCAACCAGCAAAGAAACAATGAGCCACCAAAGGACAGTCAACCACAGATGCAGTGAAGAAGCAATTCCCTCATTTATGCACTCACTGGCTCAATCATTTGATGAATTATTGAGCACCTACTGTATGTCAGGCGTTACACGAAGCCCTAACAATACAAAGACACATGAGTAATGGTTGTTGGAAATGAAGCTGGGAAGACAGACAGGCTGCCGGGTCCAGCACCAGTGTCATGCAAAGCAGCTGCGGGCTGAATTAGCAGTGAGCACAAGCTGAGGCAGGGAGGGAGGCGACTCCAAGGAGCCACCTCCCAACCTGGGCAGGAGTGAGCAGGGGTGGCCAGGCAGACAAGTGGTGCAAGCACTGGCCAAGGAAGCAGCGTGTGCAAAAGCAGGAAATGGAGAAGCAAGTGTGTTCAGGGCAATGGCAGCCAGTGAAGTGGCTGGAGCCCGCAGGCCTGCGGACGACGTCAGAACCAGGCCGCGAGGTTGCGGGCTCAGGAGTGTGGGGTGGACGTGCCAGGCCAGGTGAGTTTCATCACAAGAGCCAGGCGGTCAGGGAAGGCTTTTAAGCAGAGGGGAGATACAGAAAGGGCCGAGCTTTGGAAACATCTCCGCGGTGGCGGTGCGGCAGAGGGGGGCTGCTGATGGGAGTTATGTTGACAGCCCAGGAGAGGGACGGGGACCCAATGCCTGGAAAAGCAAAACAGATGGGGCTGAAACCCAGCTGGCTGCAGAACACGGGGGACAGTGGTGCAGCGAGGACACTTCCAAAGCCAAGGTCACACTCTGACAGCCCAGCAGCCGAGTCCACCCAGAGAGGCACTGGCTTGGCCTGTGTAGTATTTTTCCCATTTGGTTTATCTGCCAATTAAAAATTGAGAGATGGGGAATCCCAGCTGCTCTTGAAACCATGAAGCCTGGCAGCGGGGCCCCATCCCCCAGAGCACCCGCTGGCTGGAGCTGGGAGCATCCTCTGCGGGCGGGCTGGTCTTGGGTGACCACCATCTCCAACGGCTTCCTTTCTCCACTGACAGCACCTGCCTGGACCTGCAGGCACCTGACTCTGGTCTTTGTGGCACTGGAAACTGTGGACTGTAAGGACATGTGCTGGTACGGGCCACCCAGAAAGAGATGCATCTTAGAACAACAGAGTTTTTTAACAAAGTGGCATTAACCCAAACACTAATTGCCCCTGAATACAATGACATTTGTTGATTAAGCTGGACCCCAAACTGCCTCAATTTCTATTTCATCTTTGTGACAGTTGTCACTTTGTTATTGTCACTGAGCTCCAATTTCACCCTCCTTTGTCCTGCTTTGTGAAACAGAAGCCGGGTCCTCTAAACATTTCCCCTCTGCCAGCTTAGCAGAACATTAAGATTCATCGATAGAGAACGATGAGATGACCCTTAAGGTGTCAATACCAAGAAGGCACATCTCAGTGGCAGAGCGCCTGCCTGGCACACATGAGGCCCTGGTTCATCCCAACACCACAGACAGGCCAAGACACACCCCTCTGGTTTCTATCATTATTACTATTATTGTTATTATAATGTTGACACCGTCACTCTGAGTGGGAGCCCACACAGATGGGCATAGCCACCCCTCAGGACACGCTCCCTCTGTGATAGACCAGCTCCGGCCCACTGACCCTCGTCCCTCTCAGGCTGCCCCCTGCTGACCCACGTCCCTCTCAGGCCGCACACTCCTTTGCTCACTATACACTCTCTGCAGAGGTCTGAATCTCAGCACTGGGTGAGGGGTCTTTGCACCCTTGGTTCACCCTCTATCTGCCCCTCCTCGACCTAGAGGTAGTCGTGGCTCTTTCATACCGAGACTCCAGGAACCCTTAGAATTCCTTTTGAACACTGTTAGTAGGCAGCCACCTTCTCCAGGTTAGCAATTCTTGATGTTAGATGCTCTCTGTGGGTTCCACCTCCTGAATGGACCCTGACTGATAGGAGAACCGCCCACTGACCAGAGGACACTCACCATTGTGTCTCATCCTGGAAGGCGTACTGAAAAGTATAAGGGGAACAAGAACACCCCAGGGGGAAGAGGCACACATTGGGGGAAATGTCCAAATTGTCCCAGTGAGGACTTTAGAGCAAGTGCCCCAGGCACCAGCCAGATGGCAGTTGAAGGCACCGAGGAAGCTGTGTCCCACACCCCCTTCATGAGAAGACCTGAATCTGCCTTTGTGGAAGATGAAAAGCATTTCTTCTAAAGTTACTCCATCCCTTTTGTCCACATGACCTGGAGCAAGTCGTTTGACAGCTCTGTGCCTCACCTAAAATACGGGACAGCACAGTTGTACCCCTGGAGGGACCACAGGCAGATCCATGGCCCATGTGAGATCACTGGGCTCGACTCTGCTTCACTGAGGTCTAATTGACAACCAATAACGTGCACCTGTTTTGAACGTAGAGCCCGTGAATGGTAACAAAAGAAGACATTATAGGTCTGTCACCACATTCACGGTACGAAAGGTTTTCAGCACCATAGAAAGAAAATTTCACCGAGTACAGAAATCTAGGCTTATGGTCCCCCATCTGGGCCTCAAGACTCCACCCCACTGTCACCTGGCTTGCGTGGTTTCTGAAGGAAGTCACAGTTTCCATCTTTGACTTCTCCCTCGTAATTGTCTCCCTCGTGCCCCACTGGGTGGCTTTGTCACTGATTTGAATCAATTTGATCAGGATGGGCCTTTCCATGGTTCTCTTCATATTTGTCTGGCCTGGGTGGGTTGGTCTTCTTGGATCAGTGGGTTTACAGTTTTCCTTAAGTTTGGAAAACTGCCAGCCATTATATTGTGCGTGTGTGTGTATGTGTGTGCATGTGTGTGCAAGTCTGCATGTGTGTATGCATGTGTGTATGCATATGTGTGTGTGCATGCATGTGTGCGTGTGTGCATGTGTGTGTGTGTGTGTACGTGCACTGGGAACTGAACCCAGGGCCTCGTGCATGCTAAGCAAGCACTCCACCAATGAGCTGCACCCCCAGCCCTCGCATCATTAAACGAAGGGTCTTAGGCTTGGCTTTGCCAGACACTTAAGTCACCTGTGGATCAAACAGACCCCAGGGCTTATTCTGAACTTGCTTACAGGCAGGTCTACGCATCTTTTACTCTAGAAATGTTTTAGTCTCACCACTACCATTTCTCCCTCTGGGGTCTCTACAGAACACCCCAGGTGCTCAGGAAGGACAAATCTGTGTGGTCAGAATTTGAACAGCCCCAGTTCTGAAGGAGCCCTGAGAGGTTTCCACCTTGCAGCCCCCCCTGCTTTCCGTCCAGCCACACGGGCCTTCGCCTCGAGCACACGTACACACACGTACACACACATGCACACACAATCTGGTGTCCAGCAGAACATCCCAGGGCCATCGTGTTGGTTTGAAGGGCACTTTCTCTGCAAGACCCTCTCCTCTATGTTCTTCCCTGAAAAACTCGGTCCATCTCGACCTCTTGGGACTCGGCAGCCGTCTCCTCAGCGTGGCGGAACACTGTGCTCTGCTTGGATATCTCCCTGAAATCAGTCTTGAAATGCCTCCAGGCAGAAATACAAAGGGACTGGAGGGCTCCCAATCTTTTCTGTGACTGTGTAGTGACAGGCCTATTGTATTGTCTGCAAATATTCATCTCACATGTTCGGTTCAGTTTTATAATTGTTTATAACAAGAGGACAAATCGGCCCCGGTTACTCCATCATGGCCAGCAGCAAAAGTCTTGTGATAAATTTTAAAGTTTGTGTTTTATTCTTAGAGAGGCCAGCAGACTTTGGATGAAAGAACCATCAGCTAAGGAAGCAGGGTTAAGACCTGAGGGTGCCGTGCCATCTCAGAGAGAGGGTCCCAGGAAACCCACGGGGAGCCAGACTTCCTCAAATACCTGGAAGCAGGCCCAGAGCACTAGGCACAACTTGGGACCCATCCTGCTTTCTTCGACTGCCCCTTCCCACCGCCTCTGCCCCAGATGAAGCGCAGACTTGCCGACCTGAGGGCTCAGCTTAAGAATCAGAAAAGCCCAAAAGAGCAGAGGCTGTTGTCCTGGGCGCTTGAGGAACATGACGCACACCTGAATGTAAAACAGAATAGGAGCCCCGCGAACTTGGCCTCCCTCTCTACCTTGGCAGGACGCTGTCCACACAGCAAGTGTCACGTGCTGCCAGCTCCCATTAAGAATTGGTGACCGTGTGAAGTGCGCTGCACCTGTTGGTCTGTATGCAGCCGCTGCCCTCGGAGGAGAAGTCGGACTCGCTGGAAAATGCAGCAAGAACTGCGTTCCCACCCCATGCTGCGGGGCTCCCCTCGCACCTCTGCCCTCGCACACTGACCCCCACGGCCCTTCAGAAATGGGTGTTCAGTCAGAGGCCAGAAGACACCTGGAAGGCAGCTCACTGGCTCTGACACCCTGCGGGACAGGTGGAGCTTTGCCTGGCCCCAGGTCCTTGCTGCCTCCAAGCCAAGCAGAGCCACCTCGCTCCCAGCAGAACAAACACCAACACTCATCCTAACCCCCACCATGGAAAATCCAATAAAACTAACAAAAACAGAAGCCAGCCATCTTAAAATTAACACATCCAAGATACAAGCAGAAACCATTGATCAAAACCGCCCATCTTCCCCCAGAGCCAGCTCCAGAGCAGCCCTCACGCCCTGTAATGGAATCCAATTATCTACAAAAGAAACTTCGTTCCAGAGGAGAGGCGCAAACAAAGAGAGAGCCAAAGGCCCTGGCAAGGGGGGAGACTCCGCCACTCGTCCCTGCTCCAGGAAGGTACAACCCCCCAGCCGAGGTGCCTGAGAACTGCAGCCAGGGGAGCCCCTTGCCCTGGTCAAGGAAACCCAGAATGAAGCGAGGGCAGGTCCAGAGGGGAAGGAGGCCAGAGGTCCTGCTTCTTTCCCCTGTGAAAGCAAAACAGAAGCTGAGGCCACGTAGCAAGAAAATAGGGTTGACAGACATCTTTCTTGGAATTCCAGGACTGGCTGCATTTAGAAAATTTACAGGGATTTCGGCTAAAGTGGGGAGAAAGTAAGGTTTCATTAGCAGATGACTCAAATCCTTAATTCACACTTCAAACAAACAAGCTAATTGTGTAGCTAACAGAGTGTGACTGGATTATGGGCCACTGGTGGCCATTAATAGATGAAAGGTGTTTGGATTTCAATGGTGTTTGAATTTCATAACGTGCCTGCATAAGAGAAGGTAAGCTCAGTCACCACCTCCATTTGCTAACACCTGTGATCACAAATCCCACATGATAAACAAGCACCCCAGCTTCAAGCTTTTGGGATTGAAGAGTAAACAGGAGGAGAATTCATGAATTTTAGAGAGGTAATTGTTCTCCCCTGCTTTGAAGAGTAGTTGAGTTTGGTCTCAGAAGACCTTAACATATGCATGAACACAGCCTTCCCAGCTGAGGTGCCGCTCCAAGGGCCCACGGCTGGGTTGCTCCAGCAGGATCCCATGGGGAAGGTAGAATGGGACCGGCCTCCAAGCCTCAGGTATTATTGATCAACGGTGCAGACATCTCACCCCCAAAGACACAAGCTTACGCCTATATGAGAACCTAATTAAAACCAAAAACAGGGCTGCCCCAAACTGATCCTCGATAAGAACATGAGTCTCCCCTGTGACCAGGTGATCCTCAGAATCTCAATCCCGTTAGGAAGGTAAAAAGGAGATCTTCTCCCTCTTCTCTCACTTCAAGCAGTAAGATACCAAAGCATCATACCGTGTCACCTGCAGAGCAGCACAGCTGTAGGATAAAAGCAAGGGAAAGCATCTTTCTGGGCCCCTTGTGATGTGAAGGAGCAGGTGAGGTCAAAACCATTAAAAGGGAACTGCCTCCAAGGGTTGCCCCAGGGCAGTGGCAGCAGGAGGAGAGCTGGGTTGGTTTGGTTTGGTTTTGTCATATGAAAAAGAGTTTCTCATGCAGAGAGGCCCTTTGGCCCCGTGTGAAGACAGTCCACAAAGTCATCCCCACAGAGCTGCAGCCAGCCACCCTCGGGTGAGCGTCCCTGGTGCGATATTCCCATTACCTATCAAGCTCCTCCAGTGCCTCGGAGATCTGAGTCAAGCATTTCAGGAAGCATAAGCCACAGAGAAGACCAGGACTTCGCCAAGAAGCTTACAATCCTGGGAAGACAAGGCACCTAAGCCAGAGGGTGACACAAGACTCTGAGGCCACAGAGATGGAAGGTGGGCCATGGGAGATCCATGAAGAGCCAGCTCAGCCCTGGCTGGAGACATCAGGATGAGGATGGAAGGGAAGGGACAGGCTGCTGTCCTTGGTCCTGAAGCAGCAGCGTGCTCCAGGGTGGCGATTTTTACTGCAGGCCCTAACCCTTTAGTGAGCCCTGAAACAATTTAAGGTAGAAACTGGTATTTTTAGCGGGACGGATGGAGCAGAGTGGACTGAAATGGATACTATCTGAGTGTGCCCGGCCGCCCTGTTTCCTCAACCCCCATCCAGCTACCTCATCATGGATGAACACACAGACGTGGATTCTGGGTCATGACTTGAATAGAGTTCTGGCTGCTTGCCAAGGCCAAGGGCACGGCGCTGAAATATCGCTGCCCTTGAACACAACTGCTTCTGCCTGTCCTCGACCCCTGACAACTCTGCTCCGTCTCCAGGAGTTCTGACCCAAGTTTGAAGTGAGAGGCAGTGGTAGCAGAGAACACAGGGTGTGAATCAAGAGAAGCAGACACACAACCAGAGCCACGGCAGACCTCGATGGGAGGGAGGAGGAGAGACCGTTCTGTTTTTACATCAGTCACTAAAGTTTGGGGAATTATCCCCCAAAAAAATGTTGAAGGGGGAGGCATGCCTGTAGCCTCCACTCCCAGCTCTGCAGCAGCCTCCAGGAGGAGGCTCAGCTGGGAGGCCTCTCATGGGAGACAGGTGCAGAGCCTCACCTGGTCCATGGAGGATTTAACCCCATGTCAAAGGCTTCTGCTGTAAACCTGGAACTGTGACTGCAGTATGTGTTAGGGGGCTTTCGAGGAGCAAGTAAAGACACACAGTCACTGAAGACAGAAGATGGAGCTCCTTAATGCTGTAAAGATTAACTGTTAAAGTAATTTCACTTGAATAGAAGTTCAGATTGAAAACGTAAAGATTCCATATTACACAGCCATCAAGACTGTGTATGAAGAATTCCGTGCTTATGATAGTGTCAGGGAGAAAAAGCAGAAAACGCCATACAATGTGTATTCTGAAGCACACCTTAAAGGGCGCATAACAATATTGGAAAAATTTACTAAAATGTTAATAGCAGTTGGATTTTGTTATAAGGGCTCAGATAAATTTCTTTTTTTTTTTTGTACATTTTCTTCTCTTTTCCAACTTGTACTACAATTAGTATGAGTTTTATAATTAGAAGAAAACTACACTTCAAAGACTCCAACTCAAAGTCAAAATGGCTTTAATCTTGAAAAGCACCCTCAGCGAGCCAACCCTACAGCTGGGCACAAGAACAAGGCACAGGGCTTGCTTCACACGGTCCTCCAGGTAAGCCACCACTTAGCAGGGACATTCTGTGGCTGACTTTTTGTCCTTTCTATGACACTTCACAGCTGCTGAACGTTGGAAATGTACTCAAACGTTTGAGGTACTTCCAACCCAGGAGGCAGAGTAACAGGAATCACCTGAAACAACCCAGGACACAGGCCATCCACCCGTCTTCCTGCCCACACCTCAGTCACACAGGACCAGTAACGCTGCGGCAAGAAGAGCTCCGTGTCCTTACTGTGGCCACTGAGTTCCCAACATCTCAGACTATCAGTCCTGCTGTGACTATGACGTAGGGATCGTCACTGTCCCCATTTTACAGATTTAGAAACCGGGAATTGAGATTTAAGTCACTTTACCATTCCATTTTTGTGCTGCCCTTCAGAGAAACTTCCTTTTCAGTGTCCATAACTGCCTGCTCCCAGGCTCTCTCCTGCCCTCCCTCCCGAGCCCATTTAGGTCACGTGCTTCTTCCTCCCACTCCATCCAGACAGTTCCATCCAATCTCTTTCTCCATCGGATTCTTTTGACATCCTCCCACCCTGCAAAAGCCTGCGTCGTCACTGGGCCGCCCACACTCCCCACTCCCTCTGCCCTCTGCTCTCTGGCTATTACTTGCGGTTTCTTTTCTATTTCCTCCTTGTCCTCCAGCCCTCTGAACATCGGATGCCCCAGAGTGCCACCATGGACCTTCTCCCTCCTCCGCTCACTCCCAGGCCTCCCATCAGGGCAGCTTGCAACCCCCAAATCTATATTTTTCAGCCTGACCCTCTCCCCTGAACCCCAGGCTCATCTATCCAATTGTTTGTTAAAAAAAAAATCTCCTCCTGAATTTCTGCTGGGATCATAGGCTTCACACTGTCACTCCTGAGTGCTTGGTCCTCCCCTCCTGCACGTGAACCTGCTTTTCCCTAGTTCCCCTCTCAGTAGATGAAGCCCCGCCCTGCCATGGCTGTGCCACACAGCCCAGCCACCCCTGTCTCCTCCACTTCTGAAACAGTCAAAGCAAATCTGTTCACACCGCCTTCAAAAGATGGCCAAAATCTGACACTTCTCCTGCCAGCTGCCCGCTCTATGCAAGCCACCAGCCCCTTTCACCTGGACAGTGGCGGTGGCCTCCGACCTGCCTGGTCCCCCAGCCTGCACTCCTGCTCTCATACGAGCCCTATCTCTCTCAAAGTCAAAGCCAAGGTCCTGACCCTGGCCTCCCAATCCTGGCATCTGGCCCTGCTACCTCTCTGATCCACTTCTTACCATCCTGCTCCAGTCACGCCATCCCCTGGCAGTGCCCCAGACATCCAGCCCATCCTGCCCCAGAGCCTTAGCATTTGCAGTTCCCTGTGCCTAGAAGAGACTGTCTTCTCCAAATTCCTCTTGGCTCACTTCCTTTGGGTCTCAGCTCAGATGTCCCTCCTCCTAGGGCTGTCCCTAACCACTGTTCAAACAGCAGCATCCCTTACACTCCCAGGCCCTCTTCCATGCACATCTCCATCGGACAACTCTAACACACTACGCGTTTTGCTGTACTGTTTGTTGACTGCCCCTCTCTGTCTCTTGTCAAACACCCCCGCCCCCAGTGCAGAGATTCCATTTCAATCATTGCTCTATCCCCATCCCTGGGACAGCGGGTGGCTCAGATTCAATAAATATTGAATGAATAAATGAATGAACACATAAGGCTGTTCAAGGTCGCGAAGCTCATCAGTGTCAGTGCCAGGTTGCAGACCTGGGCCTTGTGCACTCCCACCCACACTGTCCCACCTCTGGTGGCCAAACATGTCACCTGGCAAACTCACAAAATCAGAAATATCCAGACAGCCAGGGAGCGAGCTGGTGGGAGCTTCCCTGTGATCCCAGCTGAGCTAAATGACCATGGTTGAGAGTGGTCACGGGGATGGTCCCCACGTAGACCTGGCTGCACACAGAGCTCCCAGATGCCAGGAGCTTCCAGGAAGACTCCGGAGGTGAATACAGATGTTCGCCAGAGGGGCTGGAGGGTCGCCCCAGACCCCGGCCCTCCCAGCAGGGCTGCCAGCCTCTGCTCAGCCCCTGAGACAGCCTGGACAGACCCCTCCCCAGCCCATCCTCGCTGCTCCTTCCAGTAATGATGCCCAGGCAGGAGGCCACCAGGCCTCTTCAGCACATTATGGCCCAAATCCTTTGTTTTAATTGGTCCCAGGCACTTCCACTTTTAGAGCTTTCTTCACTTATTTGGTTTAAAAAGTCAATCTCTGCAGGATCCAATAGGAGCCCAGAGAATAGATAAGATAGTGAGACTAATCTATAACATTTGTGTTTAATGGCTAGATATTAATTGGCTTCTTTTTAAGTGTGTAAATCGGCCTGTTCTCAGTCTTTGTAATCTGTCCGTTCCTGGTAATGAAGAAGCAGTATTCACAGCTCAGCGCCACACGTCACCTTGTAAAACTATAGTCCGTTTATTTTTAAAAATAAAATAGATTTATCACAATTTGAAATACAGAAAGTCATTAAAATAATAATTAAAAACACAACTACAAGCACAATAAAAGTTCCACGATAATAAACTACATTTTAGTGTATATTAATTCCCCTAATGATTTACTCTATACATCTTCCAGGGTCAAATCAATGTCTGTACCCCCAAAAAAAAAATTCAATTAAATTCTATTCACTGTATCTTTCAAGTGAGTCTATTGTTTGCTTTGTCTCCTATCAGGCCATTTGTCAGTTGTTCTAGCCCAAGATTACAAATAGAAGGGACCAGCCATCAAGGTCAGAGGAATCCACATCCCACCCAGCCACCTTCGCCATCCCCTTTCCATTTGTCTTTTATGACCTTGTTCCAGGAGGGGTGGAGACGAGGGAGCACACTCGGTCCATGTTCCTGAGCAAGCCACCAGCCTGCGGGCTGTGCAGCTCCGTGCAGGGGCCCAAGGGAGCCCCACAAAGAACAGGCTCAATCCCTCCCTCTCAAAACTTTCCCTTTCCCCCAATACGTGCTGAGTCAGCCCCCCTCCCCCAAAACTCAGCCCTGCCAGATGAGTTCTCTAAAATTAAACCCTCAGATGATTTCCATGCTCGGAAAAAAACTGACTGCTAGTGGCATTTCCATGAGGCAGAGGGCTAGGTGTCTGAGGGACTGTGCAGCATCTCCTCTCTGCACCCACACTCCCCGGCGTCAGTTGATGCCCAACAGCTGTGGGAGCAGGAGCAAGCCCTACAAGGCTGGGGCCAGGCTGGGCCTACGGGATGGGCAGCCCCTCCCTCTGCTGGCGACCACTAGGGGGCAACAGGCATCTCCGCAGTTAACTGAGATGAAGCCCTGTTCTCAGAAGGAATTTGTTTCCTCAAACACAGAGAACTTTGGAATTTGGAAAGGTTAAGACATTGCCCCAGAGCCTGGCTCTAGAGCAGCGGGAAGCAAATGGTTGACTTGGGACCCAACATGGATCCGTGACAGAGCTGAAATGAAATCAGAAGAGGCTGTGGGATGCTGCTGCTCACCCACAAATGGCCCTGAAAGGCCAGAAGGTCCACCTTGCCTGCCCCTTTGCAGCTGTGATGCCAGAGGCCCAGGAGCCCACCAGGGCCCACCCCTCACTTGAGTGGCTTCCCTGACTGGCTGCTTCCCCTTCTTGCACAAGGAGAGAGGCGTGGGCACCCTGGAGCTCTCGCACCCCACCCTCCTCCTCCAGAGAGCCCCCGTCCTCCCAGGACTGGTCTGGGGAGGACCAGGCTTTCCCGCAGCAAATGAGCACAGGAAAGGGGGTTGGGAGCAGGCAGCACCCAGGTTCTCATTAACCAAGACGGCCTCACGCTGCTGCCTGGCTTTCTGAGTCTCCACTGCAGAAAGCTTTTTAAAATATAGGTGTAATTTGGGCCTGTGGTTAATACTGTTTAATTTTATTTTGTACTGTGTAGTATTTTCCCAGTTGGGCCTAGGGCGAGTCTGAGTCTGGCTCCAGGCTTGCCGACTTGACAAATTAACCTGGTGAGGCAGCCATGCCTAGGTCCCCACTGCCAGCCCCTCTGCCGGCCCCTTGGCCCTGGCCCATGCAGCTCTCAAAACCCACAACCCCCAAAACACTACTGTCCAGGCTCCCCTTCACAGGGACTCCACAGCCCTTGGCCCACTGTCGAAAGAGGGGAGACAGACCTGGGGGTCTCTGGGCTCCCCGGTAACCTGTGATCTCATTAATTTGTTTATTCCTTCAACAACTATGTGTCTGTGCTGCTCCGTGCCAGGTTGTCTGCAGCTGATTTGTGGTTTGGAGAAGATGATCACCGTGATCTGGGAGGGAGGTGAGACTCCAAAAAGAAAATTGCATTTTCTAATCCTGGCTCCACCATTACAAGCTGTGTGACCCTGGGCAAGTCACTGCATATCTCAGGTCTCATTTTTGTTCTCAGATGATCTCTGAGAGAGCTAGGCAAGATGAAGTATTGACAGCCTCTGTGCAGAACACGGCACGCCATGGGTGCTCAATCAATGAAGACTGCTCCTTTGGGCTGATCATGAGATTCTTTTCAGTCACCTTTAGGTTAAGGAGACAATCATCAAATAAAGACATTTCCCGAAATGGGAAGCCGCCCAGAGGACCCCAGGTTCGGGCAGGGCTCAGGGTGGGAAAGGTACCCACTTTCGTGTCTGCAGCTCTGGGAGGCCAGGCAGCCTCCAGCTCAGCCCCTCCCACAGCCCCAAGGCTCTCTAGCAGCCTCCAAGCAGATAAGTCTGGTGCCCTCCGTCACTGTCAATTATGTGCATGAAAACACGACGATAAACCCACTCGTCCCAGACACCCCATAAATGCTAGTATGTAAAAAGAAAGAGAAAGGAGATTTTCATGTCCAGCATGCTGAGCAATAAGAGACTCCTCATCCCAGAGCAGCCCCTGGAATGGCCTGGAGGGTCCCCTGCTACCAAGAGGCTGGGGCAGGCTAGTCAGGAGCTGGATCGGTCAAATGCTCAGAGCCATGAATTTTTCTGAATCACAATAAAGTGCCTTTTACTTTATTGTCCAGATTATTTATAAATGGATTTTTCAATAAAAACCGAGCTCAGGACACATGATAGATTTTCCCTGGCACCTTACGTGGGTCATGTTCATCCCCACTGCTGGCTGCCGGGCCCAATAGCACGTACCTTGACCAGCCCGTCCTCCCCTGGGCTGCTGATTGGCCTTCAATAATTTCTCAGAAGCCCGTGGGTAGCCACTAAATTTAAACTCCTGTCCTAAAAACTCAAACTCAACTCAATAAGCACTTATTGATATCCTACCACCTGCAAGACATCGGGCTGGTGATGTGCTGCAGAGGGGACAAAGAGAAGACCAAAGAGCCCCCGAAGCAGAGAGGAATCTTCTAGGTGCTAAGCCCAGCGCCGGGCACCCAGGGGAGGCCCTGACAAGACAGGCACATGAGCAGCGCCTGTATCCGTGGGAGATTTGGGCTGCAAAATCACTACAGAGCCAACCTAAAGCACCTGAAGGAAGGAAGGTGGACCATCTCCCCTCACAAGAGGTCTGCAGCCAGGCGTGTGTCAAAGAGAACCTGGGTCTCTCTCGGCTCAGCCTGGCTCCAACTGTGGGCTGGACCTGCATGGCTGTGAGGTGACCACAGAAGGAGGATTCGTCCTGGACCTTCCCGAAGAGGTCACCATGGTTCTGATCTTCTTGAGAGTTGAGGGATGGTCCCAAAGCTCCTTCTGACTCACCGGCAATAACTGAGTCTCAGGCCACCCCCAAACCGACCATGGCATGATGGACCATGACCCAGCTAGGTTTGTCCCCACAACTGGAGAGGGCCTGGCCCCTCCAAGGAATCTGCCCACTGACACTTGAACACAGCTGAAGTTCTGCCGCCAAGAAATAAAAGGGCACAGCCGTTGGGTGGACCAGGCAGCATCACCCTGTCGGCACAATGGGCCATCTTCCGAGGGAAACTTGCAGGACAGACACAGTAAAATCAGGGAACTCATCCACCTTGTTCTTTGCCATATCCTTCCAGAGTAGCACGGGGCCTGGTATAAAGGAGACAGTCAACTCTCTGTGGAGCGAATAAATGAATGAGTGAGAACCAGAATTAGACCAAGAGACTGTCTGGGAACGGGCTCGAGATCATCGAGCTGCCCACCCCACCTCCACCAGGTCTCAGCGGCAGGACAAGAAGAGCGTAATTAAGCAAGAGCCTACTTGGTGCTTTGAAACCTGTCCAAAGAAAGGTAATGCTCAGAGGCAGGGAACTTCCCAAGGAACCGAAGTGTAGCACAGCCTCCTGTGCTGTCCAGGAAAGGGAGAATCGGGTCTAAGGGACACGAACCTTCCAGCCCCAGGAGAGGCCTTCGTCCCTTAGAAGCAGAGCTGACTTCTGTTTCTCCATGGTGTGGGTCTACCAGCCCTGCAACAACCCCTCGATCTTTGCTCCAATGCCTGCACTTGAGCGTACTTGGATGAGAAGCTACTGTGGGGAAGACAGTCCCCAAATAGGGGGTTCCAACCATTCCAATCACAAAGGAGAAGCACCCTCCCCCCTCCAACCTTAAAGTGGCCCCTTGTTTTGGTGTCCATCTCATGGTGATCAGCAAAGTTATTTTCCCACAAAGCAGATCCTGCTTCTGGGCTGAGGGTCAAACCTATTGTCATGCAAATGTCACAAGTGTTCAACTCTAGGACTTCACTCTAACTACAAATGCAGTCACTTAGGACCCTGCCCATGACTTGCCAGATGAAAATTTAGCCTGTCTAAGAGGCACAGCTTTCTCTTTTTCCCTTCCTATTGCTCAGGTGATCTCCAGCCCCCATGCTCACTCTGAGACCTGGCTGGACCAACACCCCCACTTGGCAGGGTGACTGTCATGCACCACAGGAATTGTTAGCATCAAGACTTCTGAAAAGGGGCAACCGATTATGTGTGTGGACAAGTGGACGCTGAATGTTCAATGTTGGCTCTTTCCTCTAAGCAAGAGTCCAGCTTCAACTGCCTGAACTTTGCATCTGAAGTCCTACCAAATCCAACCAGAATGGGAAGCAGTGAGTCATTTCCTTTTTAGACATTTCTGATGTTCTGTTCCCAAAGTTGGCATGTTTATCATGAAAGCAGTAAAAATGACCACAAGTATCTAATCAAGTGCTGACCAAAGACCCAAACAGTCGTGCCTTCCTTAAGTGGCACAGCACTTGTGCCTCCCCAAGCTACTAGCTCCCAGAGGGCTCACAGTCCGCCACCTGGGATGAGACGCTGGGTGGTGGGGGAGTCCAAGCACTGGATGAGGCCGCCAGCCAGGGCTCCAGGTGCTGAGGGAGAAAGAGAAACACTAGGAAGAGAGACAGAGAGAAGATCCCTGCCAGAGCAGGGCTCAGGACGGAGAGGACGTGAACAGGCAGAGGTCAAGGTCAGGTGGCCCCAGGGCTCAGCTCCTGCCGTGAAGGTCAGTCAGTCCTGGCATAAGCTTGGACCTGTGCTTTGCTTCAGATGTCTACGGGCTGCTCCCAGGGAGGGCAGATGCACAGTCAAGGTGGACCCCAGCCAGTCCTTCTCTCCACCCAAGACCTGCTGGCTCTTGCAGGCTAGGTGGTGGGGTGAGCCTTGAGGGCCACTTGCTCCCTGAGGGGAAATTACCTAGTCTCCCTAGTGGGTCCTTCTGTCTCCTGTGGCCATGGAATCCATATCCCTGCTCTGCCCCAGGTCGAGTCCCTCCCCTGGGCCCCAGGTCCCACCTTCTCAGGCCCTCGAGGGCCTCTTTCTAAAATCTTTAGTCTTCTGCAAAATTAATCAATCAAAACTAGGTTCCCTTCCTCCCCTTCCCTTGGGCCTCCCTCCGTCCTGGGACACATTTAGGAATCACTGTTCTCTTCACTGAGGCCACGTTCCCGGCCCTTCGCGAGGTCACTTCCTTTCCTCCCTCCCCTACTCGGGGACCAGCCCCGTACGTGCCCCAGCCTAGCACCTTTTCCGTTGCTCTGCAGGTGCTCACCAGTGCACCCACCGACTGAACCGCATCCCCCAGTTCATATCTGAAGCCCTGACCCCCAAGATGATGGTGTTGGGGATGGGGCCTGTGGGAGGTGATTAGGACTGAGAGGTCAGAGGGTGGGCCCAGGATGGGGTCAGCGGCTTTGTAAGAGAGGGAGGAGGAGAGAACGCCTCCACCTGAGCATGTGAAGAGATGCAGCCAGGAGAGGGCCGCCACCAAGAACCAAACCGCCAGCATCTTGCCTTTGGCCTTCCCAGCCTTGGGAACTGGGAGAAATAGATGTCTATTATTTAAGCCACCTTGCCTAGGTGTTTGTTACAGTGGCCCAAGCAGACAACACAGGACTTGTGCTCCTCTCTCCCTCACTAGAAATGCAACTACAGGAGGCAGAAAATGTCTCCAACGACTTCAACACTGTGTTCCCAGAGCTGGCGCCATGCTCAGCAGATGACAGGTGCCCCAAATATGACTGGGAGCTTGCTCCTACTCCACAGCTACAACTTGCTGCTCCTTACAAGAAGGAAATGTCTGAATACCAAGTCCAAAGGCCAATGGCAGAGCCAGGGGAGGCTCTTCAGATCCACAGCAGCAGTCAGACCCGAAGGGGCAGGCGGGCAGCGAGAGTCCTTCAAAACCTTTCCTTTCAACAGCTGGAAGGTTCTGTCTGAAGGGAGCCACTCTGCCCTGCCTCCTGCCTGCCACAAAGCTAAACCAGTGTTTCCCAGGCGTGCTCTGGGGACAGTCTCCAGAGATACTCCACCTAAACAAGGAGCAGGGCCCCAAGGGGAGCCCAGGGTCAAAGAGCCAGCGGAAGGCGCCACACCACAGGAAGCTGCGCCTTGGGGGGAGACACCCCACTTGACTCCCCACTGGCGATTCTGGATCAGACCTAACCTGTGCTCACAGGCTGCCCTGTGTCCTCCACAGGACGTGCAGGGTGCCAACTCTAGGATCTGTGCGCAGCCTCTGTTGGAAACAGGGTCTCTGCAGATGTAATAAAGTTGAGAGGAGTCGCACAGTCCTGGTCCCCACCCACCCTGCCCCCTGCGCAGCCAGGCCCACCCACCTCCCTCTCCAACCGCCTGGTGAGGGTTTGGCAGTGGTGCCCTCGGCAGTCTCTTGGGAGCCCTTCCTTGGCCCTCCCAACCCCTTCCGCCCACCCTCCATGAGGTCGCCTTTGCATGCCCAGGAAACTCAACCCGTCCGAGTGGACAGCTCTGCATCACACGCTCTGTGTCCTCACCCCCTCACGCTGGGTTCCTTTTCCTCCCCTCTCATTGACGGAATCACGTTTCTTTATCTTCTACCCCAATAAGTAATTCACGACACAAATATTTATTGGGCAACAGCTATATGTGGGGAGCATGGAACCTTTCTGGAGCAAAGAATAGTTTAAAAAATTAGATACAACGGGGCTGTCCACGTCATCAAAACAAAGCCCTCACTCCTCACAGTCTCCGGCTCCACAGCACAGCATGGAGAGCCCACTCATCTGAACCTTCTTCTTTCCAGCTCCTTCTCCTACCAGCACGACCCTCTGTCAGCCACCACTCCCAGACCTCCTGCTCCGTCGCCATTGCCAACCCACCCAGCTCTGCTCTGTCCCAGTGCTTCTGCACAGCCTGTTTCCTGTACAGAATGTCCCCCTCCAGCTCCTCCCTGGTCTGTCTGCTGAGCTCCAACTCAAAATTTAATCTTGACTTCCTCCAAAAAGGCTATTCCCCAAAATGGACTCTCAACACAACCTCTCCCAACCATGTGCCCTGCCCAAGGGGTAACACTCAACATGCAACAGCTAGTCTAGCACAGATGCCATGACTCAGAATGCCCATGGGCCAGGGGCACTCGGGTAGAGCAGGTGGCATCTCTCCAACAGTTGGGAAAGCTTTTGACAGGTCAACTCCAGGCTGGCAGCCCGGCAAGGTATGTGGTCCAAGGCACAAGTTGAGGACAGGTGGGCATGTGCACGTCTGCAGCTGTCTGGGACAGGAAGAGGTCACTCAAATGCCTGGCACAGAGGAAGGACACAACACCTGTTTGTCAAACTGAACCAGACTCTCCCAGGCAAAGACAAAATGGAAGGACCGAGGACTTCCCCAAACTGTCACATCTACTCAGGAGCCAAATAAAGCCCGTTCCTGGACAGTCTGTGCGCTCAGATGGTGAGTCTGTCAGATCTCGCAGCTTTGGCGACCTCGGGAAGCTCTGACCTGAAAACAAACTGGGAAGAATAAAAAGGGAAGGAGGAGGACAGCGAGAATGATCTGCTCCTCGCAGGCCGTCCTCTGGCAAACGCTCTGTAGTCAGTGCCCAAAACAAGGGGAACCGGGGCTGCGGCGGGCGCCCACGTCCACCCCACAACCTGCTTGCCCGTAGCACTCTTGTGCTGCAGGGGACCGTGCCACCCTAGAAGGACCACCAGGCCCGGGGCTTCACTTGGGCAGTTCAAGAGGCCACAGAACTTTCCAGTGCAGTGAATGTGAGCTGCTCTAAAGGGGACACAGACCAAGGTCAGGAGGACACTCAGCTGTGCCCATCCAGGCACCCACTGCCCAAGCCCAGGCCAGCTGTCTCCCAAGTGCTCTAAAGACTGTATATGGGTAGCACAGGAGCCACCCTAGCGGCCCCTCCAGTGTGAAGCAGAAGACCCCTGTAATGGGCTGAGTTGAGCCCCCCTCAAATTCACATGTTGAAGCCCTCAGAATGTGACTGCATTGGGGACCCGGCCTCGAAGGAGGTGACGAAGTTAAGATGATCACGATGGGGTGGCCTAATCCAACATGACGGCGCCTCGTAAGGGGACATCTGGCCACAAAGACTCAGGGATGTACACCCAGAGGAAGGACCACATGAGGACACAGCATGAAGGTGGCCGACTACAAGCCAATAAGACAGGCCTTGGAAGAAGCCAGCCCTGCAGACACCTGACCTTGGACTTCAGCTTCCAGGACCATGAGAAGATGAATTTCTGCTTAAACCTCCCGTCTGTGGGGGATGTTCTGGCAATGGGAGCAGACTGGTGCAGGCCCTTAGGAGGGGCATTTGCCCAACTTATGTTCTCACTAGGCAGATTATGCCCTCAAGAACTGTGGGCATGGTAGATTATGCATATGAAAGCCATCCAAAAGTCCTGGTGGCCCTGACTCAGTCTGGGGCAGCTGTAGGTACTGCACCTGCTGGGGGTGAGTGACCTCAGCTCACATCTGGGTTCTTCAGCTGATTGGCTGTGCTAACTGGGCCTCAGGTTGCTTCTCTCTAAAATAAGGCAATAATAGCAACTGCTTCTTAGCATTCTGTGAGCTTCAGATCCAATTACGGCTTTCAAGCATGAGGTACAAGCACCCAGCACAATAAAGGTCCAATTACCACCACCCAGTATATTCTATTTTCCATCCTTTCTCAACGCACACGATCCACTCTGATGGCTTCAGGTGTAAGGAGGGGGAAGAAGTTCCCGAAGGAAGAGAAGAAGAAGAAAAGGGCACCATCTGAACAAGAGTTAGAAAACAGGCACAGGACGTGATAACAGAGATTTCCTATGCCCGCAACTTCCCCTCGGGCTGTCACCACCCTCCCGTCCATCAACTACTTGACAGATGAAATACTCTTTTTAAAAGATATTTTTTTTAGTTATACATGGACACAATATCTTTATTTATTTATTTATTTTTATGTGGTGCTGAGAATCCAACCCAGGGTCTCACACATGCAAGGCGAGCGCTCTACTGCTGAGCCACAGCCCCTGCCCCAGATGAAATTCTTAACAGGGCCAGTTTCAAGGCTTTGGGAACAATGGAGTCCTCCTTCCCAACCTGTCTAGTGAGAGAGAAATGCTCGAGGACAGGACAGGCAGCATCAGCCAGAAATGGGAAGTGATGGGAGACCGTGGAGTGAGCAAGAGGAGATGGGAAGGGAAACCCAGAGGAGAGCGGGGCCCCAGGAGGGCCAAACTGTGCCACCAACTAGCCCATGACCTCCTGCTCATCGTGAACTCAGGTCTCGGACTGTGGATTCCTCCTGGAGTCTAGAACTCAGCCTACAGTCACAGAGAGCCCAAGAATTCACACCAGGGCAGGAGGCAGAGGGCGTGGTGCACGCACAGCGCATACGTGTGTGCATGGTGTGCTGAGCCGTTCTCTCGCCCTTCAGCCACTGGAAATTGTGGATTCACAAATGTTTTCAGTCTCCCACAGGCCAGGAAAACACCTGCCATGTGGTAATTTAAGGTGAGCAGGGATTCTGGCCTCTATGTTCAGACCCTGGAACCTGGCAGACCCGTGGATCCAGAACCACCTCTGGAAGAGGAGCGCTGCCTTCCGTGGGTCCTGCTGCCCTCAGAACGCCAGCGTCCACGAGCGCCCACCTTCCATGGTTGAGCATCACTGTTCCTCCCTCCCTTAGTCGCCCATCCTGTGAACGTCTCCTGGGTGTCACCACGCTGTCTGCTAGCACCTGCCCTGCCACCCAGAAGTGGCAGGAACTCCACAGCCACGGGTCTTATCCACTTTCATCCAGCTCAGAAACCAGGTCCCCCGGTGAGGGTCCCCAGGCAGGCCAGTGGCTTATGAACAAAGTGCAGGGGTGTCTTCACCACATGTTCCCCAAAGAGATAAATCCTGGAACAGAAATGTGGATTAAGCCACCCCCAGCCAAGAAATACACACGACATGAAGGGAATCAGCCAGACAAGGGACTCCTGCTTTCAGGCCCAGGGAAACAGGGGTGGGGACGCACACTTGGGTCCACAGAGCTTGGAGGAGAGTCTGGCACTGCAGTGCGGCTGGGGAGTATAGGGAAAGCCCCCCAAGGAGCTCTGAGCTGGACAACGTGGTAGAACAGAATGGGAACTTGAGCAGTTCAACAGGTGACAGGCTGGGTTCTGCCCCCTGACACACAGCAGCCCTGCTTACTGACATTTAACCAGGAAGCCTGCAGCTGCTAACAGGTACCTCCAACAGATGACCACAGCAGCAAAAGCAGGAAATAAATTGGGACAGAGGAACTACCCCTCCTTAGGCTTAGTGCGGGAAAAGCCCCTAAGCTGTATGAGCTAAGTCCCCAGGTTGTTGACAAGCTTTTCCCCATACAAGGAACATAAAATTCACCCTCCAGTAGAAGTACACCAACTCCCTTGCCTTGGTGTTCCCAAAACTTGCTTATGTATAAAGTTAAAAGCCCTGCTGTGCTCGGGGCTCAGACTTTGGGAATTATCCCTCTGGGCCGTGACACCACTAATACAGTATCGCTTCCAGATCTCCGTGTCCTCTGACCCTCATTCCCTGCTACATTTGGAGGAGAATCTGGCACTGTAGTGATTCTGGGGAGTCTAGGAAAACTACCCCAATGAGCTCAAGGCTGGACTTCTATAGGGCCATGTCCATCTGGTCTGAGAGGAAAAGAGAGGAGAGGCCCTAGGTTCCCTCCTGCCTGGACATTACTCTTAGAAATGACAGCCAAGGTGTGCTCTGTGGCTGCACATGGATTGGACAAGGACAAGGCCAACCTCCACAGCAGGAGATTGCCCTTGAGAAAATGGTTAAGACACACCCATCCCCACCCTGCTTCTGGAGCAGACACCTTCCACGACCCTACCACGGCCTGGCCTGCCTCACCTTCTAGGGTCCTGGGGTCCAGAGAAGAGGCCGTTCTCAGAGAGGAGGAAGTCTCCATCCTCAGCCTGGCTCCAAGTCTTTGGGCCTCTCCAGCTCAGAAGAGAAGGAAGACTTTCAGGTGAATGTCTCATAACTGGTCATTGACAAAGCGCAACCACACCTAGGGAGGGGACTCGCTACACTAGACACCTCTCTCTGCATCTATATTCTGATCCAGATGTTGCCAGGACTAACTGCCAGAGCTTTAAGGAAAGACCTCACCTGAGCATAAACAAAACCCCAGCCCTGCAGACTACCTGACCACGCGGTCCCCGGCCCTGTGGCAGGATCTCAACCTCTTGAGGTCAGACTAGTCAGGTGGACAGGTAGACACCTTCCCAGGCACCTGAGGGGGTCTCTGAAATGCCAGCCACTTCTGTGGGAGAAACAGGGTATAGCCACCCACCACCTGGAGAATTTGCCAAGCCTGTACAGAGAGGTGTCATAAAACCCACTTTAGATTTCTGTTTAAATACCTGCAAGGTTGGCTTTTTTAAACACTTTGTTCTGACTGCAGTACAAGCTCTTTCAAAGATCGATCCCCAGGACAGCTCCTGCTCGAGCAGTCAGTACGTGAGACGGCTTGTGCACACGGCAGGAGGCTGGGGCAGCTCCCTGCAGACACAGCTCCCTGCACACAGGTCTGTTTCCAAGCTGAGAGCCCCCGGCAAAACCAGAGACTGCACTTGTCTTCTAAACGGGTGAACTTCCAGAAGGACCTTGAACCACAAAGACACAGCCAGGAGCGCAGACTCCCATCTCAGGCCCACTTGGGAGAATCACTTTCATCCCCACCCTGGCCTCTGCCCACGAGGGAGGCGCCAGCCCAGAGCCATAACGATGGCGGAGGGAAGCAAGGTCAGAGAAGACCCAAGCCTCCCAGGAAGAACAGGGGATGCTGAGGCTGACCCTCTGGCGGCCCTCCCTGTGGAAACACCCAGAGGAGAGACCCTTGTGGTCCATCCCCGCCCCCCACCAGACTGAGCGCCTCCTTGAGGAAGGGGACCAGGTGACCTGCCTCTATGCCCACATCAAAGACAGGGCACTCAGTAAATGAAGTTGGGTTCTTCCTTCAGAGAGTCCTTCCATCTGGCATTCTGGAGCATTTGTCTCACGTCGCTACCTTAACAGAGTACATTTTTTATTTTTAAAAATAAAAAGAGCTATGGGGCTGGGGTTGTGGCTCAGCGGTAGAGCGCTCACCTAGCACATGCGAGGTCCTGGGTTCAATCCTCAGCACCACATAAAAATAAATACATAAAAATATTGTGTCCAACTAAAAAATAAATATTAAAAAAAGAGCTAGAAATAAATGATTCCGGGATGGCTTTTAGGTGATCACATATGGTCCCAGCCTAACAGGTGAGACGGTGACCCTCTTTCCCACCTGGTGGCAGCGTGGTCTAATGGCAGTTTAGTTATCTGAGCAGTTCAAAATAAATTATTGAAGCTATACATTTAAATACTCAAAAGCACCATGGTCACACCAAAAGATGTAGTAAAATCGTGCATGTGTGTGAAATGAGATTTTCGTGGCTGACTCCAGGTGAGGAATGACCCTAAAATGTGAAATCCCAGGTCCCCTGAGCTGTCACTCCAGCCTCTAAGCCCCAGGGACCAACTCCACATTCTGATTCTATGCTCGCCTCCCACCTGAATGAGGCATATGAGACACCAGGACCCTCATGAGCTGCACGGCAAGCAGCAAAGCTTACAGAAACCTCGGGTGACAGGAAGTGAGAAGGGGCATTGGGAGGGCTGGTAAATTTTGTGCCAGCCACTGCTCCCCCGACAGCCACCTCCGACCAACACTGTTCTCAGCTGGGTCGCTTAGCTCTGAAATCCTGCCGTTCAGGACTCACAGCAGAGAGAAAGGGCCGGGGTTAGTTCTCTGACTGCCCAGTCAGGTAAGTCCCTGGAATAACGGTCACCGAGGCCTGCAGGCAGGAGACACAGGGCCTTCCACTGTGACGCTGCTGCAGCCCCCAGCTAGGGAGAGGCGAAGCTGACCCTGGATGCTCAGCAGGTCCCCCTAGGGAAGGTCTCCATCCACGTCACCTCCCACAGCGTCTGGCACAGAAAGGGCCTGATAATTGCTCACTAACAGAGCACTGTGCACAGGTGACGCTCACTAAAATTCCTACTGTGTGTTAGAGTCCAGAAAAATCCCTTCTCTGTGTTCTTTCATTGGCTCCCTAGGAGAGTGACATTCATGCCAGAGGAAGTGGGAATTCAAGGACCTGAGAGGCAGGCCAGGGCCAGAGCCAGCGGGCCTCTGGTGTGTAGGATGCTCTCCATGTTGCTGTGAAGGGAAGTCTCTGGCCCTTGATGCTGGGCCACACATTCTCATTTAATCTCATAACAAGGCCTAGGCACCATTACTGTCCCATTCCACAGATGGATCACTGAGGGCCAGAGAGGCGACCTCTCGGGAACTCATGGGGTGGGGGGCTATGATCAGGTGCAGTGGGCCTGACTCCAGAGCCACCCATCTGTTGGCTGTTGGGCTCGCTGCCAGGGGGCCGGGAAGGTGCCCCTGTGAGCCCTTCTCCGGGCGCCCCGGCCACGGCACTCAGCCCACAGGGTTGCTCCGTCTTCAGACAACCGCAGGCCCAAGCCGCTGCTGGGCCCCATTACCGCTTCTGACAATGCGCACAGAAGGGAAAGGGAGACAGAGGAGTAGAAAAAGATGGATCTGTGTGGGACCCGCACTGGCAAGACCAGGACCCTGAGTCATCCATCCTGCTGCCAGCAGCCCTCAGACTCAGAAAGCCAGGGGGGCGTGTCACCTGTCATGGGAACCAGGAGACAAGGGACAGCCTGGCCTCCTCCTTGCCCATCCTGGGAGAGAGTGTGAGCTCCGCACACAGGGAGGTGTCCAGGGGAACACAGGGCAGCCAGAGCCCCAGCTCCCAGCTCCTTGTGATAAACCTGGGGGCTCCTGTAAGAAATCAAGTGGCCATCTCAGGAGGGCCCTGCCTGCACAGCCAGAACACCAGCCACGAGACAGTCAGGGAGCAACGGAGAGGGCCTGTGGTCAGCACATGGTGGGCCAGACCCGCAGCACTGCAGCCAAGGCCAAAGGAACACAGGGCAAGGAGGGCAGCGGTCCCACAGGCAGCAGAGAGACCCGGCCGGGGACCGGCAGAGGAGGAACCAGTGCCAGGATGCGGCATCGGGAAAAGCCATCTCCCTTGAGAAAGACTCAGGACTCCAGGAAGCATCCATTCATCCCACCAATGTGCACTGGGCACCAGCCACGTGCCAGATGCTATTTCAGGTGCTGGGGACAGTCAGATGGAATGCCCTGTCTACGGGAGTGAGAGGGAACCATGCAGACACCCAAGGACAAGCATTCCAGGCAAGAGCAGCCCATGCAAAGGCCCTGGGGTGAGAAACAGCAAACCAGGCCCTGACCCTGGAGTGGAGTGGGCCAGGAGACCAGCAGGGGTCAGAGGGCAGAGCACGGGTGTCCCTGCTGAGGGGACGGCTGCAGTTTCTATTCTGAGGGAGAAGGGCCACTGGAGGTTTTGAGCAAAGATGTGACATGACCTGGTGCTCATGCTAGCAAGATTTCCAGGTGGCTGTGTCAAGAATATGTCATGGTGAGCAGGGTGAAGTGGAGACCAGAAAGGAGGCTGTTGATGGCCTGTCACAGCTGAACATGAGCTGGGGGCGACACCAGAGATGGTAAGCACAGAACTGTCCTTGACCAAGTTTTGCTGTACGGGAAGCAGAAATGAGCCAGGCCAGGGGCTCCTTCCTGCAGGACGGAGCGCACACGGAGGCCGATGGGGAGGAATGGCAGAGAAGGAAAAGAAAGGCGGTCAAGGAGACCGCCAGCGCGGCTCGGTGGGGGAGGGGAGCTGCCGTGGCTACGAGCAGACACAGGGTCAGCGTCCAGGTCACATGTGGCAAGTGGCCCTGGGTGCACAGCAGGCCTGCATGGGTCCCTCCCCTCCCCTGCACGGCCACGTCTGCTCTATCCTCCTCCCACCACAAAGAGTAGGGGGCAGAGGCTACAGGAGGGACAGGGGGCCCAGAAGTGCTGTTCTGAGAGCCTTGGTCCTGCAGCAGGGCAGCAGCCTCGAGTGGGCACCAGGGAGGAGAGGGGAGGGGAGATGGCCTCACCCAGGAGTGGGCAGGACCTGAACCAGGAGCATTAGGGTGTCCGCCTTGAGGTCGGTGTCATGAGCTGACGGCCAGGGGCAGCGCGGTGGGTGAGGCGCAGCAGGGAGGACAACGGGACAAAGCAGAGCAGGGAAGGCCGAGCAGGTCTGGTCACTGGGAGCTGGGCAAAGAGCCAGAAGGAGACGGCCAGGGAGTGAGCCTAGTAATGGACAGGGGATGTGTGTGTGAGCAAGAAGGGATGGCAAGCAGTGGGGACAGCAGGAAGACCACAAGGGCCACCAGCTTTGGAAGAGGGGCTGAAGCCAGTGGCTGGACTGGAGGCCCCAGTGGGAGTGAGCCTGGACCACAGGAAGTGGTCTGGAAGGCGTGCTGAGGTGGACAGCAGATGCATAACCAGAGGGCCAGCGGGAGGGGGAAGTGGCCTCTGCAGGGGGAGAAGAAGGGGGAGGGGCCTCTGCAGGGGAGGATGGGGGCTGAGGAACCAAGAGGACCCAGAAGAGTATTGGGTACACCCTGAAATGGGAACGGGTCAGACTGGAGAGAACGCCAGCAGCCTGCAGGGCTGGGGGACAGTGAGGGACAGTGGGCTGGAAGAGGCACTGGGACCAAGGTCCAGAGGTTGCCGCGGCCCAGTGACATCCTTGATGGTCTGACTCCCTCCTCCCAGTAGAAGGTAAGCTCCATGAAGGCAGAGCCTCTGCCTTAGCTCCTGCGTCCCCAGTGTCTGAGGTGTCCGACACTCACCATGACACACACCAAGTGCTTAATAAATAGTTGTAGGAAGAATAAATCCATCCTACTGGCTGCCAACTGGTTCTTTGGGGGAAAAAAATCCAAAATGAAAACAGAACGCCGTGTACACGCATGGGAGCTATCCCATTTCCCAGGATCCAGGGTCTGCGGGGGAGGGAGAGGGCCGAGCCATGGGCACCAGACACTGCC
The DNA here is from genome assembly GCF_021218885.2 of Marmota monax. NCBI lineage: Eukaryota > Metazoa > Chordata > Mammalia > Rodentia > Sciuridae > Marmota > Marmota monax. The sequence continues at coordinate 4,377,143 of NW_026694750.1, forward strand.
TCCGCTCGGCTTCCTCCGCCCGACCTTCCTAAAGAAGAGCTCAGCTGCTGGCTCAGCACGGCTGGCCTTTGAACTGGGTGGTCTCCCCGTGTACCCTTCACTCTGACCCCCACTGGACCTTCCATCTTGGAACCAACATTCCGCTAACATGCAAAGCCCTAGAGTTCGGCTGGGGTCCAGGGGATGGCTCATGTGTGGTCCTCAAGTGAATGAGCTGGCACTTGGGATCAGGGAGCTCCTAGTTAAAATGAAGCCACATACTGTACTTTCCTAAGTCATCCTGGGTCCAGGGGGATTTAGCCTGTCTGTAACTTTAATTTTAAACTAATTCTTAAAGCTGGAGGAGATTTGCAACACAGGTCAACAGATCATCTAGAAAGTCCTGTGACAATTTCAAATGCGCTTGGGGACAGCCTTGTCACGAAGCTCTGAGGGATACACAGAGCCGGGTCTGCACACCTCCAGACTGCCCTACCCCAGTGCAGTGCAAGGGACACCTGAGCCAGCTTCCTGAGTGACAAAGGAAGCCGCCACTTCTGCCTCTAGTATGGCAGAGAATGCAGAGAAGGAAAGGAAGGCAAGAATTTGGTAAAGACACGCCAGGACAGGTGGTGGGTGTGCTCACTGAGTTCCCAGAGTCCTGGCAGGACGCTGCTCCCAGCAACACAGAGAGGCCCTGCTGCTGTCCCCAGGCAGGAGCGGCTGGGAGCAGGGCCCACCATGCACCCAAGCTAACCCGAGTCTCTCCCTAAGAAGCCCGCGCATCCCTGCAACCCTTGATTTGCTAATTCCATCAAAAATTAAACTCTTAATTGTATTTCGTTTTCAGGGTCCCTGCTGTGACTGTGTAGCTAGTGTTGGTCTCACTCTAGTGATTACCTGGACCTTCCAGCATGTGGTTTATTTTATCTTGCAGTGACTCCCTCTTTTTTCCTTTCTCCACACTCAAAAATTTCTCCTTGTCACAATAATTAATTGGCTCTATTCCTAAAGCAATTATATTCAAATTATCTTAATCGAGCACAGCTCTGAGTGTCATCAAGCGAAAGAGCAAATCCTGATCCCTACTAGGCCAGGAAGGCTCCACCCTGCCCCCCACAAATCCTGTGTCCCAGGCCCCAAGACAGGTGCCCAATTGTGACCAAGGACTTTCCCTGCTATCGGGATGACTGAGCTGGTGAGCCCTGAGGCAAGACCTAAAATCTCCCCTTAAGAAAAATGAGAACTCGCTGCCTGGTAACAGGAAATCTAAGGTTTGCACAGTCCACTGGCCCCACAGGAGCCCTGCTCCTGGGAAGGCCTTAAACGTGGGAGGACGAGGCTGGAGCTCAGCTCTGGCTGGGCTGACAGCCCCTCATCACCAGCCAGCTACTGGGAAATCTGCACTTATCAGCTTCACTGTCTAATCCTAGTGACCTCTTCTGGGGAGGGGAACAGCAGCAGGAAATCTGGGAGCAGGAAGAAAAATTGGGGCTGCAAAGGGCTTTGAGACACACAGCCTCTTTGGAGACACAGACAGGTTGAATGATGACTTCCAGGATCACTCTGAGCATCAGGACTCCTGGCAAGAAGAGAGAATGGAAGGGAGGAAGCTGAGGGCAGGCCAGGAGTGGAAGACAGGGAAAGAGAGAGCGATCAGAGGCAAGATGTGCGCCTGCCGGAGGCGCGCTGCGGAAGGTGGGGGGCTCCTCCCTCTGAATGCCCTTTCCCCTCCTGCACCTGCCAGATGCTGACTCCTGATGTCAACTTCTCTGTGGAGCGCGCCCTCCTCACTGAAGGGGACAAAGTTTCCTCCGGAATGTGTAGACAGGATGCAAAGTTATGCTACAGTATCAGTAAGTCACCCCTAACATTGCAGTGGCTCCAAACAAAAAAGTTTGTCTCTTGCTCCCACCACACATCCACCCTGTACTGGGGTGTGGGACTGTGCCTGGATCCGGGCTGACGTGGCCCCACCTCCACGTGCACATCCATTATGGCCAAGCAGCCAAGCACCAGCAGACCACGGGCAGGCTCTGACAGCTTCTGCCCAGAAAGACACACACTTCTGCTCACACTGCACCAACCAAGGCAGTCGCATACCCAGCCCTGGCTTCACAGGAGGCAGAGAAGTGCAGTCCCATCATGGCCCTGGGGATAGGGGGACTGCAGAAATACTAGCACTGAGGCGCCCATGGGCCAGGAGCTGTGATGGGCACTCCCCAGGGACAGCCATGTCCCAGCCGGGAAGAAAAGCTTTACCACTGCGTGGTTGCAGATGAGGAACCAAGGCTCAAAGATGTCAAATACACGTACTGAGGTCAGGGTGAAAGGATGAAGAGCAGTCCGCAGGCAGGTGCTCCAAGCCCAGCCCTCAGTCTCTGCTCCTCTCCACACTCATTCCTAAGACTTTGGTCACTTTCTCCTCTCCCACCAGACCAAGAGTTCTTCAAGGGGGACACGGTGCCTTCTCTGTCCATCCAGCAGAGCGTCAGGCAGAGGGACATGTCAGTTCCCCCGGGGATGGGAGACAAGACCCATGCCGCAGCCCTTCCTCTGCAGCGAGGGCCTCGGGGCTCCGCCAACGCCAGCAGCAGAGCCACCGAGGGCTTCTGCCTGCAGTTGTCAGCCTCCCAGAGCTGATGCCTCAGCACCTGGACGACCACCTGGGATTCTCAGGGGACATGGGAGGGTCTGGTGTCCCGGCCTGCTGCTGCTGCTCCGGAGCATGCTCAGCCCCAAACCAACCAGCCAGAAAAATCCGGAAGGTTGTAAACAAGCGCCCTCCAGGTTTTTATCAGTGTGGGCTCAACCACATTGGCCGCCAGCTTATTAAATAAAGCAAATTAGGTCTCAATTATTTGCTTGCACACAAGGCAGGAAAAATGAAATTTTCAATTTAGAAGTAATATTGCTATTAATATGCAGAAGCAGATCTGAAATTGGACTTTGTGTGCACTCCTGCTGAGAGGGGTCAGAGGAGAGGGAGCCTCAGGAAGGGGTCTCCTCCTCACCATGACACCTGTTGGAGGAACACTAGGCCCTTTTGGGAGACAGGGACTGGGGGCCAGGAAAAGCAGTTTGAGAAGGCACAGCAGCACCTAAGCCATTAACTTTAGGTGTGAGCACCAAGTCACTGCCTGATGCCCTGATTAACACTGCCTTCCAGTATGGGAAAATCTAAACCAGGTTCAGCCCAAGCCTTGGAATTTACCTTTTTTTTTTTTCTTTTTTTTTTTAAGGAAAAGGTTGAACTAGTAACAGGGAAGGATGTATTTAACACCCAACCCTCATCAGCCACACAACCCAAGAGCATGTACTGGAGGTGTCTTCAAAGAGGAGCCCCTTCAACCTGCTTCTGTTGCTTTATTCAGGCCTAAGTGGCTCTAAAAGCCAATTGCATATCTTGACTACAAAGAACCAGATTCAGGCATGTTAGTCACCTTCTAGGTCCCTCCTTCCAGAGACCCTTTTTCCATAAGGGCATCGACAATTGTTCCAATGGAATAAAAATGACCTTTCAAAGGTAGAGATATTTAACTTTAAAGAGGTGATAGAGACACACCTGGTGGGGCGCTGCGAGCAGCAGGGGGTCTCCTCCCTGGAGGCAACTTGTCAGAGTGGGTGAAGCGCCTGCTGTGGGGTTCTGCCGCCTCTCAGTGGGGTGACCTTAAGCAAGTTGTCTTTTAAATGCTCTGAATTTTTGCTTTGCACTAAAACATGGGACAATGTTGGTAGTGGCTTCTTGGGGTCCTTAGCAGGATTAGGATTAGAAGCACATAGAACATTTCCTGGTGTTTTTGACAGAGTTAAAAACAGCGTGGCCGCCCACGCAGGCTCTGGGCCACACTTCACAAGGGCCCTCTGTGCAGAAGTTTTACCAATGGGAGAGATTTATTCATGGGGTTTATGAAGGGGGCTGCTTCTGTAGAATTCCAGAGTCTGTACAGAAAAACTCCACACAGATGGGTTTGGGTTTTGTTTTGCTTTTAGTCAAAATGGCGGATGTCTTCAGGGAGGACACGTGGCCAGCAGATGGGAAGGGAAAGCAGGAGGAAAAGAGGGCAGAGGTAAGAGGGGCCGGGAGGAAAGATACCACCCAGTGGGGCAGGAGAGGAGGATGTGCAGGGATAAGCCCCCTCTCCGAAGCAAGCAGCACTGGCGCCTCAGAAGGTCGCCAGAGAGGGGAGGGCTAAGTCCCCTCCCTCCACGCATTCAGGCTCCAAATGCCAGGTCTTCAAGGTCGGAGAGGACGGCTTGCTTCTCTTTCAGCAGCCAGTGCTGGAGGCCCAGCCGCCCCCTGCTAACCATGCCTGTGCCTTCCAGAATCAGCCCCTGGAGTTGTGTCCTGCGGGACAGGAGACACACCCAGGTCTCCCCCTCCTGGCCAGGCAGGTTAGTCCTGGCCGTAGGTTCACAGGCCCAGCAGCTGCAGCCCAGCGGCTCAGGCTGTGCAGCCCTCGCTGTTTCCCTGTGTGTTCACGCACGTGTGACACCTCCGCAGAGACATCCAGAGGAAATTACCAGTGAAGGCGGATGGCAGCGCATCTCCTGTAGATCACCGCTCCTGACCTCCTCCACTGGCAGCCGAACAGCCCCCTAGAGGACCCAGGTAATGCACTCACCTTCCCCCAAACCCATATATCCTACCAAATGCTCCCAGGGAGAAACGCGAGCACCTGCATCCAGAGCCAACCTCTGCCCTCGCTGCCTGGCCCCTGCTGAGATCCCATGCATCTCTAGTGTCACCCTGTGCAGACGACAGGGAATTTAGAAAGAGAGGGGAAGCTGATACCGGAGAAGGCTCACACAAGCTCTAGCTGGCGGACCCTGTATTTGCTAAAGGCAGGCCTGCCAAACCTCCGCCCCCAGAGCCCTGATGTTCTCCTGCCAGCCGCCCACCCAAGAGGAAAAGACTTTGCCTGGGGCAAACATTAGGGAGTCACTGCTGATAGAGACAAGGTTTCCTTACTTTCTACCAAGAAGCATCAGCATGCAGGGAAGATGACCAAAGCGGGCAGGGAGGGCAGCCCCTGACCAGGAGTCGAGTCCCACCTCGAGGGCATGGAGGTTTGCCATGGACTCTCCCCTGATAATCGTGCTGCATTGGCTGGTGCTCGCAAGCACTAGCCAGGAGCCAGGAACTGGGCGTAAGCACCTTTCTTGTGCATCTTCTCATCAGAACACCAAACAGCTCTGGGTGGACAGTGCCAGAGGGGGAGGTACATGTGTGCACGTACCACACACACACACACACACACACACACACACACAGAGGAATATAAGTCAGACAAGCCAAACCCAAGACTGCTGAAAGAAATTGGGAGGATGCAGCCCAGATATGTGCTCACTGGGAGCGGGAAGGAGAGCCAGGCAACTGAGCACAGCCCTAGTTCACCATGAGGCCAGCTTGCCTTTACCAAGGGCCTGGGGAACCAGGTGTCCCGAGAGTGGCCACCTGTCCTAGTCCTGCCAAGCTGTGCAGCTGGTGGACCTTCCACAAATGAGAAGGAGGTGGGGATGAGGTTCTGTCCCAGGGCATACTGCAGTCCACCCACGCCAGTTAAAAAACTTGGGGGGATTTTGTTCAGTTTCCTTTTGCTTTCTACAACTCTCTGAAACACCTGCTTTCTACCTTATTACAGTGACCTCTGGTGGTCAAGAATCAGACATTGCATGGCCAAATGAAAATTAGATTGCTTAATTTCAAGCAACTGAGTACCAAATACTTTGAGGTCCTCTAAAAGGTTCCAAAAAGAGCAGAAGAGGAAGGAGTACGGTCAGGAGCTGCTGCCAGCCCCACTGAAGGACAGAGGCTGGCAGTTACCTGACCCTGAGGAGAACCCAGCCAGGGCTTTGGACAGTGTGCCAGGCCAAATGCAAAGGCTCGGAGCATCAGCCTGGGACTGTTTCAGCCCCACCTCCCCATCCCCCAACCAGCAGCTGGCACCTCAATGCCAGGCTTAGAGGGCACAGGCTCAGGAAGATTTTGTGGGACACTTTCAAACCTGCCAGGGGATCTGCTAGGAGCTCAGAGGCCAGGGTTTCTAGAAGTCTCATGATCTTGGCATGGCACGAGCCCTGCTGAGCTGAGCTACTCTAGGGCTCCTGCTGGCAGGCAGAGGCCCCACCTAAACAGAAAAGGCAGTAGACCGTGTGTCAGGCCCAGGCGGGAGAAGGCTAGCCAGGAACAAGGGGAAGAGGGCTGCTGCTCATGTCCTACCCAGCCAAGGGGCAGAGCAGACCAGGTGAGGGTGCGATAAGCTGGCTTTGGGTGTCATTTTGGAGATGGAAGCCCCTGGCTTCAGGATAGAAGGAAGGAGGAACAAAATCCCAGGGGATGTAACAAATAATCTGTTTCTCCCTTGCCTGGGCCAGCAGAAATCTGAGGGTAAAGGTGGGGAGTCTTCTGTGGGAAACAAAATGTGGGGTAGAAGATGGGTCCATGGCATACAGCTCTGCCACCAGCTGAAAACGAAAGCCAAAACGGAGTCTCGACCACCAATCCCCAAACCATCCCCAAACGATCCTAGACAGGTGCTTTCAGGGCCCCAAGTTCTGCAGATAAAAGACTCCAACAACCTCAGCACCACCCATTCTAGTAACTTCTGGAAGCTTCCAGTTCAGTGAAACCAGAAGTTAATCCTTATTGTGTTATTGCCACCGCTCGCTCGGTCCATGCATGGCGTGTCGGTTTCAATCAAATCCCCAAACACCGAAGATCTCCTGAGTTCCTGCAAGTAGCAGTGAGGGTAGCCTGGCCATGTTGCAGAAGATGGAGACGGACTAGTTCACTCTCCTGGTATTCTTTGGATCTCAAAATGGATGTAGACTATCAATATTGTCTCAATTTTCCTTTATCTATGAGGAGACGTCAGCAAACCTTTCTGCCAAGGATTGTACAAGGATCATTAAAAGGAAAATGTCCATGGTAATTGTGCCTTTATGCATATTTCTTCACTCCAATATTCTATAACATAATAATGTTTCACATTTCTACAGAACTGTCTTTTCAGCATGTTTTCGCATTATGCTTAATTTCGTAAGAGTTTCTCAGTCCCACATAACGACACAGTTCAATGCAAAATCAGATATAAATCTAGCTTAAGAGACTCTCAACAGGAATTTCATTTAAAACTGTAAATGTTAAAAGATTCTGGCTCTGATTTATGTTATGTTGTGTGTGTGTTTCAAAGAGAGAGCTTAACTGGCCCTCTCGACCAGAGATGCTCGCCAAATCACAGCAGCTGCACTCCCGTCTCCACAGATCTGATGGGATGTCTCTGACCCTGGCAGGGGACGCTGGGAGGGCAGAGAGCAAGCCTGGAGCCCTCCAAGCTCCACCCCGGCCATCGGAGCCTCGGGTATCTGGTGTCTGATGTTGGGGCCCAAGCTGGCTCAGGCACAACTTTTAGGGAAAGTGGTTTTGTCTTCCTCTCACCTCCCAGCTCCTGCAAAACCCTGGGGCATCACCTATGGGCCTCCATCTAGCTCCAGGAGCAGATGGGAGCACAAAGAGAGGCAGGGCGCCCCAGGTCACGCTCTCCATCTGCACGCTCACAAACCTTCACTCTTGAAGGTAAGCGTGCGCCCCTGTGCCTGCTCACACGTGCACCCGGGAGCCGGAGAGGCTGCCAATGCTAAAAGCTCCTCCGAGAGGCAGGCAGGTGCCTTCAGGTACTGTGGACTGTGGGTTCTTGATGGAATTAATGAATCTGGAGGAGGCATTCATCCATTGTCTGAGCGCATTTAAGACAATTTGAAAATGCAGATTATTTACATACTAGGCTCTAATGACTCCGAAGCAACCATTACAGTCCGTCATGTAAAACCATAGCCAGGCAATTTTATTGCAGCCTATCACACGCATGCCGTGTTTAGACAACTTATAATACACAAATTATTTACATCATGAAAACATCTCTGTGGCCCCAGCATTATGCTATCAACAAGAGACAACCCAGCAGCAATAGATTAAATTGAAATATGCTGGCTGCTTCCTGAAACTTTAAACTTTATTCCAAAATGCTAAAAGCCAAAAAAAAAATCACAGTTAGCATCTCGGAACCCACCACGTCTAAAATTTCACTTGAAAGGTGGAGCTATTGTGAGTTGCAACCCCAAAAAGAGTAAGTCACCACTTTGCAATTGTAAAATCCATTTATTTAAAGAAGATTGAGGTATCCGAGGCTTATGATAGCACTTAACATATTTAAAAATATGCACTGCAAAGCTCTAAAATTTCCTGAATTCCTCCATAAAAAAAAAAAAATGATTTGCCACTTCTAATGGACTCTACCCAAGCCCAGGCAGAATCTGTAGGGTACACGCCCCCAGAAAAAAGCAATTGAAATGCCTTGTCTTTGTATCTTTCCAGGAAAGTAAATTATATATAGGTCTGTATTCACACCCCTCTCCCCAACAGGTCACCATTGTCCTCCCACGCCACACCCACGGGAGCGAAGAGAAAAGCACCAAGTGGGTTTGAGCAGGTGGATGCCTGATCATAATGAATCCAAGGGCCTCATCTTTCTGCCTCTTAGAACTTTGGTTTCAGACTTTAAAGCAATTCCCATTAGGCAGGTTGACACATGCCAATTAGCTTCAAGTATTTCACAGAATAAAACACCCCTTGAGATAAATCACCCCACATCCTACACGTCTTCCAAATATCTCCATTTGTTTTTCAATATTTCATTGAAACAAGGCTCTTACATGATGGCTCAGAAGGGGGAAGGAAATGCTGCTAACTTTAATTCAGATTCCTCAAAGCAGGATATCAGAGAGGACCCCAGACTTAATGAATGACAGAATGAGTGTCTCTAATCAGAAGAGTGTCCCGTTTCTGTCCCCTGTGCCACATGAAATGCAGGGGTTGCCTGGGCATTCTGTATCTTCACAAGTGAAGTAAAGCTTTCTAGAACTAGGAAGAGAACAAGGAGGTGGAGAAGGAAGAGGAGGAGGATGCAGAGGAGGGGCAGCGGTGACCACAGTGCCACGGGTCCACCTCCGACGGGAAAATACCAAGCATAAAGTCAAGGTCACACTGCTCAGTAACCCTGATAGCCACAGATTGCCAGCAGAAGTGGTCTGCTGAGACCCTTGGAGAGCTACATATACAAACAGCTTTGTTTTATATGAATGGGTACATAGAGCATTTGCATTGTGACAAAAGCTAGTTTTTCAAAAAACTTTCAACTAATAGTGAGCCCTAATGAATGCTCTGCCTGCATACTAAAATATTTGGGGAGAAGCATCCTGTGTCTACAACTATCTCTGAAGTGAATCAAAATATGAAGATGGATACATGAATAGAAGGTGGATATTGATAAAGCAAGAATAACAAAATGTCAGCTACAGAAACTAAGTTCTAGGTATATTGGTTTCATTGCAAAATTCTTTCAACTTCATGTATAAATTTACAAACTGAAACCACAAAAATACTAATGTTCCTTACAAATATGGCATTGATCCCTTTCCAAGTATACATAAATGTCTTTCTACTCTTTAAAGCTGCACAAGATTCTGATTTATGGGTATACCCCACTGGCCAACCTCTCCTTCACTGGTGGACATCAGGGTTGCTTTTCGATGTCAAAGGACACCACAATGAGTATTTGCATAAATATGCCTTTGAATACTCGTGATAACATTCTATAGGATAAATCCCTACATGTGGAATTTGTGACTCAAAGAGGATGCACAACTCCTGATGCCTAGTAAAGCCCGCTAGGGCCTACTCGAGGCAGCTGCACACCCGTGTCGCCCTTGTGGACCCTCACGTGAACCCCATCAGGAGGGACTACTGTAGCCTCGTGTTATGGTTGGGGAAGCTGAGGCACTGAGGTTGAATGACTTGCCCAAGATCTTACAGTCAGAAAGTGGCAGTGTGACTCCAGAGCAGGTCACTTTAACCATTGTGATTACAAATTATGGTCCAAAGGATCGATCCACATATAGTCTTACAACTAGTGTTTGAGGGTCACTATTTCCCCAGGCCAAGTGGCTTTTCATTTGTCCAAAATTTAAAGAAAACACTCTCCATTTTTCCATTTGCCACAAAGACCAACACAAAGGACCCGCACAGCAAGAGGATCACAGAACACGGCGGCAGGGCAGCCCGGCCTTGCTGATGTGCGAAGGACACAGGAAAGCTGACGTCCGCACGACGTGCCGTCCTCTCCCTGCTCACCCTACCACCTCCCCGCAGCAAGCACCCTCTCTGAGTCCTGCAGGAATCCAGCAGGTAAACAGACCTGCAAAATTCTCAAACTTCTATTTTTAAACTCTATAAATTCCCAGCCTATCTTTCCAGATACATTAATGCAATCTCAAGTATTCTACCTCCATTCTCCTTTATCAGTCAACTGCAAGTAAAAAGAACTAAATAAATAGTACAGCATCTCTCTTGCCATCAGCTAGTCAATTCAGTCAAGCAAATCTGCAGGCGATGCTTGATGTGTCATAGGGATATTATTACCAACAACCTCAAAAGGTCCTTTTGTTTCATTACCTAAAACATTATAAATGATCCCAACATAAAACTGGTTAAGAAGTCTTCCCACAGCAGGTCATATACAGCCCCAACATCCAGGGACTCCCTGGAACAAGCCTCCATGCCATTAGCTTCCAAGACAAGAAAGCTGCAGCCCTGGGAAGAGCCCTCTGCAAACAGGAGAGCATCAGCTCACAACACAGTTAACAGTAACAATACTTCAAAATACCACTGCACCGCTGTTGCGTAGCAACAAAAATAATGTCATTGATACAGCCGGCTCACTACTTAGCAGAAACACAGCAAACTATGCAGAAAAACTAGGTTGAGAGAAGAGCTGAATAAGAAAAAGAAAGAGGATACCTTCAAATGACAAGGAATCACCCCAGATGTTAACAGAGTGGGGAAAGCACAGCCTTGAACCCTGAAGACCCAGGCTCCACTGGAGGCTTCGTAACTGGCAAGTTGTTGGACATTTCTGAATGCTCGAGTCTGAGAATCAGGGTCAGTCTTCCCTCCTGCGTGGCAGTAAAGCTGGACGCAAAGCGAGGTAGGGTCCTGGGCAGGTGGCAGCTTTCCACAAACAGCAGCTGTTTGCATCATGATAACCACGGGGGGTCCTGGCACTGGCACCTAGCAGGGTTCACATAGCACTGAGAATCTGCCATGCGTCCCTACCTTTCCTCTTTTCTCTATTTTTTTGACGATGATGATGATTCAAGAGTTCAAGATTTTCCAAAAACTACAAGGAACAATGTAACAGAAATCTATGTGCCAACCAGCCATCTTTTCTAGTCATATTTCACTAGCCTCAGATTTATATTTTAGAAATAATAATTACAGATACACTTGGAGATCATGAATGTGCCTGCCATATCTCATTCTCCTCCTCCCACAGGAACCCACTATCTTCCATTTAGTTTCTATTTACTACATATGTAGGTATCCCCAAGCAATGTGAATTTTTTTTTACATTTGAAGCTTCTGTAAACAGTACCATATGATACATTTATTTCTGCAAAGCTCTTTTTTCCATATAACTCCTTTATAATATGCATACAACAGCATTAGCTTACTAATTTTAACTGCTTTATACTATTCCACTCTATAAATATACTACAATGTATTTGTCCACTCTACTCCTGATGACCATTTACATTGCTTCCAAAGACCACCCTTGTATCCATCTCTGTGCAAAGTTTGTATAATGGTGTCTAGAGGGCAGCAGCTACTGAAGTACAATGTTGTCTTGAAGGAAAGCAATTGCATGATTGTTTGAGTTACAAGCTAAACTAGCCATTTTTTCATGCAATTTCATCTTTATTTGAAAGAATAAACTGTTTATTTATAGATTCAGGTATGTGGCAGGACTTCTGCTTCTCGCCAAGATAGATTAACAGGAATGTACTCTCCTGCTCAGAACAACTAAGAAGCTGGACAACATACGTGAAACCTCAGTTCTCTAGACTTTGGACTTCAGACAATGAAGGGCAGAGATCCCTGGAGAGACAGGGCAGCACAGGTGATTCTGAGTGCCCCAGTTGACTTGCTATGGAAAGTTTCCAGGCCATGGCACAGACAGTAGGGGACCCACACCCAGGAACCTCTTTGAGCGGAGAAGGAACTAGGAATCTAAGGAGGCCATGGAAACTCACACAGGGCAGAGTAATGGAGAAGATGCACAGAGCACTCTGATCTGTGTAGAGGGTCCCCTGTATTCCGATAGATATGGACTTGTTCCATGAGGAAATTATCTGAGGCCATTCAGTGAACCACCCAACAGGATAAAAGAGAGCAATCACTGTCACTGGAATATGTCAGTTCACACCGAGAGTAAAAAACTTCATCATATACAGGGCATAGAGTTATCAGTCGAGTTTTACCCTAGGAGTGGAGAAAAATTAGCCTTAGACTGAATGCTGCTGTGCACCCATGTGACAAAGCATAAAGGTAAAACCAGGAAGGTTTCAACTGATTCCAAATAATGTTGCCATGTTCCAAAACAAAACTCAAGAACATTTATAGGGGTAAAAATATATACTGTCTCTACCGTAGGAAATTCAGAATGTCTGGGACCAAATGGAAAATTTCCAGGTTTGCAAAGAAGCAAAACATGACTTCTAATGAGAAGGAACGTCAATCACAATCAAACCAGAAATGACCCAGTGATAAAATTAATAGATAAGAAAATTGAACCTGTTTGGAAGAGACATGGAAATATTAAAAACACTCAAGTAAAACGTCTCGATAAAAACTGCAATCAAAATCTAAGATGCAATCTGAGATAAAAAATCCACTGGATGGGATTAACACAAAATTAGATGTCACGAAAGAAAATATTAGTGAACTTAAAGCTAGTAATAGAAACTACCCAAAATGAAACAAGAGAGAAGGATTAGGGAAAAAATGAACAGAGTATCAGTGACAACTTCAAGCAATCTAAGAGATGCGTAACATCCCCAATGGAGGGATGGGGACAGAAAAACATTCTTGAACAAAATAATGGCCAATGTTTTTTCCAAATTTGATAAAAACTATAAATCCACAGTTTTAAGAATTTCATTGGTCCCTAAGCACAAGAAATATAAGAAAACCATATCAAGGCCCATCATAATAAACTTGCTTAACTCCAGTGATAAAGAGAAAATCTTAAAAGGAACCACAGAAAAAGGATATACTGTGTACAGAGAAACCAAGACACACATCGCTGTGGGCTTCTCATCAGCAATGATGCAAACAAACCAGAAGACACAGGGCCACTTCCTTTAAAGACCTGGAAAAAAAAACCTGTCCTTCCGGAATTCTTTTCCCATGGAAATATCTTTCAGAAAAAAAGGGGTGAAATTGAGGCTTTTTTCATAGATACAAAAGCTAAAAGAATTCATGACCAGTGGACACGTACTACATGAAATGTGAACGAAAGATGTTCAGGCAGAAGGAACGTGACACCAAATGGAACCTAGACCCACACAAAGAAACAAAGAGACTGGAAATGGAACCCATGTGGGCCTGCCTAAGGCTCTGTATTGTTTAAATCTCTTTAAAAGACAGCTGCTTTGGGGCTGGAGCTGGGGCTCAGTGGTAGAACACTTGCCTAGCAAGTGTGAGGTACTGGGTTTGATCTTCAGCACCACATAAAAATAAATTTTAAAAAAAGGTATTGTGTCAATAATCTACAACTAAAAAAAATATTAAAAAAAAAAAAACTACTTAAACCAAAACCAATAACAATGAATAATGGGACTTAAAACATCTAGAAATAAACCAAATGAAGAGAGGAGAAAAGTGAGGGGGGGAGAAATAGAAATAGAACTTCTCATACCACATATGAAGTGGCATAATATTATCTGAGCATGGACAGGGATAAGTATAAGATGCATAATAAGACATTATTTTAATAAGTTAAAATAGTGACTTCAACAGGAATTATAGCTAATAAGCCAACAAAGGAGATAAAATGGAATCAATAAAAATTCTTAATCCAAAAAAAGGCAGAAAAAGAGAAAAAGGGAATAAACAACAGATGGGAAAAGTAGAAAGCAAATAGAAACCAGAGACGATCACATTAAAGTTAAATGCTCTAAATACTTCAAATAAAAGGCAGAGATTATGGAACTGGACTGAAAATCAAGACCCAACTCTATGCTGTCTGTATGAAACCTACCATATTTACAAAGACGAAAACGTGTTAACACTAAAAGGATAGGAGAAGACATACCCCCATGCCAAGGTAATAAAAAGAAATCATTAGTGGCTATGTGAAAATGCCACAAAGTAGATTTCAGAACAAAGAAGTACTACCAGGAATAAAGAGGATGGTTTCACAATAAAGAAGACAATTGATCAGGGGAACATAAAAGTCTTACATGTTTAGAATCAAACAAGAAAGCATCAACATATATCAAGCGAAACTGATAGAAATATGAGAATCTATGATTATAGTTAGATATCTCCACATCCTTCCCTTAATAATTGATAAAACAAGGAAATAAAATACAGGACTTGAATGGCACTATCAACCAACTTGAACTCATTGACAGGTATAGAACATCCCCACTAAAATCCACAGAACACACACCCTTTTAAAGTGCATACAGAATATTCACCAAGATACATTATATTGTGAGCCATGAAAATGTCTTGATAAATTTAAAAGAATTAAAATAACTTGTCACAGAGTATGTTCTCTGATCTCAATGGAAGTAAATTAGAAATTAATCATACACATTTGACAGTTTTTCAAAAATGAAAATAATAAGACTATCATTTCAACCAACTCTATTTGTTGTCAGTGATAAAATTTGAGTATTTAAGGAACAACTGGAATTTGAGAAAATTTGTCTTCACCCCTGTGAACTTGGCAGTTTGAAAAACATAAAGACTTTTCCAAGGTCATCAGTAAGGGTATCAAGAAAGGTAATGGGAGAAGTTACCATATAATGAAAAGGGTCAACATTTAGAAGATTTGGCATAATTCGGTGAGTCAACGTTTTTAAATGGCCAGTATGATTTTAAAAACCCATGCCTAAGTAAAAGATCTTTCCAAAGATTCATATTAAAAGTCGATCCAGAAAGCAAAACGAAAAAGGCCAATGGATTTTATTATAACAGGATGCAAAAATATTCACTGATACACAGTCACGTTTCACTTAACAGACCCGTTCGGAGAAATGCATTGTTAGGCAACGTTGTCACATACAAGCATCGTGGAATGTACCCACACAAACCAAGAAGGCTGCAGTGTCACTAAGGTGGCGAGGCTCTAAGGAACCACCATCATAGGTGCAGTCTCTGTTGACTCAAATGTCATCATGTGATACGTGACTGGGGTTTCAGACTCCACATCCTAACTACTCTCTGAAAGTATTTATTGTGGCTTGGATCTTAAATGTCGCCCATAGGCAGCTACAGACGGCTTGTCCGCCAGCCTGCGGCACACTGAGAGGTGGCAGAAAAGAAGTTAGGTCATCTGGGGGTGTGACCCTGAAGGGAATGTTGGGAAACCAACCCTTTCCCTCCCTCTCTGCCCCTTGACCCTTCTCCACCACCAGGAGGTGAACAGGCCCCTGTGCCACATGCTCCCTGCCCAGAGGTTCCACCTCACTTCAGGCCCAACGGACTGACACCAAAAGCCAAAAATAAACCTTTCCTCCTTTCAGTTGATTTTTTCACGTGTTTTTGTCACCCCAGTGGAAAACTGACACAGCACCATCTGTAGGTTTGGGTTGGTATCAAAGAAGAATGACCGCACGTCTCTGAAATGGCTATCAACAGGCTACATTTGTACTCATACTAAGCTGAATTTTTCCTATTTCCTCCCCCCCAACACACACACACCTTTTGTAGTCCTGGGCACTGAGCCCGGGGCACTCTACCATGGCTCTACATCCCCAGCTCTTTTTATTTTGAGACAGGGTCTCACCAAGTTGCCCAGGTTGACCTCCAACTTGCAATTCTCCTGCCTCAGCCTCTCAAGTAGCACATCCAGAAACTTCTCTGTTTTAACATATCAAAACAAATTGAAGACAGAAGCAGATATGAGAATCCACTTGTCTTTTATTAAGTCAAACATTAAAGAAATTTGCAGAGATATAAAATGATGTTACCCTTCTTACTGAATTTTGCTTTGTTTTGGAAAACAGTTATCTTTCATTAAACAGTGTGCTATTTATGTTAACATGAAATGAGTTTATTACTGCTATTTTAATAAGTTAATACATATTTTACTAATTTCTCAGTTTTAATGTCTAATACAGTATATATTGTAGCAATAACTCATCTTTGGGGCCCTTGAGAGTGTTAGGAGGTCCAGAGACCAAAAAGTTCAATACCACTGCTCTACAGAAGCTGAATTGCTCAGCCATAGTCTATGCAAAAAAAGGAGACACGGTTTTTTGTTTTCTTAATGACTATATGGACGAAGCCTTTGTTGGGACCTCCACTTCATGGGGAGATGCAACTCTAACAAGAAAGTGTCGGGCTGGCTCCAGGAGGCATTTCTTGACATTTGCCAAGTCACTGGAGATTCCAAGCAGACTCTTCAATGCAGATGACCAATAGAGACTTTGATATTATAGTGACAGTAATAATGATCATAATGGCAATGACAGCTCCCATGTATTATGGGTCAGGCATTATTATACTCACACTGAAATTCTCATTATCCTCCATCAACACTGGAAAATAGATGTTATTCACATATTATAGATAAAGAAGCCGAGGTTCAGAGAGGTGAGATTAGGTGCCCCAGAGGGTGAGGGAGCCAGGACTTGACCAGTTCCTGTCTTACTCTGAGCCAGCAAACCCCCCACCTAGAGACTTCCCTGATTCTCTGTCTTCTCATCCTGCTCTGCCTCCCTCTTGTTCCTTGCCAAACAACGTGTGTCGTCCACGTTCCCTGTTAGAACGTAGGCTCGGGGAGCTCATTGGGTTTTGGGGTTTTTTTTTCTTTTTCAGGACTGGGATTGAACCCAGGGCCTCACACATGCCAGGCAAGTACTTTACCATGGAGCGACATCTCCAGCCCTGAGGTTTTTGTCTGTCCTACCTGCAGGGTTGCAGCAGTGTCTACCCATGGTAGCAGAGGATTCAGTAAGTATTTGCTGAATGAGTGAATGAACAAAGGAGCGAATCACTCAGATAACAGACACTTCTATGCCCTGTGGCACCTAGAGCTCAGACGGTATCAACATTGGTTTTAGTTGCTATGGTTTAGATCTCAATGTTCCCCAGAGGATCCTGTGTGGAAGGCTTGGTCCCTAGCATGTGACACTGTGGGGATGGGGGACCTTTGTGGGTGGGGCCTGGAGGAAGGAGGTTAGGTCCTGGGGGAAGGCCCTTGAAAGGTGTACTGGGGCCAGTCACCCTTCCCCCTTCTGTGCCTTTCTGCTGCCATGAGGTGGGCAGATCCTCCTCCACATGCTCCTGCCATGACGTCCTGTGCCGCCACAAGCCCAAAAGACCAAGTGGCCCCAGACCGAAGCTCTGGAACTCTGAGCCACATTAAGACTTTCCCTTATTAAATGGCCAGCTCACATATTCTGTCACAACACAAAGCTAACCCAGTCTCCAATTGTTTTAAGCAACGTCGGCTCTATACGACTTGATCTACGTATGCCACATGTAATTCTCTCTGACTTAGGGAAGGAGAAATGAAGTTCCAGATGATGTTGACGCCAAGTCCTGCAGCATGAAGAGAAGTTCCCTGGTTCAATTCAGTGTCTTGCCCCCAAATCACAGGACAGAAGCTTTTATTTAGTTGGTGGGAGTGGGGGGTACATTCTCGGCTGGACCTACTAGGTAAAGGAGCGATTCAAAGCTAGGCACTGAGTCTTTAATCTCTTTTTGGTTATTCTACAGTTATTAAAAATTCCAACTTCATGATGTTTTGAAGGCCAGGTCAGAAAGAACAGGAGAGCCCATTTGCTCCCCTCCGACCGTCCACACGCTTCCTGAGTATGTGCCCAGTACTGTGCGATCCCCGGGGGAGGGGGGGGGCGGGCAAAAAGGCAAGAAGACAACCCTCAAAGCAGGGCTGTGGGGACATAAAATGACTCACAACAACACCAGAGTGCCTCTCTGAGCGTGGTGGGGCATGCCAAGGGACCAGGGCTTCAGGGAGTCCAGAGCTGTTCAGGGGGCTATTCAGAGGAATGTCAGGAGAAAGGGCATCCTTGAAAGGACAGAGATTTGTGGACAGCAAGAGGGGAGATGCGTGACACCAAACTGCAGTGGCAGAGAGCGACCAGGCGCCTGACTAGAGAAGATCCCTGCTCTAGGACAGTCTCCTAGGTTGGAGGAACCAAGGGGCTGAGTGTGTTTGTCTCATGGTCTGACTCCTGGCTGTAGGTCCACTTTGACCATCAGCTCTACCACCCAGACAATCACTGGCACGGACTCTATAAGTAAGACAACCCATTGTCTGCAGTTATTTCACTGTTTGCCGGTCAACCTTAAGCACTTTTTCTCCTGAGCTTAGTTTCTGCCATAAACTTGGATCTAGAAAATTGTCAGGAAAAAAATATAGAAAAGAGTATCTCTGGTTGGCAGGAAATGCACATCTAGGCATTGCCACTGAAGTGAACAAATGAAAAGTCCAGGGTCTCTGTATCCATGCCCAACCTCCTACTCTCTCAGACAGATGGCTGCATCCCACGCTCAAGACCTGCTAGACTCTCCCTCCTCCTCCTCCTCGTCAGACTAACCCATCCCGCGCTCTTCCACGCATGTCAGGGGGCTTGCCAGCGCTCTCCTCTGCCCCATAGCACGACACCCTGGCCACGTCTCCATCTTCTGAAACCTGGCTCAGAGGTCCTACAGATCAGGTCAAACACTGCCAGCCAGGGAGTCCCCGCCTCACCACCAAGTCACCAGCCGAGGTACACTGAGACTTAGAGAACAGACGAACGAATATCATCCGGCACACACTGAGCCCCTGGAACACACAGCTGAGGTTCCACTCGTTCCTGCCCAGGTCCAGGGGCACCCTGGGTCCTGCTTTCAGCCTTCGGCCTCCACTGCAGGCATCTAAGTGCCGCGCGTGCTTGCTGTGGACCCTCAAAGCCATGCAGAGTGGATATCTGCCACGGTGCCACGAGCTCCGCAGCCACGAGAATGTGTGTGGATCCAAACCCACGAGAGGGCTCCCCGCCCCTCCCTCTCCCCAGAGGTGAGACAGTGACGCTGTGGCATTGACCTTCCACCATCTTCCTTCCCTACTGTCCATCACCAGAGCAGTCTGGAAAAGTCCTGTAGCACACGCTCCAACCAAGGCCCCAGGAGTCCACCCCAGCCCAACACGGACTCTCAGGAAAGGCCACCAGCACAAGGACACAGCCCTTTAGAAGAAGCGCTATAGTGGTCGGGAAAGGTCTGCAAGCTGCCGATCCCCCCCCAACCCTTGGGTTCTGGGTCCCCTTCACCCTTATTTTCCCACTATTAAAAACCACCCATGAACATCTCCAGGATCTCTGGAAGTGAACTGTATAGTTTTAGCTTATTTCCAAATTCCGGGGAGGGGAGAGCTTGGGGCAGGAAACCTAGACCAGCTCTCCAGAGTCCCCTCCTGCTCCAGCAGCCTCCCCTCCCTGGGTCCATCCACCTGCCTCTCACTTGGGTGTTGCCACATGTGCCCCCCGAGAGGGAAACGTGAGACCATCACAGCAAGTCCAAGAATCCTGCTGGGGCCACCTGGCAATCCACAAGCTTCCCCGTGCCAGACGCCTTCACCAACCATGTCCCTCCATGGCCCGTTGCTGCGATGACACATTTGCTTTGGCCCCCTCTCACCAGCTCTTGGTCAGATCTTTATTAGGCTTAGATGCAGCTCAGACTTCACATCTCAGAAGTGTTCCAAGCTGTGATCCCGCTCCTCCTGGCCTCTTTCCCAAAACAGGCAGGACCAAGTCTTGACTGGTCACAGCCCTACCTTTCACTACTGGTGGTCATAGAAGCTATCCTGTAGGTCTCCCTGCCCACGCCTCTAGGAGCACATTCAAGGCAAAGGCAATGTCCCAATTAGTTAGCTGTCTCTCAGCACCTAGCCTTGCCCTGTGCAGAGATGTGCTCACATTCCTGTTGAGTGTGGCCGCACCCACACTCCCTAAGGACCCCGCCCTGGTAAAGCCAGCTGATGACATGGCCCCTGGGACAGTGGACTATTGCAGATCCTGTGTCCTATGGCTCCCTCCAAAGCCCTGCAGCTTTTTAACTTAAAAGACCCCCACTAGGCGCCTGTGAGCAATGGAGACTCAACCACCTTCCTCCCTGAGGCACGACTTCCTGGCCAGCCCCCACCCCCACGCCGGGCTGCCAGAGCCACCTCACAGGTCCTGCGGCAGTGGCTCCCACAAGGGAAAAATCATTGCATTCAGATCAGCTGCCGCGGCAATAGGTCAGGCTTCCAGAAGCCTCCCCCAAACGCTGATTAATGGGCAGGAGCGGCCCTTGCGCATCTCATTACGCACATAGCTGCAATGAAACCATCTTTGCTTTACAGTTTTGTGCAGGACATAAAAGTGGGAAATATCCCAGCCTTCAGAGGGAACAGGCTATGAATATTGAAGCAGCCCCGGGTTATTAATCCAGCACCATTAGTCTTAGGGAGTCACCCCAGCACTGACCCCCTGGAAGGAAATTCTTCCTGCTGTCCATTTCTCATTTCAAATTATCCGTATAGTCCCCATACCTAGCACCTGTGAATTATTTGATATTTTGGAGAGGAAAATAAACAATATAAAAAATCAGCAGAACTTAGGGGATCTATAAATTCTTACCGAGTTATTTTCAGAGTGAGGAAAGCTGATTCATATGGCACTTTGCTTCCCAAGACTAATTTAGTTTGCTTTTTTCTTTTATTAATAGGAGTAAGCACCCTGGGAAGAGCACATTTTCGTTCCTGGCAGCACCTGTCAAGGGGATCCCAGACCCACAGCCTATGTTTGAAGGTTTACCCCAGAAAGACATTCCACAGAGCACACAGCACTAGCAACACACCAGGAAGCAGTACTTCAGAAACACTGGACAGACGCACAGGACGCCCTGGCTTTGAAAGGCCAGCATCAGCGCAGACTGGCTAGAAAACCAAAATAGCCTGTCGACCCTATTCATTTCCTTAGGAACACATTAAAACAGAGAAAGGCGCCTCCGTCTCGCATTTTCCCATTTTATATTCATCCAAATGAATGAGGTCTTGCTGGAGGTGGTTTTAAAGACACCTCTGCGTCCTGGGTGTCACCAGCCTACCATGCTGCGTCCACGTGTGGATTTTTGCTCTTGTTCATTCCACCTGGGACTCCCTATTCATCTCAGTAGGAAGGCGCGAGTCTCTCCTCATTGCCTCTCACATGCCTGCTCACTGTTCCCTCTCTCCTCCTTCCGGGGCTCTGCTGGCCGCATGTTGTATCTTCAGGCTCCTCCACGTCTGCCTCCAGGCTGTGGTCTGAATGACCTCAGGACTGCTGCAGGCAGGCTTGCTCTCTCTCTAGCAAGATGTCTATTCTTTTGCTGACACCATCTATTAGGAGGTTTTGGGTTATTTGGTTTTAGTTTCAAATACTATGTATTTTTATTTTTAGAATAACAAAGTGATCCTTTAAAAAAAAACTGCTTCTCATTGTCTCCTATTCAATCCTTCTGAATTTTATTTCTTATCTTCTCTCTTCAAATATTTTATGCATTTGGTCTAATGTCCTTCTTGGGGTGCCACATTATCTGCAGTTCCTGACACATAGACTCTCCTTTCGCCATGGTTGTTGATTATCTCTTGTGGTAGGGACTTTCTTGTTTGCTTTATAATTTTCGTCCAAGAGCTCATCTACATTGAGATTCTTCCACCTTTTCCCCCACAAGACTCACATATGCTCTGTGTGGAGGGATGATTCCCCAGAGGGCAATTTCATACTTATATCTGACAAAGTCATTAGTTCTGGACCAAATTTTCTTAGGTTTTCATCTGAGAGCTTCTGCCCAGCTGGACAGTGCAGGACTGCTCTCACATCCACGTAGAGTTTGGTTTGGTAACCCTCTTTCTTGCAGGAAATTTCTGTTATAGCTACACTTTGGGTTGCTGAGAGCATGCCATATCTCTGAGCCAGTGGCAAGAACTCTTCTGGTTTTTATTGACAGGACAGTCCCTCTTGCTCCCAGTTTTGTGCAAGAAACTAGTTCCAGCTGTTTAGGTGCTCTGAAGACCCCACCCCTAGGGTTTACGTAGAAATTCCAGCTGAGCCACTCAGCCTCATCTCTGATTTCCATCGTTGTTTCTGGCACTTGGAAACCTCCCAATCTCCCTCGAAATTCAACTACGCTTTTGCTGCTATTAAAGTAATCCAACATTCCTCTGGGCTCAAGGTGAGAGGAGAGACTCCCACACATGCGTAGTTGGTTGGAAGGTCTTCCACTTGCTTGGAAGGTCTCCGAGAGCTCCCCCACCCTGCCAAGGGGATGCTGCCCTTGCCTAATATTCATCAAGAACACACCAAACCCTGGTCACTGCTAATCCCCCTTTACAGCTAAGCATATGACCCCCAAAATACCACCAATCCAACAGAGAAAAGACCACAAAAAATACAGGCCAGGCAGCCGCCTTGCATCTCCAGGATTTCAGAATTTGCCAAGTAATTTTGCCTAAATATTCCAAAACCTTGGAAACCAATAGATGATTGACTCAGCTTTTTTAAAGGAGGCTGCTTCTTGTCATCCTGGAGTAACTGGGGAAGCCAAACCAAGAAGAACCCCACTTGTGACGTTCCCTAGTGCACAGCTGGCCCACACAGGGCTGCCCACCAAAAACATCAGGGTCACTCCATTCTTCCCATGAGCCTCCCTCAATGGTCAGACAGAATCTGGAGGAAAGGGACAGTAGGCAGTCCCTCCTCGGCACCAGTGGCACTCAGTTGGGGATGCAGGAGTGGCAGAGAGAGGCAAGGGGCAACTACTCCTTACAGGAGACGCAGTGACAGTCTTCCCTTCATGCTCAAACAGACCCTCCAGTGCAGGTGACAGGCAACTCCCAGCACCCGTTACCAGCTGTTCACAAGTGGCATTCCTGTCCCATGTCTCAGGCAGTGCTGAAGGACAAGACGCCCCAGAGCTGGGCTGAAGCAAACCTTCGTCACTGACTGGCTGTGGGGCTCTGCACAGGTCATTTTGCTTCCCCTCTCTGCGTCTCAGACACAGGACAAACACAGGGACCTGGCACACAGGTTTGATGTGCAGATGGAGCTGCTCGCCCAGTGGCAGCAGCTGTTGATGCTGTTGACCATGATCTGAAAGTGACCAAACCCCACAATTACATGGCCCCCTGCCAGGTCACAGCCTCCCTTGGGCTCCCAGGGAAGAAAATATGTGCTTTTCCAAAAGCTAAACATTCAAAAGCATCTTCTCACAGCTCTCCTACTACAAATGGGTGCAGGGTTTAAGGCAGCTTCCCTGAGGGGAACTGACCGGCCATAAGCCACACCTACTTAAGGTGTACATGGCACAGGTGCCCTCTTATCTGCAATGTGTACACTCCAAGACCTTCAGAGGATGCCTGAAACCGTGGACGGTACTAAACCCCAGGAATACTGTGTTCCCTGGGCACAGCTACCTATGACAAGGCTTAATTTATAAAAATTAGGCACAGTAAGACATTAACAGTGACCAATGATAAAAACAGAACACATATTAATACACTGTAGTAAGAGCTAAGTGAACGTCCTCTCTCTCCCTCTCTCTGTCTCAAAATGTCTGATGGCCCTGCACCCCTGCTCATGATGACGAAAGATGACTCAACACCTTCATCAGTGAGGAGTGTGACGCAAGGCCACGTGGAATTGCTAGGCCACCCTGACCTTCTGGGGAACCTACGCATCACAGCCATCAGCTGACTGCGGGGAACTGAGTGAGGAACATGAAGCCAGGGACCAGGGGCCTGCGGTGTGCACTGGGAGGCCACCGCCCAGCCAGGGCAGCAGAGGTCTCCCTCACCCAGGCCCCTCCTGCCCCCCACACTGTCCAATGTGTGGTTTCTATTATAGTAAAAAAAAAAAAATCAAATCTGAAAGGAGGAAGGGGGAGGTGGGGAGACGAGGGCAGAGAGAAGGCGAGAGGCAGAAGGCACTTGCTGGACATCCCAGGTGCCGCTGAGAGGCAGAAGGAACCAGAGATGGTCCACAGGGGGGTCAGAGCGATGGAGAGAAAGCTGCACCATCCCGGGCACGTCTGTCCACTGGGGCTGGAGGCAGCAGAACCCGCCAGGTGCCAGCCTCGGCACGCAGGGTCCGTGTCTCGGGGCTCCGTCGTGGTGCCCCATCCCTCACTGTCAAGGCCCCGCAGGACACACCACGGCCACTCAGACACATCTAGGTCCTGCAGCTGCCTCCCCCGCAGGGCTCGAGGCCCCGAGGGGAGTGTGCCCTGGCCCTGGTGTCCAGTCATCATGCTGCCCCTGTCGTGGGTCCAGACCAGCCCACAGCTAGCCCCAGCTCTCAGCCCTGCCACTGTGGCCGAAGGAGGGAGCACGTCCTGCAGGAGCCCTCGGGGGCCAGGCCTCAGCCTTGGGCAGGGGACGGTAGGAAATCGCCCGTTTATCTGCCGACTGCCCGTTGCTGTGGGGTAACCTCGTGTTGGTCACATTTCCGACTGTGACAGAAACCGAGGGAAACCAACCTAACTAGAGAAGGGTTTGATGGGGCTCACGGTTGTGGAGGTTGCATCCAGGATCAGCTGGCCTCACTCTTAGGCCTGCGGGAGGCAGTCCATCATGGCAGGAGCCCGTGGTGAAGCGAAGCCTCGCACCTCAGGCCAGAAAGAAGGAAGAAAGGAAGGTGCCGCTGGGCCCACGATGCCCTCGGTGCACCCTTAGCCACGGCTCCCCGCCAAGGAGCTCAGGGGTTAGGTTCAGGGAAGTGGAGGTTCCAGACGGGAACCTGGGCTGAGGGCCCTGGGGGACACAGGTGCCCGTCCTGCCCACGGTCCTCCCGCCTGGAGGAAGCGCAGGGAGCAGGGTGGGAGCAGACACGGGGCCAGGCGGCACCTCTGGTCTTCCTGGGCTCCAGCAGGGCTTCTCCGATGACTTGCCGTCCCCTGTGCCCTCCCACCAGGGTCCCGCAGCTCCCAGCTGCTGAGCAGAGATGACAGAACCAGGGCAGCAGGTCAAGCCTGAGCCAGGCTTCTCTGTGCTGGAAGCTTTGACGGCTGGGAAGGGAAACGACGCACGTTAAGACCGGAAGCGACCCCGACCACGGGAAGCTCACCTGCTCTTTCTGAGACAAAGGCCAAGAAAGACGTCCCCCTCCTCAGGGCAACCCTGGGGGGACCAAAAACTGGGACCCAACATGAAAAGCTCCCTATGAGACTCAGATCAATCTCCCTGGCTCTGCCGGGCCTCCCTTCGCTGCCTCCACCACACCCCTCTGGGCCCATTTGAGACCTAAAATGTTCATGCAGCAGAACCACTTTCTGCCAGGTCCTCACCCCCAACTCGACCACCACCCAAGTGACCTGGAAGAGTCCCGTGGCCCCTCCAAGCCCGAGAGGGCCAAACAACCCAGCAGTCTATGCAGACTTTGGACACCACCGAGGGAGGAGAAGGCCAGTGCCCTTCCATGCAGACGCCTCCACCGGCCAGGCTTCTGGTCACTGAGCCGCAGAAGCCCAGGCCTCGGCTAGAGCAGCAAGCCCGCCGCGCACAAGAAGGACCTAGTCTGCCTGAGCCCACACAAATGCTCTGGGGCAATAGCCGTGAGCCCTGACTCTGCTCCTGCTGAGGACACGTGCGTGGACCAGGTACGAGGAAGCAGCAGGGGTCAGGCTCTGGCTCCAGCCACCGGGTCCCACGCTCAGGGCACGTGGTCACTCAGCCCTAAAAGGCTCTTGTATAGAACACCAGCCTGAACTGTTGACCCCAGAAGAGGGGACAGGGCCACACAGTGCAGACCTACACTCTTCCTCTCTTCATCTAAAGAATGAATACAGCGGCGTGGGGTGGTACTTGGATTTCCTGCAAACACTAGCACTCAGGGTTTACATCTCCTACAAATACTGAAAATCTCCAGTTGGAAACCGAAAACTAGTAGGCACTAAATAAATCCTAGTTAAAGGAGTGTATGTGTAATTAGAGGAGTATATATGTAGCCATGAGCAGGGAATTTACCTTTTACAATGAGAAAAACTAGCTCATTAGAAAACTGTGTCTACTTCTGTATGAGTTGAGATCATTCAGTCACAAAATCACTTTGTTTTGGAACCTGAAGAGACCACAGACACCATCTATGTACAAAATAAAGAAAATAAAGACCAGAGAGGGGAAGCAACTTAAGCAACATCACACAGCTAGGACCAGCAAGAGCCAAGTTCACCATTTGGGCCTGTTTCCTTCTAACACTGTAGTTTGAAGGCCTGAAGGAGCAAAACAGCTCACACCCAGGCCTATCCAGCCCTCTCAGGCCTATCCAGCCCTCACAGGACAGCAGCCTTGCTGACTGTGAGGCATAAGAAATGGGCGTGATAGAGAGGTCCTCTTGCATAGCCTGGGAAATGCTCACCAAAAGAAGAGACAGGAAGGCGGGTAGGTGAGGAGGTAGGAAGAAATCCGTTACCAGGTGATCTGGGCCTCTTTCCTCCTGCCTCTCCTACTAACAGGAGGGGGCAGCTGATTCCTTTTAATTGGGGGGCTGGGGGTTATGTTTATTAGAGACCTTTTTAGAACATAGGAAATTTCCCTCTCGCGTCACTTGCTGCGGCTCATGCCTTCATCTGAGTGTGCGCAGTTCGCACAGCCTGGGAGGTTATGGAAACGAGTGGGACACCGACCTGCCTCCGCACACGAGCAACAGAGTGTGAATCAGGCAAGATTCATCAAGAAGAAGGTGCAGGTGAAGTTATGGGGACGGACTCGCACCTGCCACCAGAAGAGCCCACTGCAGCCACCCACCAGAGCGTGGCTCAGTCAAGAGCGACAGGCTGAGGGCAAGAAGCCAGCCTCCATGGGACACGCCAAAAAGCCCAGACTGGGGGGACAGGAAGAAGGTGGTCCGGTGGGCGGGATGTGGCCGCAGGTGTGCCGGAGCTCAGTGACCTGCTGGGCTGGTCACCCCAGAGAGCCACTGCGGTCACTGAAAAAGCAAACTCCCAAGGGCCGACCCCCTGCACACTCAGGAGCTAGAGTAAGTGCTTCGGCCCCACAGGAGGGGCTGGGACATGGAGGAAAGGGGGACACCCCAGGCGAGGGGCAAGGGCCCAGCCGAGGGGCAAGGAGGGCGGTGCTGCAGACGCCACAAGGGCCAGCACTGTGGGGAGGGAGGGAGGCAGTGAGGGGCCCGGGAGGGAGGGGGCAGGAAGGACATCAGTGCAACTGTCCCGCTCAGCCCAGTCACTGCGCCTGCGGGCCACGTGGCTCCCCAGCACAGCAGAGGGGACATTTCTTGAGGACTGGAAACCTTGACACTTCCAAGGACCTAGCCCATCTGGCAAGCCAGGCGCAGCTCGAGGAGCGGACGCTTAGAACCCCCGACTCCTGCTCTGGGAGGACGCTCTATCCCGTACTCGGAATAAGAGGATCAGAGACTCTCAGAGCTGGAGGAACAGCCACAGAGCAGCTGGCTTGTGGCTTTCGAGTCAGGACCCCTTTAGTAATCTGAAAAAGTGTTCCGTGATCTTTCTCCAGAAAGAGACACCTGGAGGCCCAATTGTGCAGTTTCTGGGTCCCCTCCCCAAACGTGCAACATGCCCCCCTGGAGACACTGGGGTCTCAGACCGTCCACAGCCCCAGGCTTGGACTCTGGACCGGAGGCCCAAAGGTTGCACAGAATGCATGACCCCCTGGGCACTCCCATCTCTACTGGCCCCGTGGCCATGAGCAGCCTGACAGGGCAACCGAGACAAGAGGGGTCTGTGCCACAGAACCAAATGGGCTCCTGCCCAGGGACAGGGCTGCCGTGTTTGCTTGCTTGTTTGTTTGTTTGTTTGCTGCCCTGGGGCAGAAGCTCCACACCCCTACCTGGAGTTGGGCTGGGCTCTTCACAGAAAAGCCTGGGGTCCCATCAGCCACCGACCTTGTCACTGCCTCGTCTAATGGGACAGCTGGCAAGGGAGCAAAATCAAGCTCACATTTCTAGTGGGCGCCGGGATTCCCAGGAAAGGAGCTGTCTCCGCTGCTCACAGTTGACTGAGTTGCCAACCCCCTGGGGCCTGCGGGCTATTTATAGCCTCGAACACGGAACACAAACTGTTATTTGCAGGTTTTCCAGGCCCAGCCCAAGGCCCAGCTTCCATTCGGATTTCCATATGTGCAGACTGGAGCAGGTAACAGGCCGCCATGGGCCTCTGGCTGGGGTTTGGAGCACGAGAGCCAGATGGGCCTCCCCAGAACCCGGGCCTGGCCCTGGGCACCTTCAGGCACCCCGCCTGCCACTGCCCAGCAGGCCAGTTACCTCCCCTCGGCCTCGGAGGTGGCCACGGGGCTCCCCGGACGGCTCAGTCTTCAGAGCTGTGTTTTCAGCACAAGCGCGCGTGGGGCTCTAGTCCAGGACACAGCCTTGCCTCTGGCAGCAGCTCCACTGCCAAGCGTCCTTGTCCCCCACTCCATAGGGGCTTCGGCTGTCAAAGGGAGCAGAGGAGGTGGTTCAGGCCCAAGGAGGGAAGGCAAGGCAGGAAGGAGGCTCTGCCAGCTCCTGGGGGCTGGAAGTGCAGGGGCACCCTGCCTCCCGCCAGGCGCCAACACAGAGCAACAGACTGGAGGGCCTGTCACCTGGCGAGGGGCGAGTCCATCCCAGCCTATCCCTGGCCACCTATTTCTCACATCCAGGACAGAGCCCCTCCACACCACCCTCGACTCACCTGCATCCTGAGGACTGCAGGCCCACCTGGGGTGGTCACTGACTGTGATGGAGCACCAGAGCCACCCAGCCCTGTGGACTCCGGGATCGTTTCGTGAAGGAACGAGCACAGGGCATCTAGAAGCTTCCCATCCTCTGAGATCTGTCTCCAGGCCACCCTCAAGCCTGGGACACGAGCCCCACCGTGGTCTTCCCTCAGCCACTCCCTCACCTCAGCCAGCCCCTGTCCATCACCTAACACCCTTCCCTGCCTCCAGCCTCCTCTAGGAGGCCACTAAGGTGAGCATTCTAGACACAAACCAGAGCATGTCCCTCCCCTGCTCTGGAAACTTCCATATGTCCCTTTCTGCCCAGGATAAAATGCAGCCTCTTTAGACCTCACAGGCACCCAGGCTCAGTCAAAACCTCTCCAACTCGACAGAAAAACAAATAATCCAATTTACAAATGAGCAAAGGGCTGGAGTACACATTTCTCTAGAGAACATATACAAATGGCCCCTCAGCTCATGAGAATACGCTGGATATTATCAGTCATTCCAACAGCGTAAATCAACACCACACGAGATGCCACTTCACGCCAATTAGGGTGGCTATTATCAACAAAGAGAGAGAAAACAGAGAACAACAAGTGCTGGCACGGGCGTGGAGACATGGGAACCCTGGTGCCCCGCGAGCAGGAGTGTCAGAGACACAGCCACTTTGGAAAACAGTCCAGTTGCTCCTTGAATCAGTAAATATAGAACTGCTACATGCTCCAAGAATCCCACTTCCAGGAACGTGCACAATGGGGCTAAAAGCAGGGACGGGAACAGATGTCTGATCAGCATTGTTCATGACAGGCCAGGGGAAGCCTCCCCGGCGTTGGAGTCTGTCCACAGAGGAATGGACCAAATGTGGTGTGGGTGTGTGGGAGGGGTGGGGTAGCAGTGCCCTAGCTGCGCCAGTGTGAATGCACTCAGGGCTACTGAACTGTCCCCGTAAAAATGTTCAAGATGGCATTTTTTTTATGAGACACACACACACACACACACACACACATATATATATATATATATATATATATTTTTTTTTTTTTTTTGCCATGGTTTTTAAAAGACCTCCTTCAAGGCTGCATTTCCAGTCTCACCTCAAAAATGCATCTCCACAAACCACCAAAGTGTGGCCAGGGCCCCGAAGCCCCCCGTGTCTGGGCCAGCACAGGGATGCTCACCCCACCAGGCTGGAGAGGAAGGGCTTCCCATTTGTCATCCCAACAGTCCCAT
The DNA here is from genome assembly GCF_021218885.2 of Marmota monax. NCBI lineage: Eukaryota > Metazoa > Chordata > Mammalia > Rodentia > Sciuridae > Marmota > Marmota monax. The sequence goes on from NW_026694750.1 coordinate 4,407,199, forward strand.
GCCAGTCTCTCCCAGGCACTTGGTATGTGTGTCCCAGGTATGGTGACACAGAGCTCAGGGCACTTTCCAAAGAAAGGCGGCACGTCAACAGCACCTGTTGGTGGACAGCAGCGAGTGCCCTGGAGACCAGGCACAGGAGCGGCGAGATGGTCCTAGCAGAGTGGCTAGAACCACAGGTGGTGCCAGAAAAGGGCTCGCAAGAGGCGCCACCTGGGCAGGGTGGGGTGATGGGCAGATGGTCCCCGCCAACCTGTCCAGAGCATCCGCTCTGTGAGCCTTCCTGCATTGTCTCAAGGACCCTGGGGTGACATTTCCTCGTGTTACAGATGAGGAAACAAGGGCTAAGCAACTAAGCAAGTGGGAGCTGGTGACGCCAGAGGCAGGGAGATCATCCCCAAGACATCTCCAAGAGAAATGGCAAACGTGGGAGTGAACGCTGGCTGGAGGCCAGGAGGGGCCAGAGGGGAGGGAGGGCCTGGCGCCAGGCAAGCATGCGCCCTGGCTCTGGGTGAGATGGGAGCCCTGGAGGATCTGAGCAACAGTGCAGCTGTCTGACTTAGTGGAGGGCTCTGGCTGCTGGGCTGAAGGGGGCAGCAGTCTGGACACCAGGCAGGAGGGGAGTGCCCCAGCACAAGCCAAGGCACCTGGAGCTCACACCAGGGAGGTGAGACACAGGGGCCCTTGAGAGTAGAACCTGCAGTCTCCTTGGTGAATTAGATGTGTGGAGACACTGGGCGGGGTAGTCAAGGGTGACCCCAGCCTAGGTGATGATGGCCTGTAATCCTAGCAACTCAAGAGGCTGAGGCAGGAGTATTGCAAGTTCAAGGCCAGCCTCAGCAAATTAGTGAGACCCTGTCTCAAAATAAAAAATAAAAGGACCGGGGATGTGGCTCAGGGGTAGAACCCCTGGTTCAATTCCCTGGACCATAAAAAATAAAATAGAAAGTATAAATTTTAAAACAGTTGACCCCTGGCTTTTGGCCTGAGACACTAGAGTGAGGCTGGCATTCGCTGAGAAGGGGCAGACTGGGGGAGGACTTGATCTGGGCAGAGGGGCTGGTGCTCAGGCTCTGGGCCTATTCAGCAAGTGGAGGCCCAAGGAAGCGCTGGATGGGTAACTTTGGGGTTTGCAAAGTGGTAGCAGGAGCAGAGCAGTGCCCAGCCCTGCACCACGTGGAGGAGCTGACGGATAGGGGGAGGCCCCGCCCAGGGCTGAGGGGAGGGGGAGGCCCCGCCCAGGGCTGAGGGGAGGGGGAGAGGCCAACGGTGCAGGCTGGCAGCCGCAGGACTTCTAAGCGCAAGGAGGGACCCACCATGGCAAGGCTGAGGGAAGGCACTGGGAGTAAGAAGGGAGCCCGGACTCAGCCCCGGGCCGCCCTGTGGCCTTGAGCAGAGCAGTTTTTGTGGCTGGCGTGCTGGCAGGGTGTGGACGGTCCATGAGGGGACAGGAGATGGCGGGAGCCCTGGGGCACTGACCGCCCCTCAAAGAGGCCTGCAGCTAAAAGAGAGCTTGATGGCCACACTGGGTGGGGTGGGGTCTCAAAAAAGAGGTGTTTTGTTGTTGTTGTTTTGTTTTGTTTTTAAGATGGGGAAACCATGGCCTGGTTGTGTGCTGGCAGGAAAGTCCAGAGGGAGGAAGACAGCTGCTCGGGAAGGCGGGAGGCCAGAGCCAAGAGCAGCAGATCTGGCAGGGTGAGGTCATTAAGAGAGAGAGACAGAGAGAGAGAGAGGGAGAGAGAGCAAGAAAGAGAGCGAGTGAGCAAGGGGGAGAGAGAGCAAGAGAGAGAACAAGGGAGAGAGCAAGAAATAAAGAGAAAGGAAGTGAAAGAGCGAGTGGGGGGCGGGGGGAGCTCCCTAAGTTGCCTGGGCCAGTGAGGGGAGCAGGGACAGGGGTCCTGGGCACGCTGGGCAGTGTCACAGGAGGCCAGACGTGACCTGGAGCTAGGCATGCCTGCGGTGGGCTCTGGCTGCCCCTGAGAGCAGTCCTGGTGAGGAGCAAGGGGGACACTGGGCTAACAGGGCTGAGGTTTCCTTGGAAGAGTGCCACAGAAGGGCCACAGAGCCCTGAGGGCGGGGGAGGCGCCTGTGGCCCCGGGGGTGGGTCTTGGAGAAATGCTGGAGAGACAAGATGCAGCACTTGGAGACTGGGTTGTTTCCCAGTCCAGATCTGGAGCAGGTGTGACTGTGGGAAATGGCGAGGTCACATGGTACCAACGAGCAGCTCCGCCTGCCGGGCTTGAGCCGAGGGCCAGGGACACACCAGCGACAGGTGCAGTGGGGTCTCACCTCATAGAGCTTATATTCTGGCGGGGAGGCAGACCAAGAAAGAAAGGAACAAACAACAAGACAGTTGAAGTGGGGAAAGGTGAAGCAGGAAGTAGAGAAGGGATGGGAGGGGATGGGGGGCTTGTTTTAAATAGGCTACTCAGGATGGTCTCGGGAGGTGACGGCCGCTGAGGCCTGAATGGTGACAGGAACTCACCTTCACTCTGAGTATGGAGGGGAGGTCAAGGGAGAGTCCCTACACCACATGGAGGGGTCTGAGCACTTATGCTAGAGCCTTGGGGAAGTTTCTGGAGAGCTTTGGGCAGCAAGTGACAATCCAAACTGAGGCGACTACCTGCCCACTCAGCCACAGGGAAGAAGCCCGGCCGGCTTGCAGCGGCTACTCCCGAGGGGTCTGTGCCCAGACAGGAGGCAATGGACAGCACACACTCCCCCGGAGGGCTGGCACCACGGGCACCTGAACAGACAGCTGTGGGGTGTTTGGTGTGGAGTGCTGGCCTCAACAATCAGGCGCAGAAACGGCCACCATACGCACCTGGCCAGGCGTTGACACAGGGAGCTCAGCGCTGACTGTGTGGGCCGCCTGGCCAGGTCAGGGAGCCAGAGAAGCTTTTGCCATTGCTTGCTGCCTCCCAGTGGGTTCTGAAATGGAAGGCAAGGCAAGAGGGGGGCTGAGCACAGAAGCTGTGAATGAGAAAAGAGACGCCTCAGAAACGTGCAGAAGGAAGGCTGGGGGTGGGGGCAGCGAGTGCTGTGCTGGTCTATCCCACGGCTTCAGGGCACTGTGTCCATTCCACGGGTAACGAACAGGCTGCCCAGGTCTCACAGGTAAGTACTGGGCCAAGATCTGAACACAGGTCTTCCCAGAAGACACCTAAGTGCCAGACACCTAAGCCAACGACAGGCAGGCAGGCCATTTTCAGAAAAGGCCTTCTGGCTTCCTCAGGAGGACCCAACCTGGGGGCGGCCAGACAAGTTTCCTGGAGCAATGCCGCCTGAGCCCATGAGCCCTGGTGGCCGAGAGCGCCAGAGCTCAAGGCAAGTGGGCGTGAGGCCCAGAAGTCTAAGCTCTGGACGAAACATGCGGATCCAGGCCCAGGTCCTGGCTGAGTCTTGAACGGAGTCCTCCCCCTCTCTAGATGTCCCCTTTCCCGAGCCCTTACAGCAGCAGCGTCCTGCCAGCTGGTGGCTCTTAGTTATACCTGAGATCATGTCCTGGGGGCAAACCCAAGTTCAAAGCAAGGAAGGAAGTGTACCTGGCAAGTTCTTGGACCTGGCAGCAGAAAGCAGTTAGTGAATGCTCAGGAACGGGCTCTTTGCTGACCACGCTGGCCCGTCCTAGACAGCTCCCGCACCTCCCATGGTGTGTTCCTGTGGCCCAGAGGCCTGATGCTCAAGGCCAAGCTCCTTGAAGAAAGGCCTTTGGGGCACCAGGCTGAAGCCCAAGAACGAGGACAGCAGCAAGAGCAGGGACCACATGCCACGGGGACTTGGCATTTGTTGCTTGGACCCAGGACCCTGGGCAAAGAGCAGAAGCAGACCCTAGGCTTTGGAAATCCAAGGTGGCTCAGAGGCTCTGCACAAACCAGCTGATTGGCAACTGGTGTCAGTTATGAAGCAGGTGAGCTCAGCCTGGATCAGGGGTCTGGACCCCACGCTCCTCGGGGGCAGGGCAGCGTGGCTTGCACTTGTCCCCCTAAGCTGCCTGGAGCTGCCACAGCGTGAAGCTCATACCCTGCGTCCTGGTAGCACCTGTGGATAGGGCAGCCTCTTTCCCTGCCCCCACCCTCAAGTACCAGCAGCTCCTCAGAGCCCCACAGCACCCCGCAGCCCACACACTGGAGCCAACAGAGCCCCAGGAGTCCCTGGTCACGCCTGTAATGTGCTGAGAAGGGGACAGGGCCCAGAAAGGGAAAGGGTGCACCAGAGCACTCAGTGTCCCCTCCCCAGCCTGTGCCCTCCAAGGGGAGGGCTGAGTGCTGCAAACCACGGGTCCCAGCGGCCTGGCTGTCCGTGCTGCCCTACCATCAGGGACAGAGGACCCCAGGGCCCCCGGAGGGCTCCTGGCTGGGGCGGCTGGGAGTGTGATCCTTTCCCTTAGCTTCCTCTCCAGCAGCAGACCACATTTATCCCGAGGTCTCTCAAAGCACATAAATTAGTTAAATGTCTCACTCACTAAATAGCTCAGACGGTCGTGGGTCTTCCTTGAGTGACAGAAAGTTCATTCTTTTTGTACTAACTCGATAATATGAAATAATCACCTCAGACGAATATTTTACAGTTTGCTTTTATTAGCAATCCAGTTCCTTTCAGAGCTACTTATAAGGGGTCCCAGTGCCTTAGAAAACTTGAACAATCAAGACAAAGCCATCAACTTGTGAAAGCTCTGTCTATCCAGAGATCACCTTGTAGATACCAGGTTAGAACTTGCCTCCTGGCCCCTGGCAGGGTCCCTGCTGGAGGTACACAAGGCTCAGCCACCCGCATTCACCCACCTGGTCACATCCAGCTTCTCCCCTCCCCCGGGACCTCCTCAAAGGCCACACAGAGCCAAGCTCATTCCTGGTATCCCAGGTAGGACAGCCATGTCCATACTGTGTCCATTAAAACATCAACAGGCCCGCGTGATGTTTATTAGCGTGTTCTCTGCCCGATGCATCTGCCTTCCTGACTGCACCCATCCCCCATCAAGGGCTGCACGTGCCCAGTTCGTGCTTCTCTGCTCCCTTAGTTCTGTGAGCCCACTCTCCGCGTCACTCACCAGCGCTTGCCCTCTATTCCCAAGCGTGATTCTGTAAGAACCTCATCTGAGAACATCAGAGGCCTAGTTAGAAAGCAAAGGTTCCACATCCTTCTCCTCCCGGGACTGCCCAGGACACACTGGACACAGGCAACCCTCCATGACCTTCCCGTGTCCCAGCAGCCACCTCCAAGAGAGTTATTAGTTAAATGCAGTAGAAGGCCACGGCTTCCTGTTCACCCCTCGCCCTGCTCCCTGCCAGCACAGGCCTTCACGCACGCATGGATGCTGGTTCCCTGGTCTTGTAAAGGCTGGGTGCATAGCAGTCATCTGATAATCACTGAGCACAACTTCATGCCAAGGCTGTGAGGGGGCAGCAGTGGAACAAGCCCTGGTCTCTCTGGAGGGCCAGGGGGGAAGGCGCAGGGTAGCACCACAGGTGGGAAAGTTCTGTAAGAGGCAGGAGCAGGATGCCCACGGCCCCGTAGAGGGGCCCTTCAGGAAGGAGGCAGCATCCAAACAGCAGGCAGAGCCCAGCCATCCCTTGGTGGCAGGCCTTGGGGAAGCACCCGGTTGTCTGAGGGATGGGGCAGGTTGGAGGGGAAAAGGAAGAACAGGCTGGAGGGAGGAGGCAACTGAGACCCGGTCACTAGGACCTGGAAAGCACCTCAAGGAGTCTGGGACCACCCTGGGTGGCTCAAGCCAGGGAAGGACCAGGCAGTGACATCTGCCTCTTTGGAAACTCATGAGGGCTGGTTCCCTGGTAAGGGTCCCCGCTTTCCAACTCCTGTTTCCCTGGTCCTCCTCTGTGGGGCCCAGTGTTCCTTAAGAGATGGTTATGAGAAACACTCCGGCTCCGAGGCACAGTTGGCAATGTGGACTCCTCTCCTGCTCCGTGGCCTTAACACATACCCTATGCAGCCAGTTCTGTGCAGATTTGGTGGCAGGGTCCCTTTGCTCAGGGTTGGCCTGTTTCCTTCCAAACAGGTCACCCTGCAGCCCATCGTCCCTCCCTCTTGCCCTGACACCCGGGGCACTTGCAGCTAAACTTAAAGCACGTGACACAATGGGCTGATGTAGCCGTGTTGCTTTTAATCGTTGTTATTAACATTATGTTCTTATTTCTACTTTTATCTGGCAGCCTGGCTACGAACGTGCGTTCTACCACTGGCTTTCACAAATCCTACCTGGGAGCAAACAGAATGTGAGCCAAAGAAAACAACCCATCTGCAACCAGAAAAGAAAGAAAAAAAAAATCATTCACCTCAGGAGTCTGACTGCGCAAAGAGGTCAAAGGGGAAACCTCAGAATGTAGGTGTGGGAAACCAGGGGGAAAGGCCCTGGTTCAGGTAGGGATGGGCCCCTGCCCTCAAAGGACGGGGGTGGTGGGCTGGGACACACCAGGAGCGGACAGCCCCCGAGGCAGGTGAACAGGCCCAGTTACAGCCAGCAGGTGGCCTGAAGGGCAAGTCATGGAGAGGCCATTGCCCAGGTGACCCCGCCTTACCTGTGCCCTTGGCCTGGCCGGGCCTCAGGGAATCTCTTCTCAGCGCTCTCCTCTTCCTTTCAGTTAATAAGCTAATTCTCTACACCTGAACCTGGGGGTAGAAGGAATAAACCTGCCTCCCCCCATTCAATGAGATCCTAGGACTAACGCCGCCACTGCTTAGGATTCCTTCTGCACTATCAAAATTTCCTATAATAAGCATATCCTAGTTTATAAGGAGAGAAAGTAAACTCTTCTTAAAAATCTCTTCACCCGACAGCTCTTTCTCTCCAGGATTTTAAACACAGACCCTGGAAAAGCAGAGGGCACACACTGCTCGAGGCAGGACAGCATCACGTCTGGAAATGTCCAGACCGAAACACTCAGGCGGGTCAGTGAAGCCCTCCCAGCTTTCCTCCCAGTCTAGCCATGCCCAGGACCTCGACACCTGCGAACCTCCCTACCCTTCTGGGTGCTCAGGGCTCAGCAGCTGTCCCCACTCTTCAACCTCTCCTGGCCTCTCTTACTCTGTTCTTCCTCCACCAAAATTCCCTGCCTTCATCTGCTGTCCCCTAGACAGCCAGCACCGGGACAGCACCTGCTGCCCCCAAGAGCGCACTCTCCATGCCCTGGTCTGGCTCTCGGGTCCTGCAATGCCCGTGTGCCTGTGAGTGCCTGACCTGCTTCCTAGACGGGCTTACAAGACTCTTCTCTCTCTTCTTTTCCTCCTCAATTGGGGGTCCCTGCCCGTCGGACACCTCTGTCGCCCTCATAGGCTGGCAGGTAGCCTATCCTCTTGTGCCACTTCTGCTTATCTGCATGAAGTGGGCCCCCCACGCCAGCAGACTGTACCACCAAGGCGAAGTCCAGCCCATCTTGGCCTCAGTGAACCCTCACACCCGGCCCAGAGGCCCACATTCAGGAAGAAGTCACTGAAGGGGAAAAGGAAGGAGGAGAGAAAACAAGAAGGCGTGAGGGAAAGGAGATGGGAGAGGAGGGAGAAATGAACTCATTGAGGCACTGATGGATCATTTTCCCCAAATAACCCTGGACTCCTGGGAGGTTCCAAAGGACACTCCCTTTTGCCAGGAAACTTCAAGTGGGCACTCAGAATCGGTCAGAGTTTAGCAGATGGAGCACTTGTCTGGAAAACAGGCCTGAGTGTAACTGGATGACCCCAAAGCCTAATGCCAAGGTTGGCTCTAAGGACTTCTCAGGTGAGATAAAGAAGATGTGGCAAAGCGTCTACAGTTGGTCTGTCCCGGTGAAGGGTGGACAGGGGCTCATTGTATTCCTCTTGCAATGTCTCTGCAGGTTTAAAACTTTTTCAATCTAAAAAATACATATATGAAAAGTCAGACAAAGCTAAATACAGTGTTAGAAGTCAGGAAGTGCTTGTCTTTAAGGAGGGGGGGGACTAGGGAGGCTCCTGAGGGCCAGCTCACCACACCCTTGAATCGCAGAGCTCCCACTTTCATCCTCTGATCTGCACATTTTCTAGTTGTAGTTTGACACAATACCTTTATTTTATTTATTTTTATTTGGTGCTGGGGATCGAACCCAGGGCCTTGCACATACTAGGCAAGTGCTCTACCACTAAGCCACAACCCCAGCCCCTGATCTGCACATTTTCATTTGGAATGCTTTTTTGCACATATGCTCTGTTTTACAATAAACAGACTTATAGTTTTATTTATTTATTTTTTGGTACCAGGGATTGAACCCAGGGGCACTTAACCACTGAGCCACATTCCCAGCCCTTTTTTGCATTTTATTTAGAGGCAGAGTCTCTCTAAGTTGCTGAGGCTGGCTGTGAACTTGCGATCCTCCTGTCTCAGCTTCCCGAGTCGGCTGGGATTACAGGTATGCACCACCACACCCGGGTGGTTGTTTAAAAAAAGCAGAACACACACTTCTGAAGGCTGTAAGGGATCAGGAGAACATTCTAGCAATAGGCAGGCAGGGACCACCTGATTACTCAGTCCTTGGCCAAGCCCCCAGGTCAGCATTACAGAAAGGCCCTCGACTCTCCCTCCTGAGTCAGGTTCCCAGCCTCAGTTCTCCAGTTAAAATTCCAGCTGCCTCACATGGAGGCCCAAATGCAATTGGTATCACACTCCCATTTTGAAAGGGAAAAAAAATACAGACTCTCTGCTCCTTGGCGATTGTCCTCTCTTCAAACAGACAACTCTTCACCACTAAGTGGATGATGGAACTTTTGTTTATAAGGGAGTCCATCCAGAAAATAATGCGGCATGCATAATAACCCCGACCCCTAAGCATGCTGGGCAATGTTTTATTTCAAGGTAAGCTAGGGAAATCATGTTCTGTAACTGGATGCATTCTTGTGCTCAAATCATCGCAAAACAGCTTACATTTTAAAGTGGAATTACACCCTGGAGAGGCACAGCATGTCCTGGCCCCTTCAGAGAGTTAATTTTCAAAATGAAAATAATAATGATGAATAACGCCTTGTTTGACACATGATGACGAGCGTGAATGCACCTCTCACAACTTCTGTGACCTCCCAGAGCACTAGTCAGACACTTTTGCAAAGTTGGAGGTTTCCTGTTACTCTCATCCTCAAGCTATGACGACACAGCCTTATTCCTGCTATATATGAAAATCATGACTCTTTCTAATGGAAAACAGTGACTTTTGGATGAAGCACCCATGTGACCCTCTGTGATCACGCACAGACCAGCATGAATGATGGCTGAAAGCCAAAGACATTTCAGAGGTTGCCCTTGTTCCGTGTCACTACCCCGAGCACAGCAATCAAATCCAGATGCTCCTCTGATGTGGACCTGTAAGTGCTGTGGTTGGGGCACCTGTGTTGGAAGTTTGGTCCCCAGTGTGGTGATATTAAGAGGTGGCAGGACCTTTAAGAGGTGGGTCCTCGTGGGAAGCTATTAGGTCTTGTTGGGGACGCTGCTCTCACAAGACACTAAGGCCATTCTCAAGGTAGTCTTCACGGGACCTTGAGTTAGTTCTCAGCAGAGGCTGTTACAAAAGAGCCCAGCTCTGGCTTCCCATCTGGAGAGGCACTGTCTCCCTCTTACACGTGTTCCCAGCATTATGATGCCATCTTCCATGTGCTGTGGCCTGGTGGTACAGTACAGGTGGTGGCGTAACCAGGGATGCTCAGAGCTGAGTTGGTGCCAGCTCCATGCCCTTTAACCCTCAAGACTAGAAATTAAATAAACCACTTTTCTTTAAAAAGTACCCTGCCTTGGGTATTTCATAACAGTAACAGAAACAGACTAATACATGATCTGGGATTCCTTCAATGTCTCCCCAGGTAGTCAATCTAATTCTAGTTGTTCTCACATAGACCATCAAATTAACCAGTTATCTATGCCCCAGGGATTCATCTCAGTGTGGAAACTCCCTGTCAGCAACCATGCTTCTAGGCCACTTTATGTTGGCAGAGCACAACTAAAGCATATGAGCTCATTTTAATAATAAACTTTACAAAACACAATTAGGATAACAAATTTATGTTATTTTGAAGCCACATCCAGAAACTGTGAAGGGGGTGGAGTATCACTGTTCTGAATATTTCCACCCCTCTCCATTAGCATGACTAGTGTTTCACAACCAGGGGCAGTGGCAATGTCTAGAGAAGTGTTGTCACAACTGGGTAGGGTGCCCTGGCATACAGTGGGAAGAGACCAGAGACTCAGCCACCTACTCCACAGTGCATGGACAGTCCCTACAACCAAGGAGCTTCCAGACCGAATGTCAAGGGTGCCAAAGAGGACAAATGATCTCCAGCAGCCTGCCCTGGTCTTCACAGTGTGCTGCAAGGAGGTGCTGTGACTGTGTGGTGTCCTGGGGAGGGAACGCTGTGGGTGGGGCACTTAGAAAGAGGCCGTGACAGTCAGGATCCCGGAGCATCAAGAGTGGCCATGGCAAGGCACGGCTCCGTCTCCTCTGCCAGATCCTGCACATGGGGATCACAGGGCTCTGGGTTTCAGGGCTGCCCACCACGGTCCCCGGGGTTGTCCTTGTAGACTAGACGAAGCCGTATGGGCTAGGTGGAGACACAGTCAGGACGCTTGTTGTTGGTTGAATAACTCAACTCCCAAAGCATGGAGTTAATAGTTCTGAGTCATCCCAGACATACCTGCCGTGGGATTTGCCCTCAGTCCTATCGCGGGACTTTTAACCAATAGCTTGAATAAAATCACAGAAAGCACTCTTATGAAATCCATCAACAGCAGCATGAGAAGGATGCTGATGTTCTGGTGGACTGAGACACAACTGAACAGACCCCGAGGGCTTGTGATAGAATAAACCAGCTATGCAGCAAGAATAGGTAACCTTCAACTTCTTTATGGTTTTCAAAGCACTTTCTCTCTAATTAAATTTTATTTAATTATCATCGCCAGTCCACATGTCATGGTCTCCTGACCCCTACTCTATTGTCTTTTGTATATCCTGCCTTGACAAAGGGGATTACAAGAGTCGGCCCCAGGTTCAAAATACTTGGCTAGAGAACAGGGCAAGGGAGAGAGTCCATTTTTTAAAGGGTTCTAGTTGAGCACAAACTCAAAAAGCATTAACTTGATTGCATTAGTCAAGGACAAGGTCATGAAAAAGGAAGGAGGTGATGCCATTACTCTGTACCCAGATCACAAGCCATATTTGTGCTTTCGTGTTTAGCTCTGGCTACTACATTTAGAAACAATACTGAGAACAAAAGCTCACCCTCTAGGGGTTGATTAAGACAGTGAAGAACATCCTATGGAAATGATGCAAAGGAACCGGGGACATCTGCCTGCTGGGGACATCCGAGGGAGCCTGCGGCGCTGTCTTCAATATCACAATCATCCTCATGGACAAGACAACATCATGGGATTCCTTCAGTGTCTCCCCAAGTAGTCAATCTAATTCCAGGACAGAGGCAGGATTAACCTATCTTCAGTGCAACGACCTAAGCTCAGCTGAAGCGAGACCCTCCTAAATATGTGAGCCACTCCAACGGCAGGTCGCAGGTGAGGCGGTGAGGGCTCTAGCTTTGAACAGGCTCAAGCACAGGCCAGAGCTGAGAGATGGGTCCAGGGCCACCTACTACACCAGCCAAGCCCTGGACAAGTGCATACTGAGGGGATCGTCCAGGGAGCTGGGGAGATAGCTGTAAGCCCAGACGGAATTAGGGGGTCAGCGATTCCAAGAGGCGGGAAGTAGGTCAGAAGCTACCAACACTGTGACTCCAAGACTCAGGTCCTCGAAACTCAAGGAAATGAGAAATGTGATGAAACTGTCCATGTGAAGTACACCTACAAGAAGGCCTGGAGAGCTTCCTATCCGCAGGGGCCCGGGACTTCTGAATGAGTAATTAGTGAGTCAAATATAAGATGACCTGATTTCAACAGGACCCATCACCTCTGAAGTCCCTTTCTGGTCAAAGACACTGGGCTATAAAACACGCCTGTGGCTTCCCACAATGTCTCTTTCTGAAACAACCTCTCCTCTTGAACATGTAAGCCGAGCTCAAGGGCTCATCAGAGGCTGATGGGGAGGAAGGCGAAGAGGACCTGGAATAAACACATGAACAATGGGCCCCAAACACTCGCAGTCAGAGCCAGAGAAGCCATATGACCCAGAACCTCAGACTTTAATGGGCAGAGGCCCTAAGGGAAGGATCCCAGGCTGCTGGTGCCCTCTGCTCCCTGTCAGGTCTATAACTCCATAAGCTGCCCTGCTCCTCGGGACTTGGGGGGTTTCCAGGCTGTTACGGTAGCTGCTCCCCTGCCATCCCCTCCCTCCTCTGCAACCCCACCCAGCACAGCCTGCGAACCCACTCCCCCACCCAGCTTCAGAACAGAAAGCTTCAAAGGGCAAAGATAGCTCACAGGACAGTGAGCTGACCCAGGGCACTGGTTCTCCACCTGCGGGGTACCCCAGACAAGGGAGACTGATGGGAAGAAGCTGTGAGAAGTGCTGGGGACCCTTGAAGGGCTTTGCAGGACTGGGAAGTGGAAGCAGAGACAGCTCTGGGTGAGTAGGCTGCCAGGGGTGTTCCAGGGGCCTTCTTGCCCAGACCATTCGTTTCTCATCCTGTCCCTGGAGCAAGGACGACAGAGAACAGAAGCACCAATGCCTCAGCTGTACCCCTGTGGCACCAAGGTCCTGCTGAGGTGGGGAATCTATGACATCTGAGACATCAGGGTGGCCCCCAAGCACCCCACCCTCCTGCTTCCCCCACGTGGTCAGGCTGTGATCAAGGCTGCCAGGCTCGGTGAGAGTCTAGAGGGAGCCCTAGAGCTCCGCATGCCAGCAGGGCCCCACCGACCCCTCTGCATCCCACAGCCCTGGGCCACTGCTACCTGCCCTTATCCTGTGTAGGACCAGGATACACGGGTGGGACCTGAAATCAGGGAATGACCAAGCCCAGACTTGACCCCCAACCTTCTCCACTTAGAGGGCACATACCCCTCCCCTGCTCTAAAACTCACCAGAAAGAGCCCAAGTGGGCATTCCCACGCCTCCCACGCCTCCAGGGGCATGTGACCACCCACAGAGCTGCAGCCCAGGGGCAAACGGAAAGGCAGCTGAGGAGAGCAGCTACCCTGTGTGGGTGGGAAACAACTAAGACACAGAACAGACCCAGATTCAAAACAAACACACACAAGCCTCAAAGCAGGGAAGATACTGGGGATATAAAGTAGGACCAGGCAATTATAGAGAAGAACAAAGATGAAACACTGGGTCTGAAGAAAACAATAGCATCGTTTAACAAGGACAGAGTTCCAGTTTGGGAAGATGAAAACATTCTGCCGATCGAGGACGGTGTATACAGTAAGAGGAACAAACTTAACGCCACAGAACTATCCCCTGAAAAATGTTTAAAATGGCAAATTCTATGTTATATATATTTTATCACAGTACAAAAAATCTAGAAATGAGTCAATAAGTGAATGCTTGAATAATGGTGTGAATGTAAAAGCCCTAACAGTGTTTCTGGTATATAGATATCCAAAATAAAATGATAGCTTTATTTTTAAAAGTTATAGGTGAAATAAATGAAACTATGGTATAATCGTTGATTCACTTACAAATACTTACTGAGCATCTGCTATGTGTCAGGTGCCTCAGCTAGGTGGCAGGGAGGTGACAGAGGGCAAGACAGCCAAAGAACAGTGTTTCCTGACCCTCCCAGGCTGCAGGCGAGACAGAAGATTAAATGCAGGGTGCACAGCTGGAACTGGGTGCTGCAGAGGAGGAGGAGGGCAGGGAGTGGTTCTAAACAGCAGGGGGAGGGTCCTGGGAGTCGGGGCTCCTCACAGTGATTGATGAGCACAAGATAAGGGCCAATGGTAGCGTCTCAGGGCTCCCCGATGCAGAAGGACAGGTGGGGCACCTGCCAAGAACATGCAGCGCTCGGCTCCCTCTGGATTTGGAAGGGCTGGAGGCTGCCAGAGGTGCGCACTTATCATATTTTATTCCTAAAAGAAAGTGCTTGATAGAAAGCCAGAGAATCATTTAGGAGGCTGGAAGATCACATCCGGGAACTTACCCAGAAGGCATCAAGAAAAGATAAAGACATAAGAAATATTTTTTAAATAAATAAGTAGAAGGAAAATTGGAAACAGAAGAAATGTCTCTCTCTACATGATAGAGGCATGAATGGAGGGCACAGATGATCACCAAGAACTTCCCAAACTAAAGGAGGATGCAAGGACCTCAGTCGAAAATGTGCCAATGGACGCAAAAGACAGATGGAGGGACAGTGGATGCTTCTGAAAGGTACAGTGACTCAGGAAGACACATCATCATGAAAATATACGCACCCGAGATCCTGGCCTAGAAAAATACAGAGTAAACACTGGCCAAACTACAGGAAGCAACAAGAAAAGTCAAGAGGTTTGATTGGAGACACACTCCCTTTCAGAAATTGATGGCACATGCACAAAAAGCAGGAACAAGGGAGATTTATTAAGTTTGGACTAATAAATTTATGGAAAATTCACCCAAGAGAAAAAAATACTTTTTAGCATATGTAGAACATTCACAAAAATTAAACCTGAGCTAGGCCATAAGGCAACTTTCAGTAAATACTGATGAATCAACATCATATAAATTTAAAATTATTAACAAAAGGATAGCTTTCTTGCAAATCTAATACATCTGGGAACTAAAAAACATTTCATTGATCCTTGTTAAAGGGAAAATCTGAAGGGAAATTTTAAAAGAAAGTCAGACCTTCATATCCACTACTTCTCCATCTATAGATTGAATCAACCATAGATAGAAGACATTCAGAAAAAAAAAAAATTGCTGAGTATGTGCAGACTTTTTCTTGCCATCATCCCCTAAACAATATAGTATAACAACTAGTTACATGACATTTACATCATATTAGGCATTATAAGCAATCTGGAGATGATTTAAAGTCTATGGGAAGATTGTGTAGGTTATATGCAAATCCTATGCCATTTTACATAAGGGACTTTAGCACCGTGGATTTTTATATCCTTGGGGGTCTTAGAAACAATGCCCAAGGGCTGCCAAGAAATGATCATGATTAAAACACAGTAAAACAATATATCAAAATTTATGAGACATACAGAATTCCACTTCTAATAATGGAATATTGGACCAATCCTCCAACATTCAAAATATGTTTTTAAAAAAAATTAGCAGACACCAGGGAGAGATGAAAAGCAGGCAGAAACTGGTAGGATTTGGACAGCAGGACGAAGATGGGCCTGGGTGAGTTTCTTTCTTTTTTTTTTTTTTAAGAGAGAGGGAGTGAGAGAGAGAGAGAGAATTTTCAATATTTATTTTTTAGTTATCAGCGGACACAACATCTTTGTTTTGTATGTGGTGATGAGGATCGAACCCGGGCCACACACATGCCAGGAGAGCGCGCTACCGCTTGAGCCACATCCCCAGCCCCCTGGGTGACTTTCTAAGGGTCTTGATTTTTTGAGGCAGGTCAGGATGTGTCATGGAGCAGCTAATACTCAGAAAGCTAAAGACCTACTTGTAGAATCAGAAAAAAAGTTGGGGGTGACCTGGGAAATGAAGGAGGAAATCCCAGAGTGGAGTGCCACCAAAGGAGAGAGAGCTCCAAAGTCAGTGTAAACTGCCCACATCTCTGGTGGTCCTGAATTATGTGCATGGAACAGACCCTTAGCCACCCACCCAAGGATACCAGACCTGGCCATAGTTCTGCTGCTGCCCAGACAGAGTTGAGTTGGATTCTGCAAAGTGAAGTGTCTGCTAAAACAAAAACCCTATTGAATAGGGTTCAGAATAGCCTAACAGAATCCCAAGTCTCAATAACGTATCACTCCTAGGGACCAGGACAGATCCCAATTAATGAGGTGCACAAGCAGGGGATTGCACCCCTAATGCAGAGGAAAGACAACCAGTGGAGTCCGCCAAGCATGCGTTTAGCCTACTATTTTGACATCTTGAGTCCTTGCTGATACTAGAAGGGACTGCCCCTCTAGTTAGGGACTGCTAATTCTTAGAGACAGCAAACAGCTTGCCCAGGAGCACCCCTTTCAAATGCAAGTCAACTCAGCCCAAAGCCCAAGCTCAAGTACCTCTTTATCATAGTCACATCAGGCTGTCCACTCTCACCGCTGCATCAATCCATGGAAGTTATTCAAACTAGCCAATGCTGTACCTGCTTGCCGTGCCTTACCTGGCCCTTCTCACAGAGACCACAGGAAAGGCTTTTGCCCACATTTCCTCCTTGCTCCTCTGCCTCCCAACCAACCTGGTGCTTCCCCCTGTGCCCGTATGAGCGCGGAGCTCCTTCCTTAGGAAACTGTAACCAACTCTCTTTTCAATGGCAGTCATCTAATGTTAGTCTCACAGCTTCTGAATAATAATGGCTTCCTTTTAAAACAATGTTGAAATTAGAAGATTTTAAAGGATCTATAATAATTATGTTCAAGTGTATAAAGAAAAAGATGCTTGTAATGAATTAATAGATGAGTCATCTCAGAAGAGAGGTAGACTATTAAAAAAGTAAAAAGAACCAAATGAAAAGTCTACAACTAAAAAATAAAATAGCTAAAATACATTCACTGAATTGGAAATGACAGAGGAAGAATTGGTGAACTTGATTGGAAAATTTCTGTTGATTTATCTGTTATTCTCAACAGGAGGTGATATAGTCACCCAAGGGATATTTGGAAATGTCTGGAGATATTGTTGGTTGTCAGAACTAAGGGGATGCTACTGGCATCCAGTTGTAGAGATAAAGATGTTGCTAAGCACACTAAAAATGCATAGGAACCACACCTGCACGCACACGCGCACACACACACACACACACACACAAGAATGATCTTGCCCAAAATGTTGGGATTGTAAATCCTGACCTACGTTAAAAACAGAAATGTCTGAAGAAAATAAATAAAACCTTAGTGATTTGTACAAAAATAAAATAAAATAACATGAAGTCAAATATCCATATAATTAAAGTCCTAAAAGAAGAAAATAAGAGTACGGGGGGAAAAAAGTATTTGAAGAAATATGGTCAAAATCCTACCGAATTTGTTTTAAAAAAAAAAAAAAAAGATTTTTGGATTCGAGCTGGGTGTGGTGGCTTGTGCCTGTACTCCCAGCTACTTGGGAGGCTGAGGCAAAAAGATCTCTTAAGCCCACACAAGACCAGCGTGGACAACACAGTAAGACTCCATCTTAAAAAAAAAAAAATAGTCCTAATCAGGAAGTTCAGCAAACTCTAAACAAAATAAAAATAATAGGCTCATCATTATCAAAGTGAACAACACCAAAGATAAGGGAAAAATCCTGAAAGCCTCCAGAGACACACAACCCATTACATTAAGGGGAACACCTAAATAAATGTTAAATAATTTCTTATTAAAAGCAAAAGGACATTTATTTTTCAAAATGTGAGTATCCAGAGGGGCTGGGGTTGTAGCTCAGCGGCAGAGCGCTTGCCTACCATGTGTGACACACTGGGTTAGAACTTCAGCACCACATAAAAGTAAATAAACAATAAAGGTATTGGGTCCATCTATAACTAAAAATAATTTTTTTTAAAAAAGTGACTGTACTCCCAGCTACTTGGAAGGGACTGCCAATGTTTACATATAAATAAATAAATAAAGGTCCATCAACAAAGAAAAAAAAATGTGACCATCTAGAATTCTATATCCAATGAAAATATTCACCAATAATAAAGGTAAAATAAAATAAAATACATATTTATAAAAATAAAATACAAGAACTTCACTACCAGCAAATCTTCCTATGAAAGGAAGTTAAAAGTAATTCTTCCCACTGAAGAAAAGTTACAAATTAGAATTCTGGTTTTAGGAAGGAACAAAGATCTACTTAAATGTTTACTATAACAGAGATCATTTTTTTTCTCTTACTTTCATAAAATACATGTGATTATTTAAAGCAATAAAAATTAAAATGTGCTATGGATTTAAAGCAAATATAGATGTAATACATATAACAACTATAGCATGAAAGAGAGTGGAAATATACAATACAGTCATAGGACTTTTTTTTTTTTTAACCAGGAATTGAACTTAGGGATCCTTAACAATGGAGCCAATCCCCAGCCCTTTTTATTTTTTATTTTGAGGCAGGGTCTCATTAAGTTGCTGAATCTGGCTGTGAACTTGTGACCATCCTCCTGCCTCAGCCTCCCAAGCCACTGGGATTACAGGTGTGTGCCAAGGCACCTAGCAAGATTCTAGTAATTTACATGAAGTGGTACAAGTATTAACTATAATTAGAATGCAAAAAGTTAAGAATACATATTATATTCCCTAGCGCAACTACCATAAAATGCAAAACATGCTAAGAGGCCCTGCTGAAAAGCCAAGAGAGACGTTAAAATGGCATCCTTTCTAAAATATGCAATTAACCCAAAGATCAATAAAGAACAGATGAGACAAAGAGAAAGCATATATCAACATGGTAGACATAAATCCAACCATTTCAATAATCACATGGAACAAAAATTGACTAAACACTCTAAAAAGCAGAGATTGTTGGAATGAAAGAAAAAGTGAGACCCTATTATATGCTATCTACAAGAAACACATTTTAAATCTAGAGACAGATAAAGTAAAAGATGAAACAAGAGATACCTGTAAACCATAGCTTAAGAAGGCTGGAGTGAGTAAAAAGTTAAATTCAAGGTAAGAGTATTACCAAATATAGAGGTATTTCATAAAACTAAGAAGGGCAATTAATCAGTGAGACATTACAACCATAAATGTACAATTGCCTAATAACAAAGTTTCAAACGACAAGAAGCAAAAACTGTCAGAAATAGAGAAACAGACAAATTCATTATCCTCATCGGTGACTTTAACAATAGTGTCCAAAATTAAAAGTGGCTAGGAATAAATTTAACAAAACTGAAAACTATAGCTAGCAGAAATTAAAGATAACTGAAATAAACGGAGAAATAAACCATCTTTGAGAACTGAAACACTCAATATTTTAATGACAACAATTCTCTTCAAATAATCTAGATTTCAACACCAGACCAGTGAAAATACCTGCAAGGTAGAAATTGATAAGTGATTCTAAAATGTATTTGGAAATGCAAAGGAAGGAGAATAGCCAGATCCCTTTTGGAAAATAATAAATCTAGAGGACTCACTTCAAGATTTATTATAAAGCCACAGTAATCTAGACAGTAAGGTACTAGAATAAGGATAAACTAATAAATTTCTAGAAAAGAACAGAACTCAGAATATAAACCACTCATATGTGTTCACTGAATCTTAGACAAAGCTTCCAAAGCAATCCAAGGGGGAAGGAAGGGCTTTTCAGCAAATGGCACTGGACAACTAGACTTCAGTAAGTAATGATGCTGTTTTTCTACCTTACTCCATACACTGAAAGCCACCTCATAAAAAATATGTGAACTAGAACTACAAAGAAGAAAGAAGAAAACATGGAGCGTATCTTCATAGAAAGGAGGTAAGCAGGGACTTCTGAAGGAGGACCTGGGAAGCAAGAATCATAGCAGGAAAGAAGCAACAAATTAAACTGCAGCACAATTAAAAACTTCTTCTAGGAAAAGATAACATTTTAAAAATGAATAACAGGGACTGGGGTTTTAGCTTAGTGGTAAAGCATTTGCATCGCACGCGTGAGGCCCTCGGTTCGATCCTTAGCACCACATAAAAGTAAATATATAAAAATAAAGATATTGTGTCCATCTACAACTAAAAAATACATATTTTAAAAAATGAATAACTAGATTGTATGCTAGGAGAAAATATGTGTGAATCATTCAGCTAACAAATAACTTCTACCTGTATTATGTAAAATATTCCTATAAGCCCATAACCAAAAGAAATTCCAAAATGTTTCATGGACAAAAGATTGGCACAGACATATCATGAAGGGAGACATATGAATGGTTAATAAGCACACAAAAACTATTATGAGAGCATTGAAACCAGACTGAGATCCATTACACATACTTCAGGATGGCCCAAGTTAAAAAGTGACGGTATTGAAGAGTGGGGAGTATGAAGAGCACCTGGGACCCCCATGCACTGTTGGTAGATTTGGGTATATTCACTTTGGTGTGGGAGGGGGAGGAATCTGGCAGTTTCTTTTAAAAGAAAGAAAACACAGCACTGCAATTCTCTCTGAGGCATTTACCCAAAAGAAATAACAACATATCCCCTAAAGAGACTTGTACAAAACAGTCACAGCAGTTTTATTCATAACAGCCCCAAACTGGAAACATACCAGATGTCCATGAATGGATGGATAAACAAGCCACAGTACATTCATACCATGGAATGCCACACATTGCAAACAGGAAAAAAACTCGTGATACTTGCAATAACATAGATGAATCTCAAAAACATGCAGAGCAAAGGACACATTCCCTAAAAGAGAATAAGTATACGAAATCATTTAGATTAGGTTCAAGAGCAGGCAAAAATAACCTCTGGTGAAAATAATCAGAATGTTATCTGCCCAAAAGAGCAGAGCGCTGCCAGGGAATAAGGATGTGGACAGCCGTCCCCAAGGCGGGGACTTCCCTCACAGTTTCCCTACCTGCCCTCCTGCCCACCCTAAATTAACCCCACCACTAAAACTCCTCCCATGACTTGGCCCTGCCCGCCAAAAGGCCCACCAAAAGTAACTAACTCTTAGCATGACCTGGCTCTGCTAAGGCCCTGTGAAACCTAGACCCTTGTGATGGCCGGCCGGCCACCATTTTCCTGCAGAAGATGTACCCCTCCAGTGCTGAATAAAGCATCGCTAGTCCTTGAGGTCTCTCTCCATTTTCTCTTCTGTATTATCTTTCAGGTGCTTTCAGGGAAGAGGCAAAAGGGAAGCCTTGGGGTGGTGGAAGTATAGTGTCCCAACAGGAGCTTGGGTCACAGAGGGATGCCTTTGTCATGCAGCATGCTTACAACTGTGCATTTCAATGTACAGGAATCTTCCATAAAATAAGTAAACAATTCATAATATGCACAGTGAAATATTTAGGAGAAACATAGTAAGTAGTTATCTGCAACTTTCTATGAAATGCATAAAAATGGATGGATATGCGATAAAACAAATACAACAAAACGTTGAAGTGATGGAGATCTGTGCAACTATGATCCTTTAACCTTTATTTTGAAATTTTCAATACAATGTTGGGGGGAAACAGGAACAAATTGTGGCAGTATTTCTCTTAGGTGTTGGGTTTTTGTTGGTGTTGTCATTTTCCCCCAGTACTGGGGATCAAACCCAGGGGGAGTTTGCACATGCTATGCCCGCACTCTACCGGTGAGCTCTGTCCACAGCCCCAGAACAGTATTTAAAAGGAATTTTATAGTTTGCATTCAACACAAAACCAGAAAGATTAAAAATAAATGAACAAAGCATTTGTGCTAAACACCAATATCTTTTCTTCCCTTCTTTCTAAATAACATAACCCAGTTTTATCATGGGCAGGAATGTGCTGAGTAACAGATCAACTGCCCACCCCCAGCCTCTCTGCAGACAGAGCTGGCCAATGAGAGGTTAGCAGAAGTGGCTGGGTGGGACTTCCGGGAAAGCTCACTGCAGGCAGACAGAGGCAGCAAAGGCCTCTCTGCCCTGCCCTTGCCTGTGTTCCAGGAGTGCGCTGCCACTCACGGGAGCACTCCCCTTGCTCTGACCCAGCTCCACTGCCCTACATTCACCAGGTATCAAGGCAACCCACCAAGTTCTAAGGGTACTAAATGAGGACAAAATAAATCAAAAATGTTCTGAAAAGCCTTAGGTGGTAGAGATGTTTCAAACTCTCCTTAGTAGTTAGCAAACAAATGACGAATTAAAAGCTGATGACTCTCCTTTCAAAGCAAGTGGGAATTTCAGCAGCAATGCCAGCCCCTAGCGGGTGACCTGGGGAAAGATGGCTCTTGGGAAAGCCAAAAGCATCCACCCAAATGAAGAGGTTTACTGCCTCACTTACGAGCAATAACAGAGCAGATACCTTGAACCACGGGTTCTTGTAAATCTTGTTTGGGGAAAAAAAAAAAAAAAACCCTTTCAATTCCCACTGGAAATATGCAAAACAGCCTCCACACTGTAAATCTTCCTTTTCAGTTCTGAGGAGATAAGTTGGACCTATTAACCTTCCATGTTATTTCCAACTTCATTATTTGAGTTGACACGACAAGAGAGCAGCGACGGCTCTTTCTGGCAGAGTGCATGTAAATCGCTTTCTCAGAGGAAATTACTTCTCTGGCCTGAATGTTATTAATCTAAATTCTCCGTTAGTCAAATTGTTGCCCATAATAAATATGGAACAGGTTGTGATACTTATCGAGTGTGGCACACTTTGTGGATGCTGCATCCGTTCCTAATGCCCTTCTGTGGATCTGTCCCCTCAGAAGAGGCTGGTCCCAAATGGCTCCTTCCTGCATCAGGCCCCTGGTGGTGGGAGGCAGGATATGGTTCCCCTGAGAGTTGCTGGCCAGCTCTGCTATGCCCAAAGCACCTCTATCCTGTGTTGTCCCCTGCAACTCCTGGCCAGTGGAACTCTTCCGATAGCCTCCCCTTTGGAATATCTTTCAAAGTAAACTACTAGGTTTGAGTCATCTGCCCAGCACTGGTTCAGTCTAGACACAGTCTGCCCACTGCTGCCCACTGCTCCGGATCCTCTGGGAAGCCAGGTAGCTTCTTTACTAGTTGATCATGGGGTTAGGGATACATTTCACAATACCATTTAAGACCCATTTTGTTCAGCACCAAAATCTTCATGGCTCACACTGTTTTCAGAATCCAGGGATGGGGGACAGGTTTGCTAATTTGCACATGGCCCAACCCTACCTGTTGGAAGGGACTGGAAGAATTCATCACATGAAGATGCTCATTTCTGACGAGGCAGCCTGAAGGATGGAGAAAACTGCTTGCCATAATGCAGGGGGTGGAGAACACAAAAAGCTTTTTTCTGTTTCTACTGGGGTTCTTTCCAGGGTAATTACAAGAAGTTTAGAATCCATTCGGGGACTTGTAGTTCATTAAATGAATTTCCATCTGTGTATCCACCACCTAAGAAGTATTGCTTTGTACAATACTCGGGTTTTTATTGTATACAAGTCAGATTGTTAATTTGCAGCATGCAGCACTGAAAGGATCATTTCAATAGTGCCTGATTATGCAAAATGAAACTGGGTTTTCATTAGGTCTGCCTCCTGTGCTCCTTAACACTTGATGGGATGCCAGGATGCAGGATGGAGCCCACACAGTGGAAGGAAGCCCAACACCAGCTTTCAGAACATCCCACCCCCTTTCCCAGTGGAGCCACCTAGTGCCTGGACCACCTCTCCCATGGAGCCACACAGTGCCTGGACCACCTTCCCTGCCTGCATGAGACCCTTTCAGAGCCCCTCCCATGAACCCACCCCTTCCTATCACTGCAGAGTCCACCAACAGCCACTAGGAAAACACTGACAGGAAAATGGGACTCATATAGGATTCACTTCAAGATTCCAAGCATGTCCTGGGCCTATTGATTTTATTTAAGGGCTAATGTTCCCAGGGAGGCGGGGGTCAGAGGGCAGCTCCTGCAGCTGTGCCATGCTGGTGTCAGACTGAGCCGCTGAGCCCTTCAGAGTTATTGGAGATCAAAGATGACAAAAGTCAGCTCTGGCGGCAGTGATGCTCACTCAGGGCCCACCGGCTGGAGTGGGAACCTGGTGGAGGGAAGGACAGAGTGGTGGGGAGAGGAGCTCCAAGCACAAGGTGTCCCTGACCAAACTATGGGTGGTCCTTGAGTCCCACTGTGTCCAGCAGCAATGGTACCTTCAGGTCACAGAGCATCAAACAAGAGTAAGGGGCCACGAAGGCACCCCAGCTGCCCGTGGCTCACTGTTCTGGTCAGACCTACATTTGCCCAGCTCACTCACCTGAGCCAGGTCACCTGCTTGAATGGTAAGTCATTCTCATCTGGGTTAGACTCCAGAATCATGTGAGAAGCTTGTGCATAACACCAGGGCCTGGGCCCCACCCCAGACCTTTGAAAATAAGTTTCCAAGGGTGGCCCCACATCATTAATTTTTAAAGTCCCCCCTGGGGGACAGAAAGTCCTGGGTTTGAGCATTCTGAAAAACTCACCAAAATACTCACCCTAAGTCAGGGATCACAACTGAGCATTGGGCTACACTGATCCTGGGGTCTCGTGTGCCATGAGGATCCAATAAACATCGCAACATCTGCCCGAGAAGCAGCTAATAAATTACAGTCCCCTGCATCACCAAGGCCTGTGTCCTCAAAAAGAGGAGCAGGGGTGTTTCAGCAGGAAGGGTGGGTGGAGGACTCGGGCCACTGCTGCTCAGGCTGGGAGGTTTGCTCCCCTGCGTGGACCCACATCCTCAGCATGCTCACCACCTGGTGCCAGGTGCAGACAGCCACCAGGAACACCTTCAGTGAGTCCCAGTACTTGCAGACTCCTCTAGGAAGCTCCCCCACTAGTGGGGTGACCAGTGGACAGCACTTCTCCACATGCTCCAGCACCGCCTCCCAGTTTGTGCAGATCCACTGCCAAATGGTGAATCACTAAGAACCTCGTCTCCTCTTCTGTCTTCTCTCCTTACTGCAAGTCCCCCAGGGTAGGGACCAAGCCTCTAGCGCCTCCATAAACCAGGAAGAAAATCTCTCCCAGGACAAGGCTTTGCATGTGGGAAGCCAGTTCACCCAGATCCTAAACAAAGGGTCCACTGCCCCCTCTGCCCTGAGAGCCCTCCCCAAGACGACCTGTCACATCTTAGACTATGTTCCTGCCCCACCAGGGACAGGTTGCTTTGTCCCTTGCTGAAAACCTACTCTTCTCTCAAATGACCATCCTCATGCTAAAGGGCACCATGCCCCTTACAGAAACCCACATTCCCAAGCAGGGAGTCCTGTAGAAAAGAACACCCTGCCATCAGGACACGCAGCAAGGCACGAAGGGAGCCCAGGACCGTGCTGACCCACTCCCCTGAGGCCCTCCACACTGACACCACCTGCAGAAGCCAACATGGGACATGCAGAGGACCGCAGGGGGTATCCCAGAGGATGGCACCCAGGGATGACCTCCTAAGCTTAACATGCAGAGCCTGTGTTTCCAGAATGTTCTGCCATCCCTGAAGGAAACAGGTCAGGCCAGAAAGAGTTAATCCTCCCATAGTCAGAGGTTAGAAGACGAACTCCTGCCCATGCACAGAGGTGCAGGGAGCATCCTGAGCACAATAAATCCTCGCATGCAGAAGGCCTCTCTCCTCATTTGTTAGTCAGCGATGTGTGAAAATGTTAATGAAGGGAGTTATAATCTATGAGAATTCCACCATTAAAATGTAGTTCACGTCCGAAGGCTTCTGCTTACACACAGCCCACTGTACATCAATCCTTCCCGCGTGCTGCTAATAATAGACGTAATTGCCTCACTCTGTCTAGCCACCTTCACCCTGGCAATTCGAAGATTTGCTACAACTGTTATTGTAGAAATTATTTTCATGCTATTAACTTTGAGTTTTATTATATGTGTTCTTAAAAGAAAATAAATGCAGAGAGATTGTAAGTATATATCGGGTCCCCGATGAAAGTATTTTTAAAAATATAACACAATGACAAAAAGCACTGAAGTAGGGTGATATAATGGCTCCTTCCCTTATTGAAACCTAAATTAGATTCTGCATTGTACAAGTGCATAACCGGGTTTCTCTCTTCTCATGGAGAAAATTTCTACTCTGAAAATGGCAGCACATTGCCTACTGCAAAACCAGATTCAGGGAAAAGCTCAGGGGCTGCGTGGTGAGCTCCGACTCCCTCCTCCCCCCCACAGCGGCTCCTCCCCCTCACAGCGGCTCCTCCCTCTTACAGGGGCTCCTCCCTCCTCACAGAGGCTCCATCCTCTCACAGCGGCTCCTCCCCCTCACAGCGGCTCCTCCCTCTCACAGCGGCTCCTCCCCCTCACAGTGGCTCCTCCCTCTCACAGTGGCTCCTCCCTCTTACAGTGGCTCCTCCCTCCTCACATAGGCTCCATCCTCTCACAGTGGCTCCTCCCTCTCACAGTGGCTCCTCACTCTTCACAGTGGCTCCTCCCCCTCACAGCAGCTCCATCCTCTCACAGTGGCTCCTCCCTCCTCACAGTGGCTCCTCCCTCTCACAGTGGCTCCTCACTCTTCACAGTGGCTCCTTCATCTTCACAGAGGCTCCATCCTCTCACAGTGGCTCCATCCTCTCACAGTGGCTCCTCCCTCTCACAGCGGCTCCTCCCTCTCAAAGCGGCTCATCCCTCTTACAGTGGCTCCTCCCTCCTCACAGTGGCTCCTCCCTCTCACAGTGGCTCCTCCCTCTTCACAGATGCTCCTCCCTCTCACAGTATCTACAGACCCCCAGGAGCGTCTCTCTTGGGCAAATCCAACAAGACTTTCTGAGGAGCCATGGCAGTTGGAACTGCAGTTCTCTTCCCAAATCAACCTGGGAGGGCTCTGCATGACAGCCTGCTCCTCTTGTGCTCATAGCTCCAAAAGGGCAGTTTCCTTGGCTTGCAGCTTTCGGTTGAACCCCACCATCCTAGTCAGCTTCCAGGCCCGGGACCCAACAGGTATAGGCCAGGTGGTCATCAAATGGGATGTAAGACCTTTAGCCAAAAATGAAAATATGACCCATACTGCAGCATACTTAGAATTGGTGTCCTAGACATAATATTTGCTTTCTCTGGAAAGTGACCTCTACAATGCACCACAGAGATGACCTCAGCAGACCAGATGGGTGACCTGGCCCCCAGCAATAGAAAACTCCAGCCTGATTCTTCCTGTGTCCTCACAAGAAGCTCTTCTTTTTCTCCTTGGACCAGCTTGAGGTTTTTTTCTATAAATTGTGGCCAAAGGAGTCAGAATACAGCTGCCTAATGTAGGATGAGCCTGGGATGTTTTGCGATATCTAGCCTGATTTTCATGGAATGTTCAAGAAGTGCAGTACTTGGTATTGCTACCCATCCATCTATCCATCCACCCACTCATCCATCCATCCATCCATCCACCACCCAGCTAATCTCTTCTTTGTGTGCCTACCATTTGCCAGGCACTGGGCTAGAGCAATGAACAAATCAGGTATGAAACCCTCCTCATGAAGCCTTGTGAAAAAGGAAAATAGGGAATAAAATAAAACACTAAAATAAACATCTAAAATCAAGCTGTGATAAGTTTTACAAAGGAAAAGTTACAGATTGTGACAGGGAGCCTGGTAGTTTGGGGGTTGGGATTTAAGCTGAGACTCCGTAAGAGCAGAGGGGGAAGGGAAGGAGGAAGGGGAGAGGATGGTCCAGCCCTGACGCCATCAGGGCCTCTGGAACTGAAGGCTCCAGCACAGCTGGAACCTGGTGCGGGGAGGGTGGGCAGAACTAAGGAGGTGGCACGGATCTTCAAAACTGGCTCATCTACTTTCTAAGAACAAGGAATGGAGTTAGGAAAGGCTTCCAGGAATGCAGCTTCCCCACCCAGCCCCCGACAGTCTCGGGTCTTTCTGGAAAGCACTTTTGGACAACCTGACTGAGGGAAGGGTAACACAGGGTAGACAGCAAATGGGACTCACAGCCCCACACATTTTGTAAGCCCTAGTGACTGTTCCCAAATCCCAATCTGAAAATGGATGAGACATCAAACAAGTTTACAGTGGGCAGCCTCACGGGCTGGATCCAAGAGGGTAGTGTTAAGATTAGGGTCTGTTAGCAGCATAGCAACGATGCCTGGCTCTCTACCCAGAGAGAACGCCCAAGACTGTGGTCCCATAACCCTCACCCACAACCCACCCTCCACCTCATGGGAAACTGGCAGCTAGTCCACACACCAGGCCATCAGCCCTGCCATCGCCTGGTGCCCACCAAGCTGCAAGGATCTAGGCTACTGAGGCAGGGGCTATTTCTGTTCCCCTCCCTCCCTAACCTTCCCCAGTCCAGGACATTTGCCCAGAGCCACTGCACAGAGAGTCAAGTGGGGAGACGGCCAGGAAGGGGTCCTAGGGAGGACCAAAGCACCTAGAGCCACTTTCTATCACCCCTTAGGGACAGGGAGCCAGCACCCAGGGCCATACTACCTACAACCTTAAGGAAGGGTACTAAATCATGAGAAGTACTTGGGTCACTTAAGAAGTAAATAAGGGACTCCTGTCCTGAGAGGGGAGCGCAGGCAGGAAACACTTGTTCCAAGGGCTGCATCACCCACTCACGTGAGGAGCATGCTGAATACCCCTGCTCCACCCCCTCTTTCCAAGTTCCACACATGCGATGGAGGAGAGGCATCTCTCCAGCCATCTTCCCTCACCGTCCCCGCAATGTCCCAATTGCCGGTGGCCAGCATGGGAGAAAGAACCAGGGAGTCCTAGAAACAGGCACAGGTGCTGTCCATCAACTTGAGCCTGAAGCACTGCTCCCCAGGTACAGCCCGGGGAGGCTCATGCCCTGGGGATTCCAGATACCCACCATGCACACACCCCCTGGAGAATATTCTGTAGGGTGCGCTGTGGGCTTACAGTAAGACTGGGTGGGGAAGCAGCACATGCTTCAGGAAGAAAAGCACCAGGGAGAGAGTCAAGAAGCCTGGCTTCCAACACCATGCAACCATCAAACTGTTTAAGTGTTTAAAACATGGCAATGTGTTTATTACGTAATGCAGTACAAATATATTATGCATTAAGTGCAAAACACTATATTATACATTAATATAATGAAAAAGTAGACTACAAATTTGTAGAGTAAAAACTCAGCTATGTAAACACACATAGAAAAAGTCCAGAAATTGGTAAAAAGTGGGCAATTGCCATCTTCTTCATCTCTTGAACTTTTCAACTTTTCTTCAAGGCACACACATTTCTATCAGACATGGTAAGGTCCTTTATGAGATATTCCAAAATCCAAAAAGTTTGTGGAATTCAAAAGTCTTTTGCCTTAAATTGGACATATTTTGAGGGCAAACTTGACCTGAGTGGACACGATTCCTAGTCCTTATCCACCCCACCTAGTGTTTATTCACATGTGTCACTGGGCAATGTCAGCATGTCTGCCCATGGGTGCTGTTCTGAAAGCCACTGCACTGCCTAGTAGCATAGAAATACTCCTATTCTTTAGAAGTCCAAAGAATCCTGAGTTCTGCAACACCACTGATCCCGAGGGTTCCAGATAAGGGAACCACAGCCCAGGGACAGCAGAAGAGGACCAAGGCTCTAGACCATCCTGTGTCTTGCCATGTGACCTAGCAGAATTCATGTCTCTCTAGACCCTGGTGTCCCAATCTACACCATGAAGGATGGAGATCTTTACGTCTCTCCTGACTCTGTTGCTACACTTGCTTATGATTCTGGGTACAAGTGCAAGGCAATGCAGAGTTCCTAAAGGGGACCCATCCCTTTGGCTCCCAATGCCTCTTTGAAGCATCCTTGTTTGGCCAGAGAGGAGCCTTAGGCCTCTGGACAAAAAGAGATGATTCTAGATTCCCATCAGGGAAGACAGCACCTGTGTGTGACTGTCCCCCAACCTGTAGGCCCCAAATGGCGGGGGGGGGGAGCACTACTGAAGGGACTCAGAACATCCATAGCTGGTACTCCCAGCAGGACCATCAGAAAGGGCTTCTGGGAGGCTTACTAAACTGCCTCTCTGAGCTTCCTCCCAGGATGTTCCTCTCTAGAGGGAAAGCCCAAGGGAGAAAAGGCCCCACAGTGGGATTTGAAGAAACTGAATGACAGGGACAGGTTGTAGGGTGCTCCTGTGTCCCACAATTCGAAGCACTAAGATAACCCCTTTTCATGTGCACCTAGGGAACTGAGCCCCAGGATAACTTTGTAAGCAAGGAAAACACAGTGAAGGGACAGAGAAACTGTCCTGAACTCCAGGGGTCCTCTCCCCAACTACACCACCTCCATTGCCACAGCCTTGTGATTTTTAATTTTCTTCTAATTTGGGGATTGCAGCAGCGTTCTAAGAACCCCTCTAAGTGTTTTAGGGAGATGGTAATGGTCCTACACTAAAATAATTCAACCAACACTATAATTTTAGTGCCACCATCAAAATGAAATAATGGCTGTTTACTATGTTACACCTTTCAAATGACCTTCATTTGAATACAAATTGTGGCTTGAAATTCTAAAAGCTGCTCAGTTCCAGAAGGCTGCGGAAACACAGGAGCTCAGTGAGGGCTGCTCTTCCCAGAGCCTCCTTCCATAACCACACAGTTTAAATGGATCTCTTTCTCTGGAGCTGCTGGAGACCCATTTAGCGCCTGGATGTAGAATTAAATGGCCCTGGCCCTGCGAAACAGGCCCAGGAGCTGGAGGAGGCCAGGCCTCCCTCGAAGCAGGTGACGGGCCTGTTACCTGGGAAACCTGCCATGCTGGAGACTGCAGCAGAGAGAGTTCAGGAAACTTCCTCCAGGGGAAAGGGGACAAGCTGCCCTGCGGAACCAGCCCACGTCACCATCTCGCTCCTTCCTGCTCTCCCTGCCACACTGCCCTCCACAGCTCCCTCACCACACCAACAGCCTGCTGGGCATCCCGCACCTCTGCCACCTTCTCCTCTGCCTCTGCTAAGACCCGACTCTGCCGGAGCCAAGAGGGAGGCCCCTGGCAGCCTGGTTACACATCACTCTACCTGTGTCCACTGAGAGGCCCCAGAGGAGAGGGAGGGGCAGGCCGGGGAGGGCTGTCCTTTCTGTGCCTGTCTGGGACAGCCAGGTTAGAGGTGCACTTTGTACCCAAAACACCCAGCTCCCAACTAATGTCTGATGGATTGAAATTTCATCTCTAGAAGCTTCCTGGGTGCATCAGCAGAATGTCTATCCTGTCTAAAACACTGTGATTATTACTGATTTTTGTTTCCACCCAAATGAAAACAGTTTCAGAACCCAGGTCAGGCAATTTTTACAAACACGGCTTAGGTCAAGCACTTAATCTCTGCAAGACTTAGTTTCCACATCTGTAAGTGATAATAATGATACAATGTACCTAGTAGGCTGTTGTGACACACAAACGACATAATAAACATTTAAAAACTTAACCCAGTGCCTGTCACCAGGTGCTGCACAAATATAAATTCCAGAATGTGCTGGATTTTTTGCTGCTGTGCCTCTAGCGCGTCCCTTGCTGTCCAGCTTGCTCTAGATGCTCTCGGCAGGTACGGGCTCTACCAGCAGGCTCCACCCACGACCTTCTCTCCCATCCAGTGCCCTAATCCTGTTATTTGCCAGACTTGGGTCTAGAATATTCTCTGCCCTCTTCCCTTCTTGTGCATGGCCCATCCACCCTTAGGGAGACTGGCTCCTGCTGGACCACCCTGGCCTATGATCCTCTCCTCCTGAGCCGCCAGCTCCCTCCGGAGGCTGACCTCCAGGCCGATGTGCTCCCTCTCAAAGGCATCTTCCTCAAGGCAGGAGCCCTTGTCCCCCAGGTCCTCATCCAGAGCCCAACAAACTGAACTCTGTATCTGCTGTCACTCCCAGGGGTAAGGGGAGCCTCCTCTCCCCTTCTCATCAGCCACCACATAATCCTGGCCCCAGTCCCCAGGACCCAAGGCCAGCAACGCCAGCTCTTTCCTTGGTTCCACAAACACACCCCAGTGGTCCTGCTGATGAGTCCTCCACACCTCTGTGTTGGTGCTCCTCTTTCCGCTCCTGGTCCTGATCTTCGCTGTCAGACTGACCCACCTCACTCTCCCGCTGGAGTAGGTGGAGGGCCTGCCCAAACTTCAGGTTCGGCTCCTGGTGCCTCCTTTGGGTCTGCCGCCAGCAGCTCCGACCTGAGCCACTCCGCAGCATTGAGGAGGAAGAAGCCTCAATCCTTGTGCAGCGAGGATGAGCCTTAGGATCACTACACTCAATGACAGAAGCTAGACGCAAAAGACCACCCGTGCACGATTCCACTAACACGGCAGGCCCAGAATAGGGGACTCCACACAGACAGAAAGCGGACTGGAGGAAGCAAAGGCGGGGAGAGCTGGGGGCTGGGCGGTGACAGCTAAAGAGGTGGGGTCTCTGGGGGGCAGTGAAAATGTTCTAAGATTCATACTGAACCTTCTGGGGCTCACTTTCCCTCAGGAAAAGATCCTGAGCCCCTCAAGGCCAGGGATGTCTGTCCTTCTCCTTTCCCCAAAGCTCTAAAATTGGTTGTAGCGATGGTCGCACAATATGAATATGCTAAAAAAACAGAATTATATGCTTCAAGTGGATGAGCAGGGCCGTGTGTTAAGGACGTCTCAATACTGTCATCACGCTCTCCGCGGGCTCCACCCCTCCTCACCCACCACACTCCCCCGCCCCAGCCTGAACTGCTGAACTGCACCCAGGAAGTCCTGGCCATCAAGGTAGCACCTGTCATTTACTCTTTCCTTCCTGGTTTCAACAAATGGTGACTGTGCATGGACAACCACCTCAAGAGTACACAGCACTGCTTCCAGGTACCCACAGTCTAATGAAAACCAACAGCAAAGGAGCCAAAGGACACTTCGAGTGCCCTGTGCTGACCATGCGCTCCGCTGCCTCTTAAGTTTGTAGTGAACGTTTCAGGTTGACTCTTGATCTTCTTGAGAGGATCCTGAGCCCCTTGAGGCCAGAGATGAAGTCCGTCCCTCTCCTCTACCCAGAGCTCACCCTGTTTGTGGGTGGGTATTAGAGTCTGTAAACAAGTCAGGATGGCGCCTGGCATTTTGCCAGGGGGAGTGGTTTGTGAGGTGGCGCCAGCGAGCCATTAAGTGTGGAGATTTCTTATTGGCTGACTGCTGTATCTAGTTTATGTTAATTAGATAAGCTGTGTGGAATGTATATATACCCCTCCTGACCTACAATAAACGGCTCCCACTCTTGCTGTATCAATCTACACAAGTTGCTCGTCAGCCCTGGTTATTTTGCTGCAGCCAGACTGCGGCAGATGGTGGCCCGTTACGGGGAGCCCCGGGACACTCGGGAGTAAGTGACGAAAAAAAAGCTGCCCTTCCCTAGATAGGACGGAGCAAATCTGCTCGTCCCTAAACAGACAGGGCGAGAGGAAAAATGACCATTTTAAGAAGATGGAAAAGATTGATACAGTATGTTTGTGTCTTGTTTTGTCTTGAAATGTTGTATTGTCTTTGTGACGAAAATATGCAAGGGGTGTTAAGTAAATTACTAAGGGAAGGAGGCACCCCAGTGGAACCAAAAATAGTTAGGGCATGTGTTGATAAGAGCCCAGGAACTCTAGTCAGAAAGAAAAAGAAAGTTCAGAAGAAGAAGGATTATCAGGAAAAAAGTTGCAGCAAAAGGCTATTACTAAATACTTTTCATTACCGGAGGGTGTGTGAATCCACGTGGCAGCTGCGTGAGCCAGTCATGGCGCAGCAAGGAGTTTCCAAGCAGCGACAGCCCGGCTCTTCCCCGCCCCCGCCCGGGGAGCGGGACGCCACTGCAAGAGCCCAAATCTAGACCTGACCCGGAGGCACAGTCTCACAGGCTCTTGCTCCCTGTGCCCGGTGGCAGTTTGAGTCCGCGACGCTCCCCGTCTGGGGCTGCCCGAGGACGCTGCAGCTGGGCGGAGGACGCACATGGTGTCCCTGAAGTTTGATCATTTCCAAGGCCAGTAACTACAATGGTTCTCCCACACCTGGAAGCTAATGAGTAATGAGTGCCATTAAGGCCTATTTCAAATGTAAAAATCCTTGAGATAATGTACTAAATTGTCCAGAAGTTTGTTTTCTTAGTGCCTGCTGGAATACTACAGGATTTTCTTTAACATCATTGCTGGAGTTCCTGCCTTCGTCCCAGTGCCGGTGAAAACGAGGGTGGAAGAATTTCCAGTGTCGTTGAAAACCGGATGAAACTTCGGCTGAGAAACAGAGGAGACTTCGGAGCTGTTGCTGTTTCTGCTGCTACAGCTTAGGCTAGCTGCCTGCAGAACTTACCTGTACTGTGATTTAAGCTAGCTGCCTGCAGAACTTACCTGGACTGTGATTTACCTGGACTGTGAGTTAATCTACTGAGACACTGCTTTACCTGGACTGAGACAACAAACTGTAATCTACAACAAATTGTAACTCGGTATCTTTGCAAACGGTGTCATTGCTCTTATAATTTTTCCAAGGGCTTCTTGCATGGAGCCACCAATTGGCTTGTATTGTGGCATTTTGTATCCTCCCCTTCTGCTTGTAGCAGATTATTTATGGTGTTTGTGTAAAAACCACTATGGTCGTTATTTAAATTAAACAAAAGGGGGAAATGTTAGAGTCTGTAAACAAGTCAGGATGGCGCCTGGCATTTTGCCAGGGGGAGTGGTTTGTGAGGTGGCGCCAGCGAGCCATTAAGTGTGGAGATTCCTTATTGGTTGACTGCTGTATCTAGTTTATGTTAATTAGATAAGCTGTGTGGAATGTATATATACCGCTCCTGTCCTACAATAAACAGCTCCCACTCCTGCTGTATCAATGTACACAAGTTGCTCGTCACCCCCCGGATATTTTGCTGCAGCCGGACTGCGGCAGGTGGGTAGGGAGCATACAGAATTGGCCCAGAAGCCCTCGGACAGCTGCCTGCCATGCTGCTGCCGCAGCGTGTCTGGGGCAGGTCCTTCATCCATCGCTGCCAACGAAGTCCTACCCTGGAAAGCACAGTGGGCACCTGCCTCACAAGAGCCAGAGACCACAGGGTGACTACATGAGCTACAGACTGAGGGTGATCTGTTGAAAAGTTAACTGGTATTTTATGGACTCATCAGAAATGAAAGAAAAGTAGTTCCCCTTCTCCTGGAAGATAGAAGCCTTTTACTTATTCCAACCTATGCTTGATATTTGTTGGATGAATGAATGCTTTTACTATCATTGTTAATTCCCACAGGGGAGAAATAAGTCTCAAATCCCTAGGCCAGAAGAAGATGGCTAGCTGCCCTGCAGGATGTCCCTGGGGAGAGGTCTCTGCATCTCCAAGGTCTCACTTTGAGAAGGGGTGAGGCCCAGGGGTTTGGTGAGAGGAGAGAAGCCTTCCTGGGGCAATGGTTGGCTCTTCCACGGTCTAGAGAAGACACAGGTGGAGGGACTCTGCAGGTGGGGAGTCAGGGGTCTGAGTTCCATCAGACAAAGCAAAGCTAAGATAAGGAGCGGAACCTCAGAAGGAGTGTGAAGAGCAGACACCAAATGCTATGGCTTTTGTGACCTGAACAAGACTTGAAGTGGCCCTGCTTAGCAAGGTGTGGAGCTACCAGAGGGACCACCCAACCCTGAATGGCTTCTGCTGGTCTCAGCAGTGGGGCAAGAAGAATCCAATGAGGAGCAGAAGCTGCCAAGAAGAGGGGACTGTCCTGCACTCTGAGCCCCAGGGTTCTCTCTTGCACAACCTGGAGCGGGATGCCCCAAGAACTCCTGATTTGGGACCAACTTCTAATGGTAGCAGATGGGGCCTTGAACTGTATTTAATTAGATTTAAACAAAGAAATGTAATCTTCCCCGCACTCCTAGTGTCTTGGAACGATTCCAACCTGACATTTAGGGGGATTCTCTGAGATGATTAATTCATATCCGCCTCACCGGCCAAGCACAATTCCTGGACTTGGAGGCAACTGATGTTTTATTTTTTGAGACAATGACCAGTGAACCATCAGAGAACTGGGGCAGAGAGAAAAGCATGGTCTCTCAAAAGTTTCTGCTGCTTGGGGAATCCCAATGAAGGACAAGAAGAATGGACGAAAAGAACCCCAGAAAATGTTTGCAAAGCCCAGGAGAGAAAAAGAGGCCGGGAAAGAGGAGAGGGCAAGTCCTGGGCGAGTGAGAGAGCCCTGCAGCTTTCCCAGTGCAGTTCGAATGCCAGGTGAGGGGCTCGGGGACTTACTGACCCATGACAATGAAGCCTGTGGTCAAGGCAACACCGAGCTCAGCCTGCAGCTGGGGACCTTCAGCAAAGGTTCCAGGGACAAGTCCTCTTCAGAGTCTTTTTCAGATGCCCAGGCTTAGGTATGTGGCCGTGACTCAGTGGGAGAACCTCTCCCACAAACAAATAGGCTTTAGGTGGCAAAAGGGCTCCATACCCACAGGAGATCGGCAGGAACTATTCCAATTCCATGTGGCTCAGAAATGGCCCTAGTCCTGCTGCAAGCCAACCTACAAGACAGCACTTCTTTACCAAGCATAAGCCTCCCTCTGGACAGCCTCCCCAATCTCAGAGCTCAGCAGAACACTGGCTGGCATCCCGAAGCAGAGCGGACAGACAGACAACGGGGACCAGAGGACAGATAAGCCTTGACTTTCCATCTCCCTGACACTCACCCAACTCCCTGATTTGCAGAAAGCCCTTCACTTCAGGACAGAGCCTACCACAGCCAACATTTACATTAATCCCTCAGCTTGTATAAGAAAAATTGCTTGTCTCCACTCGTAGGCCACCATGCCGTGTGCCACCCCATTTAGAGTTTATTTTACATTAAATCTCCAAGGCAGAGACCCTACTGTTGGTCTGCATAAAGCAGAGTTATTGGTCCAAGTGTTTTTAAAAATAAATGCAACTCCAGACCCCAAGAAACTGAAGGGACATTATGGGAATACACAACTGTATTGTTTTGTTACTCTATGAAAAATTGGATTTCCTTACTCCAGCTTCCCCGCCTGCTCCTGGGCTCCTCCCTCTCCTTGTTCCTCACCTGAGACTCTGCTGCAGCTCCTGGCACCGAGAACAACACATATTACGAAGCAGGACAGCCCGCGCCCACTCCGGGGTCTCAAGCTGCTCTGCGTGCCGCGTAGAGGGCCCCGACGAACCCCAGCTTCCGTCTTCCTGCGCACTGGGAGAGTCTGCCATTTAAGCCAAATTCCAAATAAGAACCCCAGGGCCTCAAGCTGGGATTTAAGGATCACGTTTCACCACAGGCCTCCCTAAAGGCTGGTCCTGACAGGGAGATTCTTTATGCACTGAGATTTGGAGACAAAAGGTTCCTTCCAGGTAGATGCCCTGGACATGGTGGAGCAGCTATTGCTTCAACTCCCCCACAGCTCATACTGTAAGAGGAAGGGGCAGCCCTTCACCCAGGCTCATGGCCACAGGAACATCCACAGGACTGAATCTGTCACCATACAGTTGAGTTCCGAGTGCCTGAGTACACAATGACCCTATAAGGCAATGTTCTGGCAGACAGGGAACAGGAGGTTAAGAAACTGTCCACGGTCAAGAAAAAATCAGGATGTGACTGGCCATCCTGCTCTGCGTGTTTTCCAAAAGAACTGAAATCTCAGTCTCAAAAAGATATTACCACTCCTATGCTCCTTGCAGCACTATCCAGAATGACAAAAATGTGGCACAGCCTAATGTCCACCTCCA
The DNA here is from genome assembly GCF_021218885.2 of Marmota monax. Taxonomy (NCBI): domain Eukaryota; kingdom Metazoa; phylum Chordata; class Mammalia; order Rodentia; family Sciuridae; genus Marmota; species Marmota monax. Next base: position 4,444,469 of record NW_026694750.1, read on the forward strand.
GATGAACAGATAAAGGGGTCTTGGGATACGCATGCAGCGGGGCAGAATGCCGCCTTAAAAAGGAAGGGTTCTGCAATATGGGACAACATGGGTGGGCCTTGAGGACCTTACACTAGGAAAAATGAGCCAGTCCCAGAGGACCAGTCCTGTGCGACTCCACATGGTTGAAGCACCTAAAGAGCCAAACTCACAGAATCAGGGAGACTGCATGGTGGCCACAGAGGCAGATGGGAGGGGAGCGTGGGGAGTCGCTGACTGACTCCAGACATGATGATTCCTTCTAGAGAGCTGCTGAACACCATTGTGCCTTCAGAGAACAGTACTGTGCCGTTCACCTAAAAGTCTAAGATAATACACCTCCTGCTAAGTGTTCTTGCCAAAATAATAATAATGAAAAAACAAATTAGGCTCAGGATAAGTTTGGATACAGAGAATAAAGTCTACGATCATCCCACCCTCACCCAGAGGCACGATCAGGATTCTGCTTTTGGCCCCTTTAATCAACATTCCCTGGCCAACTGCCAGCTCCCTGGGCAGCCAGGCAGGCCTCCCTCATGGGTTCTCCTTAGCAAGGGAGCTCAATGAGGGCGGGGACAGTGCTCCCTACACCTGGAAGAGCAGCCTGACACACTGCAGGAATCACAGAAGCGGAGAGAGTGGATACAGTTTAACTGAAAACATTAGGGGACAAGGTGCTTCCTAAAATATGATCCTTTCCCCAAATACAAAAGAAGAAAAAGTAAAAACTCAAACACCTGTGGAAGGTCAAATCAATACTAGTTTGTTCAAAGGAATGAGTGCATGTCTTCACGGAGTCTTTTTTGTCTTTATTAAATACCAGGAGCCAGGCGTACTGTTGCAGTATACACAGGACTGCCCTCAAGCGGTATATTATTCTCCCCTTCCGTCCACATGTTTACAACCATGAAACACAGAAATGGAGTTCCCTCCCCACTAGAGTAACAGGACAGCCAGCTCTCCCTGCATGAGAACCTGCCCACCTCAGCAAAACTTCTCAAGGTGCGTGCGTGCATGCACGCGCGTGCGCACACACACACACACACACACACACACACGCCAAGAAGAAGACAAGAGGAAAAGGAGGCTCCTGGCCAAGTTTCTTTCCAGAGCTTTCAACCTCCCAATGATGCCAAGTGACAAAGGCCTACAAGAGCTGTCCCTAGGAAGCTCTGCCCTGACATATGCCCTGTCAAGATATGCCTTGTCCTGGGCTGTCCACACACAGGAGGCCTCTCCTTCAAAAAACAACCCCAGGGGCTGGGGTTGGGGCTCAGCGGTAGAGTGCAACCCTAGCACATGGGACGCCCTGGGTTTGCTTCTCAGCACCACATAAAAATAAATAAATAAAATAGAGTATTGTGTCCAACTACAACTAAAAACTAAATATAAAAAAAATTTTTTTTAAAGCAGCCCCAGCACCTGGCCTGGACCCCTCCTTTTGCTAGATCACCTCTTGGTTTCAGTGAGGCAGATGGCAGCAGGTGAAGAGCCAGGGCTGGTGGCCGGTGGCACTGAGTCACACCTGGGTTACAGTGATAATGCCATTACTGAGATCCTGCAGTGGCCAGAGACAAGTGCCTGCTTCTCCCAGATAACCCTGTCCTTTCCCTTTCTTTCCTTTCTCCTTCAGAGAGCAGTGATCAGCCTGATCACCAACCTAATATTAACACAGGAGGGCCATGGGATTTTATCCCGGCCACAGCCATTTCCCTGTACCAAATCAGCTCTAATGCAACCAAGCCTTCAAAGTCATTAAATGCCTTTTAATAAAGGGCCTGCCTGCAGATCTGTTCTTTGGTTAGAGACCAACCAGGGATGCATCTGCCGCTGAGCAGCTGAAGACAACGGTAAAATCAGTAGTGAGGGCAGGGTGGTTAAAAACAGCTTCTGCCTTGATGTGCCTGCAAACTGTCCAGGAGATTGGAATTTCAGAATCTCTACTTTCAGCTTATTCTTGTGCTCACTAAAGTCAGGACAGACTGACTCGGATATCATTGCACCGTCTGCTTATTGATTACCTTTCCGAGGTGCAGTGCCACAAAGAAGAAATTTCAACACTCCAGCAAGAAGCTGCTAGAAACCCTCCCACTCCCACACCCCCACGGGGACCTGCTCTGATGAGCAGGTCCAGAAGAACAGAGAGGGCCCACTGTGTCCTCTGTTATGGGAATCTCTTGTCCTTGCACTGTTCATGACTTCCAAAGTCTCCTCCATCTCTGCCACAGTTGAGCAGCAGCTGGTGACAGAAAGCCAGCGTTCTCTGGAAAGGGGCTCTGGAAAGAAGCTTCCGAGGCCCTCTAAAGGAACAGAAGGCAAACCAGAGTGCCTTCCCTCCCGATGCCCAGGGAGTGGCATTCGGACCAGATCAGCAAGGCAGCCAGGCAGAAGGGAGAAGATGAAACGGCCAGGCAGCAGGGGTCCCGCAGACACTGCCCACGGCTCTCATTCTCGTAGGCCGTAGTGCACAGCAGCCCAGTCATACTCTACAAGTCAGTGGGTCTGTTCTGCTCAGAGGCTGCTGTGACCCAGACGTTTTAGAGTCACCAAATTCTCCAGGCCTCGCCTGGGGCATCAAGCCCTGTCCCTGCTTCCTGGCCCTTGGAGTAACCCCTTCAAGCTTACCCTGTCACCAATGCTGGTCTCCACTCAGTCTCCACTCCTGCTGCAGTCCCACCCCCTACCACCAAATTCAGCTTCCTGCAATGCTGAGTGCACCAGCCTCGCAGGCAGAGCGCTACCACGCCAGGCAAACAGAGCAGGGGCGAGGGCCCAGGCCTGGGATCACAAAATATCCAATATGTGCAGGCTGCCCCATGGCCGAGTGGCTGGAACAGGGAAAAGGTCTGCTGTTTCCGTCCGCGCATTCCTGGAAGTTTACAGTTGTAGAACAAAAACAAATTCATGATTTAAAATAATCTTACAGAGATGGAAAACAGAGTGTGGGAGAAGGATTAGGGAAAGTGGAGGGACCAGGGGTTGCCTAGCCAGGAAAGCAGGATGACGTCCATGGCGATGTGTGGTTCTGATGGGTACATGAATCAGCATGGGACGCGAATGACACAGACGCACCATGTGCATTGTATCAGTGTCGGTGCTCTAGATGTGACAGTACTACAGTTAGGCAATAGGGAGCCATTGCAGGGAGCTGGCAGAGGGGACACAGGGCCTCTCTGTACTGTCTTTGCCATTTCCTGCAACTTTATAATGATTTCAAAATAAAAACTTGAAAATTGGCTTGACCATGGTCTACACCTCATGCTGAGTAGTATGGATGACTGGACGCATCTGAACTGCGAGTCGACACTGCCTGGGAAGGGCAAGAACTGGTCTAAGCTCTGTTTCGTTAACAGGGAGAAAGAAAGCACACCCTTCTTTTAGTTGCCCCTCCAAGCTCCACAGGGAGGTGCCTGTGGCATGGAGGGGAGCTGAGGCTGGAGAAGCGTGCTGAGCCAGAACGAGCTGGTCAGGGCAGGGATATGCAGAGCCGATCTCGCCTGGCTCATTGATCCCCAGCACATCACTCAGCCCTTCTCACGACCTAAAGCAGATGTGAGTGTCCTCAGATTTCAGGTGAGGAGCCCGAGCAGGGTATGTGGCAGCAGATGATTAGAGCCCATGACTCCTCTCTGCACTGGTCACCTCAATTCAGCAATGCCCCAGCCCAGGCTGCCTCCACTCAGGTCACAGGCATCCCATTGCCCCTACCACAAACCAAAACACCACCTCCTTCCTGCCCAGACTCCAAGTGCAGATCCCCTCTCCTGTCTCCTGCTCAGAGGCTCCCTAATTTAGCACGGCCCACACTGGTGGGACAGGTGCCCTTCGCAATAGAGGAAGCATCTGGCTGAGTTCTTGCTGCAAATGATGTGGAGGCCAAGCAAGGGTCCCCATGCACTCCAGCGGTCATTCTTGCCCCATCTGATCTCTCACTTCGGCCCAGAGCTTCCTGGGCTTCTCTTTTCAGGATGAAGGTCTAAATCCTGCAAGTATCCCCCGACTTGGCAAGGTGGAGGGCGCCCTTGGAGACAGACACTCACCTCTGCACCCACGTCCCAGCCTCTTGCACACTCTTGCTCACTGCAGTCACACTCTGCAGCTGGCAGCTCCCCAGTCACACCCACACCCTCCCCTGGGCCTGTTTGTACATTCAGCCCCTTCACCTACCATGCTCTTCCCCACATCTACCCCTTCACTCTGTCTACCTGCCTCCTTTCACCAGGGCATCTCCAGATCATCCTTCAGGTCTACACTTAACTGGCACTTCCTCAGAGTCCTCCCTGGCCCACCAGGAGAGGGTGATAAGCCCTACATAGGTGCTCCATGCTCCAGGGCCCCCCACGCTTCCCCCAAGATGATCCTATTCATCATTACCTCCTGCTTGCTGGTCTGCACTGCCGCGCACAGCATCTGGCACAAGTAGGCACACAGTAAATGTCTGTCTAAGTAATGAATCTCTGATGAGGAAACCAACATGACTTCCTACGGCCACATTCTCAGGTGGGAAGCTGGGATGGGAACTCAGGGATTGTCCTGCTCTGGGGGCTGTGAGCTCTCTACCTTAGTCAAAGACAGGGAGAAGGACGAGCCCTCCAGCCTTTATTTCTGATCTTGCCCCAACACAGACAGAGCCAAGGGCAGGCCAGGACACAAGTGCATGGCTCTGCTTGGTGGCTCACTGGATGCTGGAAACATACCCAGAGCCACATTAAGAGCAGTTTCCTCAGCAAACGAGTGGGCATGGGCTGCTCCTGAGGATGCCCTCCAGGGCAGGGGGAGCTGATGGAACCCTCGGGAGTAGGGGCAGTGGGCTTGGCAGCAACAGGAAGAAGCTGTGCAGCTTCGGGCTCAGTTTGGCAATTTATCGAGCTCTTCAAGTTGATGCATTATTATTAGTTTGCATATTTCTAATGTGCCCTCTAGTTATTAACAGTGATATAATGCCAACTGAGAAAACCAAGGGACCTCAGAAATATTTACATAGCAGCATAATTAAGACTAAGAGCTGAGTCGCCAAAGGATCCCACTGATTTTCTGGGAGAGAAAAAATAGGACATTCTGACTTCACTCCCTGCCCAGAGACCCTCCCTGAAGTTGGGGCTGGGCAGAAGCCCCCTGTGCCTCTCCTGTGACCACTGGGGACCATCAGGGCAGGACACCTCTGGGAGATGCATAACTGCTTCCCCTCAGAAGACTCAGCCCAGACCTTCAAAGTGGTACAGTGGGAGTTGATGGGTAGGAGCACCCAGCTCTGAAGTCCTCAGCCACAACAATGCCCCCAGGGAGTCCTCAACAGAAAGGCTGAAGGGCCCTTGGACTGAGAAGGCTCTCACTGAGGAGCAGCAAAGCCCCTCCCAGCCTCAGTCCTGGCCCTGAGCAGCAGAGCCTCCCGCTGAGCAAGCCCTGCAGCCAGACCCAGGGGCAGAGCAGAGGCTGCCCTCTCCCTCTAACAGGCAAGGCCCTTACTCAGTTGTGTCTCACAGCCTCTTTGTCAACACTCTCTGCCCCTCCTTCCATCCAGAATTCCATTCTGCATCAGAAAACTTCAGGTTGGTTCCAATAAGCTCAACCACCATTTTGTCATGAGTATCTTTTAAGATAAAAAAGGAAGTATGTTTTACAAGTGTTTGGGGTCCACTGATGAATACAGTGGAATATTATTCAGCCATGAGAAGGAACACAGATGGACCTGGAAACCATTATGCTGAGTGAAAGATGCCAGCCACAAAGTCAAACACGGTGCCACTGCATTAATAGGAAGTGAGAGGGGAGGCAGCTCCTTGCAGAGAGGAGGCAGATGTGGTAGTCTCAAGGCTGGAGAGGCGGCGGCCCTGGGGCGGTGGCCAAGGGCAAGAGGGTTCTCTTGGTTGATGAAATGCTCTGTAAATGACGGAGGGGATGGCTGCACCATTCTGCGCATAGAGAAAAACCACAGATCAGTACACTTAAAATGGGTAAACAGGATGGTGTGGAGATTGAACTGTGATTTAAGGCACAAAAAACTATTGGGGGGGGATCCCTGTTATTCCTTGTGGGGCCTCGGAAGGCAGTGTCATCAAGGTCCACCTGCAGAGGCATGGGACAGCCTGCAGCACTGCAAGCCTGGTCCCTGCCCTCTCCCAAGGCTTCCCCCTCTCCCCTTCAGCCCACACTCACAAGCTTGCTCTTGACATAGGAAGCTGCTGCTTCAAGCCCCAGGAAGATCCCAAGACTGGAAATCTACATTCCACAGGACACAACAAGCAGTAACTAATGCCAGACACGCGGCATCGAGCTTGCAATAAATGTCATCCTGTTTGGCTTCTGAAAGGGTCTCTGATATGCAGTTAATGCCGCATTCAGGCTCCATCCAGCCTCCATCACAGGCGATATGCAAATGCGGCTTTTGTCACAACCGGCACTAACTCTAATAACTCCCAAAGTGAAAATGTTCCCATAAAAACCACCATAAAAAGTCCCTTATTTTATTGCCAGCTAAGTTTTCTTTACTTGTTGTCAGGACTTTCTCCTCACTGCTGATTAGCTAACGGGCGGCACGTCATTTCTTTTCCTTTACAGAAACCAGGGCACAGAGTCACCAACCTGTCCCCCCTCCATCTGGAGCCGCCTTGCTTCAGCTGCCACAGCTGCCCAGCCCCCTCTGAGCCAGAGGGGCTTATAAACCACATTTACCTTCCCCGACCGGTGGCGGAAACGCATTACCTTTGCTCTGCTGGTTGCACGCCATGGTCAAATGGGAATATAAAAATCAGCCTTATTTATAACGACGGAATGCCTCTGCTGCTCGGGTTAGAACTGGCTGTCCCCTTGACACATACCACACATACAGAGGCAAGTGAAAACACACACATGCATAAAAGGCACACACGAAGGCACACACTCACACATGTGCACACACAGGCACACAGAAACACATACATTCTTGGATGTGTGCATACACTCACACGATGCTGCTTTTTCTGAAGTGGCTCTCACGTACATCCCATACAAAAGGGCACCCACCCGTCAGGCTCTCCCAGGTAGCCAGGCCTCTCAGTGCCTTAATCGAGACACCTCCCTCTCTGTCTCGAAACACCACACACCAGGTCTCCCAGATAGACCGGACCTCTCTAAATCTCAACCTGCCACTCTGTGATTCTTGAAAGAGGGCTGCAGAAACCCTTTAACAGGACACAAAACATGCCCCTGCCTCCATCCACAAGGGTATCGAAATCTCTTGGTCCTCCTTCCAGATAATTCCTGGTAGCATCCCAAATGCAAGACACACTGATTGCTGCTTCCTGCAAAGAGGCCCTGTGGAGAGATGCTACCAGGCCTCCTTGCACCGATTTCCCTCTAAGCAACAAGGTCTCCAATGAAATGCAAGACTAAAGTATAGTCCAGGCTCTATGATGTCTCCCAGGTTCATGCAGATGGGGCACATGCAGTATGCTGCGCCTCTACCCAGGGCACCCAGGATGCTGCACTTCTATCCAGACACCCAGGATTCTGCACCCTACCTGAACCCTATCAGAACCTAGAACACTGCACCTATGCAGTTAGTCTTGGGATAAACTCAAGGATGAAGTAGGCATCTGAGCCTTTATGAGGACCCGCCATCCCCCAGGAGACACTGGGAACGTGACCCATGTGGAGCAAGGACCCTGGACCCTCTCTCCCTTTAACAAGGTCAGGAACCAGGCCTGCACCCCCATTCCTCTGCTCTGCCTGGCCGCCAAGCCAGTGAGGGCGCCCCCGCCTACCAGGCTGGGGACCACAGCCTGCCAATCAGGCCTAGGGAAGGGTTGGAGAGCCAGGCAGGTAAATCCGAGTGCAGGCCCCCCAGCCCCTTCTCCTCCCTGCCGCCGATTCCTTTACGTGGGGTTTTAAAGGTCATGTTCTCCGTCAGTGGAAACATTCTACATGACACTTCTGAGGCAGTGACTCCTTTTAGAGGCATTTAATCCAAGAACAGCCACCCCCTGAAGAAAAGGGTTTATAGGTCACCGCTCAGGTGGCCTACAAATCATGCTGGCTCCAGCGGAGGGTGCCAGACACGAGAGGAAGCGGGTGGGGAAAAGCTGGAGGAACCTCAGCCAAAGGGGAATACAGCCCAGAGCAATGAAGGGTGGGTCCAGAGGGGCCAAAAGGGGCAGGAAAGGCAGGGCCACCAGGGAAGGGAGGAGCCTGCTGGGGAGGGGCCAGGTGGAAAGGGCCCACCAAAGGGGTGCAGGCTGGGGGGAGGACTCACAGGCAGGAGGAGGCAGGCACCTTCCTCCCCACCCTAGGGCCCACCTGCCAGCAAGGACTAGCTGACCTGGGTGGGGTGAAGCACAGTCTGAGAGTAGGGATTTGGAGAGGGTCCCCCAGCTGGGCAGAGTGGGAGACCAGAGTACGGTTTGCCAGAAGTCCTCTGCCCAGGTCTCACTGTGCTATGTACCCCACACACACATACACACACATGCACACACACACACACACCCCAGCTCAAAGCATACTTGTGTGATGAATAAATCCAGGTGTCTTGGCAGAGGCCGGATGCTCCAACAACACCTGAGACACCAGGCCTCTGGGGTGGGAGGGGTGCTGCCAGATGCTGGGAGCACCAGCCTAGGGAGGGTGAGGATTTGACAGCTGGGCAGGAGACTCCCATCCTGGGAGACCTGGACCAGCCACTAAGGGGTACACACAGCCCCCCACCCTCCCTTCCCTGGAAAAGGGGTTTTACTGCAACAACCAGAGAGCTCCACCCCCTGCAGGCTGCCAGGGAACCCAGCCAGCCCCCACCTTCTCCCACCCTAGAGGCTGGGTGCTGTTCCAGAGCACCCAGCTTCCAAACGTCCAAGCCAGGCTGGCCTCATGGTATTTATGTCCTGTAGAGGCTGAGAATGAATGGGCTTAGATCAATTCAATCAATCCCCTCAAAATGTTAAAAACCTAAGAAAGGTCACTGCCAGTGAATATTCCTTTCAGAAGCATCTCCCTCTCCCGCTCCCCACAACCTCCAGCACTGTGTCAAGGAGATGTTGCGGAGAGTGCTGGGCCCTTCTGCCCCTCAGCCCCACAGCCCAGGCCCAGGCAGACCACAGGAGGCAGAGCAGGAACACCCAGCTCTGAGCAGGCCACACACACCTTCTTGTCCACCCAGCACTCATCCTGTGCACAGTCCTGATGGGTGACAGGTTACAAGGCCAGGCATGTGAATGGGGGGAGGTATGTCCTGCAGACTGAAGACTGAGGCTGAGCTCTCCCAGGAGACGGTCCTCCAGCTCCGGCTGCCTAGGCCTCAGCATTCCGAAAGCTCATCCTGCCAGGATGTTCATTCTGTGAGCTACTCAGAGCCTCACAATAGAATCCTCACAATTCCAATTTTTGCTTAATTTAACCAGAGTTGATTTCTGAGGCTTACAACAAAGGAGCCATAACTGCATCACAGCCCCAGCACTTTTTCCAAACCTTGCTAAATTCAGACAAGTTAAGAAAAGCAAGAGTGAAATGAGAATTCCAAAAACTGCCCTAGAATCACTACCTACAATCAGATGGGCTGATCTACAAAATCGCCTTAAGCAGATGTTTCCACCCCAGACTACCTGGGTCTAAAATCCCAGTTCTCCCACTTACCAACTACGTGATATTGAGAGGTTACATAACCTCTCTGGCCTCCAGTGCCTCACCTATAACTTGCAGATAACAGATCTAACTGTTCTCGCAGGGCTATTGTGAAGACTAAATATGGCATATAGAGAAAGGGCTTGAAGTGAAACCTGCACATAGTCAGTACTCTGTACCTGGGAAAGTCAAGCAGATTAAATCATCCGCTGGTCCTTCCTGTACATGCATCATTTATTCAGCACCCACTGTGGGCCCAGCACTGCCCTAGGCCCGTCGACACACAAGCATAGTGGACCTGGCCCCCAGAAGTCCCTGTAGAGCTGGAGAGACAGACTTGTAAACACATAAATCCTTTTGCGTCTGATGTGATAAGACTATTCTGGAGGTATCCACAGAGTGCGGTGGGAGCACAGGGAGGAGTGATTAATTTTGCTTTGAGGGTTGGGGAGTCTTTGCAGAGGAGGTGACATTTGAGCTGGACTTTGAAAGACGAGCTCTCCACAGAACTAAATCTGGATCCAGTGCCAAGAGAGTCAGCTTCAAAAATCAATCCTGCCACCGGAGGAGGGGCAGCCAGCCACAGGCCAGCTTCTCAACAGCTCCCTGCGCCAAGGATGCCAGCTCCCCCAGGCCACGAGTGCCCAGACGCTCCCTGGAGACCAGACCAGGTTTTTTGGCCTCATTTTCCAATCATCTGACCCCATCTCCTCACCCCTAACTTAAGAGCTGTCAGTTCCAGGCAGACTCTCTGGTCACTACTCCTTAAATGAAACTTACAAATTCTTCCACTAAGAATAATCATGGTCACTTTAAAATTACATCCTTTGTAGAATGCTTTAGATCTCTCATGAGGGAAGAGAAAAAATAGTGGTCACACACAGAACTTCATCCCAGCTCTGCAGCCAACTCTGGTGACCTGGGGCTGGTGATTTAATTTCTCAGGACTCAATTTCCTCATCTCTACCATGGAGTAAACAAGTTGTTATGGGGCTTGGATGATTAATAGTTGTGAAGTTCTTTGAATAGGATTTGACAAAAAAAATGGGCACTCAGTCAGTGAGTGCTTGTGCCTCTGAGTATATCCCACCTGTCCCCCTCCCTCTGGCCTACTCATTGGACCTTAACTCCTCTATGATGAATGCTAGGAATCTGCAGGACGGTGGACCTGAATCCTGGCTCAGCCTACATGGTTACTACATGACTTTCAGCAAGTGACAACCTCCTCCAGGAATCTGAGACAGTGAGGACTGTCTCACTGAGTACTAAGATAGTGTATGCCATGTGACTAGTACCTGCTAGGCAAGACACACTCAGGAAACATCAGTTTTTTACTAACCAGTTATTTTCCTGACTGTGCCCTCCTTGCAGCCCGGGATGCATCTTGCCGGCACATGTCTCTCTCCCTGCCCTGCACACACCTAACACATTGCTAGACACCTAGGAAATATGGACCATCTGATTCTCAGTTGCCTTGTGCCTGCTCTGAGCAAGTGGCTTCATCCAGTCCAGGATGTAAACAGTAGTACCGAATACCACTGTTTCCTTGCAGACCCTGTCATAGTGTCCCTATGTCCTGTGGAGGATCTTTACTCACCCCAACCCCCTCCACATTGTCTGAACTGTGTGTGCAGAGGATTCTGAATGGCCCCTTCTCTTGGAACACACTGTGCACAAATCTGTGCTTCCCCCTAGATACCTATATAATTTTTTTCAACGCAAACTGAACCGAGGATGAACATGTTTTCAGGACTCTCTGCAGAATTGCTGATGTTATTTTTGAGTCGTTGGCAGCAAGGACTCTGCCAAAATACTCAAGGTCAAGAGACCAGCATGGTTCTAGGCAATCTGTACCTCTTAAAACAGTGACAAATATGTTATTTAATTTTAATGAGCTTTTTTGCATCTCAAATCTAATTACAGCATTATCAAGTACTGCTTTGAACTGCAGGTGGCTTCTCATTACGTGTGTGAAGCCTGCCACGAGCATTTTTCGTGAATACTAATAACTGCTTAATTTTACTATCTGCTTTAAAAAAAATAAAAACTTTCAGCAACTTAGAAGGCTGGGCTTTATAAAGCGTCTGTGGAAGGTGCACCACACAGCAATGCAGCTTAATTAAAAAAAATAAATACTGTATGTGGCCACCCTGGAGGGTGACAGCTCAGGAAGCTGCAGATGGGCGGTGGACTTGGGCCGGGAGGAGATTCGCTCAGTGCACTTCTTGGAGGCTCTGTTTTATTGCAGTCTTATTGCATCACATTCAAATTTCCCAATTTGCTTGCAGTTCAGAGAGAACGATTCCGTCAACAGATTTTCTGGGTGACAGACTTCAGTAATAGGCCTGGAGCTGGAGGTCTCTGGGGACACGCTCCAGAAGTCTGTCGCATAGACAGGTCCAGGAAGATGCCTGTGGATCCTCACGGAAGCTGTCTGAGGAGTCTGGCTGCCTCCTGGCCAAGCTGGGATGGGAGAGGGCAGAGGAAGCCGGTCAGGCCTCAGCTGTGGGTGAAAAGCTTTACAGCCCCCGAATGGTGAAAGTTGGTAAAATCTGTAGCCATGACCCCCTGCCAGTGGGTTGGTGCAACGGCCAGGGTGTGTGTATTATTCGTGTATTTTTAAAATTGTTAAGGTTGAACTTTATCTTGGGCTGGCCAGCTCTGACTGGCACCTTCTCCAGGGAGAGGATCTAGGAGGGAAAGGCTGCCCACTTGTCATTTCCTTCAGGAAGATTCCTGCAGCGTGTGAACTATGGAGTTCATCCGCCTCTGGGTTTTGTTGCTGCAAGTCCATGCCCTATCTCTGACCAGGAGCTCCTGGAAAATGCAGGTGACAGCTGAGGCATGGGCTGTCCCCTGCACGGACAGACCATGCTGTGGATGCAGCTGCCCTTCCCTTTCTCTTCAATTCCCCTTATGTAAAGGTTTAGATTTTAACTGCTCCCCAAAGGCCTATATGCTAATGGCTTGGACAGTGGCCTGTGACACTACTGGGAGGTAGTGAAATCTTTAGGGGGCAGAGACTAAAAAGGAAGTGATGTCACTGGGGGCGTGGCCTTAAAGAGGATATTGGCACCGGGCCCTTCTTCTCTTTGCTTCCCAGCTGCCATGAGGTGAGCAGCTTCCTCCACCATGCACTGCCTCTCCACAGGCCCAGGAGCAACAGGACCAAGTGACCATGGCCTGAAACCTCCAAAACTATGAGCCAAAATAAACATTTTCTCCTTTAATTTCTCCCAGATATTTTATCACGGTGACAGAAAGTGACTAATACATGATAGGACCAGATCAGCCTCTGTCCTCAAGTTTGAACCCTGCCTGGTATACAAGGTCACGCTGGCCTAAGGTCACACTCCCCACATGCCTGTGGGCAGCAGAAAATTGGTCCCCTAAAGATGTCCACATCCTGATCCTCAGAATCTGTGAACATGTTGTCACGTGGTGCTAAGGAATAGATATGGTACAAATGTGTCCCTGACAGGTGCACGTGCTGGAAGCCTGGTCCTCCACATCACAGTGCTGGAAGGCAGAGCCTAGTGTGAGATGATCAGGTTGAGGGGGCGCTGCTCTGGAAGAGACTGGTACTGGTCACAGGGAGTTAGGTAGTTGTTCTCACGAGACCAAGTTGCTATAAAAGGGCAACACTCATCTACGGCCACATCGCCCTGAATGCAGCCAATCACGTCTGATCTTGGAACAGCAAGACTGGCATCTCCCTGCTCTCTGGCTTTCCAGTCTCAACATGTGACCTCTCCCTTTGTCATGCACCCCCACCATGATGCCATCTCCCATGAGTGACAGAGTCAGAGGGTCCCTCACCAGAGCAGATGTCAGGCTATCTGGATTTTTAGCCTCCCAAACTGAGCTAACTAAACCTCTCTTCTTTATAAAGTATGCAGCCTCAGGGATTTTGTCTTACCAATGAAAAACTGGTCAATAGACATAGTATTAATTGCATGGCTCGTGCAATTAAGGTAGCTAATCTGCTAATTTTGAGATGAGAAAGATTTTCTGGGTGTACCCAATGCAATCTTAAAGAGTCCTTAAAAATGGAAGAGAAGTCAAAGAAATATGATGTGAAACGGACTGGCTTTGCCAATGGAAGATGGGGCCAGGAGCTAAGGGATGCAAGCAGCTCCAGACACTGGGACAGCACTAGAACGGACTCTGCCTGGAGCCCAGAGAAGAACACAGCCCTGATGTCACCCTGATTTTCACCCACTAAGACCCATGTCAGACTTCTGATCTCAGACTGTAACACATCTGTGTCCTTTTAAGCTACCAAGTCTGTGCCATCTGTGGGGCAGCGACAGGAAGGGAATGGGAGGTGGAAATGCGCTGAGGCGGGCCTGGAAACAGACAGCAGGCCCAGCAACAGCATCGCCAGTCACACCACCCACCTCCTCAGATTGGGGTAGGGCAGAAACATTTTGGACCACTTTCCAGTTCCCATTCCTCTCCTTATATTGGTGACCTAGCAGCTTTTCTTCCAAATTTAGTGAATTTGAGGCCAGCCTCCCTCATCCTCCAGTGAATCTCCTGGGTTCCATGTCCCAGGCCCATGCCCAAGGAGCCCTGCTGCAGGGAGTTTGTCTTTTGGTGTGTGAACAGCTGCGCTCCCAGCCACTTCTGACCCGTCCTTCCCACCAGGCCTCTCACTGTCTGTGGGTCCCAGGGCCCAGGAAGACCCATACCTGAAGGCAGGGAGCAGCCCTATGTCAGCTTCCAGGCGGATACTCTGCTCCCACGACCACAGAGGAGTTAATGGGCCAACGCCAAGCCTTTTGTTTTTATAAGAGAACAAGTGGTTTATGACAAAGAACAAAGTTTCCTTCTTTACGAGGCCATCCTTGGTGCTCCTCCCCAAGCCCATTAAGTCTAGTTATCTCTTACACGACACAGCCACACAGGTACCGCTGCCACCAACAAGTTCATTGAAGAGAATTTATAGCCTAATTGTGCAGCTGTTGCCTTCTGAGTAAGTTTTAAGAGATTGTTACACAAGCAGTGTCATAATTTAGTCATGTTTTCATCTTACAACTGTACTGTAATTACTGTTGCTAAAGCGAATGGTAAACAAGAGAGTGAAGGGGACCAGCCAGCATCTAACAAAATGTGGGGCCAGCAGGGCAGATGACCCTTAGGACCCTTCAGAGCTCTCTGGAAGCCCACTCAGACCCATCAGCCCCAAGGTTGACCATGAGCTTTAAGCCATAGTATGCACCTGAATGTTCACCAGGGGAGGCAAGAAACAGAGAACTGTCTGATCCCCAGATTCTGTAGGGACTGTGGTTCTGACAGGAGGTTGGGGCTTCCCAGCAGGGAGCATCCCCCAGAACTGCTGCCTTAGCTATGATTCTACAGAGGGCCAGAACATGGCAGAACCTAGACAGGTCTGGTGTCAGCATGCAGCGAGCACAGAACAGAGTAAATGCTTAGTGCACATCTGTGCAGAGGGAACCATAAGCTTGGTTCCAAATGAAGCCTGCTGTAGCACTCTCTCAAGCAGAACATACTAGAAAACACTGCAGCAGCAGAGATGCCCTGATCTTGGCCTTCCTGGTGCACGCTATTGGTTTGCACAGAAAGACCCAGTGGAGAAAAATCCTTCTGAGTGCCTGCCTCTTCTGCCATGGGCCACAGGTACAGGACAGAGACCCGTTCCCACAGTCCTGGAAGTCACCCCCTCCATCCAAAGGCTTCCTCCCCAATGTTCAACACAATAGTGGTCTCCATGCCCAGCTCAGAGCTCAGCAGGACACTGAGCACTAACAACATCATGCCAGAAAGAAGCAAGGGACAGAGATAGAGTCCAGGCAAGAGTCCTCAGGAGAAACCCAGGCAACTCAACAATCACAGAATCAACAGCAATCGTGAGGGCCATCTGGCCCTGGCAGCAGCCTAAACCTTGAGGCACTACAGCTGTCTCCAGTTTAGATAGAAGGTAAGTAAGGTTAAGTGAGGCCAGGGCTCCCCCATATCTAACTGACCCAGATCTCTGGTTCCAAACCCCAATTCACAAAATCAGACCTTTTTCTGTGAACAAGCAGCAGGCCCTCTACCGAGCCCAGAGTCTGCCTCTGAACCAACACAGCCCCTTGCACACTGAGGCACAGGTGCCTTTGGCCACAGAGCAGAGGAGCAGTTAGGGGACAAGGAAAGGTGGAAAGATTTGTAGCAGGTGCCTGGCTTCATTATCGTTGTCATCATCATCTACCCCAAGGTCCCTGCTCCCCAAGCCCCCACCTCAACTCGTCCAAAGCTACTAGCCATGATTAGTTGAAGGTGATTAGGGGAAGGTCAGATGCTCTTCAGAATACGGTGGCTAACGAGGCTGGAAGACTCATTTTCAGATCACCTGAGCCACTGAGAAAAACTGAAGGTCCAGAGACAACAATCAATAAACCAAAGCTCTTCTAACAGAGGAGAATGAAGACTACAAAGCAAAGAAAATGAAAATGTAGACCTGGAAAAGTCTCACGCTGAGAAAAGCCAAAGTGGTCCACAGAGGGGAGGTCTGCAGCAGCTGTTCAGTCAGTCACAGGCAAGAAGAGGGTCGGTGGCCTCTGAGGAGGGCAGGGTCCCAGCCAGAGCAGCTCTCCCTTGCACTGTTCTGATTCTCAGCTGCCAGGGTGTGGGGATGGCTTTTCAGAGTCCACGGTCCTTCACAGGCTGGTCTTGGAGCCAGCCTACTCCAAGCTCAGAGCCTGTCTCCTGTGTGGCCTTGGGGAAGTGGCAACCTCTCTGCACCTCTTACTGTCTCGTCACTGGAGTTCCCACTACTGTGCTGCCATGGACAGCAAGCCTGGCACAGAGAGACCACCCATCAACAGGATCTCTCTTCCTATTCTGCAAAGTCAAATCCCAAGCTCAGGATCTGACAAATAATCATGCAATTTGGGTTATGAGATACTAGAACTTGTGGGGCACCTGGGATGGTATTGTGGCTTCTGAGGATAGAGAGAAAAGCCATAATTGTGAGGCAGATAAACTGGAGCTTGCCCTGCCAGCATCCCAAGCTGGAGCTTCTAACCTGCACTGGGCACCAAGGGCCACCTGCTGGGGCCTCCTGCAGGGAAACCATCTCAAGCCCCACAGCATCTGAGACCCAGACAGCCTGCTCCAGTGTCTCCACATGATACCAGTCCTCTGGCTTACAGTCCACACCTCTTACTGACCTCACATTGGTCAACCATCAAGTGACCATCCAGAGGTAACATGAAGAAAGCCACTACATGGGAACCAGCTCTCCCACACTGGATGGCAACAGCAACACGAGTCCCAAAGAGAGTGTGTGGGCCACGGTGGTGAGGCTCAAGCTGCGGCCACGTCGCTGCTCAGGTAGGGGCCTAAGCCTCCACCCTAAGGACCCCACTGCCCGTGTTGGTGCCTTGGACTCAGCAGCAACTTGAGAAGCCTAGGAGCCTTGGCACTGAACCAGAGTCTCCTCGGGGCTGAAGGACCACAACTTCCCTTGTGAAAGCAACCCATAACTTCATGGACTTTCACATCATTGCTGGGTTTTATGCCAGTATAATGCTCAGCCATTTGATGTGGGATTATGTGCTGTGTGTACCAAAAAGCTCATAAAAAAAAGAAAAGAAAAAAATGGAATGAGCGTTGTTTTTGAAAGGCCCTTAACAGACTATAAAGCGCAGTGACTTTCACACCTTGGGTTTTCCCATCTTCTGTTAGAGAGTTCCTCAATCAAAGCTAACTCTGGACATAACGAGGGGACAGGGAGGTAAGAGAAGTGAGCCCAGGGTCAGTGTGGCAGGACGCTCCAGCATAGCTGGAGGGGCCCTAGGGCAGGTGGGAAAGGGAAAGCTCGTGGCTGGGTATGACCTGTCCCCAAACATGACGCCACAGTGGAAAGCCAAGGCATGGGGGGCGGGGGGGCAACTTGCAGCAGGGATCGTGGGCAGTAAAGGAGCACAGCCTTCAGCCTCCTGGCCATGTTCCCCAGGTTGGGCCCAGCCCCCCTAGTTCCTCCAGATCTCCACCACTCACAAGGACTGGGAACCTGCAAGGTAAGAGAGTAGGCTCGGGCTGGGGCTGGGGCTGGGGCTCAGTGGCAGAGCACTTGCCTCGCATGTGTAAGGCACCGGGTTCGATCCTTAGCACCACATAAAAATAAACAAATAAAAAAAAGGCATTATGTTCATCTACAACTATAAAAAAATTTTTTTTAAAAGGGAGGGAGGGAGAGAGGGGGAGAGAGAGAGTGAGAGAGAAAGAGAGAGAAAAGGCTCTCCGCAGTTTCTAGAATCTTCCTCTCTCTCAGACTGGGCTGAACTCCAGGAGTGGAATCTATACTGAATTCCTTAAAGCCACAACAGTGATGTTGAGAGAAAGCAAAGGGACAGTTGCAGGACAGGCCATTAGGCAAACATTAAAAATCATGTTTGCAAAGAATATTTAATGACATGGGGAAATGCTCACAATATGGTGTTAAGGAGAAAGAAAGTAAGCCACAGAAAATATGATCCCGGCAACATGAAGCACAACAGACACGTCTTGAAACGTAGGAACCAGGGGAGGCCACGGCGCCTGCGTGAGGACCTCTGGGCAGTGAGAGCTGGATTGAGCCCCCTTTTCTCTCCATGCCTTTCTGCATGCTCCAAATTCCCTGCAATAAAGAGCTGTTCTTACTACTAGAATTGATCATGTTAAAACACATTAAGTCTTTAAAGAATGTTTCTTTCCTAAGAAAACTCTTCACGATTTTATTCCATTTTATACCAGAAACATCTGAACAACTCAAGACTGTTTTCCCTTTCTATACAACTGCCACCACAGCC
This sequence comes from Marmota monax, assembly GCF_021218885.2. Taxonomy (NCBI): domain Eukaryota; kingdom Metazoa; phylum Chordata; class Mammalia; order Rodentia; family Sciuridae; genus Marmota; species Marmota monax. The sequence continues at coordinate 4,462,876 of NW_026694750.1, forward strand.
AGAGGCTTAGTGTGCAGACAGCAGGCTGGCAGGTAGGACTGCTGGGCAGAAGCAGGTGGGTGGGAGGTGGGGGTTTGGGCTATGACTCGAGAGCAGCAGGAAAGTGGCCCAGACCCGACCCGAGCTCACAGGTTATGGCTTGCATCTGGAATGTTCCCCAGAGGCTTGTGTGTGGAAGGCTTGGTCCCCAGCTGGTGGTGCTATTGGGAGGTGGTGGAAACTTCAAGTGGTGGGGCCTAGCCGGAAGAGGTAGGTCACTGAGAGCGGGTCTTTGAAGGGCATGTTGTTCCAGGCTCTCTCTGGCTCTGCTTTCTGGTTGCCATCAGCTGAGCAGCTCTGCTCTACCACATGCTCCCCACCATGATGTTCTGCCTCACCACAGGCCCAGAATCAATGGCGCCAAGTAACCGCAGACTGAAACCTCTGAAACTCAGCCAAAATAAATCTTTCCTCCTGAAGTCAGTTTTCTCAGGTGTTTTGTCACAGTGGTGGAAAACTAACGTACCCAGGCAGTGACAATGTGACCTCACACTCCTCTGGCATCTCACAGTTTGCACAGCACAACTCCCAGCTGTACTGCACTTGACAGTTTAGCGCGCTTCACAGTCAGGCTACACTTGGCAGTCCGCATGGCACGCTTCAGTCATGCTGCACTTGACAGTTTGCACAGCACACCTCACAGTCATGCTGCACTTGACAGCTCCACCCACGCCTCACAGTCATCAGCAGATGACAGCATGCAAGGCAGACCTCCCAGCTATACAGCACTTAACAGTTTGCACAGCGCCCTGGCCCTAGACCTCCCAGGCTGACAACAGGCATTTCCTGGGCCAGGCCTATGCACCCTCTGCTCTGGCCATGGCAGAATTGGTGAAAGCCTTCAGGGGCCGAGGACAGAGCCTGGGAAGGCTCTGGGTAAAAGCTCTGGTGACCTTCAGCCTACTGAGAGGAGGAGGGACAACCCCCCCCCCCCCCGCCCCCCGCCTCCCTGCCCTGAGCCCAAGGAGGAGCTCATTTCCAAGTGTCTGAGCCAGATGGTGCTTATAGAAATTATCTCTTTGGGCTTCCCAATAGTCCAGTGGGAAGAGATACTGATAAGAACCCCAGTCTACATGTGAGAAATGGGCATAAGCTCTTTCAAAGGAACCTGCTGCTGCTGGTAGGCACCACGCCCCTTCTTTCCATTTGATCCTCACAATATCCCTGTGAGATAGGGATCAATTTCCACATGTTAGTATGCGACAGCTAGGGTACAGAGAGGTTAAGTGACTTAACTAAAGTCACACCACTACGCAGATGTAAAGCTAGGATTCAATATCTGTTAAATGAATCAATCAATTAATCAATCACCGATCCTACACCTGCATCCTCCCCAGGAGGCAGAAGTAGACTCTTGCTTACACTGTGACTCTGTATCTCCTGTGCCACTCGATCCCACAGGAAAGTGGAAAGAAGCACATTTCCCTCCTCTGGGGCCTGTGCGTGGGCCCTGTGAGCAGGCCCTGTGAGCATTCCTGACTCCAAACCACCCACAGGGAGTCTGTCTGCAGCTCCCAGGCCAGAACCACCACGAAAAGCAAAACAAGACAATCTGCAGCCTCCAGCTCCAGGCAGAGGCCAGGCCCCCTTGACAGTCTCGCCATCGGCAGAGACTGCTCAGGTGCCCTGCAGGAGCCCAGGTCAGGCTTCAGACATCCACTGGACATGCCCTGCTTCTAGAGAGCCCCACGCCAGAGCTGCTCCCTAGGTACCCTGACTTAGCGCACTCTTGCTCTACCCCTCAGCAGTGGTTGTCATAAGTGCTATAACCTGTTCTGCCTCCCTTAGGGCGCCCAGAGCAGTGCTCCCTCCTCAGCACCGTGGCTGGGAAAACAGGCTTAGGGACCTGTTCTGGTCAGCAAGCAGCCGAGGAGCATGTCATTTCTGCCCAACCACTTACTCACCAGGTCATGCCCCCCCCCCCCGGGCTACACGGTGAACATGAGGCAGGAGTGAGACCACCTGTGTTCTGTGAAGCCACTAGGGCCCAGGTGCTATCCTGCCTGTGGCCTATTCTAAGATGTTGCTTCGGGAAGCTGGCACTAAGGAACCAGGTTCTATTCCCATTCTTAGAAGTGCTAACACTGTCAACCCCAGACACCAAGGGAATACGCATCAGCTAATTTAAATGTATAACAAAAGATAGGAGAGTGTAGGGGCAGGGGTGTGGTTCAGTGGCAGTGTTTGCCTGGAATGTTCAAGGACCTGGATTCAATGCCCAGCACCACGATAGGAGGTGAACAGATGACCTGTGAGTGCCCGGGCTCCTCTTGGCATTAGGCTGTGTGCAGAGCCAGAGCATGTGGGGGACTGGGAGCAGGAGAAAGCACCCCCCCCACGACGACTCCACACCACCTTGCCCAGCCAGTCAGTCCCCACCCTTGGAAAGATGAGACTCCTGCTCAGCAGCCAAGAGCCAGTCAGCCTAGAGAAAGGGGGTCTGGGTCAGACGCACATGGATTCCAGTCTGGTTCTGCCATGTTTTTGCTGTGTGGCCTTGGCAGAGTAACCACCCATTTGAGCCCTGGTCTCCTTCCTTGTCAAATAGGGGTAATGCCTCCACTTCTGAGGCTAGTAGTGAAGACCAGATGAGACAACGACACAGAAGGGCCTGAAACTGCGAGGGCAGGTGATCCAGGCCACCGCCCTTCTCTTCTGCACTTACTGGTTGAGTAGCTTTGGGGATGATTCCAAGTTCAGTGTCTTTGGAAAAGTGAACTGGCTGGACTAGGTAAGCTGTAAGATGACAAGATTGGGACTCAAAACCTGAATGAGTTGCCTAAGGCCACACAGAGAGCTAGGTGCTAAAGTTTCACCTTCAACATCCTGGTTCTGTCCACTGCAGTCCAGATCTTCAGACAGCAAGGGTCCCCAGGGAGGCTGGCGGTGGGCATCCCACCAGCAGCCTTTCTGTGCTTCACGGCTATGTCAACTCTGACCCTGCCTTTAGGCATTTTTGTGATCTTGGAACAATACGCTGGCTCACGGGATGGACTGGGAAAGTAAAGTCACAAAAGGTCCAGCACTGTCTTCTCTGAACTCCCACCCACGGCACTGTCCACGAGGCCTGTGAGAAGAGGGCCACACTGCACAGGTCTGCCCCTGTGGCTTCTGGCGTGGCCTGGGGCATCGGAGACATCAGCAGAAGACGCTGCATGTGACATTGGTTCTGGCCCCAGCCCCTTCCACTGGCAACTCTGAAACTGCAGCAGTTCAAGGACCCTCATGACTCCCAGGACCACCTTCTTCCCTCAGCCCACTTCCCTAGGACCCCCCAGTGTGGGGTCAGCAATGGGAACAATTGAGCCTGTTCCAATTAATCAGCAGTTCTGAAGATCAAGTCCCCAGTGGATTAGCCGCAGGACTGGATTAGTCAGACTCATCTGGGAAGATGCAGGAGTCTATATGAACAGGACTCTTGCCTCAGCAGATGGCCCCTTCCCTGTGCTGCCCTGGAACATCACTCTGCCTCTCAAAACAGCAGTGAAGTGGGGTGACACACAGGGGACACGTCAGGGAGCAGCAGCACCTGCCAGCAATGGCCTTCTGGGAATGGCTCTTCTCATTTTTTTTCTCCTTAATGAATTTCCTTAATAGTCTCAGGCCTATGGTGCAAGAAAAGCAGGTGGCATGTGGGAGTCAGACGCTGGGCCCGAGGGGAGACCCTGATGCCTACAACCAGACTGGAGCTCTTTACTAACTTCTAAGCATCCGTTTTCTGGACTCTAGCAAGAGGAAAGCAATGTGGAATGAGAGTCAAGTAAAACTGTACATCAACTGTTAGCACCTTGCCCAACACATGTTCAATTTCTCAACCCACACAACATCCCAGCCTGTCCCCATCATGCCAGCAAGTCCCAAGGTCAGACAAGTCATTCAACCTCTCTGAGTGCCAATTCCTTCCTCATCATTACATGGGACAGTAATGGGCCTTCTCATCTGGGAGGGTTGCCAAGAGCATGCAACAAGATCTTGGACCAGGAAGCCCACAAAAGAATGCACAGTGTATGCTTCCAGCTTGCTCTTGCTCTCTGTGCACACATGGAAAGCATCAGACAGACAGACAGGGGCTTGGTGATGCTGCAAGACCTCAGAATATATCATTAAACCCTCATCAAATAAGCTGGATGCTACCTCCTCCAAATCCCTACATATGTAGTAGACATGGCTCAGCTGAGGGAGAAGGTGTTCCAACAAGGAGACTGGGCACAGCAGCTCTGAGCTGGATACTCGGCTGTGTGTCCTCAGACAACTCACTTAACCTCTCTAAGTCTCAGTTTGCCAACCTGTAACATGAGAATATGAAAGATGAATACTGAGATAATGTGAGGATTTATTTACATTTGTGTGTTCCTTCCCTACAATTAGGTAGAACAATTAGACAAGAAAAAGAAATAAAAGGCATCTGGACTAGAAAGGAAGAAATAAAACTATCTTCATTTATCTGGCCTCAGGGAAAGCTGGCCTGATGGGGACAGGGAGGCATGTCACAGGACTTCATGTGGGTTGGATGATCAGGACATGGGGGAGGAGGGGTGCTAACAGTTGACATACCACCGTTTCACTTAATCCTCTCCACTGAGATGAGATCTTTCGTTCAGAAAATCCTAAAGAATCTACAAGAACACTGTTAGAACTAAATCAAGTTCAGCAAAATTATAGGATTCAAGAATAACAGCATTTGCAATGAAAAATGCTGGAAATGAACTTAAGAAAATAATTTCACCTGCAATAGCCTCAAATGCATAAAATACTTGGAAAACTTACAAAGAAGTGCAAAATTTATATCAGAAAACTATAACATCATTAAAGAAGGCCTAAGTAAATAGAAAGACAACCATGTTCATGGACTAGAAGATTTAATATTGTTCACATGGCAATACTCCTCAAAGTGATTGATAAATTCTACAAAATCCTTACCAAAATTCCAGCTGGCTTCTTTGTAGAGATTGACAAGCTGATTCTAAAATCCATATGGAAATACAAGGGATCCAGAATTGTCAAAGAATCTTGAGACTCACATCTCCCAGTTTCAAACTTACTCCAAAGCCACAGTAATCACCACAGTGTGCTTCTGGCATGAGGGCAGACACATGGACCAATAGAGTGAAGAACTCAGCAAGACAATGGGTGGCTTCCATCCCCAGCACCACCACCCCTTAAAAAAAAAAAAAAAAGCTTCCTAAATATATTCATGGTCAGTCGATTTATAAAAAGAGGTGCCGAGACAATTCCGAAGGAAAGAACAGTCTTTCTAACAAGTGCGGCTGGGACAAGTGCAAGTGCAAAAGAATGCAGCTGGCCCCTCGCTTATGTCTTACGACACACAGACACTGTCTGGAAATGATCAAAGGCCCAACATAAGTGCTAACGCTGCAAAACTCTTCAGCAAAAACAGAGGAGCACATCTCTATGACCTTAGGTCAGGTGGCGATTTTAGTTATAACAAAAGCACCAACAACAAAAGAAAAAAAAAACTGGACATTACCAAAATTTAAGACTTTTGTGCTTCAAAGGACACCATCATGAAAGCAAAGCCAACAGAATGAGAGAAATTTTTTTTCAAATAATTTATCTGATAAGGGTGTTGTACCAAAAATATATAAAATATTATTACAACTCAATAATACAAAGATAAATAACAATTTTAAATGGGCAAAGACTGCCACAGTCTGGCTGGGCCCTTGCTGAGAGCCATAGCCAAGTAGGAATGACGCATGGCATTTTGGGTTGAAAGGTGATCCTGCTGGGAATAGGGCGGCTCCAGGATTAGGGCGAATCCTGCTGCCTCAGGCGCCCGCTCCTTTGGAGTTCCCGTTGAGTTCCCGTGGGCTTCAGAGAGAATTGGTGGAGGCAGGGTGTTCACGGGAAGTGTGGGTAGAGTGTTGGTGAGAGTTCAGGAATAAAGAGTTGCTGTTTGGTGGTGGCTCGGTTATTTTGTGCCCAGCCAGACTGCGGCATTTGGTGGCCCGAACGGGGAACCCCGGGACACTCGGGGGTGACGGGAAAAAAAGCTGCCCGTCCCTAGATAGGACGGGAGCAAATCTGCTCGTCCCTAGATAGGGCAAGAGGAAAAATGGCCATTTTGAGAAAATGGAGAAGACTGATACAGTATGTTTGTGTCTTGTTTTGTCTCAGTGTATTGTATTGTCTTTGTGACGAAAATATGGAAGGGGTGAGAAGTAAATTACTAAGGGAAGAAGGCACTCCAGTGGAACCAAGAGCAGTTAGGGCATGTGTTGATGGAAGCCCAGGAACTCTAGTCAGAAAGAAGAAAGTTCAGAGGAGGAAGGATTATCAGGAAAAAAGTTTCAGCAAAAGGCTATTACTGAATACTTTTCATTACCGGAGGGTGCGTGAATCGGTGCCCAGCCAGACTGCAGCAAAAGACTCTAACAGGAATGTCACTGAAGAATATATACACACATACGTGAAACGTTCAACATCATTAGCGATCAGGAAAATGAAAATCAAAACCACATGAGATCCAGCCTCACACCCAGTAGGATGGTTTTAGTCTAAAGGAAATGTAATGTTGGGGAGGATAGAGAAACTGGAGTTTTCATACAGAGCTGCTAGGAATGTAAATGACGCAGCATTTGGCGGTTTGGCAGCTCCTCCAATATTACCCATCAGACCCTGTGACCCATATGGTTCCCCTCCGAGGAATGTACCCAAGAAAACTGGAAACATATGCCCCCATGAAAGGGACTGTGCATGACTGGTCACAGCAGCATGACTCACAATAGCCAAAAGTGAAACATCACAAATATCTGTCAATGAGGAAAGGACAAACAAAACGTGGTCCATCCATACACAGAATGTTACCCAGCAATGAAAAGGTGGGGTACACGGCACAGCGTAGATGAGCATTCAAACATGCTGTAAATGCAAGGCGCCAGTCGTGAAGACCACCTATGACATAAAATGTCCACAGTAGGCAAATCCAGAGAGAAGACACTAAGGTTTGTCTAAGACTGGGGAGACTGGGGAGTGACAGCTATAGGGTCTCAAGTTTCCAGAAGCTGGTTGTGCTGACAGCTGCATGGCTCTGCAAATACACCAAGCCCACTGGATTACGTACTATAGAGGGGATTTGTATTCCATAGGAATTACATCACAATAAAGCTATTATCAAAAAAGATTTATTCATTTAACAAATATTTACTGAGTACTTACTCTGTACTAAGTTCTGATCTAGGTACACAGGATGCATCAGTAAATGAAACAGAACACTCCTTTAGGAATAGGAGTCAGACAATAGATATAATTAAAAGGTAAATAAATGTACTATGTTAGAAGGTGATACATCCTCTTTTGAAAAGAAGGCCATGTCACAGCTGGAGTGCCGAGGTGGGTGTTGAGGTCCGGATCTGGAATAGCCCCACAGAGGCCCACATACTGAAGGCTTGGTCCCCAGCTGGTAGCACTGTTGGAAGGTGGTGGAACCTGTAGGAGGTGGGGCCTAGTTGGAGGTAGAAGGTCACTGGGGGTGTGCCTTTGAAGGGTACATTTTGTCCCCCTCCCTGCTTCCTGGCCACCATGAGGCAGGCGGCTCTGAGGCACTATGTGCTCCCCACCATGATGTGCTGCCTCACCACAGGCCTAAAGCACTAGGGCCAAGAACCATGGACTGGAGCCTTTGAGATCATAAGCCACAATAAATCTCTCTTCCTTTAAGTTGGCTTCCTCAGGTGTTTTGTTACATTGACAGAAAGCTGACTAACACATGGGCCTGACACAGTGTTAAACAGTGTTCTCTGGACAGTCAGTGCAGTCACTGGAGCAAAGACTTGAAGAAGGTGAAGGGAGTCTGGCAAGCTCCTGAGAAGGACGTCCCAGGCAGAGGGGTGACGGACAGCCTGTGCTTGTGCCACATGATAGAAGTGTGCCCATGTTTCTGAGGAAGAGCAGGGAGCTCAGCATGGCTGTGGGAGCAAGCAAGGTATACGGTCTCAGTGCGCCATTGTAATGGCTTGACCTTCCACGGGTAGAAGAAACCCAAGTGTCCATCAATGGACAAATCAATAAGCAAAAATTGGCGCATGCACACAATGAAATGTTACTAGTCTGAAATAATAATAAAATACTGATGTCTACTAGAGCATGAATGGACCTTGAGGACACGTTGCTCAGTGAAAGGAACCTGCCAACAGGACACACCGTATGGCCCACCCATAAGCAGTCCCTAGGGCAGTCAGGGTCAGATTCAGAGGGACAGAAAGAATGGTTGCCAGGACTGGCAGAGGGGAATAAGGAATTTGTGTCTAATAGGGACAGAGTTTCAGTTTGGGTTGATGAAAAAGCTCTGGAGATGGATGATGGGAATGGTTGCACAGATGCTACTGAACTGCACTCCCAATAATGGCTAAAATGGTACAAGGGAGGGAGCAGGGGAAGGAGGAACCACTCTGTGGCCATGATGAGAAAGAGCCTGAGAAGCACCGAGGATAGCTCTGGGAAAGGAGCTATCGGGTACAAGGGCCATCTACTTCTGCACAGGGCCAGTTGTGCCTCCCTGCCCTCTGAAGACAGCTGTTGCCTGTGTGCACACCCCATGGCCTCCCCTTTGCCACTGGAGCCCACAACGCTGTAGGCTGAGGCAGCCCCAGAGATGGCAGTAGGAGAAAAGGAACCAAGGCTGAGTCCTGAGGTCTCCAGAGGAAGAAGCAGAGGAGACGGAGAGGAAGGGAACCAGGAAAGTTGGTGTTCTGGAAGCCATGGTAAGTCGTCCTAAGAGGAGGGAGGATCATGCGTGTCAAGCACTACAAACAAGGGCACGAGAGGAAGAATCAGATCCAGCCACTGCACCAGTCAAAAACAGGGTCACAGGTGACTCTGAGCAGGGATAATGCCTGCAAAGTGACTGGTAGGTTGCCTGGCACATCAAAGACCCTCAATAGAAATTGATGGAAGCTAGAATGGGTGGGTTCCTCCTGCATTATGTTCTCATTCTGCCCTGTGGTACCTCTCATGCCCTGTCCAAGGAACCAGTCTGGGTCAGAGTATGCACACTGCCACCAGGCCAAAGGCCCTCCTGCCCCCACACATGGAAACTGCCTGGTGCTGCCCTGACACTGGCTCTGGCTCACGGAACACCTCTTGGGAGGGTCCACCTGGCAGGCTCTGCTCCCCCCAACCATCTCTGCTCTCTTCTCTGTTGGTTGCACAAAGAGCCCATGGCTTTAACACTGGGCTTTATCCACCAGCCAAATGAAGAGGAATATTTTATAAAATTGTAATACTGCATGAAATTGCTAAGTACATATATAAGGCTAATATCATTGTTATATTAAAATACTAAATTCATTTATATACTTTTTATGTAAATTGCTAGGGCAACTTGCCATGGTTGATTAAAAATTCTGAAGAGGGTGTACTGTATGAGCCAATTAGGAAACAGGGTATAAGCGCTGTGAACAGCACTTGGAATGTACAGGAAACCATTTGTAAAATCAAAGTTCTTAAAAATAATAATAATAATAAAAGGGTGGGAAGAGAATCAGAGCAGGGCGCTTGTGAAGAGCCAGTGGAGCCCATGCAGCCACCAGCGGGTCCCCTGGGCAAGGCTTCTTCTGGAGCAGCAGCACAGCCCCAGTCCACCATCAGCCTGAGTAGCCAGGCTAGTGACTCAAGTTGTCCATCCATAGCTGTGTCCCTCATTGTTAAGCTCTTAAGTGGCTGAACTGATCTCAACTCAAGCCTCCTACCTCTTCTGAAGCCCGGGCCACACTCAGAGTGGACACAGCAGCTTCCAGCCCATCCCGTGTGCACTGGCCAGATGGGCAACTGTGCTATCTCCACCTGAGACAGGAGAGAAGGGCTTTCCATGCCCCAAAGATGTTTTTTTTTCATCTTTGTAGCCCTGGCGGACACTTGGAAACTTGCTTTAGTGGCAGCAGTTTCAGTGCTGAGTCCATCCCAGATGACTCCACCCTGCAGCCTTTCTGGATGATGCCACCCCTCCATAGCCCTTCAACAGCCCTGAATCTTGTCTGTGAGGAGCTCCTCCACTCCCTGTGATCAAGCAGAAAGTCTGCAATTAGATGTTAGGACACTGTGCACATGTGAGCCACCTTTATTTATTTATATATTTTTGTCTACATAAGCAGATTCCTACTGGAACAGTCTGTATATTGTTCCCCTGGTGCTGCAACATGAGTCCTAATAAGATCTCTTTTGGATGGTCATATTTTGCTCACTCATGATTTCTACCCCCCGTAGCACAGACTTAGCTGGCTGCTAAGAGCTGGTAATGCTGAAGCTGCTGGCTGCAGCCAGGGCTGGCCACAGGGCCGCTAGCAGCTAGAGAATGGCAGGGAGCAATGGAGAGCTGCTGGGAGCTGCTAGTCCCAGCTGCTGGAAGGGTGCCAGAGAATTGCCAGTAGCTGCTGGTTCTGGCTGCCAGGGCAGCAAGGAGGATTTCAACACTAAGAGCTGAAAGCTGTGGGCGCTGGAAGCTCAGAGCTGCTAATGCTAAGGGAGCTGCGTTTCACCCACTTGAGATTTCCATCAGAAGCGAATGGAGCCCTTCACGAATGGTAACATCCTTCTTAGGGAACCCACACACCCATTCTAAGCATGGGACCCCTCCTTACATCTCTGCCTCAGGCTGTACTTAGGCCAGGTTCAGTCAACCTGCAGGGCTTCCTGCAATGGCTGGCCACTACTGCCTCAGAAGTGACCCTCTGCCCATGAGGGACAAAAGCTTCCTCACCTGTCAACAGACCATTCTGTGATTTGCTCCTACTGTCACTGAGGGACACAGTTTCCCACAGTGCTAACTATTCATTAACAGAAGGCTGACAGTATTCCCACCCTTCACTGACTCGTTTTCTGGGATTGTCTCCCAAATAGGCCACTTGCACCCAGATCCTTGCCTCAGGGGCAATTTCTGGAGGAGCCACACAAAGTCATCAAGTCCCCTCACCCTCTGGGTCATAGCTTTCTTGCTGCTGAATGAACATACCAAGGTCTGGCCTCTGGGGGCTCAGATCAGAATCAGCTGCTGCAGAGCTGGGAAAGGGCACCATTCATGACAACTGTGGGGTCAGCGGGCATCCTTCCCTTGGGGACACAATGACTATCCAGTGGTGTTCCATAACTTCAAGTGCAGCTATATCACGTGGCCCTCATCATGTCTGGAGGGGGCTAGGAGTTGCTGCTGGAACTTGACATACAGTGAGAACTCTGGATGCCCCCAGAGAAGCAGCAGCACAGAATGGAAGACGCTCTAGGACCTAGAGTCCCCCAACCTCAGTTCTGTCCTTGCTATGCATGCACTGGCTGTGTGGGCGCATCAGCAGTAAAAGGAGACTGGCCATGCCTACCTGTCAGGATCACGCCCACCTGTCAGGATGCTCCACAGTCCATGAACAGATGGGGGCTAATGCTGAGCCTGGCCTTGGCTCACCAAAAAGTAGATGATTTTGCTGATGAATGAGAGAGACAGTGATGACAATGTTATCTGCAGAGGGGACACCTGCCATGCAGCCCTCTCTGACCTCCCTAAAAGGTCATCATAATACACACACACACACACACTCATACCACTGAACCCCTGATTTCTACTGCTTCTAGAGTCTCTGATTGCTCTTTAATTTGAACTCAACTCCCCAGAAAGTCCCTCTCATCTTTATATGGAATGATCTGCAACTCGTAAGTTTGTGTTGGATCTCCAACTGAGACTCTGTGATGGTTATTTTGTAAGTCAACTTGGTTAAATCGCAGGATGCCCATATTTGGCTAAACATTATTTCTGAGTGTGTAAGAGGGTTCCCCATTTATGAGATCAGCACTTGGACAGGTATATTGAGTAAAGCGGATTGCCCTCTCTGGTGTGATTGAGCAGCATTGAGTCCACTGAGGGTTTGAGCAGAGCAGGAAGGTGGAGGAGGGAAGAATTCTCTCCCTGAGTGCTAAGCCAGGACATCAGTATTCTCCTGCCCTTGGCCTGGGACTTACATGGCTGATGCTCCTTCAGACTGATGGAACTCCACCACCAACTCTCCTGAGGCTCCAGCCTGCAGATAACAGAGTGGGACTGGCCTCCAGGATTGCAAGAACCAAGCCTTGATATAGATATATCCGAGGGGGGGGAGGGGAGAGGGGAGAGAGAGAGAGATCTCCTATTGGTCTTGTTTTTTCCAGAGAACCTTAATACAGGCTCCATCCTAAGCTCCTGGATAACTGTTTAAAAGCACCCAGACTAAAGTGGAAGATTCCACTCTTCTGCTCTGCATCCCATAGGCTTGGCCCTGGCCATGAGGGTGGCCAAAGTAGAGCTCACATTTCAGTGGAGGAAACATTCATTCATTCATTCATTCATTCATTCACTCATCCAGTATTTGATTATGTCTATTCTGTTTGGGACCCTGTCCTAGTTGCAAGGACTATTAGGCTGTACGGGCAGATAAGGTAATGGTTTTCATGGAGCTTGCACTGAAGCAGAGATACAGATAAGCAAAACCCCTCAAAGAGTAAATAAGTGTCATAATGAAAGCAAACTCTATTGCTGTGATAAAGAATGACCAGCATTTCCTGTGGTTTGGGACGGCTTCTCCAAGGTGAAGCCTGAGCCACAAGAAGGACTGTGTAATGTTTCCATCCCTGGAGAATACACAGGGTCTCAGGGTCTCAGGCTGGAGAGGACAGGGAGTAGGAACTCTTGCCACAAGAAATCAGGCTGAATAAGAGCCTAGCAGTTCAGAGATGGAGGGTCCAGGAGGCTGTCCCAGGAGGACATGTTCCTGTGCATCAGGCAGCACTGGTCCCTGTGCCTAGAGCCCATGGGCAGTGTCCTCACATCACCACAGTGATTCCCTTCTTTAAGAAACAACTCTGCTTATTTTCTTTTCCGTATTCTAGATGGAGGCTATATGATAATGTGTTTTGTCTCTGTATAGTGTTTGGTTTTGGAATAATAGTAAAATGCTTAATGAAAAGTATCGTGAAGCTGGGTACAGTGGTGCACACATGTAGTCCCAGCTACCTGAGAGGCTGAGGCAGGAGGATCACCAGTTAAAGCCCCGCCTAGACAACTTAGCAAGAGCCTGAAAATAAAAAATAAAAAGGGCTGGGGATGTAGCTGAGTAGTTCAGCATCCCTAGGTTTCAAAACAAAAGTATTGTGTATTGGGAAAGGAGGATCATAGCTTCACTTGGAAATGAAATCAGTCCTAACTTCTCTGGTCATGGTCCCCTGGTGAGCAAGTACTGACACGTCTGTATCCTCAAGCTACGGTAGAATCCACAGAGATGTCTGTTCCTCTGCCAACAACCTCTAAGCCTCAGATCCAGGTTCTTACCAGGATACATGTGAATGTGAGGGACAGTCCTCTGAGTCATGGCATCTCCCTGAGGTTTGTCTGTGTAGAATCCCATGTGAGGACTGTGTCTACATCAGAGGACACATAAGTACATGGTGAATGCTGTTCTGAGAGATTCAGATTCAGAAGGCCCAGTGGTCTTAGGAGCTGGTTTAAAATCTAAGATCCTGATTGAGCATGGAGCTGCAGGGCAACAGAAGAGAATGTGACAAATACCTAATCCTCTGGTGGCCACCATCCTGGCATGTGTCCAGGTAGCTTAGCCACAAAGCCTGAAGCCATAATCCTGCCCAGGGAATGCCACAGTCAAGCATCATACCCGAGCTCCAGATGGGCCACCAGTGCCAGAGGAGATCATGAAAGGTCATAACTATAAAGGTCAGGCTTCCTGGAAGCTGTGTCGTCAGGACACTGGAACAAAATGCAGGCCACTTGGAGAGTCTCTGCCAACTCCAACCTGTGTTAAGACAGGGCCACACCAACAAGGACACACACACACACACCAGGGGCAGGGCTGTGCTGCTGGTGACACAACAGAGGAGACCTGGGAGGACAGAATGGTTGAGTTGTTTCCCCCCCCTCCCCAGTCAAGCCTTGAAGTTACCTGTCCATTCCCTCCCAAACACCTGGTCTAGAAATGCAGAGGAGCAGTGGCCAGACCTCCTCTTGGCCTCCTTGACTCCTGCTGTGTCTTTTCCAAAAACCCTCCAGCCAGCGCTCTCCCTCTGCAATGACTCTGCACCCACCCTTACATCCTGGTCCCAGCTAGTCTTTCTCCCAATGGCCACAGTCCTCAGAGTGGAGGGGACACCTCTCCTGTCAGCCATGTGTCCAGGTAGCCTAGCCACGAAGCATGAAGCCATAATTCTACCTGGCATGTGTCCAGGTGGCTTAGCCACGTGGAAAGGAAATCCCTAGGGCTGGTCTTCAAACTCAAAATCGTTGACATCCTAAAACACTTTTCTTGGCAAAAGCACACAGCTGGGGCTGGGGCTGGGGTCAGTGGCAGAGCACTTGCCTCATAAATGTGAGGCACTGGGTTCAATCCTCAGCACCACATAAAAATAAATAAACAAAATAAAGATATTGCATTCATCTCTAAGTAAAAAATATTCTTTTAAAAAGCACATATCTGGCTTTCTCTTCTTTCTTTCCTATAAAACTTTTAAAATATCTACTTAAAGCCCCTGAATGAAAAGGTGTAGTTGACAGAGAAGGCTCCAGGGCCTGGCTTTAGTTCTAACTCTGTCTCTTACCTACACCTGTTTTCTCATTTGTAAAATAGGCAAAATAATATCCACCTCGTGAGATTAAAAGAGACAACGTATTTAAATACTTATTCCAGGGCCTGGTACGTGATAACTGACGTATAAATTATTCAGTGAGATGAGGTGGTGGTGGTGATGATGGTGACGACAATAATGGCATACTCTGCTTTATAGGCAAAATATCATCAATGCATCGAAGCTTGGGGGTTAAGAGATCTGTTCACAGCCCAAATCAGGAGCCAGAGCTTTCCTTCCTCCTCTAGGCCTCGGGTCCTGCAGGCTCAGCAGATGCAATCTTGAATCCTTATTCACCAAAGAGAAGGTCAGAGGCATGAGCCCCGCCCCGAGTGAGCTCACATTCACAGAAACCTCATCCTTCCCGCCCCTGGGCACAGGCATCCGCCTCCGGCCACCGGCACCACCAGGCACCAGCATGAACACTCAGCGTCATCTCTCTTCCCTAAATCCCAACTGCTAAGCCAGTTATTATGTTTCGCTTTCAGTGGAAATGCCATCACTTTGGACTAAATCCCACCATGCACAAAACATCGAGTGGCTTCTCCTGATAAGAAGAGATACAGCAGGAAAATTGCCACATTAGACACTGCCTATTATGAGGGCTATTTTTGTTGCAAACAGCACATCTTAGGCTTGAACTAATGGCAGAGACTCTGAATGGCCAAGTCAGAGTTCCCACAGACTCAGGAAATCTGGTGCGCCTCACCCAAGATGGTGTGGCTACTCTACCCAGGGTTTCAACTTCCACAGGTTCTAACAGGAGACAAAACAGGAGGGCAACCCTGAGGGGCCACCGTCAGCTCAGGTTTATCACCCCAATCTACTCTGATGGCTGGAAGTCATGAGAACACAGGGCAGACCTCTATTCCAGGGCTCCTCCTCTCAGAGCCTGAGCCCTCCAGCTTCTGAGGGTCCAGCCCCGGACTCCCTAGGGCTCCCTCTGTTCTCAGATGCAACTTACAGCAACTTCCCTACACACCTCTGGCAGAAATGTGAGCATCCATCGTCAGCTAGCACTTCGCACCCCAAGAAGGAAATCATTCATTTTGGCTCAGAAAGGCCACAAGAAAGTTTACTTTTTTGCAAATGTTTTCTTAACAAAAGCTAAATCCCAGTGCTGATGTGATGTGGGGCGGATTAGACAATTAAAGCAGGCACACAGAATACAAATCTGCATTTGTTCAGCTGGGTTGAGAGAGATCGCCATTTCCTTCCTCCCCCAAGTCAATTTACTCAGAGAGCAGCCTTCTCTCCAGATAAGCACATTGACTTTAAAATAAAGTGCGTGCCAACAGCTGCAGCCCTGCGACTGGAGCAGACAGAGATGTGGCATGGAATGATAATTAAATATATTTTCACCATCCGTCATTTTTTGCTGCAGGTGCCAGGGTAATAAATCTGGACTTGCCTCTTTTGTCAGCTGGCAGTGAACACATTTTAACGTGAAATCCCCTGGGAGGAATTAGGAGTCACTTGGCCTTGTAAAGGAGAAAGGGTTTTACTTCCAAACTGCCAAGTGGGGAGCTCTCAGCTGATTGGTTTCATAATACTTTATTATTTGACAATATATATGCCTCAGGTTGTATTTCAGAATACCACACCTACGGGATAACCAGCGCACCAAGAGATTTGTCATCAAATTCTGGAATAAAAACTTATTTGGGAAGATTTTCACCACTATTTCTTTTTATGAATTCCAAATTTAAAGTATTATTGACTAGGTATATTCCAATATTTTAGAACTTTTCCTGCATTCTTTAAATTCCCCAGCTGCCTCTCCCCTGTAGCACATCACAGGGAAATCTGTTGCCTTGCGCCTGCAGCCTGTGTTAAGTGCCTTCGATTGGCCTGAGGAGTTTGGTTGACTTTTTATTTTGACAGTTTAACAGCTCCTTCTCCCCAGGGACGGCCTCAAGTGAGCGGGTCCTTGGAAAAGCCGGCTGAAACGCTTCCTCAGAGCCTCTCTTTCCTCCCCCACGCCACAGCCTCAGCAAAATGCCTTCAAAGGCAACAGGGACCAAGGGGATGGGTGCTAGAAAGGGGAAGCAAAGGCTCTGCAAGCCGTCCTGGAAGGAATGGAGAGCCACACCCAGGGACACGCAACTAGTCTGACATAACCACCCACTTCTCCTCAAAGAAAGAGTGCAGAAAGGAAATGCCTCTGGCAACTCGCCCTCACCCACCCTCCCACAGCACCCACTCACCACATGCAGGGAACCTCAAACACTGACACCTAAAGCACACAACGTGGGGCTGACTAGAGAAGGAGAGCTCCAGGCACGCTTGTTCTGAAAGGAGTCCAGCCTTGACTGAAGCCATGAGCAATGGTGAGTTCCACGAGCATGTTTGACTCTTCTGGTCTACAGTCCTCGTTTGGGAGGACGGGACCCCTAGGCTTAGCCAATCAATCAATTAATCAATCAATAAAAATCAAAAATGACATCCTAAAACCCAATTCCATACCCATCGCTCCTCCTTGCATTGACTACAGCACTATTCCAGCCGGTCACTCACATGGCTGTAGTCTCTGGTGCAGCGGGATGCCAGGTGGACACACCACCAGAGCAGACCACCGCTGAGAACCAGAAGTGAGGCTCAGCCCCATCAGAATCCCAGCAGGCTGTGCTTTAAAAACTGAGGAGCCAATTCTAAAACCCACATCAAAATGCAAAGGGCCCAGAGAAGCCAAAATAATTTATAAGAGAAGAACAAATTTGGAAAAAAGATAGCTTGATTCAAAGAATCTGAATGGTATAAGGCTATAATAGTCAAGATGGTACAGTATTGGTTTAAAGACAGACAACCTGACTAATGAAACAGAACAGAGTCCAGAAATAGACCCTAATATATATATGAACAAATGATTTTTTACAAAGGAACAAAAATGCAATTCAGTGGAGAAAGAGGAGTCTTTCCAACAAATTGTGCTGGAATAACTGGACATGTGCACAAGAAAAGAAAAATGAACCTCAACTCATACCTCACACCATATGCAAAAGTTAATCCAAATGAATTACAGACCGAAGTTTAAAATCTATAAAACTTTGAGGGGCTGGGGGTCTGGCTCAGTGGCAGAGTACATGCTTAGCATGAGTGAAGCCCTGGGTTCAAAACCCTACAAAAATGGGGGAAAAAATCTAGGAGAAAATATTTACAACATTGTATTGCTTACCTATAATACTAAGAGCACAATCCAAAAAATAAACCAAAAAAAAAAAAAAACCTAATAAATTGAGCATCATAAAAATTAACTTTTGATCTTCAAAAGATACTGTTAAAGAGGATGAAAAGACAAGCCACAGGCTGGAAGAAAATCTTGGCAAAATATGCATTTGATACATCTAGAATAGATGTTAAAAAAAAACTCTCAAAACTCAAGAAAAAGAACCCAGATAACCCAACCTGTTTAAATGGACAAAAGATTAGAACAGACACATCACAAAAGACTCACAGGTTGCAAGGAAGCACGGGTAAGGAGGCTTGACACCATTAGTGGAAAAGGAGATGACAATTCAAAACACAAGAGACCCCCATACACCTATCAGAATGGCTACAGTAAAAATGACTGACCACACAGAGGGTTGGTAAGGACGTGGAGAGACGAAATGTAAAATGGCACAACGGCATTGAAAAACAACAGGGCAGCCTCCATATGGTTCAGGTCCACTCCTCGGTGTTCGCTTGAGGAGACAGCACATATCCAGAGGAAGACTCCTACACAAATGATCACAGCAGCACTGTTCGTAATTGTCAAAAACTGGAAGTAATTCAAACAGTCTGCAGGTAAATGGACAAGCAGTCTCATGTCCATACAGTGGGACACTACTCTGCAATAAAAAGAAATGGATTACTGACACACATGTCATGGATAAATCTCCAAATAATTATGCTAAGGAAAAGCCAGATCAAAAATCATATACTACTGGGCTGGGGTTGTGGCTCAGTGGTAGTGTGCTTGCCTAGCATGCGTGAGGCACTAGGTTCGGTTCTCAGCACCACATACAAATATATAAAATAAAGGTCCATCTACAACTAAAAATTATTTTTTAAAAATCATACACTACAGACTGTATGATTCCATTTTTATAAAATTCCAAAAAATAAAAATGCAAACTAAATCCAATCTAAAGCAACAGCAGGTGGATCCACAGTTGCCTGGGAGGGAGGCAGGGAAGACCTGCAAGAAGGGACCACTAAGGGGCTCAGACATTTCTGGGGGTCATGGATATTTTTATTGTCGTGAGTTGTGGTGGTAGAGCCAAAACTCAGCAACTTACACATTTCAAATATGTGGTTTATTACATGTCAATTTTGCCTCAATAAAGCCGCTTTTAGAAAAAGAATACAACATGAACAGAACCCCCAGAGGCTGTGCAAGGAGGTTCCAATCTGTAGGGTGCTACACATGCAGAGGAAGAAAAACAGAGTCGCCAAAAGGAACAGCTGCCTGTGACTAGTGCTAAAAAATGCTCTCACTCAATTCAAAAGCATATCCCCATTCATTCATTCAGCAAGTGACATCCGGAGCCCTGAGGGTTTAAGGACAGGCTTCTCCCCTGAAAAAAACTAGAGTAACAACTCAACAGCTGATTTGCTAACTGCTCTACGCCTGGCCCTAGGTGCACCCCTGCATGCAGGTATGTGGTCACTACTGGTCCGGCTCCCCTGCCAGCTGCATCTGGGCTGATAATATTAACCTTTGTGCCTTTATTGACATGTAATAAACCACATACTTGAAATGTGTAAGTTACTGAGTTTTGGCTCCACCACCACAAAATGAGGAAAATAGTAATATCCACCTTGTGGGGTTGTTAGGATTTCATAAATTAACATCTGAGTGATGCTCAGAACAAGGCCTGGCACATGGTAAGCACTCAGTAAGTGTGCGCTACATTTAGTACCATAATAATCTCTGCTTTTATTACCAAACTACCTGTAGAGACATATGCCAGGATGTAAGGAGGTTGTCTTCAGCAGCTAAGATAAGTGGCTCTGATCTATTTGTGTTCCTGTATTTCCTTACTTTTCTTCATTGAATATGTATTATCCCTGACACTTAAATTTTTAAGTAAACAACAATATCCAAATGAACAAATAAGCCAAGACTGGGTGGCTGCAGCATGTTACCCTGGACCCCTTGGAAGGCGAGTTTCAAAGGGGTGCTTAGCCCATATCCTCTCCCCTCCTGGATGAGCAGCCATCCTAGACCTCAACCCAGATACCTGCAGAAGGTGAACATGCGGCAGGGGTTTCTAGAGGCTTCTCTCACCCCATTCCTCACAGCCTTTCGTTCTAACCAGACCCAGGGCATCTACACCCCAGGAAAAGACTGTTACTTAGAACCAGAGAACACAAGACTCAAAGCCATGACTTCAGAATTTCAGAAGCCACACCCAGACAGGAACAGAAGAGGTGCAAGGGAAGCCAAGGCCGGAGAGCTGCTTCCCGCCCAGGGCCTAGCTGGAGGAGGCAAGGATTGCAGCACGGCCTTCCCACACCTACTGGTGTGAGCTGGGTCCTCCAGAGGAAACTGCACTCCACAGCAGGGACTAGCTTTGTTCCTCAAGTGGCACCCTGAGCCCGGAGACTAGAGATGGCTGCTGGGGACCAGGGACAGCCAGATGGTCCTTTATCCCACAAGAGGAGAATGGAAACAGCTAAGGAGGAGCTGACCCTGGAGAGGCCTTGCAGTGCTCTTAGAAAAGACAGAATTTGGGGCTGGGGTTGTGGCTCACGGTACAGCGCTCGCCTAGCCCATGCGAGGCCCTGGGTTTGAGCCTCAGCACCACAGAAAAATAAATAAATAAAGGTATTGTGTCCCACTACAACTGAAAAATAATTTAAAAAAAGAAAGAAAGAAAACACAGAATTAAATGAGATGATGTTTCTGTAACCTGGTGGGATGAGGGATTGAAACAGAAATTTAAATTGGCTATAGAAAAAGAGAAGGCTCCATATCTCACCTACCTGAGATGTAACCTAATGTGTGTGCCAGCTGCACACTCATCAAAACCGTCAACAGCTGTCCATCCTTCAGTGCATTATGCCTTGCCAGGCCTCTTGGTACAAATGGAGTAAGACCTGAATCCAAATGTAAACAGTCAAATCACAAATGATTCCAAGGAGCAAGGGGAAGCAAGGCCAATCTCCCAGAGCTGCAGAACAGGTGTCTGGGCAGAACCTGGAAGCATACAGAGGTCAACAAGAGCATTTTAAGCAGAAGCCATGGCCCCTGCAAAGACAAGTGGAGTCAAAAGCACAGCTTCCCACCAGGAGTGCAACCTCAGTGAAGCAGAAAAATGTCACAAGAACAGTATCACGTGGTATAGAATCGGCATGATGTTCTGGGGAGAGCAAATGTGTTGTGAAGGCTTCCATCCATCCTCCAGGGATAAGAAGAGGGACAATTCAGCAAGGTTTCAATAATGCTAAATTTATTCC
Organism: Marmota monax; assembly: GCF_021218885.2. Taxonomy (NCBI): domain Eukaryota; kingdom Metazoa; phylum Chordata; class Mammalia; order Rodentia; family Sciuridae; genus Marmota; species Marmota monax. The sequence continues at coordinate 4,483,969 of NW_026694750.1, forward strand.
TTTGGAAGAATTGTCCCTTATTCAGGGATTATGTCCTTCCAATTTTTCTTTTATGAAACATTGATGATATATGGCAGCTGGGGTTTTTCTAAGTCTTACTTGGCAAAATTAAAAGTCATTGGCCCTGTAAGTCCCTTCTGCTCCGGGAAAACCCTTAGTCATGAAGATGTACTTACTCAGAGCCCAAGAAGGGCCAGGAATGGGGTTAGGTGCTGAGAAAACACAGTGAGTAACCAGAATGCAGAGATAAGTGGTCTCTGTCTGCAGGATGAAGCTCAAGTTCAAACAGCCAGGAGGTGAAAGCCCCATAGGAGCTGGGTCTTCTCTAGACAGTGGGCTCTTGGCTGATCTGATAAGTGAGACCTGGAAGATGAACGGGGGCCAGCCACCTGGAGCAGGGGGCTCCAGGTGGGGAGACTGGTGAGTGCAAAGGCCCTGAGGAGAGGACAACGTAAGTGGAACCTGAAACAGGCAGGTGGGCAGTGAGGGAGAGTGACGTGGGGCTCATCAACAACCACAGGTAAGGGCCTGCGTGGGAGCAAGGCAGATGGGGGGGGTGGGCAGACAGCAAAGGCTGCAGGGAGCAGACCAGCAAAAGCAAAAGTGCAGAGGTGAAGCACTGCCTGCTAAGAGCAGCCCTGCCACCTGAGCTCACAGTCACCTGTGCCTGGGATGCAGCACCTGAGCAGGAAGAGACATAGCACCAGGCTCGCTCTGATCTTTCCAGACTCACTGCCTTGTAAATCTAGTGGTTTGCAGAGCTCCCTGCCTTTTGAAGCGAAGGATTTCAGCACTCTGGGTGGAGGGCACACACCCACCAGAACAACAAAGGGAATTCTCCGCTCCACATGGCAGGCGTGATTTCTGTCAGCGTCAGCAACACGGCCACAGACTTGAAAGCGCTTTGTTGAGAGGAGGGTTTTCTGAATCCATATCCTGGAGGATTCAGATCATGGAGTTCTTCCATGAGAGAGTGTCAAGAGGATGCCCCTTCCTCCCCATGAGTAGGTTATCAGGCTTGATGCCTATGCACAAGGAGAGTAGGAAGGGAGGAGGGAAGAGCCTGAAGCCACTCTACCTGACCCTGTCCTGACACCCAGGTCCTCTCATCTCCCTGCACCCTTCCAGATGGGCATGCAAGAGTCAGAACCCGAGAGCTAGGGATCTGCTTCCTGGGTAACCAGGGGAGACACATAAGACTCCAGGAACATAGTTCCCAAACTATGTACCAAGGCACCCTAGGGAGCCTCAGCAAACTCACAGGAGACCTGCAGGACAATTTCAATTTTTGAGGGAAAGAAACAATACTTGTATCTGTCAGACACCTGTCAGACACGCTGGAACTGCTAACTTGGGCTGGCTTAGTTTCGCCATTAGGGCATCCTACCTCCCTCTTGAGAATATCATGCACCATGAGTGAGGCTGCGTTTTCAGTGGTTGCTGAGATAAAAGTGAGTTCCTCATAAAAATCTACATGAAACAAGAAATGTGGGTGGTAGTGTCCAATCTGATCACAGAATTTGAAAAGTCATCCAGGGCTCAATGGGCATAAAGATCTCAATAGTGAGTAATTGGGTCACAAACAAAAATTTTTAAGTTATGAATATTTTCAAACAGATATTAAGGACACAAATATTTATTTAGTGTTTGGCTCTAACTACTTAAATGAATCTGTTAGATATTCATTTAGGCCTGGGGATGTGAAGAACAAATCATGGAAGCACTTGGGTGTCAAGAACCAAGAAAGTTCAGGAATTTCTGCTCTGGGAGAAACGTGGCCCAAGGCTCCCCAGTGTGGAGCAGGCAGACAGGCGATATGGAGAGTAAGCATCATGGGAAGGCCAGGCCCAGCCCTGAGAGACTGACTGGATAACTGCTTTCATCCTACCAGCCCCTTCGCCTTGTGGTGGTCAGCTCTCAGGAGCCTCGCCTGGCAGTAGGCACTCAGGAAGCACCATGGTGATGGTGGCAGTTCCTACAGGCGCAGGAGGCGGCCCAGAAGAGTGTAAACCCCCCGTGTTTTGCAGCTGAGGAGGGCAGGGCCACCCTAGCAGACAGATGGGCTGAGGCACCCCGTGACTCAGCTGCTTGGGAGCAAGAGACCTCTGGGAAGGGGTGGTGCAGAGCCAGGAGACAAGCAGTGGAACTAGACCTCTACCGTGGTGTGGAGCTCCCCCACAAAGCCTAGATGGAGTAACAGCCCAGCCTCTCGGGAGCAGGACCCTTTAAAAGATCAAACACCAACTCAAAGCAGAGTTGATTCAAGAGGCTACTGCAAGAGAGTGACCTCAAATTTATGACCCCAGCACTTTCCCTCCTGAAAGCAAGGCCAGGCCACTGAGAAAGAGAAGTGACATTTTTTCTGTCCAGTATGAGGAAAGTGTAGCCCCATGACACAGAGTCACAGCATTAGAGACAGGAGAGATGCCAGGGACTGGTGGTCCAACAAGGGACTTGGGGAGGAGGCGGCCTGGGCCAAGGCAAAGCTTCTGGGTGGGCCTCATGGTCTCCTTCCACCTAAAGGTGAGCAATGGAAGAAACAGGTACAAAAAGCTCCCAAGTTCCCAGCTCAGGACCCACCTTCCTGTAGACCCACCACCCCACACCCAGTGGGCAAGGGCAGCTAAGAGCAGAGCCCAGTAGTTGGCAGTGGCCACTTTTCAGGGCTTGAGGTCTAGATAAAGTTATCAGGATTCCAGCTGTGAAAGGCCCAGCATGGCCCAATTTTAGCATGCACAGTCCCCCGCCATACCCAAGAAAGCCACAACAGTGTCACATGAAAAAATACCCAGAGGAATCAGACCAAGAGGCAGCTTGGGCTGCCAGTGTTCATCAAAATCACTATTTGCAAGATTTCTATCTTCCCCACTTGACACAATCCAGTCCCTAAGCACTAGATTTCCCCCGCATAGTAAGTAACAGGGTATTCACAGGCACTCCGGCTTCCAGTAGGATGGAAAAACTCAGCACACATTTTTGGAAGTTTATAAATAGCCTTGGACAAGGAGCAGGAATACACTTCTTAGTAAACACAGCCGACCCATTTTCTTCGTCTCCACCAGGAATAAAGAGACAGTTACCACGGAGAGCACAAGAGGCTAAATATATACTCCCCACTCGTGGGGCCCAGGTCAGAAGTCAGAAAAGCAGAGTTATGCTCAGTGGGAGGAGGGAGAAGCCAGGCCAGGGAGGGGCACACAAGTCATCTCCTGCAAATACAACAAGCGGGTGACACTGGATCCTTGACACCTATTCAGGGTGAAGAGGACAGCCCTGACTCCCAGGCCCTGCAGGGCACTGTCACCAGCTGAGTCCCTCCTCAGGGTTCTTCTCCAACAGTCTTCCCACATCTTTGTCTTTCCTGCCTGTCTCCCAGCCAGAGACTGGGGGCTTCCCCTTTTTGTCTACTACACAGTCTCCGGGACAGTGCCTGGCCTGGGACAGGCATTTAATAAATATTTATCAAATGAATGAATGTGTGAGTGAGTGGTGGCCCAGTCCAGCTTAGCTTGGCTTCCATTACTGATTCCAGGTAAGCATCCATCAGCTTATCATGAACAAACCAGGTGGCCCCTTCACCGTGGGAACTGACAGACCAGCTGGGGCGGCAGTGGGGTCTTGTTCCTGGTGAATTCTAGACAGTGGGGAAGTGGATTTCCCCCTTCCTTTTGGAAAGGAAAGAACTTGGGATTCAGAAAGCAAGACCACCTCGGCAACTGCATATGAAAGGCAAGGGTGCCTGCTGCTTGGTCCCCAGCCACCAGAATTGTACCTGGCTCCATCTCTGTCCATGAACAGATGAGAAGATCTGAGCAGCCAGTACACCTCTGTTCTTGCTACCGGCCATCTCACCAGCTTCCTGACCTTGGTTTTAGAGATGGCTGCTACGCACTGTCCAGGGTTGTCAATAGAACCACCTTGCAGGAAGAACCATCAGTGAGTCCCTTTCTCAGAAGGAGCTATGGCAGAAAGCAAAGCTCTTCCATTCTAAGGAAATGCAGAAAAGAGGTAGGTTAGGGCTGGAGGCTCTCCTAGGCCTTGACACTCCAAGAGGAATGGGAAGGCACTGAAGGTGGTAGGCTGAGGTTGTCTGCCTCCCGAGGAAGGAGACATGGGGGACACAGTCAACATGGAGCAGAGACCAAAGAGGCTCAAGGAAGTTTAATTCTGAAGCAGTGAGACCAAGAGAAGGCAACTGGCAACTGAGGATACCTCGGTCACCGCAGGGCTGTCAGGGAGGGCTGCCAGCAGCGTGCCAAGGAAGCAGCCATGCGTGGATCCCTCTGGCCTGGCTGTGTGGCTATAAGAAGAGCTGGTGTTCTTCTTCACTTCCTCAAGAATCCTTATAAGAAAGCCACTTCGAAAGGAAATGAGAGCATCTCTGCTAGGACTGAAAGCTGCTAGCCCACTGGCCCTCATCCTGCATGAATTTCAAAAGGTCCCTGTCTCACCCCCTCCTCACTCAGGTCTGATGAAGAAACACAGGATGGCCCTCCATGTGATCACAGATATTCAGGTTCGCAGACTTGGGCCCCTCCTGCAGTCATCACTGGGCCCCAATGTACCAGCCTTACACAAAGAAGGCTCTCAACCAGGGCTGAAGGCCACCTCTCTATAGAGTTAGTGAGTGCTTAGGATTCCGAGATTTTACACCATATTTATGAAGTCTCTCTTTTTTTACTGTTTATTTCTCTAACTCGACTTTAATTCATCATCTCAGCTATGATCATAAAAGACCTTAACTGATACTTACTTGATGGAATCTACCTTATTCATGAAATTTATTACTTCATACAAATGAAAGCAGGGATCAGAAAGCAGAGCTTGCCACCATCCCCGGAGCACAAGTGTCCCTTAGATCTCCAGCAGCCTCCTTCCTGGAACACTTAAGGAAGGGGGTGGGCTCCAAATCAAAACCTGGCCTCCCAGGGGAGCTTCGGGCTTAGCCTACTGGATGCATGCTAGGGTGGTTTTAAAATACGTCTGCAAATCTCTGGCATGCCTCCCACCATGAAGTGGATTCCTTCCTCTCCTCTTGAATAAGGTTGGCCTTAATGGCTCACTTGTAAGTAAATGGAAGGAGCCAAAGTGACGCCTGACTTCCAAGGCTGACTCATGAGAGACACTGCAGTGCCTCATTTGGGTCCAGGCGAGAAGCTGGGACATGTAGAGGGAGGGAACGCTGAGGATCCCCAGCTGCCCCATCCCCAACTCTCTAGGAATGAGGAACCTTCATAATGAGTCCGTGCAACCACGTGACCTGAAGCAGGAGCTGCCCCGTCCACCCCCAGAACCAGGGAGAAGGTGGTAAGACACGAGGGCCATTCACACCTCTCAGGCCAGAGCAATTGGTTACCAAGCCGGAACAACTGGAGCAACACGACCTCACCAGCCACGGGGCCCAGCCAAGCCCTCTGGCTCAGTGAAATAAAGGACTGGGGGCCTGGAATAGATTTTTGCCAGTCTTTGATAAAAAATGAAAGAAATAAAAAGAATAAACAGATGATGGAATGAATCCTTTATAAAGCTAAATTTCTTTCAGTGAAGAAATATCTTTTATCTTGAAATTAAATCCCTCTTACAGTGTTGGTGTTAAAATTATCTTTCCTTTATGAAAAGACAGTAAAGTAGCTGGGAACTGGCTTTTAATGGCCTCACTTGGTCAAACTGGAAAGTGACCATCCTGTGTGAGGATGTTAAATGTTTTTAAAATTGACAAGCCCAGTACATCCCATGTTGGGGAACACCTAGCTGGTGGGGTGGGGGGGTCTCATATCACTTCCACATCTGATAGACCACCACTCATGAATTTCCCTAAGGAAGAGGGAAATTTACCTCTTCTTGCACCACACACTCTACAAACCTTGCCTGGGTGACCAGCTCACTTGGCTCTGGTTCAAAACCCATGGGTCATAGTTCCGCATCTCCCTAACACAGGACCCCCAAGCCCTCCATCAAATGTGGCATCCTCCTGCCTTGGGGCCTCAGGCTCCACCGAGATTAGAGTGCTCCCTCCTTCTACCGGGCCCCCAGCACAGCCCAAGACCACTGAATGGGTAGAGAAATGAAAGCTCAAACAGAAAGAATTCCTTCAAAGCCTGGCAAAAGTTGTTTTGCCTCCTTAGCCCCATGCCTCCTCCAGCCAGTACCTGCCCTGTCCAAGGCAGGTGGCACAAAGTAGAGAGAAACACATGAACCTCAAGAAAATGGTGTCAGATCTGCACTTTTCAAAAACAGAGTGTTTTCATGTCACAGAACAGAAAGATGCCAGCCAAAAAATCCTGTGGACCTCATTTCTAAAATGGTAGAGAGGCCTTCAAATGCTCAGCTCTTCAGCTTCTGGCTTGCTGCGTGGCCCCTTAATCTCCAAAGCAACCTGGGGTGACTTTGGAGCAGCAACACTCTCGGACTTGAGGCTGGGACTATGACACTGTCAGTCGGGTTGGGCCAGCGTCAGTCCTGCTCTTCTCTGCATCAAGTGGTGGGAAGCTATGAGTGGGCAAAATGCCTCCAGCTCCAGATGGCACACTAGGGTCACACAGTGGGGAACCTGAGTGCTGACCATTGTCCACTGAAGCATACGAGGAGCCTGGGCCTCCCCTCCCCTGTGCCCTATTCCAGCTGTAAGCAGAGATGAGGTATGTGTGGTGCCCGAGCCTGAGGCCTTCCTTGGGAGAGGCTGTCAGCAGGTCAGGCTGTGGATGATGGTTTCCCGATACCAGATAAATACTGTTTTGAAGCCATAGTCTTTCTTGAGCACACATGGTACAGTAGAGCTGAGACATTCATATGCAATTGGGAGACATTTATCCTGTGACAACATTCTATTCCAATGACTTCTCTATTACCGCCAATGATTAATGATGTAAATTCTGTCACTTGGGATGATGGATGCAGGGCAGCTAAGGGGCCTTTGCATAGATTACCCACACTCCAGCTTCCCATTGGCTCCCAGGACCAGTGTGGTCTCTGCCTCAGTCAAGCATAAATGTAAAGTTCTTTTAGATTAAAAAAATATTATTCTTCTGTACTTTCCCAAAGCAGCTGGCCTAACACTAGGGGAAAGGCTTCTGCTCTCAAATATACACTCCTGGTTCCATGGCAGGGCTGCTGGCGTGACTTTCAGGCATAGCTGCAGAATCATTCCCAGGCAGGAGTTGGGAAGGCAGAGCACAGCAAGGCCATGGACTTGGCATTCAGGGCTCTCCAGGCATTGGGCCAGACTCTGCCCTGCCCAGTCCAGGTCGGTCCAGGGCAAACCAAGGCCTGCAAACCCTCCTCCTGGTCACACTGGTCCAGTTACCTGGAGTGTCTTCCTGTGACCTGTGGTCGCAACCTGCTAAATGACTATATACGCTACATGGTCCAAAGAATCCAAGAGGACACACACATGCCCCCACCTTTGAAGAAGACTTCCCCAACTCCACATCGTGGTTCTGCCTCTTAAATGCTGTACCTTTCTTGGGTTCCCTTTGACAATCTCCCATGGGGGCTTCCATTCACTCCCTGAGCCTCAACTGCTGGCATCTCCCGAATCTGTTTCCTTGGCCTTCCTCAGTTCTGAGATTCTCACCCGTAAACTCTACTGCATGGCCACACTGGCTGTCTCCTAGGGGCCTCCAAATGAACTCTCCTGTCCTCCCCTGGGTCCTACGTGGCAGTGTGCTGCCTCCTGCCCAGCCAGCCAACTCAGCCATGTGGATGTCCTTGATTCCCCTCTTGCCCTCACCCTCAATGTCTGACAGGTGACCAAATCCTACATGTTCCTTTTCTTAAATCTCTTCTGAATGTTATTTTTCTCCAGCTCCACTGCCATACTCAGCCACTGTCATCTAACCTGATAGCAGCAAGTTCATGGTCTCCTAATGGTTCTCCCAGCTCTGTCTTGCCAGTGCAGCCCTCTCCTCTAAGCTACAGATATCTCACCAGCCGCCCCTCGCCTGGGCCCTCCAGGACCTCCTGTGCACTTCATGTTACAGCTGAGCTCAGCATCGCCTCGTATCTGCACACGATGTTGACCCCTTACCCAGCTAGTCTCCCTTGCTCCCCTCTCCACAGGCACTGGGCTTCTTCCTGTCTACCGAACTATGCTTTCCCTGGATGCTACATCTTCATGGGGCTATTCACACGGCCCTGCCTGACCAATCTTCTCTCCCAGGCCCCTCACACTGTTAGCTCATGCTCATTCTTCATCTTTCAGCTCAGACACCACTTGCTTGTCACTGACCCAGACCCCATAGGCTGTGCTGTGGGCTCCCAGGAGCCTGCCTTTCTCACCCTCCCACCTCTCAGCACACGTCTGTCTTCTCCCCAGGGGGCACTCAGGGCAAGCTCTTGGTCCTCATGCTTTTGGTCAGTGCTTGTCCAGCACTGGCACTTGGCACAGGGCCTATGCAGCACAGGGGTCCATGACACACTTGTTCAGGGATGAACCAAATGAAGAAACAACTACAGATCTGGCTACTCCCAGACCCTTCCCAGAATGCCAACTCATCACCTTGGGGAGCCTGCCCTTGGTCTTGCACAGAGCGGGGGTTCAGAATTTGTTTATGGAGAAACCAGGACAAGAGGAAGAAATATCCTGATAGAAAAGCACGAGGAACACAGTGGCCTCAATCATTTTAAAGCAAAGGCTTAAAAGTTTAAAGAAGGAGAGAGAATTGATGTGAATGTGCAGCAAACATGCAGGCCTGTAAATCAAGCTGCTGTGAATGCCTCAGAGAGCAGCTTGGTTTCCCTGCAGAAACACCAAGCAGCTACAATTCAGAGGCGGGGCAGGCCTTACAGGAACTCGGTGGCTCCAGATCTGGATTCCTGGTACTCCTAACTCAATTTGGCCATCTCTCCCAGTGTCCTTTCTTGGAAAATGAATGAGCTTTCTACTCTGTGATGCCTGGGAAGCACCAGAGCTGTGCTGACAGGTGGGGGAAGCCAGATTCAGCGCAGCCAGGGTGAGGCCAAGAGGTCTCCATGGTCCTGGAGATTCCCAGGTGACAGGAAAAAGCAAAGAGATCACATGCCAAAGACATCACATGCCCTGGCACTCTCCTCTTGCAGCCTGGTCCCCTCCAAGACTTTGGAGCCTTCCAAGGGCAGGGATGGTGTTCATGGAGCATGCCCTGAAGATGGGCTCCACGACCTACCCAAAGCGTGACGGACCCACCAAGAGCAACTGGGACCCATTCAGACTGTGAACTCTCAGACTTGGGGTGGGGAGGTGTAGCTGGGATCAGTCCCCTGGGCCAGAGTCTGAGAGTGGCTGATGGTCAATGGATCTTGGGGGTAGGATGCAGGCCTCAACAAGCAGCAGCACTCACTTATTATCTTTCTCAATGACCCCAAATACCACCAACTTACCTTCCTTCTCATACCAGGGGCCATAGCTACAGAAGCTGGAGGCCAGAGCCCAGCAGCAGCTTCCCGAGGACCCACATGAGCAGCACTTGCTGTGGGACCTTTCCCCTTTCACACGCTCTGCCCCCTTACCATCTCTGCCTCCTGCTGGAAAGCTAGCATGGCCTTGGCTCTGCTGAAACCGTCCCATCTGGGGACTCCTCCTACAGCGAAACCCCTGCATGCAGCCCCTACGCACACCCAAGGCAAGAAACAGGGCGGCAAAAGCCTTAAAGCCCAAGTCCCCAGGAGGGCAGGACATGGAAACTATAAACTATAAAAACTACTAGATTTCCCAGTTAAGCGAATGCCCGTGCCCCACTATAGAAAAAAAAAATAACTTTTCCAAGTCTGGCTTTTAAGTTCCTGGAGTGAAAGAAATTAAAAAGTCTAATCTTTGAAACCTTCATAAATATGTCCTTTATAAAAAATAAAACTACTTAAATGAATCCACTTTTGCCTGACAAAGTAGAGGAATCCAAAGCTCCCGGATTTTAAAAGCTTCCATTAAAGCAGCTTTTCTTTTTTCAAAAAATAATGAATTGAAAAATAAATCAGAAGGCTTAATTAAGCCTGAGGCCAATAAGAGACAGCCAGGGCAAAGCTTCCTGACAAACCATGGAGCCAGAGCAAGGCTGAGTCTCCTGTTCTGCTTATTTTGTGAAGCAGCTCTGGCCAAAAGCACGCCTTCAAACTGCACAGAATTAGAATTCAGCCGAGTTTTTTCAGGCAGTACAGTATGTCTTCATTGGTGCCCCAGCAGGCTCATAAATTAAGATAAAACGCTGGAGAGGTGGAGGCAGAACTTGTTTCTGGGGAGGGGAGAAACAGCAGCAGAACAATGCCCAGGGTCTCCAGGCTCCTGAGTTTCCCTGGCTAGCCTGAGCTCCCATCTCCTCAGACCTGCAAGCAGGCCTAGGTTCAGAGGGAAAAGGCCTATGGCCCAGCCACATACAGATGCCTCTCCTCCCCAGTGCTCTTCTGCCTAAGACCAGCTCTGCAAATGGACAGAGGGTGCCCCATGCAGGCTGCCCACTGGTTGAACCCACCATAGAGATCACAGCACAGCCACTAGCTACGGGAGTCTATAGTCGTGTATGTTTGCACACACCTGTGTGTGAATGTGCTTCATCTTAAAGAGCATCTGCATTTATTTGAAAGCCCTATGAAGCACCTGTGTTACAGCAGGCACTACCCCAGAACGAGAGAGAAGAGTGACAAAGAGATGAACCCTGCCTTTTTGCCACCTACATTCATGTGAGCAAGGCAGATGTCATAGGGATCAGCTCAGAAACAATTAGTTATGATTATGCCCAGTATTTCAAAGGCAGGATGAGACACTGCAAGCAACCTGGCCTTCAAGTAGCTCTTGCTTATCTCCCAGAAACCTAACATGAATTTTTTGTTCCACACAAAAAGGACTACTCCTCTGCCTCCAAATTCATCTTTCCTTGCTCCTGCGCCTATGTTCACACTGTCGCTTTCAACTGGAAGCCCCCATCCATACCTCTCATACATCCTACTCTGCAGGAAGAGCCTAAGTTCATGCTTCTGTGAAGCCTCCTGTGATCCTCTCCTCCATCTCCTTCCCTCCTCTGGACCTCCCTCAGCACCAAGCAGAACCAGGCACACAAGAAGTGCTCTACCACTGACAGCCCTTTTCATTTTATTTTTGAGACAGGCTAAGTTGCCCAGGCTGGCCTTGAATTTTGGATCCTCCTGCCTCAGCTTCCCAAGTAGCTAAAATTATAGGCAAGCACCACCATGCCTGGCAGGAAGAATATTCTTGGTGAAAAGTTTCCAGGAAGAAGTTGATCTCTATCTATGCTGGAGGAAGCTGGGGTGGGAGGAAGAGAGGGGGCCAAGGTATCCTAACTAGGGGCCAGGGCCTGATCAAAAGCTCCTGGTCACCTCCAAGACTTTGGAGCCTGGGAACAGAAAGACAGGGATGGCATTTGTGGGGTATGCCCTGGAGAATCAGGGCTCCACCATCCATTCCAAGTGTGCTAGACCCACCAAGGGCAACTGGGAACATTCAAAGACTAAGAACTCACAGACCTGGGGAGGGGGAGGCTGATCACCAGGGACAGAACGCCTGACACACGATGGCTCTGCCAGGATGACACCCCAGCAAGGCTGGAGGGCCAAGAAACCAAAGGCAGTAGGACCCTGGAGGTTCCTGTGGGCTTCCAGCAACTTGGTAGGAATGGTCTGGCCATGCAGAACAGCACACGCTGGTCAGAGCAAGCAGCAAGGTGAATAGCAACTGTCCAAGCATCCACCCAAGGCAAAGCGGTGGCAGCCAGAGTAAAGCCAAGGGCATGGCTCTAACGACTAGTGGGAGAAATTGGCCCAGCACTTGATCCTGTTGAAAGCACTGAATTCTTTTCAGAGGGAGGGGGCAACTAAAGAGAAAGCAGTGTGAATCACTCAGGTCTCAAGGTGGATGGTGGTCCTGCTAGAAAGACAGCACCACATCTGCACATGGCCCCAGGGTTCATGCTGTAGGGGCTGGCTGGGCTCAAACCCTGCCTCTGTGACTTACCTGCCAGGTCCTTGAGCTAGCCATACAACCTAAGTCAAGCTTCCTTCCCTGCAAACTGGGAACAGAAACACCTCTGCAACTGTCCCACTAGGTAGCTGAGAGGACTTTTTGACAGGCATGATAACTGGCAGAGTGCCTGGCTCCTGGCCTGAGCTCAACCTCGGACAGCTATGACAGCAAATTTCCTATGAATTGGGACAGAGCCTTCTGTCAAGAGGAAAGCAGATACAGGGCACAGGGAGCTTGGAGAAGATGGCAGTCCAAGGACAAGTTGTTGGGAGGGCTACCTAAAATAACCCTCTCCTGCCAAGGGACAGAGCTTCTCCCTGAGCCGGACAGTCACCATATGTAAATCATGAACTTCTCTTCCATGGCATCAGAAATACCAAGGTTATTTGGAAAGTACTAAGAAATATTCATTCCCTAGAGCTCTTTATGTAAAGATAGACTAAAATTGAGAGGCCACAGTGGCCCCCAGGAGAAGGACAGGAAGAAAGGCACTTTAATATTTCATTAGTGTCCCATTAGCAAGACAACACACATTTTCACACTTAAAGTCTCATTCTGAAACAAAGAGGGGACATCACTGTTGCTTACCCCACTGGCCTGCTAAGTCACTGAAGCAGACAGTCTGAAAGGACTTGACCTTCAGGTTACCATTACTCAAGCCCTTAAGCTCCAGCACATGGGACTTCCAGAGGAGGCTCCTGTAAAGCTGCTATCCCAGAGGTGACAGCCAAGCCCCAGGTGACAAAGAAGGGAAGGCCTCAGGCTCACACTCACCCTCCAGACCTAACACAGGAGAGCCATACTGGAGATCTGAAACCTGGCCATCCACATCCCCTCCAGGTACAGCCTGAAGGAAAGAAGAGGGCAGGGACAGGGAGGCAGGATTCAGGGAAACAAAGGAGGTGTGTCCTTGGCTATCAATGTGCTGACCCCTGTTGACATTCATTTGCTCAACAAATATCCACTGTGCACTGAATGTGCTTAATGCTGGGACACAAGAAAGTCAACCAGTGTTAAGGTGCTGATTTACCTGGCATGACAGACTTGAGAGGTGGTTCCCAGAGCTTCTGCTTTCAGACTAGGAGCTCAGCAAGCAGTCTGCCCCTGGGGTTTCTCATTCTCCCTGCTGCCAGAGGCAGGGACGTGTAAAGGGAAGGGCCTGGAGGCAGGCTCTGCCCTTAGGTAGAGCCCCACTCCCCACACAGGTCTACTTGTCTGTCTTACAGATCTTTTACCTAGAGGACACAACACTAAAGCAGAGGGTCTTCTCTCCTTATTTCTGTTTTGATGTTGAAGTCCCATTCTCCCTAACAATCACTGGCAGGCAGAAGGACTGCAGGGCCCCTTCTCTTCATCCCCCACCAGGCACAGTGAAGCCATGTAAGTAGCTCTAGAGTCCACAAACTCCCTCTGAGGCTGGCCTTACAGAGCCAGCCTGCATTTCACCCACAGCTCCTGGTCCTGAGCTCAAGTCCTCAGCCCTGTCCGAGAAGCAGAGGGTATCTGGCCTCGAGGGACACCCTCCCCAATTCCCTCTAATTTGGTCTATTAATTTAAAACAAAGGAAGCTGGCCAGGAGTGGTAGACACAGGGGATGTCTGAGAGGATGTAATTAATGCAGCTACTCCAAACGGAAGGTAGCACCTTGTCTCCTCATTAGCAGATGCACTGCAATTTAGGATGACATCCTGGAGGACAGCAACAGGGACACACCGCTCCTTGCAGGTCCATGTCTCGCAAGCCACTTCAATTTCCTCACCGCTGAGCACTTAGGAGCAAAGCACCACAGAGCAGAAGGCCCCAAGCTGCTGAAATCCAGCATGGGATTCTGAGGCCCCGCAGCCAGGTCCAGCCACCAGTTCGCATACAGACCCTTTAGGTGACAAGAGCACACACCCCCATCTTTAAAGTATTTCATCATTAAATATTCAGTGTGGGTTCCCGAGAATGTTGGCTGCACTCTGTAAACAGAAAAGGCACAAGATGGACTGCAAGGACATAATGACTTTCCCAAATAGTGACACGCAGAGGTGTGCAGAGGACTGATCTCCAACAGATCAAGTGCACACCAAGTTCCATGAGCATTTTCTCTTTTGGAAACACAACCAGCATCCTCCTAAAAAATAAATAAAACTAAGCTAGCTTTATTTTATGAGCCTCAAAAGTAGCAATAATCCTGCTACGAGGAGGATAACTCAGTCCCGCCTAGCTGGAGGCCACACAGAGGTTCTGGGCTGCACAGCTGACTCATACCCACACAGAAAGAGAAAGAAAGAAAACTGAGGTAAATGGTGTTTTGAGATTACAACCCCTCGGACCCACATGTCACCTAGGAAATGCCCATGGCAACTCTGGAATCATTTGGATTGTGAACTTTAATTCTGACCCAGCAGAAGGAAGATAAACAATGTGCCCCTCCAATCACTAAGCAGGGTCCTATGACAGGAGGCACTGCCTTGGCATATCAGCTGTAACAGGGCAGCAAAGGGCTTCATCGGGAACCAAGACAAGTCAATATACAGATAAAGCCAAAGGTTGAAGAGGCTTGCTTCAAGTTCCATGAACACACGTTAGACAGGCAATTGACATCCAGAGCTGGTAAACTGGGCAAGATGGGCTGCTACAGACTTCCACGCAGGCTACGCCACCCTCAGGGCAACCAGCTGCAGCAAAGACATGGGAGAAGGAAGCTCCAGTGGCTTTAGGTTTCTGGAAGTGTATATTATCCCACAAAGACACTATCATCCTTTCTAAAAGCTGAGCCTGAAAGGCAAGAGACCTGGAAAGTTCATTGGGGTGTTTTTCACAAGTGTTCCTGCACACACAGATTACTGTACTCAAGATCACACAATCAGCTGAAGGCTTAGTGTACCTCAGCCTCCCTTTATGGGAACACCTCCTGTGGGCCTCCCATCGGCTTCAGTTAGATCCGTATTGCAAACTGACAAGCAGGGCTGGGGTGCAGCTCAGTGGTGGAGCACTCACCAGGCATGCACAAGGCCCTGGGTTCCACGCCAGCAAAACCAAGAAATACTGACAGGCAGAGGCCTCCCCTGAGCCAGACCCACTCCTAAAGACCAGAGCTTCTACACCCCTCGGACTCCTATTAGGAACACCCCACCCTCAGTTTTATCTGCCCGCCAGAGTCTGCTCTAGCACCCACCTCAGGATAGGGGCCCCATTCACCTGAGAACATTAGTTCCTACTGGAGAGGTCCGAAATACTACCAGTCCTGAGATGGGCTTTCTGTGGTTATGAATATCCAGACAGTGCCTGCTAGCCAACCTGTCCCATTCCGGGAGCCTGCAGCATCTATCACCTCAGAGGTTCTCAAAAATGAGACCGCTATGATTTTGCTGAGAAAGAACACCTATAGGTTTCTTTTCAAAAGCAGTTGGATAAGTAGACAAAACTGACCTTTCACATGTATTCTAAATTAATTCAGAAATACTCTCTGAACACTGCATGGAATACAGGTGACTATACTTTGCACGCCCTTGACTCTAAATTATTAAAAGTCACAAGGATTCTCTGGTCCACATCTAATACTTCAAATGTTGGAAGCAGACAAATAAATTGAGTTTTCTTTTAGAGACCAGGAAATCCTTGTTTTCCTGAGGTAAAAGAAAATATGGCAAGTCAGACTGCTGAATCCTGTCTCCACTACAAAGAAGAAAAAAAGATTATGATATAAGATGACCAGGATGCTGGTGTACTTGACCATGTTACTCTTTGATTTGATGCATTTTAATTAAATTTAAATTGATTGAGCAGTTTCAGCAATGAATTCTCAATTCTCATGTGTGATTCTGAAAATGCCAGAATCTGGATAAATTAATATTGCACACTTACCTGTCAATAGCAACTCCTGGTGGAAAACCACACATCAAGGAGACCGAGCCGACTGTCCCATAGCAGTAGCTAAAAGGAAAAGCAAGGGACTTTCCAGTGGCAGTGCCTACGAGCCCTGTCTCACTAGAGTGCCTGTCCATCATTCCCTGGCACATCAAGAGCATCTACCCAGGGTGAACCCAAGCACATTTTTAAAAATATGCTGTGTCCTTCTTCCCAACTCTCCACCCCCAAGAAAATAAAATGAAGGAGGGCTACAGTTTATCAAACCTGGATGAACAGGGTGACAGGGCCACTATCCTGGTCAATTCACAGACCAAAAAAAAAAAAAACAAAAAACAACCCTTCCATTGGGAAAGTGCACTCATCTTTATTTTAAATATGCTCTGTGAGTGAGTGGGCTTAACATCTGCGGTGAGTGCCTTCCCAGTGCCAGGAGCAGCAGGCCAAGCATCAGCATGGGGGTTGAGAAAAGGCAAGCGCCCTAGTCAGTCTGCTCACTGAGGGCAACGCTGGACATCAGGCACCCGCCCTGTGCCGGGTACAACAAGTCCACATCACAATGGTGAAGAGGCAGGGAAGCCTCTTCCTCATGCAGCTTAGCATCCTGAAGGGGGTGACCAAGATCTGCTGACAGCAGTCAACGTGCCTCCAGGCAGAGAGGATGAAGGTGTGCTGTCAGAAAGCACCAGGGAGGAGGAGGTCTGGGAGTGGCTGGGGCGAGTGCAGAACTGATGGGGTCCTAGGCACGAGGAACAGCATCTAAGGGGGCAACTTTTTTGTGTGGTTGAAGGACTGCAAGTGGCCAGTGTGATCCAGAAAACAAGGGAAAAGAGGCCACAAACCTGACCACTGGACCTGGAAGAGTCTCTGGATTTGGGAGGGTGGGAAGTAAGGAAGGAAAGCAAAGCCATGGGACCTGAGATGGGGTTGAAGACCACACTGACTCCCAGGTGGGTCTAGAACAGAAAAGTTGGGTGGGAAGGGCCTGTTGAGGCCTGGCTTGTCTACTAGTCACCAGAAGCACATACTGAGGGCAGTCCTGGTATGGCTGAGGGCACTCCTCCCAGGGCGGAGTGGCCACTTTTATGCCCTGGCCCAGCACCTGATATTTGCCTCATAGTGCCCTGTGTCTCATCAGAAGAGACTATCAACATGGAACTGCAGGCTGGCAGGCAGGAGTCACATGAGGCCCTGGAGATGCCCTGGCTTACTGAAGGTCACAGAGCAGTGGCTGTCTGCGTTTGAAACACACCCACTACCATGCCTCATTCAGAAGTGTCCCTACCCACACTTCAAAATCTCTGTACTCCTTCCAGAAATATGGGACCTTGGTGGGGGGAAGGGAGGACAGCTGCTGAGGCTGCAAGCTAGTTGTCCTATCTCCTCACAGCACAGTTCCGAGAGGTCAGGGACCGTGTCCCTCCATCCATCCCAGAGCCCAGCCGTCTGGCGACTCAGCAGATAGTGAATGTTGACGATGCTGCTGGGTTTCAGGATGTCCTATAACTCACTGTTTCACCAACTCAAGGACACAGTGGAAACCACACACCGGATTTTTAAAAAGCAAACAAACTGAAAAGCAATTAGAACAGACAAAACACAAATATTTAAAGACTGAGACCTTAAGTGATGGCTACCTTGAAGTTGCATCTCAATTTCCTCTTCAGACTCCAGGGTCCCTGCAAGGCGGTGACTAGACTTGTCACAGGACACACAGCAATGGCTTCCACCTCTTGGGCAGGTCAGCACTGCTTCTCCTTGGCTGCCCAAAGGACTTAGGCAGTGAGGTTTTAAACTTGGCTAAAATGCATATTTTGATTTACTCAAGAAACCCAAACTGGCCTCTGGCAAATAATAACTGTAGGAGAATATTTCATTTAGCACCTTCCTCTTTCACTCCCTTTAGGGAAAAGACTGCTGCACTCAAAATGAGGGGGAGGAAAAATTAAATAAAAAATACATTCCAGTAAAAGCCACAGAGCAGGGAAGAGAGGCACACATTTCTGAGCCAACTTCTAAACTCGTGCTGTTCTGATTTGCCTTTGAAACAATTTCCCTGTGCCTTCTGCTGCTTAAACAGTAATTATTAAAGGCATCAATTAAAAGTGCCCAACTCCACCATTCCATGGCCCAGGTCCCTGGCATGTCTCCCACCCTGCCTGCCACACCTGCTACCACCCTCACTGGCTGTGACAGTGGGTAGGAGTGGTCCAGAATGCAGACTCCTGTTTTTTCCTGGGCTGCTTTATTTAAGATCAGAAGGATGGCTGCTGCCCACTGTCCTTCCAGCAAGGAAGGAGAGGCAAACATGACAGAAGCCTTCTTTGCCCTAATTGGCATCAGTAGGTAGCTCAGGCACAACAAATGCATTGGGCATGGAACACACATTTCTTCATTAGGAGGCCAGAATTGCCTTCTGTGAGTCCCTTGGCAGAGGGTTCTCGGCAGGAAGAGGGTCATGGGAAACTCCACTGCAGGGCCATTGGACATGAGAGGGAATCCCTCTTAGCATCACATGTGGAAATCTTCCAAGTCACAGTGATCCCTCCTGCTTGTCAGAAGAGTGTGTAGGCAACCTGGAGGCTCACGACCCCAGGCAGTGCTGGGTTTCTGCAGCCAGAGCCTACATATGTGTGTGGCAGTGCCCCTTGGGGGTTCTGCAAGAACAGGGGGAGGCTCAGGCACAGAACAAGCAGGAGGCTTGCAGGGAGGATGCAGTAGTGCTTCCCCCAGGCTCCCCCAGCAGTGGCTGCACCTTAGCAAGCCTGTACTGAGCACCCTGCATTGGCCCCAAAGATGCAAGCAAGACCCAGGTTCTGTCCCTGAGGAGCACATATGAAGACAAACACATGCACAAGTTAATGATGATGTGAGGCATCACACAAACCCAAACTGCTCACTCTGCCAGGGGATATGGATAGAATAGAAAGCAATGAGAAATTAATTGAAACTTGAACGTGGTCTTGTTAGCTGGTGCAAAAGGGACAAGGCACTGCATGGACAAAGGGTTCCACTGTCATCTAAGGAGTAGACACTTAGCCTGAAGAGCAGGGTAACCAAGGCAGAAGGGATTCATAAAGAAAGGAGGAAAACAAGGAAAGCCAAGAAGAGTAAGGGAGGTTAGGGCCCAAGCCTGGGCAGTGGGGGTGGTGCAGAAAAGACAGAGCACAACGTTCACAGGACAGTCTATAATCTCTTTCCACCTACCCCAGAAAATGACAAAGGGCATCCCTTAGCCTAGGGCCACTACCTCACGTGACACCCAAACTAGGCAAAGAACCTTCAGAGGAACCTGTCTCTGGGCACACCCACATTGAGCTGCAAGTGCTCAATGGGAAATATCAACCAAGGTCTGAAACCCAGGAGAGACTCGGGGCCCAGAGACAGCCAGCAAAACAGAAACTGAAGCCAGAAAGGGCGAGATAGTCGAGCACCCTCAGCAAGAGAGAAGAGGCTGAGGACGCAAAGTTGGCATCAGCCACTCCAAAGGGGGCCAGGAAATGAGGGGTGCAGAGGGAGAGGGGCAGATGGACAGTAGTGGAAATGAGGGAGAGAAAAATCTTCTTGAAAGAAAACGACAGTTCCATCAACACATACTGAAGAGAAGCCAGGAAAGATAAGGGCTAAAAACAGGTCATGGATTTAGTAGCGTTCCCAGTGAATTCTAAAATGAGAAGTTTCTATTTAATGGGGGGAGGGAGGCAACTGCCTTAGGGAGAGAATGGGAAGGGAAATGGAGAGATCACCAAACCCTAAAAGTTTGAGAGAAAGTGCACATGAAATGAGAACTGCAGCACATCTGTGAGCAGAGGGGAAGGAGCACATAGTGGGGACTCAGGACTGAGTGAGTGTTCAGGAATCATCTTCAGATGGTGCTGAGAGGAAAGACCACATCAAGAACCATGAGGTCTAAATTAAGCTGGGGCCAGGGCCTCCTTTCCAACCTCTTGTCCACATCATTGCTCCTCAATCACCCACTCCCTTGATCCATATGCTGAATTCCAGCCATATTAGCATCTAGAAGGGGTTTCCCTTAAGACTAACAAAAACAGCCAAGTCCTTGCAACACTGAGTTCTACAAATGGTGAACTGATAATAAGGGCAGGTTCTAATGGACCCAGAGTAGAGATGGCTTACTTACCCTTTCCTTGTTCTGAAGGTCTGGGCCATGACAATCAAAAAGTTGAGCTCTCCTCTTGCCTCAGCAGAACGGGGTCAATGCCAATAAGACATACCACACAGTCTTGGATTACATCCAAAGTACATAACAATGACCATATTAAATGGTTAAAGGAATTTAGGATTCAGTAAAATATCTGTAAGAGTGTTAAAGAGGGGTGGGGATGTAGCTCAGTGGTAGAGCAGCTGCCTGTATGTGGGAGGCCCTGGGTTCCATCCCCAGCAGCACACACACACAGCTTTTAAGATATTTTTATTTAAGTGTAACTAAAACACATCAAAATGTACAGATCTTAATCTGGGCAATAGTTTTAACAAGTGTATGCATTACCATCCAAAATGGGATTCAGTGCATTTCCACCACACCATAGAAACTGCCTTGCTTCTCTCAACTCACCTCCGTATGCTCAAGAAACCAGTTAGTCACCATGGATTGGTTTCGTCTCTTCCCGGATTCTACCTAAATGCACTCACACAATATGTACTTCTTTGAGCTCCATCCATATAGTTGTATTTGTCATTCATTCTTTTTATTAACTTTTCAGTTGTTGGACATTGGGCTGTTCCCAGTTTGGGGCTTCATATACACATTCTAATAAGTCATTTTGTGAACATATATTTTCATTTCTCTATGGTAAATTAAAAGTAGGATTGCTGGATCATAGCATAGATTACGTTTAATTATAGGGGGGAAATGGACAACAGTCCTCCAAAGAGGCTGCACCACTCAATATCCACCGGTGCCCATGAGGGCTACGCTGCGCCAAGGTCTAGTTGATGTTCAATGCTGGTAGTCTTGCTCATCTCAGACTTTCTAACAGAGTGCACCTCACTGTGGTTTCAATCTGCAGTTCCCTGACAAGTGAAGATGTGGAGCACCTCCCCACCTTCCATGTCATCTATGGAATCTTCTTTTGAATCACCTGTTCAAACTGCTTAGATCCACACATTCAAAAATTCATACATTTGTGTACCCACTACCACAACCAAGATACAGAACATTTCCACCAACCCCAGAAAGTTCCTTGTGCCCTTTGTTGGTTAACTCATCCTCACCCCAGGCCCTGGCAACCACCAACCCATTTTCTTTCCATCTTGGTTTGGCCTTTTGAAGAATGTCATATGTATGGAAGCAGACACTTTTCAGTGTTTTCTGATTTCTTTTCACTGTGCATGGAGTGTTCGAGATACACCCATGCTGTACTGGTTCGTTCCTTTCTACTGCTGAGTAGTATCCCAATGCAGGTGCTTTTTCATTCACCAGTTGAATGACATCTGGGTTGTTTGCAGCTCCTGGAGATCATGAGCCGAGCCACTGTAAACATTCACATACAAATTTTTGTATGCACTTATTCAGCTGGGTAATACCTAGAAAGTGGGACTGCAGGGTCATGTTAGAAGTACAGATTTAATAGACTGTTTTTCAAATGCAGTTTATAAGAAACTGTCAGTCTTCATTTCAAAGTAGCTGCACCACTCTGCATTCCTACAAGCAAGATGCAAGTTTCATTTGCTCCACAGGTTCACCAGTACTCAGTATTTTTTTTTAATATCTTTGTTTATTTATTTTTATGTGGTGCTTAGGATCGAACCCAGTCCCTCACATGTACGAGGCAAGTGCTCTGCCACTGAGCCACAACCCCAGCCCCTGCAGTCAGCATTAACAGCATTTCCCATTTTTTGTTTTGGCTGGAAGACATTCTAGTAAATATGTACTTCACTGTGGTTTGAGTTTCATTTCTCTGATGACTAATGATATTGAACATCTTTCATGTGCTTAGTTGCCATCTGTATATCTTAAAATGTCTATTTAAATCTGCCTGTTTTTAAATTGGGTTTTACATATTATTGAGTTTTAAGAGTTCTTCCTATATTTCTGGATATAAGAATTTGTATGTGTGTATATGTGTGTGTGTCTGTGTGTTTGTGTGTACATATGCTTTGCAAAGGTTCCTTCCAGTCTGTGGCTTGTCTTTTCACTATCGTTAACACTTCTTTTTTTAGTTTGTTTTTGTTTTTTTGTAGCTGCAGATGGACAAAATGCTTTTATTTATTTTTATGTGGTGCTGAGGATTGAACCCTGTGCCTCACACGTGCTAGGCAAGTGCTCCACCACTGAGCCACAATCCCAGGCCCGTAACACTTTCTTCTAAAGAATAAATCATTAAATTTTATGAAGTCTGACATCCATCTTTTCTCTTAAGGATGGCGCTTTTGGTGCCATATCTAAGAAATCATTTCCTAACCTAAGGTCATAAAAACTTTCTCCTGTGGGTTTCTCCCCCCGCCCCCAGCCAGAAGTTTCATGATTTTAGAATTTAAACTTAGGTCTATAATCTACTTTGAGTTTGTTGAGTTAGTTTCTGTATACAGTATAAGGTACCTTTTTTTTTTTTGCATTTGGATATCCTGTTGTTCCATTACAATTTATTGAAAAGACTATCCTTTCTTTTGAATGGCCTCTGTACCTTTGTCAAAAATCAATTGGCCATCTACCTATGTGTGGGTCTATTTCTGGACTCCTCTATTCTGTCACATTGATCCACCTATATGTCTATCCCTGTGCAAAACCACACTGTCTTGATTACTGTAGCTTGATAGGAAGTCTTGAAATCAAGCAGTGCAATCTTTTAGCTTTGTTCTTTATCAGAATTGATTTTTCCCCCTAGGTCCTCTGCATTTCCTTATGAACTTTACAATCAGCTTGTCTAAATTTTGACTAGGATGGCACTGAATTCACAAACCAATTTAGGGAAAACAGGCATCTTGACAATATTTAGTCTTCTAATACATACATCCTCCACTTCTATAGATCTCAAGCTTCTCTTAGTGAAAGACCTACCTTTGTATAGGTCTTTACATAGTATTTTCTTAGTTTTTAAGGTATTTAATGTTTTTTAAGCTATAGCAAATGATACTGATTTGTAAGTTGCATCTTCCGATTGTTGATTGCTGACATACAGGAATACAACTGATTTATCTTATATCCTTGCTGAATTCACTTATTCTCATAGATTGTTTAAATAGAGTTTTCATAATCATGATTTTTACAAATAAAGGTTAAATTCTGAGTTGGATACATTTAACTGTCAAAAGGTAGGTGCTTTTCAATGATCAGAAAGTGTCCAAGAGTCCAAAAAAAAAAAACCTTGGAGAAAATTCACCCTAACTGTATAAGCTAAAATAGCAAGATTTTGACCTCAAGAGTTTTATTTCCGGGCTAGGGTTGTGGCTCAGTGGTGGAGCGCTCGCCTGGCATGCATAAGACACTGGGTTCGATCCTCAGCACCACATAAATGTAAAATAAAGATATTGTGTCCACCTAAAACTAAAAAAATAAAAATAAAAATAAAAAGTGTTTTATTTCTCTTCCTGTTGGATTAGCACTCTTACAACAGATGAAGAGAGGCATTTCACTGATGGCAAAAGAACACCATCAACAAGGAGCCTGGTGGTCATCATCACCTGCTAACACCCCACTTCTTTTTCCCAAGCAGCGGCAGCTGCAAGCAAGGCGACCACCCGCACATCTGGAAGGGAAAATGCGGGTGTCACAGCCCCTCCCCACCCTCTCTTCTCAGGTACACACTAGCTTGTGGTACTGTGCGCTCTCTCCACACTGTGAAGGAACTTTGGATTTCAAAGAGCTCTTAACTGTCTTTTAAAGAGCTCCAGGGAGTGGGCTATTAATAGCATTTTCCCACCAGCAGAGGCCCGTGAAAGGTCTCCGTTATTGGCAACCAGCCCTCCAACATGGACAAACACACAGTAGTATTTGAAATGTAAAACCAAAGACCTTTGTTTAACAGGGAGGCAACACCAAATTCACCAAGCTTTTGGCTCAATTACTTAAGTTCACAAACAAGACATATTATCAGATGAAAGACCAGAGTTTAAAATGTATTTCTGCCACCGTTTGCTTTCCATCCTCCAATGTTATATGACTTGACTAAGGTCCTCACTCACATTCTGTGGTATCAACTGCTAGGACTCGTTGGAAGTTAATTACTGCCTCCGTCACAGAAGTCAAATAATTATTTATCATGCTATTGTTTTTGCCCAGTGGCTTCAGACACAACTTCTTTATTATGAGGCCGTGAAACTATATCAGTGTGTACATGTCTTATATATATAATTTTTTAACAGAGAAATAATTCTTAAGCATTCCACTGCCATTCTATCAAATATGAGGCAAGTGATTGTTGAGTTCCCAATTATGTTCAACCTTAAATCACACTGTTTGGTCTGATTGTAGATCCAATCCTACAGGGAGCTGTGCAAAGGCATATATTTGGCAAGCTTTCAAACCACAGCAACAAAACATGTGCTGAGGAAAATGATTCAAAACATTGCGAAAGCAGCCATTTATTCTAGAAAGGCTGTTCACGTGAGACAATAAGCTGCTTCCCAGAAGAGGTGCCATCCATCAGGAAACACCATCACCCAGCACACACTGGCTGGAGTCTGCCTCTCAGCCACCACAGGGCTGAGATGACTGTTTATCATCCACAGTGCATCAAGATGGATAAGCAGGCTGGGCACACCTCCACGATGGTGCAGAGCCATCAGGGGCTGCAAACCTTCCCCATTCTGGAGAAGTGCCCAAACCTGGGTACCTGCATGATTTCCCCCAAAGATCCACATGTCATGGACATGAGGGCACACAAAGGTGATGAAAGACAGGGGCATCCTGGTGCTGTGTCTAGTGTTTGAAATGTAAAAACCACTTCTACATCAAAAAAAAAAAAATACTTCAGCCAGGCATGGTGGTACATGCCTGTAATCCCAGTGGCTTGGGAGGCTAAGGCAAGAGGATCATGAGTTCAAAGCCAGCCTCAGCAAAATCGAGACACTAAGCAACTCATAGAGACCCTGTCTCTAAACAAAATATAAAACAGGGCTTGGGATGGGATGTAGATCAATGGTTGAGCACTTCAGAGTTCAATCCCTGGTACACCCTCCCTCCCAAAAAAAGATAAAAAAAATAAAACCAAACAAAACCAACCAGGGATCCACATCAACCAGGGGCCTGTTTAGAGGTCTGGACATGATGAGAGACTCGGAGTCCTTTCAGCAATCAGGCCTGCTAGACCAGCTGGCTCAGCCAGTTGGACACAAAGGAAACTCCTCTGAGAGAAGGCTCAGGGAAAACCCTTTCCAGAACATCCCCTGGAAACCATTTGCACCATCCTGATGGGTCATATCCACTGTCCCTCACCGCATCATGAACTTAAATCTGTCGGCCTGGAAGACAGAATTTATTACCTTCTCCTTCCATCACTAAACCTGAGGAATAGGCAGCAGATGTATCTTGTTAAGTTGTATGTAATAATTAATTTCCCCTAAATTGGGAGACGTTAAACTTTTAACAACTGTTGAAGCTCCTCAACCAACTTTAAGAAACATTTAATTGGCAAACCACGGTACCAAAACAAGGAATGTGAAACTGGAGATCAACACTGAACCATTGGAATCCCAACTGTCCCGAGGTAACAAATTCAGATTCATGGAGTTTTTCAGATATGACTAAATGAAGCATTTGTAAGAGTGAGAAAAATTATAAACTATTCGTTAGCCAGAAACTTCTGCAAATAGCCACAGAAAGATAAGACAGAAAAAGAAAACCAGGCTGTTTGTGGGCAGGAAATTATTTTAGCTCTTTTACACTTAGGAAAAGAGAAATAATCAATATTAAGTGGGTACTTTTCCCTTACTAACAGTCAAGGACAGTTAAATGCAACCACTATGTCCACGTAGACATGCCAGTCTCACCTCTTTAGGTTTGACTAGGGGGCTCAAGAGTGTGATGATTCCTAAACATTTACATCACAACTACATAAATGGAATGTGTGTCAAACACAATGTCAAATGTACTGTATACACTAATTTCTAATAATGCAGTTGGGAAGGTCACTGCCCTTTGAATAACTCACCAGGATTGCTGGCTGCCAGCAGCCAGTATGTACACTTAGAACATTCACCTGACCAATCCACTATGTTAACTCCAAATGTAATCAACTGAGGGTCAAATCAGAAAATCGATGCAACCTGGTGGTGTGAGTAGGTGGTTTTCAAAGTGTCAGCTGTAAGAGTGGCTTCAAGTACTGGCAGGCTCAGTCAGCCCGCACTAAATAGGACATCAATGACTGGCAAGTAATTCCAGCTCTTCTCCCCACCCCCAGCTGACCTTAAAAACAGTAGCTTACCATCATAGGAAGGCAACCTGCTGAGGTCGCCCATTTCTTGTATACTAGACCCTTTTCCAGTCCCATCTATCCTCCTCCACTTCACACCTGGTGATCCTGAAAGGACCTGGAGCTTTTGACTCAGCCGGTGTGTACCCAGTTTGTTCCCTTCAACTCCAGTCTGATTTCCTGTGGCAGGTATGGGACCTGGAGTTGTGAAGATACCTGCACCTGGGTGGCATTATGCTCCAAACACAAGGGGGTAATTCTCTTAAACCTCATCTAATGAACTGATGTTCAATCAAAAGCAACTCTAATCCTATCACTCCAGAGTAGGATTTTAGGTCCCAGTTCTAAAAAAGGGTCCATTTCACTATAAATTAACTTAGTCACTGTTTTCACTGTACAACCCAACCACTGTAATAATGCCCTGCTAAAGACAACAGTGAGAATGGAAAGTCACACAAGGGAGCTTTTGCTTAGCAGACAGGTCTCCTGAGTTCTACAACCCAGTCCCCAACTAGCACATTCAAGACTAAAGTCAATGCCTCAGCAGACAGTTGGGAGTGGCATAAAATGTACGAGATTCAGTGAGCTGGAAATGTGATTCTTTTCTTCCCTAAGGAATATGAACACAAAGGGTTCAACTAACTACTTCTGAGCACCTTCACAACTTGCTAGGTATCGGCAGCCTTCCATATCCCTCCTAAAACATGGATGTCCCAGAGAAAACCAAGGAAGCTAAAAGCTGATCACCAAAGTTTATGTTTCTGCAAATATCTGTACCTTTTTAAAATTTTCTTGATGAATTATAATTATGCACATTAATGGAATTTGTTGTTAGAATTCACAAATGCATACATAATTTGGTCAATTTCATTACCTATAACCTCCCTCCCACTTTTCTACTCTACTGGTCTCCTTTCTAATTTTCATGAAATACTATTTTTTTTAAATATTTATTTTTAGTTGTACACAATACCTTTATTTTTTTTATTTATTTTTATGCGGTGCTGAGGATCGAACCCAGGGCCTCACACGTACTAGGCGAGTGTGCTACCGCTGAGCTACAACCCCAGCCCAAATCCTCTCTTTTTTGTTACCTGACCCCAGAATGACCACTGAACTCGGGAAGCATCTCTGTCGTGCTCACAGGAAAGATGCCACAGGAAGTCACAGAAAACGCCATCTGGCTTCTCAAGCTGAGTGTGAGTTCAAATTCAGTCTTTGGCAAAGCAAGACAGTGGTCTCCGTACCCCGGCCCCACTCCCTCCAGCAGGGAGGCAAGCACCCAGTAAGCTCCTGCTGTGGATAAGAACCTGGGTACAGAACCTTCCATCTCAGCTGAGGTGCAGCAAGAACCACTTGCCCAACTTCTTGGGACCCTGTTTAAGCACAGACACTGACTGAGACCCCAATTTCAACTCTCAAAGCTTAAAAGGCAAGATTTAGAACAGTGTTTCCCAAACAATTCCAAAAACATTTACAAAGACTCCAGAACCACCCTTCCCAGAAATGACTCCACCAGGTGAGTGCCCTCTAGCTTCGCCTTCCAGGTCCCTCCTCCGCACTCATCTGATCCCAGCTGCTGGAGCGCAGCTGGGGACAGACAAGGTCCCTGCCCTGA
The DNA here is from genome assembly GCF_021218885.2 of Marmota monax. Classification (NCBI taxonomy): domain Eukaryota; kingdom Metazoa; phylum Chordata; class Mammalia; order Rodentia; family Sciuridae; genus Marmota; species Marmota monax. Next base: position 4,511,762 of record NW_026694750.1, read on the forward strand.
GAGAGTTGGTGGTGTGGGGAGGAGACACAGAAAGACGATTTCCAACAGTTACAAATGCTATGAAGAAAACACATGCAGCATGAGAGTAGGCGGGCACTATATGAGACCGAGTCCTCAGGGAAGGTCTGTCTGAGGAGATGGCGTGTGAGGTCAGCCTGAGTGGCACTAAGGAGCCAGCACACATAGGTGCAGAGGGGAAGGGAGAGCATTCCTGGTAGAGGAAACTAACCACAGCAGAAACATGCTTGATGAGTCTCAATGTGGTACGGGAAGGATCAGCGTGCCGAGAAGAAAGCGGCAAATGGTGGGAAGTGAGTGATGAGCAAGCTGCTGGACTCCAAAGGGATAGAAAGTCCCCACAGGGTTGAAGCAAGCTAGACCTAATCCTGTTTACGTTTTTAAGAGAGATCCCACCCCAGAAGGGAAGCAAAACTGGAGGTAGGCATCGACATAGGGAACAGATGGGGCAGATGTCTAGGCGAAGAACACAAGAGCAGCTGGGAGGAGGTGGCACTGGTGGAAATGTGGAAGGTCAGATGCTGTGGAAAGAGAACAAAAAAAACTTACATATGGATTCAAAGCCTGAGAAGGGTAGAAGGCAGAATCAAGGATACTCCAGAGGATACTCAGGATGAGCTTGTGAAGACAACCCTACTCTTCGTTTTCATTTTCACAAATATCCTCCCATGCTCTTCTCACCAACACTGACCCTCAGTCCTCACCAGACGCCTTCCAACATTGGCACAGAACACTTGCACCCAGTCCAAAACAGCAAGGCAGATTTAAGAGTCAATACTTAAGACTCATGTATCAAAATGAAAGGCTGGTAAGTTCTGGCCCACACACCAGCTCAGAGCTATCAGAAGCCACCGTGCTGCTCACCTCTCCTCCCTGATACCACCCCTCCAACTGTAAAGCCTGTTTCCTGCCTTTGCAAAGACCCTCCATCCAAAGCAGCTGCTCACAGAACAGTTCCGGCTTCCTTTTACCAAGGTTTTTAAAACAGCTACATTTTCTACCCTGAGTTTGTCACCATTTAAAATGTTGTGCTAGTTAGCAGTAATTATGCAAATGCAAGCAGCCATTTCTATTTTTAAAAGGGAACCCCATTTAGCATTCTTATATCCTGAAATGTTTAAAATAGCTAGTCCAGTGATGTTTTCACTTTATTCAAACTGTTTGTGTGGATTTAAATACAGGTTCAGCAGAAACCAAAGCAAGTCAAACATTTACTTTCTATTAAACATCTAAATCAGAAGATTAAAAAACTATTTTACACTTAACAGAAAAAAGCTGTCAAATCAGCACAGAGGCAGCTTCACCGTATTTACTGCCAAGCAGGGCTGTTGTTTGAGAGGTAATCAATTTAGGAAGGGAGGGATGGATTTCTTTAAACTCTTCAAAAAAGGGAAAAATACATTTGAACAAATCTTTTAATTATAGTATCTTCCAAAGAACCTACAAAGCCTTTATTCTTTCCAAACCTAATGCTTTTTAAAGGCAGCTTTTGCCCCTTAATTCCACATGAAATATTCAGCACAGCATAATTAAATTTTATTCTGTGCTATTTTTACTGGGTTCACAGAAATAGAGGGTGGCAGCATCTTTAAAACAAACTTCCCAGTAACTTTGCTTTCACAGTAAATGGCTGATTCTCAAAACTGAACTTAAAACACAAAACCTACTCCAAAGGCCTGTTTCAGTGCAAGGCAGCCAGGTGGTTTTAGAATGTCATAACCAGCCTTCAAATCAACAACTGTGCACTTCTCCATTTACTTAATTGCACTCATCACAAAGCACCTAAAGCGCCGATCTCCACTTTCTACATTTACATACTGGATCCCATGTCATTCTTCAGTGTCAATCTCTCTGGTGGTTAAAGGAAAGGAAAAAAAAATATAAGATGGAAAGTGCCCATCCATGGCTAAAAGAAAAATTTAAATATATATCTGTATAACTGGCTCGACTATGCATGCAGGGAATGTGCTTGATGCTTTCCATCATTTATATAAATTATACAACCGAAATCTTAAACCTATTTTCCCGTCAAGAGTCTGTAAACTACAGCCTGGTGCAGTGGTGCACACCTGTAATCCCAGCAATTTGGGAGGCTGAGACAGTAGGATTTCAAGTTCAAGGCCAGCCTCAGCTACTTAGCAAGGCCTTAAGGAAGTTAGTGAGACCCTGTCTTAAAGAGCAGGGCATGTAACTCAGCAGTAATGCACCCCTGGATTCAATCACCAGTACCAAAAAAATAAAAGACGCTGTAAGCTACAAATTAATCCAAAGCACCCCTCTCTCAGGCTTAGCACCACAGATTACAGGAGCCCAGGGCTAAAGGAAAGGAAAGTGTTGAGTCTCTCCAGTGACCCATAGCAAAGAAAGCCAAGAACTGCAGCCTGTCACTTTCTTGGTCCCATGTGTGTCCCCCTGGTGCAATGCAAGCCTACTGTAATGAACAACTGCCCCAAAATGCACACAAGAAGCTAAAATCTTCACTACGAATTCTGAAAATGTCCCCACAGGGAACACTTCTATGAGTGGCTGCCCTCTCATTCCAGCCCGACTGCCCCACTTGTTCCCTAAGGACCCAAAGCAACACACCTGAGGGCAAACCAACCAACTGCAAAGAGTTATCAGGTGACACCTAAAGCTGCCTGGCTGCTGCGCCACAATTCAAAGATGCCTGGCTAAAACAGGCAGATATCTGGATCCCTCCACAGCCTACCAGAAAAAAAGATAGATACAGCCTCTTCAGGCTCTTTAATGAGGCTTTAGGACTTCAGAAGATTAAAACGTATCTTTATTCACAGATTTGACTTTGGCTTAGATTTGTTCTAAGTTACTGATTAAAAACAGAACAAAACAAAAAACCCACCCACCAAGCAGTGAACAAGGCCTGAGACCTGCTGCCACTACAGTCACCAGCACAGGGGCCGCTCTGAGCTGAGATGCCTAACCAAAAACAAAACAAAGACTAAGGCACACGACAACAAAATTTCTGTACCATAGAAAGAGGTACCACAATTCATATAAAAGCACTGACACCTCCATCATATTTGCAAAAAAAAAAAAAAACTTAAAAGACTCATTCCCATTTTCTGAGCAGATCTCAAGGTTTCAGTAAGATGTTCTGCTAGCTTCTCAAGAATTTGGCCCATTTATCACTTTTTCAAATGACATCATCTTCTCATTCAAACATTTCAGTAGCTCTTGTAAAAAAATATGTCACACACGTCTGTGCTGTCAAGGTTTATCTCCAGCACAATATGTAACCCAAAGGTCACAGACAAGATGCAGCCTCCCGGAAGAGACTACAGTCATCCCAGAGCTTGTGGCAATGTTGCCACAGTGCAGAGCTTGAGACGAACCAACAGTAGCCAACCCACGGTGTTATGGTTTAGATACGAGGTATCCCCCAAAAGTTCATGTGTGAGCGGGGTATGGTGGCACATAATCCCAGAAGCTCAGAAGGCTAAGACAGAAGGATGACAAGTTCAAAGCCAGCCTCAGCAACTTAGGGAGACACTAAGCAACTTAGTGGGACCCTATCTTAATAAAACATAAAAAGGGCTGGGGATGTGGCTCAGTGATTAAGCACCCCAGGGTTCAATAATCCCTGGTACGAAAAAAAAAAAAAAGCACATGTGAGACAATGCAAGAAAGTTCAGAGGTAAAACAATTGGGTTATGAGAGCCTTAATCTAAGCAGTTCATTAATCCACTGACATGGATCAAACGGACAGGGACTATACATAGGCAGATGGGGTGTGCCTTTGGGGTTTAAATAGTGGAACTATTTCCTTGTTGCCATATCCTGAGCTACTTTCTTCTGACACACCCTTCCGCCATGATGGTCACCTCACCTGGAACCCAGAGCTACAGAGTTGGCCATCTATGGACTGAGACCTCCAAAACCATGAGCCCTAAATAAACTTTCTCTTCTCTATGTTGTTCTTATCAGGTCTTTTGGTCACAGCCACACACACACACACACACACAAAAAAAAAAAGTGAATATAAAACACAGGTTTCCTCTGAAGTTCTGCACAGAACAATTAGATTCTGTTAACTCAGGACCAACAATGCTGATTTCAGTAAAGTCCTAAAAAAAAAAAAAAAATGGAAATTGTCTATGAGGTATTAAAGCATTACTATACATATTAATTAACAGCTTAAGTAATATCACTAAAATTGAGCTTAGTGAACTAAGTGTGGACCAACAGCCTTCCCAACACTCCACAGTTGCAGGAGTGCTGTGGGGAGGCATGGGCTGAACATGCTCAGGCTGTGTTTGGAGGATGACTCACTTAACTTGCTGTGTGGCCCCGATCAGGTCACCCCTTGGCCTCCCTTACTTCACCTGCATTCATGAAAAGGGACTGAGCTCTCCCTGTCTATCCTCCCAGGACTGTCAAGAAACCTTGTCAAGAAGTTGTGACATTTTCTTAGGTTGCTAAAACATGTAAAATATTGAGTATTTTTTTTCATTTAATAATGCTAATTACAGATTATTTATGCATTAAAACTAGCTAATGGACTTTTAATTGGGAGGTAAGTTTCCCATTTCTACAGATAATTCTGTTGTTTATTCATTTTTGAAGATCCATGTGCTTTTGCCTTCACCTCGCAGCTATGTGACAAGTAGCTATGAGACTGCAAAAATGCCCAGCTGAAATACTGATGGAAACTGATTACCCATCTTTCCTTAGGTTGCACAGCTCATTAACTGCACAGAAGGGGAAATACTTAGGCATTAAGATCCTGGAAAATCACACAAGACTGTCCTAATGTCAAATGGTCACAGACACAAGCAAGGTAAAAGGAAGCAAACACCACATCAACAGTGGACACCAAGGATTCAAAGCAAACAGCTCTGTCTCAGCAAGGTGTTAGCTGGCACTTGAACCAGATGTGACCCAACTTCACAGAGCTCTCAGAGAAAACTATCAGGAAAACTCAACAGGATAAAAGTGGGGCCTGCAGGAGAAATGAGGCAAGGATGTATGAACACTCCATACCGTCTCTGTAACTTTGCTGTAAAATGAAGTTGATCCAAAATAAAGTTTGTTTGTTTTAAATGACCTTTTAAGTTTAAAAAGGGCAGAGTACTTGCCTTTAAAGAAGAGAAGGAAAATGGGGCTGGGTTGTAGCTCAGTGGTAGAGCGCTCGTCTCCCATGCGTGAGGCACTGGGTTTGATCAGCAGCACCATTAAAAAAATTTAAAAAAAAGATATTGTGTCTATCTACAACTAAAAATATATTTTAAAAAAAGAAAGAGAGAGAGAGAAGGAAACATCCTCAGCAGCAGTTGGCAAAGGTCCACAAAGAGTTCTTAAACACACAGCATCTCACCTCACCCTCACGGGTGTCTCTTCACATCAATTTGAAACACAGGTTAAAAGTCACCCCTATTTCACAGCTAAAGAGACCCACACAAGACACAGTAACTGCCCCAGGGCCCCACAACTTCTCAGTGGTGGAGGGAGGATTCAGTTCCTGGCCTGCATGACCTCTGTCAAAGGCCTCTGTGGGAAAGATGGGCCCCAGGAAGGCCAAAATGGTAAGTGAGTACCACCAAAGACCAGTCCTCCAATGGGCTCATCTCAAGCTGTGTCCTAGTCACCCCAAGGCCATCAGAAAGGCTCCCTCCTTAATCCAGGAAGTGACATGGTCTCCCTTTTAAAAGGGAGATAAGAGATGCATCTAAAAATGGATGCTCTGGTTCTGGGAAATCTGAATGCTGGCATGTACCTTTTTACAGCAAACCCACCCAAAAACCCCCTCACCTGGATTTCTATTCACAACCTACACTGCTAACATCGCTGGGTTGCTAGCAAGTCAACCCCAGGACCAGAGTTTAGCAGAGTAAGAAACTGATAAGCACCAAACACAAAAAAAAGATATGATGACAGGCAGGCATCAACCAACTACCAGGGGACTTTCAAACTCCACCCAAAGGAAAAACTACCAGAAAGAACTAACAAAAAAGCAGTCTAATTTAGAAGAGCTATCTGAAGGTTCTTGGGTCACAGTCCCTCTGTGCTTGATGTCCTCTGTGTGCCACCAGAGGGCACTAACTCATGGAATCGCTCTTTAAAAGCTTATGTCACATACTTTAAACGGCAGGAATGCTCAATGAAAACTAGACTTCAAACCTATGAAGTGTTTTGTATGCAACTTTGACAGTGGCTTTAAAGAGTCACTGGTCATAAATTTTTATTTAATTCCACAAAACTTAAAGGTACACACATGCAGCTGCAGGATATATGAAAAACATAAGTTAATCAAAACTTCAGATTAATCAGAACAACTCTTGAGAATGAAACCGAAAGTGGAGCAGCAGCTGCTGTAGCTCTTGCCACAGAAGCATCATCTGCACAGCCTGCCCCAGCATGTTTTACATGTGTGTGCACGCGCACACACACACACAAAAAAAATACGAGGAAGAGTTTTTGCTATGAGCTTTGCTTCAAGAAGCTGCACTTGCTTCGATTAGAAGTGGACACTCGCCCATACCCAACCACAGTACAGTTTATTAAGCACAGTTAAAACATGCTTTCATCTCCTGTACTAGAATCCATCTAAGAATAAACAGCAAATTTTATGAGTGATCATTACATACTAGGTTCCTGTTCCAAGCACATTAACTTACTTAATAACGCATCCCTGAGAAGGTTTAAAATTCTGTCTTAGTTTCCAAAGTTTAGCCTTGCACTTCTTGAATGCAATCGAGAATTCTTTTTTGCATTTGTATCCTCTGCTGATGATTAATTTGTCCACAAAACTATAAATACAGACTTGTGTGTTCTGCCTCATTAACCATTTCTTGTGATTACATCTTCACCCCAGAATTCACACTCCTTACACTTCCATGGGAGGGTAGGATTAGATAATCAAAATAACTCAACATTTAAGTCTAATGAAAATGCGTCACGCTCCAAGAGGGTTTTCTTTTCTCTTTTGCTTTGTGGTACATAAAAATCTGGCCTTTGCTTTTCACACTTTATTTAATGAAACTGAATCATATTTACTGATTTGATCAGAAATATTGGTCAATTCTCTGCATGAAAAAAAATTCCAGCATAAATTGAACCTTGGTCCTTGCTTTAGTTGATTCCTTCACAGTGTATAACAACCCAAGTTTACGCTGAAATAAACAAAATCTGACAGATAAAATATGCTCAATCTGAAAAGAAGTGTTAGTTCTTTAAACAATTTATCACAAGTTAGTGCTACAAATAAACTCACCTTGAGATAACAGCCTACATCACAGAATACTGTCTCCTTGGTTTTTGTTCTTTGTTTTAAAAAATAATAATAAAGAAAACTTCTCAAAAATTTACAAGAACAGTATCAGTTTCTGGCCTATGTCAATACACAAGGAGTAAAGAGGACGAGACTAGGGCATCCGTGAAGGCCATCTGGAACAAAAGCACTTATGTTAGTATCATCTTAACACAGCCACACTCTCCAACACAAATTCTGAGAAATGCAATACTGGTGATTCCTGTCATCATGGGACGGGGACATCACCACTTGTACTTACATGAACTGAGATGACAATGACGTTGCGATGCCATGTGATCTTATGGGACCACCGTCGTGCACACAGTCCACTGACAACCAGACATCGTCATGTGGCACATGACTGGCATCACCTCAAGTTCCCTGTGTATCTTTGTTAATGCCCACTTGATCTAGAAAATATTTTGATTTACCTTGTTTATTTGATGCCAACATTTATTAATTATTAAATATTAAGAAAATCATTCAGTATTTGTCTATTTTCTGCTTCCCTGATCCCCTTCCTCAATTGTTTCTTCCAACTCTCCCTGGTGTCAATGTTACAATATTCCAGAGAGCTGACTCCTATTTCCACCCATCTATACCTTCGATCCAGGAGGCATGGATACCATAACACACAGGTTGTAATTCTTAAGTCCTCATACACTCTGGGTTTTCTGTTCTACCCTGAACTAGGTCAACAGTTATTTCAATCACAACAAAATTTTTACACTTGATCCCAATTTTTCACTGCTTTATGACTTTAAAAGGCATGTCATATATAAACAGCAAGTAAAAGGGAAAGATTGAGAAAGGACACAAGGCTAGTGACCCACTAGTTCATTCAATAGCGTTTATTGAAACTCTACTGTGCCAGGCACTGTCCTATGCACTGGGACATGGAACAAGACAGAGACCCTGCTCTCATGGAGCTTCCATTCTTGTGGGAGACAAACAGTAATCAACATAAAGAGATTCCAGGGGAGTGAAGTGCCAGTAAGAAATGGAAGCCTGCTGAGGGACTGCGGGCAGAGTAGCATCAGGGACGGGCACGAAAAACCCCAGGACCAGGAGGCACACAGGTGGAGACCTGCTCTCCAGAGATAAATGAGGCCATGGGCTCCTTCACAATCACTCTGGATGAGGCAAGAGGAGGTCACTTTGATCTATTTCATTTTTAGTAACATTCGGTTCAAATGAATTTGAGGTTTTGAGTACAATTAATTCACTAATAGAACTGTCTTGAGGCCAGATATGGAGCTGGCAGGATGGTAAAGCTCTCCCTACGAATTTTGCCAGCTTCACCCCAATGTGTCAGACCTCACGGCTCCAGCTCTGTGGATCCCTCTTCTTGCTGTGCCCATGAACAAGTGTGTGGTGAGAGCCTGAAATAAACAGGTATAAAATGGGTCAAGGCCGGCGCTTCTATTTCTGTTTTTAACTGAAGAAAATTTGCCCCATTTCTAGAGGCAGAGAGAGGAGAAATCTGAATAAAGGCAAACTACAGCATAGATTAAGCACATATAGTTGGTATGTGTATGCATGAACATGTACATATATATACATCTACCCCACACATGCTGTGTATACATGGAGCAACAATACCTCAAAATTGGGCTTTGTACAGTCTTTAGGCAATCACTACAGCATAACTTTTATTGAGTTGTAGATTTTGTCTTCAAGAACCTATAAAACTTTTTTAAAGGATCAAATTAAAAATTAGAGGTTCAAAGATGATCAAGGTCCAGATTCAATTAACGCTCATTTTAGAAGGATTTTATTTTTTAGCTTCCTATGCATATTCAGCAAACTACTTCAGTTTTTGTTTTGTTTTTTTTCTAATATAGCATCCCAGGGGAGTCATTATGTATATCGGCTCTCTAATTCAGATTAGCATGTCTAAGTACATATTGATATAACAGAACACCATGCTCTGAGAGGCCCCCAGCTAGAGACTATTTGTGAAGCACAGCACTAGGAAGGTGGACTTCAATTCCCAGCACTTGCTACTGTACTTTCTAGACCAGTTTCATGGGTTAGAAAAACACTGCATTCCAAAGGGATACTGGAGGGTGTGTGAGTAAAAGGACTAATGTTCCTAAGTAAGGTAAGGTCCTAACAGACTACAGGTGAATTCCACAGTGGCCTTGAAACTATCAAAACTACTGATGCAGAAGGAAGTCTCAAGATATCTGTTCGTTTACCTTCCTTAGGGACTACTGCAGGGACAGAGTCAAGTGAGTGACTTCAGTTTAAACAGGGAATACTGTGCATATGAGTCTCATAAGGCAAGTTGGACAATATGAGGAAGAGGGGCTGGATGCTCATTTCTTTCGCCAATTTGGAACTGAATTCCAACCAAACCTCAAACTAACTGAATATAAGCATGACTGTTTAATTCCAGCGGATCAAGGTAAATAAAAAAGGCCTATCACTTTCAGGCATGTGCCCAGTGCTCAGAGGCCAGCCACCTTCACAAGCCTGCAATAAGGTACTTTTTAAAAAGGTCATGTTGTGAAAAGAAAAGAGTTGTGGGTTTCTTACAATGCAAAGTCCTCATTCCATTTGTGATCTATTTTCCCAAGATTTATTTCACTTAATCATTAGTTACTTAAGATATCACAATGACAAATTGAAGATCTCAAGGTGATCAAATGTAAATTACTTTTTTTCTTTTTGCATAAAATGTGACCTTCTCTGGAATCAGACAGCAGCTTCTGACTTGTTTTCCATTGCTCTCTGCACATTTGCTCTCTGCTACCAAAATTTTAAGACCTGTATAAACAAAAACAGTATTTATTCTTCTCTTTCTCCAAAACAGGAATCAAGTTTACCTTTTTGACTTGAAGGTACATTACCCCACCATCACTCCCCCACCCATCCACCCGAATTCATTCACTCACAACCATGTGCAGGTGCTGGGCTGGGTTCTAGGGAAACAGAAATCTAAGGGAGGCCCAGCACCTGCTCCCAAAGAGCTCCTGATTTAGTAGATTAAAGACACCAATAAAGAGATCATGACATTTTCATGGCGACAGTCCTCACAGGGGATATGGGAAGGAGAAGAATGAACCAAAGGATGGACTATGCAGAATGGAGCCCAAGAAAGGGTGCATGAAGAAGTGGCATCTGGGCTGGCCCCTAAAGGCTGTCCACCAGAATAAACGGAAGTAGGGAGGAAGGGCTGGGCCAGAGAAGGAAACTGAAAGCACAGCAGACAGAACATGCAGTACCCTGAGGTCTAGGAGAGAGAAGAGGCAGGTGAGAGGCTGTGGGTGGGGGCACTTTGAGGTAGGCCGGGAAGGGCTACAGAGTTTGACAGTTCCCTGTTTCCACCTACTTCTCCACCCAGAGGTAGAAGCTGCAGCTTAATGAAGACTTTACTAGTAGACACAAATCCAGATAACAAAACAAACAAAACTGCCAGTGTGGCATTCGATGCACTCCCTGAGGCCCAAGGACCAGGAAGGGCAGGTGCCTGCCTACTGCAGATCAAACATACCTCGGGGTGAAGGGACACTGGTTGCGATGGATAAAGTTTCAGCAGTGAACTTTTTAAAGAGTCAGTAAATCACACTTTGGATTTATTGAGCATTCTGGTGTCTGGAGTGTAAATTCAAACAATGAACAAATGTCAGAACACTTATTCTTCCAGTCCTCTAGACAAACCAACCTTCACTTTCAAATAAACTATAATTTTGTATACACCAATTAAGTAACTGCACTAACAATGCTTTTTTAAAAAGTGAATGCTTTGGGTTCTCTTTCACAATGTGTGATATAATTTACACATGACACCATAGCTCTTCTTTTGCTGGGATATATTCCAGTCCATTTGTCATAAAGATTTATGTGTGAAAGGGTGACTTTGTAAGCAAAATACCACTTAGTGAGGAAAACCTCAAAACAAATTGCAAAGAAACCATTAATGTTCTTTTAATTTCTTGCTTAATTTCCAGTTCTTGATATTCACACACTTCCCCATCAGATGGAAAACATTTTAATTAGAAAACTCACATAAGGAGAAAGCTTTCCTCGTTACTAAGTGGCGTTTCCTGGGCTTGCTCTCAGGGAACACTACAGTGCAGAGAGGAGGCACCACACCCAGAGGGAAGACAGTTCTGACCCAGCAGACTCTCACCCTGCTCTGAGATTACCAAAGCCTAGGTGCTTGGGACCACTTGGATCCCTCATTCCCTGACACTGGCACCTACAAAATGAACAACTGCTCCTTCAACACACATAGCATCTGAGAACAGGGGGCACATAAACACAGATTCAAAATGGGTTCTTCTTCCTAAATATCTGAGCTGGGAGGATTTTTGTTGTTGCTGCTGTTAATCCTAATACTACAGGAAACAAACTGAAAGGAATCTAAGGTACATCTGAATTTGATAAAGGTACAGAACTGGAATATCCATTCACCTTTTCCATTGGGATTCAGACGAGCAGCTTGTGTTAACTTTAAATATGAAAAGTAGTGATAGCAACTGAGCTGTGGAAGTGTTCCTGTCTACCCTTTCAAAACATTTTCCTTTTTCCTGGCCTATAAGGCCAAAAACAGCTTCCTGACATCATCCATTTTTATTGATCTTTAAAGACTCACTGTGGATCAAAGCCAATATTTATACACACACACACACACACACACACACAAATAGATATGCATGTATATATAAAATATATTACCACATGTACCCTATCAAAAGGAGCAGAGAGGGTAGCCAGGCTGCATGCTGCTGTCCGCGTATCATGTGGACTGCCTTGAAACTCCTAAATGTCGGCTTCTGCAGGGATTCAAGCGTGTTTAAGATTGTTGAGCTAAGTATTACAAACAGAATTTGAGGGATTTGAGGATTATGCCAAAATAAAGATCAGCATCTAAAGATTTATGTCAAAATAAAAGACAAAAATCTAACGGATATTTTTTTCTTGAGGAAAAAAAAAATGGGCTGGAATGAGTTCTTCACATGGGTAACATCTTCATTAGTGGCTCAAAGAAATGCCTTCTGAATGAGAGTGAACCCTGACTGGAAGCTGCTATTTTGAAAAGATCCTCTCAATATTATAGCCCATGTTTCTGATATTTTATTGTGAGTCTGAAAGCATGCCCCATACCCATATTTCTGGACTTAAGATGAGGCAAGAGCAGTCCCTCATAGTCCCACAGATGCTGAGACTCACTTGATGGGTGGCAGATTAAAGCACTCAGCCTCCTAACCCCTGCGGCCCCACTCTGTAAGGAATCCCAAGTGGCTTAGATCCACATAATCCTTCATGAACCTTGGCTTCTCTGTTCCTTAAACCCACCCTCCAATAACCTTGGACTGTACTTCCTCCACAGTGATTCCCAAGACCTATGCTCTGCAATATGGCAGCCATGAGCCACTTGTGACCTCTGAGCACCTGAAATGTGCCCAGTCTAAAGTAAGGTGTGCTAGAAATATAAAATACACACCAATTGCAAAGACTTACAAAAAAATTGATACATTGCAATAATTTGTACACAGTTCACATGTTCACATATTTGAGATGTAACCAGTTAAATATAATGAAATATTAAAATTTATCGTGTTTCTTTCTCCTTACTTTTTTAAAAATACGGCTATTGGAACATGGAAAGTTAAACATGGCTCCCCTGACATTGCTTTTGAACAATACTGCCTTAGATCTAGATGTAACCACAACTGCACCCTCCACGATGACAATTTCAAGCACACGACTCTTGACCACCCCAAATCCAACAACTCCTTGAATCTGCTGACCCCCACAACCTCCTGCTGTCCCTCATCTCCTCCCTGCATCCTGCTCCTTGCCTGGCATCAATTACACAATCCACTGTCATATGGACTCTCCACTGTCATATGGACTCTCCTACTCAGTTCCCTCACACCCTTTCCTCCACTGACCTCAACTAGCAAAATCCTAATCTCAGGTTAAATCCCACTCTTGCCCCTTCCTGGCCTGCAATCAGGCTTTAGGAGACAGTCTCCTACACACCAGCTCTACTGCCTGTCCTCCCATTTTCATTAACCCAGCTGGTTTCAGGTTCCTGTCTCACCACGTCACTCAGGCACCTCTTATCAGAGCCACGAGTGACTTCCACACTGCCAAATTCATGGTGAATCTTTAGTTGGCATCTTGCTTGACCTTGAGCAGCATGCGACACAGAGAACCATACTGTGCTTCCAGGACACCCCAATCTGCTCAAGTGCGCTCTCTGGATGCTCCCTCTCATTGTCTGCTTCCTTACCCTTAATGCTGGGCACCCCAGGGTTCCAGGTTTGGACTTGCCCTCCAAGTGTGCTCCCTACAGGATTTCCACCCTCCCACAGCTTGGAAGCCTTCCTGCAATATGTGAAAACACTCCAATACTTACTTTGAGCCTCAGCCTCTCCTCAGAGTTGGACTCACAAGTGACTGACACCCAACACCTCCACTTGGCACCATAAAGCCAACATATCCAAAATACAACTCTGGCCTCTTGCTCACCCTCCTCCCCAACCTGTCACTCCCACAGTCTTCCCAACCCCCAAAAGGGCAAGTGCACTCTCCAGTAACTCAGTGCCGCACTCACACATCACCCGGAATCTTCCCATGTGAACAAAGTACATCTGCTTTTGCTGTGAAACAGGTCCTGCATCTGTTCACTTCTTACTGCCTGTTCAGACCACCATTCACTTCTGCCATGTCTACTCTGGTCTCCTCTGTTTCCACTCCATCCCCCCAAGACAGGGAACAGTAACTTTTTCTGAAAAGGGCCAGAGGCAGGCCATGTGGTCTGTTAAAAGGACTCAGTTCAGCTAAGGCTGCTCAAAGGCAGCTTTGGACATACACAAAGTAACAAGGGCGGCTCAATTCCAATAACACTAAAATGAAAATGGACACAAAAATTTGAGTTTCACATACTTTTCCTGGGACACCAAATATTATTATTCATTTTTTCCCAACCATTCACAAATGTACACAGCACTCTTAGCTTGCTGGCTACACCGAAGCGGGCAGCAATCTGGCCAGCGGGCAGTTGTCTGTGGACCGTGCCCTAGACTCTGCCCTACATTCAGAGTGATCCTTTTTATCATGTTTTTTTCTGCTCAAAAATTCTTGGACCATTTCCCCTCTCTTCAGTAAAATCAAAGGCCTTACCCTGACCTGCAAGGCCCCCAGGGATGCTGCTCCTGGTTGCTCCCCTCCCCACCCTCCTAGAGACAGGGACAGTTCCCACCTGGCTTCCTGGCTTCTCTTCCACCTTTGACAAAGCTACATCAACCTTGGGGCCTTTGCTTTTTCTGTTCCCTTGACTTGGAATACCCTCCCTCTGGATGGATAGCTATGTGGCTCATGATGTGACCTTCCTTCACCCCCCATTATGAGGGAATCCACTTAAGTCATGATGCTAACGAACACTTACACCCAGGCATCCAGGAGCCCTCCAAATGGCTTCCCTTGGGGCTTTTATTGATATTATTATTATTATTATCAATAAACACATATTATTGATAATGAGTGTGCTCTTCATCACATTCATTAACAATAATATGTGTTTATTATTTAGAAATTAGCAGATCAGGCAGTGTTTATTAATAGAGAGTCAAGCAGCCTGGAATGTGAAAGCACAGAGCCCACTGGGTGGGGCAGAGGCCAGTCCACATCTCTGTAGTGTCTCCCTAGGCTGCAAAAGGGGCAGAACAGCACTCACCTGCACAGAGTGCTCTGAGGAGGACACAGAGTTAACCAACATGACTGGTTCATACAAATTCTCAATTACTGTTACTCTTTTTTTGTTTATTGCCCTTTCCCCTAACCAGAAAATAAACTTTTCAAGGGGAATGGCATAATTTTGCTTACTGCTGCCCTTTACCAGGAATTCAATAACTATTTAAAGAACAAATAGATAAGCTGGGTGTGGCTGGACATGCCTGTAATCCGAGACAGGATGATGGCCAGTTAAGAGGCCAGCATAGGCAACTCATTGAAACTGTTTTTTAAAAAAAATTTTTTTAAAGGGCTGGGTGTTGTCTTTAGCACCATGATCCAAATTAAGCAAGTAATGAACCCAGTCCAGGTGCCTAACAACAGATAAATGGATCAAGAAAATGTGATGTATAGGGGTCTGGGGTTGTGGCTCAGTGGTAGACCACTTGCCTAGCATGTGTGAGGGACTGGGTTCAATTCTGAGCACCATATATAAATAAATAGATAAAATAAAGGTCCATCAACAATTTTAAATGTAGTGTATATGCGCAATGGAATGTTACTCAGCCATAAAGAAGAACGAAATTATGTCATTTACTTACAAATGGATGGAACTGGAGAACATTATGCTACGTGAACTAAGACAGACTCAAAAAATCAAGATTCAATGTTTTCTCTCATATGCAGAAATTAGGGAGAAATGAGAAATTTAAAAACAAGAGGGGGGTGGGGGAAGTGGGCGATATAAAAACAGAACAGTAAAGAAAGGGGAATAAAGGGGCAAAAGTAGGGATGGGAAAGGAGAGGAACAGCAAAAAAAAAAAAAAAAGATCAAATATGTTATGTGCATTATAAATACATCACAAAAATTCCACTCTACTTTTATGTATATCTATAATGCACCAATTAAAAAAAAAACAATAAATTAATGGAAGAAAGACCAACAGAGTAGAGGAAGGAAATCAAGGGGAAGGAGGAGAGGAGGGTTAGGGGAAAATACTAGGGATTGAAATGGAGCAAATTATGTTATATGCATGTGTGAATATGTCAAAATGAACCCCACTATTATGAATAACTCGAATGTATTAATAAAACAACATTTAAAATTAAAAATTTTTAAAAAAATGAAAAAGGGCTTGGGACATATCTCAGTGGCAGAGCACTTGCCTAGCTGTGTGAGGCCCTGAGTTCAATCCCCAGTACCGCCATTAAAAAAAAAAAAAGAAAGAAAGAAATATTTGGTGGTAAGTCACTCTGGAGTGGGCAGAACACTCTACTCCCATCATCACACAACTAGAAAGGGCAAAAATATATGCATTTCATCACATAATCATTGCAGATTTTATGCCTTTTATTTCTTTTTCTTTTTTGGCAAAAAGTTGAGCGTGACCATTATTTAAAGCTTTAAAAGAGAAAAAAAAATACTGTGCCAGTATTACTTAAAACGCGTTTATTACTAAACTGTCACTGGTTCAAGATTAGGATATGCATGGAGTATTAGTGAATCTGCATTAATGCAGTGGTGACGATTATGTGGTAAAATACAGATTTTCCAGGGCTATGGATGTAGCTCTGTAGCACAGTATTTGCCCAACATGGTAAAGGCCTGGGTTCAATCCCCAGCATGGGGTGGGGGTGCACATTTTTTCTAAACCCACTACAGAAAGAAAAGTAAGTCCAGGTGGGTTTGTTGGTGCTTCTCCTCTCTGTGGAAGTCTGATTCCTACACAGCAAAGCGGCATAACTACTGCTCTCTATGCAGCAAGAGTTTAACTTCATAGGAAACCTCCTACAATCTAAAATTGTGTTGTCTACTCCAAAGTTACATGTTCAGGTCTTGAACCACATTAGAAAAGAAACAAACTTTGTAATTGGTCAGGTTCAAATTCCATATGTAAAATACCAACTTAATACTCAGTAATACATTTCTGCATAGATCCTATGGTATTTTCTGGATACAATAACAAAAGACTATTTAATCAAAGCAGCTTACAATGAACTGACCTCTTTTAAAACCAAAAAACATCCTTCCCTGAGACAGAAGGTGGTAGACACATTTCCAGCTACCCATGAGACACAGGCTCCACTCAAAGCACATGCACATCTCATGGTTCTGGCCCATCTCCTTGTGCCTATGCACACACACTTCAGCTAGGACAGATGGACCTTGATTTATAGATGGTATTAAGGTAAGTTAAAACACTTCTAGGTTCTATCACTTGATGACTGGTCTGTGATGTGAAAGTTCCAGTGTACTTCCCAGTGTACTGTGGACTCTATCACACAAAAACTGCACCTCCTATGAAAGCAGCACTGTTCAGCAAAGCAGAAACCATGCTCCTAATCTCTACACTAAACTGTTCCATTGTGCAATAAGAAATCAACATCTTCAGTACTGGTTCTACCTAACAAAATAAACTGGGATGCTGATGGTAGAAACACACCTACATCAACCAGCATGCAATTCTGTTATAGAACTGCCTCTTGCATGGAAGGCCTGAAAACCATGCAGCTAGCTGCATTAAAAATTACAAGGAAAGGTTATGAAACTTCGGGTAAAGAAGAGGGTAAAATCCAAGAGGTCAAGGTGAGCTGCCCACTTCCCTGCACTGCTCTGGCTCCTGCCAACAGGGATGCAATAGAATAAATGGCTGGGGTTCACTGGAAGGGCCTAAAAAGTGATAAGATCTGAGATAAGTCCTTTTCTGTTAGTTAGCCCCTGCAGTTGTTTTATTTCTTAAATTCTGCGCCTGATTAGCCAATAAGGTCACTGTGACATAGAAGAGAACCAGCATGAGGCAAACAGGCACAACTCAATTCTGCATTGCTATACAGTGGCAAAACCTGAAAAATCAGGATTATGGTGCTTTAATTTAATACTGTATTTAGCGGATGATCCTAAATAATACTTTGTCAGCTTTTGTGATCTAGCACAAAACCACATGCCTTGTGATGCACCAGCTGGGCTGTGGCAATGCCCTTGATGAGGCTTGAAAGCTTCAGTTGGGACATAACTTTGATGTATTGTCTTTCCATATCAAACTACAATGATTATCCCTGGATCAGGCATCACACAGAGTAGTACCAAAATAGATCATGGCTAGTTAATAAAACTACCATGCCCCACCACGAAAGCAGCTTCTCGGCTTTGCTTGTTTGCAAGATCGAAAAGCCACGGCTGTTTGGTTTACAGGATATGAGGATAAGAACCATCTGCCTGGTCTGGTGTCTCTTTAATTAAAACTTTAATTACAGATATATCTCTGCACAGATATGTGGAGTCTATCAGCTCCTATTCTTAATTACCTGTGCTAATGAGAAATGAAAAGAGAGTTAATGTTTGCTGAGTGTCTATTATGTACAAGAACTTGTGCCAGGCATGTAAGGTGAACTAGAGCTGGTAAAAGGAAACCCAGAGCCACACCTTGGCCAAGAGCTTCAACGCTCCAGACCAATCCTCCTCTCACCATCACAAAAAGTTAGATCATATAGTTTCTCCTTTGGAAAAATGCAGAAATAAGAAAAAGGATCAGCACCAAAGAGAAAAAAGGACTGGAGGTCAAACCCGTTGTGTTTTGTTTGTTTGTTTTTGTTTTGGGTACAGGGGACTGAACCCAGGGCATTTAAACACAGCACCACATCCCTAGCCCTCTTTACATTTTAAGAAAGGGACTCACTTAGGTGCTCAGGGTCTCCCTAAGTTGCTGAGGCTGACTTTAAACTTGCAATCTTCCTGCCTCAGCCTTCTGAGCCACTGGGCTTAGAGGTGCACAAAACCACACCAAGCTGACCATCCAAGTTTTGTGGTAGGTATGTGTGATGTTCATCACAGGCACATTTCTGAACCCACTTATAAATGTGTGTGGAAAACAGGAAATCTAGTCTAAACACTCAGATTGTCACACAGTACCACAGTAACCACGGCCACAGTTTCCAGGGGAAACAATAACCACAACTAACACAAACGAGCTTTTTCAATGGTTTCCTGCCTAGGCAGAAACTCCCTTTCTGGTTAGGGCAGATTTTCACTGAAGAATGACAAAAACACCTTTCCATACCTTTACCGCGTTTCTCAGCCTCCGAAAAGCCTCGAAGGGCTAAAGGCCATCAGAAGGAACTCCTAAGGCAGCCAGCTGGCGCCTGGGCCAACCTGCTGGGGTGCAGGGCCGCACACACAGCCTCCCGACTTCCACGCTGGGGAGGCCTGCCACTCCCCTCAGAATCGCCCCACCCTTAGGTCACCTCTCCTGTGAAAGGGGGAAGCAGAAGGAGGATTACTGTGACTACTTCTCCAACATTTCTGGAGGCAAACAGTCAGCTGCAGACCTCTAGGCTGTCATATTGTTTGCTCTGCTCTCTGTCCCAACACACAATGCTACCAGAGGAGGTAGCAGCAGCAAGTCCAACGGCCTTTCCCTCTCCATGGCAGCTTCCTCATCACCAAACAAAGGGGGTCTGACGAGGCAAACACAGATCCTCTGGCTTAAAAATATACTAGAAGCAAATACATTAGAAGCCTGATAAAAGCAGCCTCTAAAACAATCTAAGTCTGTTCTATTCCCTAAGCTTCTGTACTACTCAGTGACTAAACCCTGGAGTTCCTCAACTTATCAGAACCAGTGAGACTAAACTATCTAAATTCACAAGATAAACCAAGTTAGGATAGACAATCACAAACAAAATCTAACAAAGTTCAGGCTTAATGAGGGGTAGTGCCTACTCCTTTGAAAATCAGATGCTAAGAAAAATAAGAAAAAGTTCATTTGAACACCTACTATGTGCTGTGCACATGAAGTAGTTCAAGTACTTTACAGCTTGATGATTGTCACACTGTCAAAATCAGATAAATGTAAGAAAGAGAAAAAGAGGGAGGACAGAACTATGGAGAAGGGAAGGAGAAGAGAAAGGAAAAATGGATGCATAAAAGAGAAAGAAGACAGGTGAAAGGGAGAAGAAAGCAAACAGGGCCCTCTACTTGGTTCACCCTGTAACTAAGTGAGAGCCCACCTCTCAGGACATTCGGGGTTCTCACACACGACTGCATTTAGGGAATAGATGCTGGGACCTTGCCTTCAGGAAGGGTACTGATCAGTGTTGGTTAAATGATTAAACTAGAGATCCATTTTAATCTACAATGTAGCCAACTATAGAACTAATTGCACTGGTCCATATTCTAGAAGCACAAATCTGTGCGTGTACAGAAAATCAATTTTTGTTTGTATGTAACTAGGCAAAAAAAAAAAAAAAACCTTTCTATATATCTGAACCTGTTGATCAATGGTTCTCTGCTAGACCACAATCAGTCACGGATGGGACTAGTGCTTCAAATTTTAAACAAAACACTACACGAGTGATTCCAGATGTGCAACCAGGATCAAGTGCCACATATATAATGGAACTTTCCTGATAATGGTGGTAATAGATTGTTAGAGCCAGCTACTCCATCATATGAGTTCTTACTAAGTTAGAGGTGCTGTTCATTTAAAAGGTCCAATGGCTGAGGGACACTAATATATGCAGTTCAGGTCCTTGCAACGAAAACAGCAGAACAGTCTCTTGTTAAGAGGTTCTACCAGGTTTGCAGGTGAATGCAAGGCAGCAAGTATCAGGAGGTAAGCAGCACCTGGATTTAAATGCCAGTTCTGCAACTGTGCAGTCTACTAGGGATGTGCACCTAGGAAAGTGTATTTACCCTACCTAAACCTCAGCATTTTCAGATGCAAAACTGGGTTAACACACCATTCACCTCCTGGATAAATCTGGATGATTAAAATGTATGGAAAGCACTGGGAACAATGCAACATATATTCTCTCTCATGCAGGGACAACTGTGGGTCCCATCCTTCGATCTACTTAAGAGGAGTCCAAAGCCTCATACGGTCAAGTAAAAGCCCCTCAACAGTTCAACCCTCTAACTCCTTGAAAGCCAGCTAGACAACTTAGCAGAGTGGAGGTACGAAAGCTAACTAGGCAAAAGGCAGCTCCCTCCCTCACACCTCTCCCCTTATGCCTCCATAACCCAAAACAGCTAAAACAAAAGAACAGTCAGAGTGTCAGGCAGATCCTAGTGAGCTGAATTTTTTTACAAAAAGGTTAGGAAGCCAAATTTAACTTTACCCACTGAACTTCTATCTAGAGGTGCTTAAATATCACCAACTATGCAGTACCCCTCTCTAAGCATTCAATGGTTTCTAAATCAATGTTAGAAGACTAATGGTGGGCAGGGGGATGGGGGGGCTGCAATGTCATTTTGTGCAAGGTATATGTCCTGCCCATGGTGTGCAGGTGTGGCCTCGCTCGCTACACGCCAGCGCAGCTCTAAGGATTCCGCACACATCAGCTCAGCTAAAACTCACCAGGATCCTTTGAGTAGGTGCTACTATTATCATCCTCAAGTTAAAGAGGAGGAAACTCAGGCACAGGGAGGTTAGGTAATGTGCTGCAGTCAGACCGCTTGCAAGAGGCCAAGGTGGGATTCAAACCACGGCAGCCTGGCTCCAGAGCCATGGTCCTGGCCCTTCACCACGGGGTTCACTACCACTGCCTCTTGGCACAGCCATAGGATGAGGTTCAGTTTCAAAAGCACCTTTCTTCTGAGTTCCCAGTGTGTGTTTCATTTATCCTCCCAACAACCCTAAAAGGCAAGTAGGAGACACACAGTCTACATTTCACATACACATAAAATGGAAGCAGCATCAACGAAATGTTTTACAAGCTCCTATGTGGTCAATCAAGACAACTGATTTCACAGTATTCATTCCCAAATTAAAGTGTCAAGTTCTTTGTCTTCGAATATTTTAGTTTGGGGGTAACTACCTCAAAAGACACCAGTAACATGTCCAAAGACCTTGATGCTAGTCCAAAGCAAGTTTTCTGACTCTCAGACAAGGGTTTTCTCAGTGAATCATGATTACAAAAACAGTATTCATGTGCCTCACAACTTACCAGAAGTCCTAAATACTAACCATATAACTAATGTTCATTGAAAATAATAAGTGTATTTGTGTACTAGCTCTCTTAGAAAAATTAGGTTCTCTTAAAATGTATTAATCAGAAAACCTTAAAATTTTTAACTGATTTAATCACAAAATAAAACATGACAATAGAAATTATTTCTGCACCTATTAATGTCTCTTCATCTCCTACTACAGGCTATAAATAAAGTTATCTGGCTCTCTCAAGTAGATGGGGGCCCACAGAGAGAGCTGACTCTGTCATCAGAGAACTTGTGACTCCCCAGGGAACCATGGGCCAGCTCATCCCTCAGGAAGAGGAGTGGAGCTGACAAGCAGTCACTGTCCCCTAAAGCCCTGTGAGTCTATGAACTGTGATTCAGGCACCATCCCTTTGGTGCTAGAAGAACAAATAAACAAAAGAACAAATAAACAACGTACCTAAGGCCAAAAAAAAAAAGTTTCTGGATCTGGAAAATTTCTCTGCACAACAGTGGAACACATTATAATAAAAAAATCACCTTAAAATTCAAGGTTCAGCAAGGAAGCTGCTCTCAACCACTGGAACACTTATAATCATGGGGGATTTACAATCATAGGATGAGTTGTCTATTTGTATTCCTCAACTCTGATATTTTTCAATTCTGTGAAAAGAAAGGATACCCAACAGGGCGAAAGCAGCTTTCCAGGTAAATAGGTGTAACAGGCAAAAACAAAGTCTGTGAGCTAAAATGTTCGTGAGAGTTCCAATCTCCAATGAACAGCTCACCACAACTAATTTTAATTTGTGGTTCTAATGAATGATATAAACTTTTATAGGTATCAACAAAGCTCAGAGAGGACTTAAATCTATTTCAGTACTCATTTAGCAGCTTCAGCTGTGTGCAATTAAAACATCAGCATTAAATGTTAGAGAATAAAATAATGAGACACTTAAAAAATCATCTGTGCTTCACTGGGCCATGCAAGAGAGTCCGCAGCTTTTTTTTTTTTTTTTTTTTTTAAGAATACAATTTCTTGGAGTATTTTGCCAGTTCAAAGAATTAACTCAAGTTTGACTTTTGGTTTTGGTTTGTTTTGCTTTTAAGAATTTTCTGAAAAGAAGAAGAGTACAATAAAAATACATTATTTGAAAAGCAATCATGAAATAAGAACAAATGGCAAAAATCAATCTGATATAGGGACCAGCAGAGCTCACTGATAAAGTTTCAGCATAGACAAAACCACATTTTTTGGTCAAATTAAAACTGTGACTTTTCCTTAATTTAGGTCTCAAAGAAATAAAACATTAAAGGAGGTGGGAAAGGCAAACACTGGTAATGAAAATAGCTTACATTCTTCCAGCCCTTAAATGAAATTAAAAATAAAACTCTAAGCTTTCCCTCCCCACAATATTTGAGAATACAAAATATAACCTGAGGGTGCAGAACCTGGCTGCTAAGACTAACAAATTCAAGTTGCTACTATTCTGAAGGGAAAACAAGTCATCATCCTGCAATGGCAGGGCTGTGTGGTGACAGCAGGGGAATGACAGGGAGTGGCAGTGGAGTGGGGGTAAGGGGGGTGTGCATTACATATGAATGTCACTTAATTCAGCTTCCGCAAAACACTGGTAGAAGAGGAACTATCCTGTATGGGGGAATGCACTCACTAAACTTAAATTTTAAAAGGATGAAAACACAGATTACATTTTATTTTATAAAACTGAAATGAATTTTAATACAAAAAATGAAGACAGCATTTTGCAAATTTATCGCTCAAAGGGGTATCTCTATCTGAGGAAATCAGCGTGCTACACTTTGAGAGATGAAATGTTACAGCTTGTACACCAAAATTAAAAATGAAATTAAATTAAAAAATGAAATGGTTACCAAGGTAATGCAGGTCAGGGGATCAAAGGTGAAGGGTCACACATTATTAAAAAGAAATCCAAAAGGACGGCTGCATCATGATCTCTGCAAAACAAAGGAGCTCCAGTAAGTACAACTAATATCTCTGAGAATTTTAAATCAAGCTCTTGAAAAGACGACTCCCTGGTAATTGAACATGGTCATTCCTGATTCCACATAAAGCCATTTTCATTTAGGTACAAAACCAATTTTTAATTACCTGTTACCAACAACAACTTTGTAAACATTTGGCCATTGAATCATATTAAAACTCAAAATATCTCAAATTGACATTGATTGGGAAATAGTGATATTTCAGTGGGAACCCACACCCTGTTTTCTGGAAATGACAGTGTTTGATAAGTTGCCAACATATCAGAAATCTAATTTGGTCACAGCATGGTGAGTTTTTTCCCTCTCCTCAAGGAATGAGTTCCAAAATTGAGTTTTTGCAAATTTCTTTCATTTGAAGTAGCTGCATAAAATTTCCATTATTGGAACATTTAGTATAACAATGTTCTAGAAGATAGCAATAAAGTGATACATGATAAAATAAACTGTGTAACTATATCTATTAAGATCTGTTCTCACATTCGACTTTCACTGCACAGGGGGGAAAAAAGACATTTTAAGCAAAATAACTTGCTAGTCCTACTGGAATTACAAGGAGTTAATACAGGCTTGACACGAAGATCTACAAAAGGGAAAAAAGCAAGTGACTTAATTTTTCAACAAATGTTACTCTTTCCCCATTAACAAACTAATTTATGTTTTTAAAAAGAAAAGAGCTAAATTTTGTTTTGAAAATGTAGCTAACACCTAAGTCACAACACGTTTGCTTAACTTTCAGCAACAGTAAGTTAACTGTTAACAGTGTAACAATTAACTGTTACAGTAAACAATTTCAATATTCATTTCACTAGTAAATAACACGAACAGTTGAGCCTACTACTAAGATCATCTTCAGCATTTCATCTCTGAAAACTAAGCTTGAGAGGCTACATTCCCTGATTTCAGAATCCAAACTTCTGTGTACTGGACAGCAAGTTCTAAGAAGCAACACACATTACATCCTGCCACACAGGAGAGCAGGTGAAGCACAACTAGCAAAAGGACCTTAACTTGGTTACAATTCTTTCATAAATCCCCATTTGCCATTTCTACCTACATTCTCCCAGGTCAGCTCTGCCCCACAATATAACACTTAACTGTCCAAGAGGATTTTATTAAAAGGAACAGGATATTCTTTCTAATGACTTATGGCAATCAATAAACAAACAAACTATAAATGCCAGATTTTTGTTCCCTCTGATCAGGTTGTGTTAAAATAACTTGCAGAGCTTCATGCACTGGATATAAGTGGGTTAGTGCCTTAAGGCCGCATTTCTAAAAACATGACTTTTTCCCTTTAAGTTGCACAGCTACTGAAAAGTAAAGCAGCATTCCATTTTTCTGGAATGCTCCTCTCACACAGTCACATATGCATTTGTTGCTGGGAGGCATGCAAGCAATTCTGAACACTACAGAAGGAATCAATACCCATCAAAACAATGCATACGTTGTTTTAGTAGCATCATTATTTAGACCATTTCAGCATGTTTCTAACAAAAGGCAAGAAGCCAGTCAAGTTTTGTTTTCCTAATATCTATTAGTAAGGAAAAGCAACAAGCCTAGTCAGAACAAAGAGCTCCATGGGCAATATTCATTTCCAAAATCTGTATTTTTAAAATAATCTCTTGACAATAAAGACAATGAAGTATTTATGGATGACTTTAAAAAGTGTTCTAAGTTATGATTAGAATTCACTAACTCACCCAAAAAAAAAAAAAAAAAAAAATGGTGCCCTAAACTTTCTACCAGTTAATCCCTGCCAGAAGTGCCAGACACCAACTGCCAGAGGATGCCCCCACCTCCAGGTAGTCAGGAATTGTTCCTCGGCACCTGAATATTACAACCAACAGAATTCCCACAAATGATTCCATGGAACTGAGTCCATCTTTCCACCTAAATATTTAGCAGTTCTGACAAACTACCTTTGAAGGAAATTGTGCCAAAATTAAAAATGTTTTAGCTGATTTAAAAACAAAACATCAATGAAGGATCTTAGGAATGTTTTCCAAATGAGTTTGTGATTGGGTAAGGGAAGGTAAGGGCAGTAAGCAGTTCACCGTGGTCCTCACAAGGACCCTACAATACAAGTAAGCAAGCAAAAAGCGGCTGGAAACTCTCAGGGGCAACACAACCCCAGCCAGTAGCTAACTGCCACATCCTGCCCTCCCCCACAATAGCAAGAAGAGCCAATTCTCAGAGCCAGTCCACTTACAAAGGAGGTATGGGAAACTCACATATATTTTTCCCACAGGAACAATGCAGTAAGCAGCTATTATGGTTGACACCTGCCTATTAGCCCTGGACACTGTTAAATTGACAGTTCTGCTCTGAATTCTTAAAGGTGACTGGACCTAAGTAGCTTCCCCCAACACAGCCCAAGAGGTTAGCCCTGGTCCTAAATTGGATTCAAGGTATTCTCTCTGTGGAACCTCCTTCCAGCCTCCTTCCCAGGCCCCAGACAGCAGTGGCTCATGAACTAGAATGACCCATCTTCCCTATCCAGCAGCGTCCCATTTCCTATGGCCACGGCCAGTTAATGACTGAATGAACTGAATTAATACTAACAGACTGAAAGGTGATCATTAATCCAAAGCAAACCCCCAAACAGTCAACCTGCAGGATATTTTCATAAGGAGAGGTACAGAAGGATAGTCAACCTCGGGTAGACTTGTTACAATTATAGCTAGTCTCTTTCTGTAACTAGTAACTGAATTAAAGAGAGAAAGGACTCAAAAGCCCCAACCTAATCCCCAAAACCTATGGGTGTAAGCACAGTATACATGCTAGTCTAAACCTGGAAATGACTCTGTGCCACCACACTCATGAGCTACCAGCCTAAAAGAAGAAACACACCGAGCCCCTTCTGATGGAACATCAAGTCACTAGTGCTCCAGCAAAGGGTCTTTCTCCAGGGAATTCTCACCCACAATGAGCGCCACCTGGAACTGAGATGTGTACTCTCCATTACATTTTGGTTTTGATTGACTGACTGACTGATTTAGCCGTAGAGGTGAGGAGGGAATGTCATCTATAAAGTACGAAGAATTGTTTCAACTCTCAGACACAGAGCAAAAATGATATTCCTAAGAAGGTTAAATTATGACAGAAATGCTCCCATTTTTACCTCAAGCATATTCCTTCAAAATAAATACATGGAAAAACTGGAAATAAATAAAAATATAGTAAAGAAATTCAAAGAGTAAAAGAAACTAGGTGACAGTTGAATCCCACACATTTTACCAATTCTTTAAAAAAAAAAAAAAAACAGCTATTAACTCAATGACATTATATAATGCTTTCTGCAGTAGAAACTAACTTCGGTACTGGACACAGCAATGCACACCTGTAATCCCAGCAGCTCGGGAGGCTGAGGCAGGAGGAGCTCAAATTCAAAACCAGCCTCAGCAACTTAGCATGACCATGTCTCTAAAGAAAATATACAAAGGGCTGGAGATATGGCTCAGTTAAGTGCGCCTGGGTTCAATCCCTGGTACTTACCCCCCCCCCCCCAAAAAAAAGACACCTAACTTCAGCAAGAGTATTCAGCAACTAAAGAAACACCCAACCCAAAGCCAGTTATAGTGATGGGGCAAATTTTATTTTTAATCTATAAATATCATAAATAAATCATGCCATTCAATAAAATGTAAAATGCACTTGAGCTAAATATATTCTCCAGTTAAGTGAGGATTATATTTCTATTCCATATCATGTTGTGATTTATGTTAGTTTTTCCCATGTAGAATAAATGCCATACAATGAAAACCCAAAGAAAACCAGCCTTTGGTTCTCATGTGCAACCCCCATCCACATGGCACCCACCAGTCACTCCTCTCCCCTGCCACCAACAGTCACATCTCCGCCACTTTCTCAACCCTCCAAAAAGTACATTTCCTGTCAAACTTTTCAGAAATGGTCTAGAATACTTGTCGGTTTCTCAAAACTTTCTATAAATGATATGGTAACCTACACCTGTAATCATCATATTATTTCCACTATATTCCTCAAAAAGAAAACAAAAACTGAAACCACAATACGTTCCTACCTACCATTTTACCCTCAACAAGGAAACTTTTTCCCCATAGCAGTTTCAAAGATTTCACAAAGAATAAAGAGAGTGGGAAGAAGGGCCTGCAAGACAGAAATGCTTCCATTTCTTCTGATTGACACTTCTGACTGATGCATGTGCTCACCATCATGGTGTGGGGACCTCATGCAGTGTCTACCTTATAAGGCAGACGCAGGAATGTGCAGTTTAATAGAAAGACAAATAAAACATGTTCTCACTTTTATAGAAGCTAAAAAGCTGACATCATAAAAA
This sequence comes from Marmota monax, assembly GCF_021218885.2. Classification (NCBI taxonomy): domain Eukaryota; kingdom Metazoa; phylum Chordata; class Mammalia; order Rodentia; family Sciuridae; genus Marmota; species Marmota monax. Next base: position 4,540,016 of record NW_026694750.1, read on the forward strand.
AGCAGATGTAGAATACTGATTACTAGAGCCTTCGAAGGATATGAAGAGGAGGGCTGGTTAACAGGTGCAGAAGGCAGGTGGATAAAAGGAATAACTTCTAGTATTCTATAATGTTCTATAACACCATAGGATAACTACGGTTATGACAACTGTACGTTTCCAAATAGCTAATGAAGAGGATTTGGGATATTCCCAACACAAAACACAATGAATGAATGAATGAATGAATGAGTGAATGAGTGAATGAGTTAATGGATATGTCAAAAACCCCGACCTGATCATTACACATCATACATGTGAACTGAAACATCACACTATACCCTATCACACTGCAGTTACTCTGTCAATCAAAAATAAAAACTTCATTTTAAAAAAAGAATGTGTAACTTATTGTATGCCAACTGCTCCTCAATAAAGTTGTGTAAGAATAAGAACAGCAGACAGGAGCTCATGCCAGGGATGTGCCTTCCCCCTGCACAGTTAGAACCGCATCACTATGCTGTGGCTGCCCATGCAGAGAATGCCAAGAGATGCACAGGGAAACCCATGGAGCTACTGCACCTGAGCTGCTTCTTGTCTTCCTGTAACTTGAGACAATGAAAGAATCCTCTGACATTTCTCATTTCTTCTAGTCACTGATTCTCATGCTTCAGACTAAATAAGAATCGCCTATCTAGATAGTGTCACTTGTAGTTTCCCATATCCTCCCAGGAGGAGATTACAATTTAGGACATCAAAGAAGCACCCAAGGAAATTACATTTCTGTAAATCCCCCCAGGTAAATCTGACCAGGAGTCACAACCCTCATTTTAGAAATACTGCCGAGGTAGGTCCAACCCAGTCCTCCAGGACCCACAAACATACAATGTCAGGCAACCAGTTACAGATATCAAAGTTGCTACAATGTGAATTAAAATTCAAGCTGTAACAAGGTTCTCCCTCCTAAGACTTAAAGACTTCAAATGCCAATAGAAGACTGAAAAGTCTTCAAAACCCCAACTAGCAAAGCTACACTTAAAGATGGCATGGCTGGAGGATATAAGGAGTCCATTCTGGGCTTTAAAAATCATACACAGCAATAGCTCTACCTTTTATTCCTTTCATGATCTTGGACAAATTATTGGGTTTTCCAAATAAGTCTTTTTCTTCATTTAGAACATGAAAATAATAACATCCCTATCTATAGGGCTGCTGTGAGATTTAACAAAAAGTATTAATATGGACTGTTTGGCAGGGTGCTTAGCTAAAAGCAAGGACATTAGCTCTGTGATGCTGATCATCAAACATTCCTTTTCTTATCTGAGTCCTTCCACAGGTTACAAGGAAGATATTCCTGTCTCTTTTTTTTTTTTTTTTTTTTTTTTTTGCAGACAAGCTCAAGACTGTACTGTAAGTCTTAAAACTGACAGAGCTGAATTCAAACTGGATCTGTTCAGATTGGTCTTATTCCACTAATGGAACAGTGAGGGGTTGGCCTGCAGGTTCTCCCCCAGGCCCCAAAGGCTCACACACTCAGGTCCCACAATCTGCAAAGGGTACTATAGAGTCTGATTCGTGAGTGCTGAAGTAGAGAATGACCGAATAAACAGACGGTTACTTAAGAGTAGCACAGGCTGAACACACACCACTCCATTCCTTACTGTACCTATCGATGCACCCTGCACAAGGCATTTAAAAGAACACCCAGGGTATTAAATCAATTGACTAAGAGACATCTATTTGAGAACTTGTCTGCATACTTGCATGCTAATATCAAAGAGTATTTGTATTCCATTCAAAAGACAAAATTAACCCATTTAAAAATATTTATTAAGCACCTATTCCACAGCAAGCTCAGTTATCGGGTAACAGGGATGGATACACAGCAAAGAACAGAGAAAGTCTCCACTGGTCTACCTTAGCATGGAAGTTGATTCAAAACACGACAGGTACAGGGAAGAAGTACAGAAACACACAGCAAGACAGGCCGGCAACTCCACCCTAGGGCTGGCTTATGGAGAAAGAGTAAGTAGCAGTCAGGCTGAGACTAGAGGAACACAGGTGGTGGGTGCCCATCAATCTAAGCAGGAAGGACCACACTGTGTTGCAGAGAGTGCTGAAGTAATTCAGGGTGGGAAACCAGCGTCTGGGACAGTAAACAAAGTGAGAGGTACTTTGCCAGAAGCTAGAGAGGAGACAGACTACGTCACACAGGCCCTGACTGTTGAGGAGCAGGAATGGCATCTGAAGCACAATAGGAGTTATTCACAAGTTTGAGAAAAGAGCATTTCTGAAAGACCATTCTGGGTACAGACCAAAGTGGGAGGAGGCCAGAGTAGAGGAGACACATGGCCAGGGGCACTCTCAAAGCAGCCAGGGCACAGGCCACTGCTGCCTAGACAGGAGTGGCGCTTAAACAGAGTGATGTGAACAGAATGGAAACTTACTTGGGAAAAAGATACAGTGTAAAGTGGTTTAGATTCAGTACAGATTAAAACAGGGAAAGTTTCTAAAATGACCTCTTTTGGGGAGAAAAATGGTAACTTTACAGTGAAGAAACCTGATAAATAGTACCTCAGCCAAGTGACCAAAGTTTACATCACCAGTAGTAAGTCACACTGAGAACAGGAACCCTTGATGTGATGTGGTCTTCCTTCCAAAAACCCATAATCCGAGTCTAATGATGACAGAAAGAGCAGACAAACCCAAATTGAAGAACATCGTATAAAATACCTCTCCTGTCAAGGTCAATAATAAAAAGGAAAGTCTGAGAAACTGACAGTATAATGGAACTTAAAAACATATGAAAACTAGATATAATATGGCATCCTGGGTGGGATCCTGGAAAAGAAAAGGACATTAGGGAAAAACAAAGGAAATTTGAATTTCCTCTGGAGTTCAGTTTATAATAATATATCCACATTGGTTCACTGGTGGTGACAAACAAGCCATAGCAATTTTAACAGAGCAACTAGGGTCCACAAAATTTTTGCAACTTTGCAGTGACTCTAAAAGTACCCCAAATTAGAAGGTTTGTTTTAAAAGTGATTCTCAGGATATGACTTGAGCACTTGGGAGGCTGAAGTACTCTCCCAAGACAGAGAGCAGAACGGGAGTCGACAGGGGATGGGGCTGGAGGAAATGGGAAATGCTGGTCAAAGGGGATGTACTTTCAGTTGTAAGATGAGTAAGTTCTGGGCCCCAACACACAGCATGGTGACTATGGTTAATAATGCTGCTCTACTTACTTGAAATGTGCTAAGCAGCAGGTTTCAAGGGTCTTGCCTCCTCCCACACATGCCACATGAGTGGTGAAGCATGTGTTAATGGTTCATCATTATGCAATACACACACACACACACACATATATATATATAAATCAAACCATTACACTGTGAACCTTGAATGTACATAATTTTTATTTGCCAATTATATCTCATAAAGCTGGGGGGGGGGTTAAACCCTTTAAAAATAGTGTAATTCATTGTTCTTGTTGCTTTGTCCTCTTTAAAAAAAAAAAATAAGGTCATATTGTTCATGTACAAGATGAGACTGACAAAATCTCTTTGCTTCACTTTTAGAAAACCAAGGGGGAAGAGGAGAAGGGCCTTGGTCTAATTCCTGAGAAATATCCACATTTAATGGTCACAGAAAGAAAAGTCTAGGATCAAGCCCTGAGGAAAGTCTGGCTCTGCACAAAGTCTGGCTCTCATATTTGCCCAACCATGTTCACAGTAGCGTTATTCAAAATATCCAAAGGTGGGCTGGGGATGTGGCTCAAGAGGTAGTGCGCTCGCCTGGCATGTGTGCGGCCCGGGTTCGATCCTCAGCACCACATACAAACAAAGATGTTGTGTCCGCCGAAAACAAAAATAAATAAATAAATATTTTAAAAAAAAAAATATCCAAAGGTAGAAGCAACTCAAGTGTTCATTATTGGATGAATGCATAAACATAATGGTCTATACATAATGGAATATTATTCAGCCTTTAAAAGAAAGGAAGTTCTGTCACATGCTACAACATGGATGAACCTTAAAGACACCATGATAAAAGAGGCCAGTCAAATGAATGAATGAATGCTGTGTGACTCCACGTTCTGAGGACCCTGGAGTAGTCAGATTTGTACATGGACAGTAGACAGTAATTGCTAGGAGAGTGGTGTGGGGAATTAGCGTTTGATAAGGACAAAGCTGTAGCTTGGGAAGATAACGTTCTGAGCTGAACAGTGGTGATGGTCACAAAATAATGTAAATGTGTTTAAAAACACTGTTAAACTGTACAAGTAAAAAATCACTGAGAGCGTCAATTTTCTATTGCATATACCTCACCACAATAAAAACATTTATTAAATGTTTAAATGGACACAATATCTTTGTTTGTTTGTTTTTATGTGGTGCTGAATATTGAACCTAGTGCCTCACATGTGCGAGGCAAGTGCTCTACCACTGAGCTATAACCCCAACCCCCAATAAAAACATTTTTAGAGAAATCTGGCTCTCCAAATATTAAATCATTATCAAACTGTCAAGACCTACAAAAATTTTGAAGTGGGAGTACATCAGCCTAGAGCAGCACTTCCTGAATACTTCCTAATCACCTGCAGCACATAAAGAATGGGTTGCAGGTGTTGATCCCTGGTCCCCTGTGAGGGGACAGGCCATCCAGACCACACCCAGAGCACTCCTCCATCTACCCAGTGGCCCTGAAAATATATTTATTCTTGATGTATCCTAAGGTATGAGAAAGGCTAGGAAGTGATGGCTAGAGAAATACAGGTAAGGATTATTTCAATTCCATCTTCCACAGCAAAGACAGTTGCTCTATTTACATTTTTATCAACCCACAACTTCTTTTTTTAATTTTTTAATACCTTTATTTTATTTAGTTATTTATTTAATGTGGTGTTGAGGACTGAACCCAGGGCCTCGCACCTGCAAGGTGAGCGCTCTAGGCTCAGCCACAACCCCAGCCCTTCAACCCACAACTTCTGAAAGATTGTATGACCTCAACTTATTGAAATTAGTACAGAGACAATTCACACAAATGAATGTGTACTGTAAAGTCACACTCCTGTTTTCTGAGAAGATATTTAAGATGGGAAGAGAAGCAGTAATGTTCTCTTTACAATATGTGGGAATAAGTAAATTAATATGTAAGGAAAGGAAAAATATGTACTACTGATAGAGGCACAGAACAAATGGATTGCTGAGCAGAGTCCTGCTATCAAGAACCATGTAACTGTAAAAACTGAGCATGATAAAGGTGGAATTTTTTAAAAAATATTTTTAGATGCTATAATTTTTAAAATTTTATTCATTTATTTATATGCAGAGCAGAGAATCGAACCCAGATTTTCACACATGCTAAGCAACTACTCTACCACTAAGCCATACAACCCCAGCCCTAAAGATGGCATTTTAAGTCAGCAATAAAACATCAACAATTCAACAATAAGTGTGTGTTCTGGAGAAAACCCAGAGCTCTACTTCACCCTGCCCATATATCTGAAAAATTATTTAGCTGTTAAACATCTTGAGGATAAAATTCTAAACAAATAAGCAAACAGAACATCTAGTTAGTGGTATGGGGAAGACTTTCCTAAGTTTGCTACCAATGCTAGAAGATTCAAAGTTGAGTGCATGAGTCACCGAACTGGCATGAGGATATATCAAGTTAAAAAATAATAATAAATTAAGACAAATACAGATGACTAACAGGAGAAAAATTATACATATATTTTTTTTAAAAAAACATTCGGAAATCAGAAAAAGGGAAAAGAATCTACCAAGAAAAAAAAGAACAAAGGACTAAAGACAGTTCAAAAAAGATATCAAAAAAATTAACACAAATATGAATATCTGACCACTGTAACTCTACATCATGTACAACCACAAGAATGGGAAGTTATACTCCATGTATGTATATGTCAAAATATATTCTACTGTCTATAACTAAAAAGAATAAAGAACAAAGTAATACAAATGGTCAGAACATGCTAGATCACAGAAATATACAAAGAAATGCAAATCAAAAAGAGACATAAGTTTTCACCTGTTAGACTGAGAAAGATTTAAGAGTGGTAGTAACACCTGGTGTTGGTGAGGGTCTGGGGAAATGGGACGCTCGTATTTGGTAACTGAGAATACAAGTTGGTATCTTTTCACAAGGTTACATGGCAAATGTTTACACTTTGACAAGCCCTTCTGTCTTCTGAGAAAATAACAGTGAAGTGTGCAAAAATATGTGAACATGCTGGGCAAGGTGGTGCACACCTGTAATCCCAGCTACTCAGAGGAGACTGAGGCAGGAGGATGGAAAGTTCAAGGACAGACTCAGTAACTTAGTAAAACGCTACCTGAAAATAAAATTTAAAAAGGCTGGAGGTGTAGATCAGTGGTACAGTGTCCCTAGGTCCAATCCCAATTAGCCCCCCACACCCCCCCCTCACGAAAACAGTTAACAGAAGGTTAAGTGCATCACTACTTATAAAAACAAAATATGGGATGACTTAATTCTTTATGGAACACTGTGTTATGCAATCATGCACACACACAAGCGTACACACAGACACACACACACACACACACACACACACTCACTGAAATGTAAAATGCCCATAATAAATTGTTAGGAGAAGAAAACAGTTAAGTCGTGTATATGATTCCTCTTCTATGTGTGTGTACTTGCATTCACACATACTTACATGCAGATATATATTACTCACACATACATGATGTACATATGCATCTTTAAAATCCAAATAAGGATATTACCATACGGATAAGGATATGTTTGAGTGTGGCCCCAAAAGTCTATACGTGTCAGAGGCTTTAGTCCCAGGGATGGAGGTACTGGAAGGGGATGTGGAACCTTCAACAGGGTAGGGCCCAGTAGAAGCTTCTTAGATCAACTGGGGCATGCCCTCAGAAGGGGTTAAGGTACTTCTCATGAGACCCTGGTTGGTTGTCACAAGGGGGCTATTCTAAGGGCCTGGGTCCAGTCCACCCACCTTGCCTTCCTATTAGGCAATGTGATCTCTCCCACTCATATGCACTCCAGCCATCAGCCATCAGTCCCTCACCAGAGGTTGAACCAATGGAGCCATTCAATCTTGAGACTTTCAGCCTTCTAAACTGTGAGCTAAATACACCTCTTCACTTTATAAAGTTCCTAGACTTGGGTATTCTGTATGGTAACAAAAAGACTGACTAATACAAATATAAATCAAATTGATGACAATGTTATCTTCTACAATGTACGATTTTAGAGAAAATTTTCCATTTTTTAACCTCCACACTCCTATGTTGTTAGAATCTTTTCTATGACCATTTATTACTTTTATAATTAAGTATATTTTATACACTTTTACAAGAGAGATAAAGTGATTTCTCTAAGAAAGGACAACCTATGGCAAAAAGGATATAGTTGTTTTGTATGCTCCCTTTTCCTCATTAATATGTGAAATCTTTGAAACATAAGGGAACTTCCAGCTTTGACTGGTCTTAAAACACCTGTGTCAATTCTTTTTGACAAAGGCAAGCCCTGCTGCCAGAAGCCAGCGCTTCCTGAGCTAGAACAAAGTCATGTATGGCACTGGAATCCCCAACACAGAGCTGAGACTTGGCACACAGAGGACAGTCTTCTTCATGCATGCCTAAAGCAGAGAGGACTGGCCTGCTATAGGATTTCAAACAAACTAGAACACTGTCATAAGGCTGAACTTTGCAAACTCGATGAAAAGACTCGCTATGGGATCAGCCAAACTGACTGATCAAAACAGGAACAGCAAGGAGAGTGTGACTTGGTTTAACATACAACCACTGCAGTTTAAACCCAGCTAAACTGGTTTCTTTAGTTGGCATAAAACAACCACAATACATACACACACACCGATTTAAAGCAGCATAATGCTGAAAGCAAGAAAGGTTATTAAACATCTTCAATATATAAACCAATATAATAGTGCAAATTTTATTTTTAAATTACTGAGAACAGTCACTTCTCATTTCAGTAATGTGCCTAAGGATAAGTAAGGTTTGTAAATTATATTAATATACCTAAGAAACATACAGCAAGCCAAACTAAAGCCATGAAACAAAGATAACCAAAGGATCCAAAATACAACTGAATAGCTGAATCCAAAGATAATTATAATTTGAATTGGGAATATGGGTACTTATATCCCTACATCTTCATTCACAACTGTATTCCACAACTCATTTCATCCCATCCTTGATAGTATATAATCAATTGATTTACACAACAATTATTTATTGAGCACTATGTGTCAGGCACCATTCTAAATTCTGGAGATAACAGTGAGTAAAACAAAAATCCCTTCCCTGTTGTATCTTACATTCTAGTGGCATCAAGTCCATAAATGCCACCCACCGCATATAATCACATCCCACTGTCCACCCACCTCAGCACTCCTGTACCTCCCCATTAACAGGCTTTATTTCTTTTTCTGTTTATAATGCATTTGGCAGATTATTTATTTATTGTCATCTCCCCACTTTGCAAGTTAGGCTCCCAGAAAAGGGGGCTATGTGTTGTGGTTTATACTGCAAGGACTTAGAATATTGCCTCGCATACAGACATTCAATTATCTGTTAAGAAACGCAGATAATTCTCTTCTCTCTATGGTTTCTCCATCCCAAAAGAAGTTGCTCACATCTGCCCCATCTATAAAACAAAACCTGACACCCTCTGTCCCACAGCCTTACATTAGCCTTCTACCTTACAGCTTCTCTAAGAACTTGCAGATCTATAACATCACCTTTTCTTCACTTTCTATCTCCCTCTGTAACTGTATTTTTGTTTAGTTACCAAAGCCTTCCTCATCTCCAAATTCAAGTTTCTTTAACTTTTTAAACTCAACAAGTAAGTTATACTCGTTTCAAAAGTACAGAGAAAAATGGCTTCACATTCCAGAAACCTGGAAGTCATTCTCAACAGTTCCATCTCCCTCCTAGCCCACATTCAATCCATCCCCAAGTCTGATTCTATTTCCAAACCCCATCCCCAAGTAATCCATGTATGTCAAGCTCCATCATTGAGCATCCTTGGATTCCTGCAAATGTGCGCAAGGTCTCAAGATCGCCAGTCTTGCCTCCAATCAACTGACCACTCAGCACACCATAAGATGGTAATAAAAACACCTAAAAAGAATCCATTGGGCTCTGACTGTAGAACTCTACAGGGGGTACCTTCATTGGCCTACCCTGGTTCCCAAGGTGGCCTAAGGCTGAGAGCAAGTTGGCCCCTACTGGGGCCTTTTCTCCTGACACTGTCTTCATCACCCTACTTTCAAATTTCCCTGAGTCTCACTTCTTCAAATGAGCCAAGCTCTTTCCCACTGCAAGGTCTTCCAGCCCCATCCTGATCTCTCATCTCTGAACTGACAATTCAGAATTTTCCCTTTCTGTCCCTTTAGATGATTCCCTAAGATGCAGCTATTCATATGATTATCTGCTCGATAGCTATTTCCTTTTGAAGGCAAGAGTGTCTTGATCACCAAGATATACATCCCCAAGGACCAGAACAATACCTAGCACAAAGAAGAAGCTCAACTGAATAGCTATTCGACCACACCACAAACTCTGCAAAGGTAAGTGCAATGTCAATTTTGTCCATTCCCATGCATCCAGTATAGCTCAGAAGAAACACGCAATGACTTTTATTGAATAAATGCTGAATTTAATATGGAAGGGAGGAGAAATCATCATAACCCTATTTGCCAATAAGAAAAAGAAACAAACGTGTGCACCATCTTGGCATCTTGATATGTACAGCCTTCCAGGTTTTTCTGCAGTAAGTGTGTTATTCCACAGCAACCAGCTCTTGCACCCCGAGTGGCTACTCCACCATCCAGCTTCTGTAGTATGCACAGTGGTTCTGGCCTCTGGAGACCGTAGCACACTGCAGCCAGAAATGCCCAGCAGCTCCCCAGCATCCTACCTGGGTGGTTTTAGCAAGGTACCACAGTGGATACCTCCCCATGAAGCATTTTTCTCTGGAGCCCAGCAGAGTGGCTTCTGCCAAATCCGGAAGTAGATTCCCATCAAGCACCACCAGTGTGACACTCCAGGGACTTGTCTGCCACACAATAAACCAGAACCATGTCTTCTGGGTATAGTCTTGTCTCAGTCCTGAGGGAAGGGGGCCCTCTATCTCAGCACTAGAGGCAGCAGCTGCTCCATGTATCTGCTATCCTTGCTTTCTATAGAGTTCTTGTTGCCTTTTATTAGCCAATCCCTTATAACTTAAATTCCCTGTTCTAACTAGTATCTTCATATTAAACTTTTCTTTCAATTTACTGGTTTCTTCCTCCTAACTGGATCCAGACTGATATGAATTTGGGAAAAAAAATCTGTCAGGCATAGGTAGGTGTCTCATATTTTTGTTTTATTTAGGCTGGGGATGTGGCTCAATGCAATGGTAGTATGCTTGCCTAGTATGAGGAAGGCCCTAGGTTCAGTCCCCAGCATCACAAAAAAAAAGTATCATTGTGACATTTTTGTTTGTCCCATATGTATGTAATTAACCAAATATGTTTTTTCTTTTTCTATTTAATTTTATTTATTGATTGATGGATGGTGATGAGGATCAAACCCAGGGCTTTGCACATACTAGGCAACTGTTCTACCACTGAGCTGTGTCCCCAGCCCCCACAAACCGTTTACTGCAGAGACTATCCTTTGTGGACTACACTGCAGGGCCTCTTAAGTAATACACATCAAGTGCCCTACAAATGTAGGTCTCTTTTTGGACTACTTTGTTCAATTGGTGTGTCTGTCTAGTCTTTTACTAGAACCATACAAGAGTATGGTATTACTATAGCTGTATAATAAGTCTTGCTACCCTGAAACATAAATCTGCTCACTTTGTTGTCCTTCAAAAATTTTTTCAGCCATTCCTGGATGCTTACATTTTCGTGTACATTTTAGTATCCATTTGTTAATTTCCACACACACACACATACACACACCCCCCCCACACACACACACACACAATCTGCTGGCATTTTGATTGATATACTGAGTACATAGATGAATTTTAGGCATATCAACATTTTACAATAGGGTCTTCTAATCCATGAATATGGTATATCCCCTTCTGTAGTTCTTTAACATTTCTCAATAATGTTTATTGCTTTAGACATAAACTTTTTCTGAAAAATATGGATTTTTATGTTATTACAACTGATATATTTTATTACATTTCCTATTTGTCACTGGCATATAAAAATGGGTCTGAAGTTACTTTAAGTTTTGCAGTCTGGTGAGTATTTAAAATAAGTTGTAAGAATATATTTTTAGTCTTTGTGCATACACTATTGTGTCATCTATAAAATCAGATTTATTCTATTTTGACTTCCATACTCCATTTTTCTTGTCTTATAATTTAATGAGGTAGAATGTCCTTTAATAAACAGGAATGGTGATATTAAAAATAACTTATTTTTTCCCCAGCCTCTAAAGGAAAACATTCAACATTTTCACCATTAAACATGATGCATGCCAGAGATCTAACCTTTTTTCTGAGTCTAACCTTCACCAGATTAAGGAAGTTACCTTTTAATAATAATATGCTATTTCATGTTTAATGAGTGTTGAATTTTACCAGTGGCAATATTGCATCTATTGACATCATCACGTTATTTTCTGCAAGTTTTATACTGATCAATTTTCCAAATATCAAACCTATCGTTATACTAAGTTTGACAGTCTAATTTTAGTCTTGAAATTTGTTAAAGCTTGCTTTATGGATCAGCAATTTTGGTAAATGTTCTCTGTGCATATGAGAAGAATGAATAGTCTATTGTATTAGGCACAAAGTATTTATTTCATGTTTTGTTATATCCCATATTTTGTTTTGAATATTTCTTTTTTTCAAAATACTCTCTCTTCCATTTTGTCTAGTCTACTACTAAATGACATCTCAATTAGGTCACGTTTACTAATTATGTTACTAAGATTTTCTAACCCCTCTGATTCTTTGTTATTCTATCAGTTAATAAATTTTGTTGATCAAAACAAGTAATAATTTTGTTCTCACTGGTAAAGAATATTTTTGCTGGGTACAGAATTCTAGTCTGACACCTACATACTGGCCCATATTTTCTTCTAGTTTTTTATCACTTCCAATTTTTTACATTTAATTTTTAGATGTATTTTGTCATAAGGAAAATGGTAAGCCAACTGTTCCAAATTCATTTAAATAAACAATCCTCCATTTCCTCCTCAAAACTGTACCATTATTATACACTGAATCAAAAAATATTTTCTGAACATATATAATTCTACTCTGCACCTGACCTTGTAGATCCCTACTGCTTATTCTCCCTGCTACCCTGTCCCGCCCCCCTTGGTTTCTATAACTCTCCCAGTTCTCTTTGTCCTCAGCTATTTCTCCCTACAGTCTCCTTTATAAGCTCAATTTCTTTTTTATTTTTCCCCATCTCCCTCATTTTCCAACCCCCTCTGGTTCATCTCTAGAACCTTTTTCTTTTCCCACTCTTCCTACTCTCCTAGGTATACTTCATCCATACCCTCGGCTTCTTTGAGCTCTCTCTTGAGCTCCCAGATCTATATCTAATTACTTCCTAGTATCTCTACCTGTATGTTCCACAGGTGCTCCAAGTTCGATTATACAAATAAAATTTTTACACTTCTGAAACATGCTCTTCTTTGCGTACTTCACTATCAATAGCACCACTATCACTCAAGTCAGAATCACAGTAATTTCTCCTCTCCTTCACCAAGAAAGGATCAAGAAGCAACTACTGTGGTATAAAAATTATTTCAAGCTAAAGGCATTTGCATTCCTAAAATCCCTATCAGCCTAAAAGGAGAATCTCCCAAAAGAAATGGAAAGAACTCAATTGCCATTAATCCCCTCCCCAGGAACAACTCTAATCTTCTTAGAAGACACCTAAACAGACCACATCCAAACAATGTCACAGAATTATTCTCCTAAGGGCCCTTTACCTTTCTAGAAAGTTTTCTATTTTCCCAAAAATGCCCTTTCTCTGCCTCCCCTTCATCTATTAAAAAGGTACATCAGTCCCAAATTCTAACTGCTCCTTTTAGTCATATTTCTATTAACTAAGTACATAAGTGATTCAAATCCATCTTTTCTCTAGCTAATCTGTACTTTCTCAATTTAGGAAAAGGGCAATAGCCACCACATCTTAAGAGGTCACATTAAAATCCTACTAATTTTAGCTTTCAAGTCAGATCCTCCTCTACTGCCACTGCCTAAAAACAGGTCTTAATTGATTAACTCTGACTTGGATTCCTCACCAAACTGCCAGCTTCTCTCTCCAAGCCATTCTATACACTGACCCCAGAGTAACTGTGTAAAATGAAAGTCTGATCAATTACTCTTCTGATTAAAATCTTTCAAACAATCCCTGTTACCTATGAGGCAAAATGTAAACCCAACACTACAGACAGGGCTTCTGTGATCTCACTACCATCTTTCTAACCTCAACTCATTCACCCCTCGCCTCAAACCCTCAGCCAGCCATCTCCAATTACCCAAATAAGTCAAATTTCTTCCTTCTATTCCTTTGTACATGTACTCCCATCAGCCTAGAGTTTTCCTGCTGATTCTATCTGCCTAGCAAACTCCTAATCACATTCCAAACACAGCTCTAGTGCCCTTTTTTTATTACCTACATTTGTATGCTCAAGCAGACTTTGTCAGTGCTGCCTCTGTGCCCAAGTTCATCCTGCTCACACATGCTCTGTAAGTTATCATACTCCCAAAACACCACAATGCAATCAAACTTTATGTCCATTTAACCTATAAGATCCTGGACACCTTCTACATACCTCTGAACGGCTAGCTTATCGCAAGGCCAGAGGAAATATTTGAGTGTCTCCTGAAAAAAATCTAGGTAAGCTCCCTGTACCCCCCCTCTCACCTGCACTTTAACCTTTGGTATCCGCTCTAATCAGGCTGTCAGCAAGTACCCTGTCAGCATGGTTTAGCCAGAGCCCCACCCTCAATATCTGATAACTGTTCAGATTCTTCAACCTCTTATCATCTCTGAGGTTATGTCTGATCATCTCGGCCTGCTTTTGGCAAAAATCCCATTAAATGATTTTAGCCAGAATCCCCCTTACTCTTATCTTTCTTCTTAGTAATTTTCTATCCACTGACTCCCGTCCAGCTCCTTGGATACAAATCCCCATTTGTCCTGTCTCTGAAGTTATGCCCAGTTGTTTGCCTCTGCTGCAAAATCCCACTGCTGTACTCCCATGGACAGAGCCCCTGAATATGGTCTGCCTTACTGCTTTAGCAAGTATCATGAATAAGTGGGCACTCAAAACAACCACTGAATGAAAAAGAATAGCAGATCCAATGCTTAGCAACAAACTGGTTTAGAAAATTCACCAAAAGTTATTATTTCTTAATGGAAAAAGTAGGAAAAGTGACACTTAACTCAAATCATACCCCTAAGAATCTCATTATCTAACAACTGATTCTCTAAAGATTTACAATAGTTCAGTGGTGTCATAACTAATATTAAGGAGGCTTGACTGACATAAATTTAATCCACATAGAAATAATCTATCCCAAAAAACTCATTGCATTCAAAAAACATTGTATGTATGTTCTACACCAAGAGAAGCAGCTAAAAGTCTCCCTAACTACAGCAAAAAAAAAAAAAAAAAAATCTAATTTCTGCATACAAATGATACAAAGACAGTCTCGGTTTTGAACTTCCTAAAAACCTTCACATCCATTGAAACTATGGTACAACTACAGCCTCAGGCAGGAAAGCTGCATATCTTTATTTGGGCAATTGCTTCCTCATTACAAAGAGAATAAAAAGAGCCATAACAAACATTCAAATGAAAAGTGGCTCCAGTAAATGCAGAATAGATAAGGACATTTTCCAATAAGTTTCAGTTGATGAGACTGTTCTGATTTCTCAGATAACTAAAACAGATCTGATATGAAAGTCTGAATAATCTGTAAAACCCACTTTTAAGTACAAAGAAATCTTAGTTTGAATTTCAAAATCAAATACATACAGTGGAAAGTGACAGAAGTATCCCACTGACCTATTTTCAAAATTTACTAGGACTGTCAGGAGACCTGGAGACCTGATTAACAAGTGGATCACAGCTCCTGCCCCCAGTTTTCCAAAGAACAGCTGAATAGGGTAACACAGACCCAAGCTGATGAGAAGCAACGGCTGCCCTAAAACCGTACCTCAAGAAGAACACTTACAGCCACATTAACATCTTCTAACCTTTACAAAGTTAGAAAATGAGGGCCACATCTTACCGAGCCCCGCTAACTTTATAAACTGCACTGATTTCACTGCCTTCCATCACTGAACTACAAATTAATGTCTTCTTGTGTTTTCTGCAATACTCCACTTACAGAGGACTACATGATAATGAAGCAACAATTATGGAACCCCAACCCTCTTCAAGGGAATTTCCTAACCTTAGAAGACAGCTCACAGTCCCTCCTCTCCACACCCTCCTTCCCAGGCCATTACCATCCTGACTTTTGTCCCAATTGTTTCCTTGCTTTTCTTTAAAGTTCAACCTGGGGTAGTTTTCAAGTAACAGTTTTACTGAGATATAATTCACATAAAGTCCACACACTTCAGCAGTATTTTTCATACAGTCACAGAACTGTGCAACCATCACTATGGCACCTTCTAACCCACATGATTTGGTTGGGCTGGATTTCCCGGCTGCCCTTCCCTGGAACTGCAAAAGATTGAAAAGGAAACAGTGGGATTCAGCTACTTTCCAGGGCCAGCAGAGCTGGAAGTGGCAACAGAAAGAAGAGATGGAACTGACCCAGCCACTGCTTCCCAAAGAAGTGGAGCTACAGCGCTACCAGCCTCAGCCCGGTGCATGCCCTTCCATGGTTCTTCCCTTAGTCACTGGGCCTGCCCCCCAACCTCCAGCTCCCACCAGAGCTGGGCAACACACCATGAAATCAGCGGCTGCTCTTCACAGGCTTCTTCACCTGACTCCCCGTGTGGTCCCACTCCAGCAGTGTTCCTGCCTGGCCTCAGCAACCTTCTTGCGAGCTCTAACTTGGCCATGCGTGCTCGTGCTTCGGAAGTGGGTAGTTTAGTGACTTTTCTCTGACTCTACACTTCTCTTCTTCTGGACTGTTACTTCCAGCTTCTCCCACAGTTGCATAACTTCTTGTTCCTGTAATAAATAGGTCCTTTATGCTACAACACTCCCAGTGAACTCTGCTTCCCTCAAAGAGTAATGACTGACGGACACCTGAATAACAGCTTAGCATCAACTTTATCAACTCTAGAAAAACAGAACTGGATACCACACATTTTGTAAAACTATTCCTTTTTTTTTTTTTTTATTACAGACATGTATCTGTGTGTATGCCCATGACCAAGAAAAAGAACATTACCAATACTGAGGAAGCCCAACTACCACATCCTCCCCACTCTCCAAAGGTAGCTACTTATGATTCCAACACCATAAATTCATTCTGTTTTCAAACTTGCTTTAAACTTGTACACAGAATATAACAATATTTAATTTTAAGCATCTGGTTTCTTTCAACATTATGTCTGTGGATGTTAGTCATTTCTTGAATACAGCATTAGTTCATTCACTTTCATGGTTTTATAGTTTTACATTTTATGAACATATCACAATTCATCTTCCATTCTGTTGTTGATAAGCACTTGGGCTGCTCCTGTTTTAGAGAATTTTGAATAATGCTCCAGAGAGCATTCTTGTGCATGTACACATACACACACATTTCTGTGGGTAACATATGTAACAAGTAGAATTGCTAAGATGTGTGGCATGCTATCTTCTACTTTGATGGATAATTCTAGTTTCCCAGTGTGGTTAAACAAATGTGGATGACCACTGCTCTGCTCCTTGCCAACATCTGCTGTTGTCTTTTTTACTTTAGCCATCTGATGTACAATGGCCATCTTTCTGTGGTTTTACTTTACATTTCCTTGTTGACAAAAAAAGCTGAGCATCTTTCCCTGTGTTTATTGACCATCTGTGAAGTGCCTGCTCAAGTCTCTTGTTCACTTTTCAATTGGGTTGTCTGTCTATCTTAATATTGACATAGAAATTCTTAAAATATTCTGAATAGGCCTATGTTGGCCAGTCTCATTGTATGAGTTGACTTTTCGTTCACTTACTGCTGTCTCTGGCAAACAGAAGAGCTTTTCATGTAATCCAGTGTATCAACTTTTTCCATTATAGTTAGTATTCTTCGTGTCTTATTATTTACTATACATATCAGCCCTGGGCAAGCGACCTCATGTTTCATAAGGAGTCTATTTGTGTTACACCTGTTAAGTCACTGAATCCTCCAAAACATCCTTAAAAAGTGCAAATAAAATTTTGTAAGCACAGCATAACTTAGGGGCATTCAACAGGGGGAGGCCATCAGATGCAACATACACACTCAAACCTTGTACACCACGTTGTGTGTACTAGTGTAAGAGTTGCCTTCCACCAGTGTGCTTACCACCTATACCTAAGAAGATCCATACATTCACAGCACTCACAGATACCCACATATATACAGGATGCATATATACATATATGACACACAATTTATTCACATATGTGTAACATATCTAACCTACATTTCAAAAATTTAAAAAGTCAACTAAAGAGTCAATTGAATTACTGATAAAACCTCAAGAAAACATGAAATGATACAGATCTCTCAACCATTAAGACTGCTATCCGTTTACAGAAAATCAAAGATAATTTAGTGGCACCAAAAAAACTAATATGAAACAATCCAACAATGAGAAAATTACAAATTATTGAGTGGGCTATGTGGAAAACAACTATTTTGGAAAGTTAGAAAGCAAAGTGAGATTAACCATCATGACATACTTGTGAAATATTTGAAAAATCATGCTGAATTTCCTGTTATTGTGGGGTTAAGTCAATGTCAGAGAGAAGTACAAGTTTAGAGATGTACAATGAGGATGGTTAAAATTACTCACATACAAATAAAATAACCTCAAGGAAAAAATTATGAGGGCATTAATAATCAATTCCTTCTCTGAGAATGCCCTACATCAGGTTTGGGTTAACCTCTCAAGTCATTTTTCTGGATCATTCCCTGACAAAGTCAACAACATAAGTTTTCTAAGAACTGAGATTCTCAGAAACTGCTTATCTTATAAAACTTAAATGTCTTTCCATACTGGATGTCCACTTACCAGTAAAGCTCACTGCCACCATGTTTTAGGACTGACAGGAAGTGGACAGACATCTAAGAACTGTAAAGTATGAACTGAAAACAGTGGCTAATAAGTATGGGAAGAAAAGAGGGGAAAACCTCCGTGAGTTACACACTTCATTGTATTAACCTAAAATATTCAGAAAGGAAAAATGAATAAAGGTGGCTAGAGAAAAACAGAAATGGGTAACCTTTGCCTTTATGAATACCAAGCTTTGAATGTCACACACTGCTTAAAAAACTCAGAAGTGTCCACTGATTCAGATGTTACGGCCACTTGTGTATTACTGATACTCCCCTCCAGATTTCCTTTTGCTTATTTTTAATCACAATTCGTTTAATTACAATGAAGAATTCTAAAAGTAGTCAACAGAAGATTAAAGTGATGGTTCTCAACCTGGCTGTACTTCAGAATCTCCTGGGGAGTTTTCAGAAGTCCCACCCCTGGGGCTGGGACTGGGGCTGGGGTTCAGTGGGAGAGCACTTGCCTTGCATGCCCAAGGCCCTGAATTCAATCCCCAGTACCACCAAAATAAAGAAAGAAAGAAACACATCTAGGCTCCACCCCAAGGACTCCAAATGACTTCGACTAGGTTGGTCTGAGTGATTGATTCTAACACGTAGCCATGGTTGAGAACCAACAACACAAAGAGAGCAAGCACCAGACCAGGAGCAAGAGGGGTTGGCCTCTTTAAGCTCCACAGGGAGTTTTTAACATTCTGTATAGTACACTCACTACTCAACACCAGTTGTTGTTGAATAAAATATTTATGTGGCCAGCACCTACCCCTCTAGAGAACGCTGCTCCAGGGAAGGAAGGCTCTGCACTAACTTGGGTGTTCTGCCTTCCTGGGTATGGTCTCCTCAGCTACAATTTTGCAAGCCTTGCTTTCTACTACTCAAGGTTCCAAGCACTCACCAGGGAATCTGCCATCAAGAGAAAGTGAGAAACCCAGGCAGGCAGCTTGGCCCTACTAACTGGCTTCAACCAGAGCATCTCCACTTCTGTTTTATACATTTTTGGTTCCCCATAACACTGTTTGAAAAAAATGGTTCGACTACTATTAAAAGCTTTTTTAACTGCCAGATTTTCCTTTCCAAAAAACACTAATATTGAACTGAGAGACATGTGGTGGAGACTGCATGCTCCTGTCTCATTCATCTGTTTCTAACCCCAAAACTTCACCAGCATTTTATGTGTTGGAATGTGAAGTCTGCTAAAGGAAAAGAAGGAGGAAAAAACCTGAGAAAGAAAAGAAAGTTGATTTCTCCCTTGTTACAACTGACCACTCAGAAAACTTCTGATACCATGTCAAAAGATGCAAATGTAACAGGGCAGTTCATCTCCTCCATGTGATGCACGGCTGGGACATACCTGAATGCCAGGCCTTTCTCACAGCTTCCATCTCATACCTGCATGGTTCACCACTGCTCCTCCTGCTCTAGGTGGGCTTAGCAACCCATTCTCTACCTACCTTCTGCATCCAGAATGACCTCAGCTTTAAAAGCCCTCTACATACAGATGACCCTTCAATCTTTATCTCTAAGCAGGACCTTCTCCCAGGCTTCTAGACAGGTGCCTATTTGACATCACCTCTCTGTTGTCAAACAGACACCTCATAATACATTCAGATGAACTCTCCTGACACTCCACCCCATCCTCTCTTCAATAATGAACACCAGACCCAATGCAGGAGCTGAGGTCCCAAGGATTTCTCAAAATATCCTTTCCCTTACACCCAAGCCCAGGGGTCTTGACAGCTCCACAAAATATATCCACTCTGCTCCCTCTCCACTGCCACCACCATCTCTTACCATGATCACAATGAGTGCTACAGTCTCCTAGTTGATCCCTCTCTACCTCCCCTGACAGTCAAGGAGCAGTCAGAGAAAACAATGACTTCCCAATTGCCCTTAAGACTAAATCCCAGAGCCTGCTCCCCAGGTACACCCCACCCTGCTTGCCCCACTCTACTCCAACCGTGTTTCTTCTAGGGTCCTCACACCAAGTACATTCCTGCATCGGAGGCTTTGCACAGGCTGTGCCCTCTGCCTAGAATGTTTTCTTCCCTATATCCTCTTCTCAGGCAACTGGCCTCCTTTCACCATTCAGATTTCAGGCCTCCCCTAACGGATTCACAGTGCTCACATCTCAGTATCTAGCGCTCTCTAAAGCTCTAATTTACTCACTTACTTGTGTTACTGTTTTTCGTTCTCTCCAAACTATAAGCCCCAAGAGAACAGAACTGTCTGTCTAGTACCCTCACAGCATCTACAACCACAGCCTGGTATACAACAGGCCCCCCAAAATACTGCTGAATATAAAAATGATGACATGAAATAAAAAAGAATATTAATATGTATCAATAAACATGATATTATGGATCACTGTCAAAAGAGGCCTAATAACCTATTAAAACAGAAGTCAGGTTACAAAACTACATGTGAGGTAAACTTATTCTGGGTTAATAAACTATATATGTATCTCCACACTGGCACAGAAAAACCTGAAGAGACTACCGTGTATTTCTGATGGTAGGCTTCTGGGTGGCTTGGCCATTTTCTATAGGTACTGTGGGAATCAACAGGCAGGAAACGAGCATCCTCCTTTCCCAGTCTTTGTGTTGCCCCCAGGCAAGAACTCCAGAGAAGATGGCATTGGCTTCCTTCCGCACCCTCCTTCACTCCTAGCAGAGCACCTCAACTGATCAAGGAGTCTGAGATGAGAACTGAGCATGCCTGCCCCACTCCATCCCCTCCTAGTTCTAGGAATCTGCTCGTACACAGGAACACTTGGTGGCTACCTCCTCCACATCACAAGCTGTTCAGGGGTAGCTGCCATGAATTTGCCGGGTGCCACTGTCACCAGTGGCACTATTACTATTACTATGCCAGGCCACCTAATTCAGGGAAAAAGTAAGAGCAGCCCATGTGAATAGCAACTTGACACTGTGGACTGATGGACTCCTCCTCATTCGTCCATTCAATGAAAGGTCCCAGGGCACTCTGGGAACTACTCTAAGCTCACAGGATACATCAGTGAATACAGCAGACCAAGATCTCTGCTCACCCAGAACTTACAATCCAGCAGGGAAAGCCAACCAAGGCATAGTGAAAGAGTATAAATTTATGCAGTATATTAAATCATGATGGATGCTAACTCCAAAGCACGTATCTGTCACTATTGTCGTTTATGAAATAAAAAATACATTATCACCACACAGCAGGTTCTCTGAATTGCTTGAGGAATGCGTTGTTAAAAATTTCTGGAAAATGTTTTAATATCAAAATTTTGATTAGTAACTGAAGATTTTAACAAAAAATATTCTTAAATAATCAGTTAAGAAGTCTAAATCTTGTTCAACTGTACAAAAATAAAAATTTTAACATGCATATTAACAAATGTCCTCTGACACCAGGAATGGGGATTTGTTGCCACACCACTTAAAAATGCGTCAGGAAAAATGGGAAATGATTCTACTCCAACCTGTCATACAGATCCTGCCTAATTCCAAGTTAAGCACCCTTTCTCAAAAACAGGAAGCTGATGGCATTTGCTTGCCCTTTCAACTCTTCAACTTTTAAAAACATAAATATATTTAAATGCTTCTCCCTCTTCTTGTTCTGAAAAAGTGCCCCTTTGTAGCCTTGGTGAATAAGAACCCCATCTGCCAACCAAATAAGCCTCTCTTTGGATCAGCTTCTCTCAGAGTCAGCGCACGAAGAAAGTGTGATGCCACCATGTGTTTCCCAGGCCTTCTAATCTCCACCACAGTGCCACCCACAGCGGTCTCCTCACAGGGACATCAACAATTCCCTGAATGAGAGCCACACAGAATGAGGTCTCTCCCTGCTCAGAAGTCTGGCCTGGGCCTTGTTCTCAGCCGTTCAGATCACCTGCTTCTCTCCTGACGTGGTGTCACAGCAGGCTAGTTGTGCCCAGGCAAGCGATTTTTCTGTCTCCTTGTTTCTTGCACACAGGAACTTTTTCTCCCTTCCCATAAACTACTTTGAAATCACAATAAAATGACCACAGAGCTATGAAGTCTGCACAGAATTCTACCCCAGGTCTACCACAACGCCCCACCTGGAGGAGCAGGCCCAGGCACACGGGTGCATACACCCTGCTGCCCAATTCCCCAGAGCTGAAGACCCTCTGCATTTCCACCTTTCTCAAGTATAAATTCTAGGTCCTTTAAAGTTTACCTTTATTTCATCTCTACACCCTTCACCACCAGTGGACACCACCCCAGAAGCATGTCGGAACTCACAGAAAAAAAAATTAAAAAAAAAAAAAAAAAAGAGAACTCACAGAAGCACAAAGCTGCCCGAGGACCCCTGCCATGCAGAGGAAGCAGCACTGCCCATGCACACTTCCTTCACCACATTCACCCTGGCTCAGCTGCAGCTTCTCATCATTTAGAACGAATTTCTTTTTGTTTCTGTTTTTCATTTGATTTTCCAGCTTTCCGAAAGCATCAATACTGGAAAACTTGGGATATTTTTTAGGAACATTATCCCAGATTTTTTTTATTGGTGCATTATATAAAGTTGTATATAACAGTGGAATTTGTTGGTACATATTTGTACCTGCACACAATGTAACTATAATTTGGCCAATATCACTCCCCAGCACTTCCCCCCTCACTCTCCCCCACTCCCCTGGTCCCTTTTCCTCTACTGATCTCCCTTTGATTTTCATGACGTACCCTTCCAACACATTTCTTTTCCTTTTTCCTCTCCAGCTTCTGCATATAAGAGAAAACATATGGCTCTTGACCTTCTGAGGCTGGCTTATTTCATTTAACATAATGTTTTCAAGTTCCACCCATTTTCCTGCAAATGACATTTTTTCTCATGGCTGAATTAAACTCCATTGTGTATATGTACCACATATTCTTTATCCATTCATTCATTGACAGACACCTAGACTGGTTCCACAGTTTGGCTATTGTGAATTGTGCTGCTCTAAATATGGGTATGAAATATATTACTACAGTATGACGACTTTAATTCTTTAGAATAAATACTGAAGGGTGGTAAGCTGGGTCACAGGGTGATTCCATTCCTGTCTTTTGAGGAGCCTCCATACTGATTTCCATAGTGGTTATACTAATCTGCAATCCCATCTACAGTGTAAAAGTATTTAGGAACTTCTTTGAAAATCTTCAACAGGACTTTATAATTACAAAGAGAACAGAAACATCTGGCAGGTAGGCAGATTAGGTAAAATGGTAGATTATGACATCCAGCTTCAGGATTCAGATGCTTTCAGCTACTTGGGCTTAAATGGAGATGAAAAAAAAATGGGGAATAAGGACCTTCCCTTCACGCTGCAGCCTCAAAAAAAAAGTCCAAAAAAATCAGACAATGCGGGCTGGGGTTGTGGCTCAGTGGGGCCTGGGTTGTGGCTCAGTAGTAGACAGCTTGCCTAGCACGCGTGAGGCACAGGGTTCAATCCTCAGAACCACATAAAAATAAACAAATAAATAAATAAAATATTGTGTCCACCTACAACTAAAAAAAAAAAATTTTTTTTTAAAAATCAGACTATGCTTCCACATATCCCCACCATGGACACCACTGTTTTGAAAGGCTCAAAGCATTAACAGATACTTTAGATAAAGTACCCAAAAAACAACTCTGCATTCCATGACCCTTAGGAACTCACTAGCTAAAGACATGAGAAAAGGACTCTAAGAGACTCAATCATATCCCTGTAGCTGAAGTCTCCCAAAATACACTGGAGTGGTATGGGGACAGCAAAGCTAAGGCCAAGGTTAATTAAAACAGGCATCTAGGATGAGTGCTCTCAGCCAGGTGGGTTTCTCTGGGTATGTTTTAAAAATGTACATTCTTGGGCCTTGGGGGAAGTGGGGAGGGTCTGAAACAGACAAATGGAGACCAGCAAATGAAAGGTGATTCTGACCAGCTTTAGTCTGAAGTCCTCTAAGCCAAAGAATGCCATTTTCTCCACGATTCTTCCCTTTCCATGGCAGCCCACCCTCCCAGAGGACTCAGACTCTCCTTTAAGTGTGGACTCAAAGTGGATCTTCATTTACACCTCAATATTTCTTAAAAGCAAGCTCAGCAAACAGCACAGTAAGTTATGAAATGGACAAAAGGACAATCTGTCCAAAGTTCAACTCCAGTACTAGACAAGTAAGGAAACTCGAGACAATACCACAGAAGAATCTCAAGAGCTCAGAAGAGGTGCTGCATGTGTCAACCCCACTGAGTGCAGAGGCTGTCACGGGGAAGGAAACATTCTGGAATTAGAAGTGGTGGTGCTCGCATAACTTTGTGGATATATGAAAAATCACTGGATTGTACACTTTATAAAAAGACAATTAACATTAAAAATGAACTTCCCAAGCTGGAGCCAAGCCTCCCTAGAAGGTGCTGCACTTCCAAACACCTTTGAGAGCAACAACAATCTTTATTAAAGGTCTCTGTGTACCATTGCTTAAGACTTGAGGAGGCTGACCAATGACAGAGCCAAGACTAGAACCAGCTTCTGAGCCAGTTCTGCATTCTTTTCATTCAAGAGAGCAGAGGTTCTCCACTCAGGTTCTGTGGAATACTATCAGAGGTCCAAGACTTCCTAGAAACTTTTAATTTCAAAATTTGAAATCTGAATAAGGAACACCTATAACAAATATGTTCTAACATAAAAATTCATTGCTCAAGTTTATAATTTGTAATTAAATTCACCTTAGTATCCAGTGGTGTCATTTAAGTCATTATTGGGCTAATGAGAAAAACCAGAAATGAATATAAGATTAAATGATATATTTGTACCCAGGCCTAATATAGACTTATAGAAATGACTGCTGTGGAGGGAAAAAAACAAAACAGTTTCTCCATGGAAAAGGGCATGGTACAGTATCACCAAATTCCAAAGAACCTGCTGGAGAACACTCAGGATGAGATTCATGTTGCAAGAAACAACTTAGTTTTGAGAAAACATCATCCATCAAATTCACTAAGACCTTTAATGGAAATTTTACTAGTTTTGTAGTTTCTATTTATGTAACATATATATCTAAGTTTTTTATCTGCATAAGAATTCCAGAAATTAAGAAATCTATACTGCTTTTTTTATTTTATTTCATTTATTCAACAAGCATTTCTGAATAATAACCATGGGCCAGATATTCTTCTAGGTGCTACATACTGAAGTAAAATTACAATAAAATTGTTTTGGTACAAACTGAAATGGGTCCACAGGAATTTTTTCCCTTTATAGAACATTTTCTTTAACATCTTACTCAAATTTTATGAGCACTATTCTCTACAGGTGAGAGCTGCTTCTCTTACCATTTCTCATTCAAATGTGCTATACGGGACAGTCTTCATCTGTCCACTCTCCCCACAGTGGAAGGACATACAGCCCAGCACAGATTCCAAAACATCCTGCCTACTTCCACTTCTCCCCAGGCAAAAGTGCCAAGTTGACATAAGCTGTCTGATAAACAGACCTTTGCTACTTGGGTTTGGGAATCCAATTATCTCACTTCATACTAAGTTGAACAGAGGAATTACATTTAATCCAACTGCCACAAGATTATCACATTTAATTTGAAACTTGATTGCATGCACTGTGTTCAAAAACAAAATGATGTCACTCTTCAAGTTCAGCTCTGTGTTTGCTGTTCATATGCTATTTCATATTTGCAATTTAATCAGAAAAGACCTGCCTGGGTTCAGAAAATAAGTCTGGGACCATCAAGCCAGTAGCTCTGTCAAAACAAAGCCCTACTTCAGGGTTAACAAACTTTCCAGGTCATCAGAGCCAAAATATCTCAATAGCCTTTATAATTAGATTCACCTGTGCTTCTCAATGTAGAGCACTTTTAGGAAGTTTGAGGGGTCCTAAATGATCCCTCAAAAATTGTAGTTTCAGGGGCTGGGGCTGGGGCTCAGTGGCAGAGCACTTGTCTAGCACGTGTGAGGCATTGGGTTCGATCCTTAGCACCACATACAAAAAATTAAGCACATAAAATGAAGGCATGCTGTCCATCTACAACTATAAAAAAAATTTTAATGAAAATAATGTGGTTTCATATTTCAAAGAGAGAGAACACAAAAATGTTATCTAGCAAAACCAATCACTGAAAAATTACAACCCTCGATTGGCAACTTTATAAAATTATACAAAGAAAAATTAAAAATACAAGAGCACTCAAGAATTTTTCCCTACACACTGTGGGCTATGGTCCATGCATGTAATCTCAGCTAATTAGGAGGCTGAGAAAGAAAGATCCCAAGTTCAAGGTCAGTCTGGGTAACTCAGGGGGACTCTATTTCAAATTTTTAAAAAGAATGTTAGGGGGCTGGGGTTGTGGCTCAGTGGTAGAGCACTTGCCTGACATGTGTGAGGCACTGGTTTCAATCCTCACACCACATATAAATAAATAAATAAAAATAAAGATCCATCAACAATTGAAAAAATATTTTTAAAAAAGAGTGCTAGGCAAAAGTTGACTCCAAATGGATCAAGGACCTAGGAATTAGACCAGAGACTCTGCATCTAATAGAAGAAAAAGTAGGCCCTAATCTTCATCATGTGGGATTAGGCCCCAACTTCCTTAATAAGACTCCTTTAGCACAAGAATTAAAACCAAAAATCAACAAATGGTATAGATTCAAACTAAAAAGTTTCTTCTCAGCAAAAGAAATAATCTGTGAGGTGACTAGAGAGCCTACATCCTGGAACAAATGTTTACCCCTCACACATTAGATAGAGCTCTAATCTCTAGGGTATATAAAGAGCTCAACAAGACAAGCACCCAAAAAACAAATAATCCAATCAATAAATGGGCCAAGGACCTGAACAGACATTTCTCAGAAGAGGATATACAATCAACAAATATACAAAATAATGCTCATCATCTCTAGCAATCAGAGAAATGAAATGCGAATCAAAACTACTCTAAGATATCATCTCACCCCAGTAAGAATGGCAGCTATTATGAAGACAAACAACAACCAGTGTTGGCGAGGATGAGGGAAAAAGGTACACTCATACACTGCTGGTGGGACTGCAAATTAGTGCGGCCAATTTGGAAAGCAGTATGGAGATTCCTTGGAAAGCTGGGAATGGAACCACCATTTGACCCAGCTATTCCTCTTCTCGGACTATACCCAAAGGACCTAAAAACAGCATACTACAGGGACACAGCACATCAGTGTTTATAGCAGCACAATTCACAATAGCTAAACTGTGGAGCCAACCTAGATGTCCTTCAGTGGATGAATGGGTTAAAAAATGTAGCATTTATTCACAATGGAATATTACTCAGCACTAAAAAAGAATAAGATCATGGCATTTGCAGGGAAATGGATGGCATTAGAGAAGATTATGCTAAGTGAAGTTAGCCAATCCCAGAAAAACAAATACCAAATGTTTTCTCTGATATAAGGGGGGTGACTCAAAGTGGAGTAGGGAGGGAGGGCATGGATGAAAAATCACCTCTAGATAGGAAATAGGGGTGGGAGGGAAAGGGAGGGAGAAGGGGAATAGCAAGGATAGGGGAAGGAGACGGTCATCATTATACTAAATTCATGTATGAAGATGTGAATTTGGTGTCGACATACCTTATATACAAACAGAGATATGATAAATTGTGGTATAAAGGTGTATTAAGAATTGTAATGCCAAAAAAAGAGCTCATATATAATGGCATGATTTTACATGAACATATTTTACATACAGAGTTATGAAAAACTGTGCTATGAATGGATAATCATGAATGTAATGCACTCCACTATTGTCATGTATCTAAGAAAAAAAAAAGAGTGCTAGAGGGGTCGGGGTTGTGGCTCAAGTGGTAGAGCGCTTGCCTAGAACGCGTGTGGCACTGGGTTCGATCCTCAGTACCATATAAAAATAATGTAGATATTGTGTCAACCTAAAAAACTAAAAAATAAATATTAAAAAAAATTTTTTTTTTTTTTAAAGAGTGCTAGGCCTGTATCTCAGAGGTATAATCCTTCTGGTACAATCCTCAGTACCAAAAAAAAAAAAAAAGGCATTTTTAATATTAAAATTTCTGAAGCTACTACCAACTAAAAACATGTAATGTCACTTTAAGAATCAGTATAAACTAGCATTCTATTGTTTGCTTACTCTAGAGAAACTTTGTACTAGAAGAAAAACAAATAAATGAAAGAACATTAATAGTTCAAAAACAGCACACAAAAGTGATTTGAACATATTCAGGGCGACCGTTTTTCATTATACAAGGTTGATGGTACCACATTCCACTTGGAAGAAAGCCATTTGAAATCTGGAGACTCGGGAATGCACCAGTTATATTTTAAGTCAAACAGTTAATTAATGACTAAACAAAAGAAATTTCAGTCTGGACAACATATATGGAGTACTAATAAGTGTAATTACGAAGTAGTCATTTGTGCGATCAGAAAGTTGCATTAGCATAATTATTTCTGGCTCTGGGACTTAAAAATAATAACTTAAAATGTAGAAATCTTGTAATAGTTCACCTAATACAGATGTGAATACAACCGATTATGAAATAAGACTGGATTCCAATAAAGAACATGCTCTGTGTTTCATACAGTCTTTCTTCCCTGCACCAAAAATACAAATCAGGCCTAACTCCAAGTACTGGTACAAAATTTCTACTCTTAATATATTTTCTTCATTATCCAAAGCCCACATATTAATAATATTCATGATTAAAAAATCAAACCTATTTCTCTAGAAAATAAATGCTTGCTTACTTTTTAAAAATAAGCTTGCAAAAATACATTATTTATAATACTTGAAGATACAACTGAATAAAAATGTCAAACAATTCTATAAAAGGATTAGAAGTCACTAAAATGCTGAAAGATCATGGAAAAGCCCACTTGAAATTGTTCTTTGGGACAGAACAGGAGGGACTATGAGCCTGGACTGGACTTCCCAGACCCTCCCTTTGCAACTAGCTCCAACTCTGGGAACACTATGTAACATCTCCATGTCTCAAGTTTCCTCATCTATAATACAAAGATAATCAAATAACCCGTCTCATAGTATTAATTCAAAGATTCAATGTGATTATTCATGTAAAAGACTGAATAGTGCCTAGCATACAATATACGTTCAATAAATGTTGCTTCCACAATTACTGTTGTAGTCATCATCATTTCCTCTCTGGTCTTCAGAACCTTGGGAAGAGTACTTGTGGTTGAGAAAAGAATAATCTAAAATTGATCTGTTTTTAGGTACAGCATCTAATTTATTCTGGAACTGTAAATAACATTCAAGAAGGACAGGAGATTTTATGTATTTCAATAGGTTAAAAAAGGTTTAAAATAGCTTAACTAGACCAAAGATCCCTCATCTTGTTAAAGTCTTCTTTTGGTGACTTTCAGCTGCACCAAATGTTTGCACTGACCCCCCCCCCCCAATATTAATTCTCCATTAACTCCTTCTAATTCAAAAGTACAATACAGAATGGATTTGCTGAGTACACTAAAGCAGCTTAGAGTTAAAGAGTCTTCAATTAAAAACCTAGACAACAAATAATAGAATGAAAGTTCCTGGGCATGAATAAGTAACATGAAAGAAATTAAGTTCAGAAACACGCCCTATCAAATGTGTTGTTTTGACCAAATTATTCAACCCTATCCTACCTATACTTCTTCATATCTAATAGGAAATATTACCCATTTTAAAATATTATTACAAGGCTTAGAAATAATTATAAAAAATACCCAGTCACTAGCAAAGAATGGGTGCTCAATAAATGGCAACATGTGCATAGGCCCCGTCTCACACCCTCTCCCCCACACACACGTGCATAAGCACAGGCAGGCACAAGTATAAAAGCTGGGTTCTGAATAGCCACAAATATTTTAACCCAAATCTGAGTAAAGGAATTCCTTAAAAGTATAAGAGGAGTCACTTTATGTCCAGGATTTCAACCATACACATTTAGCAGAGGGCAGGCGGTGAAGACACTGGAGACCAAGAAAGATGACAGCTGCTATTTTTCACAGGCAGCTCTGACCCCCAGTCTTACTTGGCAAACATACTGTGCAGAGATGGAAAACACAACTGTATCACGCACTTGACCACTCTCAGGCCCACATACCTCTCCCAGTGAGTGTCCCCTGTCCTAAAGAAGCGTGATCTGAAGAAATGCCGTTTTTAAACAACACGGCTTCTAAACACAGGCTGACTGCTTCACTTGGCCTTTAACCAAAACACAGCATCTATTTCAACTCTAGAAGGAAACAGTCTCCCAGCAGCATGGTGCAGCTGTCCTTCACATGATGAGCGAGTCAAGGAGTTTCGCAGCAGTGTTGACTAAACAGGATATACCTGCACCTAGAACCACAAAGCCCCAGCGAGAGGCGAGTTCATAGAACTTGGTTTTCTTCAGATTTTAATGGGGACATAAAGAATGGCAGGCTGACGAAAATGGGCAAGTATCAATACTCCACAAGACCAAAGAAGGAAATGCTTTAGTAATTGTACTAATTGTTGTGCTCCTTCTAACATCCAAGCCAGTTCACTGCCACATAACACCCTGCGGAATTAACAACCCCTAATATAAGTCTTCCACTGTCACACTTAATATTCCTCTATTTTTCCTGAAGCCAAGAATTAAATAGGAAAAACACACCAAGGTCTTTTACCTATCAATTCAGTTTTCTCCTAAGAGTTTTGCCAGTGTTGCGCTAACAAACTACTGCAGGATCAAGCTATCACAAGGGCCAAGGACACTATGTGACTGCCCTCCTCAGCTGTGCCACCTTCTGCTGCCATCAACCTTGGGAACACACTTCTTTGTGCTTCTGTAGCAGCAATACCTGCCAAAGAGAATCACCTTTTCTTATCCATAACCCCAATTTTACATTCCATCAGTCAGCAAGAGGGATGCATTTCCTCTCTGGAACTTGGACTATAGCAACCCATGGTATAGAGGAATACATATATTGGGTCCTGGAAGATTGACTTCCTCATTATCTTTTCATTGTATCCTCTATGAAAGTTCTTTATGGATGTTTTACACCATACCTAACAATTAATAAACTGAAGCATGTCAATAATTTAGAGGTAAACTTATGAAAGATGAAGGACATTGCTAAAAGTTTCAAAAAAAAGTTTTGAAACTACCAATCTAAATAATCTACCAAGTAAATTTCTGACAATGCTATACCCACTTTAATAAGACTCTTAAAGTCACCAATTTTAATCATTGGGTAATTTTTAGCTTTAAATATAAATTTAAACCATAATTACATTGCCAATTTTATTTGAAATATAACACTGAAAAACACCTACCTAACTTAATCCAACAGTAACTTAACACAAGCCTGTTCAAAACATTTTTTAAAAAGAGACTGGGGATATAGCTCAGTTGTAGCCCCCTATGTTCAATTCCCAGTGCCAAAAAAGAAAAAAAAGAAGAGAGGGAGAGAGAAAGAACATACCTATACCTATTGTAAGTTTTTTTACACTTAAAACTGGAATAATATATAATAATATTGTATCAATACATGTTCTAGGGAATACTAAGAAACATACCGAATTTTTAAATAATCCATAAGCTAGTACAGAGTTAATGAATGCCTTCCAAATTATATCATGTTGCTGATAAGAGTTACAATACATGATTAAGACTAATTTTCAGCATACTTCATTTTTATATCTGAAATGTTCGAAATAGTTAATATGTACCTGGTTAAAACCTTCGGCCTCTAAGCTAGCTAATGTTTGTCAAAACAAAAGGATCCTACCCAGGTGAAAAATTCCATTTATACAAATAATCAAAAATGTACATACTTTAAGAGAGATCTGAAATCAGATGAGACAAGGAAATAATAGAAAGTATTTAAATCTGTAACTTATGATAAGGAAAGGTACTTTCATCCCTGGAACCTCCCACAACTTGAAACAAAAGTATTGAGTCAAGAACTTTCAAAAATCAAGGCTCATCAGACAGCACTGTTTTCTTCTTGGGCCCTGACAAACCTGAGTGCCAATCAAGGCCAATACACTAACTTTAACCTAACTTGAAGTAAATGTTGAGCCAGCAACACCAACGTATTCAGACCAATGGATTTAGAACATTCATATTGTCACTCAGCAAAACAGTAACCTCCAGCCATCAGAACTACAGGAATATAATTCACAAAATGATTCCCTATAACCACACTAAATGAATATTATTCTACACTGAAAATGGACACATACCCAATTCTTGTCACCACATTAATGGCTATAACCCTAAACAAAAGTATTCAGATTTCAAAGTTTAAAAAGATGACAAAGCAATGCACTCCTAATACTACAACTCACAGATTAAAATTTACTACAAGCAGTCACTTTGCCCAAGAAATTAAACTTTCATCAATCTGCCCTCCATTTGGATGCTACTGCACACAGCCTCCATTCTCAGTAGAAATGCCCATCGTTGAGGTAAAGTCTTAATGCTCCAAGCAAACTTTCTTAATCAGAGAATACTAAAGCTCCTTTGCTCCTTCCCAATTTTAGCAAAACTTCACATTGTCAAAATGCTGTATTTTCTGTGAAACATTAACACTGCATATTTATTAGTTTATGACAACCCAGTACTAATGTTTAACTGAAATGTGGGCAGGGTTAACCACCAAAAGCAAGGCACCAAAAGGCAAGAAAATACAAACACAGAAATTCATGCTACCTTAGTTAAGTCAGCGTGCACATTTTACATGTTTCAATACAAGCCAAGCAGATCAAAGAGAGCTCAAGACACAAGTTGGTTTTTGTCAAATCCAGATTAAATATTCTTCTCATTGATAACTTCCTAGTTCC
The DNA here is from genome assembly GCF_021218885.2 of Marmota monax. Lineage (NCBI taxonomy): Eukaryota > Metazoa > Chordata > Mammalia > Rodentia > Sciuridae > Marmota > Marmota monax. The sequence goes on from NW_026694750.1 coordinate 4,573,056, forward strand.
ATATTTCAAATTTAACATAATATAAAGTAGTGCTAAGCAAAACAACCTAAAAAATTTGTCCTTAAAGTAATTATATCCTTAAAAATAGAAATTTATCTACCTCATTAGTGTTCCAACGGTGCCTCTCTTTTGGTAAACTTGAACATTTCGGCAGACATTCAAGCAGCTTTTTCGGTAAAAAGATTTTTACATGACTACTATTGCTGTTCCCATGATCATCTATAAAGAAGAAAACAATAAATTCAGACAAAATAAGAGAAAAGCCTCCCATTAAGTAAACTGGCAAGGTCAGAAACAGCAGCTCAGCTTGGTCACTGTAAGACCAAGAGCAGCAGAGGGCCACTATTCCTCTTAGCAACACTCATCTACAACCTGATCAGATGGATGGCAGCAGGTAGCTGGCCACAAGGTTCTAAAACAGGATGGAGCTTTGCTCCACCACAAGCAAAGGAACAAGGAATATCCCAGCAGCTGCCATAAATAGAATGTTACTTTTAATGGTTTTTTTCCCCCCGTGTTTCCATGAAGCACATCATAATTACAAAATGATTTAACCTGGCAAAACCTAAAAATCTTTTATTAACCACTTGAAAAAGCTTAAAAATTTTTAGGTAAGAAAAATTATAATAATACATGAGTATTTTATTAACTAATACCACTTTGTCCCTTTGAATACAAATGTGATTCATCCTTTCAAAACCAAGTCACAAATCTTATAAATACCAGGAAGTTAAATCTGCAGCTAACCTTTCTATCTTGAATCGAAAAATCCCACTTTGATTAACTTGATATACATGCACATATCTACAGAATATATTTCATCAAAATGTAACTCTTTGAAATGAATTTTTAAAAATTAATTACTTTTAGACTAGATGTTAAGTGGGACAACCTATAATCAGTCTACAAGATGCCTTCTAAAATATATATATAACATTTATTTCAGCCATTTATTTGCATATCATTTATTATTTGAATCCTATAACATAGTCCCTTTGCCTGGTTCAAAACTCCTTAGCAGTTGTGGCACACTTAGGTCAACGTTTCCAATTACCCACTCCAATTTTTCTTAGGGCTAAATAAATTCCCCCAAAATATAACCACAGGGTGTAATGAATAACTAGGTATTAAGAAACAGCACACTGAAACATTAAGGACTAAATTTGCTCCAGTAAGACAACTGTATCAACTTTTTCTGATATTAATAAGGTACAACAGAAACACTAAATTCAGACTTAAAGAGACCAAGATTCTGGCCCAGTTCTGCTATTTTCCAATTGTGTGACCTTGGGTAAGTTACTTAATATTTTCAGTTTTCCCAAATCATTAGAGAATTAGAGATCTTCTAATTCTGCTTTAGGCACAAATCTCTCTAAAATTTACTATTGTTCAATAACATCTTAAGAATTCAGCAGCCTTACATAGGTATATAGGCATTAGTTAATGATGTTAGAAGTAAAATACAATATTTTTCTAGTTATTCACAGTAATTTTGTTTAGCACAGCCTATTTTTGAACGTGCAAAAACATAAAAGAATTTTAAAATATTTAAGCTCAGAAAACTCTCTCCAAACATTTCTCATCTGATTAACACATTTCTTTTCATGGAAAAGATCTTAAAAGGAAAATATTGGGCATAGAAATAGTCTAAAAAAATTTAATACATCATATAGAATATTTTATAGGGATGAACTTAAGAGAGTTTTATCGTACTAAATCTTTTTTGGTCCATAAACTACATAACCAATTGAATTATAATGCCATCATATATTTCTATAACAGGATAAAAACTCAAAAAACTTAAAAATTGATTGCTTTTAAGAATCTAAAGTTTTAATTTAATAGCAAAATAAGATTAAACTTTCAAAAAGTCTTACTTAGAAATCAAAAGGAAACTGTTAACTAGGAGAAAGTTCATAGAAAGTTCTGTATTAATTACACACTATAAAACCTTTGTAATTTTATGTGCTTATGCATGCTCCCTGCACTTCGTCCTCCAGAGGGAGGTACCATGGGCCATAAAACTTTAAAGCACAGAAGACCAAATCACAGGAGTCTTCACCTCCCTTCTCTCAGCCCCTAAAGTGGTTTTATTCTCATTTCTAAAAAAATCACCATGACGATGTATACGGTTTGGGGAATAGAGATAAAATTCTAAAATCTACACTCAATTCAAATAGTCAATATTTACAGGGTACCTTTTCTGAAAATAGCACTGTGCTAGGTGCTTGACAGATGGGCTTACACTGCACTGCATATGAACAGTCTTGTCTCTGAGAAAGCTAGCTGTTAAAGAGTTCTGAAAAACAGTGATGTTCAGAGCAGAGGAGTGTACCTTAGCTTCTGGCTCAGAGTTTGTGGTCACAACCTGGTATGTTTTCTATTTTCTGTCCTTTTAGCCTCTATAAGGAACCTAGCTACCCATGGTAAATACTGTGTGTGTGTGTGTGTGTGTGTGTGTGTTTTCTTGACACCACAACTGGCTGTTATAGGAAAAGCTTCAGTCCTCCACTATGATACCAAATCAGGCTGTGGTGATTCAGCCCAGAGGCTTTTAAAGAAGAAAAAGCAGAACAGCTCTGTAAGTGCCATCTCAACCAGGCTTCCTCATCCAGCACTCAAGGGATGTGCAGCCAGGGCCTAAAAATGAATAAGACCATGACCAGCCGTCAGGTTCCCCTTAATCAGCTTCTAAACTCTACCATTTCCAGGACTTAGGCTCATACTAATGTAAACTGGATGTTTTTAAAGAAACACAACGTTGGGTAAATTTTCCCACTATGCATTATGAATATGGTGATTTCACTACTGGGGAAAAGAAAGTATTAAGAACTCAAAAAGGCAAAAATGTTAAAACTCATGTCTTAAATTTTTGGTGTTTCTGGTTAAAGAGTAATAAAGAAAAACTGCTTTTACACTGGCAAGGAACTGTTCACATGGCAATACTGCATGAAAATGTGTTTTTAATTAAAAGCTACTGTGTAATGTTTTTAGACTAGCTATAAATGATTAATAACATGCCAGTTTTTAAATCCTAATAACAGTATCTTAATAAAATTAAGGTATATGCTGGTTTCAACTGCATCTCAGTCTTCAATCCAAATAGTCAAACCCTAACCCTGCAAGGTGGGAGTGTCAACCAAATGTCAGTGAAACATTTCACTATTGTCATCTAACAAAATATGCACGTATGATATATGACTCTACAAAATAATTTTCTAACCTACTTCACAATAAAAACATAACTAGTGAAGCTCTTAAAATTGACAGATGATTTATCTGGCTGACAGCTATAATTCTAGAGAATGAACCATTCTTTCTAGTCAACCTTCAAATATTTTCCAAATGATAATTTTAGAGGCATACTATAATTTAACTAAATCTTTCTAAAATGTATAAAAATGCTCATTCACTTAGTTAACAAGAAAAAAGTAGAACACTTGCTTTCAGTTTTGTTTCCAAAAATTCTGATTCAGATTGCCAAATCCTTTATTTAAATCCAAAGAAATGTATTTGACATGTTCCTTGGGTCAGGCTGTGCCTTCTGCAAGGTAAACTGAAACTATATTAACTCTAAACTAGAAATTATACATCGTTTTGATTTATAATTAATAAAAATTAAATAATGAGTTCTACAACGATGAAGACTGTTATTCAATCAAGTTGATTATGATTAATCTCTCAACCTCTAGACCAAACTGTTCAAAATAAGTTGATATAACAGTGTATCCAATTGCTAAATCTTATTGGGAATATATTTGATCAACAACTTGGAGTGGTAAAATTAAAAGGAAGCTCTACAATTTTCTGTTTAGCTCTAATTATTATGTGCTGAGATTTAATGAGTAGGAGAGGAACTGATTCAGGAAAACATAAGCACATATTGTTACATCCAAGTCAGCACAGTGCTCACAGCAGCCAGCATTGTCCTGACTAACCTCAGACCTTCAAAGCACTATTCATCCAAAATAAATATTAATTAAGCACTGACTATGTGCCAAGCATTGATCAGATTTTGCATTATTCTTTTCCAATGCAAGTCTCCACAATGTATTAAGCCCAATTATAATTACAGAAAAGATTTTTAAAAGGGTAAAAAAAAATAAATTTTTTAAGTAAAAAAACATTAACTAGTTTTGCTCTTTAATAACCTTTCTCCTCCTTCCTATTTTTAGATGGCCCAGATTTACCTTTATCCTGTCAATCATGTTACTAAATCTCTAGTCCAGGTTTGGGTGGACTCATAACTCAGGTTTGATAAACTTCTATTCTGCATTTACATTTTCAATCTAAAAATATGTGAATGGGGCAGGTAAAAGTACAGGCACAGAAGCCCTTCAATCCATGACTTCAATTTGGGTTTGAGAGTACCCTATCCTGCTTTATTCCATACAATTCCAACTTTAGTTACATGTGATCAAGTAAATCTATTTTCTATTACTGACTGGAGATAAGCATTTGTGGGACTCTAATACATGAAGCACCCAGAAAGTACTTTACATTGGACTTTCTCAGTTAATCCTCTGATAAAATAGAAAAGCTTCATTACTCCCACTTTACAGATGAGGAACCTGAGGTTGAGATTCATTGTCCAGGATCCACAGATACAAGTGGCTCAACTGGGATCAAACATGACCTGTGGCTTCTCCCACATTGTCACACTATTCCTACTCTAAACTACTTGGTATAGGACTCTAGTATTACACAACTGTTCTATTAATATCCAACATCTGCAGAGTGCTTTGGCTTTCCTGTGTGACTGAATCCATTGCTTTGTGAATCCTCAGTAACTTTATGAGGAGAGAGTTCTTTCTGCGACCCCAGAAGGATTAAGTAACTCATCTAAGATCACACAGCAGTTAAAAGGCAGAATCCAGGCCTTCTAAGTCCTGGTCAAAAGCTGATTCACTACACTGACAGAGGAGTCACTCTCACTGCCAAGCCCACCCCTTCCTGTTAAGTCAAAAGCTTTTTCAAATCCTACCTTCTATAGGTGGCACGGTGTTGAGAACACAGTAGGTGCTAGTTCCGCAGAATACACTTTGGGAAACGCTCTAAGGAAACAGAAAATAAAATGTAAAACTAATCTTTGAAAAAGATATATTCTGGCTCTTCTGTGATATTCCTGACAAAGATGCAAAACCTGAATCTAATCATGAGGAAACATCAGACAAATCCAAAATGAAGAACATTCCACAAAATGACTGGCCTGCAATCTTCAATAGGGTCAAGGTCAAGAAAGTCAAAAAGGACTGAGAACTGTTCTGTATTAAATAAGACTGAAGAGACAACAGAATGTATCCCAAGGTTCAGATTACACATTTTTTTTTTAAACAAAGGTCACTGCTGGGTCAACAGGCAAAACTGAAATAGAATTTGAGGATTAGAGGTAGAGATGTCTCAATATTAATTTCCCAATTGTGATTAATATATTATAGTAATGTTCTTGTTTTTAAAAAATACATAACAAAGTATTTGAGAATGACAAAATTATCAATTTATTCACAAATTTCGGGAAAAAGTTCTTTTCACTGCAGGCATATGATGGTTGCAAAACTTAAGATACAGCCAGGTGCAGTGACACATGCCTATAATCCCAGCAACTCAGGAGGCTGAAGCAGGAGGATCTTAAGCTCAAAACCAGCCTGGACAACTTGGTAAGGTCCTGTTTCGAAGTAAAATAATAAGGGCTGGGGATGCAGCTCAGTGGCAAAGCGCTTGCCTAGCATGCATGAATCCCCAACACCACAAACAACTACCTAAGATTTGTGTGTGAGAAAAAGAACCCTGCTAGTGAACATTCATTATTTTTGTTACTTTTTTAAATGGGACACATATGTGCAGTACATAGAGTAAATTTTTACTAAGAACCAATGTTATATTCATTTTGCAGTCAATCAATATCAACATTATTAACCATTTCCCAGCAATATGCCCAACACCCAACTCATACAAAAGAATCTCAGTGCCAACCAGCAGTATAGAGGCTGGAACAATCAGGAGGAAGTCGGAAGACAGAGTCTTTGCTCTCAGGCTGCTTCAGTCAGATAAAACTATAGAGTTTTCATATTAAAATCTACACAAGGGTAACTTAAATTTTTTTTCTTTGGGTCTTGCCAGCCAATTATTTTCAGTCCTAATAACTTTTTTGTTTGGTTGTGGTATTATGTAAAATTTTAGATTATGCATCCTACATTATAAACTATCCATTTGTATACTTAGAAAACCAAAGATTGTTTACAAGTTCAGCAACCACCCTTAACATTTCTTATTTCAACTATGAAGAGTTCAGTTCTATCACTTGCTAGCTGTCCTTGGGAAAGTAACTGAACCTCTCTCTGTATTTCCTCATCAAAAAAAAAAAAGACAAGAGACCACTCTTGTCTTACAGGGCAGGAGGGGGAAGTAAATGGAATAATACATTCCAAAGTACTTTAAATTCAAAAAGACCTAACAAATAAAATAAGTGATTGTTACTATGTTAATAAGGACACTCTTCAACAATCTACATTTTCTAAGAACAAAGTGAGGATAGCCTGAATTTTTTATGCCAAAAAGAATGTTAAAACCTGACTAAACTTGACTTCCATGAATTTTTAATTTTCCTCTCCCTTGCATCCATAGTCAAGTGCTTCAGAAGTCAAATTATTTTCAGGGTCCATATAATAAATCCTTCTCCATAAAATGCCTTCAAGCTACCAGGATAACCATCAACTCCTTAATTCTTTTCTGTTTCTGGAAAAATTCTTGTTCTTAGGCTTTTAACTGTCTCTCTTTGAGTTCATCAGCAGTGGCTACCTATAGTAATATGTGAATTAACAACCTGGGGCTGAGCACACTGTGCACGCTTGTAATCCTAGTGGTTTGGGAGACAGAGGCAGGAGGATCGGGAGTTCAAAGCCAGCCTCAGCAACTTATCAAGGCCCTAAGCAACTCAGTGAGACCCCATCCCTAAATAAAATATTTTTTAAAAGGGCTGGGGATGTAGTTCGGTGGTAAAGCACCCCTGAGTTCAGCCCATGATACCTGGGAAAGCATCTGGATCCAAGGATCCTCCCTCTGAACTATGGACTACCCTCAGAGAATGGGATGATAGCATGCAAAGAGGCTGATGTGACATCAGCAGAACTTGCCTTCCTCCAACATCTACAGTCTCCAACAGCCCACTGCAACACAAAGGCAACATTCTCATACTCATACAGATTCTAAACTGAAACTTTTAGTTTATGGTGCTAGGCCAAGTGTGTGTAATCCCTGTAATCCCAGTGACTCACTCCAGAGGATGAGGCAGGAGGGTTGCAAGTTTGAGACCAGCCTCAGCAACTTAGCAAGATCCTGTCTCAAAATAAAAATTAAAAAGGGCTAGAGATATAGCTCAGTTGCTAAGTGCCCCTGGGTTCGATCCCCAGTACCAAAAACAAAAGTTTTATGGTGTTTAAAAAAAATCTTATATTCAAGAAGATATTTTCTGATATCCTATTACCAAAAGCAGACAGCAAAAGATGAAGCATTTTTCAAGATATCTTAACCATGGTCCCAGTCAAAATTTATGCTCAGTGAGACACGCTAATGAACAGCTTCATAAAAAAAGGATCTTCATACCCAAATTCAAAGTCTGATGACAAGTAAATCAGTGGTAAAATGTTCCAAATAACAAATAGGAAAAAGTAAGCATGAAAATAGTATCTATAACAAAAATATCGTGGACAAAATCAAGCATGCTTTCTTATAGCAGTGGTATAATAAAGTTTAACAGTTAATTTAACTAGGAAAGCAACTCACGTAAGTTGAGAGTAAAATCTAGTAAGTCATCCTAACCTCAAAACCTCCAGGCTCTCACAACACATTAGCCAAAGCACAAGAAAAGTGGAAAGGGAATGGCTGCTTTTGAAGAAGATCTCCTGTGCTGAGCAGTGAGTGAGGGTCTTGCACAGGACCACAAACTGAGCATCGCTGTCACTAGATGCCTGTCTGTAATACTGTGGTAACTCAGCCACAGAGGGAGGAGGCAGCCCCAAGTATCTGTAGAGCTGAAGTGGTCCATCCCAGTTCCCCAGTTCACTGTGGAGAAGTCCAGGCAAACCAGCCTCTCAGGACAACAGGGCAGACTGGAAAGGCACAAGCTTTCAAGTCAGAGAGATGTGGGCTTGCACCCTCCCTCATCTGTGGAAGTCCTGGGCTCTACTTGGCCAAGTCTTGCACTGGCCCATGCATTAGTCCATCAGAAAGCCTCTAGCGGCAAGGCTAGGCAGCCCTCTGAGTGCCTCTAAAGCAGCCTGTGTTTCTCTCCTTATTATAATTCCTTCCATTTGGTCTAAAATTATGAAAGGAGAACCTGCCACATGCCAGACACTGTTCTGGGAACTGGGATCCAGCAGTCAACAAGACAAGCAAGGGGCCTGCCCACCATAGATGCATGTCAGAGGAGCAAGGCAGACAGTAAGTGGGATACTTTCTAATAGGGATAAATGTTACAAAGGAAACAGAAGAGTGATGTGCTACTATGAGAACTCAGTGGAACTTTTTTTGTTGTTCCTAAATGTATATCCATGGTGGGGTAAAGGAAATGCTTGATTAGAAGATCAAGAAACCTGAATTTCATCATTAAACAAATCAACAATTCTCAGCCTCAGCCAGTCATCTAGGGAGATTTTTTTTTTTTTTTTTTTTTTTTAATTCTGATGCCCAGACTGCAATCCTGACCAGTTAGGGCAGAATGTCTGGGGAGTGGACCCCAGCATTAATAGTTCCCAAGTGATCCCAAGATGTGAAATAAACAGTTGTGTGGCTCTGGGCAACTATGACTTTCCTGGTTTTCTCAAGAGTCAAATGGGAGGTTGACTTGAGCAGGGCTTCTCCAACTTTATGTGCATGCAGGTCATCTGAGGATCCTGTTTAAATGCGGGTTCTGATTCACAGGTCTGTGTGGGGCCTGAGAGTCTGTCTCTAAAAAGCCCCAGGTGATGCCGATGCCGTGATTCATGGACACACCTTGAGTATCAGGAACCAGATGATCAACCTAAAAAATCAGGAATTAGATAAATGGTCTAAAAAAAGATCCTTCCAGTCCTGACATTCCTTAACTGCATAATTCTATGAATTTTCAATAGGTTAAAAAGTACTTTTGTCTGCTAATACAGACTATAATACAAAACTACACTAAAATATCCAAGCAAGATAAATTAAGAAATACCATAGAAATAGTTAACTCAATTAAGTATAGCACCCAGTATCTGCTAGAAGTACCCAAAGGGAGATGCAGAACACTAAAAACTATATTTCCAGCTTTCAGAAAGTACACTATCTAGTGGAGGAGACAACAATGAAAATGGAGTAATGAAAAAATAATGCATGGCACATTAAAGGCTAAAATGAGGGGCAGATGGTGGCAGTGTGGAAATGAAGTAACTGTTAATATGCTAAGGACAAATGCTTTGAAGGCAGGGGCTATGTTTTACTCATTTTGTCTCTCTTCAGGTCAGGATGTTACACTCAGGCACTTTCATTACATATGTACATAGTTTTTGGATGATGAATTACTAAAACAAAACGCTATATAATAAGAAGTGATAACAGTCTTTGGAATAGAAGAAGTATCATGATGAAAACTGTATTTACAGTTCTTTGAAATAAGGTCTGAGGATGTTTAAGTCTCCACAGAGTACCTTTAAAGCTAACTAAGAATCCACATAGCTTATTAAATCAAAGACAGAGAGAGGCCATACTGAGTGCAATAAACCACTGTACCAATTACAAGTGATGCATTAAACATTTTTTGTCACTCTATCCTGACTTAGATTGATTCATGAAGTGCACAGCCACTGCACATAGCATTACATACAAATAATCAAGGCAGAATCGGAAATCCTTCACCCCTTTAGTAAACTCACCAGCCTTAGGCAGCATTCTAGGAGTGGTGTCTACATTAGTCAGGCAGCCTAACTCTAGAACAAACTGTATGATGGTGCAAATACCATAAATATTTAGTTCTAGCCTGTGTGAAGTCCAAAACAGATGTCCCCAATCAGCAGACAGCTCTCCTCTAAGCAGTGGCTCTGGCATCTGAGTTGCTAGGGGACTTTCTAGATCCATGACTCCTCTGCACTGAGCCAGATGAGAAAAAGGCACAAACCTGTGCACAAAGACTCTGGAAATAGGCCTGGAAGTGGCACACTTCTCTGCTCTCACTCCACTGAAGAGAATTGGGCCACAAAGCCACACCTAATGCAAGGGATGCTCGGAAATGCCTAGGAAGAGGAAGTAGGTTTGGGGACCAGCTAGCAGTCTCTACCCACTGCCATCTGTAAACTGTCTTTTACTTACAGAAAAGTCACTCCTTCCAGAAATGTTGAGTGCCAACCTACAACTCCACCTTAACTCCCAAGGCCATTCAGCATCTAGTTTTTGATCTATGATAAATCTTTTTCTAACAAACTCAAAATCAGACTCTACCAAGGGCATCCTGAAGGCATTTCTGGCTTGTTCATCCCAGTGTCTCCAGTACTTAATTCAACATCTGGCATATAACAGGAGCTCAAATGTTTGTTGAACTTATGAAACAGTAACCCCATCCCAGCCTTGGGCTTTACCAAAGGTCTCCTTTTTTCTTTAGGCACTGCTCTCCCTCAACTAACACTACCCGAGTTGCCTCCTAGCTCTGGTACCCTGGACAACAGTTCTGAGGTGCTGAGCCTAAGTGTTCCTGCCACAGAGACAGGAGCAAATGACTGACAGCAAGATAGAAGCCAAGGAGTCTTGGTTTAGTCATGCTATAACTTTTTTTTTTTCTTTAAAAAGAACAACAAGATCCCTTTTCTTATTCAGGAAATAAGGGAATAGGACCAAAGCTATTTTAGACCCAGTTAAGGAAACTGAAATGGGGGATAGGCAATAGTGTTCAAGATACTAATGACTAATATAAAACTTCTTGATTGGGCACACACCTGCTAAATACAACAGCACAAGATCTGTCAAAAGACATGCTTTGGGGATACTCCATAAAACTGGGTTAATAACATCTGAGACAGAATAACCAACAAGTACCCCTAAGCAGCTTTATCCTTTTCCTGAATCACAAAAGGTCAATGGGAATATATATATATATACCTAGTACAATACAAAAATATTTTGTGCTCATTATCTTTCCAAAAGTGCTGCCATACCATAATAACCTCACAACACTCCTGTGGGATAAAGTCAAAATGAAGGCAAGACACATACATTAAAAGGATAAGGTCCAGGTCCAGTAGGTAGTGCTACCTCCTCCTGGGGTGGGCAAAATTAAATAGTGAAATGGGAACCTCTAAGAAACTGGGGCCATTTTGGGCTTTTAAACTGAGTTCCACACCTAGATTCGAGTCCAAAAGCAAACAAGTAACTAGAACAGACCACAGAGCAGCTGCCAGTTTAAGCTCATAGGAACTAGTTGTAGAATACAGCAGCATGATTTACTGTCTGAGAAATCAAATCAATTGATTCACTACTACCAGATGTTCATGTAAAGTGTATTTAAAGTTATTTCAGAATTTTTTTAAAAAAATCTTTCCAGATATGAATCACAATCTCATTAGAATTCTCATAAATTGAATTTGGTCAGGAAGCCAGTATACTCAACAGTCTGAAAATAATAAAAGAGCACTTAATAAATGCCCCCATTTATACAAATACACATATTCCAATAGAACATATTCAGGAAAAAAAACTATTGAAAAAAAAACTATTCAAGATTTTAAATTACATTGTTTTAGCAAGACTTATCGTTACTAGTACTAATAACAACAATATTTTTAATACCTCAGAAATAGAGAATCAAATATCAGCAGAATCAACCCCACAAATTAGGCCTCTATCTAAATTATATACACATAAAGCATTTTCAAATATAAAATCTAATTTTCATCCTAAAAGGTGGAAAAAGACATTAAACCTATTCCAGAAAGGGGGATGCCAAGGCACAACTGGGGCACTTGGCCAGGGCAGCAAGCCAGGAAGGAACAGGTCTCCAGACCTGGCTCCCCACACCATCAGGGACTGTTTCTACAAGAACACAGCTCACTCCCTCAGAAGACAGGAATGCTCCTCCACAAAGAAAGCATCCAAAATTTAGGGCAGAGAAAAGAAACAGGCAGCTCTGACAGAAAGCCAAAGCAATGAACACATGGAGGAAAAGAGTGCAGCACGCAGTAAGCTAAGCTGGGCAGTGGGCGCCCTAAAGGTAAGGGGCTTGGGAACAGAGCCTGCTGTACAGGCCCAGCTGATGATCTTGTCTCAAGACTTCTGTGCTTCCCAAATAGTTTCTGTTCCATGCACCAGACCAACTATCACCTACCACTTCTGCCCACAACATCAGAATCTCATCAAAGGAGAGAACTGACACTGTTCCTCACAGCAGAGCAATGGGTCTATGCCAAGAAGATGGCAGCCGTGCTCCCCCTGAATGGAACACAGCTATGTGGGAGTCTCGCTCAGTCTGCACAGCCAGGACCAGGAAGGAAGCCAAGACATATTCCAAAGGCCAGAAGAGGTTGTCACAAAGTCCACGCACATCAGCTCACCCACTGTCCTGAGAATAAGAGCTCCAACCCACGTTCCTAGTTTGGTTACTACTACACTGCTCACAATTCTAACAAGCTTAATTATCAGGCTGCCAAGCCCAGAGATCAGAGGAAAGAAATCAGAAGAGGAAGATAGCTAACAATTGACACATAGGCAAACACAAAAGAATGACAAGGGACAGCAAGGAGAGACTTTCTATTTAAACATTAAAAAGGACACAAGGAGGGCTGGGGTTGTGGCTCAGTGGTAGAGTGTTCCTCTCACATGTGAGAGGCCCTGGGTTCGATCTTCAGCACCTCATAAAGATAAATAAAGGTATTGTGTCCACCTACAATTAAAATATATATATATATTTTTTTTTTTTTTTAAAAAAGGACACAAGGACTTGAAAGGTGCTAGCAGTCTGGGACTGTTTGTCATAAAAGCAAATACTCCACTCAAAAGGCCCCCAAAGTATCACAGTATTAAGTAAAGCCCAATTCAGTAACTTAATATACAACACAATGAACCCAAGTTAACAAGGAAAATGTAAGTTAAATTTTACGTAAACTACCTGTCATATATAGGGAGAGATACAGTTTAATATCCTTTATTTGCATGTCACTTTACAAAAAATACTTCCATATGGATCACCTCATTTCATCTTCAACAAAAGCAGGGCAGACACTTTGAAAGGCCAGGAACCTTCTGGTGACTAATTCTACTTTAACAAAATAGATGGGTTTATTAATGGCAGTTATAAGATACTGTGTTAATTTGTCTAAAGGAGGGAAGTCACAAAAGGCAACTGTGCCCTTGTTTGGGGATGAAGGTAGAGGGCAGAAGGCTGCCAGTGAAGGGTCAACCACATGACACAGTTTAACTTTTCCCTGAAACTTCACTTCCAAATCTTCCCTCATGAGATGAGAACTCTCATCCTTCCATCTGCATCCCATAGACCTCCATCTGAAGAACTGCCCTAATGCCTCCTGGTCCCATCGTCCCTTCCTATTGTGGTGGACAAACTTCATGATGTACCTATCACGATCCCCACCTTGTGAGGATATTGCCTCTGTGCAGTCCTCTACCCCTTGAGGGTGGCTGGGTCTGGAGATTGCTTCTCACCAGCTCACAAGAGCTACAGCAATATGGGGCTGTCACTTCTGTGACTGGACAGCACAGACTATGACTTCTATCTAACTAGCTGACTCTCCCTCAATGGCTCTGTGAGAAGCAGCGATGTGGGAGAGGCCCACAGGAACTGAGGGTGACCTCTGGCATGCAGCCAGAGAAGCCAAGGCCTTAGTCCAATAGCCCACAAAGCAGTGAATCCCTCCCCAGCTGAGCTTTCCCATGACAGCAGCTTTCAGAGGCAAGGGTACCCCGATGCTGAAGCCCATGGAGCCCTGAGGCTGCAGCCTTAGCCACACCCTTCTGAAATAATAAAGCTGTACTATTTTTAAGGTGAACAATTTTAAGACACTTACTTACGTTTATGGTCATTTGTTACAGCACCAATAGGTAATTTATACACACACAGCCCACCAGGCCCCCTGATTTTGTTTCTTAACTTCAACTTGATCAATCATTTCCACCAGTGATCTGCATATATCATCAAAATTTCTAAAAGAATCATCTATCCTATCTCTATGCCTTTATTCTCTCAACTCACTGTCAAACTGACAAAACCAATTCCTTTTCCTTAGTCTTCTGTCTACTTTATCTCTTGGCAGCATTACGACTAATGCCCCATCCCCACACTCTGCATCCCGCTGTATATTCTTATTTGCTTACCACTCTGCCCATTCTTTCTCAGCCTCTATTTATCCTCAACCTCTGGTCACATCTAAATCTAAGAATCCACCACGTTTCTGCCCCTAAGCCCCTTCTCTTCTCCCATGGCCATCTCACTCACTCCAAAGAGTTCTTCTAATGCTTTTGAAATGAATGACTGATTCACTCATTCAAACACAAGACTTTGTTATGGACACAGTGACCCAATCATGAGCCAGCAAAACAAAGCCACTGCTTTCATGAAGCTTACTCCCACCAGGGCATGCTGGCACATTTGTCTGCCCCTCCAAATGGACCCACTGCCCTTTTCCACTCTGCCCTTGCCCAGGGGGCCAATATCACAGACCTTAGCACCAGGGTTCCCTTGCCCTCTGAGAATATCAAGGAGAAAAAGGAGACAGGTTGATACAAATGACTCCCTAGTCCTTGACCCACATTTCCAATGTCATGTTGTACATACATTTTCTGAAGCTACCCATTCACATCTAAAACAGAACAAGATACTTTTTCATATAGTCTGTCCAAAATATCTCTCCTGTGTTCCCTAATTCACGTTTGGTCTCACCAAACTCCCAGTTCTTGGAATTTAAAATCTAGGAGTCATCATCCCACAAGGCCCACATTCAATCACTTACAAATTGTGCGTTTGAGAGAGGAACAAACACATACACAACTCAGTCACACTAGCTCTTTCTTCAGCCTGACACCACACAGAACTCTTGCCAGGAGTGACTTTCTCCGGACTCTAGTGCTTCCTGTTCACTCATTCACTCACTCAGCCAATATATACTTACTACGCCCAGGTCCTTCAGTGTCTGACCTCTCAAAATGAATGCATAACTGAGGAAGAAACAGAAGCAAGCAACTCCAAAAGGAACTAAAATGTTATGCCCAGGAAACCCAGAGTGCTCTGGTAAAAAAGGAAGGGTGCCCAATCCAGTCTGGAAAGAAGTAAAGCCAAGGAGCATCATCAAGAGCACGTGTGAGCTTAGTATCTGTGTTCTGAAGGAAGGCTACCGCCCACATTAAGCAACAGCAGTGTGCAAGGCCTGCAACCACGAAGAAGTAGGAGACCCTGACACAATCAGACACTAAAAAACAGCATGCTGTGTGTGGGGCCAAGTTGTGTGTGTGTGGAATGGATGAAGCTTAAGAGGCAAGCTGGTGGCCCAAGCAGCACCTTGAAGGAGAATCAGCTTTATCCCATCAGTGGATTAAAAAAAAAAAAGTAAAAAAAGTTCTGAGAGCCTCTCTCTGAGCAGATGACAAGCAGTTCCTCAGGCGGCCTTCACAGGCCTGCACCTGGGCCTACCTGCTCTTCCAGGCCTATCCTTCCATCAAGCTCTTTGCACTCTAGCTGCCCCAAGCCCTTTCCTGGCATTTCCTTTGCTCCGTTTCCTCCTGGAATTTCTCCTCCAACTGTCAATGTTACCAAGTCAAATTCCACCTCCTCCAAGAAGACTTTCCAGCTCTTCTGAGCACCTCACACCAGCAGTCTGAGCTGCCTCAGTCAGATACAGCCACACCAGCCCCACTTCTGCCCAACAAGCTTCTGGATTAATTTCAGATGAAGTAATGAAGTGAATCCTGACATCAATGACTAGGGAAAATGTTCAGAAAAATATTGTTTGCCAGTGCTGCATTTCTAAGTAGCCAATCCTAGAAGCTCACAAAGAAATAACTGTTTCTGAATTATAAGAAAACAACCAATCAAAAGCCCTAGATTCCTGCATGTTTTCATGTGAGTATCTCTAAATAAAAATAGCTAGTAAGTAAGCAAGCTCAGAAAGATCAGATAACCGCTCAGTCACAAGGCACTTAAGGGGCAGAGTAAAAGACCATAGCCAGGTCTTCAGACACTCTTTCCCAAAAGCTGTACACAGCCAGAATGGACCCAACCATCTCCACACATCTCACCAACCAGCTCACTCAATCACCTGGAATTTCCTTCCCTAATTCTTCCCTCAAGTAATCCCCATGTTCCTCCACAGTTGTGCTCACAAAGCCCCCAACCTCTCACTCAGTGAGTCAATCCCATGGTAATGCACCACACTGCCTTCACACCTCACCTTTGGGACATCACATCCAGCTGTTATCTCACATGGCATCCTGATTAAGGTGGGTCTCCCCATTAGCTCCATGAGGACAGGGGCTGACTCAGTCCTTCCATGCCTGGCACAAATAGGCATTTTGTTATTATTTGTTGAGTACACAAAAACTCAAAAACACAATAATAACTAATGTTCACATGGTGCCTTCTGATACCTCCAACAATAAGAACTGCATGAATTTCAACATCACAATTTTAACATATTCTGACTCTTTGATAATTAAATATCCATACATGTAATCTGCTAATTTTCTTAGCAGAATGTGTCTTAACCAAAACAGTCTATCTTTTTCTACACAGGCATGGCATCAGCAAACTTTCACATCAAAAGAACACAAACATCAAGAAGTCACCCTATGATACTGGCACAAAAACAGACATGAAGACCAATGGAACAGAACAGAAGACACAGAGACAAACCCACATAAATACAATTATCTCATACTAGAAAAAGGCACCATAAACGTTGGGAAAAAAAAAATCGCCTCTTCAACAAATGGTGTTGGGAAAACTGGAAATCCATATATAGTACAATGAAATTGAACCTCTCTCTCTCACCCTGCACAAAACTCAACTCAAAATGGATCAAGAACCTAGGCATTAGCCAAGAGACTCTTCACCTACTAGAAGAAAAAGTAGGCCCAAATCTCCATCATGTTGGCTTAGGAACCAAATTCCTCAACAAGGCTCCTAAAGTGCAAAAAGTAAAATCAAGAATCAATAATTGGGAAAGTGTCAAATTAAAAAGCTTTCTCACAGCAAAAGAAACAATCAAGAATGTGATTAAGAATGTGAGAGGGGCTAGGGATGTGGCTCAAGCGGTAGCGCGCTCCCCTGGCATGCGTGCGGCCCGGGTTCGATCCTCAGCACCACGTACAAACAAAGATGTTGTGTCAGCCGAGAACTAAAAAATAAATATTAAAAAATTCTCTCTCTCTCTCTCTCTCTCTCTCTCTCTCTCTCTCTCTCCCACTCTCTCTTTAAAAAAAAAAAAAAAAAAAAAGAATGTGAGAGCCTACAGAATGGGAGAAAATCTTTGCCACCTGCACCTCAAATAGAGAATTGATCTCCAGAACATACAAAGAACTCAAAAAACTTCACACAAAAATAAATAAATAACCCAGTTGATAATTGGGCAAAGAAACTGAACAGGCACTTCAGAGAAGAAATACAAATGGTCAACAAATATATGAAAATGTATTCAGCATCTCTAGCAACTAGAGAAATGCAAATTAAAACCAGACTTGAAGTTACATCTCACTCCAGTCAGAATGGCAACTATCAAGAATACAAATAGGGCTGGGGATGTGGCTCAAGCTGTAACATGCTCGCCTGGCTTGCGCGGGGTACTGAGTTCGATCTTCAGCACCACATAAAAATAAAGATGTTGGGTCCACTGAAGACTGAAAAACAAATATTAAAAAAAATTCTCTCTCTCTTCTCTCTCTCTCTCTAAAAAAAAAAAAAAGAATACAAATAATAGGGGCTGGGGATGTGGCTCAAGCAGTAGCGCGCTCACCTGGCATGCGTGCGGCCCGGGTTCGATCCTTAGCACCACATACAAACAAAGATGTTGTGTCCGCCGAAAACTAAAAAATAAATATTAAAAAAAAAATTCTCTTTCTCTCTCTTTAAAAAAAAAAGAATACAAATAATAAATGTTGGCAAGGATGTGAGAGAAAAGATTCACTCTTACTCTGCTGGTGGGATTGCAAATTGGTGCAACCACTATGGAAAGTAGTATGGAGATTCCTTAGAAAACTTAGAATGGAACCATCATTTGACCCAGTTATCCCACTCCTTGGTATATACCCAAAAGACTTAAAGTCTGCATACTATAGTAACACAGCCACATCAATGTTTACAAAAGCTCAATTCACAAAAACCAACCTAGATGCCCTTCAACAGATGAAAATGTGGTATATTTACACAATGGAATATTACTCAGCTATAAAGAAGAACAAAATAATGGCATTTGCTAGTTAATGGATGAAACTGAAGACTACTGTGTTAAGTGAAATAAGCCAATCCCAAAAAATCAAAGGCCAAATGCTCTTTCTGATATGTGGAAGCTAACACATAATAAGTGTGGGGGAGGAAAGAACAGAAGTTCACTGGTTTAGACAAAAGGGAATGAAGGGAAGGGAGGATGGATGAGAATAGCAAGGACAGTAGAATCAATCAGACGTAACTTTCCTATGTTCATATATGCATACATGATCAGTATTCATGAAACTCCACTTTGTGTATAACCACAAGAATGGGATCCTAATTAGAATAAGTTACTAATACTCCATATATGTATAATATGTCAAAATACACTCTACTGGGGGCTAGGGATGTGGCTCAGAGGTAGAGTGCTTGCCTAGCATGTGTGAGGCGCTGGGTCCGATTCTCAGCACCACATAAAAATAAACAAACAAAATAAAGCTATTGTGTCCATCTACAACTAAAAAAAAATACACTCTATTGTCATGTATATCTAAAATAATTTTTTTAAAAAAAAGAAGAAGGAGAAGAAGTCACCTATGGGCTATATGGGCAGCTAGCTGCTCTCCTAGAACCTACAAAGTCCAATTTCAGCCTGACAGTGACTACAATGCTCACCGAGGCAACTTTCTGTAATAGAAAAGTGAAACAGGGCTGAGGATGTGGCTCAAGTGGTAACACGCTCACCTGGCATTCACGGGGCGCTGGGTTTAATCCTCAGCACCACATAAAAATAAAATAAAAATGTTGTGTCCACCGAAAACTAAAAAAGAAATATTAAAAAAAAATCTCTCTCTCTCCCTCTCCCTCCCTCCCTCCCTCCCTCTCTCTCTCTCTCAAAAAAAAAAGGTGAAACAATTGCATGTTTTTAAGGTGAGATACTGGGGTTAGCCAGGAGTTTCTCAACTTACAGATTCATAAAAAGGATTTTAACTCCCCAAATACATAATAGATTAAACATAATCCCAGTAGTCTTTTTTGTACAAATTGACAAACTGCAGTCACAAAGATGGAGATTAACAAGTGTCAGCAAGGATATGGAGATACTGGAACCCTCAGGCATCACTGGTGGAATATAACATAACACTGTTACTATGGAGAACAATTTGGCAGTTCCTTGAAAAGGAGAACACAATAAACACACTACACAGCAATTCCATGCCTAGGTATCTTACCTAAGACAACTGAAAGCATTTGTCTACAAAAAAAATTGTTCTTTAATGTTCATAGCAAATTTTTCATAAGAGTCAAAAAGCAGAGTACTCAAATGTCCATCAATTGGTGAGTGGATAAACAAAATGTGGTATATCCTTACAATAAAAAAAAAAAATTCAGTCATAAAAGAAATTAACTAATGATGCGTGCTACAACATGAATGATCTTTGAAAACATTATGCCAGGACCAGAAATGTAGCTCACTTGCCTAGCATGGGAAAGGAATTGGGTTCAATGCCCAGCACTGCCAAAAACTGAAAAGGGAAGGGGGAAAAAAAAAAAAAAACTTCTTTATGTACTGGGTGTATAGTTCAATGTCAGAGCACTTGCCTAGTATGCACTAGGCTCTGGGTTTAAATCCCAGCACTGAAAAAAAAAGAAAACATTATGCCAAGGAAAACACACCTATCACAAAAGAACAAATACTGTCTGGCTCCATTTATATAAAAGGTCCAAAATAGGCAAATCCACAAAGACAGCAAGTAGATTAGTAATTGCCTAGCAGAGGGAAGAGTTGGGAGTGACTGCTAATGGGCACAGATTTTCTTTTTGGATTGATGAACATGAAGTATTAGTGGTGATAGTTGTGTAACCACATAAATATAGTACAAGCCACCACTAAACTTTTAAAGGGTATATGAATTATATTTTAATAAATTGTTGTTTTACAATTTATTTAAAAAGAATCAAATCCATTTAACTACAACTACTTTAGTGATTGTTTCCCTAAAACATTACATACTCTCCTCTTCTGTAAAAAAGATAATCCAAAACTCTGCTTTCTGAATACTGGATACTCCAGGTCCTAACTGCGAAACCTCAATTCCTAACCACTGTCAATTCAGGTAGTTCCATGCTGTAGAGGCCCTCAGCCCTCACACAGGACCTCCAAACCTGTTCTTGCACAGGCTTCCCATTTTCTATAATTCCTTCTACATGAGAAATCACGGGAAAAGAGACCAGAGGAAGGAGGCCAGCTGAAGGTGCACTGACAGGGTAGAGAGGCGGCCGAAGGCCTTTGCAGAGGCTGCTCCTGGGTTCCCCCATCATGCTCACAGGGAGGGCAATGTCTCCCTTTCTTCTTAACCTTTTAAGCTTACTGGTCCACAACCAGGAGAAAGGGGAGCTCACCTGAAATGTGAGCCCTCACATGATACTGACATTCCCTTTCACTGCCTATTCTGAGAACCCCGCAGGGCACAGACTGCACTGATGGTGGCATTCCTGCTCTGCAACCATTCAAAGCACAAGCTATGGGACAGTTCTGACACCCTTTGCTGATGTATTCTACACACACTCAAGCTGACTGACTGAGGATGCTTGGCCTCCTATCTATAGCTACAATGAACATTTTTCTCTGCAAAAAGTTTAATCACTATAGCAACTGAACACAAGAAAGCCACTTAGAAGTCAATATCCTTTCTTTTTTACTGCACGTCGAGGGAGATAGATGCAGTCTTGAGGTGCCAGGCCCCCTACTATCAAACTCTTCTCACACAAAGTCCTCTCAGCCTAACTCCTAAATGATCAGCAGGCCACTAACCCTAACCAGCCCCATGGAAACAGAGCAACTTGCTGAAAGGAGTCAGTCCAATTCTGTCTTGAGTATTTTCATACTGGGCTCTCAAAGTGGAGTCAGATGATGGGAAGCAATGGAACTAGGAGCCATGACTGGGGCCATGGCAGGCTATACCTGCATGCAACTGAAGCAAGGAAATCAGAGGAGAAAGCCAATCTGCAAGGAGAAACGGGAGAGGAGAGAAAAAGGGCACAGCAGAAACAGGAGCCCTGGCATCCACAGATCTCTGCTTAGCCCAACACATCTCTAGAGAGGACAACCAGACACTCCAGTTCTGGCCAGTTCCCAGAATCTCCCACTGCACTTTAGTGTCTGTCCTGGAGGCTGAGACTTCTTAGCCTAGAACTGCCCCACTTGACCTAACCTGAGTAGCTGGAATCCCTGCAATTCAAACTGTTCTAATTTAAAGTAAGGCATCAATACCAAACAATCTACTTTCCAAGTATCCACTATGAGCCTTAAACTTTTCTGAATGAGCCAGTCAATCCTCTTAACAATTATAAATACTACAAATACAAAAATCCCACCTAAAATATCATTTTCTGTATAAAAGAATCTCAGGGCCTGATTACCATCATATAGTGTGTATGTGTGTGTGGGTGTGTGTGGGTGTGTGTGGGTGTGTGTGTGTGTGTGTGAGAGAGAGAGAGAGAGAGAGAGAGAGATTTTTGACAATTTACTTAAGAAACAATCTCCAACCTTGGGGTGATGAAAATACTGCCATATATTCATTCACTCTGAGAACTGTTTAGATACTTTGCTCATTAGATGTCTAATTCATTTGAAAATTACCCTTTCTTTAATGGTGGCAAAATATACCCAACATAAATTTTAGCCATTTTTGAGCATACAATTTAGTGGCAGTAAGTACTTTCACATGGTTGTACACCATCACCACTAACCATCTTTTATTTTTAAAAGCATTCTGAAAATCATGAGTTTTTTTCTCTTTATTGAGCAAATGGTTCTATCTGCTCCTTCATCAAATGACAAGGGCAAGAACCTCATCAGGGCAGTACTGGGTAGGTTGGTGAGCAAGGTAGCAAAGGCATCCATCACAACTTGGAGCAGCACCAAAACAGCTAAATCCATCCTCAGCTCCTCAGACAGAGGCAAAGAGACTAAAAATACTTGGAGACGACAGATCATAGAGCTGCCAAGAATATTTCTCCTAAGCAGAGAGGTCACCACTATCATATCTGCATCAGGAGGTCCTCACACAAGGAGCAATGTGTCACAATAGAATATCAAACTCAGTACAGAAAGACTGATGCTTCTTTGCTCCCAGAATGTCTGCAATAAGTTTGTGGGCTTTAAATTTGGTCAAGTAATCTATAATCAATTTCTGGAGGAGCCCTAGGAAGAAAGACAAGTACTTCAAAGCTCCGAGTGCCCACTCACCACCTTTCAACTTGTTACAGCGTTCTTTTTAGCACAACAGCCTCCATCAATAAAACTAAATGAAGAAGAAACTTCCATCGAAGCTTTGTCAAAGTAAATGATTCGGCCAACACATTTTATGATGGCAGAAATAGAAAGGACAGGCAGGGAAGTTTATAACACCAGGAACTTTAACTTGCCTTCAGTATCTTTAAATATTGGAAAAAAAAAACTTTCAAAGATGAATTATGTTCAAAGGCCCCCCAAACACCAGGCCTATCATTGCCCAGGGAGTATGTCCAAGCAAAGATCCTATATAATCAATTATAGTGGACCCTCAGCAACTCCCCAATACACATGACAGAAACAGTCTTTTATTTACTGAATTACTGGCAATCAATACATTTTAATAAGTAATATTAATCAAACCCAAAAAACACAACTAAATGAGTATAAACACTACCTTGAATGTAAAACACCTAAGATTAGCAAATATTTTTTAATCTGTAATCATCTATTATTTAAGTCTATTTCCCAAAACTATGAACCCTCATCTGTAACTGAATAAAGCCTTAAATCTACCATAGAGAATAACAGGAAGACTGAACATTCTTGTTGCACATTTTCTATTAAAACTCCTAAAAATTTTTTACATTTCCTAAATACTCACAATATAGCAGGCAGAAGATGTAAAAAAAAATTAGCCCTCTATGTACACTGGAAAGGAGGTACCTCAGTAGCAATAGTTCAAATTCCTCCTACACAGCTTGAAGCTACATATTTCTTCTTGATCTGGAGCAAGGACCTCAAAAAGAAAAGCAACAGCTACACAAAACAGCTGCATACCAGGAAACCAAGATGTGAAGGGAAGTTCCATAATCCAACCTCACCTTCTTATCATCTTAAGAAAGAATGACTTCAGAGATCATTTCTAAGACCACCCAACACATGAATCCCTCAAAATCATTATCAACTCATTCTACCACAGCTGAGGTCTAGGAAAGGCAAGACAAGGAGATGCTGGCCAAGAATGAAGAGCAATAAACTGAGCAGACCAATCTAGTAAGAACAAGAAGATGTAGAGTCTGAGAAGAGATAAGGCTCCTTTGCTCTCCTGGCCCATGGAAGTGACAACAAGGATGACTGCAGAAAACACACTGCTTAAAGGGTCCATAGTCCTGCTGGACTGCATTCCCAGCTACTGAAAGGAAAAAGCATTGGACACAATCAAAGTGGACTTGTTCTAAAAGCCCTGGGAAACCTAAACCCTCCATGGCCAGAAGACTTAACCTATTACTTGCCCATGGTATGACAATAATGACAATGATAATCCCACAGCAGTGTTTCAAACATTGTGAAACCTGCCATCACAATCCACAACTGTCCAAAAATCCAACAGAGGTAATTTTGAAAACTAGAAAGTTTTTACACAGACCCTTCACCATTAAGTCTTTCTTTGATGTTACTTGCAAATAATTGTATTTATAGGGAAGAAATATTTATAATAGCAACACTAGTTCTTAGAGAAAATAACAAGTCATTTAAGTCTTCAAATGCACATCCACACGCTATTTGATTTCATTTTCTTTTTCCCAGTACATCTATTTAAAGAACAAAGCTAACACAGAGACCACTCATCCGTTACCCCTCAGACAACTTATTGAACCTAAAAAGCACAAAGCTCTAATTCTATTTAGGGATGGAGAGAGAGTATCTATGAGGTATCACTAGACTAATATGTATTAACAAGATCCTAGGTACAATCCCCAGCAAGGGGGGGAAGGAAGGATAAATGCATATCAATCCAAATGGACACAGTTTGAATCATCTACTACAACCATGAAATATAAGTGAACTAAAAGGTACTTCCTAAAAGTAATACATTGTATTTCTAAATATTCTTGACAATTAAATATACAGAAAGTCAGCAAACCCTCAAGAAAGCAGAGAAAATGAACTTTCTTACAGCTCACCATTCATCAACCCCAAGAGGATTGAATGCCAGAGGCCAGAGGCCCAGCCTCCAACTTGACCCTAAAGAGTTAATCTCCAAGTAAGATTTCTTCAAGAACTGTTCTCACACAGCACTAAATTACAAGCAGTGACCTCCCTGGAAGAGATGCTGGAGTCCACAACCACAGGAAATATAGTCTAGGGGAGATGAAATCAGACTCCAACACATGGGGTGCTACACCAGTTCTATAATAATAACAATAACGTATGAAATATATGCATTAAATAATAGTTATTTAAAATATTTTAATTTCCTCCCAAAATCCAAATTCATTCCAAAAGTAATTTGAGTAGGACATAATTTAATCTCCAGGCCTAACCTCGGTGAAATAATGTATCTCCAGTTCAGCCAAATGATAAAAGAAATGCTACTTTATAACAAAGAAGCTACATATACCACACAGCACTCTGAACTTCCACCAAGAACAAAAATTTTTTATCAGTATGTTCACAACACAGTTCAATCCACAAAATCATGAGATAATTAAACTGACTGTTTTTAGATTTTAATCTGTTTGGCCAGGAACCTTATCCAAACTGCATTGATGCAAATCAGCATGAGCAACTACAGTGCTATTGAAAAAACTACGGTGTCTTATCTTTTGTTTTACCTTTTACGGTTGATTTATGGGCTGACTGATGGTAAACTGATCTGTGCATGTGCCAGAAGTTAGCTCAGGAATACAAACCAAGAAAACAGGCTCAGAAGAATCGAATCCATGAATGAAAATGCTGACGTCATAGTTCAGTTCCCAGTAGAGCTGAGAGTAGTATGCAAAGAATCTGTGGATCTTTGGAGATGTTAAATCACCAAAGTCATTTAATAAAGGAGAAGAAATGGCCCTTTTCTGCTCAGAATGAGGGAAGGGGAAAGAGGGGAGAAAAACTGTATTAACAATCTTTTTCCTAGACCAGAAATGAAAAATACACAAACATATATGACACTAACTTCTAAACTGTAGAATTGTTTAATACCATTAATGTTAAAAGTAGCATTTTTTAAAAACAAAGTTACTGTGTCTCTAAATAAGTAGGACATAATTCCCATCCCAATTTTAAATCTTTCTCCCACTACATAGCCTTTTAAACAAGAGCACAGTAATACAGCTAGAGTAACAGACCACCTGACATCACCACACAACACTCACTGACTTGTATTCTGAATATGACAGTGGAATTCAAAGACAGAGGCAAGCTGCTGGAATTTTTATGTGAGGGAGGAAAAAAATGTTTTTATACGATGATGTAAGATAAACTTACAAAAAGATATTACAAAATTTTGATTTATTTAGAACTATTAAAATTAGCTAGTGGTAGGGATTGTTCACATTTTTTCATCTCTTGGCAGAACTGAAAAATACAACTAGTAATACAAACTTCTGTAAACTTTAGACACAATTTACTAACATCCTTTTATTCAGAACACTTAAGTTACTGATTCCTAGATTCCTAATGTTTCCCAGGAAATTTAAGATTATTACATTCTTAGAAAATAACACTGACCCTCAGCTCCTTCGTAACCTTTCCAAAGCACAAAACTACAAGAACATTCTCTCTTCTCAACATTTGTACAGCTTAAAATAGCATTCACCCCAAATGGATTTTTTTTAATTTAAGCAATAAACAATTTTGCCAATAAACATTTTAAAAAGAAGATCTTATTAAGTTAAAATGCAAACATGCCAGTTTTATCTGTAAATCTAAAATGTTAAAAGAGATCATCTCACATTTCCACCACAAATATCTTTGATAGAACATCACTACCCCCTTGTGGATTTGCAATAAAAAAATCCTTATCTTGAATCTTCACTTTGCAAATGCTAAACTTACAGCAAAGTTTACATTTTCTTCATTAAGAATGGCTTTTATTTCAATTGTTTCCTTAAAAGAGAGAGAAAAAAAAAGAGACATTTTAAAATAACCAATCCTATCAATCTATTTGTTTTCTAAATGCCCCATTTGGAAGAGCAGTCATTCTACAATATGCATGTGTCCATTTCAAAATAGTAACCACATCAACATTCCATTTTTTCTTAAGAGTATTTCAATTCACACTTCCAAATACCACTTTGAGATTATTTTTAATCATAAATAGGTAATTGTTTCACAACAGCATTTTTTTGCTTCCTATTTGATAGTTTCATACTTCATACCAATTTCTTATTATCACCCCCAAAGGATTTGATATCCAAGTGCCTAGAAAACCAGTGAGGCATACACATACCCAGAAATGACTGTTCAGAAAAGGATTAAAAACAAAGTCTAAATTTTTAAGAGAGAAATTCTTCATTGTATTAATATACCTTCCGAAATAACAACTGGCAATCTAAATCAACTTTGATGGCTTGATGAAGAAAAAAAGATAATTCCTGTTTTTTCAAGAATCTATATCAAGAATAAGCAAAGTCTTTTTTTTTAAATTGTTGAAAAGAGATGTATCCACACATCATTCTAATATAACACACAGATACATCCTGTTGGATGTAAAAAAAAACAGAATTACATATCTGGATTATCCCTCTTTACAAACCCTAAATTTAGTTGAAAATGTAAATCATTATTGCAATAATGACTAGACTGCACAGAGAAGTCAGTCACAGGCTATACTATCACCACTGGAAATCAGCTCTCCACTCTCTCACCAATATTGAACACAAAAGTAGGGATAATAAGTTACCACTATTTATTCCAATGGGTTAGTGGGAATAATGGGGGAAACTAACACACTTTGCAGGTTTTACCTTGTAGTAACTGATAAAGAAAAATGGAAGAGATACTGCATGGTCTATTGAATGAATGAATGCTGAGTGTCCTAAAAGGCTTTTCGCATGTCAACCCCACTAGACTACATATACAAAAGTCATACACCTGTCCAAAACTAGCAACTGAAGTGGAGAGCAGGAGCAATCAGAGATGGCCTTCGGGGTGTTGTGCTTTTGTTCAGGATTTTGTTGCTATGGTTGTTGTTTTGTTTTGTTGGCATTTGTTTCTTTGTTTGCTTGGAGAGAACATGGGAAGGTATTTTATTTTAGATGGCATGAGGAAGTGAGGTAAGAGGTAAGAGCAATACTACTTAGTCTCCATGTTTAAAACTGTGAAGAACTCAGTCCCAAGCGTTCTTCAAAGGCATGTGACTCTGTGCATAAAACTATACTGCAGAAAGCAAAGTGATAATACAGCTAGCACATCTCCCTCAAAGTTACCCCCCTGCTAACTGGATCAGGAAGGGATACGGTTCATGTCTTGAGGGGCCTGGATAGACTGGACCAAAAAAAAAGAGCAAAGAAGTCATGTATAAGAGAACATGCTATTATATAAAGAATAAGCAAAACACTGGGTGAATGCAGAAGAGTCATCACAAACTATCTCTAGTCCTTCTACCTTATGCTTTTCAATCAGCTCAAAGTAAATAAACAAAACTCTTAAAAAAAAAAAAAAAAGTAAAAGGGTAAGAGAGACACCTGATACTTGACCTCTCTTTGCAGTGGCGAATATAATATTTAAGTCCAGGATAG
Source organism: Marmota monax (assembly GCF_021218885.2). Lineage (NCBI taxonomy): Eukaryota > Metazoa > Chordata > Mammalia > Rodentia > Sciuridae > Marmota > Marmota monax. The sequence goes on from NW_026694750.1 coordinate 4,601,185, forward strand.
TGAAGTTAAAAAAAAAGAGATCAGGAAACATTACCAATCTTTACACAAGTAGGCCTGTGACCTTCAACAAGCCATGGTTTTCAAAGCAGAAAGATGTCCTACAACCTAAAAATTATATAGCCATACTGATAGCAAAGGGCGGGGGGGAGGCTTTACTTTGTCCCACCATATTAAAAATCAGGGACTGCTAACCATTGTCAATATATATAGAAATAGACTTTCCTTACAAATACATGACCAATATCACAGGGTGGCAAGTAGCTTCTAATGACTGAATGGTAATGAGTTTGGTTAAAGGACTGATGGATACATCCATAGATGCACCAAACAAAAGGTTCTGATAGTGTCTGATCAACCTATATCCTGAACCAGATTGGGTATTCAAAAAAAAAAGAAAGGTCATACTACATTCTGGAAAACACAGCAATGGCCATATACTCTCTACTCAAATTATACAGCCAAGAAGTAGGACCAAGAAACACTTCTGAGTCTCACCCTCAAACACATGGAAGACTAAAGACAATAACAGCATAGGCAAAGTAACACTGGAAAGGACCCCATTTTCTTATAAACAAAGGCTCCAAAGACATAGTATATGTGTTGGCTGTACCCAAAGAAATGTACTGATATCAAGCCAAAGAGAAAGAGAAAAAGCTGACTGAATAGAGAAACGAACAAATTTACAAAATCCTACATGTAGAGGCCCAGAAGCCTTGAAGGGCTCAGTGTTTAACCTCAGATGATTTCCAGTTACAAATACCACTGTCATCCCTTGCTGGAACTTAAATTCCATGCCATCTACCTATCTTAGGGAGATAAGAAGGAACCATGCTTTGTCTACAGGACAAAGGGGATGGAAAGCAGCCCCTTTACACTAAAAGACAGAAAGGCTATAAATGAAATATATCTACAAGTGCTTTCTATAACAATAACAATAACGGCAGTAGAGAAACCTGCTTATGCAAGGAAGAGGAAAAGGAAAGACTAAAGACGAGAAACAGAGAAAACGGAAAGACTTTAAAGAAGAGAAAGAGAGGTAGGATTTAATTAATCTAAAACATCCCAAAAGGGCAAGCTAAGTGATTCTAGAAGATACAGAACACTGTAGGAAATGATCTGTATAATGGAAACACAAAAGAAGCACACATCCCTGTCACCACAAGAACATTCACTCACACATTCACATCAACAGAGGACACTGCCAACCACATACCACAACCCTAACAATCCTACACAATAGTTTTCACAGTAGTGAAATCCTAGCAAAACTGGCTTCTAAAATATATTATAGAAGGAGGTAATCTCATTTAAAGGAAGGAAAAAAAAAACCACATTCCAGATTAATTTTTATTATGATTATCATCACCATTAATATCTAATCTTCACCCAAGAAGAATCCACTGCTACTCACAAAAAACAAACAAAAAATACAAATAACAGTATATCAAAAAGCATTAAGAATAAAAAGTCACATAATAAACAAAAGCAGTGATAATGGTATCAGATATCTAATCTAAGAATGGTCATCACAATTAGGCATTAAATTTAGATATAACACTTTCTGGCAGCAAAAATTTAACAGCAGCTCATGTTATAGTTATCATATATGATACTGTAATATAAACCAGACCAGTTAATCAGAAGAGAAAAATGCTTTTCTAACACTTCTTTATATGAAGCATATATTTGATTTTATGTTCTATATAATATCTAACATAACGCTGCTGTTCAAATGTTTAATAAACATCCCAACCAATCATATACCTAAATGACCTGAAAGTTATGTCTAGACAATCAGATTAAGGTTGACTTTACTTTTCTCTCTCTCCTTCTCTATCTCACACACACCCACAGCCTAGAGGAAAGCTGTTCAATGCCTCTCCCAGTACATCCTCCACCCTCTTCTCCACCCCCACTCCTGCAGGGAGGAGGGAGAAAGCTCAACAGGATAGTACACTATTAGAGTATATTTTTGTAAGATTACAATCCAAAAAATTAAAATTCAGACAAAAATTGTACAAGACTTTATTAAAGACAAGTACAAGATACACTGAAACGTCATTCATACTAAAAGACTAACAAGATTCAATATGGTCTCACTTAAAGTCACATAACCCCCACAGAGCTTTACACATAGTAGATGCCCAGTAAAGAGCTCCTGAGTACATGACTGCAATAATGGATTATGGGTATAAAAACAGCTTCTCCCCAAAAGGGCATATTCAAAGGCACCACAAGAGAGGCAAGTGGCACAACTAAAGAAGGAAAATAAGAGAACATGAGAATCACCTTCTACTGCTTTCTCCATAAGGAAGTCAGAAAGAAGTACAACTGCACACAAAGGGGTATTCCTCAAACTCTAAGAAATGAGAAATGATGAATGGCCCAAAGTAAAGAAAACGGTGGGAAGAAATGTTAAGCCACAGAAGGGCTATCTCACCATCAGTCAAAAAGAATTCCAAACCCACCCACTCACAGAGACTACACTAGCATAAACAAAGATCTAAACCAATGTTTCCTGACTCTAAGAATGGGCTTTTTTAGGGGGGAAGTCTATCATAGCCAGAGCCTAAAAACTAAAGAAACAGAAAATGTGGCTGAGCAGGATGTATAAAGATGTCTCTAAAAGCAATTAAGAACAACAATGCTACACTTTGAACAGGAAAAGCTGACCCAATCTGACCTTGAGGAAAGGCTGCCCTGTACATGTCAACATTCTGAATACACTGAAAAATGAGACAGAACAACCCAATGTTTCCCAGAAGCAGGGTAAGACAGGTCTTCAAGAAGACAAGGGAGAAGCAGCCACGGAAACTTGTCCCAAAATCTGGGAGATAAGAGGAGAAAGACTGATGTTCAAGCAGAAAACCAAACAGAAAAAAGGAAAGTGGTTAAGAGAACCCATGAAGGCTGGTTATCTGCAAAAGAGCACCTTGCACTGGGGGAGTAGGAGGAAAAAGCCATTTCCAATCATCTATGAAGCCCAGTGACACAGAAAACACAACTGTACTCAACTCAAGGTTGAGAACCCAACTTTAGACAGTAATATCCAGCACATTCCTGACTAACATCCACCACTCTGCCTTCCACTGTCCCAGGAGGGAGCTCCTTGTTCCACAGCGAAGACTCCCAAAGGCAGGCACTGGCCTAGAGAAGGGCAGGAAAGAGCTAGCATGGGAAATGAGATAACTCTTCTGGGTTTGCGCCAACATACACAGCAGGTATTTGACTTGATTTTTCTAAGACTAACATTACCCCTAAAATACACAACTCGATCAAGCTGATTACAGATACAGACAAAACAGCTTAAAAACTAAAAGAAACTCAAAAAGAAAAGCAAAAAGGAGGTCAAAAGCTCTTTCTGCCAACGGTTATCATACTCAATGGACAGCTCAATATTAACTGAATGGCAAAATCCAGCAGTCCAAACCCAGTGCTATCCAAACTTCTAAGTGGTTATATCTTCTTACTCAGGAAATCGAGGTTGAGTCTCCTTGCTAGGAAAGTGCTCCAAGGTCCAATTCTCACAGCCCAACAAGCCCACTGAGGAGAGTAAGTCTCCACACTAAGCCTGTCAAAAACACAGACTTTAATTCAGAGTGACAGCAGGGAAGGAGGGGTGAAGACCAGGAGGTAAAACTCTAACCAGAGCCCAGCCCACAGGGCTCTCACCATTCCCCTTCCCCAGAGGAGAGGGGAAAAAAAAAAAAAAAACACCTCAGGAATAATCTTCCTACCCTCTCAGAAGTGGCAAGGGCCTTTCCAAATGTACCTTTTCCTAATTTAACAGCCTCTCTCCTTATTAAATGGCCAAAATCCAGCAGGAATGTGTTTATGTGGCCTTTCCTTCCTAGTTCTGTCACAGAGAAACAGATTCTTCTCACCCATTTCCTATCATTTGCCCAAAACACAGGAAACCTCCTTCCCCTACACTGCAATAAAGAAATAAATATAAGAACTTTTCACCCCATGAAGAAAAAGCAAAGAATACTGCCCCTAAATTCAGAATGCTCATCCACAAGCACTCTACGTTTCACATAAGCAGGGACATGGTGAACATTCAGGATGTCATTCTGCTTATTCAGTACAGTGCAAATGACAAATAAAAGAGTGGTGAAAACTGGCCATTTATCAGTGATTCTTCTTCTGGTTCTCCTAAGCCTGAACAGTTACCAACAAAAGTAATATATATTTATATTCTTGCATGTAACAGTCCCCTCACACACCCAAAGTATAGAGCTAGTCACCTAATCCTTCTAACTTTTTCTCTGTATATGTAAAGAATATTATTTTATCTTTGCATACAGACCTATATGTATATATGTCAACAAATAAGTACAGCATCAAGATGATCTGTTTCACCAAAGAGAACCAGAGCAGCAGAAAATAGAAAGCATTCAAATTTCCCATTTGCCTAAAAGATACAAAATCCAAAGAAATGTTTGGATCCCACAAGAGACACTACCAGGGCCAAAGGAAGGTTCTAGTACAACAAGAAGCACACAAGCTACCTCTTCCCGAATGGCACGTGGGCGACATGGGTGTCTACGCTCCCTATTCTGGATGGAAAGGCATATGGCTTCTCCTTACCCAGCCAACATGAATACAATTTGAGAAAATTAGAAAAAGTCAAGGTAACAGGCTCACTAAATATGGCTGACTAGGAAACAGAAGCCATAAGGAGGATATGAGTCCTCTCAAAAGAGAAATTGGAAAGTTTATTTCCAGGGTAGGTTCAAAGACACTTGAGTGTGGGACGTTCAAAGTCTGGTTCCTATTGCACAGAAGACAGTAATCAGAACACCAAAAGCCAAGGGCACACGACTCTTCTCCCAGTGGGATAGTGTCAACTGGTGAAGGTTGCCCCCTCCGAAGATGCAAGAATCAACTAGAAGTAAAAATTACACCTTTGTTTTCCTCCGACATGGGAGTAATTGTTGTGGCCCCTTTTTACTCAAGTGCTAGGCACAACAGAAGCCCTGTCCTACATCTCATTAGGGCACCCACCCTCAAGACTGGGAACTCCAAGGAGAAAGAAGACGTCAAGGTACATAGACAACTGGAGAAAGGAGCACTGACCATCCAGTTTTCTACCTAAGAAAAAGAGGGCAATTCAAAGGGTATTCAGGGAATGAGCTCACCCTAACCCAGGAAAGTGTGCGGAGAGTGCACACAATCTGAAGAAGTGTCTGCTCTCCCATTTAGAAATGACTTCAGAGCTGCACAGGCCCCCAGGATCACTGGGCGAGGAAAGAACAGCGGTGGCCCGAGTCCCCGAGTCCTGGCAAAAAGGGTCAACAGACAGAGTGCAGAGGCCCCAAAAGGTTCCATGGAAGGGAGAGGCTCAGACGGACCCCTATGCCAAGCGACGATCGGGGTCACCGAAGGTAAAGGGCAAGGGAGTGTGGAGAGCCTCACTAGCCACCGAAACCGAGACCCCACCCTCCAGGCTGCGAGGGTGCAAGGGCAAGAGTAGGATGTGCAGGGCGGTGAGGGGCGGGGATGCTGCGCAGGCCCCCTTCTCTCCCCGAGAGGCGAAGGGGGAGGGGTCACACGAGGCCCTCGGCCGAGGCACGCTCAGCGGGAGAGGGTCCCCCTGGCGGGGACCGGCGCGGGGACCCCCGCCTGGCGGGGAGGCGTCGGGAAGCAGGCGGGGGCTGCCAGAGTACGTCCGGCCCTGCCCGCCGCCGGGAGCAGGCGGCCCGCGAGGGCTGAGCGCCGCCGCTGCCGCCCGACGGGGACCGGCCCGAGCGGCCCGGCCGGGGCCAGGGGCCCGAGGCGGATAAACTTTCCGCCCCGCGGCCCCCACCCCGGGCCCGCCGCGAGGGGCGCGGGCGCCGCGAGCTCGCGAGCGGTAGGGATGCCCGGTCCGGGTGGGGGAGGCGCCGGCCCTCCGCGGCTCCTCCTCCTCGCTGGGCCCGGCCCCCGCCCCGCGCGCCCCCCGCCCCCCCCGGCCCAGCCCGCCCCCGGGGGTGGGGTGCGGGGCGCCGCGCTCCGTCGCCCCGCGAGTCACCTCAGGACTCGGCCGCGCTCCGCCCCCCCCAACCCCGCCGGCCCCCTCCCCGGCCGGGGCGCCCGCCCGCCGCGCCCCCGCGCTCCCGCCCGGCGCCGCCGATGCCTGGGATGTCCGGCGGGGCCGCGTCCCGCCGCCCGCCGAGCCGCCCCCCGGGCCCTCGCGCTCCGGCTCTTACCTTCCGGCTTGTTTTCGGCAGCCATTTCCCCTCCGCGCGCCACATCCTCCTCCTCCTCGCGACCGGGACCCCGAGCGCGCGCCTCGTACCGCCGCCGCCGCCGGCCCAGCCACCCCGCCGCCGCCGCGCACCCGCCCTGGCCCCGCCCCGCGGCCCACGCACAGCGCCCATTGGACCGTAGGACTGCCACTCATTGCTCCCGCAGCCAATCACCCCGCACCAGGGGTCTCACTACTCTCCGGGAGGAGCGTCCTATCCATCTGACCCATTGGCTGGTCACCACCCCACGGACTAATCGTATTGGTCAAGAACCAACGCCCCCTCCCCACCCACTCCCAGGAAAGCCCGCCTTCCAGACCTAAACAAAGCTTTCTAGTGGTCAGGGCCTGAAAGAACGGTCCAATCAGAGTAGGGCTGATACGGAATATTTCCTCGAGGCCAGAACGTGGCATTTTCATTGGGCGTCACTACAGTGTTTCCCAAGCCGTCCAGACCAATCAAAGGGGGTTCCCGGAAATCGGGAGCGGCGGAGGGAAGCCCCGCCCCCGAGCGTGACCGTCATGAGGAAGGCGCTCGCTCATTGGCGCGTTAGGGCTTTTCCCGCGTGCTCCCGAGGCTGAAGGACGTTCCCGGGGAAGCCGCTGCCGGCGCGTGGGGTCCCGGTGGCAGTACAGGACGCGCCGGGATCTCCGGGATCCCGCAACCTGCCGCAGCAGCTGGTGTTGGCCCTAGGGGCCTCGGCGTGGGGGTCCTCCCGGGCGTCGCGCTTCCCAGCCCTTCGGCCGGGAGTAAGGGCAGCGCTGCCGGCCGCGGGGAAGGGCCGCGCCTCCTGCCAGGCCCCGCCCGACCCGGTCACCGGCGCCCCGCCTCCTCAGCCGCCGCGTCCCCACGGCTGGGGGCGCGGCCGCCTGCGCCCGCCTTCCACGCCCGCCCCCGACGTGCTCCGCTGTCCCCTTTTCTAGCGCTTAAAATACAGAAACTTTATTTTGGTCACGTTGCCCATGTGACCGACGGAGCGATGAGTCATAGATGCCTGTCCCAGGATGAGGCCGCTGAGCGAAACCTTAGGGACGTTAGACCTCTGCGCGCCTGGCTGGAGGGCGAGGTGACACAAGTTTCCTTCTGTCCTTCCAGCCGGGCTTTAGTGCAAGGCTTTTCCAAATGAAGGTTTCGGCGCCCACTGCTTTCGCGCCAGGTGCGGGATGCTCCTCTGCGAGCAGGGTTTCAGTGGGGGAAGGAGAGCCTAAAAGAGAGGGCGGAGGAACGCAGCTGCAGCTCTTCTGGAAGCCTGTCCACACCTGGTGGACTAGCACACCCTGTGCAGAGAAGCCCCGATCTGGGCAAGGTGAGTGTGCAACACTCAGCAAGGAAATGCCCCCCTCATCCTGCACGCGTGCAGGTAAAACTGGAAACAAAAGAGAGGGATGAAATTTCTGAGTTAAAAAAAAAAAAAAGTTGAATGAAAAGCAGAGCTCCAACCTATCTCCGTGATCTTGTACAGTTCGCAGTGAGAACGTTTCATTCTTATTTTTATTTTTTTTTCTTTTGCTACTGTCAGTGACAAGTAGCAAACTAGAGAAAAGTCGTCGTTCAAGGATTTGGCCTTAAGAATTTTGTACCAATCCTAACGTGTTCTTTTTCTGGTCTTCACCAGTGAGAATTTCTTAGGTTTTCCAGAAATAAAGGTGAACCAAAAAAATGTTTTGTATTATACACTCATTCCTCAACAAATTTTAATTTTATGTGTCTCAAAAATGCAAAATTTTAACAAGGGAACAATATTTTATCGATTTGCATTCTTAGTAGCACTATGTTGACGATTCGTGTGCTCAAACATTTTTGAAAGTGCTGGTGTCACTGTAAATTAGTATAACCCTTTTGAAAAGCAATTTTACAATATGTATTAAAAGCCATAAAAATGTCTGCATCTTTTGACCTAGTAATATTACTTCTGGGAATCTATTCTAAGGAAATAACACTAGTGCCAAAAAGGCTAGATGTGCGAAGAAGGTATTCTTCACAGGATCACTGTATGTATTGTGACAAAAAAATTGGAAGCATCCAAATATGCTATATTAGATATTCAGTAAGTAAAGTGTGTTAGAGCCACACAATGGAACATAATACTAGTCATTAGAAACAAAGAAAAGCTTACCCCATTGCTGAGAATGAAGGGGATTATTCAAAATTATGATATTCATTTCTAAACTATGATGTAATGATAGGTATAGAATACTGCATTTTGCAAAAGGACATAAAATACACCCAAAATGTGACATTCGGGAGATTGTGGGAGGTTTTTCTTATAATCTTTATTTCCGGTACTTTACCCATAATATAGGCATGTAGCTTTTACAACTAAAACAAATACTTAAATTAAGGGATAATTTTAAGCCAGTGCAGTGGCATGTAATTGTAATCCCAGCTATTCATGAGGCTGAGGCAGGAGGATCCCTTGAGCCGATAAAGTTCAGGGCCAACCTGAGCAACATAGCAAGACCCTGTTTCTTAAAAAAATAACATTGACTTTATCTGGTGCCCACTACAGGCCAGAAGCTCCTGTTAAATACTGAGACTAAAGATGAATAAAGGTGTTTCCTTTCAAGGGGCTCACAACCTAGCATGTTAACAAGCATCAGGGCAAGTTATAGTGGGAATGCTGAAGAAAGTAATAATCACCTGAGTCACCTGAGCCTCCAGAGAGGATCACCATCACCATGGAAACCACTTAAGATAGGTCCAGCACAGTGGTTCTCAAAGCACAGCCTAGGGACCTCAGTGGGGTACAGGAATCCACAAGGTCACAAGTATTTATATATTGATGCTATGTCAGTCTCTCCAGAGTACAGTCACATTCCAGAGGCCACATAATGTGTGATCTCACAACAGGCTGCAGAAACAGAAAAGAAAATCCAGATGTGCCCTATTAAGTCAGATATTAGAGATTTACAAAATTGTAAAAACAATGCCACTCTAAAAATTGCTGCTAATTTTTTTGAAAAGTTAGTAATTTCTCAAAAAATATGATTTATGTTTTCCTCGGTGGGTTTATTCCTTTTAAATGAACTAATGAATATTTTTAAAATTTATCAGTTTTCATTTCAAATACGGTACCTGTTTCTCAGTAAACAAACTCACATAAAGCAAAGTCCTTGGGGGTCCTCAATACTCTTTAAGTGTGTAAAAAGATCCTGAACCAAAGAGTTTGAGAATTTCCCTGAGCTAGAGAATGAGATGATCAGGAGGCTGGTTGGTGGTTGTGTGTTTGCTTGGGAGGATAACGAAAAGATGGGCAATTTAAGTAAAGGAGGTAGCCTGAGATGCTAAAGGAGCATATCTAGAAAAGGGTGGAGTTAGAAGATGTGCTTAGCTGGGGCTGGGGTTGTGGCTCAGCGGTGGAGCACTTGCCTAGCACATGCAGGGGGCTGGGTTCAATCCTCAGCACCACATAAAAGTAAAATAAAGGTATTGTATCCAACTACAACTAAAACAAAATATTTTTTAAAAAAAGAAGAAGAAGAAGATGCACTTGGCTGGCACTACTATGAATCCTTGCCCATTTTGGCCCAAATGTTCCTCAGGCAAAGTGCATTACCATCCAGAAACAGAACCTATAAGATAAACAATAGGAATGTTATATCATCACTTTCTTACCTCAGAAATACATGTGGAAGAGTCATCCTTTCCAATCAGCTTTCAGAAATAAAGTGATTTTATTATTACTTGAGACAATAATAATCCAAGTGTTTGGACTTGTCTCCTTAAATTGGAAGTTACTGAAGCTTCCATATCACTGGACTGGGAGAGGAAAGTGTGGACCAAGCCCATTTTGGATGGTTAAAAACTTTAATGAGGGAAGTGCAGAATACAAGCTCATTTTCACCAAGCACAGAACAAGAAAGAAAATTTATTCTAGCTACACCTTCTTTTAGAATGAAAAGTTACAATATCCAACATTTCTATTTCCCAAGGATTTCTCCTCTTCCCTTTACTTAATTTTTTAAATATTGAGATAATTGTAGATATGCATGCAGTTGTATGTAATAATTCAGAGATCCCATGTCCCTTTCCTTTCAAGATAAAGCATAATGAAAATGCATGGGTTTTGTTAGAACCAACCTTTCACCAATCAGATACTACATGCTCCCCAGTCCCGCACATCTCCATCTTTCCTCTTCTCTTCACCCACCAGCCACCAGTTAGCAATGATATCAGCATGATTGTCAGAATGTCTACTGTTAGGATGTGAGAGTAGAGACTTGTCAGATAGCCCAAATAAAATGAGATATTTGAAGGGTTGGCCTGAATTTCAGCTCATTTAAAAAATAACATGAACATAAAAGTCCTGATTTGGAGGGCTGGGGATGTAGCTCAGTTGGTAGAGTGCTTTCCTCTCATACACAAGGCCCTGGGTTCAATCTCTAGCACCACATAAAACAAAAAAGTCCTGATTTGTGCTTCTTCTTCCTGACTTCTGTGAGATGGGGAGCTTTCCTCTTCTATACCCTACCACCATGTTGGTCTGCCTCATTTGGGACCTCAGCAATAAAGTTAACTGACCCTGCAGAACCTCTGAAACTGTAAGTCCAAAATAAATTTTTCCCCTCTAAAAAAAAAAAAAAAAAAGCCTGATTGTGAACACAGACTGTTGAAATTTTGAAAAGAATCAGTAGTTTCATTCATTCATATTTACTTAGAGGTAGCCAAGTCCAAGGGGACAGAGTACCAGTCACACCACTCTGGCAGGTTTTTTTTTTTTTTTCTTTTAACAATTAAAACCTAGAACAGAACATTATCCTTCGTCATTGGGGTTGCAAGAGAGGTTGTTTAAACAATAGCTATAATCATAAAACTTTTCCACATCATCCAGTTATTGCATAAAACATACCTGAGTGCACTTGCTCTCCAGGGGCCTTCTTCAAGTTTTATCTAAATGCCTTTGATGGAATGTATCTCACCTTGATATGCTACTTCAACAATCAATCCAGTTTTTTCTGGACATTCCCTTTAAAACTAGTCTTTCTACTCCCTACCTGAACTTTCTGGTATCATACAACCTGATAGTTTTTATTGTTTATTTGGACTAATGGTCAAAGAAATGGCTTCTTTTCTACCGAGGGATCAAGCTTTGCTTGTTGAGAGGACACAGGGGAAAAGAGCTTCATGACATCTGAAGTCAACAGGGCCCTGGAGATGTCAGTGGAGCCCCTCTGGATACCTGCCGAAGGCCAGCTGGTGGGGGGAGGGTGCAAACCGATCGGAGGGAGGAAGCCAGGGGGCTTTGAGCATTTGCACAAACTAACCCCACTTGCACTTGTGTTGTCAGTGTATCTGGGGTGTCTCCAGGCAGTTGGGGGAGATTGTAATGTTGCTCAAGTCACCCTGGCCATATCCGATGCTGCAAATCATTTGGAGAGCTGCTTTTTTTTTTTCTTTTTTTTTTTTTTTTTTTTTTACTGCTGTGTTCAACACTTTCAATGTAGTTTGTTTCCATTCTGAGAGGAAATTTTGTTTAGTTGTTAAAAGTAAAATGACCCATCAAAACATTTGGAATAAAAGCCACTGATGCACCAGCACTGTGGTATTAGGAGGAACATTCACTGAGGAACATTCAAGAGATGCCAGGCCACTGTGGGAGTAAATAAAAAGAGTACAGGAGGAGAGGCACTTAATTGTCATTAGCCTTGCTGTGTTCAAACAAAATGGGAAGTGTATTTTTCTTTAAGTATTAAACTGTGGGATATTATGCAGCCACTTTTTAAAAATGGAGGCAAATCAACATGTACTGCTATGGAAAGATCTCCAACTTAAATGTGTAACTGAATAAATTAAGGCACAGGGCATAACATATGCTATACTCATATGTATATAGGAAATGGATATAAAGTTTATTTCCTGTGTAGATATTCCCATATATCTATACATTCTTCTGAAAAAGGTTTTAGAAGAATAACAAAAAAAAAAGTTCAATTATCTGTAGTTACCTTTGAGGATGGGGCAGAAAAAAAAATAAGGCTTGCTCTTCATTTGATATGATTTAAATTTATTTACTTTGTATATTCATTCAACAAATGTTTATTGAGTGCTTATCACATATGAGGTACTGGTTCTAGGTGCTGAAGATACAGCAATGAACGAAACAGGCCAAAATTCCTGCCCTTATGGAGCAGACACAGAAGTGGGAAAGACAGACAATGGCTGAAGGACATTGACAAATGCTTAAAGAAAAATAATGTGGGAGAGAGGGGTGATGGGGATGCTTTTTGGACAAGGCAGGTCAAGGAAGTTTCTGAATCTGGAAAGAAAAGGAAGTGAACAGCCATAGATGGGGTGGGAGAATGTTCTAGGCAGGGGAAATAATAAGTTCAAAGGCCCTGACACGGAGGCACACAATGCGTCCTAGGAACCACGTGGGGCCAGGTAGAGTGCAGGGACATGGATTCAGGGAGGAACCACTGCATAGCACCTCCCATTCTGGGAGAGATCTTGGGATTTTCTTTTGAAGACACTAGAAAGCTAACAGAGGGGATGAGCTGAGAGTATTATCTTATTGGGGTGTTAAAAGGATCAATCTGCCACAGGATGGAGAATATTCCTCATGTGCAAGAGAGGAAGCAGATCAGTTAGGAGGTTATCACAGACGTCGAGACTTGATGGTGACTTGAGGGTACTAATTTCCTATGGCTGATCTAACAAACTATCTTAGTGTCTTAATATAACAAAAGTGTATTCTATTACCATTCTGGAGGCCAGAGGTCTGAAATCACTCCCTGGGCCAAAATCAGGATGTTTGCAGGGCTACATTCCTTCCAAAGTTCTAGGGAGAACCCTTTCCTGCCTCTTCCAACTTTTATTGGCTTGCAGCCACATGGCTCCAGTCTGTAAGGCTAGTATCTTCAAATCTCTGTTCCATCTTCACATTGCCTTCTCTCTTCTGTGTATATGGAGTCAGGTCTTCCTTCCCTTCTTATAAGAACATATAATAACATTTAGGGCCCATGTACACCATCCAAGATAATCTCTCCATCTCAAGAGCCTTAACTTAATAGCACCTACAAAGACCCTTTTTCCAAATGAGGTAACATTTACAGGTTCCACTCAAGCTGAGGACTTGATATTTTGGGGGGCGTTATTCAGCCTGCTATACCAGGAGTCAATTTTTTTTTTCTGTCAAGTACCAGATAGTAAATATTTTTTACTTTGCAGCTTCTGTGGTTTCTGTCGCAGCTACTCAAGTCCGCCGCGGTAACACCTAGGCAGCCACAGACAATGTGTGAACAAATGGACATGTCTTTGTTCCAATAAAACTTTATTTACAAAAACAGCTGTCTGGTGTTAGACTGAGGTGGAGGACTTAAAAGGTAAATGGATTTAGGATTGCTTAGGTTTTGCTAATGGGTTGAGTGTGAGGTACAATAAAAAGAAATGCTTTCAGCCAAGATTTGACACTTGGGATTTTGGCTTGAACAACTGAGTTATAGGTGTAGCACTTAAAGGCTGGGAAGGAGCAAGTTTAGGAGAGAGTGAGAATTCAGAAATCCATTTGGAGCTGAGCACAATGGTGCACACCTGTAATCCCAGCCACTCTAGAGGTTGAGGCAAGATGACTGCAAGCTTGAGGCCATCGTGGGTAATTTAGTCTAGAGATACAAATTTGGGAGTACCTAGCATTGGGTGGTGCTAACACACCACAGGGCTGAGATATCCTAGAGGAAGCAGTGTAACTTTTACTCCATCATAACTTTCAAAAAGATAAAAATGATGACTCTCATGCAAACATAAAGTATGTGTCAAGAGTTTTCTTCAGCCCTTTAATTAATGAGGGCCTATAAGATGTTGAAACTGGTTTAAAGCAGAATTCAAAGAACAGATTTATAATTATAGGCAAGCAAGGATGCTTGCTAAAAGATGCAAAATTGTTTAATAACCTATTTTAATAAGGCAGTAAAGCATCACGTTTGGTATTATCTTTTCTACAGGGCAAAAGTCGGTTGCTACACTGGGCAAGAATAATCTGTATTGCTCTCTGTTTTCTATTTTTACCTTACCTTTAGACTAGGTACACAGGTCAAAGGTCTTTACTCCATAGAATCATCCCACAGGAGGATCTACCTCGCGTTTTACAAAAGGATACCCAATAATCTCCTACTCATTACCAAGTCTTGGAAAATTTTGCCCAACATTGTTATTCAGCATCTATTGAGCACCTTCCAAATGACTGGCACTATCCTTGCTATTAAAGTACATCATTTAACAAAACACAGATCCTACTCTCTACATTTACATTCTAGTGGGAAACAATAAACACGGTAAAGAAAGACTTTCTAGGGGCTAGGGGTGTAGTTTAGTGGTGCCTAGCACATGTGGGGCACTGGGTTCAATCCTCAGTGCTGCATAAAAGACAGGTAGAATGAAGGTATTATGTTCATCAACAACTGGGATAAATTTTTACCTTTTTTTTTTTTTTTTGGAGGTGCTGGGGATCAAACCCAGGGCCCTGTACATGAGAGGCAAGCATTCTACCAACTGAGCTATATCCCCAGGCCAGGAGAATTTTTTTAAAAAAATAAAAGAAAGACATTCTATAGTGTGTGAGAAGACCATGAGTGGAAAAACTTAAAGTAGAACACATTAAAAGGAACCAGACATGGGCTGAGGTTGTGGCTCAGCAGTAAAGTGCTTGCCTACAACATGTGAGGCCCTGGGTTTGATCCTCAGCACCACATAAATAAATAAATAAATAGATAGATAGATAGATAGACAGATAGATAAATAAATGTATTGTGTCCAACTACAACTAAAAAATAAAATATGAATGTATAAAAATAAAGATATTTTTTAAAATGGAGCCAGACATGCCAGTGTTGAGGAGGTGCAATTTTAAATAGTCCTGGTCAACGTAGGTATCATTAGGAAACTGACTTGACATTTTACACCATGTATGCAAGGTACCCCATAAGTATGTATAATTCTTATGTGTCAATTAAAAATTTTTAATTAAAAAAATGAATTGAAGAGCTGGAGATGTAGCTCAGTGGTAAAGCGCTTGCCTGGCATGACGGAGGCCCTGAGTTCCATCTCCAGTACAGGGGATTTAAAAAAAAAAAAAAAGTATTATCATTATCATTTAAGGAAAAACTCAAAGGAGGTGAGGGAGTTAGTCACGTGGGTAACTGAAAGATTGTTTAAAATATAAAAGGAGTTTAGAAATTTAAGTAGGTTATTTTTTTTCCTTTTAATTGGGGAAGAGAAAATGTAAGCAAAACAAAATCAGAACCATAGATGGAGTCAAAGCAGTTAGGAATGTATAAATGCGAAATCAGAAGAATCATTTTAACAATAGTGATCTTTTCACCCGTTTAGAATGAAAATTGGCTCTCCTCTTTTATTAAAGGAAACTCCCATCTGCCTTGCTATTCCACCCACAAAGAATCAGACTGCATTTGTGACAATACTTAAAAGAAAAATTAAAATTTTAGTAGTAAATAGCAATTCAAAAATAGGTTTCTTGAACAAGGATTTCCCGGTTAATGAAAGTGCTGCTCTGGAGTAGACCTGGGACTCCTGCTCTGATCTGGGAAACTCTCCCTTAGTAAATGAATGAAAATAAAGTTTTGTTTCCCTGCTTTTTATTTGGGAGGGAAAAGAGGGCTGGGATTATTTCCATTTTAATTCAAACAGTGTACAGCACAGCTCTAAGACTTGTGCAAAGATTTCTCAAAGCACAATTTTCTCCAGTGACAAAGATTTCTTTCTTTTTCATCTTGTCAACCATAATCACTCACAGATAAAGTCAATTTGCTCTTTTGCCTTCGTGTTGGGCTATTCCTTTTGCCAGTTGACTAACGTTTTCTAGGGCAGGTCGGAATTAATCATTCAGCACCCTGAGATTTTTCAGGCCAGCCAAGGCTAAGGATTAAAAACAATGAAACCCACAGTTCTCCTTCTAACAAAAGACCTCCACTTGACAAGAGGATGGTGGAAGAACAGTGTGGGGAATTTTACCAAATACCCCATCCTTGATTCTTCAGATCTGGAGAAAACCTGTCATTTGTCACCTCACTACAAGTCTTCTGCACTAATTTATCCCAGAAGTGGCATCTGTTTCCATCTTTCCCCAAGACCTTTCACCACCAAGTCTAAGCACTCGGAATCCCCCTGGGGTCTCCTGGGGGCTTCACTGCAAAACCCCAAGGCTTCCTCACATTTACATTCCAGCAACTCCAAGCCCTGAGTGTGGAATCTCCACCCAGCATCTTGAAGCAACCTGAAACGCCATGTTCTTTCTTTCCACGCATGTTAATTGACCACTTCTGCCGAGCTGAGTTCCATCTGCCTGCACTCCAAAAAAAAAAAAAAAAAAGTGGGCCACTTGCCCTTCTCACATCTGGAGGTTCAAGACCCAGAAGCAGAACATGTTCCCCTAGCACACCCTGGAGCCATGGGCTGGGACCCACCAGCACTTTTAGGCAGGCTGACCAGGGGGCTAGAACAAATGTCAAGGGATATTTGCTGCAAAGTGTCTCCAGAAATAATGTAAAATTGTTCTGTCCTTTTAAAAATGGAAAATGCCTTGGCAGGGTGATATATTATTTGCCTGGCTGCATTTTCTCTCTGTCTCCGTCAAGGCTTGAAAAGTACTGGCACTTCTGCCTTTTCAAGCGGAGCTCGGTGTAACTGGACCACATCTAATGCCTGCACGATGCAAATGAAGATTGAAACTGTTGTTTCCTTTGATGTGTGTGACTAAATGCTCAAAGGGGATATTTTCTTTTCGATCCTCCAGTGGATAGAGCCTCTTTAAAAATACCTGTTGGCTCCCTCTTCCCATTGGCAATTGAAGTAATTCCTGCACTAGAAACGGAGGCTGGTACGGTCATGATGAATAGCTTTCTCCAGGAATAATACCCTTTCTGTGTTTGCAATGATGGTTAAAGTTCTGGAGGAATTAAGAAGCGTGAAAGGCACGTTAATGATGGGTATCTGCAATGAGCCACTCAGGCTTTCTTGAAAACGTCCAGAGAGCACAATCAGAGAGTGACGTTGGGAGGCAGAGGAGTCATGGCTGGGACCCCCAGGGGGCTCTTCTAGCTCTTTCTGGGATCCGCTGTAGGAGACACTAACCTACACACCTGCGGACAGTTCCATCTCACCCTGTCCTCCCAGCCTCTAGGTGAAACCATTCTAATGGGGCTGGTAGAATCTGAGCTCCTCTCTGAGCCAGGGTAGTCTCTGGAAAGATATATGCAAGCAAATCAATAGCTCTGATCACCGTCAGAGCTGCGAGCTTCAAAACTAGCTGTGCCAGGTGCTTAGAACACTTTCACAATGAGGGGAAGCGTGATTATAACCCACCTCAGTGACTTCTTCTTCAATCCTGTGGTAAACAAGGCAATCTGCAAGGGAAGCTTGTATTTTAAAAAAGCAAAACATTTGGAAATATCCATAAATCCTTTCTTGGATCATTAATTTATTTTTAATGTATCTTCTTCCCCCCACCACCACCCTGCAGTATCTCACTCAGGGCAGACATGGGAAAGCAGGTCATTTTGGAGGTGGGATAATAAACAGTAGCCCCAGGATGCAGGGGCTTTGTCAGTCACTGTAGTGTGCCTGTGCCTCAATGGGACAAGCACACAACAGTGTACAATAATGAATGGATGAATGCCCAGTCCAGTGCTGTTCACAGGAACCTGATTGCTGTGGAGACAAGAAATTCACTTGGAAGAGAATTAAAAGTGGCCCTTGGAATGCATACTGTATTGGTTTGCTTTGGCTGCCATTACAAAATGCCAGAGTGGGTGGCTTAAACCACAGAAATTTATTACTTCATAGTCATGAAGGCTGGAGTCCATGATGAGGGTGTTGTTAGGAGTGGTTCTTCCTCACATCTCTCTCTTTGGCTGGCAGACGGCCACCTTGTGGTTGTGTCCTCCCATGGACTTACCTCTGGTGGACATCCCCGGCATCTCCTCCTCTTATGAGGACCCACAGGATAGATTCAGGGCCCACCACAGCCCTCTCGTTTTAACCTTCTAATCACCTCTTTCAAAGCCCTATTTCCAAACACAGTCAGGTTCTGAGATTCTGAACGTTCAGGCTTCACCTTGTGAATTTCAGGGGACACAATTGATCGTGTGAAAGATGTGAACTGTTCTTACACATTAAAATTCAGTACCGTGGTGCCATTTTCTGCCAAGTCAATAAAGGCTCCGTTTTCTAGATCTTTCATCCTTTCCAGTAAACCCTGCTTGGATTGTCCTTTAGATCTTCTTGGGTTCGCACGTATGATTGTGGCATAATTGAGCAGTGGGACAAGTCATCGGGCCACAGCAGGGTGCTGGGCACTCTCCCAGCTTCATCCTCACTGTGTCACCAGGAACAGGTCACTTGACATCACTGAGCAGCAGTCACTACATCTTTAGAAAGGACTAATCATTCCAACCCTGCCTTCCTCCCAACATGACCAGGATTCCAGGTGGCGATTCATATCCGCCCTCTACACAGAGGTCCATGTATCTGCAGGGGGATGAGTCTCAGGATAAACAAGGTGCTTCTGCCTAGAGCCTCTGTTTTAAAATAAGATTTTTATATTAAAATCTGCAGAGGTGCATTAGGAAGCAGAATGGGAAGTTTTCAAATGAATTGGAAGGTTTCAAATGAATTGTGTCCTTGCTACAGATGTGCTTCTGCCATCCCGAGCACTTGGGCAGAAGGGTTCAAGCAGTGCTGGTCTGCGCGTGAAGACGGATGAGGCTGCGCTCCGTGGATGGACACGGAGCAGCTGCCAACACACGGCAGAGCGACAAAAGCCAGGTGCAGCACAAGGTAGTGTCATATTTTAAGCAGGGCGGCGTGGGCATGGGTAGGTGGAGATTTATAAATGCTTGTGATTGCAGGGCATCGTTCAAGCAGTACATGAGCAGGAGGAAGAAGGGTGTCTCTGTGTTGAGTCCCCACAGGGCCCAGGGACAGGAGGGAAGGAGACCGTCCCCCAAACACCTCCATACTATTAGATTTTTTTTAACACTCATAAACTACCTAGTTTTAAAAATGTATTGTTTTTTTTGTCTGTTTGTTTTGGTACCAGGGATGGAACTCAGGGGCACTCGACCACTGAGCCACATCCCCAGTCCTATTTTGTAGTTTATTTAGAGACAGGGTCTCACTGAGTTGCTTAGCGCTTTGCTTTGCTGAGGCTGGCTTTGAACTCCTGATCCTCCTGCCTCAACCTCCCCAAAGGCTGGGATTACAGGCATGCGCCACCACACTTAGCTAAAAATGTATTGTTTTTAAAAGCAGCAGTTCAGGGCCAGGGCTGTGGCTTCGTGAAGAAGCACTTGCCTAGCATGTGAGAGGCCCTGTGTTCAACCCTAATTTATAAAAGGTCCTGAAAAAATGATAATTATCATTATTCAAATAATAGTTATCTTTAGAGGAAAGATAACTATCTGAAAAAAGATAAGAAAGACACAAAATATTGGCCAATATTAAATGTTTTGAGTAATAGTGAATATAAAAGTTTACATCCCCTCTTAGCCACTGAGAATTATTTCTCTACCATTTCTACCCATGTGGGTGAGAGGTAGGGGGAGAGAAAATTAGATCTCACATCCTGTGAGATTCTCTCTACAAATAACATTTCATCATGAGAGTTTAGCTGTAAGACAACATGAATCATATCACCCTCTTCAGTAGAAGCCTCCACCACAGGCATGTGTATTGGTGGGTAGGTAGCCATTAGTATTTTGTGATCGTGAAGGAACACTGATATGAAATGCAGGCTGTTCACACATATCCATTCATCAAACAACTACTGATGGGATGTATTCTCTGACACCTGGCACTAAGCTTAGACCTGTTAAAACAGAAATGAAATTTAAAATAAAAACTTTCGCCCCTGTTTTCATACAATCAATTTCAGTGGTAGAGACAGAGAGATAAACGTATACTTATAACTCAGTGAGAAATTCAGCCTGGAATCTCCTGTAGATGGTCAGAAGGGACTGGGGGGTGGGAAGCAGACACAGGGCCCCTGCAGACCCACCTTGAGTTTGATGGCAAACTACTTATGTGACCTCTTGAATCCTCAGTTTCCTCAGTGGCAATGTGGGATTAACGATAGAATCTGCCGTGTAGGATTGGTAAGAATATGCACGGATTCAAAACAATGTGTCAGGCTGGGGATGTAGCCCAGTCATACAGCATGTGTCTAGGGTGCTCAAGTGCCTGGGTTCAAGTCCCTGTACTGCAATTAAAAACAAAAAATGGGTTGTGGCTCAGAGGAAGAGCTCTTGCCTCACGCATGTGAGGCACTGGGTTCAACCCTCAGCACCACATAAAAATAAATAAACAAAATAAAGGTATTGTGTCCATGTACAACTTAAAAAAAAATGTGAGCTGAGCACAGTAGCCCACACTGGCAATCCCAGCTACTTAGGAGGCTGAGGCAGGAGGATGACAGGTTTGGGAATACTGACTTAGTGACTTAGCAAAACACTGTCTTAAAAGAAAAAATAAATAGGTAAAGAAAGAAAGAGGCTCAGTTGATTCAATTCCAGTACCACACACATGCACACACAAAGTCAGTGACAAAGTCTTTGTAGACCCCTCACCTCCAGTGCCTAACGCAAATACGAGCTCTCTTGTTTTTGTTTTGGTTTGGTTTTTAGCTTCTGGTGTTAGCAGATTGCTAGAAAAGAGCTCAAGAATAGGGTCTGGGTAGGTATCGAACTGAGAATCCCCGCTGATCGGGTGGGAGGTGCAGTTGGGGTATCAGCAGAGTCTCAATGGACGGTATGTGACCACATGGAACACGGGAGCTCCCAGAGCAAGGGGCCTGCATGCAGCAGCCCTGGGGGACACTCATGTTGATGAGGTGTTTAGAGACTGAAGGGAAAAGAAAGCCAGAAAAGTAGAAAATAATACTGGAGAGCACGGAGGAAAGGAGGAAAGAAAGTTTTGAGAAGGAAGCATCCTTGGAGTTAGCTGCCACAGAAAATCCAGGGTGGAAGCACTCCACGCCCCCAGGATGACTGTCATCAGGACAGGAGAAAACAACAGAACAGCAAGCATCGCAGGATGTGGAGAAACCAGAACCCTCGCGGCACAGCTTCCGCGGAAAACAGTGTGGCCGTCTTCGGCACGCTGGACAAGTACCACGCGACCGCAAGGCTTCTTCTGGGTGTAGACCCCAAAGCCTGGAAAGCAGGGTCCCAAACAGGCATTTGCACGCCCACGTTCATCGCGGCGTTGCTCACAATAACCAAAAGGTGGAGGCAGCTCAGGTGGCGCTGAGGGTCGAACGGACAAGCTGAACGTGGGATGCTCACAGGGTGGCGTTATCCAGGTGTGGACAGGAAAGGAATTCTGATATAACCACAGCACGACGGACCTGGAGGACTTGATGCTAAATGAAAGAAGCCAGTCACAAAAGGACAGATGCCATCTGATCCCACTCACATGAGGTCCGTGGAAGAGTCAGATTCAGAGACAAAAATGGTGGTTCCTGGGGGCTGCAGGGAAGGAGGGCACCTGGTTCAATAGGCAGAGTGTCCACTCAGGAAAACAGAGCAGCTCTGGAGGTGGACCATGTAA
Source organism: Marmota monax (assembly GCF_021218885.2). Taxonomy (NCBI): domain Eukaryota; kingdom Metazoa; phylum Chordata; class Mammalia; order Rodentia; family Sciuridae; genus Marmota; species Marmota monax. The sequence goes on from NW_026694750.1 coordinate 4,622,973, forward strand.
CTCGTGTCCCCACACCGTGCGCTTCAAAGTGGTTAAAATGATAATTTTCATGTTACGTTTTTTTTTTGTTTTGGTAAGATGGAAATCTGGCCAGGAAGTTTCTGGGATTTTCAATGAGCACCTGTGGAGGAAAAAGGGCAGAAGCCCTTTCAAGTTGGAGAATGTTTGAGGAGGAAGCAACAATCCTGATGCTGGCAGCTCTGAAAGATGAACTCAGGAAGAAGCCCGGGGAGTAAGGGCGTGTCTGGCTTTCAAAGATGGTGAGCAAGTGTCGTGTTCCTACACTGAGTGGAAGGAGGCTTGAACTGGGTGTTTGCTTCATGTCTCAGAATAAAAGTTCTTGCCTCCCATTTTCAATGAGCCCTAGCATTGTCACTGGGTTTGGGCCTTCTCTGGGAGAAACAGGCACTAGGAACCTAGTGATGGACAATTTCTAAAAGGGCAATCAGAAAAGACAACCCTTAGGGGCTATTTGAACAAAGACCACAGTGCAGGTGAGGAAGGAGCCTTGAGGATTCTGGGGGAACAGGCAGTGCAAAGGCCCTGAGGTAAGTTCTTCCCTGTGCATCAGAGGAAAAGCAAAGAGGGTAAACTACTGTCGCTGATTAGCAAAGGAGAGTGAAGGAGAGGCACTCAGCCATCAAGAGGGGTAAGTGAGCCAACCAAGGGGGCTCTGCGGCGAGGGAGGACACTGGCTCTCCTGAGCACAGTGGGAGGTCACCAGTGGGGGCCAAAGCACAGTGATCTGGCACATGATCTGCAACCCCGAATCTGGCCGCAGAGTGAAGAAGGACAGTTTGAGGGGAGGTGGGGGTGGCAAGAGGCAGTGATGCCAGGTTGCCCAGAGTGAGATCAATAGGGGGAGTGAGAGGGAATCAGATTTTGGATTGATGACCAGGACAGAGAAGCCAGGATCGGCTGGCCGAGTGGACCTGGGGGTGGGGGTGGGGAAGAACCAAGAATGACTCCAAGGAGGGCAAGAGTGTTTGTGGAGGAAGATCAAACCTGCTGTTGAGTGGCCTTGTCCCCGGGCCAGCTCTCCCCTGGGGAAGCTGACTCCTTCAAAAGACAGTTCTCTTTTTACTTGGAACATGAACTCAAGCTTCTCTGCTACATCGTAGAAACATAACCAAGGGTTTACTCTGCACTTACTCTGCTATTGAAGCATCAGGAATAAGCCTGGTGAAGGTCAATAATTTGGTGGCCATTGACTTTATCAGGGAATGAAGCCCAAACACACCCTATTATTCCTTATCATTCACTGAGGCTTGGGTGTCTGAAGGAGAGAGACAAGGGTTGATTTCTGGGGGGTATTTTATTATAGTTGCTAAATGTGACTGGTTCTGTAAATACCGTCAGAATATTGAGAAAATGATGTGTCAGACGCGGCAGTGTCCCTAAGTGGGTGATGCACACCCCTTTCTGGCAGGATAGCCCTCTAGATCAGTGGTTCTCAAAGTGGGGTCCCCTGGGCTAGCTGCATCAGCATTATCTAGGAACTTGTTAAACAGGCAGATTGCAGGGTCCCACACCAGCCCTGCTGAGTCAGAAACACCTGGAGAGGAGCCCAGCAGTCTGTGGCCACAGCATCCCCCCCACCCCACCACCCCCGCCTGTGACGCCAATACATACACACTCCATCTGAGCCGCTGCCCCAGATTCTCAGCTCCCCTCCTAATCTTTAACTTTGGGAGAAGTAAACATGATAAAGTTGGATAGTGGGTGGGAAGGGACCTTTCTCTGAGATGCCACCTTTGAGGCACCCTGTCTGGAGTTTTCTTAATTTGAAAATCAGCTCTGTTTACTTAACATGCACACACATAAGCAGAGGGGATTCTGTCCACACGTCACTATAGGCACTCAGCCAGTTACACACATACGTCCAGTTGCAATGGTGGGCAGAACACAGCCAGGTGACCTGTATAGTTTCATTTATTTATTTATTTGTTTGTTTATTTATGTATTTATTTATTTATTTATTTTTGGTACCAGGGTTTGAACCCAGGGGCAAACCACTGAGCCACATCCCCAGTCCCCTTTTTATATTTTATTTAGAGATAGTGTCTTGCTGAGTTGCTGAGGCTGGCTTTGAACTCACAATCCTCCTGCCTCAGCCTCCTGAGCCGCTGGGATTACAGGCGTATGCCACCACACCAGCCGGCCTATGCAGTTTCTGATGGCTAAATGGCAATACCGAAACCCTTTTCCTCTGGTGCAAAGTTTCTCTGCAGAGGGAAACAGTGGCAAAGTTGCCAAGCGTAGTTGTGTTTTTTAAACACTAGTCAAAACTGAGCCTGGCTTTTTCAGTGTTTGTGTGCCTGATAGAAAACCAACTGTTCTTTTGGCGTGGCATCTTTTAATGTACCAATGATGATTCCTTGTAAATAGGATAGAGGGGTGGCCCCCTAAAAGCAAGCCTACCTGACAGCTTCAAATGTTTGTAATCAAAGTTTGAGTCTTTACAGCAATCGAGCTGGATGCTTAATGATGTTGCCAAGCTCACTAAATGTGTGCTCAGAAGCACATGAAGTCCCTTCTCAGGGCCCCACAGTCTGGTGGCCCATCCATCTAAGTGACTGTCTTCTGTTCACTGATGTGCTCCTGTGATTTGAAGGAAGCGGCAGGAGCCCGGAATTGCATGTGCGTGCAGGTGCCAAGTCAGCACCGGCTGAGCAGATCACGTTTTCTTACAGCCCAAGGAGACAGACCACTGGGCTGTTTCCCACTGTCCAGGGCTGGAAACCCTGCCTGCCAAAGAGAAGCTGCTTGCCCCAGGGAACACAAGCCGTTGGTATCAAGGTCAGGGAGAGAATTCCCTGGTTTTCTACACCTTTCCTCGGAGATCACTTTCTCTGGGTGAAAACAGCCCAGAGTTACAGAGACAGGCCCTGGGAAGGGACAGAATGGCTCTGTCAGTCCCTGGCTTCTGGGACTAGACCAAGAGTGTTCCTGGTCAAAGCTGGGAGCGGGGATAAAGAGCAAAGAGGCTGCCCATCCCGAGGGGCAGTAGTGGCCCCCCACAGCAGGCTTTGTTGGCACCCAAGGCAGACAGCACTTGGGGAGGCCAGCCAGGCGCCCAGGCTGGGGCAGACGGGCCCTCCCTCCACATGCACAAGCCTCCTCACAGTTTGCACCTCACTACCCCCGCCAGGCCTCCCCAAAGACACAATTAAACGCTACAGAGTCATTTAACAAGATTTGGGATCCTCGGGACATGTTCATGACAACAGGCTGAAGCCACAATTGAGCCTAATTCTCCCAACCATCACATAGTCAGCAGTAAATTGTACAAGAGGGAAAAGGAAATCAGAGAGGGAAGGCAAGGGAGTTTGTTTCCAAACTCCTATTTGGCTGTCGGTACCATGGGATCAGCAGAAACGCCTCAGCTGCCTTCGCTCCGGCTTCCAGCTTGACTTTGCAATTTGGGAACATCCTACCAAAATCGCTAGGTCAATGGCCAGGTCTGGATTCCAGTCCTGCCTCTGCCAGTGTTGGCTGGTGGCCTTGGGCAAACCACATGACCTCTGTGAGCTTTTGCTTTCCTTATCTAAAAATGTCCATAATTCCAACACATGAGTTGTCATGAAGATCAGAGAATACCTGTAAAGACTCTCGAGGAAATCCACGGGCCACTGGACACGGCAGGTGTGACAACTGCCCCTGCCCTTTATCTTCCATACACCTGCCCCAGCTCTCTGCTGACCTGTGTGGGGAGCCACGCTGAATGATTCACACCTTCCATGCTGAAGCAAGAGGCTTTGACCAGTCACTACATTTCGTGGTGACCTGGACATTGTCCTGGTCCAGAAAGTTGAGGATGCGTCTTCAGATGTAGGTGTGTCAACCGATGGACTGAGCTACACTCACCTGTTTCTTTGTAATACTACCCCTTTGCCCTGTTTGGAATAGAATGTTCCATGGAAATGCCCTTTGTGTGTCCCGTTCTCTTGCTCTGCCTTTGGGTGTGGCCTTCCTAGATGTCAGTCAACCTGCTGACAGCAGACATCAGGAAGTTAGGCTCAGCCCCCTGAAACCTGACCCCTTGCCTCATTTGAATGGTTTCTCCCCAATAAAAGGCTTCACCACCTGCTCTTTCTCTCTCTCTCTCTTTCCACGGACCCCTAAGGTTGGAGGAGCCATCACAGGACCCAAAGAAAAGGTATCTCTGTCTCTTGTGTGATTATTTCGTGCAGCCCAGTTCACCTAGAGTGACCCTGAGTGTTTTAGTCACGTGGAACGTGACAGACCTGGCCACTCATTTTCATTCTACATTGCAGAACCCTCATTTGAGGTTGTAGGAATCCTAAACGCAAGCTCTGGCAATTTAACATGAAGGCTTAAATCTTGTTTTGCTTTGTTTTCTACATTCTTTCTTTCTTTTTTGTAGTTGTAAACGAACAGCATGCCTTTATTTATTTATTTATTTTTATGGGGTGCTGAGGATCGAACCCAGTACCTCACACACGCCAAGCAAGCGCTCTACCACTGAGCCCTGCATTAGTTCTTATTTGTGTTCACAGAGCCTATTGGACCCATTATTCTCAACTAATGGAACTGGACTGCTTCCACTCTGCGTCCTGAAGCAAGAGGGAAATGAACGTTAATCTTTGAGTAAAAGGTAGATCAGACTTACAAACAGCACCTGGACGGACCTGAGACTACGGCCACCCAGGAGTGCTCCCGGCTGGTGAGGAGAAAGGCTCTGCAAATTCTAAACACTGGTCTCCATTCATCCAGCTACCTTCCTTCACCTCCCAAAAGCAGGGTAATTGGCTCAGAGAAGGAACCCCAAGTCGCCCTCCAGAGAGGGAAAACCCTCCGAGTATCCCAAGAAAGAGCCGTACTAAGTGCTGAGATAAACAAACATGGCTCTGGGAGGACACACGCAGAGGTGACCGGAGGAGGCATCATCACCTCCCGTAGTAGTGTGACTGCCCTCCCATCAGCTGCCTCCCTGTTGTCCACTCATGGACCGACTCCTATGTGCATTTCTATACCAGCTCAGGCACTGAGCTCTAGGCCTCTGGTAGCAAAGGACAGAGACACGTCCCACCATGATGGGAGTTCACATTCCATGGGAAAGACAAAAACAGCAGGTAGGACAGTCAACAAAGCACAGAGAGGGGACCAGGAATGCCTTGCTGCTGTGTGGGACAGCGGTGGGGGGTTGCTATTTTAGCTAGAGAGTGGGGCCATTGGGTGGAGAGCTCACGGGGCACAGGGAACAGTCAGTATGGACGGCTGAAGGAGGCGATGCACTTGGTCTGACGTGACCACCAGACAGGGAAGAAGGAAGCTAGAAGTCTATTTGTAAGAATTTTTAGCAAAGAGACTCAGATGAGCCAAACTTTTTGAGAGCTGGGATCCTGATTCTTAATGTTTTCCAACCATTTATTGAGTTGAATTGAATTTCATCGACTCTGCAAAGAATTAGCCGTATGACCTTGGCTAAATCCCAGCGCACAGACACCTGTCCCAAAGTCCCTTCTTTGCACGTAGTAGGCATTAAGAAGCATCTGTCCTACGGAGACCTGCAGCTGCCTCACTGGAACAGGCAGGCGGCTGGCTCCTCCCGGCTCTAGCATTCGCCTGAGTCTGTGACCTCAAACTGCTAAAATGATCATCAAGTTATCCAGGCTTCCCCCGTGCTCCGTTCCAATTGGATTATTACAGCTCATTTCTCTCCAGAACGACCCAAACCCCTCCCCGGACTCTCAGCCACAAAGGGGAAATTAACAGTAACATAAAAAGTTAAGAAGGTGAGAGAACATTATCACTCTTGTCAACAATAAAATCTGCCGCTGATGTTCAGTTGTGAAGACAGGCACATCTATTATTTATAGAATACAGATTGTTAAATATTAAATACTTGAGCCTGGGACAGTGTGAGGGGAAAATCGGGAGTGTGGACTTGTCAAAATTATAAAAATGGTAACTCTTTGCAAGGGTGAAGAGCGCCTACCTTTATTACCGTTTTTACTACACTGTAAATTAAGAGGGGAAGCCTATCATGTGTCAATTTCAAGTTCTAAGTGATAGGCATTATCGTTAGGATGGCATCTGTCTGTACTTAACTCTGCTTGGCAAGTAGTGACTAGCCCCCTTGCCTGGAAATATTAACCGTTTCAGCCAGAAGGAGGGAGGAGGCATGTTGCCTTCCTTATTTACCACCTAAGGGAATGAAGGCAAGGGAAAGCATTTTTATGAGCCGGTAATTTTTCTTGTAGCTATTTGCATGCCGTCCAAAGGCTTATGCTGATGAAGGCAAAAACAATTCTTAAAACTCTTAGATGTCACATGTGATGCCGAATATCTTAATTTTTATGATTTTTTTAACCTCCCTCAATTTACCCTAATTTCAATTTCAACACCAAGCTGAACACTTGGGCCACCACCGTGTGCGTCTTGGTATGGAGTAAGACATCATGAGATCTGTCAGCACCTGAGCGCCCACACAGCCCCTGAGGACTTGGATAGAATAGCCTGAATTGCCAGATTCGCTGGCTTGTAATAAAATGATGTTTTTCCTCTTCCAAAGAAGATTTCTGCATCCAGTTTGTTTTTCCTTTAAAAAAAATTGTGTTGAATGAAGCCAAAATATTTCCAATGAAGCACCTGATTCAAATACAAATTCTGCCCGAGTGCGTAGGCAGCCTTATGTTTAATAAGTGCTCAGTGGGGATTATGCATTAAATTATCTCCCTTAAATACTTGCTGATAGACTTATCAATATCTGGATTCATTTTAATGTTAAAGAAGTAAATTTTTAACATTTCCATTTTAGGTAGGGGAAAAAACTACAACTTAATTGTGTAACAATTTTAACCTTGATTATCCCTCTTTCTGATTGAACCCTATACAATGATATTAAATTCAAAAATTAATCTAGCCTGCAGGATGGATAATTAGTCAAAACTAGGGAAAAGTCACAAGAAATTAACAAGGAAATCAATTCCTTGATTTTATGTCACACCTCTATCTCCTGGGATTTTGAGGCACATTTTCAATGCGAGCTCATCGTCTTCTAAATTCTGCTGACGTTATATTCTGGAAAGATCTGGACTCTTCTTCTGAGAGAGAGGAAAGCTGAGGTAAGGCCAAGTTCTATAATGACAGGAAGAAAAACTAGAAGATGAAATGATTTGGAAATAAAACACTGGGAGAGAGGAAAAGCCAGAGCTCAGAGCAGCTGAGGTGACGTGGCAAGGGGAGAGTGTTGCCCAGTGGTTAGCGATGGCACAGAGAGACTCCCTTCCAAGGAGCTGCTGAGCATGGAGGAGCAATCAGCCAGTTTAGAGCAAGAAGGCAGAACGTTCTCGGAGGAGGACCCTGGAGAAAAGGGAGATTTGATAGAATAGACAGAATAACGAAGAACTTGAAAGGAAAGAAAGGTAATTAGGCACCAAGAAAAATAACAAAAAGTGTACAAGAAACAAGAGCCCAGAGTGAAGCAGACCAAGTGTGTGCTCTTGTGCGGCAAACAATCTAGGGAACATGATATATATATATTTTTTAATATTTGGAAAAATGGCACAGATTTCATCATCTGGCCAGGCATTGAACACTACTCCTGAGTTAGTCATTATGATGAGAAGTCATTCGTTGGTTTTTAACTTTTAAATTCAAACTAGACATAGTACCCAAGAGTTGGTTGTGTCCAAAGGATAGAATGCAAATGTTTCCAGTCTTGACCTTGTGAGAGTGTTGTGGACAGAAGTTATGATGCAGAACAAGGAAGGAAAGGGTGGAGTGTAAAAGTCTTTGTCCAACAAAGCAGAGGGCAGATGAAATTGTGGACAGTTATCTGGGTGTGGTGGTGCAGGCCTGTAATCCCAGCTACTCTGGAGCCTGAGGCAGGAGAATCACAAGTTTGAGCCCAGCCTAACCAAATTTGTCTGTCTCAAAAAAATAAAAAGGGCTGCAGAGGTAGCTCAGTGGTAGAGTACCTCTGTGTTCACTCCCCAGTACTGAAAAAAAAAATGAAGAGGAAAGAAATTGTGGACAGCTGATATACAAGAGATCAAAATATAGTCCTATTCTTTAAAGTTAGAAAGGTGACTGACAGAAGAATTTAAAAATAATAATGTAAATATCAAACACTGAGAGAAGAAAGAAAAATCAAGAAGGGACTCAAGAAGAAATAGAAAATCTAATATACCTGTCACAAGTAAAGGGACTGACTTAGTCATCAAAAACTGTCTCCCAACACACACACACACACACACACGCACACACACACGCACACACACACAGTCCAAGTCAAATTCACTGAATCTTACCAACTATTTAAAGAGGAATTAACTCCAATTCTTCAAAAACTCCTTCAAAAAAACAAAGCAGGAGAGAATACCTTCACCTCATTCTATAAGACCAGGATCCCTGGTACCAAAACCAGACAAAGGCAATGCAAGAAAATCACATATAAATATCCCTCAATGAAATATTAGCTAATCAAACCCAGCAACACTAACAAATACTAGCAACACTAGCAAATCAAACACTAACAAATCAGATTCATATAAAAAGTATTATGTGGAGCTGGGGTTGTGGCTCAGAGGTAGAGCGCTTGCCTAGCACATGTGAGGCACGGGGTTCAACCCTCAGTACCACATTAAAAAAATAAAATAAATAAAGGGCTGGGGATGTGGCTCAAGCGGTAGCGTGCTCTCCTGGCATGCATGCGGCCCAGGGTTCGACCCTCAGCACCACATACAAACAAAGATGTTGTGTCCGCCAAAAACTAAAAAATAAATATTAAAAAATTCTCTCTCTCTCTCTCTCTCTCTCTTTCTCTTTAAAAAAAAATCTATAAATAAAGGTATTGTGTCCATCTACAACTAAAAAAGATTTTTTAAAAGAAAGAAACACTCACACACACACACACACACACACACACACAGCCGGGCACAGTGGTGCATGCCTGTAATCCCAGAGGCTCGGGAGGCTGAGACAGGAGGATCCCGAGTTCAAAGCCAGCCTCAGCAACAGTGAGGCACTAAGCAACTCAGTGAGACCCTGAGTGCACCTGAGTTTAATCCCTGATACCCTCCCCAAAAAAGGGTGAGAAGATAACCTACAATAGGAGAAAATAGAATTCAAATCATATATCTGTTAAGGGACCAGTATCCAAATATACAAAGAATTCTCAACCCTTAAAAAAATGGTAATTCAATTTAAAAGTTGTCAAGGACTAGGAATGTAGCTCAGAGGTAGTGCACTTTCTTAGCATGCATGAGTCCCTGAGTTCAATCCCCAGCACCAAAGTCATAAGTAATCATACATATAACATTTATATATACATGTATATATACAATAGAGGACTTGCATAGACATTTTTTCCAAATAAGACATACAAGTGACCAATATACTTATAAAAGATGCTCAGAATCATTAACGATTAGGAAAATGTAAATCAAAAACACGATCAATGGCACTTTATATCCACAGGATGGCTACAAGAAAAGAGACAAGGCACTTGGGAGAAGTTGATGAGAACATGGAAAATTAGAAGCCTCAGGGATTGAGGTAGGGTAGTGGGGACTTAAGAGGGAGCAATAATGGAGAGGGGGTCACATTTTCAGGTATGTTCTAGGTTTGGAGAATGGTGCACACTGGGTCTGGAGCTGCTTGCACAACTTTACAAGTATACTTGCAACCACTGAGCTGCACACTTTAGGGTAAGCTATATGGTATGTGAATTATATCTTAATAAAGCCATAAAGGGAGAGCAGAGGACAATGAGGAAGAAGTAGGGTATGTAAGCTAAATCTTCATCTTTCTATTTAGGAGTCAAAAGATATTGTCCAAAATTGATAAAGCAAACAATAGAGGTATAATTATAGAGAGGCAGGAGAAATTCCAAAAGAATTAAAGCAAGAAATGATTAAGGTTGTTTTTGGGAGAGAGGGCTAGAGTGAGCATAAGGCTTTTCAGCATTATTATCTCTTTCCTACTTTTTAGTGTGCATTACTTTGATCTAAAGGATCTGTATATATAAGTTCTTAAAAAGGCAAGCATTTGGGGCTGGGGCTGGGGCTGAGCCGTACATAGCACTCTTGCCTGGCATGTGTGAGGCACTGGGTTCATTTCTCAGCACCGCATATAAATAAATAAAATAAAGGTCTATCAACAACTAATATATATATATATATATATATATATATATATGAGAGAGAGATAGAGAGAGAGGAGAGAGAGAAAGAATTTTTTAACTTTTTTTTATTTTTCAGTTTTCGGTGGACACACATCTTTAGTTATTTTTATGTGGTGCTGAGGATCGAACCCAGCGCCCCGCGCATGCCAGGCGAGCACGTTACCGCTTGAGCCACATCTCCATCCCTAAAAAAATATTTTTAAAAAAAGGTGAGCATTTTCACAAAGATTCTGCAGACTGATACCAGGAAAAGGGAAGCTGTGGACGGTGCTTGTGGGACTCGGAGATGGAGCCCCTGGCCTCAGCCTCTTCCAGGAAACTGTCCACGGGCTGGAATCTTGTCTCTGCTCCCCGCCTGCCGCTCTTCCTCACTGCGTCCCCTGCTGGGCCCAGATGACCCTGTCTGTGCTTGAGCAAGGGTAATGACTGAGACAGATTTTTCCCAGCCAGCTGAGAACTTGGAGAGTGACACTTTGTCAAAAATGGACCGGTGGAAAGAATTAACTGTAAAATTAATTAAATGCCCTGCACTCAAAAACGCAGCAAGACTGAGGCAAGAACTCAGACTAAGGCTTAGACAGCCAGAGCTCAACCTCCACTTAGTCTTTAGCACCTTCCCTCAGTGTGCCAAGAAACTGGGGGTCCACACTGTCGTGGGTGTCAACTCCCCTTGGCTCCTACTGCTTTAATCCCAAAGCACTCCTCTCCGGGGTGAATCTGTTGCTTAGCTAACACATCGCTCAGACAGTTCTCTATTTGATCCAGGACTCGGGAATTTTTTTTAAAGCGAAAAACAGTGTGTAAGGTAATTTTGTCCCAGATCTTTCCCTCCGAGTCATGAACATAATAGATTTGACTTTTTACTCGAGTTCCCCCCTAAGAAGCATAAAAGAAAGGTTACACTGGCAGGCAGCTAGAAAAGAGTTTAATTAATCCCAAAGTGTGCGCTTCATTTGGAAAGTGCATCACAAAAGAATCCTGTGTCTACTGAACTAGATCCTTCAGGCTATTATGCCTCCACCAGTAAGGGAGATTTTTCTGAGGGAGCCTTGTCCCTTGCGGTCTAGAAGGCACTGCCATTAAACTAAGATCCACACGGGTACCAGGATTGAAGATGCTGAGGGTGCAGGAACTCTCCCCTTGGCAGACGAAAGTGTCGTCCCAGTATTTGTGGAAGGAGGGCCTGCCCCTAACACCATGGGTTTCTTCACTCCCAGGCAGGGGGTGCTCAGCGGGCCTCCCCAGACCACCCCATGAAAGAGGTAAGGGGTGCCCTGTGTTGGGTCCACACCTCAGATGCCAGCCCTTTTCCGAAAACAGACCCTGCCCTCCTTAGCAGGACTCATCAGAGGCTAGTTGCCCAAAAGAAAAATGCAGTTGCATTTTAATTTAGCAGCTGTCTATCAATTGGGTGAGTGACTGAGGGGAAGCTAGGGTGCTGCACCGTGGATGAACCTTGGAGACGGGATAAACACTATAGCGTTCCACTCACATGCAGTCTTGAGGGCGGCCAGGGTCACAGAGCCAGAAAGCAGAATGTGGCTGCCAGGGGCTAGGGAGGCAAAGGAGGGTCGCGTTTAGTGGGGACGGGGCTTTAGTTTTGCAAGGTGGAAAGTTCTGGAGAGGGACAATGGTGATGGCTGTAGAGCAATATGAACAAACTCAATGCCACTAAACTATGCACTGAAAAATGGTTAAAATGGTAAATTTTATGATATGCATATTTTACTAGAATTTGAAAGAACTGATCAAGGAGGAAAGCTGAAGGACAATTCTGTTTTAAGAAACATAGAGCTTTCTGATTTGTTGTAGGGATTAGTATGGCACAGATCTCAAGACGGTGTGAATCCCAGGACAGAGATGCCTCGGTGGGCATCTGAGGGTGAGCCCGGACTCTTCTGGAGACGGGGAGGGAGGAAACCTCTCCTGCTCATGAGTAATGACTGTGGTTTTCTGGCAAACATTAAGGAGGAAGGAACTAAAAATACTTAGCGGCCACTCTGCCAAAACTCCACAGTGCTCGGAACGTACCAGGCCAACATGTTGAAGCACTCTCAGAGAGGAAAAGGCCTAAACCAAGGTCAAAGTTATTTCACATCTTTCCCTTTGCCTTTTTAGGTTGCTGGTGTACAGGAGGAGGGACAAGGTGCCTAGTGCTGCCCCAGACAGCCAGTTGTCCACCTGGGAGAGACGCAGCAGCCAATAGAACCGGCTGGGTCCCCAGACATGCAGCCACAGAGACGCCTCCCCCACCCAGCTGCAGGACCCAGCTGAGCTTGCCAGGCAGGGCCTCTTTTGCTGCCAGCTCGAAGAAGCTGAGATAGAAAGAGCAACCTAGACATTTCCCTAATGCTTCCTCCCAGGCTGCAGGAATGCAAGCCCCAGACACCTGCAGAGGGGGTGGGGAAAAAGGAGAAATAGGTGTGGTGAGCAGGCACTGCAGATGGCACATGTGGTCCTGGAGGCTGAGCCCTCAAACTTTAATGTACACAGGAATCACCAAGGGAACTGGTCACAGTACAGTCTTGATTTGGCAGGTGTGGAGCGGGACTGGAATCCTGCCTGTCCACCAAGCACTCAGGTATGCAGCTACTGCGGGGCATGGACCACACTGTGAGAGGCGGAGCAAAGCCCCACACAGCATAGAGAGCAAATAGGGATGGGGGCCAGGTGTGACAGTGGGCGACCCGGGCAGCGTGACCCCCTGGTTTGGGAAGTGGAGAGCATTTTCTGAAGCCTGGCCTTAACTTGCAGATCTACATATGACTGCCAGCATGGAAGAATTTTACTCAGATTGACACTGTCCAGGATCCCATGTGGGTTTGGGGAATACAACCACCTGCTAACCACCAGGGGAAAGTGTGTCCTTTGCAGAAAGAGTGTTCACTGACCCAAATGAGTGAGCCAGACTCTGAAGCACCTTCGTGCAAATCCCAGGTATTCACACAGGCCGTGTGATCTTGGTCAAGTCATTCTGAGCCTCAGTCTCCTTACTTGAAAAGTGAGGCTAATAATGGTGATTTCTGTATTAGTCAGAACAATGGCCCTCAAAGATAGCATATCTTAATCCCTAGGATCTGTGAATATGTTACCTTGCATGGCAGGGATTTTTGTAGACACAATTAAATGAAACACCTTGAGTTAGGGAGATTTTCCTGGATTATCTGGAGGACCCAATGTGCTCACAGTCTCCTTTCAAGGGACAGTCAGCAGGGCCAGAGGCAGGGAAGGAAATGCGATGATGGAAGCATCATCAGATCAGGGAGAGATCTGAAGCAAAGTGCCACTGGCCTTGAAGATGGAGAAAGGAGCCATAAACCAAGGGATGCAGGCAGCCTCCGGGAGACGGAAGAGACAAAGGAAATGGATTCTCCCGAGGAGGCTCTGGAAAGAACGCAGCCCTGCTGAGCCCTTGATCATAGGCCAAGAAGACCCATTTCCTCCACACCTGTAAGATAATTAACTCGCAGTGCTCTGGGCCACTGATTTTATGATAAATAGTTACAGGAACTATAGGAAGAAATGCACTGTTCAGGCTTTGGACGGAGCAGCCAGTCCCAGACAGCACCTCCTTTATGGGAGCCTTGATCCGCACTCACCAGGGGGTAGCTGATTGCTGGGAAAGATGTACACATGCAGCTCCCAGCACAGTGCCCGGCGTGCCACAAGACGCCATCGTTAGCAGCGCCATGGGCATGGGGCACATGGCAGGGACTGGCATGCATCCCTGCCATCATTAGTAGAGCTGCAGCTCTATTAGGAGGTGACCCCAGCCCTCACCCTACACCAGAGCAGTGAAGGTTTCTCAGACCATTGCTCTGCACTAAGTGGTGCCCCACATGGACTCCCTCCCTGAATCCGTGAGCTTCAGACCACTCTCAGGTCAGACAAGCACGGGGGTGGGGGTGGGGGTTGTGGAGGGGTATCCCTTAAAGTGAAGGTTAAACATCCAAAAATTATATAGCCAAGAATTAAAGCCCACTTTAACCTCATGAAATAACTTCACAAAGAAATGCCCTCTTAGGGGTGGAGAAGAGAGAGACTGTAAAATGGGCTGATCTGCAGCTGTGGGTTCAGGTTGATGCAAATGGAACAGACATGGAAGTACTGAGCCTCGCCTTTGCGAGGTACTACCAGAGACGGACTGCTCTGTCCAGGACGGATCTTGCTCGGCTCCAGATTACCCAGCCTGGACCTGGGCCAAGGCATAATGTATTATTACTATAGAGTAAGTTATTCAAATTATGATCATTTCAGGAACCATTTTTTATGAGAAAATAAATTTTAAATAATAGCATTTTAAACTTTTTATGGTTACATTCGTCATGTGACCTGGGACAAGGTATATTTTTGCACTAAAATGGGACACATTAATTATCTCCAAAGTAACACTCACTCAGCAACAGCATTAGCAGGAGGCAAGGACGGGTGCAATCAGCCATTTTTTCCACCTGAGACACGTGAGCCCATATCCGGTGGGGACACACACACACACACACACACACACACGGATGAAGGTAGGGCAATTGAGCCCATGGGCCTAAAAGAGATCCCTAAAAAGACAGAGGAAGATCCAAATCGAGCAGTACATTTTAATTGAGGCCCAGCAAACACGGTCGTTTGTGAATATGTGTGTGCGTGTGTATGTGTGCTTGCTTTGCTTGTTGGTTTAGGTGTTAATTAAACAGTTAAGACTTAACTTTGTTCATATACTTCCCCAAATTCTTAGAAACAGAAAAGAAACTTCTATCAGTAAGGAATCCTCTAGCCATCTGTCAGCATGCCTATGGGGAACACAGAGGGCCGAGCCCCTCTACTGTCTATGCAGAAGGTGATGGGGACTAGGCATAGATAATTGGACCACATGGGCAGAAGAATTCCTGGCAGCAAGACCCATGACACTAGACATAAGAGACTCAAATAGTGTCCTTTGTCCCTAAGGAGAAGGAGAAGAGGCCTACAAATAGCAATAAATAATGCTTTGTATAGTGCTTAACAGTTTACACAACCCCTCTTCTCTGTACCTATCACCTCCCCAGGACTGTCTATATAATTTGCAGGGACTGGGTAAGATGAAACCGGGGACCCTTTGTTATAACATTATTAGGAATTTGAAGACAGTGACAACAGAGCATTAAGCCAAGCACAGGCCCTAAGTGACTGCCTAATCTGCCTGCCGGTGAAGCCGACCTGGTCCCTGTGCAACATGCAGAATTTGAAATCCATGACACATGCATTGCCCACTGTGGCCACAAATTCACCTTCCCTCCAGCCATACCCTCTGCCATACCTTTAGCTGCAAATCACAAAAACCCTACACAAACTGGCTTTAACAATAAAGAGATGTATCGGGTCATATGACTGGAGGTGGAGAGAAAGCCTGGCTCCAGGGACCTGGTTAATCTATGGCTCCAAATCCTTTCCCCTGCCCTGCGTTGGTTCCGCCCTCTTAGGCCAATGCTATCATTCTGGGGGCGGAAGCAGCAGCTCGAGGCTCAGCCATCTGCGCACAGTAATGTTCCAGGAAAAGAGACCACCTCTCCCCTCGACCCTGCTTTAAGAGCAATGGCATTTCCTCTCAGCAGTGCCCAGGAGAAAATATGGAACTGATTTATAAACCCATCTCTGGACCAATCCCCGCCACAGGGAAACACCGTGCTCTGACCCTACCTTGGATTCTCTGACCAAGAACACACACTGGAGGGCAGGGAACAACCTCCCTTGGTTTCTGTTTCCTGCCAGCTGAGGTAGAGTCCCTGAACCACATTGCTACGACGTAATGGAGAGGGTTATAGAATGACTCTAAATGACCACCCCCATGCCCTGCTCACAGCCTTTGGCAAAGACCATCCATGGGCAGTTTTGTAGCATATGACATTGACCCTTGGTCATATTTGATGGGACCACAGGACCCTGACCTAGGGGCAGTCACTCCATGGGCTCTACGTTGCCCTGATATATAGAGAAGAAGTAGACCCATCAGATTCTTGCTCTGGGGTATGTGAAGGACAAACTGGGCTGAGAGACTGGGGCAATTAATGTTTAAAGTTGACATTGAAACATTGTAAGGTAGAAAGAAGCCAGAGGGGCCACAGTGGGACTTATAAGGGACAAGAAATGTGGGCCAGCATGATCGATGGCATTGTGTGGGTTCTGCGTGATGCACCCAGCCATTCTGTGCCATAACTGCCATGAGTGTCAGTGAGGGACCCCAGCTGGCTTTTCCTGCAAGGTTTCCCAGCAAACCAGGAGCAGATAAAACCATTAGGGTCACATGTGGGGCTCTACAACTGGACTCTAGCTCCAGGGATGTGCCTGATTCTTCCATATTAAGATAAACCAGGTGCATTCCAGCCATCGAGAAGTCAATTTTGTCCTAAGCCATAAACACGTCCCTCTCTCTAACTCAAACTGGAGAATCTAGCTGGTCTTGCTGATGCCCATGACCAGGCTTCTGTCAGTAAGTCTGCCAATAAATTACACAACCCTGGATCTGCCTGCCTCTCTTCCTTCCCTCTCGGGACACCTTGGAGCCAGTCTTCATACTGTAGGACTAGGTTGTTCCAGAACAGACACAGAGAAAAGAGGTGAAACTTACAAGTGAGAAGCTGGGGGAGTGCACACACTGGGGGTGAGGAGAGTAAAATCTCAGCTGGCTCATGTCAATGTCAGAACATAGAATCAAACAGCTCTCGCCTGCTCCTGAGAAGGCAGCCTGGGATCCAGAATGGCCCCCTACACTGCTGAGCTTCTTAAATTCGAGGTCCAGCTTTTCTGGGCTCCCGTGTCTGGTATGTTGCTCTTCACCCTCAGTCCCATTCCCTGAATTCCTTCTCCTTACCTTCAACCTCCCTCCCCTCCTTCCTCCTGATCAGAAGAACAAGGGATCTAGATTTAAGGCACTTTTCAGCTGAGCAAGAGGAGAGAAACGCAAGAAAATAGTCACTCATCCAACATGTATTGAGAACTCTGTGCCCTGAGCTACTCTGCTGGACTCTAAGGATGCAACCATGAACCACAGTCCACAGTAGTGCTGGGGGAGGGAGAAGGACAGACAGTGTGGTGGGAGGGGAGCAAGGAAGTGATTGAGAGCGTCCCAAACCCCAGCAACCTCAGAGCCAAGTGTTTTCAAAGCTTAAGTCACACTGAAATTTATGCTTTGAGTGAAAATGAGATGCAAATGTTTGACAATAAACAAGCATATGGCAAATTTATTTCCGTTCCCCTCCCCACCACTTCCCTGGATCTGTGATCCTTCTACCTCCATTAAAAAGAATTTAAAACAAACAAGGTTTATCCTGAGAGCTTTGCACAGATTAATTCTTACAGTGAGTAAAGCCCACGGAAGTGCAGCTTCTTGTTTTGGAGGACTGTGATAACAAAGGCAATATCCATGGTAACTGATCAGAAACATAGGAAATCTATGCGAAATCTCTGATGAAACAGATAATCAGACTAGACAAAACTGATTTATGAATCTGGCTATGGGATCTTAGGCCTGCAAGGTAACCTGCGACCATAGGCGTGGGTGGACAGGACTAGATGGCCAGCTCTTCCTTCTTCTACGCCCATATCGCTACATGACACTAGGACATGATTCTAGCCCTTCCTGTCCTTGCCTCATCGGGACCTTGCTAACATGCAGTGTGCCGTGGGCTTCTGAAAGAAACAGCACCATGTAAATCACACAGACCGGAATTTAATTTTTATATTACAACAGAAAGAAGCAAGCCTGGGAAGACAACCCTAAGGTCAGCTGGAGGGAACAGGAATTGATTTCTTCGTGAAGTCATTGTGCACCCAACCTCTGGCCAGATGTGACCTGGCAAAGGTCCACATCTGCATCAGAGAATAGAGACCGTCATCCTTTCGTACTTAGGAAACAGATTAATAACACAGCGAGCCGTGAGCACGTTAGCAGCGCAGCCGCCGCCTGTCTGATGGATTGGAATGGGCAGCAGTATATGGGAGCCACATTCTCAGAGTCAATGAGATTTGATGGTTGAGTTTGTCCCTGGCAATGAGCACCGTTCTAGGAAATCAAGATAAAAAGTGTGGCGGGCTTTGTTGGCTTCAGTGTTTCCTGAACAAGGACCATTAGCTTTGTGTGACTTTTTGGACATTTTGCTGTCACTACATCCAGGGAAGAACTTCAGTGGGATTGTGCACTGCCACGCTACAAAACCTGCTTTAAAACAACAGATGGAAAAAAATAAGCGAATCACAGGAAAAAGTCGGGCAGCTCTGCTTAACGGGCAGGTAGGGGGAGCTGGCCCCTTTCCTCTGGTGCTGTCCCCGGGAGCGCAGCTGGAAAACCACTGCATAGCCCACAGGGAAGCTGCTCATCTTGTTCCTGATGCTCAGAACAACAGGAGGTGCAGGGAGGAGGGGATGAGGGCAAGGGAGAAGGGGCAAGCTGCCCAGGGAGAGAGGAAGAGAGCCAGAGGTGAGGGGTAGTGTGGGAAACGAGGACGCTGCGAGTCAGAGTGGACAGAGGGGTCCACCTTGGGAGGGAGAAGACGGGATGGGAATGTGGGATGGGACACAATTTAATAGTAAGCTGAGAGATTTGGCCTTGTCCTGTATCACTGAGCTGTGCAACTTATACAACTGAAGTGTACCTTTCGACAGACCTGGAGGCCGGAAGTCTGAGATGGAGGTATCAGCAGGCTGGTTGCTCCTGAGGCCTCTCTCCTTGGCTTGCAGGCAGGTCTCCAGCTTACAATGGTCACAGTTAGAATGTTTTAACTTTGAGACTGTGTGAAAGCAATATGCATTTGGTAGAAACTATGTTTCAACTATGACTTGAATCTGGATCTTTCCCAGGCTGAGGGTATGTGATATGATCCTCTTTCATGAGGCCAGGCAGCGGCAGGGTGCCGCAGCGGCAGGGTGCCACAGCTTCCCACCAGCCAGTATCAAGAGGAAGCAACCAGTACTCTGCAGGGCACTGTGTTGCTAAGCTAGGGTGTTCCTGGGTTGGGGGCACCAAATGCCTTTGCAACCTGAGATACTTTCAACTGATGATGGGCTATCAGAGCATGGCCCCTGTCCTAAGTCAAGGAGCATCTGCGCTTGTCTGTGTCTCAATCTCTTTTTATAAGGACACCAGTCCCCTTGGATTAGAACCCAGCATGACCTCATTTTAATTAAATTACCTCTTCAAAGACCCTATCTCCAGGTTGGTGATAGAGTTCAGGGATACAGCATGTGCCTAACATGCACAAAATCCTGGTTCAACCCCCAGCATCACATGAAAGAAAAGAAACAACAAAAGAGCCTGTCTCCAAATTCAGTCACATGATCAGGTGCTGGGTGTTAGAAGTTGATTTCAACATATGAATTTTGGGGGTCGTAACTCTGAGTTCCATATCTATGTTATATGTCATTACATGTCCATATAATATACATGTTATACTGTTACAGTGCATTTGGTACAATATATTACAATAATAAAGTTGGTTGGCTCCAGGCGTAGCATGAGGGGATGGATGGGAAGCGGAAGTGGAGGGGTGGGAGCAGACTCACCCTGGAGTCAGGACCCCTGTCGTGCTGTAAAACAGTGTACCTGCAACAAGGCAGAGCAGGACGAGGTGGCTGTATTTTTTTTTTCCTTTGTAGAGCTGGGGATGGAACCCAGGGCCTTGAGCATTCTAAGCAAATTATAGCCACATCCCCAGCCCACGGTGGCTATAATGACATGCTGGCAGGGAGCTGTCATCCATAAGTATCACAGGAATTTAAAGAGGAACAAGAATTCAGGAGAGAAGACAGAAAGTGTGGACGGGACTGTGGAGGGGCGAGGAGGGCTTAACGTGTAAGGGTGGGGAGGCTGTGGACAGGAGAGGCAAGGAGGAATCTATGTTAATCAAAAGGTGGAGGCCAGTCCATAAGCACAGGTTCTATGGCCAAGCTAAGGTTTGCAGACCTCTCTATAGAAGGTGTGGACAGCACCTCATTGCCGGGGTCTTCTCAGCCAAACTCATTAGCTTAGCAAGCCACAGCTTGGAGCATGGTATTTAAATATGCAGGACTCTGCCCTTGTATCTTAATTGATCCTGAAGAAATGCCCAGACTTAATGCTGAGAGCCCCAATCAGCAGGAAGAGCATTCCCTACATTCAGCGACTTGGTTTTGCATTTTAATCCTGCTGGAATACACTAGGGACCTCACCAACACCAGCCCCAACAGGGGGGCTAAGTGAGGGGCGCCCCAGTCCAATCAAGTCAGGGCACCTGACATCCACCATCATGAAGTGGCTGCATGTGTCTTTTAAAAGACATGAGATTTTTAACATTTATTTTTAGATGAGCTCAAATAACAATCTAGAAAAGCCAGACTCCAGAGAACAATGAGGAAACATAGAGAAGCCAAATATAAAAATACTGGCACATGCAAAAAAAAATAAAATAAAATAAAATAATCAATTCACTTCCACAGATTACAAGTGGAAATTCCCAGAGGGATGAGTAGGTTTTGAAAGAGAAAAAGAGATTATATTTTATGGGGAAAGATACAATAACCATTCTCTTCCCATAAAGCAAGTGATGGAAGGCTGACTCTGCTCCCATAGATACACGCTGCACATCTTCAGGGTAATACTAACAGGAAATCAATAGGATCTTTTATACGTGAAAAGACATTATCTCTCTGGACTCCCAGCACAGCTAATCGGACTACAGAAGAACTTCACAAAAACTTGCCACTCACCATTAATCTTGGTCCTGGGACACTAAGTAGCCTTTAAATCCACATCTTTGTTTATTTTTAAATTGTCATTCTTATTTGTTTTTAGAGAAAATGATGTTCAAAGAATCACCCTTCACTGGAGCCACAGAGCCTCCAGGTGACGCTGATGACAAGTGTCCCCGCGGTGGGGCAGATGCTCTTGGAAAGCCCCTCCTACCCGCATCCCTTCTGGGTGATGGCCATATCATTAGCCAAGAGAAGCTTTATCAGGGCATAATTTGACAGCGAGGACAGGTACAGCAGGATTTATGGGATCTCCTGGTTTTGCCTTCATTGATCTGAAATAGAACCAAAGTTAATATTAGCAAAAAAAAAAACACTTTGTGCTGGGGTCATCTTCCCATGAAAGGCTTTGGCGACTGGCGGCTTTGAAAATTTATTATACAAGTGTTCTTGGTTCACTCCAGGGCATGATGAGTCTCAAGACACCCTAAAGTCTAAATATCCTGTTCTCTCCTCCCACATGAGGATCTAATCACCATCTTAGTAAAACGCCTTATTTTCTCAGGAAACTGATTTAATCGTTGCAGGGGACACAGTCCATTTGATGTCAAGCTTGGATTTAGCACTGGCTCTGCCCGTGTATTAGTTTGCTCCAGCTGCAGTAACAAACACCGAAAGATGAACCGCTTAAACAACAGAAGAGTATCCTCCCAGTCTAGAGGCTAGAAATCCCAGGGTCCTGTTGGCAGGGTCACGCTGTCCCTGGCTCCAGGGGAGAGTCCTTCCTTGCCTTTCCAGCTTCTGGCCTGCCGTGGCTTAGAGCCCATCGTTTCTCACATGTGGCCATCTTCTCCCCAAGCGTCTTCACATTGTCTTCCCTCCATGTGTGCCTCTGACCAAATTTCCCCTTTTTCTTAGGGCACCAGTCAAATTAAGTTAGAGCTCACTCTGATGACCTCATTTTAGTTACTTAAAAGACCTTATCTCCAAATAAATTCTGCAGGTTAGGAACACAAGCCATCCTCAAAAGCCCATAAGAAACTCACCTCCCACGGAATGCAAGCTAGATCACTCCTAATATGATCAGGAGAAGTCAGGTTTCTCAACCTTAGCACAGTTGACATTCTGTCCTGATAATTCTTTATTATGGGGTGCTGTCCTGTGCATTACTTAGAGTACTAAGCAAGATCTCTGGCCTCTGCCCACCAGATACCAGCATCACCTTTCCTCTCTTAGAAAGAACAAAAATGTCTCCATTTATTGTCAGATGTCCCTCTGCCCCCAGGTGAGAACCACTGAGTTAAGTGGAATGCAGGTCAAGATTATAGAAGTAATACAAATAGAACATGTGTGAGCGGCCAGCGAGGCCACTCACCAGTCACAGAATGTTTCCTAAAAGCGAATCCTGAGCAATTCCCTAAATGTCTGGCTCTTTCATTAATTTGACAAATATTTACTGAGGATCAAGAATATGTCTGGTGCTGCTGACGGGGGCACTGCAGGCAAATCAGAGAACAAGGGAGTTTTCTTCTTTCTTTCTTAACTTCTTTTTTTTTTTTAATAGTATTCGGATTGGACCCAGGAGTACTCTACCACTGAGCCACATCCCCAGTCTTTTTATTTATTTATTTTTATTTTGAATCAAGCCTGAGGCTGTCCTCAAACTTGCAATCCTCCTGCCTCAGCCTCCTGAGTTGTGGGGATTACAGGCATGTGCCACCACGCCTGGCAGGAGATTTTGCAAAACCTTGCCTATAGCATCATGTATTTTAGTGGGGAAGGTTGAAAATAAACAAGATGATAAAATATATAGTAGGTCAAGTACTGATATGTGTGAATGAAAAAAGAAAGCGAGCAAGGGAACAGGAGTGTTGGTGGTGCTGACGCTTCCCTACAGTGGCCAAGGAAGAGCTCACGGAGTCCAGGTGCAGACAGAAGGTGGGGCATCGGGCCCTGATGATCTGGGGGGAACAGCATTGTAGCAGAGGGAACAGCAACCACAAAGGCCCCGAGGCGGCCATCTGTGGTGAGTCTGAAGAGCAGGAGGCACGGCCAGAATGGAGCGCACATCATGGGGAAGCTGAGAGATGAAGCCAGTGAGGGAGAGCTGAGAGACGGAAAGAGCAGTCCCTCCTGTCCAAGGGCTCACGTTCCCAGACTCCTGTGGATGCTGGAAACTGCACAAAGTACCCAATCCTACCTAGACTGCTTTTCCCTGTACCTACTTTCATGATAAAGCTTAAGGATAAATTAGTCACAGTAAGAAATTAACCACAATAACTAATAATTAAATAGAATAATGATAATTACCTACTGGGATAAAAGCTATATGAATGTGGTCCCTCCCTCCCCCACTCAGCTCTCTCTCTCTCTCTCAAAATACCTTGTTGCTGGACTCACGCTTCTTCTCGTGATGGTGTGAGATGATACAATGCCTATGTGATAAGGCGAGGTGGATGGCATAGGCACGGTGACTTAGCGTTGGGCTACTAAGCACTGGAGCACAAGCCCTGAGATGACACTACGATCAATGTGACCCCTGGGTAATGGGTGGGTAGCATATACAGTGTGGATACACTAGATAGAGGGGAGATTCTTGTCCTGGATGGACAGAGTGGGAAGGCTCCATGTTTCATCATGTTATTCAGAATGGCATTCAACTTACAACTTGCAGTTTATTCCTGGAATTTCCCATTTAAACTTTCAGACTGTGATGGACCTCAGATATGTGAAACTATGGAAAGCAAAACCACGACAAAGCGGCGTTCGGTCATGAAGGGCCCGGGGTCACAGGGAAGATGGATGCCGGGAGTGACGTGGAAGCCAGTGGCGTTGTGCCGGGAGGGCTCGTGTTCCCTGATACCTGGCAGGATCGTGCTGAGAAGGGACTGTGGGTGGGCCAGGAGGACGCAATTCAGCATGTGACGCTGACTATCCAACAGGCAATGTCCGCGGGCCAGGGTGGCAGGTGTGTGAGACGTGTGAGGTCCTGGGTGGATGAATCTGAAGGCAAAGCCACTGAGACTTGCTGGTGTGCCAAACGGGCTCTGAGAGAGAGGAGGTCTCTGCCTTTAGCGAATGGAAACATAGAGTTGCCTTCAATGGCGAGGAGAGAGCAGAAGGAGCAGGTTTGAAGGGGATATCCGGAGGCCTGCTGCTTGTTCTAATTGTGGCAAAATGTACATGACACGGGATTCTCCATCCTAAGCACTGTCAAGAGTGAGCCTCTGTGGCGCTCAGCAAGTTCACCTCGTTGGGTCACAGTGTTGTGCCACCCACCGTCCATCTCCAGAAGTAGGGCATTCGTCCTGAGACACTTCAACTCTGATCTGCTGTGGAGCTGGGGGCAGTGTGGCCTAAAGTTAGGTTTACATATGTCCCTCTTTTCAGGGACAGTCCTGATCGTGCCTATTATCCCGGTATCATCAGTAGGGCTCTTTTTGCTCTGGGAAGCATATCGGCATGATAATGTCACCCCACCTACACCCGGCTTTCTCCCAAGTAGGAGTCACCAGGCGGTATGTCTCGTAAACCAAGGGTGCCGAGCTCCAGTGGCCCAGAATCTCTACTCGAGCTCCTTCACCAGGCCATAGCCCAGTTACTTGGAACCCGCTGAAGGCCTTAAGTGTGTTCTGCTGCGACTTAACTCCCTTGGAGAAGTCTGCATGGGTAGCCGTGCCTTTGGCACTGGCAGGAGGCAGGTGTGACTCACGGGTGTGAGGACAAGCGCATGGCCTTGGGTCCACGTTCCTCTTCCGTTCCCCAATTCTGATGCACTAAACAAATGATGAGTCTAGATTGGCAACGTCTTTGGCTGCGATATCACCTGCTAGAATTTCCATCCCTGCGGGGACCATCTGCTTATTTACAACAGATCTCACCTCACCTGTTGACATTTACATGCACATGCCAAAACTAAGAGAAAGCCCGAAGCCTGGGGGCCTGACGATCTGAGGTGCTCCTGGGGTGCTCTGCACTTCCTTGGCCAGGCAGGCTGGAATGTGGTAGAGACCCAGGAGAGTGATGGATGGGCAAGCCCAAGTCCCCTGGGAAAATCTCAGAATGAATGAAACTCCGAGGCAGGCAAAAACAATAGCCCCGTGTTTAATCCTGAAGTTTACATGTACATCGGTACCATTCGATCACAGCCTTTTGTTTCCATGGAAACCGTTTATGATGCTACAAGAGAGGAGTCTGACCAGCATGAGGAAGGAGGGGCAGCAGGGGAAGCTCTCAACTGAGCTCCAGGTAGGAGGGGGATGGAAAAACAACAGGGCTCCTGAGAGAGTGACTCTCCAGACACCCGAGGACAAACCTCATGGCCCAAGCACAGCCCATGCATACCTCAGTTACTTCTGCTGGCCGCTGACCTGGCCATCTGGGCGACCCTCCCAAACACTACTTGACTTTGCTGGGGGTTTTTGTTGTTGTTGTTTGTTTGTTTGTTTGTTTTTGTTTTTTGTTTTTAAGGGAAAAAAAAGCATATTCTTCAGTCCAGAGGAAAGATCTGCTGCTAAGAGCAAGCATGGTGGACAGGCCGAGGGCAGTAGAGGTCACCGTCGGTGTGGGTTCCCTGTGGCCGTGGTCACAGATGACCACAAACCTGGTGGCTTAAAGTAACAGAAATTTATTCTCTCCACAGTTCTGGTGGCCAGAAGTCCAAAATCTGGCTGTGGGCAGGGCCACACCCTCTGAAGACTCCAGGAGAGACCCTTCCTGCCTCTCCCAGCTCCGGGGGCTGCGGGTGCTCCCTGGCATGTGGTGGCCCTGCTCCCATCTCTGTCTGTTATCAGAGCCTTCTTCCCTGGGTCTCCTTCTGCCTTTTTATTATGAAGGTCACCTGTCATTAGATGTAAGGTCACCCTCCTATCCAAGGTAATCTCATCTTGAGGTCCTTAATTATATCCACAAAGACCTTTTTCCCTCATAGCATTCACGGGTTCTAGGGGTCAAGACTTGGAGGTATCTTTGGGGGCCACCGTTCAACTCCTTATACCCACTTAATGTGAGACTTTGCCCTGGAAACTGCAAAAACCCACATTGCGAGCCGTGAATGGGCGCCCCGTGAGCCTCGAGGCTTTGCCAATTTCAGAGGCCTGGCACAAGTGGCTCCGATCATTTTCAGACCTGGGGATGGTAGGGATCTGGGGCGTTGCCATGGTGATGCCAAACCTCGGAACTTCTGTCTTTTCGTGTTGTTTGTGAGGACGAGTAATTCAAACCTTGTGTTCAACACGTGAATCCAGCAGGTGGGCTGATTCTGGGCGAACTCCTGGCTCAGAGTGAGGATGCCCTTCACCTCCACTGAAGAAACAGCGTCTGTGATATTGCTAGGGTTTCTCCAAACGAGTGCCACACCAGGCTGAGCAACCGCCTCACACTTTGCAGGTAACCAGACACACCTGGGAGTGAGGTGGACAGAGCATCAGGGGACAGGAATGCTCCAGGCTTACCGGCCTCCACCACTCCAGTTCAGAGGCCACGTGGAAAACACTCCACTCTGCCCAGGTGCCAGCAGTAACACGGATGGCGCAGGAAAGCCTGTGAGAGGTTTGTCATGATTTATGTGGCTCTGCCAGGCCCCCAGCTAGTCACAGGGGGCTGGCAGAAGGAGCAGACAGCGGGCGAAAGCCAGTTTCTCCAGGAGACTTGACAGTCCTGGAGAAGCCCCGCTCTGGGGGATTTTCGTGCTGGCGAGCAGGTGAGGCGAAGGCTCGGCCAAGTTCATCAGAGTGGCAGCCTGGGCAGGATTTTGGCTAATGGCTCTGTTGGCAATTTCCTTCTCCACGAAAAAAGACGGGGTAGCGTTCCTCTTGTTAGCACGTCCATCACGGTCTGGCTTGGGTGTCCCGCCCCGGGTCACATGCTGGGGCCTCCTGAACACCTGGTGGCTTTGCAGGTGGGCATTGAGCCCCGAGCACCCACTAAGCAGGACGTGGAGGTGTTTCACGGCAGAGAGAGTTTTGCTTCTACAACCCAACGGCCCTGTAAGATTGTGCAGGTCATCCCATAGCTGTGTGTCTCGGAGGTGCCAGAGAACCACAGGAGCCCAGCAAAACCAGGAAAGCAGAGCTGACACGGCTCAGTAGCTTTCTGCTATCCCTACGGAAGGAGGTCACATCTCTAAAAGGGCAGGAACACCCCGTGCCTCGTCCAGGAGTATAAAAACAGACCGCCCTGGACAAGCCCCGAGGCTAGCGGGATTCCCCGCAAGCTCTGCCCCCATTCTAAACCAAGCGCGTTCCTCTGCCCACTTCTGTTCATCGGGACCACAAGTCTGCCCTCTGCTGGCTAAGGGACATTGGAGCATTAATACAGGGGGACCTTGGCGGCCCTTAACCAACTTCTTTCCCTCCATGCGGCAGGACAATGTCCTTATTTTCTAAATCACAGAGATTTTTATCTTAGAGTTGGAGCTGTGGAGTGGACGCTATAACAACTCCTACCTTTGTGGCTCACTGAGAGTATCCTTACACACCACAAATTCCATAGAATGTTGAAATTAAGCTGCTTTATCACACATATGCCTGTAAGTCCTCTGAAAATCATCATATAAATTAATCTAAAAGAGGATAAATCAATAAGTGTAAAGATAGTAGTTGAAAGAGTCAAACCTGCTCTGAATCCTGGTTTCTCTGTTCACCAGCATGGTGAGCTGAGAACTCAGTTTCTCCAGAGCCATCTTGCTTAATTGTAAAATGAGGCTATTGATAATTACATCAGAGAATTGCTCAAAAGATTAAATTAAATAATCAGGTATCATATAATAAACTTTTTTTTTTTGCAGTCCTGGGGATTGAACCCAGGAGTACCCTGCCACTGAGCTATACCCCAGCCCTTTTTATTTTTTATTTTGAGACAGGGTCTAGCAAAATGGCTGAGGCTGGCCTCAAACTTGTGATCCTGCTGTCTCAGCCTCCCAAGTTGCTGGGATTACAGGCATATACCACCATGTCTGCTTAGAGTAAACATTCTTTAAAAGACAGCTTAAATACGTTTTTCTTTTTCCATTCATTTTATTTTAGAAGCTAGAAAATTTTGCTCAGAGTGGACCCAGGAAAATCTGATGTTGAAGAAGAAAAATGGACATTGAGATCCTTGTGGTTTGTGGACACGTTGGCTACCTCTAGCCCAATGGTGTTCAACTGGGGGTGATTTTGTCCCCAGGGACTTTCAGCAATGTCTGGGGACATTCCAGGCTGTCACAGTGGGGTGTGGTGCTACTGGCATCTAGGGGTGGAGGCCGGGGATGCTGCTCCATGTCCTCCAAGGCCCACGGAGGTTCCCCACAGAAAGACACCCAGCACAGAATGCCAGGGGTGCCTGGGGAACAGACTCCTGGCTCCTACTGCAGGAGCATCGGCTCCACCTTTAACACGGAGGGGCCGAAGCCTCACCTGCCACATCTACAACCCAGCTGGCCTCCCCAAGCTAAAAAAACACTCATCACTCAAGTTGCAAACACTGTATCACATGTGACACCAAGCAGAGGCAATCCTGCTAAGTTCCGGAACTTTCCATCCCTGACTGACCAGTAACATTTCCTCCTGTAGCTTAGCTGTCAGGATGACAGTGAGAACAGGATAAGGTCTCATGATTCAAGAGCTCTCAAAGTCAAGAGATCAAGGCTCCAAAAACATACATTTTTTAAAAATTTTTAATTGTGATGAAAAATCCATAAATAAAATTTACTGTCTTTGGGGCTAGAGGCACAGCTCAGCGGTAGAGCATTTGCCTACCGCTGTGTAAGGACCTGGGTTCACCGCCAGCAGTGCAGAAAATGAGAAAAGAAAAAGAAAGGAAGAAATAAATAAATAAACCGCCATCTTGATCATTTTTTCTTCAGGACCTAAGTTGCTGAGGCTGGCCTCGAACTCGTGATCCTCCTGCCTCAGCCTCCAGAGTTGCTGGGATTCATCTCAACCATTTTTAAATGAACAGTTCAGTGCATTAAACACACTCACCCTGTTGGGCAGCCCATATCCAGAACTCTCCATCTTGCAAAACTGAAACTCTATGCCCATGAAATAACACCTCCCCTCAAGGACTCCCCAAATTTTTGAAATATAAAAAAAATCCACAGGAAGACAAAACAAAGTTTCTCTTTCAAGTTGGCACTTAATTTAAAAGGAACCATTTATTCAAATCTGGACCATGTCTGCGGTCAAAGCAGGTCACCACTCCACCATCCTCAGTGACAAACCTCCTCTGCAATCTCTTCTCAGGGCTCCCACTGGGTAGGGAAGGACCATGGGCATTACTGTGGTCCGAATGTCTCTGTACCCCACGAATTCATGTTGAATCCTAATTCAAGGTGACAGGTGGGGGCTTTTTAAGATGATTAGGCCATGAGGGTGGAGCCTCCTGAATTGGAGTAAGGCCTTATGAAAGAGACTCCAGAGAGGTCCCTTGCCCCTTCTGCCATGTGAGAACTCGTCAGTGGACAAGGAAGTGGGCCCTCACCAGACATCCAATCTGCTGGCCCTGATCTTAGACTTCCTGAATGTGAGAACAAACCCCTTTGTTTGGGCCACTGGTCTGTAACAGGCTAACGTGGAGCTGCAACTGAACAGCCACGTGCTTCCTGAGCCCAGAGACACTGGGGGGAGCCCTGGTCCACCCAGTTCACAGCTCGAGGCCTTCCTTGGCGATGCTCTGCTCCCAGGAGTCCTCGGCACCCAATCCTGAACTCTGTCCCTCTGCCTGTGAGTGGGTGGAAACGGCTCCCGCTGCTCCACCACTGTGGTCTTCTGTTCCCAGCACTTGCTCTCCTCCGTCTCAGCACACGCCACGCACATGCATGTGCTTGCAGCCAGGCACCCAGAACATTTCAAGCACTTGCCTCAAGGGGCTTAGAGTCAGGAGAGCACATAAATTTCTAAATGATGGAAATCTGTAAGTGGCCTATTACAAGCGGCACGATGGGTAGGTGGCGTGACACTACACTGTACAGAAGGACTGAGGTCCACCTGATAAAGCACACGCGGGAGCTAATCTCGCTCCCCCCAGAAATTCCAATAAAACAGTAACAAAGGAAGCAAACAGATTTAATGCATATGGATAAAATGCATGGGAGAAGGGTCGACTTCAGACAAAAAGATGTCAACAAAGTTTTCAAAGATATAAAATGGAGGGGTCTGTGCCCCCCCAGAGTAAGCTGGTTTGTGATCAGGACCCAGAGGTAGTTCATGAGTCAGAGGCGGGACAGGGGTGTTATTATCTACACAAAGAATAATTCAAAACCCTGGATCTCCTTCCCGAGTTTACTCAGCCAAGCAACCATACCACCCCAGCTCCCAGGCAGGAGGTTTGTTGACCGCACAGATGAGGCTCAGCAGGAAAACTTGGGAGCCTACATAACACAGTCCCGCTAGCCACCAGATGCTGGATAGATGGGAGTTTCATGAATGTCTGGGTATGGGGTGCCAGTCCAGCCCTTTCCCCCGCAGGCTTTTACTGGCCCCAAGCAGGAGAAAAAAGGGACTCCTCTCTGGGAAAACAGGCCCACTCAAGAGAAAAACCTACAGATCTAACACCTGAAGGACTCCACTGATGACCCTCCAAGATGCTCTCCAAGAGGACAGCTCACAAGAAGAGAGAGCCAAGGACCACCAGACCTTGAGGGAATTTTACACACACACACACACACACACACACACACACCAGACCAAAATAAATGAAGGGGGGTGGAGAACTAGATTATTTTTAGAAATAAAAACAATCAGGGAGTAGAATAAAACTCAAATGTATCCTCAGAGATAAGATAAAACATATTGCAACCCTGAAATTCTCTTATAGGAAAATAAAAATAATCACAGAACAAGAAAAATTCTGTAAAAATTTTAAATATGATTATATAGACACTTTTGAAAATCAATAAAAGCATCAGGAGATATAATTTTTTCTGACAAAAAAATTTAAAAAGGCAAAACAAGGGCTGGGGATGTGGCTCAAGCGGTAGCGTGCTCGCCTGGCATGCGAGCGGCCGGGGTTCGATCCTCAGCACCACGTACAAACAAAGATGTTGTGTCCGCCAATAACTAAAAAAAATAAAAATAAATATTATTAAAAATTCTCTCTCTCTCTCTCTCTCTCTCTCTCTCTCTCTCTCTCTCTCTCTTTAAAAAAAAGGCAAAACAATGGAAATTAAAAAAAAAAAAAAACAGAAAATCAGTCTAGGATTTCCAACATCACAATAAAGTTTGAGAAAGAATCAAATACATTTTTCCAGAATGATGGACATGATTTTTCTGGTTAAAAGATTTTTATTCAGTACTGGGGACTGAACTCAGGGGGTGCTTTACCATCATGCTACATCCAGACCTTTTATTTTTTATTTTGAGACAGGTTCTCACTAAGTTACTGAAGCTGCCCTCAAACTTGCCAATTCTGAACTCAGATTTGTAATTCTTCTACCTCAGCCTCCCAAATCATTGGAATTACAGGCATGTGCCACCACACCTAGCACAGCACAATCAATTATAAAAGATCCCTACATATATGTCACATGGAATTTCAGAAAACCAGGAATAAGAATATTCACACACATACCCCCAAAAAAAGATAGCTACAAAGATCCAGTAATTAGAATAGAATCTGCTTATTGCTAACAATTCTGGAAAATTGAAGTTGATATAGCAATGCCTTTAAAGTTCCGAAGGGGAAAAAAAATCTTACAACCTAGACTTTTATACCCAGCCAAACTATCCATATATCAAACTATCTAATAATATAAAGGGCATTCAAGTTCTTTTAAAAGATGTGTGAGGACTTTCCCCCTCTAAACAATGGAACAAAACAAGACAAAAAAGAAAATAAGGCATCCAGGAAATGGGGTGCCAATAGTGGAAAAAAAGAAATTGTTTGTCTTACAATTATGGTATTGAAAACAAGCAGGATTGAAGCTGGACATATGATTCTATGTATATAATTCTAAAATGCAAATTTAATTTAATTTAAACTGCAATCTAGTTTCAGTGGTTATCTGAACATGGGGGTGATGAGAGACTATAAAAGGGTATGAGGAAACTTGGGGGGTGATGAGAATTTTCTTTTTTTTTTTTCCCATTGTGGTCATGGATCTCTGGGTATATACATGTGTCTCTAAATGCATAAAACTATTCTCTTTAAAGGTATGCATTTAAAAAAAAAAGGTATGCATTTTATTATACCTAAACTATGCCTTCATAAGGCAATAAAAAGGTTTTGAGAAAAATAAGAGAATTAGTAAGGGAAAGATTGATTAGAGCTAACCATCCACAAAGACGCCATAGAGATTGAGAAGAAGAGGAAAAGAAGATATAAAAGAAAGTTTCTTGGGGTGCAGTGGCACATGCCTGCAATCCCAGCAGCTCTGGAGGCTGAGACAGGAGGATTGCAGGTTCAAAGCCAGCCTCAGCAACAACGAGGTGCTAAGCAACTCAGTGAGACCCTGTCTCTAAATAAAATAAAAAATAAGGTTGGGGATGTGGTTCAGTGGATGAGTGTCTCTGAGTTCAATCCCTAGTACCTCCCCCTGCTGCAAAAAAAAAAAAGAAAAGAAAAGAAAGAAAGTTTAGGCTGAGAAGAACTAACATATTTGCTTGGGGTCCCCCCAAAAGGAAAGAGAATTATTACTTCACAATAGCCATAATAAAAGCCTAAGGAAATGAAATCATACTGTCGACATGCTGGAAAATAAATAACAGTCAAATCTGGGCACAGGTGACATACACACCTGTCATCCCAGTGACTCAAGAGTCTGAGTAGAAGGATTGCAAGTTCAAAGACAGACTCAGCAACTTAGTGAGACTCTGTCTCAAAATAAAATTTAAAAGGCTAGGGAGGGATGTAGCTTAGTGGTAGAGTGGCCCTGGGTTCAATCCCCAGTGCCCAAATACTAACAACAACAACAGCCAAAGTAAATCTCTCTACCTTTTAATATTCTTTATTAATAAAAGCAAAAGACCCAGGCATAGTGGCATGTGCCTGTAATCCCAGTGATTTGGGAGACGGAGGCAGGAGGATCTCAAATTCAAAGCAAGGCTCAGCAACTTAGCAAGGCCATAAACGACTTAGCAAGACCCTGTCTGAAAAATAAAAAGGGTTGCAGGCTGGAGGTGGAGCTCAGTAGTTAAGTGCCCCTGAGTTCAATCCAAAAAGAAAGAAAAAGAAAAGAAGCAAGAGAAAGACACTTTCAGGTAAGCAAAATCTGAAAGAGTTCTCCAAGCGCAGAGCCCCATTCAAAGAAATTGCCAAGAGCGTTAATAAGGATGAAGGTCGATGAGGCCACATGGACAATCAGGGATGCGGCACAGGATGAAAAACGATGAAATATTCAGAAAACAATGTTTTTCTGACTAGAACCAAAGATCCATAAAGGGAAACTAGGGGTTATATGGCAAACCCAGACCTCCAAGCATCCCTAATGATAGGTCGGAGGACAAAGAGGAACATAAATGGAAAAATGTGGAAGAGAGAAAAAGGCACAGCACTCAGAGGAAGAGGCCATGATGAAGAAGAACATGAATGACATCGGAAAACACAGCCTGGTGTCCAATCAGATGGCAGCTGAACAAATGCCATTGGATCTGGGGTTCAAAAGTCATAGAAATATTAAAATAATCCTTCTATTTTTTTTGAGACAAGGTCTTGCTACGTTGCCCAGCCCAAGTGATCCTCCCACTTCAGCCTCCCAAGTAGCTGGGACCACAAGCATATACCCCCATTTCCAGCTAGAAGGAAATTTTAATTAAATGTCGGGGATGAGCTCCTGAGAGCAAGGGATTAGAGTGTGAGCAGGGAAGAAAGCAGAAGCAGTAGGTGCCATCTCCACTTGGAAGCCTAGCAAAGACCGAGCTCTAATACTTCAAAACCATGATCTTGGTTACCTTCCTCCCATGCCTGCCTCTTCCATAGCCTTCCTCAGTTCCACAAGTGGCCTTATTTCTTAGTAACTCAAGCCAAAATACAGGAATGACCATTGATTCTTCTCTCTTCCTCATCCCCCAGTCTATCAGCAATTCCTGGTGATTTCAGTCCAATGGTGTATTAGCCTGTTCCCACTTGTATAACCAAACTCTTGAGGACAGATAATGTATTAAAAAATGAGGTTGATTTGGCTTACAGTTTTGGAGGCTAAAAGCCCAGACAGCATGGCACTGGCTCTGGTGAGGGTCCCTTTGGATACGTTATATCATGGAGACAGCACCATGGCAGGAGCTCACGTGGCGAAGAGAGATCACGTACGGAGACAGGAAGCCAGAGAACGGGGAGGCGCCAGGCTCACTGTATAACAACTGAGGCTCCATGAGAACGACTTAATTCCTTCAGAGGGCTGTCGTGATGGGCAAAAGGTGCAACTTATGACGTCCAGGGGGAGAAATAAAGAATGTCCAAGCACTTCTGCTCTTTTCAATGCTATATTCACTCAAATCACTCAGTACAATTTCACTCTATAGGTTCTTAATCAAGAAAATGACAATCCTTAATACTAGGCACTGCAATAGACAGAATCAATTCACAGCAAACAACTCTAGATTAATTCTAAGCACTGAAAACCCACTTAATCATGACAGGCTCATGACAGACATTCCCTCTGCATGTTAAGCTCAACTGTCAGATCAAAAGTCTCAAGCCTTAGGCTCCAAGTCCAGCAGATGCACACTCACTCAGACCTCGGTGACCAAGGCAGGCTTCTCCTGGGGTGGAGCTGACAGCTAGCTGGTTGAGGAGAAGTCCTTTTCTCAGCAGACCCATGATGTGGCTGTAGAGTTTGAGAGCGATGAGGAAGATGCAGAGGATCAGGCAATCGATGAGAAGAGTTGGATGTCAGTCCAGGTCCTCATCAGGCTCTCCGGCATGTGGACATCATTGTGGCTGGCTGAATGTCTGTTCATTTGCTCCATAGTTTATACTAAATTTGGGGGCTTCTGACCCTCCTTTCATTCCCTATCAGCTGCCACCAAATTTCTCAGTGACATCATTTGCCCTGGGGTTAAAGCATCTGGTCTGGTGGTCCCCACCCTGATTTTCTTGCCTCTCCCTCTTATGGGTCGAGGACAACAAGACAGAGGTTTCACTCTGAGTTTATCAGGGTAAGGAGAAGTGACTTGTTTGTAGGCTGAATGGGAGACTACAGGCTTCAAACTGGAGTTTTAAAATGGAGTTGTTTAGGCCCAGGCCTAAGGCCATCCTTACAAGGGCACGCCCCCAACGACCCAGTCACCTCCCACCAAGCCCCACCTCTAAGAGGATCCACACTGCCTGCAATAGCACCCCCCCAGGAGGACCACATTTCCAACACATGAGTCCTGGGGGGACAGGCCACAGCCAAACCAGAGCAGCAGTCCAGGGGTGGGCTATGTTGACCCTCCCCTTGCTCCTGTCATGGTCCAAGGCCACCAAGCTCTCTCTTCTGAAAAACTGTGGCAACCTCTAATGGACCAAGACTGAGGGTAAGCCACCATTCTTGGCCCCTCTAACCCAGTGTCCCCTGAGGTAATATTTTTTTGGGGGGAAAATATTAGACCATGTTCTTCCCCAACTTAAAAATCCTTGTATGGCTCCCCATTGTGGTGAGAACAAAAATTAAACTCTGATCACTGCCTCTGCGGCCCTCTGCGATCCCGCCCAGTGTGGTTTCTCTAACATTTTCTCCTAGCACTTGCCCTGCCTTCGTCAGTGGCAAGCTCAGTGGCTCTCGCCCTGGCCCCGAAGCACCAACTCCTGCCTGGCCCGAGCCTCTGCACTGGAAGCTGCTTCCTCGAGGTCTTGCAAAGCTGGATTTCTTCCATCGCTGAGGCCCAAATTACCTCCCCAGGTAGATCCTCCCTGACCAACAAGTGCAGGGTGAGTTCCTCCACCTGGGCTGTTCCACCACGGCGCCACCATGCTGGACCTGAGTGTTAACACTTCATTGTCTGCACCCCCGCGTGCAAGCACACACACACACACACACACACACATCCATTCAAGTGTTCGTTCCACAGCACAGAAGCCGTTTCTCTCTGTGAACTGCGGAAACTCCGATGCTCACTCCTGGATTCTGTCTTCAATCTTAAAGATTGTGGACTAGACAGTGTGGAGGGATTGATAGGATGTTAAAAAGGTGGACATTGAAGGCCCCGCCATGTCACACGGCGGGCCCGGTGGAAGTCAGAGAGCATGAACTTCGAATTTGCTCCAGCTACTTGTGACAGTGTGGAAGGGGCGTAAAAGGCAGGTGTTGGAGGCAAGCGAACCTGGGAGGATGTGGTGGGTCGAGCCAAGGTCAAAGCATTACGGTCAGCAAATGTCAGAGAGGGCATGTCACACAGGGATCAACTGGGTCCCTGCCAAGGGAGCTGACAGGCTGAATGGATTGATACGGGGACAGAGAAAGTGAGGCGAGGTCTATTACAGCGAGTCCCAGAAGCTTCTAGTGTGTCCCCACACTGCCACTGTGTCTCCACTGCCACCCGAGGCTGCCCTCTGGTTGGGCTCTCAGCCAGCTCTATCTCTGGGCGGCCCTCTCAGCACAGCAGGTGTGGCTCTCCCTCCGAGTGTCCCTCTGCAGTTATCATAGGGCTAAAGATGTCAGTGACAAGTCACCTAACACTTGGGGAGCAGATAACATCCAGAGAATGTAATTCTTAAGAGCCTGCAAATTCTCTCACCTTTCCTTTAGCTAAGGCTCTTCCCCATCTCCATTAACAGGGTGAGCAGCACTTGTGAGGGAAAGGAAGACCCGGCCCAGGAGGCAAGTAAGCACTAAATCCCAGCCCCCACTCAGTGACACAGGAATAGTTTTAAGCGATGACAGTTGACTTTTTGCCCCTGAATTACAGAGAGGTGGGTGGATTCAGACTGGCTTGAGAGGAGGTAAAGGTGGGCTGCTGTGCTCTTTTCTCAGGACTATTACTCAGGAAAAAGAGAAAAGATAGAAAAACCTCCAGTTGGGGCTGCAAACAAATAGGATTTGCTTATTTATTTATTTATTTATTTATTTATTTATTTCCCAGTGCCTTAGTCAGCTTTCTGTTACTGTAACAACTGAGATAAATAAACTTATGAAGAGGAAAGGTTTAGTCTGGCTCACAATTTTGAAGGCTTTAGTGTGAGAGGCCATCTTCGCATGTGATTTGAGTTACCTCCCTGGCTGAGTGAGAGGCACTTAGACACAGCTGTGTCAGAGCTTTCCCCACCCTTTCCAAGGTCCGAGGGCTTGTCCGTGCAGAAGCGTGCCTAGCCACTACCCCGAAGACCCAATCGTCGCCCCTGACCTTGGGATGCTGCCCCCTTAACCTTCATTGGATGGGATTTTCCCCAGAATTTTTTGTTTCCCAACAAAAGTCCACTCCCCGGCGTGTTCTCTCTCTCTCTCTCTCTCTCTCTCTCTCTCTCTCTCTCTCTCTCTCTCTCTCGCCTCTTCAGTAAACCTCGCTACTGCACTTGGTGGCTGGAGGCTGGAGCTAGGAGGAGCCGTCCTGGAGCTGGTTTAAAGGTCATTAGAGTCTTGTCTCTTTAATTTAAAACTCCCTCGCGGTTTCTCATGACTGGAACCTTTCTTTAGTCCTTGATGGATGGGCCCCACTGCTTTGGGCCTATAAGAGCACATCATGGCAGGAATGTGGAGCAGAAGCCCATTCACCTCACAGCAGCCAAGAGGTAAAAGAAGAAGAGAACACCATGCCACAACCCCTTTGAGGTCCTGCCTGTGAAGACCTGAGATCTCCCGCCAAGCCCCACCTCTTAAAGTTTCTAAGCCCCCTCCCAGTGCCACAATGGGAAGTGAGCCTTCACACACATGGCCCTCGGGGACATGCCTAATCCAAACCAGCACCCTGTTAAATCTGAATTTCAGATAAACAACAATTATTTAGAATAAGTGATAGGCATATGATGTTTAATATCAGTATATTTATACTAAAAAAAATATTCACTGTTTATCTGAAATTCAAGTTTAACTGGGCATCCTGTACCTCACCTGGCCATCTGCTCTCGAGTACACACTAGAGAGGAGGATCGGGCTGGATTGAGCCTTTTAACGGAGGAAGCTCCCTCAGTGTCTACACAGGGTGGTTGGTTGCACAGAAAGCCAAAATCTTCAGGGGTCATTCTGAATATGAAAGAGAGATAAACATCCTACTTAAAGATGAGAGAATTTGGGCTGGGTTTATGGCTCAGTGGTAGAGTGCTTGTCTACCACATCTGAGGCACTGGGTTTGATCCTCAGCACCACATAAAAATAAAATAAAGATATTTTGTCCACCTATAACTAAAAAATAAATATTAAAAAGACCTGAAAAAAAAGATAAAGGGGGGATAGGAAGGGCAGCAGAATAAAATAGACATTATTATTGCTGTATGCAAAAAAAAAATATTGGGGACTGAAAAAAGATGAGAGAATTCAAAACAGTTGTATTACACATACATATAAAATACATTATATTATCTAATGTGTATAATAGGCATGGTTTATATATGTGCATATATATGTATAAAATACACACATGTATCTATAGTTATGTGAATATATTACATATGTGTATTAGGTTTTGCTCTGCAGCTAAGTTACGAATTGCTTTATGCTCTCTCCATAAAAGCAGACACAAGCTCAAGGCCTGAGTAAAAACAGCTGAGTTTTGTCAGTTGCTCTGGCTCGGGGAGAGCGTTGGATGTGTGCTTTTAACTTACGAATCTGTACAGCCCATGGTTTCCATGATTTTGCCCATCACAGATTAGGGTTCTGGGAGGGCAGAAGCCGGAGAGCCAATCTCTGAATTAAGTACATTCCTGAGGCCTGCGCATTTACCACAACCACTTTTCAAGGAACGGTAACATGAAACACTGTGGGCCCAAGAGGGGACCGACACGGAGCACCCTGGTCACTATTTATTTTGTCTGAGTGGTGATAAAAAATCAGGTCATTCTCAATCATAGAAACACAGACCTGGGCATAGTGAAATGTATGTCATGTTCTCTGTGTGTGATTTCTAGCTGTTTTCCAAAGCAAGAGGAGGGATAGCAACCAACTCCTCTACCCCAGGGAGCACTGCACCCAATTACTGTCCACAAACCTAGGGAAAAAGAAGGTCAACAGCGTAGCGTTCTTTCTCCATGCTCTGTAGGAAATTCTGAAAGACCAGCAAATGTCAGCCTGCAATTTGGCCATAATCACAGCTCTGAAAAGGAGGAAAAGGGAAGTCTATAAAAACTACTGATGGCTGAGAATAGAGCTCAGTTGGTAGACTGCTTGCCTCACATGCACAAGGCCCTGGGTTCGACCTGAGCTGACAGCTGGTTGCAGACTGACTCTCTGCTGCTAAACATCCCATCTCGGCACACCTGAGCATCTCACACCACAAGGTCCTAAGAGGACTGGGCAACTTGGAAGGGATGATACACAGGCCCAGATGGTGCACATCTGGCCAAAAATTAGGAAGAGAAAGAAATCAACTTCTCAAATCCACAGACAGGTGTTGGGGCTTCCCAGGAGACCTGTTTATGAAGGGCAACCGGGATGGTTCCAAACTGATGGTTAGTTAAGGAAGAACAAAGGCCCCTGGAAAATGACAAAGAACTGGTACAGCAACCAAACAGGTGGCAAGAGTATGCCTACCGCCCACCTTCTCTTGATAATAGCATCATTTCTAAGACATTTACATTATTTAAATTATTGTGACCAAGACATCTTTAATAATGCACCAAACAGCAGGCACCAGGTTAAAATCA
Organism: Marmota monax; assembly: GCF_021218885.2. Lineage (NCBI taxonomy): Eukaryota > Metazoa > Chordata > Mammalia > Rodentia > Sciuridae > Marmota > Marmota monax. Next base: position 4,662,511 of record NW_026694750.1, read on the forward strand.
ATTAGACTCCACTGCTAAATTACAAGGGAGAAATTTACAGCAGAATGGCTTTGGGGTAGAAACCGTAGGAACACACGCCTGCCAGAGACGATTACGTTAGGAAGCAAATGGGTATTGCCTCCATTTACACAGCAGAAAAGACGGCCAGGTGCTCCTAAATATAGGGCAATCATTTTTTTTTTTTTTTTTTAACGTGGAGCCCGTTCTCGGGGCAGGAAAGCTTCTGAGTGGCCAAGAAAAAGACCATGGAGCTAGGTACATGAGAAAAGGCAATGGGGATGGGTACAAGAGCAGGGTGATGGCGACGGAGCGACGCAAAGTCTGGTTTGGGAGATTTTCTGTGCAAACACAATTCAGCAAGTGGGGCCACCGTGAGCCCATCTGATGGGCTCTGCCGCCGGGAGGGGGACGCCTGGGCTCTGGCTGCGCCCTCAGCTTTTCCCCGGATTTGGGCGTGTCTCCGCAGTACCCAGAGAGTGACAACCTAGGTGATGTGACGCTACAGACTCCCTTTTGAGTCCCAGAGCGGCCCCGCGATGGCAAGGCGGGTCTCCGGCCGCAGCGCGTGGGCAGCACGTGGAGGGATCCGGCCGCGCGGGGGCGCAGGGCGCAGGCGCGCTCGCGCGCGGAGACTCCCGGCCGCCAGGGGCCGCTGTGGCGCAGTCGGGCGGAATCGCGGGCGGCGCCACGACGCGCGGGACCCTCTTGAGTACGGCCCTGCCGGTTTAGCGGGGTGAAAGGTTGCGAAGATGGCGACGGCCTTGGGCGAGGAGGAGCTGGACAATGAAGACTATTACTCGCTGCTGAACGTGCGCAGGGAGGTGAGGCCCGCGGGGCGACGCCGTCGGGGTTGCGGCTGGCTGAGCGGCTCTGGAAGGCCGCGCTGGCCACGCCCGCCCCGTCCGACCCCGGAGCCGCGGCCTGGCCGGAGCCCGCGTGACCCCGCCGCCGCGCGCGCTCCCGCCGGCCGCAGCCCGAGCCCCGCCCGAGTCCCGCCGGCCCCCGCCGACCCCCGCCAAGCCCCGCCAAGCCCCGCCAAGCCCCCGCCGCGGAGCTGGTGGTCCCTGTCCCTGCCTCACTGCCCAGGCCGCCCGCACGCTGCTTGCGCCCTTCCAAGGCAGGGCCGGGGGCGCGCAGGGGACGGGCTCGGGAGCCCCGGGGTGCGTGCCCAGCCCACGTACCTGCGCTGGCCCTGGAGCCGTGTTGTTGCCCCGAGCCCACAGGACGATGAGCTGAGGCTCGGACACCAAGGTCACGGCCGCCAGGGGGCCTCTCCAGGCTTCTGTCCCGGCCCCAGTGGGAACGTGCAGCCCCTGCAGCGAGGGCAGCCTTGGAAGCGGGCACCTCGGGCGGGCTTTGCCCCTGGGCAGCTGTCAAGACAGGGGAGGTCAGCCTCCCGTCCGCTACTCAGAGGCCGCGGGAGAGCTGGAGCCCACAGCCCGGAAACAAGTGCCGCCCAGGCCTCGACTTCGGCACCCAGACCACGTGCTGATCCCCTGTTCCTTCGCTAGCAGAAATGAGTGCGAGGGTGTCTCACTGTCCAGCGGGCATGCATTTGCAGAGCATTTCTTTCCTTGGTGACTAGACTGCAGTTGAGATCGGGCTTGAAGGGCAGAAAGGCTTCCAAGGTCAGGTCATAGGGTGCACCGGTTATCCCAAGCTGCTGGGTCTAGACTTGACAGCGCTACTGGAGAATCCCTGATTACATCTCAAGTTTTCTGGCCCTATGCAACGCCTGTCCGCTGTATGTGGTGTTTGGTAATGTTTCTTGAGTACTCGCTTTGTGCAGGGCCACACTTCTGGATGAACACTTCCTATTACGTTGTCTTGCTTAATTCTCACGGCTGCACTTAAGGCAATCCCCATGATTTGTACTTGAGGAAACTGAGGCATAGGGAGACAATTCACCCAGTGTCACACCACTAGCAAGTGCAGAAGCAAAACTTCAACTCTGGACACTGTGACTGAGGAGCCCCAGCCTCGGTTGTGTGCTGCCACCTCGTTGTCCAGGTCTCCAACAACACAGCCTCTGATTTTGGTACTGTGTTCTTGGGCACCACACCTGAGCATCCTCCAAATGTCTTAGTCACTAGTATGGAAAGTCTGACAAAATATTTGGGGGAGTAGTGGATCTTGTTAAGCTACTGTGAGGCGTCTAGGGGTTCCTGTTCTCAGTATGTAACAAATCAAAGCTGAGACTTTGGGTAAATCACTTCTTTGGCCGTCAGTCTCTTTCCTGTGGAATGAGCTGTCTGGCAAGCAATTTTTCCTGTTCTTGGGAACAAAGCACTCACAGCCTTTCTTAACCACTCATTCATAGTCTTCAGCAATTGACCAACCACTTACCTGTTTTCCAGGCTTACTGAACTAAAGCAGCTGTAGGGGATCGTAAAGACATTTGCCAAAGGTATAACTTGAAACTGCTAGAATTTTAGGGGTTGCCTTTGTTACTGGATTGATGAACGGGGAACCAAGGAAATACTTATTTGAACTTGTCCTTGTGAGTGGAGGCGTTTCCCATATTTATAATTAGGTATAGGTGAAGCTTTTATGAAACGTACTTCTGTTGCCCTTGTTGACAGGCACAGTGTTAAATGTCATCATCAGGCTTGGTGTGCTGTTCTTTTTTTATATATATATTTTTTAAATAATTTTTTGTAGTTGTAGATGGACAGCATACCTTTATTTTAATTGTTTATTTTTATGTGGTGCTGAGACTTGAACCCAGGGCCTCACGCATGCTAGGCAAGTGCTCTACCACTGAGCCACAACCCCAGCCTCCCGGCTCTTTTTTAAAAAGATACACATTTTTTATATTTAGAGACAGGGTCTTGCTAAGTTGCTGACTGGCTTTGAACTTGTGGTCCTCCTGCCTCAGTCTACCAAGTCTCTGAGATTACAGATGTGTGCCACCATGTGTGGCTCTCATACCTTCTTTAGCAATATCCTTATTGCCTTTGTAAGAATTTCATTTTTTGGGGGCTGGGGATGTGGCTCAAGCGGTAGCGCGCTCGCCTGGCATGCGTGCGGCCCGGGTTCGATCCTCAGCACCACATACAACCAAAGATGTTGTGTCCGCCGAAAACTAAAATAAATAAATAAACATTAAAAAAAAAATTCTTTAAAAAAAAAAAAAGAATTTCATTTTTACAGTGTGTTATGTTTATACCCTGTTTTAAGATCTGGTCCCTGATTCAGGAGGCTGAGGCTAGAGAATCACACATTTGAAGCCAACCTGGGCAATTTAGGGAGACCCTGTCTCAACATAAAAATTTAAAAAGGCTGGGTGTGTAGGTCAGTGATAGAGCCCATCTGGGTTCAATCCCTAGTCCCAGAAAAAAAAAAAAAAAAGTGTGTGTGTGTGTGTGTATCTCCCTGCATAGTTGACTTGGGTGAGTCAGAGACTTTGCTGTAAGTTGAGGCTAAACAGGGAGCAGGGTACAAGCTCAGGAATAATTAAAAACAAACAACCAAACAGAACAGTGTCTGGGATAAAGGTAAACCCAAAGATAAAGCTCTGAGTTGTTGACTCTGAAGGGGCTATGCAGGGAGGGGAGGCAACAAGGAGCATGGGGACTCCAGGGTGACTAGGAGACAAGAGTTCAGAGAGGCAGCCTGTAGTCTTGCCTGTGGACAGAGAAACAGCCAGTTCCAACATCATCACAGAGTGATTAACAAGAGATTATACTTAAAAATGTGCTTCTTTAATGAACCATGAACCACTTACTACCTTCCTGCTCTGGGCATTTCAAGCAATTGCTTCTTGAAATTTCTCTGCTCTAGTTTTGCATTAGCTACCAAAACACATTTATAGAGACAGGGCCTCGCCTTTTTTCCCCCCACTTTCTTTTTTAAAAGGAATTCAGTAGAAAGCTTTTTGTATGTATTACAAATTTAATAACAAAACAGTAGAAAAGACCACCAAGCAGCATGTTTTATGTGGCTATGGAATTTGGGTGTTCAATTTTATTAAACTTTCATTTAAATTCTACTTGTTTTATTTATACACTGCCTTGTATAAGAAAGGATGTTAAGACGTGAACAGATGATAAAATGATAACATGCCTTTTTAAAGGGGACACATACTTCTAAACAGATGGCTGTGGGAATAGTGTTGTTTTATGCCTCTGGGTGGCACTGAGGTTGATCCCACTCCCCGGAGAAGCCCCCAGCTTTCAGAGGCCTCCCCTGGGAGGATAGCCTGGTAGAAACGTTCCCGACAGGCTGCTGGGCTGTGGGAGCCTCTTGTGCATGTGGCAAGTGTGCAGTGAGCCTTCTGTAGCTGATGAGAGCCAGGAAACCCTTGCTCAGTAAAGTGCCAGTTCAGTAGAGATGGAGTGTCAGACCTGCGTGAGTGGCAGGATGTGTGCAGGTGGACATGCCAGGGAGAAAGGTGCCTAGTGGTAGAAAAATGTTTCCTAAGTACTTGAAATGACCTCTAAGGTAGTATCAGAATTTCAGTCTCTTGTTTTCAGAGGTCCATGCTGGACAGGATTCCCCTTTGCCCTGAGAATCTTAAAGATTATTTTTCTGCCTTTTTATTTTTGTCACTACTGATTGCCTAATTTTTATTTATTTTTTTGGAATTTATATTACCATCTTGGGGTTATTTGTGAGTTTTTCTTTTAATCTAGATTAAGTAGAAATCAAGGTTAAATAGAAGTTACTTTATTTGAACAATAAAAAAAAATAGTTTATTTGTAAAAAAAAAAAAAAGAAGAAGAAGAAGAAGTTACTTTAGTGTCAAAGGTTCTTCCTGGTTGTAGAAACTTGGAATTGTCTGCCCAATCCCCTGTTTAGCTTTTCTGACTCATTTTGTGACTCATGATTTGATTGTTTCTCTTCTAAGCTCTTACCTTTCCAGCAAAGAGTCCCAAAACAACTGTAGGAGGCAGACTTCCAAAATCTTGTGAAATGCAATCTGTCCACCTGCAGCCTGGCCTCAGCATAGGGAAGGATGTCTGAAATGACAACTCGGCACCTTATATATTGAGCATTTCTGACATTTATTGAAATGGCCAGATGGTGGTCGAGTGCAAAGAGGCCTTGTGACAGCCATGGCCTTAAAGAGCCCAGCCTTCGGAGTCAGGGCTCAGTTTGACCTCCTAGTAGCCTCATCAGGGCAGTTACTTAACCTCTCTGAACCTGTTTCTTTCCATAAAATCCAGACACTTTCACTGTCCACAGGGCTGTGGGCACATTACTCTGCAAGTGCCAGTTTATTCTTATTAGTCTCATGAGTGTGGGAGTTAGTAAGGAGTGCTCTTATGGACTGTGTAAATAATTTGGCTGAGTCCCTCGTCTTCTCTGTGTAGTGTGTATGTCTGTCCCCTCTCTGCAGACTTCTTTTCACTTTCGTGAATGAAATTTGTTTACAGGCAGGCCACACGTATTAGTGTCTGGCCAGCTTCCAGGTCAAGGATCCACACCCAGATAAACTTTCTCCTCCGTGTTGAACAAGTCGTTTCTTTTTGCTCCTCAGTATTTTTATCTGTGAAAATGAGGGTTCTGATCCCAGCACAAGATTAATGAGTGTTAAGGTATCAATGAGAGGGGACAGCAGTGAAGGCATTTGCTCTGCTGTAGCTACCAGCACTTCTGTGACACCTCTGACAACTCAGCTCTTCTGCTGCCGGGGTGCTGTCTTCCCGCCTTGCCAGTTGCTCATTCTCTGTCCTCATCAGGTACTACTTTCCTGGGGTTAAGTCCTCACCTCCTTGGCTCTTATTAAAATCTGCTTTATCCCTGAATCTCTGCCTTCTGAATATTTCTCCCCAAGCCCAACTTCCTTCCACTTTCTCTTTAACCCATACCTTCAGCCAAAAATTCAGAACACTCTTATTTCTTCTTCACCGACATTCGGAAATTGTAGCTTTCCATCATCCCTTGGCTTTTCGAGTCCTCTCGGGGGTTTCTCCTGCTCTTTTCTCCAGGTCTCTCCAGCTTTGGTTTTAGTGAAGCTATACCAAGTCAACATTAGCAAACAGTCCAGAGCACGTAGTTTCTTCTTTTTTTCCCTCATTGCTGAGGATTGACCCAGCCTGGGCTTGTCATTTCTATACCCAGAAACCATGTGTGGCTTCTTCTTGTTCGTTGGGTAAGGGTCAAACTCTTTGGCTCCATTTTTGAAGCCCTTGCAAGTCATACATTCTGTGCATTTTCCGTCTGCTTGGTGGGGAAGCTGTGCTCTGTGTGGTCCTGTACCAGGACCATGTGTGCTTCAGCCTTGTATCCACTCCCTGCACTGGGCACACAGTAGGTAGTCAATGTGCTATGGAACAAGGTTTCCACCAACCACAGGACTTCTAGTGACGTTGCACCAGAACATGGTTACCTTAACGACACATTGCTCAGATCATGCCCCTGCTGCTAAGCAGCGAGTGACTATACTTAACAGGTGTTTGCAGAGTGAGCGAGCAGTCAGGGATGTCAAGGTCAGCTTTCTGCCTGCTCATTCTCCAGTCTTGCCAGTGCACCTGCATTCTGTCTTTCTGTCCCTAACATTGGCTGTTCCCTAGGGTATTTTTTCCCCATGAAATGCCTCAGCAGGTACTAGAAGCCAGAACACATCTTTGTATTCCTGTGTGGTCTCTCTTTGTGTTACGACAGCCCAGAACTCATCTCTGCACCATGAATGTTGTTAGCATTTCTTTTTTTAGGTTGCTTAATGAAGTCTGCGGGGTCAAAGGTACATCTAGTTTGCAATCTCCTGGAGCCAGGGACTGCCCTCTGTTTCTCTCTTACCTAGGGTTGTGCCTGGAGCCTGGCCGACCCCTCAGTAAGCCCCCTGGCTAAAGCTGTACGCCTTTGCCAGCATCCTGCCTACCTTGTCCAGGTGCACTTTACTTGGTGGAATCCCTGTGTTCTTGAGCAGCACATTGCAGTTTTCGCAATCAAGTAATTCTAGAGGAGCTGATTATTTTAAGGAATTTTTAAATTTTTAGTTTAGTTCATCTAATTTTTCACTTAAGAAAATAAAGTCAGGTACAAGAGGTAAAGAGCAAATCCAAACAGGGGCCATGATGCTTAGGCCCCAGGGTAAGTTGTGCCTCAGACTCGGCACCCATACCTGCTAGAAGATGAAACAGTGGCTTTTCCCTTGCTGGGCTGGTTCATCTGGCAGATATTGATTGTCTTCCTCTTATGCTTTTTATTTCAGTGGGAAAGGTTGCCTGTTTATCATCTCTCCTACTAGCACCAGTAATAATGTTTGTAAAAGAAAATAAGTTTCAAATGGGTCAGACATATTTTTGTACAGTGTTTCTTTTGTCCACTAACAGCTGAATTTCTGCAGAAAATACAAGTGAACCCCCGAGAAGTGCCCCTTTAGGGCTCAGTCAGGCAAGTCTGCTTGGTGCCTGGGCTTGTAGGCTGATCCCAGATACATTACTGGGGTCTATTCCTGGTTGAGGACGAATCCCTCAAACAGGACCTTATTTCTAGACCCTGCAAAGATTTGCATGTGTCCAAGAAGATGGGAGATGGTTGTGCTGAGCAGGGAGAGTGGTGTCAAAATGTGGCAGGGCAGTGTGCAGAAGGGATTGGTTGCGTCTCATCAGGCCAAGTAGCTGAAACCTTTATGAAGTGAGGTAGAAAGTGTTTTACCAAGTCCAGCTACAGGGTTGTTTTTTTAGTGCCTGATGAGCGTGTGGCCTCATCTCAGTATAATCACTATTTACTTATTGACAGCAGATAACATGTGGCACTCTTGTTCTCCATGGAACACCCTTACTCAGCGCAAAGCATCTTGCTAGCTTGGTGTTAATTAGCTCTGAAATCTGCTTTTTTCCTTTAAAGTATATGAGCACCAAGTATCATTTCCTTAAAAAGTGCAGACTTTTATTAACTGATGCAGTTTGTTTCAGTCAGATTATTGTGGAACATATGGACAGTCATGAATCTTCAATTGTGGTAATTAGGCAAACTTCCCCCAATCTAGTAGAATATAGTACACAATATTCTATTTAATTGCTAAAACTCGGAGATACAGCCTGGAAGTTTGAGTTTGAAAGGATTGGCAAGAAGACACTAGGGCTTTCCTATTGCTAAAGTGAATGGAGTGTGGCTGTTATTAAGCCATTAAGTCGGGGCTCTTCAGTCTTCAGAGTGTGAGTCGGGTGGTGTAATTAGGGCAGCAGTGAGCGCGTGGGCCCTTCACCTTTGGCTCATGGTCGGGCTGCACTCCTGATCTCCTGTGGTTGAGTGACTCCCCATGGCTAGTTCCAGCTGGCGACATGAGTGGAGGAGTATGTGTCACTTCCCAGCTGAAGTGCCTGAATGCCAGATGGAGCCAGAGGGTCAACTCATCCCTCTGCCTTGGAGATGGGTGGCAGGCCCAAGGGTGACTGCTCTGTCCATCCTGGGTGAGGACCTTGCCAGGCAGAGTACCAGCTGACCTGAAGAGGGCACGGAAAGTGAGGGAGAAGCAAACCTAGGGGAGTCCTGGATTGTGCCTTAGGACAGGATCTCCTAGCCCAGCAGTTCACAGGCTTTTTGGTGTGAAGACCCCTTTACATTCTTAAATTTTTGAGAATCCCACAGAGCTTCTGTGTGTGGCTTTTGGCTTTTGATACTAAATCTGAGTCTATGGCCACACCACCCTGAACATGCTGATCTCATCTGATGTTCAAATTGAAATTAAAACTGGGTGATTGATGAAGTATTATCATATAACAAGACACAAATACACTTCTTATATTCCAGTATAGGCACAAGAAAAACTCAAGGACTTTAAATCACTGTATTGGACAGCAGTGAGATTACAGGTGCCCAGATGTCATTGCAGGTATAACCAAAGATGGTAGGTGCACAGTCTAGGAACTGAGAACCAGTTGATCCCACCTTAGAAATTTCTAGAAAACATAAGGCTCAAGTATGCATTCCATCAACCATCAGAACAATGATATCAGCACACATCATGTAACCTCAAGACAGTTCCACTGCCCCCTACTGAGAGAATGAATGGGAAAGTCAGCAGTTTAGATTTGTGATGAAAATCATTTTGACTTTATGGACCCACAGAGTGCCATGTGATAGCTTTGTTAAATGAAGATGTACCAATGTTTGACCCCCAAACTGGATCCTTTTAGCCAGGTGCAGTGGCACGTGCCTGTAATCCCAGTGGCTCAGGAGGCTGAAATAGGAGGTAAGTCTGTAGATTGCTTTGGGTAGTATTGACATTCTAAAATATTAAGTCTTTCAATTCATGATCATAGGATATGCTTTTAGGGCTGGGGTTGTAGTTCAGTAGTATAGCACTTGTCTAGCACATGGTGAGACACTGGGTTTGATCCTCGGCACAACATAAAATTTTTTTTAAAAAATGAATATGCTTCTACTTTATGTATGTCTTAATTTCCTTTTTAGATTGTTCATTATTAATATATAAAGTGCAAGTGGCTTTTGTGGGTTGACTTTGTATCCTGCTATTTTGCTAAATTCATTTTTTAGTTCTAACATGTATAAGGTTATATCATCTGAGAACAGAGATACTTTTCTGATTTGGATGCCTTTATTTCTTTTTCTTGTCTGATTGCTCTGACTAGAACTTCCAGTACTATGTTGAATAGAAGTCACTAAAAGCAACTTCAGTGCCTATTCCCGATCTTTCTACTTTGAGTTTTTCATGTATGACTTTTGTTATGTTGGGGTAATTTCCTTTAATTCCTAGTTTATTCAATGTCTTTATCATGAAATGGTGCTGAATTTTGTCAGATGCTTTTTCTTTATCAGTTGAGATGATCAGTTGATGGATGGGTTATCAGTTGATAAGGTTGGGTTTTAAAATTCTCATTCTGTCAATATGGTGTGTTATTTTTATATATTGAACTATCCTTGCATTCCAAGAATAATCCCACTTGGTCATGGTGTATAAAATCCTTTTATTATGCTGCTCAATTTTGTTTGCTAGTATTTTCTTGAGGATTTTTGTTTCATTGTTCATAAGGGATATTGATCTGTGGTTCTTTTTCTCATAGCATCTGTCTGGCTTTTGTATCAGGTTAATACTGGCCTGATAAAATGAATTTGGAAGTTTTGGCTCCAGTTTTTTTTTTTTTTTTTTTTTTTGGAAAAATTTTAGAAGAATTGATAATATTTGTTTTTTAAATGTTTGGTAAAATCATCATTGAAGCCATGAGGTCAAAGGATTTTCTTTGTTAGGAGGTTTTTGATTAGTATTTCAATCTTTGTACTATTCAGGTTTTCTGTTTCTTTGTGATTTAGTATTGGGACATATTTTTTTCTTTTTTTAGTTCATAGTCTTAATTCATATTCTATTACTATAGCAATATATCTGAGGCTAGGTGCCTCATTTTAAAAAGAGGTTTCTTTGAGGCTGGGGTTGTGGCTCAGTAGTAGAGTGCTTGCTTAGAATGTGTGGGTCACTGGGTTCAATTCTCAGCACCACGTATAAATAAATAAAATAAAGGTCCATTGACAACTAAAAAAATATTGAAGAAAAAAAAGAGGTTTATTTAACTTATAGTTTGGGAGGCTCAAGGGCACAGATACTAGTTCTGCTTGGCTCTGGTAGAAGGCTAATGGCAGGTGGCATCACAGTGGGGGCAGCCTGTGCAGAGGAAGATATCATCAAAGCTCTAGCATGCTGAGGTCCCTTGAGAGCTGTTAATCCCTCTGGAGGGGATGCCCCCAATGACCAAATGACCTCTTAAAGGTCCCACTACCTCTTACAGAAGGAATGCAGAATCCAGAATCAAGAAATTCAACCCTCACACTGGAGTCAAGCTGTCAGTGCTTGAGCCTTTGGACCGTGCTTAAGTCGTATCTGAGCTGTAGCATCTTTGAACTGTGAAGTCGAGTTGTTGGTGTGACATCTTGCTGCTGCCACTGCTGCAACTTTGTGGTGCTGGGGATTGGTCCCAGGGCCTTGTGCATGATGGGCACGTGCTCCTCCACTGTGCTGCATCCCAGCCGTGTGCTTTTAATGTGTTTACGGCTGTAAATTACCCCCTTAATGCTATTTTCACTTCATCACATAAGTTTTGGTTTGGAATGTTGTGTTTTGTTTTCATTTGTCATAAGTATTTTCTCATTTCTTTGATTTCTTCTTTGATCTTTGGGTTATTTAAGAGTAGATGGTTGAATTTCCTGACTCTGGATTCTGCATTCCTTCTGTAACCGATTTCTAACTTCATGCTGTGTGTGCTGATTACACTTTGTGTGATGTCAGTCTTTTAAAATTTACTGACACTTAATTTGTGGCCTACCATATAGTCTGTCCAGTGAAAATATAATCAGATGACAAGATGATAAAACTTTTAGACTTGAAAAATGATACACCTTTTAATTTTACTATAGAAACTTAGAAGTGAGTGTGAAATTTTAGATATCGTTCTTAATGATAGCTCATTACGTTTTGAAATGGTATCACTATTTTTATGGTAGTAAAAGAGGTTATCATTTATGAACTGTCGAACCAGTGACCTTAGCTCTTCAGTTGTGATGAAAGGCCCAATCCAACCTTTTATTGAATGTGATATTTATTAAAAATGAAACCTCTCATTTCCATTACTTAATCAATAGTACATTAAGCCATTTATTAATATGATTAAAGGATGTCTTGCAGACTAGGTCTCTTCCCTTGTCATCTAGTTTAATTTTAATAACTAGGAGATTGCATTCAAACTGAATCAGTCAAACTCATCTCATCCTGTACTTGTGATGGAAAGAATGACTAAAATTTGCAGGAAGAGGGTCTAACCCTAGCATACATGAGGTTCTGGGATCAACTGCCAGCACTGCCAAAAAGAAGTGCAGCAAGGAAATAATTTGTAATGGCTTAAGAGCAAGACCTTTTTTACATCATTACATGAGTAAACCTACCAGGAGAAGGTCTATTTATTTGCTCATTATTTGCTATTATTTATATTTGCTTAAGCAGTTTAATATAGGTGGCTTGTTGGTAAGAGTGCAAGAAATGCATTATGTAACTCATGTTGGCAGGGAAAGAGTCTAAAGGAGAAATGCAGAGTTGGAAACATGGAGGCCTAGCCCTTCCAGAGAGCCCCGCCTGCCTGCCTGCCTGCCTGCCTGCCTGCCTGCCTGCCTTCCGGCCTTCTGCAAGCACTCTACCACCCAGCTAATATCCCCAGCCCCAAAGCCTTGAGTTTCTCGTTTGTTCTTTCTTTTCTCTCTCCCTCTCCCCACCCCCCTCACTCAGTGCAGTACTGAGGGCCATGTAAGTACTAGGCAATCACTCTTCCAAGCAGTTACATGTCCAGTTACATGCTCTGATCCTTCTATTTCTAGTGAAACAGTACATACACAAGAGTACCCATCTCCTAACATGGCTTGGCGAGTTTTCACAGCCAGGACTACTTCATGAATGAAGGTTCCTGTTGCTACAGGGTTAGGAGTAGGATGGTCCTCTCTCACTGATTCTTGCAATCACACCAGAAGATTTCAAACAAGCCTCTCAGAGTATCAGGCATGAGTTTATTAGAAGGAATGGGAAAGGGATAAGGGGACATTCTCAAGGGACGAGCAGGTCCTCTCAAAGAGAAGGACAACACTCCCCTCCTGTCCTTCAGTCTTATTGGGGAGTCCCAAGGAACCTTCCAGAGAGTCCCACCCAGCTTAACTCTTGATTTTGGACTAAAAGCAGGATGACATCAAACATCCATGTCCCCACTGCATGTGGTAAAGATCCAAGGCAACTTGGTCACTTTTGGACTGTGTGGACCAGTTCTAATTAGAACCTGTTCTTGCAGGTTAAGAGTTAATGGCTAAGGGGAATTGTCCTTACCTCCCTTAGTTCTGGAATCTGGTCTGTGTGAGGGTCACAAAAGTCCCCTCTTATCTGCATTTCAGGCCCCTGGTTCCCCTGAAGATAACAGGTTGTTGAGGAATGTAACCTGTCCTGATGGCTTGAGACAAGAAGGGCTTCAGGCAAGCTGCTGTTTTAGAGAAAGCATGTGGGCATCAGCACAGGGGAGCCAGTATGTAGAATTATTTTCTTAACCCCACGTTCCCACCACTCACCATCACCTGTGTACAGGGCAGCCCCTTTCTCTGAATTGTCACAGCTTCGGTATTGCCAAAGGGTTGTGGGAATTGAATTGTGATGATGTTGGTGGCTAAAGTGGTTACCTTCCTGCTGTGTGCAAAGGTTTGCTGAGTTCTTTTACTTGCATTAGCGCCTTCATACCTCGTAGTAACCCTATGAAGGATGCTCTTGTCCACAGTCTTCAGATGAGGAAACAGAATGGGTGTTTTATTTTGTGGCACTGGGGTACTTTACCACTAAGCTACATCCTCCAGCGTTTTTGTTTTCTTTTGAGACCGAGTCTCACTAAATTGGAGAGACTTGGGCTCGAACTTGAGGCCCTCCTGCCTCAGCCTTCCGAGTAGCTGGGACTACACCATGCCTGGCTTTGGAAACAGGTTTTATTTTATTTTATTTTTTAAAATATCTTTTAGGGGGCTGGGGATGTGGCTCAAGCAGTAGCGCGCTCTCCTGGCATGCGTGCGGCCCGGGTTCGATCCTCAGCACCACATACAAACAAAGATGTTGTGTCTGCTGAAAACTAAAAAATAAATATTAAAATTCTCTCTCTCTCTCTCTCTCTCTCTCTCTCTCTCTCTCTCTCTCTCTCTCCCCCTCTCTCTAAAATATATATATATAATCTTTTAGATGTCAGTGGACCTTTATTTTATTTATTTATATGTGATGCTGAGAATTGAACCCAGTGCCTCACACATGCCAGGCAAGCGCTCTACCACTGAGCTACTACCAGAGCCTCTGGAAACAGGTTTTAAAAGAGCTACAGTTGTTAAGTTTTGCTGTGTGCAAAGCACTTTTTGGTCACCAGCTCATTTCATCTTCACACCTTCCCTGAAGGTATCTTATCCCCTCTCAGAGGTGGGAGATAAAGGTCAGAAAACTGACTTACAAGAGTCACAGAGCTTGGAAATGAGGGACCCAGTATCCAAACACAGGCCGTTTGACTCCAAAGCCTGCATTCTCCACCACCAAATGGAAGGTCTGTGTAGAGCATGGCGTAAATCACGCAGATAACCAGCTGGGGAGGGCAGGGAAGGTGGTCAACTAAGAGCTGTTTAATAACGTCATTCCCAAGGCTACCGCAAGGACAAGATGGGAAAAGAAATTAGTGGTAGGTGGGGGCAAAAAGTCTACCAAATTCTTGCAGGCAGAGGGACACTCTGTTTCAAGATCCATGACCCTTCTCTGATGGAGCAGTTTTTCCTGATTTAAAGCAACAGCATCGAAGCTGCGTCTCAGTCCAGCAGGCAGCCAGGCTGTGCAGGCCTGGCCTAGAGGACAGCTTGTGGCTTGGGTCTGGCTGCTGCTTCTGTGAAAACCAGAATCCAAGCTGGTTGGAGCAGGACATCCCCAGCCACCTGCTGGGACACAGGAGCCCAGGCTGGAGGGCAGGTGAGGAGACGCCCCCAAGCCTCTCTCCAGCTGTGTCCTCTGCACACCTTCCCTGTCCTATTTACCGTCTCCCTGTTGGAGATCTTTGGAATTCTTTGTTTAGAACCTCTGCTCAGTGTCTGAACAATAGTCCTATAGAAAAGTTGTAATTTTTCTTGCCAATAATTATAAGTAAAGCAGAAGAGTTTTGCCTTTAAGAGTGAAAAAAATTTAATAGTCCTGGAATTCAAATATATCCAAATGCTGTGGAAATTATAGAGAAATACAGTGTAGCATTTTCCATTGTGACCTTGGTCCATGGAACTCATTAGTTCCCCGTGACCTCTCTCCTTGAGGATCCACCTGGCAGAACCAGATCCTGGAGCATCCCAGTCCCTGGCAAACTCACTGGGGACCTGGGCTCATTCTTCTACCCAGATGGCCCCTGTCTTGCTGTCTCTGACTCAGAAACGTACTTCAGTTGTGTGGAGGGGCTGCCTCCCACAGTAAAGCGCTGTTCGCTCAACACCGCCCGCAAAGTACTGCCCTGCCCTTCTCCTCTACAGACCAAACAGCGTGGAGGCCAGTGCCCACGTGGAAAAGAACTCCCAGCAGTGGAGGGCCAGCCCTGTGTGCTGAACAGGCTTCTAGGGCCAAGGGACTCAGGGTGAGGGCCTGTTGGTGGCTATAAGGAGGCCCAGGAAGGAATCATGTTGTGGTGGCCCCCTGCCTCTGCACCATGTGGCTCTGGGTGTCATCTGCACTGTCAGGCAGAGTGGGCTTCCCCTCAGGACACCAGAGAAAGGGACAGATGTGTCTGTTGGAAGAACCCCCCTGGTTGGGTCTTACACAGAGTAGTAGGGCCTTTTAAAATTGGAGGGCAAATTAGTGTGTGTCGTTGGTTTTTATTCCATTACTTATCTTTGGTTTTCAAGAACTAATATTTATTAAGACTTTGTCAGACTGGTTCAGTGGGTATCATTTCTGTCTAATGAATAGCACAAGGCTTTTTCTTTTTTTCTTTCTTTTTCTTTTTTTTTTTTTTTTTACTAGGGACTAAAACCAGGGGTGCTTAAGCACTGAGCCACATCTCTACCCCTTTTTATATTTTGAGACAGGGTGTCATTAAGTTGCTCAGAGTCTTGCTAAGTTGCTGAGGCTGGCTTTGAATTTGTGATCCTCCTGCCTCAGCCTTCCACAAGTCACTGGTGGTGCAGATGTGCACCACCGCGACCGCGGGTCACATGGCTTTCTCCTTTGTGAACCTAGATAAGTGGGCTTATGTGGCGTTTAGTCTCAGCTCAAAACACCATGTGCCAGAGTGAGGACAGGGGCTTTCCTTCCCTCTGGTAGTAGGTTCCCCAGCAAGACACAGTAGCTATTGATGTACATAATTGATCACTTTGTTTTGTTTTGTTTTAATTTTTTTAAAAGCTACAGATAACCTCCTTGAATATTTATTTTAAGAGAGAGATAGAGAGAATTTTTTTATATTTATTTTTCAGTTTTTGGCGGACACAACATCTTTATTTTATTATATGTGGTGCTGAGGATCGCACCCAGCGCCCCGTGCATGCCAGACAAGCGCGCTACCGCTTGAGCCACATCCCCAGCCCCTGTTCACTTTGTTAACTGTTAAAAGAAGGAGGCTTACTGAGGCAGTAAAGCATACTTCACTGTATCCTGTATGTGGAGAGCAAACAGGTTGGAAGGTGACTGACAGGCTCCCGTTCGAGGCTGGTGCTGATCATCACGTTAAGTACCATCAACTGTTCTCTAATGGAATCTCTCTTTCTTCAGGCTTCTTCTGAAGAGCTGAAAGCTGCCTACCGGAGGCTGTGTATGCTTTACCACCCAGACAAGCACAGAGACCCAGAGCTCAAGTCACAGGCGGAGCGACTCTTTAACCTTGTTCACCAGGCTTATGAAGGTCAGTGCAGGGCTCGGCGTCCCGAAGCTCGCTGGTAGCAGTTACTCGATTTTTAAGAGACTTGATTTATAGAGGATAGAAAATGAGAGTCCTTGGAGGTGTGTAAAAGAAGTGCTTAGTTGAGTGCTTCTTACTGATGGAGTCCTTTGTGAGAGCTGCATCTTGCTTTGGAAATCGATATGTGTCCAGTGAGTAGAGAATGAGAGCCCAGGTGCAGCAGCGACTGTGGTGTGCATTGGTGTGCATGCTTGCTGGCCGCCTCCAGGGGGAACTTTGGAGGGAAGCACCATCATTACTGGGAAGCTTTCTTTGTTCTCTTTTTTTATCTGAAAGCAGTTTTATTGCTTCTGCAGCATTCCCTTAAAGAAGGTTCTGAAAAAAAGAAAGAAAATGTTGTTAAGAAGGCAAATAGGAAAGAGAGTCGGGTGGTTCAGGCTTTCATCCCTAAATCTTAGGTGTCAGGAAGAAGAATTGTGAGGTGTGCTTAGGAAATATTTAGTTCACTGGTGGGTTCAGAGTTTCTCTTTGGGTGATGAAAACTTCTGGATGCAGTGACAGAGCCTAACACCTCACTTGTGCCCACTTCTGCCAAAGATCATACTTGGAATGGGTAAATCGTATACTGTCTACATTTTATCACATTCTTTACAGTAAAAGCCAAAATACATCAAATTGGGCTGGGGATATAGCTAAGTTGGTAGAGTGCTTGCCTCGTATGTACAAGGCCCCAGCAACACACACACACACACACACACAAATTAAATCACTTGATGTATGAGGATATATGCCAAATAAAGTAAGTTATTCATTCCAGAACCACTTGGTGTTTGCTTCTTACTCAAAGAGACCAAAAATTGGGGGCTGAAGTTGTGGCTCGCCCAGCTCATGTGAGGCCCTGGTTTCAATCCTTAGCGCCGCATAAAAATAAATAAATAAAACAAAGGTTTTAAAAAAGAGAGACACCAAAAATTAGATGATATGTTTCTTTACACAATAATAAAGACTTCTTGTTGCAGACATAATAGCATATGTTATTTTACCTTTTACCAGGAAGTTAGATTTTAATGACCAGTAAAAAAAAAAAAAAAAATCAGGCCTGGTAATAACAAATGTGAGCACTTGGTCTCTTGTCATTACCAAATTTCATGCTGTTCAAACCACTTATGTGGCTGTTTCCCAAAGTCTTTTTATTGCATTCTGTTGTCTAGAAGGTGGCATTGATTTTACTGTTGTCCAGGTTAACAGAAAAACCCGCCCATGCTTGTGAAGATGCCACAGCAGCAGACCTGGTCCCCAAATTTTGCCTAAAAGGAAATGAAAATAAAATAGTGAATAGATGTTTTCTTATTAAATCCTAGAGATTAACTCAAGAATTCTTGCTCCCATGTTTTCCAGTGGTCAGCATTTCTTTCTTCCCCTTAAGGTTTGAATATGGATGGACTCATTTACATTGTTTTTTAACTAGGCCTAAAAATACATGAGAATTCTCAGGGGAGAAAAGATGCAAAGGTCCTGAGCAGCTTGGCAGAGTGGTGGGCAGACTGTGACTGCTCTTGGCCATTGAGGGCCCCTGATCCTTGCCAAGAAATCTTTCTGACGTGCTTTACCTGGTGTGACCAACAACAGTAAGAGGGATTGGTACCTTTTAAAATAATTCCAGATGAAAAAGAGAGGGGCACTCAAAAAGTGTAGACTGTCTCAAGAGATATTAACACTCTTTAGAGTAAATTATAAGTCAGATTTTTCTTTAGAAAATGCAATCAACTGTCAGACCAGCATATTCTATATACTGTGACAGAAACTGGCCAGATTATTTCAGGAACAGCCCTTTATCAGGAAGCCCTTTATCCTGGCTTCCTGCAGGTGCACCTTGTGCCCTTTGTCCCTACAGTGAGGAGAAGCCTAGACCGGGCAGGTGGACTGCTCTCATTTGTAGCCATCTTTAAACCACAGCCTGGGTTGGCAAGGAAGCACATAGGAGAAAAGAGGCCCAGAGAGTGACACGGGTCTCTGGGAAGAGTGGCCAGGTGGGGGCACCAAGGACATTGTCGCCAGTGTTTTCAGAAAGGATTGAAAAGAGAATTTTGTACTTGGTAAACATGTTTCATTTTTCTTGTTGCAGTGCTTAGTGACCCCCAAACGAGGGCCATCTATGATATATATGGAAAGAGAGGACTGGAAATGGAAGGATGGGAGGTAAGAGAAACTGTACATCTGGCATCCCAGAAAAGTCATGAAACAACTACAAAACAGCACCCCACAACCTGTGATAAGGCCTTTGAGAATATTGGAGGTGCCACAGGTCCCTTCCTCACCTTGTGTTTTAGTGTCCAAGGTGGAATTCTAGACCTCATTTTGCCACTCTGTAACTCTCTGAACTTTGGCAAGTCTGCAGTCTGGGGTGTCTGTAGTTTCCTAACCTGTCAAGTGAAAAGGAAGAGATGCATGGCACCCCAGGTGTTCAGCCTGGGATGGGGCTGGGGAGCCCTGGAAGCCCTGGAGCCCTGGTGGCTTGGTGAGGGGTGCAAGTCTGCCTGCACATATTCCCTTCCCCCTCCACTGTCTGTCCATGCCTTTCTCCACCTTCATGATGAGTAACTGCGCTTAGGAAGTGTTCCTGCTGGGAGAGTTAGGCATGTGAAGAGCGTGGAACAGAAAAATCGAGAGTATTGTCTGTGATCACCTCTTCGGGTGTGATGGATGATGTCATGATGTCGTCAACTGTGATACATGAGACCAAAGGTGCAGCGACTGTCTGTGAAACAGGTCGCCTGGCAGCTGTGGTACAGGAGGAGATCCCTGAGATGCAGGCGCTTCCGATTCTGTTTCTTTTTTATTATTATTATTATTTATTTTTTAGTTTTAGATGGACACAATACCTTTATTTGTTTTTATTTTTATGTGGTGCCGGGAATCGAACCTAGTGCCTCACATATGCTAGGCAAGTGTTCTACCACTGAGCCACAACCCCAGCAGCCCTCCTGTTTCTTGCTGTGTACTTCCATATTGCTGTCAACAGAGGAGCATGAGGGGCTCAGGAAGAAAAGTGGACATGGAAACTAATAGTAAAACTAAATTGCAGGGCTGGGGATGTGGCTCACAAAATAAAGATGTTGTGTCTACCTAAAACTAAAAAATGAATATTAAAAAAACAAACTAAATTGCAGCAGGAATGTATAGGTGTTATGACTTAATTCCATTAAAGAAATTTGGTTCTGATGCCCAAGAAATTTGGGCAAGCTGTTAGTTAATAACATCAGATTCACCTTCTCTGAGGTTTTGTGCCCCCTTTTCCCATCATCATATAATGTTTCCCTTGAAGTTCTTTCAGTATTTGACCTCAGGCATGTGTGCCTATCTCTTCAGATTCTAGCAGGATACCTCTTAAGCCTGAGGGTATAGGCAAGGAACACTCCCGTTTCCATTTCCCCAGTACTGGGGATTGAACCCAGGGGCATTCTAACTCCAAGCGGTGTCCTCAGCCCTTTTTATTTGATTTTGAGACAGGGTTTCACTAAGTTGCTGGGGCTGGCCTTGTGGGAGGCTGCCACATCATGTGACCGGCATTTTCCTTTCCTGATTGGTGAGGCTCTATGGGTCACTTCCTGTGATATGGCCACATCAAAGTGGCCGTAGATGGTAGCCCTGATCTTGAGAGTCATAAAAATGTCGCCAAATGTGTCTGTGCGTGGATGTGCCTTCCTGCATACCCAGGGATCGAGTTACCTTACCTGAACTTGTAACCCTGCCCCTCTTGATCTGTTTTGAATGGAAATTTCTAAGAATCAGAGTCCCCCCAATAAAAGACCACTCCCGAATGTGTTAGCTCTCTTGCCTGCCTTTCATGACATTCCTCGCTCTCCCATTTGGGGAGTTTGAGGCTGAGGGCAGAGGAGCCGTCCCGGGGCTTGAATTAAAGGTAAATTTAATTAATGGTAAATTTAATGTGTGTCTGTGTTTTATTTGATACCTTAGGGAATTCACTCAAACAACCTCTAGTTTAGCTGCCCACACTGGTCGGGGGCAGTAATTGTTGCCCAGAACATTGGGGCTGCTCCAGGAGAATTTCCAGGTTGATTGAGAAAGTGTGCTATAGAAATTTATTGGACCGTGGAATTTTTTGAAGGGTCACGGAGAAAGCAGACAGTTTTAGAGCCAACAATGTTAAAGGTTTATCACGTGAAGTGACCAACAAGCCTCACCAATCAGGAAAGGAAAATGCTGGTCACACAATATGGCGGCCTCCCACATGGCCTCAAACTTGTGGTCTTGTGATCTTCCTGCCTCAGCCTCCTGAGTCTCTGGTATTACAAGGGTATGCCACCATGCCCAACCCACCTGTGACCATGTTTTTATTGCCCTGTACAGTGAATTGTAGTTGCTAACATTTAAAACTTGAGAGGTATTTGACACCCCAGGCACACCCCTGTAATCCCAGCTACTCGGGAGGCTGAGGCAGAAGGATTGCAAGTTCAAGGGTCAGCTTGAGCAACCTAGTAGACCCTGTCTCAAAATAAAAAGGGCTGGAGATGTAGCTCAGAGGTAGAGAACTTCTCTAACGTGATTAGGGCCCTGGATTCCATCCCCAGCGATTGATCGATAGATAGATAGATAGATACCCTTTGGGAGTTTTTGCATGGAAATTCAATCTTCTGTCTTCTTGAAGCACCAAAAGATTAGTCATACTGGATCTAAATTGCCCTGAAAGGCAGCAGTCAACTTGAAGTGAGGAGCTGAGCCCTTTAGACTGGGCTGTGCTGTGCACCCCCAACAGGCCCCACCACTCCCTGTCAGTCATTATATCAGGCCGTTCGCTCCTTTGCTTCTCCTGCCTAGCTTCAAAAAGCAGTGGGTTTGTGTTCTCTGGTTTGATGGAAAAATGGTGCCTTGTGCTGCAGTAGTGCATCATGACTCCGTGTAAAGTCTGGTACCTTAGCATTTTTTTATTCCAAAAGAGGACATAGAATCCTGTTGTATTTATTAAATTTCTCAACTTTAAAGTTTCCTTAATGTTTTAAGACATAAGTTGATTGAAAGTTTGAAAGGCAGAAGTGAGAGCTGTAGGCCCTCATTACATATTCCCACTTCAGAGTCTAGGATTTTAGTTCCCAGGAGAACCATTCCAAGTCTCCTGAGGCATTGGAGTCTTCTGCATGATTTCCTAGTGTCATCTCCCCAATTAGAAATGAGGCAAAACCATACACAGCAACAAGGCCATCACAGGTGGTGAGTGGATGATTCGTACTAGTATTCTTTTTTTTCATTATATATATATATATTTTAGTTGTAGTTGGACGCAATACCTTTATTTTATATGTGGTGCTGAGGATCAAACCCTGGGCCTTGCACATGCCAGGTGAGCGCTCTACCACTGAGCCACAACCCCAGCCCCTGTACTTGTATTCTTTAGTAAACTACTTCAAGTAAAAAAAGTTCTCATTGGTCAGAATTGGCTTTTTTCATAGTGATACTAAGCTTTCACTGCAAGACAAAAATGCTTTCAAGGCAGGATACATGAAGATGCCACCCAAGATATTTGCAGTGACCTTGGACTCCAGCACAGTCCTCAAGGACTTGCTCCAGCTGGGTGAACTGTTCCCAACCTGGATTCTCCCTCTGTAGTGGTAGCTGTCACCTCTTCAGGGTGCCATACCCACTTCCTGCTCTGTGTATTCTAGGCTATCAGACTTCACCAGTCACTGAGGGTACCCACTTTGTACCTGTTTAATATGGAACCTGTGGGTAGTAAAGGGTGAAGGGCGCTGCTGGTGTCCTCAGATCTCAGCACCCCTGGGGAGGGGCTGGCAGTCTGCTCCCAGCAGTCCTACCACTTCCATTTTATGATGGATGCTGGAAGAGAAATTGGAGCTTCTTTGGCTTCCATGAAATATCCATTAGATAAGTTTTCACTTTTTTCCTTAACCTTCAGGACTTTCTCCTTCTCTGGCAGGATTCCAAAGCAATGAGATGTAATCATTTCCAGCTTGAAAAGTCACCCATGTTAGTGCTTGGAGTTGGTTAACAGTGTTGGTACAAATGTCCACATTGAAAACAAAATTTGTCTTTTCATTAAAATAGCAAAAATCTAGGACTGGGGTTGTGGCTCACTGGTAGAGCGTGTGTGAGGCACTGGGTTCAATTCTCAGCTTTGCATATAAATAAATGAATAAAATAAAGGTTCACTAACATCTAAAAATAAATTTAAATAAATAAAATAGCAAAAATCAATTTATTTATTCACGGTACTGGAGATTGAGCCCAAGTTCTTGTGCACGCTAGACAAGCTCTCTACCAGCTGAGCTCTGTTCTTAGCCCAATGAAAATCTAACTTTGAACTGTGCTTTGATGATGTTGACTGATAGCAGGGGCAAGTGGAATGGAAAACACATAACTCAGTTCACCTACAAATGTCATTTTCAAAACTTACGTTTAGGGCTGGGGATATAGCTCAGTTGGTAGAGTGCTTGCCTCACATGCACAAGGCTCTAGGTTCAATCCTCAGCACCAAAAAAAAAAAAAAAAAAACAACAACAACAACAAAATTTATAGTTAGAGTTGGATCCTTTGGCCTGGGTCATCTGCATTTTGCAATCACGGTATTATCTCTGTTTCACTTTTCCCATCTTGGATTGGAACCCAGAACAAAGAAAGGATGTTAGTGAAAAAAATAGTAAAATCTGAGAAATCTGGGTTTAGTTAATAGAAATGTAATAATGAACTGGGCATGGTGGCTCATGCCTATAATCCCAGTGGCTCAGGAAGATGAGGCAAAAGGATCACAAGTTTAAAGCCAGCCTCAGCAAAAGCGAGGCGCTAAGCAATTCAGTGAGACCCTGTCTCCAAATAAAATACAAAATAGGGCTGGGGATGTGGCTCAGTGGTCGAGTGCCTCTGAGTCCAATTCCTGGTACCCAAAATAAAAGAAAAAGAAATGTACTAATGTTGGCTTCAGATTTGACACATGTTCATGATTACATAAGATGTTAACATTAAGGGAAGCTGGATAAAGAGTATACTAGAACTTTCTGAACTATCTGCAACTATTTTGAAGTTCTAAATTTCTAAAAGTATTCCAAAATAAGAAATTGGCTAATATCATAGAATTTTCAAACCAGATGGCACCTTGGGAATTTTATTTTTTTGTTTTTTGTTTTGGTACCAGGGATTGAACTCAGGGGCACTTAACTACTGAGCCACACCCCCAGCCCTTTTTTGTGTTTTATTTAGATACAGGGACTCGCTGAGTTGCTTAGGACCTTGCTAAGTTGCTGAGGCTGGCTTTGAACTTGCAATCCTCTTGCCTCAGCCTCCTGAGCCTCTGGTATTACAGGCGTGTGCCACTGCACCAGGCAGAATTGGGTATTTTAACTGTCCTCATGTCATAGCAGGAAACTGAAACTTACAGAGGAATGACTTGCCTCAGGTTGCCTGGAGGTTAGCAGTTGTGTCAGACGGAGGCTAGGTTTCTGTTCTCTTTCCATTTGCCATCTCCCTTCCAAAATGTCTGTATTCCTCTCTCCATAAGGTGAGGCTTCCTGGCTAGTCTAGGGATAGACCTGTGGCAGGTGGTTCAGGTGAACAACACACTTGTGTAGATTCTTGGGCTGCATGTGATGCTCTCTGTTCATGAGAAGCAGAGAATATGTGATCTTTACCAGCTGCAATACTGTACAGGGTGCTGTGTTCCTGGATGCTTCTAAGGACTGCCACAGTGGGGAAGAGTGGCCCATGGCCATCTTAGTCCCCATCTACTCTCCAACATCATGTCCTCTGTTCATAGAAGGATGTGAAGCATCCTGGATGGCAAAGGCCTGTGGGAGCCAAGAGTGAGATGCTTGCTTAGCAAAGTGTCCTCCACTCTCTGGAGGGACCAGCCGTTTTGACTTGGCAGTTAGCTCTGATTATGCACCAACTATTTGCAGAATTATTCATAATATGACTAGAAGCCAAGTTCAGTGGCAGGTGCCCGTAATACAGGCTACTCAGGGGGCTGAGCCCAATCTGGCATTTTTTGGATTATTTTTTTCTGTAGCTTATCACAGAGTACAACAGGAAGTAATTTTCAGCTATTAATTCCATCTGCAAAGAGTAAACAGCTAGAATTCCTGAAAACATATCTTTTCCTGCTGTGACCTCTATGGAGCCTGGCATGTCTAATATTTTGATTTCCTGCAGGATACGAACAGATTTAAATTATTAGAAACTTGCACATTGGTTTATTTTTTAAAAAAATGGTGTATGCACACATTGATGGGGTCTGTTAATGTTACTGGTTAAAATTATGGCTAAGCAAACTTTTGCTTGGGCTGGGGCTGAGTGGTAGAGCGCTTGCCTTGCATGCATGAGGCACTGGGTTCGATCCTCAGCACCACATAAAAATAAATAAATAAAATAAAGTATTGTGTTGTCCATCTACATCTTAAAAAAAAAAAAACACAAAACTTTTGTTTAACCTGTTTTTAAAACCAGGCCCTGTTGAATGGAACAGTTATGGAACCTTTGGTCCAAGTTGGGACCGTGTTGATTCCCTGGGCTATGTGGAGGAGCCACCTCCCTTCCAGACCTCCTGGCTTCACACCCAGACCCTTTTGTTCCTCGTGATGTGTTTCTTAAGTCATTGGCAGGGGCCAGATAAATTGTGTTTGCAGCCATAGCCCACTTAACCTCATGAACAACATTTAAAGTATTTTGAATCATTTTTTATGGTTCTTCAAAGATAAATGTAACAATTGACTACATAGTTTCCCTGAAGGTTTTTTTTTTTTTTCTTCCTTCAATCAATGAAGGGAGAGACTGACAGGTTAGAAGGTAATGGAAATTGTAGATTGTGCCTGGCTTTCATTCTGGCCAAGGTGGTGGCTTTGGGTATCCACTGATAGGCTCATGGGCCCTTGGTGTTGGCAAACTCAGGCGAGGGACCTGTCCTGTCCATTTAGTAAAACCAAGTATGTTTCCTGAGGTCCCAAAGCAATTTCTGTCATGCCATTTAGGTCTTTCTATTTTTTCTTGGGTGATTTTAATAATCTTTTTTTTGAACCAGGGATTGAACTCAGGGGCACTCATCACTGAGGCACATCCCAAGCCCTTTTTTGTATTTTATTTAGAGACAAGGTCTCACTTAGTTGCTTAGCACCTTGATATATTGCTGAGGCTGGCTTTGAACTCATAATCCTCCTGCCTCAGCCTCCAGAGCCTCTGGGATTACAGACATGCACCACCGTGCCCAGCTAGCCTTTTTTTATTTTAAAGCTTCCTTAAAAAAGAATTACCTCTGCCAGGCGTGGTAGCACACTCCTGTAATCCCAGCAGCTCAAGAGGCTGAAGCAGGAGGATCGCTAGTTCAAAGCCAGCTTCAGCAAGGATGAAGTGCTAAGCAACTTAGTGAGACTCTCTCCAAATAAAATACAAAAAGGGCTGGGGATGTAGCTCAGGGGTCGAGTGCCCCTGGTATCAATCCCTGGTACCAAAAAAAGAAAAAAAGAATCACCTCTTCCTTTTTAGCAGTTGATTTATAATATTAAGTTATTTGAGGGGAAAAGAATGTTACTCACCCCATCACCAAACGTGCTAGGAATTCAACCCAGAGCTTTGCACAGTGCCAGGCAAGCACTGCCGCCGCTGCTTTTTTCCCTTGACCCTTTTTATTTATTTATTTATTTATATTTTATTTTGATGAGACTGGCCTCAAATTTGCAATCTTCAGTCTCAGCCTCCCAAGTAGCTGAGATTACAGGAATATACCAGTGGGCTGGTTTTCCTTATTTATTTATTTATTTATTTGTTTGTTTATTTTTCTGTTCACTTTCTAAAAGTAGAGGTGGACAAATATCTCAGCCTTTTTGGATAAGCTAGTATCTGTGTTTATTTTCTCCATCAAGTGGAACAAATCTTATAATATGGTCACATTTATGTTAAAAATGTTCATATATACATAAATGCAAGCACATACATATGTAAAGATTTTTAGAAAGAGACATAAATAATTGAATATTAACCTATGATTGGGTTAGGGATGTTCAGTAGTAGAGCATTTGCCTAACATTTACAAGGCTCTGGGTCAATTCCTAGCACTACCAAAAAAAGTTTGTTTGTGTGTGTAGGTTACCTACGATAAGAGGGAATGTGTGCTGGGTGTAGTGATTCACACCTGTAATCCCAGCAAGTCAGGCGACTGAGGCAGGAGGATCACAAGTTGGCAATTTAGCAAGACTCTTGTCTCAGAATAAAATTACAAGGACTGGGGATGTAGCTCAGTAGTAGAGTGCCCCTGGTCTCAGACCCCAGTACTGATGGGGGTGGTGGGTGGTAAAAAGAAAGAGAAGAGAAACGTGACTTTTTTATATACTCTGTACTATTGGTTTTTTGCTATAAGAATAATTTTTAAAAATATTTTTAGTCACAGATGGACACAATACCTTTATTTTCTGTATGTATGTATTCATTTATTAATTTTGTGGTGCTAAGAGAGGATCGAACCCAGTGCCTCATGCATGCTAGCACTCTGCCATTGAGCTATAGTCCCAGCCCCCATGGGCATATATTTTTTAAAAATATGTTTCAAACTTGGAGCTCCCTGGGTACGTTTTCTCCTGTCACCTACCAAGTGGTAGATACTCTGTCAGCTACACCTGCAGACTCTCTGTATTTCTTCCACCAACAAGGAATATGCACTTGGATGTGCTCCCTTGTCCACGACTGAAGAAGAGCAACCTCTTTTCTGTCCTTCTCCCAGCAAACCGTTTCTTGCAGTGCTTAGGACTGTGCAGTTATAAGTGGGGCCCCAAGCTGTCACATGGTGCAGTTTCCTTTTCCAGAAGAGGCACCGGAGACCCTGTGGCTGTGTCCTCCTGTGTTTCTCCCCACAGTCACCTCTCTGAAATCTCATCTTGAGCTAAGACTAGAATGTCATGGGATGTTCCGTGCAAAGGTTTGTCACATTGTGGGAGAAAGGGTCCCAGAAGTCTAGAACACCCGACCCTCACAGCTTGAGATCCTCTGGTCCTATCAGCCCACAAGGAGTGTAGTGACCAGCCAGAGTCATGTCTGAGTTCATAGCCAGAATTTATAACCAGGGACTCAATTAGAAAATTTAAACTGTGAGATTTTCTTTGTAAGATTCACGCAGCCTCAAAGAGGTGGCTTAAAGTAAAGAATGTCAGACTGCAGAATGGCAGTTATCAAATATACAGACAGTAATGAGTGTTGGAGAGGATGTGGGGGAAAGGTGCACCATGCACTGCTGGTGGGATTGCAGACTGGTGCAATTACTTTGGAAAGGAGTGTGGAGATTCCTCAGAAAACTTGGAATGGAACCACCATTTGGCCCAGGTATCCAACTCCTCAGTTTATACCCAAAGGACTTAAAATCAGCATGCTGAAGTGACCTAGCCACTCCAATGTTTATAGAGCTGAATTCACAATAACTAAACTGTGGAACCAATCTAGATGCCCATAAATAGATGAATGGATAAAGAAACTGTAGTATATGTAAACAATGGAATATTACTCAGCATTAAAAGGGAATACAGTTATGGCATTTGCAGGTAAATGGATGGAGTTGGAGAATATTATGCTAAGTGAAGTAAGCCAAACCCAAAAAACTAAAGGCTGAATGTTTTCTGATTAATGGATGCTGATCTATGATTACGGGGGTTGACGGGGCATGGGAACAATGGAGGAACTTTGGATTGGGCAAAGGGGAGGGTGGGAAGGGGTTATGGAGGTAGGAAAGATGGTGGAATGAGATGGACATCATTCCCCTAGGTATGTGTATGATTTCATGAATGTTGCGTCTCTACACTGTGTACAACCAGAGAATTGAAATGCTGTGCTCCATTTGTGAATGATGAATTCATGTACAACTGAGTAGAACAAATAAAAATAATAATAAAAAAGAATGTCAGACTGTGGAGAGTTGAAGGAAGTCACACACTACAGTCCTGGGAGGGTGGCAGCACTCTCTGTCCTCTGGGGTCCATGGTGGAGAGCTCGTCACAGCTCCCCTGACATCTCAAGGTCCCAGGGGCGTGCATGGTAGGCTCCCCAGCAGCCTGTACATGCCAAAATGAAGTCATTCAGAAATTCTTTGCCTATTTTCCTCGCGTTGGCTGCCTTGCTTTTCCCGCAGGTTGTGGAGCGGCGGAGAACTCCAGCGGAAATTAGAGAAGAGTTTGAACGACTACAGCAAGAGCGGGAGGAGAGGAGGCTGCAGCAGCGAACCAACCCCAAGGTAGCCCGGCCAGTGGTGGGACAGGGAAGCCTCAAAGACTGAGAGGCTGGTAGGCTTTTATGGTAACCGTGCACCAGCGGGGTGGGACAAAACACTTGCCTCACAGTGGGTTCTTCCGGAAGGTGGCTCTGGTAGCCGCTGCTGACCTGGAGCAAGAGTTTCCACCCAGCTGGAGGGAAGACAGAACCAACCCCCAGTTCTCCCAGAAGCCAAGATCCCCAAGCAGAAACTCAGGCTGGTTCTCCTGCAGCTGTGCTGCCCAACTCCTTGGCATTAAAAATCAGCCCAAGACAGTGTCAGGAAGGGACAGGCACCTAACCGCTCAAACATGAGGCTGACAGGACAGGGATGGCCAAATGATGCAGAGGATGTGGGGCGTTCCCAGATTCCAACAAGCAGGGGTCTCTGCTTTCCTCACCCTAGGACGTGGGAGCCATGAACACAAGTCACCAGACTGTCTCTGCAGCGTAAGTGACCAAGTCCCCAAAGAGCACTACAGAGGCAGAGTTACTCTTCAGTCCAAGTACCATGTTCTTTTCTTTGCATTTCTTAGGGAGGTTGTCCTGAGAGTGTGGGATGGCAGCTGTGCCGAGTGATGGGATTGTGGCCTGGTGTACTGTCCAACTGTGCGGTCAGAGGACTTGGCAGCCAGGCCCCTCCCTGTGGCCAGCATGGCCATGCAGAAAGCCTGTCTCTCGTGATGAGGGCTAGTAGCCTTCTCCAGGACTCCCATAATCTGTCAACTCAGTTGCATTGTAGGAAGGAGAAATTAAGCCAAATAAAGTATTTAACAAACATAATTATTTTTCTTTAAATCTTCTAAAAAAGAAACAATGACAGCTTAGACTGGGAAGCAGAGAGTGAAGTGAACCTCTGATTAAATTCGTTCTAGTAAAAGACCTTATTTTCAGAACAGGCCTGTATGTTTGAACCCTACATTCCCCAGTGTATATATTTTAGTTATCCTGCAGGGTCCTAGAAAGGTTGGTTTCAGAACATCTCAAAGATGTCAAATTCCAGATGTGCTCGAGTTTCTTGTATAAAATAGCATGGTGTTTGCATATAACCTGCACACCTCCTCCTGTGTGTCTAAAATCGCTTCTAGATTACTCACAATGACACAGTGTAAATGCTGTAGAGACGGTTGTTATGCTGTATTGTTGAAGGAGTAATGACAAGAAGAACGTCTTTGTTTAGTACCAGTGGGAATTTTCTTTCCTGTACATTTTCAATCCATGGATGCATGGCCATGGATACAGATGGCTAATGGTATTTGTAAATGTCCACACACACTTAACTCATAGCAGGTAATAGCTTTAGTTGTGTGGAGCTGTCTCTTAATCAGAAGGAGGTAGGAGGTGAACCCCAGCTGAACTGAGCCAGGGAACTCAGAAGTCTCTGAGGTGTCCCAGCTGTTCCAGCAGTTCCCTGCTGTGATCCCCAGGTGGGCCCAGACCAGCATGCTAGGGGTGTCCGGCTTAAAATACCAGTGTTGGCAGCTGGGCTGAGGTGGGCAGAAAGTTGCCCTGGTGGCTTTACTGTCCTGGCTGCATTTGTGCTGCAGTCTGAGCAGTAACAGGGAAGAGAGGGTCCCGAGCTGTGTTCCTGCGAACACAGAAGCCATCTGGGAGTGCCTGGTTGTGCGCGGTGGTTGTGTATCGGGACTCTGTGCACATGTGCCTGCGGGCCCTGTTTCTGTGGAGTGAGAGCACAGCTGGGACCATTTCCTGCAGGCATGCAAGTTATTTTAAAACTTCCACTACTTTGCTACTTCCATAAACTGCTTTGAAATAAATAAAACATTTTCTAACCAGAAATGGTGATAACCAGATGTTGGCTCTGAGGCATTTTGTGGAGAGGATTGGAGCTGGATCTTTTGTTCCATTTCCAAAGTGTTTTTTTTGGTTTGGTGTTTTCTTGTTTTTCTTTTCAAGATGAGCCGAAAGGTTTGGAACATCTCCTTCTGAGAAGAAAAGGGTTTTCTTCTCTTAACAGGTCCACACTTGATAATCGTAGGAATCTACCTGTCCACTGGACCCCTCAGTGGACTCCAGCTTGTAGGGGAGTGGCAGGCTGGATGCCATGTGTGATCTTGCATCTGACTCTTGGGAGGGTGTGTCTGTCTTCATCAGTGGGAGTCATTAGGATTTTGCCTCAGGATGGGTGTACAGAACAAAAAGTCCAAGTGGAAATTGGGAGGTGAGAAATGACTGATGCAAAAAAGCAGGACCCAGCATACTCTTTGGCCTGTGTTTAGTTTTCTTGTGGGTAAAATTAGGACATCCATCATGCCTGCTGCTCCAGGTTGAAAGAATGAGTAAATATGAAGTTGATGTTATGAGAAAAAGATAACCCTGATTTGTAAATACAAGTGACACTGGTACCAAGGTGAGGTTTGGAGCCTAATTTTATTTTAGCCATATAGCTCTTCCTTTTTTCTTCTACCACTGAGCCACACCCTCACCCCCTAATTTTGTTTTGGTGTTTCACATGGCTCAGTCGGCCAGTTTTTGCCCCCTGGAAGCTGGGGCTGGATGTGAGATGGCCCCTAACATCACCCTCAGCCTCCTCCTGTGGTCAGGCCCTCGCTGTTTGCAGTGCGAAAAGTGCTATAGGGTGCAGAAGGAGAAGGTCATGTGCCAGCCTCCAGCACACACCTCTCCATCCGATGGTGGCACACACGCCCCCCACCACACACACAAGCACATGCTAGAGACAGCATGGAAGAGCCTTGGGCTCGGACACGAGCCCAGGATCCAGATTTGGACTCCACCTTTCAATCCATGCTCATTAGGTGCCTTCTCTGGCCTCAGCCCAGTTTATCCCTTGGTGAGGTTTACCGTGAGAGCCATCATGTAAGCTCAAGTCCTTGGACCCCACAGTCCCTAGTTCTCACTACCTCTGTTTGGGCTTTCACTTTGCCCTATGGAGAAAGTCCTCTGACTGCACTTACTGCTGGAAAACGCCCAGCTCAGGTATTCTCTGGGGTCCTGCACAGAAAGCCAGTGTGGGGAGGCCCTGGGTTCATCCAGGAGGATGGGTGTGGCTGTGGAATCGGATTGGACCCTTCTCTCTCCATCTGGGGGCTTCTATTTTATTTGTATACTCCACCCACATCTTGCCTTTTAGAGGCTAAGATAATAGGACAGGGTCACTTCACACTGGATAGTTAGCTGAATTCCTTTCTTGTCTCACTACCCATAAGTCTTCTTGCTCTGTGGACAGTGGCTACTTCAGGCATCTTCAGAAGACAGTTGGATCACAGGCAGCTTGTCTGACTTTTGCTGCTGAACCTTTTGGGGTTCCACGTACAGCCAAGGACTCAGCTTGGAGTGCCTGGGGGCCTGACTATCTGTTTCCAAGGGTATATATGCCTTTATTCTTTACTCTTTTAAAAAAATATTTCATGGAGATTGTTACATCATTTCCTGGTCTATTCCATTCTTTCTCGAAGGTTGATATAAACTTGGCAAGATCTCCTTTCTGGTTTTAAGAAGGCTCCGTTATGAGTGTGGTTCATGTAATAGCTTAGAAACATAGTTCAGCTTTATCAGAAAAAGGCTTAATATTATATCAAAAAAGGCTTAAATATCTTCAATCTCAAAATGTTTTTATAAAGATATGTAAGTACATTGCTCAAGCTTCTTTTTTTTTTTTTTGGCCTGTTTTGCCTTGGCCTATGATTATAACTGTCAGAGGGAGCCTGTGGTCGTGACTTAAGTCTGCTCTGTGGAAATGGCTTTGATGTCATAAAGCTGATTCTACTTGGCTGCAGGATAATAGTACAGGAAAAGCCTATTGAGCCCATGTTTGTGGTGCTCAGTAGCAAGAAGGAGTCATTTACCATGTGCAGAAATGGGCTGCTGCTGAAATTGAGAGTTGTGGAAGGAGAGTGGTTAGTTGGTGGTGCTGGAAATGGGCTCCAATGTAGAGCTGAGACTCTGGAGAGCACAGGGGGGTTCAAAGGCAAAGATCTGTTGCTAAATCAGTGCTACCTGGAGGGCCATTGTCCCCGGTATGTGCATAATCTTGTATCAGAGGTAAAGACAGTTGGTGGGGGCTGGTGGTAATTGGGCCAGACTAGTTCTTGAAACCCTAGTAGGTTTTGAGTTTTATCCCCCATGAAATTAGCAAGTACAGGTTCTTTCTCTGATCACAGACAAAATGGGCAAATTTCACATTGCCTCTTGTTGCCTCTTCTGGGGGAATTTGCAGTTAGTAAAGAGTTACTGTTGAGATTGCATTTGACAGAAATTCCTTGTTTCATCCTAATGATCAGATAAAATCGTGAAAATGAAAATAATTGAGTGCAGATGGTGATAGATGCATTGATTAGTTTGTGAGAACTGAATAATGCACATGTTCATCAGATCATCACATTGTACACCTTGAATGTGTGCAGTTTTCATTGTCAACTAAACATTTAAAAAGTTGTTTTAAAAAAAGTGCAGCATTTCCTCTCTGTAGCCAAGGCTCCGTTCCCTATAGGGCTGGGGCTGGGGCTCAGCTCCATTCCCTGTTGGATATAGTGAAGATGCTTCATACCCACAGATGACCCAGGCCAGAGGACAGCAGCAAGTACCTACCAGCCCAGCAAACAAGGATGAAAGGGCTAAGCACAAAACAAAAACTACCAGCAGCAGCAACAGGCTAGCTTAGAAGAGGAGGGAAGGAGGAAATGGTAATCTTTAATTGACTCATTGGCTGAATATTAGCAGCCAATTAGCATCTTTGGTGGGGTGCAGGGTAAAGAGGGTTGATTTTTCACAAAATAATTTGAATTGGATGCCAATACCCTACAGAGCATCATTCAAGGAGTGGACATCAGGGCTGTGTAGCTCAGTGGTAGCACTTGCCTAGCACATGTAAGGCCTGGGTTCCATCCCCAGCATTATGACAAACAAAGCAATACATTCAGCAGAGACTAAAATAGATGAAGTCCAGCTGTCATGGAGTAGCATTCTACCTGGGGGACAGGTTATGCACAGTGCATGGTGCATAAGTCACATCCTGATGCCATGGGGCAACTGGAGCAAGGTAAGGGGCAGGCCAGCAGGCTCAAAGAGGGTGCAGGCCTCACCAAGAAAGTGATGTTAGTACAAAGATGAGAAGAAGGTACCTGGGGAAGAACTTTCCAGTGGAGGGGAAGTGAATCTGGTGTGTCTAAGATGTGTCTAGAACAATTATGGGGGATTTGTAGGGTTGGAGTCTAAGAGGTATGTTTCCCCTCACTCTGCAGTGAAGCAGGGACCAGGCTTAATATGTGATGACCCAAGAGACCAGAACCAGCCAGGCATGGTGGCCACACCTGTGATCCCAGCGACTCAGGAGACTGAGACAGGAGGACCGCAAGTTCAAGGTCAGCCTCAGCAACTTAGCAAGGCCCTGTCTCAAAAAATAAAGAGGGCTGGGAATGTAGCTCAGTGGTAAAAGTGCCCCTGGGTTTGATCCCCAGTGCCAAAAAGAGAGAGAGAGACCAGAACCAGTAGCACTGACTGAATGTTTCAGGAAATGGTTTGAGCTCAGTATCAGGAGCGTTGAGCTAATGAGGTTGCTATGGACTTACGGAAACAAAGCTTTTGTCGCACTGTCTCATCTTAAAACACTATGTGGTGAGGACCTCTGTCTTCCAGAAGATGACATCGGGAGGATGGGCTATGTAATTAAGGTAAAAATTAGCCCGGGCATGGTGGCTCACGCTTGTAATCCCAGCAATTTGGGAGGCTGAGGCAGGAGGATCACGAGTTTAAAGCCAGCCTCAGCATCGTCGAGGTGCTGTATATCTAAGTAAAATACAAAACAGGGCTCGAGATGTGGCTCACTGGTTGAGTGCTCCTGAGTTCAATCCCCAGTACCCACCCCCACCCCACCCCCATCCCCCCAAAAAAACTAAAATTTACAGGCCATCCACAGAGCCAGTGCAGGAGCGACCCCAGGCCAAGGTAGTTGCCACTGCCATTTGAGCTGGATCCCCTGGCATTGGGCATGGTTGGCCTACTGATGATGTCAGATGGCTAGCTAGGAAGGGCTCTCTCATGTTGCTGGCCCTGCTTGTCAGAAAGGGTGTCCTGTGGTTATGTTGGGTCCTTCTGAGCAAGAAACAGCTGAGGCTTACTGACACAAGTAGTCTACTGATTTAAAGTATGCATATAGGGCTGGGGCTGGGGCTGGGGCTCAGCCATAGAGCACTTGCCTAGCATTTGTGAGGCATTGGTTTCAGTCCTCAGCACCACATAAAAATAAATAAACAAAATAAAGGCATTGTGTTCATCTATGACTAAAAAATTTTTTTTTTTAAATAAAAACTAAAGTATGCATATAAGACCATTTGGGGATGGTAATCATTTTTAAGCAGTTTCTAGTTTGGAAGTTGTAAAGGTATGGGGGAAAATATTTTTCATCAAAGTAATATTGTAAATAGCTTGGAAAGTTTCAAATATTTACCAGACTTAGACAGAAAAATCCCAATTCCTTACCCTCTTTCTTCCTCCAGTCTGTAGTTCCTAGCAGAGCCACCCCATCCTTTGAGTTCTTCTCTTCTGACCGTTTATTCTGCACTTCTGAGTCATGTGTTCATAGTGTTCTTTTTTTTTTTTTTTTTTTTTTTCAGTTTTAGTAACTAAGGCAACTTCCCAGAGAAATAAGGCCCAGTTTCCTGAACAGGGCACATAGTCCTTGCCCAACTGGTTATGGCCCCTTTAGGTTGGATTACATCATGGAGGCTGTCTGGATGCTCAGACAGCACACCTGCATTTCCCATCTGTGGTATGGTACTAGTGGTTGTCCTTTGGTCCCTTTAATCAACTTCGGTCACAGATCCATCTCCAAACTCCCTGCCAGAGCTAGCTCTCCTCAGCCTCAGCAGGTCTGCAGGTATCATGTCTCCTCTCATGTTTAATTTCTACTGCCTTTTTTTTTCTTCCTTTCTTTTTGAGAGTAGGGACTGGGGATTGAACCCAGGGACACTTAACCACTGAACTATGTCCCCAGCCCTTTTTTTTTTTTTTTTTTTTTTTTTTTGTACCAAGGGTTGAATTCAGGGGACACTTGACCACTAAGCCACATCCCCAGCCCTATTTTGTATTTTATTTAGAGACAGGGTCTCACTGAGTTGTTTAGCACCTCGCCTTTGCTGAGGCTGGCTGTGAACCCGCGATCCTCCTGTCTCAGCCTCCGAAGCTGCTGGGATTACAGACATGCACCACCATACCCAGTCCTAGCCCTTTTTATTTTGAGACAGGATCTCTAGCCTTTTATTTTTTAATCAATTTATTTTTTTCTGTGGAGAGAGGTGAGTACCAGGAATTGAACTTGGGTACTCAACCACTGAGCCACATCCCCAGCCCTGTTTTGTATTTTATTTAGAGACAGGGTCTCACTGAGTGGCTTAGTGCCTCACCTTGCTTAGCACCTCATTGTTGCTGAGGCTGGCTTTGAACTCGAGGTCCCTCTGTCTCAGCTTCCCAAGCTGCTGCTTCTTATTCTTACATAACTGCATATGAACTTCTTATTTTTAATTTCTGTAAAAATTTCAGTTAAAAAAAAGAATATCAGGGGCCGGGGTTGTGGCTCAGTGAGAGAGCGCTTGCCTCTCACACGTGAGGCACTGGGTTCCATCCCCAGCACCACTTCAAAATAAAAAAATAAAGGTATTGTGTTCATCTACAACTAAAAAAAAAAAGAGAGAGAGAGAGAGAATATCAACTAGTTTATGCTACCAAAAGCCAGTTAGTGAACTCGACTATATCATAATATTATTTTTATGAAAATGCAGGTTCTCAGGCCCTGGCTTAAGCAGGAGATTCAGATTGTGGCTGAACCAGTGCAGTGGTGGGGACGGGGAGGGTTTAAAAAGGTGCTTATTGTTCTCTAGGTTTAAGATAAAGGGCTACCTTGTGAGTGGAGCACCTGTGGGCCATGAAGGTGGCAGTTGTGGGCTTGTAGCTGGCTGGCTGAGACACCTCCCGTGGATTCTGCAGTTGCTCCTCGGACCTGTGAATCTTGTCAACTTGTTTTTTATTGTGTAGCTCAGAAATTGAGAAACTAGATTGTGTTTGTTTTGTTTGTTTGTTTGTTTGTTTGGGGATTTTTTGATGACTTGTGTTGAAGACTTGCAACCACAAACTGACAGGCCCTGTGGTCTAGTAGCACTGATACAGAAGACAGAACTCCACACTGCAAGTGGGATCCTCTAGTTCCAGAGGCACAAAGGTTGCAGTCAAGTGTCTGCAGCTGCCAGGTGTGCCTCTGGTAACCTTCCAGAGGTGGCATCCTTTTGGTGAAGGGCTGTTGTTTCCATACACTGAGGGTAGAATTAGGTGTTCTCTCTTAAGTGTCAACAAACTGACCGCTCACTGCTCATGGCCACAATTAGCCCATGACCAAAGAATGTTTTTCACATTTTGAATTTTTGTAAAAATCAAAAGGAGAAGGATATTTTGTGGAACATGTAAATTATATCAAACTAATATTTCAGTGTCTGTAAATAAAATAGTATTGGAGCACAGCAGGACAAGCCCTTTGCTTTTATCTGTAGTTGTTTTGGGCTACAACAGTAGAGCTAGGAAGTCTCAGTAATAGTTGCCCACAATACCCAAAATATTTACTGTACCTTTTACAGAAATTTGAGGCCTTGCTGTAGAAAAATAAGGGGAAGCAAGATAAAGGTTTGTGATTTGGACCTAATGGCAGAGGTTACTTAAAGAGAGGTACTTTAATCCATGCCACAGGCCTGTAACCCCAGCTATTCTCAGGAGGCTGAGGCAGGAGAATTGCAGGTTTGAGGCCAAGCTGGGCAAGTTATTGAGGCTCTGCCTCAAATTTTTTAAAAAAGCCCTGTGGGGATGTAGTTCAGTGGTAAACAATTACCTAGCATGTGTAAGGTCCTGGGTTCCATCCCCAGCACTGGGAGAAAAAAAGAAGAGGAGGAGAAGTTACCTTTTTTTGGTTTTTGGTTTTGTTTTGTTTTTTGGTACTGGGGATTGAGTCCAGAGGGACTTAACCACTGAACCACATTCCCAGCCCTTTTAATTTTTTATTTTGAGACAGGGTCTCCCTGAGTTGCATAGGATTGCGCTAAATTGCTAAGGCTGGCCTTGAACTTGTGATCCTCCTCCCTCAGCCTTCTGAGTTGCTGGGATTATAGGCCTATTCCACCATGCCCAGCAGTACTTTCTTTTGTAAATCCTTTTTCTTTGCGAAGTTTGATTCAGTAACAGTTTGATATAAAAGGACATGAGCTTGCATATATTCAATTAGAAGTGGTCAAAAAAAAATCTAACCCATTTGATTTAACCAGTGTTAGATTTGTTTATCTTTGCTTTATATTCTTGATTTTCTGTCAGAATTCAAATCTGACTTCATTACTCTCAAACTTGTCAGTTTTCATTATACAAAAGTATATTGTCTTGCAAGTGAAAATGAATGACAGGAACTGGGGCTCAGTGGTAGTCCACTGGCCTGGCATGTGTGAGGCACTGGGTTCAATTCTCAGCACCGCATATGAATTAAAAAAAAAAAAAAAAAAAGAGGTCTATCAACAACTACAAAAATATTTTTAAAAAGAAAATGAATGACAGTTTGCAGTCCAGCTGTACTTGGCACCAAGGGAAGAAATCCATCTATTCTGAGGCTGTGACCAGTCCATTTCTAAAGGTTGTTTCCCTGAAAAGGAAGAAGAGCAGAAGGTGGCATCTAGACCACTCTAAAATAAAGAAATGTCCTTGTCAACTCAAAATGACTTGATGGGTCATCTTTAGGACTGTTAATTTCATCAAGCAAGTTGGCACCTGAGCCTTACATTCTCTCTGGCTCACTGGTACTGTTCTGGCTTAGTTGCTTTCCATAGGCTTGGCTCAGCACCAGAGGTGTCTAGTTGAAAGTCACTGGCTTGTGGAGGTTTTCAGTTATTATGGCCATTTGCAAGGAACAAGCAGAGAAGTTGAAAAAGTGATGACTGGACAATATTTTTCAACTTCTAACACCTATGCCATCCCCTGGTAAATCAGTTGATTGTCCACATAGTATTAACACAGATAGTTAATGTTTACATTTTGTTTGGGAAAGGAAATAAAATTACTTTAGCCAATACAATTAGGTACATAGTAAGATAAATATTGAAATAATGCGCTGGGCGTGGTGGCACACACCGAAATCCAAGCAGCTCAGGAGCCTAAGGCTGGAGGATTGTGAGTTCAAAGCAGCCTCAGCAACTTAGCAAGGCCCTAAGCAACTCGGCAAGACTCTGTCTCTAAATAAAATATAAAAAGGGCTGGGGGATGTGGCCCAGTGGTTAAGCACCCCTCGGTTCAATCCCTGGGACCAAAAAAAAAAAAAAATTGAAATAATGCATACAACATGATTGCCTTTCTCCAAAGAATCAAATGAAAATTGCTGGGTCTCATGAGTTGAAGGAGGTGGCCAGTTAGGAAATGCACACATAGGTCACTGGTTTCCCCAGTGCTGCTGTCTTGAGCTGAAGGATTGAGTCACGTCCTTCCCTGCCTGCTTTCCCTGCTTCCTCCCTTGCCCTTCACTCCCACAGAAACAGTTTCACATTCAGTGTGGACCCTTTTCCCCAAGTTCACAGAAGCATGTGTGGTGTCAGGTAATTCACCCTCAGAAATCAAGTGGTTATCAGGATTGACTGAGTTTCTGCTTGAAGAGTCTGTGCACTGACAGGAGACTAGCACTGTGGCTCATGAAGTCCCACTTGGGACCATCCCAGAAGCAGCCTTTTCTTTTCACTTCTGCATTACAAACTTTGGGGTGCAACTAGGAGCAGTGGTGCACACCCATAACCCCAATGACTCAGGAGGCTCACACATCTGAGGCCAGCTTAGACCACTTAGCAAGACCCTATCTCAAAATCAAAAGGACTGAAAGTGTAGCTCAGTGGTAAGGAATCCGCAGTACCACACACGCAAACATTTTTTCCCCGGACTGGGGCTGGAACTCAGTAGTAGAGTACTTGCCTCAAATGTGTGAGGCAAGATAAATAAATAAAGGTATGGTGTCCATCTTCAACTTAAAAAAAAAAAAAAATAGCATGTGATGCTGGCCCTTTGTTGGCAGAGCCAAAACTTAATTCTCCTGTGTTCAGAGTTAGCACTTTGGACGGTCAATATGGAAAAATATTTTATACAAGTTCAACTTTCAGGGAAAACAGAAATGTGGTATTTTTTTTTTTAATAAAACATACACTATGTTCAATCTCATCACTACCTGAATAGTTCATCAAAAAAACAAAGCATTACCGAACAGTAAAGGCCGATAGATTTCTGTCAGGGTGCCACACTGAAACTCTTGCCTGCTCTTACACAGGCTTCAAGTTAAGAAACAGAAAAACATCAAAAGAAAATCATAAGCAATTCAAGGACTGGGAATATATCTCAGTGGTAGAGTGCTTGCTAAGTTTGCTCAAGGCCCTGAGTTCAGTCCCCTGCACAAAAGGGAGGGAGGGAGGAAGGAATTTTATGCAGTTTGGATTCAGGGTTTACCAACAAGCTTTACCAGTGTAAAGGTATGGTGTCCAGCCACACCTAGTCATTTGCTTTTATCCTCTTTCCCATGGACAACAGAGGAGCTGAACAGTGGCAGGCAGAGACCACATGGCCCACAACACCAAAATATGTACTATGGTCCTTCACAGATACAATGCCAGCTCCTGGTTTACATCATTCAGCCAGTGACAAGGAAACCTGGCAACAGTGCCCAGAGCACTGTTAGGTCCTGCTGCAGAATGAGTCTACTTCTATTTCCCATATATTGTCACACTTACCCAGTTTCCAGTATCTGTGGTTGGCCAGTGCCTCAATATCTTCATATATCCCACAGGACCAGGCCCTGGCCACCTCTGCTACAGCACAGCTGAGCCTGGAAGGAATCTGTAGTGCCTCACCCTGGTTATTGGTGAGCTCTGTGGACTCTAGTCCTAAAAGGGAGTGTGTTGCCTTGTTTCATCTGGAAAGAGATGGGAGAAGAGGCAGGCATGGTGGCTGAGGCAGGGAGAATCACAAGTTCCATGCCAGCCTGCCTGAGAAGCTTAGCAAGACCCTATTTCAAAATTAAAAGGGGAGCCTGAGAATATAGCTCAACAGTAGAGCTACATTCATGTGCAAGGCCCTCAGTTCGAAACCAGTGCCTCAAAAAGAGAGATGGGGAAACATGATAGAGCTTCTGATCATTCCCAAAGGCCCTGTGCCTCTAGTGCCAGCAGACAAGGAGACCAGGGCAGATGATGCAAGGACGGGGGAAGAGCAGTCTGGTAAACCCATTCAGGCATCTTAGTTTAAGGCAGCTATTGATGATGATGGTTCTTTGAAAAAAAAAAAAATTAAGGCCAACAGAAACAACAGTGTTAAACTGGTGTGGTCCTAGGAAAACCCCACCTGTGACATCTGTGCGACCACCTATGCATCACCCCCCACAAACTCATCCTAGAGCCAGGTTTCCATCACTGTAACAGACCTAAGTAATCAACTTTTGAACAGATCAGGTTTACTTGGCTCCCAGTTGTGGAGAATAGATTGGTTGCAGTACTGGGGATTGAACCCAGAGGTGCTCTACCAGTTAGCCATATTTCCAGCCCTTTTTAAGATAAGGTTTTGCTAAATTGCTAAGGCTGGTCTCAAACTTGGAATCCTCCTGCCTCAACCCACCAAGCTGCTGGGATTACAGGTGTGTGCCACTGCACCTGACAGTTTTGGAAGTTTGATCCTTGGTCAGTTGGCCTCTTTGCCACTTGTGGTATATCATGGTAGGGAGCTCATTGTAAAGCAAAATCACCTACCCCCTGGCCTGAACAAGAAAAGAGAAGGAGAACAGGGTCTCACAGTCCCTTCAAGGACACACCCCAGTGATCTAGAACCTTCCCACTGGGCCCCACCTCTTAGGTTCTACACCCCACCCAATATCGTGAAGCTGGATACCAATCCTTTTTTTTCTTTTTTAGATGGGAGTCTTGCCATGTTGCCCAACACCTCAAACTCCCTGCCTAAACTTCCTAAGTAGCTGGAACTACCCCAGGTGCCAACACGCCCAGCTGAAGCCTCTAACGCAGGAGCCTTTGGGAAGCGTTCTGTGTCTGAGCTCTGCTGCCTGTGTCCGAGCTGTGCCTCCCCTCTGGCTCCGCCCCAGCGGCCTCTGGCTCCTGCACAATTGCCCGCAGAGGCTGGCCCTTGCTCTTCTCAAGACTTTGTCCACACATCCCCTTTCAGGGGTGCCTTTCTTCACTGTTTAAAATTAAAACACTGTCAGCAGCTACTTTTGGAGTGATGGGAATGTTCTGCATCTGGTTTTTTGTTATCTTTTTTTTTCTTTTCATGGCACTAGAGGTTGATACCAGGGCCTTGCATTACTACATAAGAGTGCAGTGAGCTACATCCTGTTTCCTTTTTCTTTTCCTTTTTTTTTTTTTTTTTTTTTTTTTAATTTCCAGACAGGGCCTCGCTAAGTTGCCAAGGCTGGCCTCAAACTTGTGATCTTCCTGCCTCATCTTACTAAATTGCTGGGATTACAAGTCTGTGCCACCACACCTGGCTTGTGTCTCAAGTTTCAGATATGGTTTCACAAGTGTATTCATATGTCAAAACTCTTTCAAGTATGCACTTCAGATATGTGCAGTTTATATTAGATATAAATTTTACCTTAGTAAAGTTCTTTTTAAAAATGGGCTGCAGAGAATTTAATAAAAGTATGTGTGGTCATGTTTCTGTACATGGGTTAATTAATATATATACCTGTTTGGAAAGTCTTTGGACTATGAAAGAAAATAATGACTGTTGATTTTTCTAAGTAATGAGCATTTTTATCAGTCAACAAAATTTTAGTTTTTTGGTTTTTTGGTTGGGTTGTTTTTTTGTTTTTGTTTTTGTTTTTTTTACCAGGGATTGAACCCAGAGGAGCTTAACAACTGAGCCACATCCCCAGCCATTTTTAGTTTTTATTTAGAGACAGGGTCTTGCTAATTTGCTGAGGCTGACCTTGAAATTGCAATTCTCTAGCTTTAGCCTCCCAAATTGCTGGGATTACAGAAGTGCACCACCATGCCTGTCAGTTTAGTATTTCTTGAGAGAATGTGGTCTTATGTTTCTCATAATCTTTTTTTTAAATATTTATTTTTAGTTGTAGGTGGACACAATATCTTTATTTCATTTTTATGTGGTGCTGAGGTTTGAACCCAGTACCTCACATGTACTGGATGAGCACTCCACCACTGAGCCACAACCCCAGCCCCTCCTAACTTAATTTTCAAATTACTTTAAAAGGCAGTGCAATTTTTTTAATTTTTTTTTTTTAAGTTGGACACAATATCTTTATTTATTATTTATGTGGTGCTGAGGATTGAACCCAGTGCCTCCCACATGCAAGGCGGGCACTCTACCACTGAGCTACAGTCCCAGCCCAAGGCAGAGAAATTTTTAAATCTGCCAAAGAAAAGAGTTTTTAAGGTAGTTCTATGGTATAAGAGTGTTCAGGAAAAAAATGGTTAATCCAAGTAGCTAATTTCTAGGTGGTCCCAAGCATCCAAGAATCCCGTTTTATTTTGAAGCTCAGGTCAGGCCATACTCACGAAGTTTTCTTTTCTTTTTGTTTGGTTTGGTTTTGATTTTGGTACTGGGGTTTGAACCAGGGACTTTACCACTGAGCTTAATCCCCAGCTCTTTTTATTTTTTTTACTTTGAGACAGGGTCTCACTAAGTTGCTGAGGTTGGCCTTGAACTTGTAATCCTCCTGCCTTGGCCACCCAAGTGTCTGGGAGTACAGGTGTGCACCTGTGTGCCCAGCTAACCTCGCTTTCCTTGTACTAACACTTGTCTTTGGCATGTAATTGCTCTGCAGACTGGTTCTCCTGGTCAGAACACTACTTCCTAGCTCTGGAAGTCCCTGGTACCCTGGAGCTGTGTTGTTTATAAACTGTGACATTCACACTTGCGTGGCTGCATGGTGGAGTGTCATGCCCAAGCCCAGGGACTGTGAAGTCAGATGCCCAGTTCAGTTAAACTGAGCTTGTGCTTGAATTGCCCTTCATTCCACAGATACCACCCCTTCATGCTGACTGCTTATTTTTCTGCCCCAGGGAACCATCAGCGTTGGAGTAGATGCCACTGACCTTTTTGATCGCTATGATGAGGAGTATGAAGATGTATCTGGAAGTGGCTTTCCACAGATTGAAATCAATAAAATGCACATATCCCAGTCCATTGAGGTAAAGCACACAAACACCTCTCTTGGTACCACACAGGCCTGAGTTAATGAGGCACAGCACCCCCAGCAGCTGGAATGAGAGTTTGCCTGGGGTTTTTCTCATCTTTATTTATGAAAGCATGCAATTAGCCACTTTAAAGGAAAGCCAGCTGCAGTCACAGCCATGTCTGTTACCGCTCTGTCCACACATGAGCCAGCATGCTTGCCAATCTGGGGCTTTCAGGCTGCAGGGTCTCAGGGACATTAATGGTCTGGGAGACCTAGAAGCCCAAGGTCCTGATGATTTTAGGAGAGAAGGCAGACCTCCGTGGATAATTCTAAGAACTGGTTTTCTTACATGCCATTATGTGCTGGCAGGTTATAGCATCTCTGCTCCTGAGCCCTGGGGTCACTGAAATGTCACCTTTGCCCAATATTTGGATACGACAAAGCCGGGCCTTTCCACTGAGGACTACTGCAGGTGTCCACCTCCTTAGCTCTTTATTGATTCTCAAGCACATCAGCCTGAAACACGGATTGACACAGGGATACTTGCCCTCTCCTAGAGCTTTGTGCCTTCGCACATGCTATTGAAAGGTTTTTCAGTCCCTTCCAGAACCTGATGGCATACAGGTACTGGAAAGGCTCAGGTAGCCTACAGTGGGAGGCACAATGTAGATTCACTGTGCACTTCCACACATGGGCACACTAACGACCCAGCATTTAACCCTGGGTTTCTGTGGTTTCTTCAATTTTCCCCACTAAGCTTTTGCAAAACATTTCACCTTCATGGCCACATGCAGTTCAAATAACAGTGCAGTGATTGAGGTGGCCACAGGGCTCTACACATCGGACCTGCTGTCTATGTGCCTTTGGCCATGTGTCTACAGAGGAGTCATCAGACTGCTGGCATTGCGCTTCCTGTTGCTTGGGTTCACTTGTTACAGCCAGTGTCTTTTTCTAGGCACCTTTGACGGCCACAGACACAGCCATCCTCTCTGGAAGCCTCTCAACCCAGAATGGCAATGGTGGGGGTTCCATTAACTTCGCACTCCGCCGTGTCACCTCTGCAAAGGGCTGGGGAGAGGTAAG
The DNA here is from genome assembly GCF_021218885.2 of Marmota monax. Lineage (NCBI taxonomy): Eukaryota > Metazoa > Chordata > Mammalia > Rodentia > Sciuridae > Marmota > Marmota monax. The sequence goes on from NW_026694750.1 coordinate 4,707,343, forward strand.
ACTGCCATGAGGCTGGATCATATTGTCCATGCCAAGCCTTATTTTTTAATATGTGCCCTCTAAAAGTTAACCCTCACAGTGGCAGGGAGTGACCATGTAGTTGTGAAGCCAGGTACTGGATATCAGACTTTTAGATGTTGGTCCCAAAGGAAGAATATCACATCTGAAGAGTCCTACCAGTCTGCTGAACAGTTTAAAGCTAGGATAAGATGTCCTTCAGATGCCAGTTCCAGAAATCCAGCCTCTATAGAAGCTCAGCATCTTTTCTTCTAGCAGTCCTTGTGGGCTGTCCCCAATTCCTTCAGGGACAGGAGGCCATGCCTGTCTTGGGGCCCTGGCCCACTGCTAGTTGATCATGTAGCATCCAGCTCTGCCAAGTCCTAAGCTGCATCAAATTAACATTGAAGACTTGCCTTGAGAGTCACCTATGCGAGTACATGAGGCAGCCACTGCTAGCTGTGACTTCTAAGGCCTTGCAAGCGGAGAACTGCTGTTGGGCTTTAACATCAGACCCCTGAGGCCCATATCCAGTCCTGTAGGAATTTCAGAGTAAAGGAGTTGGCACCATGGCGTAGGGGTGGTGGCACACCTGACCAAAGCAGAACATCAGTGGGTCAAGAGGAGCAGACTGCTCTCCTATTCTGACTGAGCAGGAGGTGGGTCTGAGGCAAGCAGGGTTATTTTTGAGGAACCCCCTACTGCTGCCTGGGCCTCCAGGCAGACCTGGGGAAGCTGTCAGCTCCAGTGGGCAGGGGTGAGGGTAGAGCAACATGAACCTGGTGCTCCCTCTATTTAGAGCCCTGGCAAGAACATTGAAGCAAACAAAGGAATTCTGACCAGGGTACACATTTGAGACCTGGGTCACTGCTGTAATTTGAAGTTCTATTAATTATTTCTTTCTTTTTCAAACAGTTGGAATTTGGAGCTGGAGATCTCCAGGGGCCTTTATTTGGTCTCAAGCTGTTCCGTAATCTCACACCAAGATGGTAAATATAAGAGATGAGATAACTACTCTTTGGTGGTCTGCATTTAGAAGACCAGAATCTGTGTGTTCTCATGGTCAAGGTCATTTGGACTTCTTTTGTTCATCATCCTACAAGGTTATTGAGCACCGTGGGGCAGAGGCCTGGCACCAACATGCAGCCTGGCAGCCTGCAGGTTGGAAAGGGCACCAGATTGGGTGTGGGAGGCTAATTCTGGCCCCAGCCCCAGCCAGGCCTCTCCTCTGTGCTAAGAAGTCTCCCCACCTTTGACTTCATGGTTCTCTAAGAACCACAAGACAGTGAAAAATACCTTTGCCAGGATGTAAGTCAGCAGTCTGAGGTGCTTACGACATGTGGGTCATTTCTTTGTCCCAGGAGATATTGAACTGCCTGGTAATCAGTTGGACTCACATATGCCAGAGTTCTGCCCAGCCCCTCCTTTCTTCATCTCTGTGGCTGCAGCAATGTCACACTCCTAGGACTGTGCACCATTGTCCCTTGTAGAACAGCACAGTGTCCTCCTTTCCCATGTGATGGGGTCATAGGTGTCTCTGCAAGTTCAGATCAAGGATTTGGGAGGGAGGTAATCACATCTCTTTCCTCTGAGGAAAGCAGAGCTGAAGGTGTCCTGAGGCAGAGCAGGTGTTGATGAGAAAGCTATTCCGTTTCCACTGGGGTGTGTCTTTGGGCCTATCAGGATCACTCAGATCCTGCTAGCCAGGCTGGTTGGTCAGTGCGTTGTGGATAGGGAGCAAGGCAGGTCCAAGAATCAGGCTGGCACACAGAGTAAGAAGTGTTGTGAAAGAACTTGAGTGCAAGAGCCCTCCGGGAGCACATGGCATGTGGTATAAGCAGAGAACACAAGATGGAGGGGTCATGGCCAGGCCCAGTAGCCATGCCTGTTATGCTAGCGGCTTGGGAGATGGAGGTAGGAGGGTCAAAGTTCAAGGCCAGCCTGGGCAACCTAGGCAGCTTAGCTCAATGGTAGAGCTTCCCGAGGTTTAGTTCCAAGAGCCACACACCCACAAAAAAGATGGACCAAGACCCTGCAGGCCACTGCTCTAATATTGGGTTCACAGGTCTGCGAAGGGGACAGGGCTGAAACCATTAACCAGGATGTGGGGCGATTACCTGTGTGTGCATGGCAGTGTTGGCCTAACCTTGTCTGTTTAGAATTGTCACCCCGGTGCTGATGAAAAACTGAATTCAGTCCTCTGAAGGAGGGAACTAGGAATCTAGTTATTTCAAGGCCTCCCCAGGTAAGTCTTCAGACAGACTTAGAAGACATCACTGAGGAAATTTTTTTTTATCATTTTGCTCTGGTTTGGCCTCAAAGTGTCTATCCAAAGTGGTCACCAGGGATCTGGCTGGTTGTCAGCTTTTACAGGTCTGGAAATAGAATGTGTTGTAGCACCAGAGTTTATCAGACTGAGAATCTTGATTTATGAACAAGGGTGACTTGTGTATAAATAGTGGGGATGGTTTATAAACAGGGGTGCCAGTTTATTACTGTGCAGTGACCAGACAAGGTAAGTCCACTCTACAGACTTCCTGCCCCATGCTTTAAGTTATTTGCATGTCCATGCCACAATCAGAGGTTGTGAAGTGGGCCATGGTGGCAGGCACCTGTGATCCCAGCTCTAGAGGGCATGGCAGGAAGCCATCCTAGACAACAGAGTGAGACCCTGTCCCAAGAAAAAGTAGTCACTTCCTCTTGGAATTCTAGAAATCACTTTCTGTCTTCTCTCTCCTTGCTCACTTAACCCAGTGTGGCTAAAGCACAAAAATGTGTGGCCCTTCTTCAGCATGGCTTGAGAATGACAGGAGGGTTGGGTTGGGACCTGTGGAGAGTGAAGAGTGGGCTCTTGGCTCATTTGGCCAAAGGAAGCCTCAGCAGTGAGTAAGGGAGTGATGCTGGTAGGACTTGCTATCAGTGGCCGGAGTGAGTGCTGGGCTGTTTCCCGCTCACATCCTAGCTCTGCAGCCAAGCTCTGAGTCCTGCTAGTTAGGGAAATACCCTTTTTTAACCAGAAGATGGGGCTGTACCGCCTTGGAAGCAAACCTCAGAGGCGTTCACAGATGATGGCTTTTCCAGTAGCTTAAGTCGGGAGTTCACAATGCAGGTGTACACCAGGAGCACCTGGGCATTTTTTAAAAATATACTGATGCCTGGGCCCCAGGAAGATTCTGCTACACATCCACGGCCTAGGGAGGACTGCTCACCCTCCGGCCTGCACTGTAAGCCAGGTGCCTGGCACAGGCGCCAGCTCCAGTGAGTGTGCAGCAGCATTCAGGAACATTCCCCGGGCTGCCTCTGAGAGCACCCTTCCGTCACTGACCTGGAGCAGGACTGCTGTCCATTAGTGTGGGGACACAGCAGTCTAAAGTTAGGGTGGACAGGGTAGTGCAGGTTGCCAGGCAAAGTCCTAGAAGGTTCCACCATGCCTCCCTCCCATGTCCTGTGGTCCACCACCATCCTTGCTGGGAGCTGGTCCAGGGATTCACGGAGTGACTGTGAGTGAGGTCTTAGGAAATGACAGAGAACAGCTGAGAGCAGATGTCATCCAGACCCTTTCTGTGTCCCCCCAGCTTTGTGACGACAAACTGTGCTCTGCAGTTTTCATCCCGTGGCATCCGTCCTGGCCTTACCACTGTCCTAGCTCGGAACCTGGACAAGAACACAGTGGGCTACCTGCAGTGGCGATGGGGTATCCAGTCAGCCATGAACACAAGCATCGTCCGAGACACTAAGACCAGCCACTTCACTGTGGCCCTGCAGGTGAGCCAAAGAATTGCAGTCTCTTGAGGACACAGCTCCAAAGGACTGGCTCTCCTGTGCACTCACTGTGCCCTTCAGTCCTGCACCCTGATCACCTTCTCAAGTCTAACACTAGGGGACCTGCAGGGCAGGGCTACAGACACTTAGGAACCGTCTTTCAGAACTCCCGGCGTAAGGACTCTTGTTCTCAAGTGGCCCAGGTGGCCCTGTTCAGATCATCCAAAAGCAAAATAGCATTTTGACATCGTCATCAGGAGAAGCCCACAGCATTAGGACAGGAGCCATGATTGACAAATAGAGCCCTGGACAGAAGGGTGCACTCAGAGGCTCCAGGGAAGAGGCGCCCTGGGCAACTGCTCCTTGGCTCACACCTCTTGCTGCTACCAGCAACATGGGCTTGGTGTTGCCAGAAATTGAGGGAAAGGGTGTTGTGTTGTTTTGTTTTGTTTTGTTCTTTTTCCCCCAAAGAAGCCAGAAAACTAGATTTTTTTTATGTGAAGTCTCCTGGTTTGATTTGGTTTTATGATGCTGGGATGGAACCCAGCGCCTTGTGCATGTTAGACAAGGGCTTGCTGAGCTACCCCAGCCCTTCTCCCAGCTCCTCTAGTCACGCGCTGTGTAATGTTTCAGTCAGTGACGGAGCTCACGTACGTCAGTGGCCCTGTAAGAACGTCTCAGTGAGGTCTTAACTGTCAGATGAAGGAATACACTAGTAATGTCTACAGAACAACAGTCACCTGGCAGCGTGTTTCTGGAATGTACCCGTCATTGCAAGACTGCTGACCATACTGGCTGCTGATAAATTTTCATATTACTTGCATGACTACATAAAGACCTATGCAAGTGGACGCCTGGCCACTCTTGCGAGGGTAGATGCCACCTTTGTGCAGATCCATGAGAACCAGCCCTGAGTCCATTTCTGTCCCCTGTCTCCTCAGCTGGGGATCCCCCACTCCTTTGCACTGATCAGCTATCAGCACAAGTTCCAAGATGATGACCAGACGCGTGTGAAAGGGTCCCTCAAGTAAGTCCCAACCTGGCCACTGGGGAAGCCTTAGGCTCTAAGGAGGGTCTCAGTAGAGCCAGTGGTGGGGGTTGACAGAGCCCCAGGCAGAAGGGTGTGACCTCTGACCTCTTTGTCCATGATGCTCCTTGAGTGCCTCTTGCCATGTGGTGAGGGCTTTGCTGCTCCATGGTCTAGCCTCGAGTACCCTGGCTGCTCTGCAGGAGAACCTCCCCAGTGTCTCGATGCTGTTCCATTAGCAGCTCAACATCAGTCAGGAATCCTCTCCTGTGGGTAGTGGCGGGGCAGGATGGGGGCCCAGTCTCTGTTCTCAAATGGTAGCTACCCATCAGGTAGTGCTGGAGGGACGTGGGCACTGACCGCCGCCCTCTGCATCCTGCAGGGCAGGCTTCTTCGGGACCGTGGTAGAGTACGGAGCCGAGAGGAAGATCTCCAGGCATAGCGTCTTGGGTGCTGCTGTCAGTGTTGGAGTCCCACAGGGCGTTTCTCTCAAAGTCAAGTAAGTTGAACTCCCATCTTTCTGGCCAGGGAACACTTGGCCGCTTCCCTCAGCTGGGCTAACCTGAGTCAAGATGAGCTAGCCTTTGCTTTGCAGTTTTGTAGCTGTGGTTGCTTCTGCCTTGGGTGCATAAGTAGAGGTCAGGGAGTGCAGAAGTCTCACAGAGAGTTAGGAAGGTCTGGGTCTCTGCGCCTCCTTCTCTGAAGGTGCTGGCTGATGCCAGGCGGCCTGATGCTGCCTGCATGGAGTGGCACCACCCGAGCACCTGCAGCATCAGCTTGTCCTCTCCCCAGATGCACCGTGAGCACAAACACCCTTTTCCCCATGCCAGCCCCTACCCTGACTCTCATTTTCAGAAGTGTTGTCTGCGTTTGCTTACTTTCCTTCTAACCTCCTCCTGTTGGGCGCTGTTCCCAAGCCCTTTCCAGAAGCAGCCAGCAGTGGGGACCCTCCCTCCTACAGCAGATCAGAGGGCAACTCTTCTCGTCTTGCTTGGTCTCTGCAGCTGCTGCCTATGGCTGCTCCACGCTCCTGTACGCCCTCCCTGCCCTGGGATCCTGGGATATAGCGTTCTTTCTCTGTTTTTTCTGACCAGCAAATTCTCCTTTTCTCCCAAACTTCTCCCTGGAGACATCACGTGGAACACAGTCCTCTCTCTGGGTACTCTGTCACGTAGGCTCCTCTGGCCTCATGGCTTCATGTACCAAGGACTCACACCTCAAGAGCCCAAGTGTGGACCACTTCCTGAATCTCCAGCTCCTACTCACAGTGAGCCCTCTGTAGTGAGGAGTTCCAGTTCTATGGATTTATGCAATGTCAGGCGGAAAATATTTGGAGGAAAAATATTGCACTGTACTGAACATGGGTAGATTTATTTCTTGTTATTATTCCCTATACAGTATAGTGTAATGATTGTTTATACAGCATTTACATTGTGTTAGATATCATAGGTAATCAAGAGATGATTTAAAGTATATGTAAGGAACTGGGCTCATCCAGCAACTCAAGAGGCTGAGGCAGAAGGATCACAAATTTGAGGCCAGCCTCAACAACTTTGCAAGACCCTGTCTCAAAATAAAGAATAAAAAGGACTGGAAATAGGTGCTGAGGTTGTGGCTCAGAGGTAGAGCACTCGCCTAGCATGTGCGAGGCACTGCGTTTGATCCTCAGCACTATATAAAAGTAAATAAAATGAAGGTATTGTGTCTGACTACAGCTAAAAAATAAAAAAGACTGGGAATATAGCTCAGTGGTAAAGCACTCCTGGTTCAATCCCTAGAACCCCACACACAAAAAAACAAAAGCCCTACAGAGTAGCCTGTGATTTAGTCTGTTTCAACACTGCTCCTGTGCAGATGCTGAATGACATCTAACATATCCAAATTGGGTTCTCACCCGAAGAGTGTAACCCTATATTTTTGGAAAGAAACATTTACATTCATTTGAGTTTTTCCAGCTAAATTGTTCCAACTGAATTGATATAGAGGTTGAATATCCCTTATCTGAAATGCTTAGGATTTTTTCAGATTTTGGAACCTTTGCATAGACCTAATGAGAAGGAGTGGGATCTAAAGTATGTTTCATATGTATCTGATTCATATAGCCTGAAGGTAATTTCATATACTATTTTTGCACATGAAGCCAGTGTGGAACTTTCTACTTGGGAAAGAAGTTTTGGATTTTGGAACATTTTGGATTTTCATATTAGGGATGCCTCACCTGTATGAACCAAAGTTTTGTCAGAAGGCACCATATTTTCAACCAAAGCAGATTGTCTGTCTTTGCTAAGTGTGCTCTTATATTCTGTTTGTTGGAGGAATCACATAAATGTTTTAGTTTTAAACCAACATCACCATGTTCCTAGGGAGTCCCTGTGATCCTGATATCACTTTATACATTGCTCACTGTGATTTACTGCATCTTACTAGGGATGCTGTGGAGGGTATTGGGCTATGGTTTTTCCATTTTTATTATGTACTTGTCAGGTTTCAAGATGAGTTGTGCCAGCTTCATAAAGTAAGTTAGAAATATGTCTCCTCTGCTTTCTCAAAGAATTTGCATAAGATTGGTGTTATCTCCTCCTCCTTTTTGGTAAAGATTCAATTACTTTTGTAAATATATAGGACTTTGTACCTTTTGTTTCATCTTACCTTGACTGTGTTATTCTGTGTTTCTCAAGGAGTGCATCCATTTCATCCGGGTGTCAGATCTGACAGCATGAAGTAGGCTAACAGCCCATCTTCTCCCTCTGGTCACCTGCACGCAGCCCTCTTTCCGATTGTTTCCTAACGTGTGTCCTCCCCACTTTCTCTTAGTATAGCAAGAACTTATCTTTGGGAAGAACCTGGTTAATTTTCTCTTATTTACAAATTTTGTTGTTTTTTTTTTTTTTTTTTTTTTTGTGTGTGTGTGGTGCTAGGGATTAAACCCAGGGCTTTGTGCATGCTAGGCAAGCACTCTATCAGCTGAGCTACACATCCCCAGCCCTGTTTTGTCTTGTTTTGTTTTGTTTGTTTCTTTTGGGTCCTGGAGTTTGAACCCAGGAACGCTTAACCACTGAAACATCCCTATCCATTTCTTATTTTTTTAATTTTATGTGGTGCTGAGAATCACACCCACTGCTCCACACATGCTAGGCAAGCACTCTACCATTGAGCCACAACCCTAGCCCCCCCACACCCCTTTTTTATATTTTATTTAGAGACAAGGCCTCAATAAATTACTGAGGCTAGCTTTGAACTTGGGATTCTCCTGCCTCAGCCTCCAAGTCGCTGGTTGACAGCTATGCCCAGCTCAGTCCTATTGAGAGTTGTTTTATGGCCCAACATTAATCCAGATGAATATACCATGTGCAGCTGAAATGAACGTGTGTTCTGTAATTGTTACATATAGTGTTTCACAAATGCCAGTTAAATCAAGATGACAGCAATGTTGAGAATTTTTATTTTTTTATTTTTATTTTTTTATTTTTACATAATACCTCTATTTTATTTATTTTTATATGGTGCTGAGGATTGAACTCAGTGCCTCACATGTCCACTGAGCGACAACCCCAACCCCAGTGTTGAGAATTACTATAGTTTTAATGATCTGGGGAGAAAGTTCTGTCAATGAGAGGAATGCTAACATCTCCAACTCTGATAGTAGATTGATTTGATTGACTGGTTGGTTGGTTGGTTGGTTGGTTGATTGGTTGGTTGGCTGGTTGGCTGATTGGTTGATTGATTGTACCAGGGATTGAACCCAGGGACACTTAACCCCTGAGACACATCTCCAGCCCTTTTTATTTATTTATTTTTAGATGCTCTTTTTTGTTTATTTTTTTAGTTGTCAATGGACTTTTATTTTATTTATTTATATGTGGTGCTGAGAATCAAACCCAATTTCTCATACATGCTGGGTAAGTACTGAGCCACAACCCCAGCCTTATTTATTTATTTATATTTTATTAGTTGTTGATGAACCTTTATTTATTTATATGTGGTGCTAAGAATCGAACCCAGTGCCTCACACATGCTAGGCAAGCGCTCTACCACTGAGCCACAACCCCAGTCCCAAAAAATATATATACATTTATTTTTTAGTTATAGGTGGACCCAGTGTCTTTATTTTACTTTATGTGGTGCTGAGGATCGAACCCAGTGCCTCATGCATGCTAGGTGCACTCTACCTCTGAGCCACAACCCCAGCCCTGTATTTTTTATTTTGAGACAGGGTCTCGCTAAGTTGTTTAGGGCCTCATTAAGGTAACGAGGCTGGCTTTGAACTTGCAATCCTCCTACCTCAGCCTCCTGAATCACTGGGTTTATAGGCATGAGCCACAATGCTCAGCAAAGCTTTGGTTTAAAGTAAAACAAAAACAGGCCCAGTGTAGTGGCACCTGGGGAGGCTGAGGCAAGAGGATTGTCTGAGCCCAGGAGTTCAAGGCCAGCTTGGGCTACAGAGCAAGACTCTTGACTGATGGATGGGAGAACGAATGGATCTGATCACCTTTGTTTTGTAACATGTGGCTGAGTTCATGGGTTCTCCCGTTAGCACCATCATTCTAGCCCAAACTACTCAGCCATCACTGGGAACAAAGCCTCCTTAATTCGCTAACTTGAAATCTTCACAGACTTTCTTAGAACATGTCTCTCCAAGACACCTGTCCTCTGGGGCCTGTGACCCAGCACAGCCACAGGGGACAGTTGCTCTGATTGTTAATTCTAGGGCTTCGTCTTGAGGTCCGCAGCTAACAGTCCCTTCTTCTGCCACATCTGTCACATCTGGCAGCTAACCTTTGGAATGGAACCAGCAGAGGGAGGGGACTGTAAAGCCAGTAGGTACTGGGATCCTTGGAACTGGTGCTGTGGTACCTCAGGCCTGCTTCCTGTGGCTGGGACCCATCAACCTTCACTAGAAAACCTGACTTATCCTGGGTGTTTTGTTTTTGTTTCTCCCCAGGCTAAACAGGGCCAGTCAGACCTACTTCTTCCCTGTCCACCTGACGGACCAGCTGCTGCCCAGCGCCGTGTTTTATGCCACTGTGGGGCCTCTCATTATCTACTTTGCTATGCACCGTCTGATCATCAAACCGTACCTCAGGGCTCAGAAAGAAAAGTGAGTTTCAGACATGTCGTGGGGTTATTAGGAAAATTAAACTAGTTAACGCATATAAAGTACTTGGCATGGCATCCGGGTCCTCACAGGTCTACAATAAACCCTACCCAGCAGCAGCAGAACTGTCCCCTTGATGTGTCATTCTTACTTTCAGAAAGGGCTAGAGTTGGTGTCTAAAGTCGATAGTCTAAACCATGACCAAAAGAAAGTCTTCCTTTTTCCTCTAGCCATTTCTTTTCCTGGCATAGCATTTAAGAGGAGCGGGTTCTGTTCTCCTGCAGGGGATATGTATGTGCTCACTGTAGTTGGGAAGTCACAGGAAGGAACTTACTGGGTGGGTCCGTGCGGGTGATCTCCTGGGGCACGGTGTGAAACCTGAACTCCTAGAACATCCCCACAGAAACCCAGGGGTGTGGGCTGTGGCACTTTTTAACAGTGTTGTTTAATGGAGACTTAGCAAACCTGTAGAACAGAGGACCCCTCTGTTCTGGGCACCTCTGGCCTTGGATTACTACCATCCAGGTTCCCAGTTCCCCTGGAGGCCTGAGGCTTGGAACTGTGAGTGTGCTAGGTCAAGTCTTCTAACAGGACCCAGTATGCCGACCCCAAGTCCCTGTGCTTTGGTACAGGAAAGTGGGTTTTATGTTTCTGTGTATCTAAAGTAGTGCGAGTTGTTCCTCCCAAAGTGCTGTGTAATAAGCCCAGAGTCAGGCAGAACCTCCTGAGATTCTTGCCAGGTGAGGTCTTCTTTCCAAGGAGTCTGCCAGTGGGCTCTTGAGGCCCTGGAGGAGGAGGGGAGGGAGCGAGGGCCACACAGTAACTAGTGGAAGGCTGCGCAGTCCTGTAGCTCACGGGCCCGCCTGAGACTACCTGGGAAATATTTCTTGAAGCACCAGAACCAGCAATCCAGTGAGATCACAGACTGTGTGCTGGGCTCAGGTCCAGCAAGGGCCCCTGTGGACGGACTGTGGAGCAGCACCACGCTCACATGTGGCTTGTGCTTCTCTCACAAAAGGGAACTGGAGAAGCAGAGGGAGAGCACTGCCACGGACATCCTGCAGAAGAAGCAAGAGGCAGAAGCGGCCGTAAGTGCTCAGCATCCAGCAGGCCCACCCCCTCGGATGAGCCTCCTGCCACACAGAGCCCAGAACACAGGAAAGACCCTCTTCTCCAGCTTGCGTGTCAAGTTGGCTGCAGGATGCACTGCACCCTGCAATGGGCTCGGGAGCCTTGGTCTTTTCTTCCCCAGCAGCCTCACCGTGTAGCCTTTATGCTTGCTGTGGGATGCACTCCTGGGGACTTAGTTCCCTGTCCTGAAGATATCGACAGCTCTCCAAAGGCATAACGGGGTTTTAAAAAATAGCCAGAGCCAGGTGCAGTGGCCCATGCCTGTGATCCCAGCAACTCAGGAGGGAGGCAGAAGGATCACAAGTACAAGGCCTCCCTGAGCAACTTAGCAAGACCAGGGCTGAGGATGTAGCTCAGAGTAGAGAGCCCCTGGGTTCAATCCCCAGTACCACACACACACAAAAGTAGCTGGTATTTCCTCTTTTCCTTCCCATTTTGTACTGCCTTCTTTGGGACATGAAGGAGTAGATATCTTGTATGAATGGCAGGGGACCAGGGGGTTCTTGGTGGTCAGAGGAGGGCTGGCATGCACAGGATATCAGCAGCAGGCAGACAGCCTGGAGCAGGCCAGGGCCCGTGTGTGCAGCTGGGGGAGCACATGCCATCGCAGGGGAAGTGCAGTCCAGCCCAGCTAAATGGTGCCCCACACGGACAGGGGGTTCCTTTCTCCAGAGGCACTGGGAATTCACTTCTTGGGTGAAATCTCTGTAAATGCCAACAGTGTAGTCTACCCACTCGTCCAGGATCCCTGGGAAGGGAGCTGAGTGCTGTTGCTCCCACTGTGTGCGTCCTGCCATTTCAGCTCCCAGTTACTCGAGCCACCTACTCAGCCTTGCTGGTGGGGAGCTGAGCACCAGGGCATCCGCTCCTTCCCTTACAGACCCTGAGCACTTGTGCTGGCCTGCACACGGACTGCCTGCCTGGGACTGACCAGCTCAGGGGAGCAATCCCAGCAGGCTCTGATGTGCTTATTGTCTTTCCTGGCAGGTTCGGTTGATGCAGGAATCTGTCCGAAGGATAATCGAGGCCGAAGAGTCCAGAATGGGTGAGTAGGCGTGTCCTCTATGGGCTGGGGTGGGTTCCAGGGGTCTCAAAAATCGTAAGGGAGGTATCCAGAGAAGGCCTGTCCCTGCACTGACTGGTCTGTCCTCAGGGCTCATCATCGTGAACGCTTGGTACGGGAAATTTGTCAATGACAAGAGCAAGAAGAGTGAGAAGGTGAAGGTGATCGACGTGACTGTGCCCCTACAGTGCCTGGTGAAAGACTCGAAGCTCATCCTCACGGAGGCCTCCAAGGTGCAGTGCCAGGCCCTGGCCTCCCACCAGAGGAAGAGCACCCTGGCCTCGCCCGGCCAGCTGGTTGCTGTGGCCTTCGTGTTGCCAGCATCCTCTCCATGCACCAAGTAATGCCCGTGCTGGAGCCGTGGGCCGTCTTCGTTTGTTTATTCTTAAATCTATTTGCTCAGCAAGTGGCAGCAAATGGAACACACACTTCCCTGCAGTTGTGTTGTTTACCTCTGCTGTGTTCCAGAAAGAGGGCAAAGCCACTTGGAGCACATGTGAGTCTCGCCTTTGGAGCCTGGGGTGTGAACTCTCCAGAATTCCAGGGCAGATCAGCTCAGGCCAAAGAACTAGCTTCCTGGGAAAGCCGGGTGCTCTGCTGGGGCAGGCCACTGTGGGACAAGCGGTTCTGATAGTCACACCAGTTCCACCTCCAGAGTGCACGTCTCCTTCCACGTGCACAGTGAGGGGAGAGGGAGGCAGCGCAGACTCCGAGACTCACCATGGTTCTTTACAGGCGGGCCTGCCAGGGTTCTACGACCCGTGTGTGGGGGAGGAGAAGAGCCTCAGAGTGCTTTACCAGTTCCGAGGTGTGCTGCACCAGGTGACGGTCCCTGACAGCGAGGCCCTTAGGATACCAAAGCAGTGTGAGTAGCCCCTCCAGTCACCTGTACGTGGGGTAGCACATCAGGGTGACAGCCACCTTCCCACTGGGTCCACCTAGGAGCAGGGAGGGCAGTTGGACCCTGGCCTAGTGATTTGCCCAGAGCCTGTGATTTGTGCCCCAGGAAGCAGTGTGTCAGCCCTTTCACAGGTGAAATTGGGAGTAAGCACTTGACCAGCGTCTGCAGTATGAGTGGCTGGGAGTGAAAGTAAACTTCTGCGCTCCGATGAGGTCCTGGCAGTCTGTGCCGTGGCCATCTGTGGCCTGAGCATTGCTCGCTCCTCAGCCAGGAAGGCATGGAAATGGACGCCCTTCTAGCCTGAGGTGGCTCTGTCTTTACAGCTCACAGGATCGACACAGATGGATAAACTGCTGCAGAACCTAACTAAGAAGAGGCTGCAAAAATCTTTTCCTGGGAGTCTACAAATTTGGAAGCAGGGAAGCCCCAGACCCAGATGTTTCTATTTTATTTTATTCCTCTAGAAGGTGAACCACATGAATGAAGGGACACGCAGTCGCCCAGCGTTGTGGGTGCTGGTGGTAGGACTGAGGCGGCCCCTCACAGGCCAGACCACAGCATGGTCCTCAGCTTTTACCAAGAACCATGTTCCTGGAGGGCAGGGCCCACGGTACCGGACCCCAGTTCTCTGCACACCTGCAGCTTGGCATCCAGCAGCTCTGGGGTCTGGAGGCCTTTGTGGGCCACTCTGTCCTCACACGGGACAGCTGCTCCTCAAGTGCCCACTGCATGTGGGCAATGTGGGCAGGAGGGAGGCGTCCATAGCCAAGGCCTCCAGGTGAGGGATCTGCCCAGCCACCCCACAAGCCACCTTCCTCTGCCGAAATGTCACCAAGTGAATGTGGAGAGGGCTGTGGGTTTATAAAACTGCTTTTTATCTGCGAACAAATGGGTTTGGAAACTGGTCTCTTTTCCCCCACTCCCAGAGCTGCTTCAGTCATTCCTCTTGCCCCTGGCTTAGAACTTGATGTAACCCCAGAGCCTGTCCCTGTGGGAAAAGGCCCTGCCACCAGTGGACAAAAGCTAGCTGTGTCCATCTCAACCTATGACACATACTCCCCTCCAGAGTTCAGTGCTGGAACTAGGGGAGGTCTGCACGGAAAAGGCAGACAAGAACGGCCATACGCACCCAACCAGAGGTAGGGACCCCAAGGCTGGCCCCAGCACCTGTGCCTCCCGTGAGTGCCCAGCAGGTGGCACTGTTATCCCAAGCCCGGCTCCTTCTGGGGTGTCTGCTGAGACCCCTTGGTGTGCCCCACTTGCTGTGTGCCACAGTGAATAGCTCCCTGGTGATCAGAGACTTGTCAGCTGGGCCTTGGAGCCAGCAGTGGTCACTTGCTCATGGCCTCCAAGCAGATGCTGCCTTGGCAGTGGTGATGACCACTGGCCCGGAAGGCTGAGGTCACTCTGGCCTCCAGCTCCCCTGCAGCTAAGATCAGGCTTCACTCCCCAGCACTGTTATCTAGGTAACTGCTGATGACCCCTCTCCAGTTTTTAAAAGTGGTTTAGATTGTCCAGTTCTGTAATATCTCAATTTTAAAAGGGGAAGTTTGTGGCTGCCCCACGAATGAGCCTGAGCTCGCAGCCTGGTGGTCCGACCCCAGGGCACTGCTGCTGTCTGTCTGAAGCAGGCTGTTCAAGGGCACTCTGCCCACAATAAAGACATCCTGAGAGCCGAGGGTAGTTCTTTAATTGGTCTGTGTGTTCATTTTTAGGAGTTCACAAAATACATAAGTGGCTGCCTCTTCCCCAGAGGCCTGGTTCTCGTCCTGATTCTTCACTGTTGAGCCACGTTTTACACCACAGCTTACCTTTCCCTTGCCTTGAAGATGTGGTTCTGTTTTCTACATCAAACACTGGCCTCCAGTTAGGAAGTCAGCTCAGCTAGGGTATCACAGCTTTTCTTTGTAGTCACAGGTAGGCACGCCCAGCCTATTCTTTAATGGGAAACAGGAAGTTGGTCCTCTTAGCAGCAGGGAAAGACAAGATAGCAGGAGAAAAAATGAAATGAAGGAGAGAACACTGCATGTGGAAAGACACTTTATTCTGGTGTTCACCAGCACCAGGTGGAAAGGAGGCACTTCTCCCAGCTTCCGCCTCCGATCAGGTCAGGCCCACTGTCCAGGATGACAGAGGGGACCCACTCACAGGTCACAGCCATCGCTCTCTCTGCATGGGGGCGGGAGGGCCCCACAGGCTGTCCCTAAAGGAGGTGCACTGGCAGAGAGGGTTCCCCCCCTCTGGGAGTGCCTGTGACACTGTCGGGTCAGTTCTTCAAGCTGGGGTTCCAACCATGCTTGCACAGAAACCAGACTCACCCTGGCACTTTGGTGCCCCAGCAGGTGTGGCTCTGGCTCACATGCGTCCCAGCCCCTGCTCCCCCGGCAGAGGCCTCTCAGTAGACCAGGTGGCCCCTTCCTCAATATCAGCAGCAAACCCAACTGTCCATGACCAGAGCCCCCAAATCACTGCCTGCCCTGGGTGCTGTTTCCAGCTCAGCTCCGCTGCTCCGGCCGTGGCCTGGCCTGGGGTCCCTGCTGACCCCCTCTGTGTGTGCGGAGGCGGCTGGACATCCTCTGCATCACCAGCCTCTGGGCCTTCAAGCGCTTTCTGAGCTTTTCGTTTTCTTTCAAAGTGAAGAAGAGTTTTTTTTTCAGGGCATCTAAGTCCAAAAGGGCATAGCTGTGGTCAGAAGCCTGCATGGGGAGGGCCCTCTTCAGCCCAGCGGGGCTGGCTGGCCAGCCAGGAGCCTCTGCTGCTTCTGATCCCTGTGGCAAAACCTAAGGACAGAGTTGAGCAAGAGCCATGAGCTGCCCAGATTGTCCCCAGCAGGAAGACTATCCCAGTTGGGGCCACCGGTGACCCATCGCCAGTCCAGTTCTGCTCCGGCCCTGCCAACAGGGCCCTGCCACTGCTCTGCTGATACACAGTGTACCTAAGTCCTGCTGGTCACCTTTACTGGGAAGCTCTAAAATCAAGGCCACTGATCCTGCTCCTCTCATTCTCTTATTAGGGGGGGACAAGGTTCAATGTGTAGCAAAATGAGCTGCCAAGATCAACTGACCACACGCTGCCTTCTGTGGGGACCCATGTCTTACCTGCTGCAGGGGGCCTTCAGTGTTTGGGGGCAGCTGCAGCTCTTCCAGCGCAATGTCCATGCTCTTCCTTGGGCCGTCCTCCTCGGCCCCTGCCTCAGGGCAGACCTGGGAACGGCAGGCAGGATGGCGAGGCAGGGAGACACCAGACACCACAGCTGCCACCATCCGTCCCTGAGCAATCCCTGCATAAGCAGCTACAGCCAGGGATGGCCACAGGGCCTGCACAACAGTAGAAACAACCTGCCTCTTATGCCACAAACCTGAGACCAGGGCACCAGACGTGGAACCCCCCAAGGTCTCTCACGCTGAACAGAATGAGGGATGGCTCTCCCTTCACAAGAAATGAAGTGACCCAGACTCTAGCTGTGAGGAAATGGAACAAACCCCTGCAGGCCAGCCAGCCATATTAAGAAGCTGCTGCCCACACCGTAGACCCCACAGCGTCACTGAGATGAGCAAAGAACAGCCAGCACAAACTCACCTTCTCTCCCTGAGAGCCGGCATCTCCTCTCTCCCTGGCTCGGTTTGTGTTCTCCCTCACAGGCTGCAAGACAGGACACAGCAGGTGCAGCCAAGGCATGATGAGATCCCCATCACTAAGGTCCCTTGGAGCCAGGCCTTGGGCTCCTGTGACCCCAGTGTTCAGCCTGATGCGGGGCATACCCAACCACTCTTGCTCAGCCTGTGCTCCCTTTCTCCAAAGATGTTCCCAAGTCATGGTCCGGAGGCCCCTGAACAGGGCCCTGTAGAGCCAGGACTTAACAATACACACGTGTTGCCCCAGGGCTGCCATCTGGCCATCAGTAGATGTTTGCCTTGTGACAGCACACAATGGAAAGCCTGGCACCACAGACACAATCTGCAGTCCCTGCTCAGCGGATGTGCCCGCAGGAACCATAACCAGTTTCTCTTCACCAATCTGATGTGGGCACCAAGCACAGCAAAAGCACACATATCCTCCTGGCCAGCTGTGTAACTGACCTCTTACTCCTGGGGCAAACATTCCACACATGTGTGTGAACATGATAAAACGACTCCACCTCTTAACAAGCATGCACTGAGCAGCCCCCTGGGTGCGGGTATACGGCACTGAGCCTATCCCTGCCGTCATGGTCCTTTCATGGTTCAGTGGGTGTACACACTAGGAAGACCAAGGGCAAGAAAGGGGTACTATGGAGAGCCAGAGGGACAGAACAGACCTGGAGATGAAGCAGCAAGGGCGGGGGTGGCAGGGAGGCCTCTTGTGAAGGGCAGAGCCAGGGCAAGCTTCCCACTCCTGAGCTCAGGCCCATCACTCGCTCCCAGTACCAGCCAGCCTAGGGGCCTGCTGTTTGCCCCACACCACTTTGCCCTCCAGCTTCAAGCAGGTGCACCCTAGGGGCCCCCACACACTGGCCTTGGCACACCTAAGGTTTAGGAGTCAACTCGGTCTCCATGGCTGCCATATCCAGCTATTGTGAACTCCCTCCCAAGCAGAACCTGAACTTCCTGTCCCCACCAAGACATGTCTACCTTCATGTCCCACGGGAATGTCAAACTCCACCTGCACAAAATCAAATTCAAGCCACCGCCAAGGACTTAGCAGCCTCACCCTCGAGCCCCTCGCTTCCAGATGTTCTATCCCCGCTGCCCACCTTCCCCTAGCAGTTTCCACGGAGGAAGAGGAATAGTAGCCTATGTCCGTTACCCAGGACCTCTGTTCTAGCGACCCCTTAGCTGATGCAAGTAAGGGTGGTGACCTGCTTCTTGCTGGCCCCGAGGGTTATATCCATATGAGAAATCAACACAGACAGCAGGAAGACCCTAACCACTGTCCAAGGGATCGATGGTGACGACAATAAAAAACTAGTGGAGGTGTTGAAGAAGAAATTGGCCTGCAATGGTACTGTCCACTGAGCATCCAGAAGATGCAGAAGTAATTCAGCTGCTGGGTGACCAGCGCAAGAACATGTGCCAGTTCCTGGTAGAGACTGGACCAAGGGCGATCAGCTGAAGGTTTTAACTGTTTGTGGCTCACTGAAGCTCAAGTGAGGATTTCCCTGCCATGAGTCCCTTGTCTCAAGTTCAAAAACCTCACAGCTTATAAAATTTAACCATTTGAGATCTGCTTGTAACTTGTAGTCGTGTAACTCCTTCATGCATACACTGAAAACAGCCATGCCAAAAAAACCCAGGGAGTCCAGGAACCACCTGCTCCAGGGGCCAGCAAGCTCTGCCCTCCCGAGCTCCCTCCCTGCCCACCAGCACCACGAGGTGCACCACACTGCCCTCGTCACTCACAGCTCTGCTCACTGGCCTCCAGAGGAACTTCTGCCAGGCCACAGGTAGCCTTCCAAAGCCATGACCCTCCCACTGCTACGGACTGAATGTTTGGTTACCCCCCAAATTCACATGTCGAGACCCTAACCCCCAGTGTGATGGCCTTTGGAAGCACTAGAGTCGATGAGGTTATGAGGGTGGGTCCAGATGATGGCACTAGTGACCTCATTAGAGCAAAAGGGAAACCTACTCTCTGCTGTTTGCCAATGTGAGGATACAGAACGGAGAAAGCCATCCACAACCAGAAGCAGGTCCTCCTCAGGACCTGGGCATACTGGCACCCTGGTCTTGGACTTGCAGCCTCCAGAACTCTGAGAAAGAAATGCTGCCTTTCAAGCCACCCAGGCTAGGTCCTCTGCTATAGCAACCTGAGCTGGCTAGGACATCCTAAAACCCCATAGCTTGTCATGCTCCCATCCTCTAGGCCCAGCTCCTCTCCCCAGCTTCTGGGACCCTCCAAAAACTGTTCCCAACTCTGACCAAATTTTTTTGACTGCCAGGCTCTGCCCACTGTCCCTGAGTCCCCTCTACTGCTCCCCCTGCAACACCATTCCATTCCCCTGGCCCAGCTCCTCTCCCTCACATCACTGCAGGCCCAGCAGTTCGTGGCATAGCACACAGTAGGACCACACAGTGGTGCACGCTGCACAGTCCTGGTGCTACTAAGACAAAGAGCACTGTGCCTGTCTGCAGCACCAAACCTGCTGCCTCAAGGGGAAGGAAGATCTTCCCTGCATGGTCCCCAACCCAAGGAAACCCAGGCAGAGCAAGAGGCAAATGACCAAACTCAGCCAGTCAGCTGCTCCAACAACAACTGTGGTGAAGAGGCTGGGTTTGTTTTTAAGAGACAGGCTATGCTGTCCAGGCCGGCCTCGAACTCCTGGGCCCAAGCAATCCTCTAGCCAGAGTACTCTGCAGGTGCACACCATGCCCAGCGTTACATGATTTTATTTTTATATTTTTGGTACTGGGATTGAACCCAAGGGCACTCTACCACTCAGCTACATCCCCGCCATTTTTGTTTTTCATGTTGATACAGGGTCTTGCTAAGCTGCCCAGGCTGTTTTCATACTTGTGGTCCTCTGGCCTCAGCTTGGAGTCGCTGGGATTACAGGGGTGCATCAATACACCCCAAACAACTTATTTTAAAGCAAAGATCACAACCAGCAGTGCCAGCCTCTGGGGTCCAGAGCCCTGACAGTACCACCCCCAAATAGTTCTTGACCTTTGCTTTTCCTGCAAATGCTACCTCCGCCCCCAACTGCTGGAGGAACCCATTGGGCTGAATCTGAAGAGACCAAAGGCGGCCACCGGCATGTCCCTACCTGCGTGGAGTCCTGAAAGGCAAACACTGTCGGCACAGCATTGTGCTTCAGGTTTTTGCGGTTTCCAAATGCACTGAAGCATTCGGGTCTGAAGTGCTCGGAGCAGATGACCGTGTGCTGCTTAGGCTTGAAGCCAGCCCGGCCGATGTTCAACACCCACTCCTTCAGCAGCTCAGGCCGGCTGAATGGGAACCTGAGGTGCAGACAGAGGTGAGAGGTCTGGCAAAGCTGAGTTCAGCACTACTGCAGGGTACTTTATTGTACAGCTTTGGAAATTCATAATCTCACTTTGTTAGATCACATCTAATTTCTGGAAGCTTCTGGCATGGCTGTTAACAGCATTCTTAATGGAAACCTGAGAGGATAAACATGGTCAAAGAGCCCAAATGAGGGGCTGGGACTGAAGCTCAGTAGTAGAGCACTTGCCCAGCACATGTGAGGAGACAGGAGACAGGTCTCTTGCAAACTGTCCAGAGCAGAGTATTTGTTGGAGGGTGGGGGTGGGAGTTGGTGCCACCCAGATGCCCTTCAATTGTAGGGCAGATGAACTCTGGTATATACATCTGATGGAATACCATACTGCAAAGAAAAGGAATGGACAGCTTCTGCACATGGCAAAGGATGACTCTGAAACAATCCTGAGCCAAAGACAGAAAAAATACATGCTGCGATTCCATTTCTGTAAAGTTCAAAACCGGCCCAATCAATTCATTCTGATAGAAGGCAGGACTTTCCCAAGGGCAGATGGGAGGAGGACGACTGGAAAGGGGTGCAGCAGCTCATTCAGCAGGCTTCACTAGGTGAAAACAGGTCTGTGTACGATACATCAATAGAAACATTAAACAGTGCCATGGCCAGAGAGCACAGGCCGTCGACCCTCTAGAGACGCTGCAGGGCGGAGCCCTAGAGGAGTGCTCTCCTGGGCAGGGGCCCCTGGCGTGCTGGAAAAGGGGTCCTGGGCTGCAGCACCCCTTCAAGTGCCCGCCATCCTCCCATGACCGCGCGGTCCCTGCCCGCCGCCCGGCCCCGAGGGTTCCCATCCCTGCTAGCCAAAGACGGGTCGGGAGCCGGCGGGGCAGGAGCGCAGCGACCCGCCGCGGCCCTCCGGGGGGTCCCAGCGCAGGCGGCCCTCTGTGGGGGTCCCCGGCGCAGGCAGAGCGGGCGCGGCCCCTCCTGGTCCGCCCCTCCCCGCGGCCGTGACGGCCCCGCCGGCGCCCCTGGCCTGCGAGCCCGCCCGGCTCCCGCGCCCCGCCCGGCCCTCACCGGTGGAAGGTGAGCTGCTTCCTGCGGTTGCTGTAGCGGTTGCAGCACTGCCGGGCCGCGCACGACTTGGGCATCTCGGAGCCGGGCCCGTCGCCCCCAACAAAGATGGCGGCGGGGCTGCGGGGCGCGGGGCGGGGCCGGCGGCGCGGGGCGGGGCCGCGGGCGGGGCGGGGCTGCAGGCCACCGCGGGCCAAGGCCCGCCCAGCCCGGCCCGGCGCTGCTCCTGCTGTCCCCAGGAGCGGACGGGCTCTGGGCCGCCAGGTCGAGGAGCCCCCGGCCCCAGCTGGCCAAGCCCTAGGCCTCCGAGGCTCTCGCCCGCCGACAGCCTGGACGCTAGGACCAGACGAGCCCAGTGCGCCCGGCTGTGCGGGTCTCCGTTCAGGAGGTGGTAGGGTTGGGGTCCTGACGTCACTGGAGGGGCCAGCCGGCCAGTGGCTGGCCTGATAGTGCAGACTTGGTACTGGGGATTCCCCAGGATAAAGGGACAAAGTGAGCACCCAGGGGAGGTTCTATCCGGGCTTGCGTAGCCTCCCTGGCGTCCAGCAAGCCAGTCTGACCAAGAAACAGCGAGAAAGCTTTCGAGGGTGCTGGGATGCCTTCCCCTCTGAAGGATTCACTAGTACAGCTATGGAGATGAAAGTGGCGCCCGCTGAGGCCGGAGGATCACAAGTTCCACGCCAATGTGGGCTATTTAGTAACCTAGCAAGTTCTCAAACTAATAAGGGATGGGGATGTGGCTCAGTGACACAGGACCGCCAGGTTCAATACCCAGTGTGTGTTGGGGGTGGGGGGGGGGTGGGGCGGGAGAGTATTAAGGGCTGTGGGCATTTTTTCAAACTGCTAAAATGCCACCTCCACGGAGCTGGGGTTGTGGCTCAGCGGTAGAGCAATCGCCTCGCATGTGCAAGGCCCTGGGTTCGATCCTCAGCACCACATTAAATAAATAAATAAATAAATGTATTGTGTCCAAGTACAACTATAAATAAATAAAAAAAATAAAATAAAAAATAAAATAAAATAAAATGCCAACTCCAGCTTTAATGGGCCAGAATCCCCCTGTAATTCTGGCATGAGGAGGCAGTTAGAAACACTGCATCCTTCAGCACAGAACAAACACCTGAAGCTAGACCAGACCCACAAAGTAGCAATATCTTTATTTACAAAATATACAGTTTCACAGAAACAGCTCGCTTTATACACATAAACTTTATAATTACACAGAACCATGTAAACGATGTTTAGTGTCTGGCCTGGCCAAAGCCCATGAGGGGCCTACTTTGGGGGTGACACCTTTCCCTCCCCTCACTTCATTAGTGATCAACCAGGAGCCCCTAGATTGGTCATGCCTAATTTGCATAAAGAAGCTGATTGCAGCTGCCCAGCTCAATCTATCCCAAAAACCAAGGTTTGTGCCTACCATTGCAGACACCACCCACAGAGAGAGATTTGTTAAAACACAAACAAAATCAAGGAAATAAATTGAGATGAGTATCAAACACGTTCCAGAAGCATCAAACTTTCTAGCACACATTAACCATCACCAGGGTTGGCAGTTCCAGTCTAAAACCACACATATTCTTAAATGCACTTTAAAAAATCTTGTGAGTTGGGGCTGGGGATGTGGCTCAAGCGGTAGCGCGCTCGCCTGGCATGCGTGCGGCCCGGGTTCGATCCTCAGCACCACATAACCACATACAAAGATGTTGTGTCCGCCAATAACTAAAAGAAATAAATATTAAAAAAAAAAAAAAAAAAAAAAAAACACACCTTAGAACTTTGGTTATTCTCATGGTGAAGATAGGGGACAGGCATCATCATGGGGCAGATCTTTGGCAAATTCCTCCCCAACTTGTCCTGGATGTTTGCCCCAGTCAGAGTCAGACAATAGCCTGCGGACAAGGTTTCTCAACCAGCTATTTCTCTGCAGCAGAACTCTCCCTTGGGATCTCCACAGTAAACTGAGTTTGAGAAGCTATTTCTCTCTACTTTCATACTTTAATATAAGCAACAGGACTTTTAAAAACTAAGACAGTTGACTGGACAAGTGTGAAGGATATCAGCACAAAAAAAAAAAAAAAAAAAAAAAAGGCTCTGGTTAGCCAAATAACATTTCAACCCCTTGGTGCTTCAGTGAGTGAACATGGGGAATGGCTGGTGGTGGCCTGGGCATAAATGTGCCACAGAGAAGGAAAACTCCCATCAGGGAGACTGTGGGCCCATCTTGCTTCAAATAATATGCAAATAAATATAACTTGGGTGTTCTTCCCTTTTCATGCCTTACAAGAAACAATGCAATGAGAACGCAGCCACCACTTTACAAAACATTCTTGAGAACATATACTTGAACTGAAGAGTAAGGTCGATTTCAGAGAAAACTGAGGCCTCTTCTCTCCTTGAGCCCCAGAACCACCAGTGTACCAGGTATACTGCCCTTGAGCACAATCTGCAGGGGCTTCAGGGCTTAGTTTCTCCAGATATGGGCTACAAAGGGGCCTCTCCAGTCCAGGACCCCCGCTGGGATCTGAGGAACACATCACAGTTCAACAGTATATTTCTTTCTTTTTTTTTTTTTTTTTTTTTTTTTTGTGGTGCTGGGGATTGAACCCAGGGCCTTGTGCATGCAAGGCAAGCACTCCACCAACTGAGCCATAGCCCCAGCCCTCAATAGTATATTTCTAAAGACCAGTGTTGCTGTACCACTCACTCACTCACCAATGCAGACCAAAAGGACTCAAGTCCTTCTAACCTTGCCCTGGTGGAACCAGCAGGCCAGCCTGTCTCAAAGGGCATACTTAAATCCCCCACAAGAGAGACCTCCTGTTTTTCGGTACCCCATCATTTAAAGGAACACCATTCATGTCCTAGCAATTGCCTAATCTTTAGGTTGCTACTGGAATAAGTAAGAGGAAGAGATTAGAAAACCTAAGCACTCCCCATGCTTGAAAACAGCTTGCCTGGGCCACCTGAGGTGCCTTGTACACCAACTGGAGAGAAAGGAAGGGCACCAGACGAGAAATCGGCCAACACTTTTGGCTGAATCGTGCAAAGACAGGTTTTTCACATCGTGCAAAACAGGAAACCGAGTTATGAATGTGGGCTATCTCACCCCCCAAGCAACCCTTTCCACAGAGCAGTGACCACATATAATCCCTTCAACAAACAGGGGAAACCAAAGAATTACAAGCTCACCTGACACCCCAGAACTCCTCTTGGTGACATCAGAAGACGCCAGCAGCAGCTCCCTGGACTGGCAGGGGCCATGGAAACAGGTGTTGAGTGCAGGCCACAGGGAAGGGGACACTTGGATGGCTGCTGTACAGACACTTACGGTGAGAGACTGACACTCAAGAAGAAACGTACACATATGGCTGTTCGTTTACAGGCTGGGGAAACCGAACATCTCCTCTCCCCAACAGTGGAAGCAGGAATAACAGCTAGCACTTGTTCCAACAGTGGGAATTTGTTAACAATGATAGCAAAAATTCACAACAACCACATACCCTCACTTTCAGCTGAACCAAACCCACCATACTTGGGTGTTTAGTCCACTTCCACTGCAGAGAATACAGCTCTGGCAGCAGCTTTGGCCAACAAAGATTTTATTCGCTCACTGGCTATGTACAGTTTCTACCCCGAACAGCCTGTCCTTTTGCTTAGGCACCTGAATGGCAGGATCTGCCTGTACCAGAGCTGGGAGTTCTGTGCTCAACTGAGGGAGGGCCACAGAGCTCCAATTCCTTCCAGTCCCTCGCCTGGAGTCTCCTCACCAGCGCAGTCAGTCTAGGAACAGCTTCCGGGAACCCATTCGGGAACGGTTGGAACGGCGGATGTCAAACTTGGAGTCCCGGCACTTTTGGCAGACAAACACTTCTGGAACATTGGACTTCCGGATTTTCGCACAGGACAGGTGAATCCAGGTGTGGCACTCATTACACTCTATCATAGGGCGGCCAGCAAATGGCTTCATGCAGAAGCAGGTGACAAGGTCCCAGGAATCATCATCTGGAAGGAAAGAAACACATTTTAAGAGGGGAAAACTTTTTTGGTGATACTGGGAACTGAATCCAGGGGAACTCTGAGCTATGTTCTCAGACCTTCTCATTTTTTATTTTAAAACAAGGTCAAAATTGCTGAGGTTATCCTGGAACTTGTGACCCCCTGCCTCAGTCTCCTGAGGCACTGTGATCCCTTTTGACAGCCACTTTCCCCCAGAAGAACTGCTCGTTTGACAGGCAGAACAGCTGGACATGGCTGCAACCCACTACCCAGCCCACAAAACAAGCCCAACTTCCATACGATGCCATTCTCTCTACAGGAATGTGCAGTAAGTGTATCAGGAGGGCACTCAGTTGTGGAGTGACCGTTTCTACATCTTGAGGTCTGCTGTGGCACCTGGGCTGTTTCAACACTGCTAAGCATCTCTGCCCACCTTCCTGCACTTTCTCCCCCAAGGACAGTGGGCACTCTGCAACCACACTGCAAGGAAGGGCCCAGGTCCTCTGATTGGAAAAGATTACTACTAACACAACATATCTTAAAAAAAAAAAAAAAAAAAGAAGAAGAAGAAAACAACCCCTCTTCTGTCCACCAGCCCACGAGTCTCCACTCTTCTGGGATCACTACCTGAATCCACCATGATGTCCTCATCGTTGCCGGTGCTGTCCTCATCTCGGAACACCACCTGCTTTCCTTGCCGGACAATAGTCCGTTTGCCCTCAGTTTTTATTTCTTTGACCTGATCGGGTGACACAGTGGCACAAGAGCCACTTGAAGGAGTGTCGGAGTCCCAGCCTGAGCAGGGGTCGCTGGGAGCCTGAGGGATATCCTGCAGGGTAGGACTTGTAGGGGACTCCACATATGGATCTGCAGCTTCCAACTTCAGCAGTCCCCCTCTGTATCCCTCCTTCACAGGCACATCACTGTCCCTGCGCTTTCTCTTCTTCTTCTTCTTCAGCTTGTCCGTCTTCTTTCTGTCCAGCAAGAAGTTACTGGGCTTGGCTCGCTGCAAGAGGGTGGGCTGCAGGTGGCTGAAGCAGCGGTCAGACACTGGCAACGGCACAGAGGATGCGATGTCAGTGAAACCAGTGTCCCAGCCATCACTGTCAATGGTGCCAGCAGTGCTGTTGGCAGGGCTGGGGCTGCTCCTCAAAGGGAGCTCCTGAAAAGACAGGCAAAGGAAACAAATTCTGGTTACTGAGTCCCCAGTGACAAGAGCCAGCCCCCAGTAGAGCTTCCCTAGCTCACCCATCACCCAGGTTGGGCCTCCCCTCCAGCAATGAGCAAGCACAACCTCAGCCTTGGTGCTTCTCAGCAGCATACACCAGATTAGTACTTTAACATGAGCCTCTGGTGGAAGAACTGTCTTCCCTTGCTGAACTCTCAGACCCTGCCCCAGAGTGAGCTGACGTTCAAATGCCCAGGGAAAGAGCTGAGGGTGTGGCTCAGTGGTAGAGGCCTTGCCTAGTATATCAGCCCCAAGGGGAAAAATTAAAAATTGAGGAAAGGACTTCTGCAGACACACTCTCATATCCTTTTTTTTTTTTTTTTTAAGGTCTCTCTTTCCATTTGTCCTCCCAAGAGATGTATTTTTTAAATTAAGTGAATTTAAATTAGTTTTGAGAATTTCCTGACAGTCTTAAAGAAACTGAAGACATCCTAGAATATTGCAAAATCAAAGTAAATAATTACCGCCCTGAAGCAGCAAACTCTACAGTTCTTCAGATCATTCAAGCATATTATCTGCAAACAGTGGCAACATAACCCACCTATATAGCCAGTGGAAAGAATAAACCAATTCTATGATTTTGCCTCCTGAAAATACCAGATCCTTTTATTTGTAGCTTAATATAATATGAATGAGGCCCCTGAAGTTTGAGCACCACAGCAGCTCTGTCCCACAATCCTGTCCTTTTCTCCATTTACATAGGATCTGGGGGGATGAGTCTCTGAAGATTTGGTTATGTGCTGTTCACAGCCACCAGGAGGCTGCCTGAGAGACAAGTGTGGACCCTGGGTCCTAGGGCAAGGTATTTCCCTGTCTGCCTCAATGACCTCTCACCCTTAAGGGCCAAAACCAGTGTCCAGTCACTGTAAAGTACTGACAAGAAATTCTTAAGAGCAGACAGATCCCAAATACATTATTTCCAAAAAATTTTGAAAGTTTTAAATCATTTCTATACAAGTCTGTATTTTCTACCACAGCTTTAAGAACGACTTTTCTGCATGGTGGCATACACCTGTAATCTCAGAAGCTCAGGAAGCTGAGGCAGGAGGATCACAAGTTCAAGGCCAGCCTCAACAACTTAGCAAGACTCTAAGCAACTTAGTGAGACCCTGTCTCAAAATAAAAATTTTTAAAAGGACTGGGGATGGGGCTGAGTGGTAGAACGTTTGCTTAGCACATGGGAAGCACTGGGTTCAATCCTCAGCACCACATAAAATAAAGGTATTGTGTTCATCTACAACTTAAAAAAAAGAGGCGAGGGAGGGGGGCTGGGGATGTAGCTTAGTGGTTTAGCACCCTTGGGTTCAATCCCTGGTACCACCCACCCAAAAAAAAAAAAAAAAAAAAAAAAAAATCACTTCACTGGCTGGTCTAAACTCCCAAGAAATGAACTCCTACCAGACCACTGCCTGAGATCACTAGAAGCAAGCCCTTCCAAATGCACTTGGACCAAGTGCTGGGGTGCAACTGCACAGGGAGCCAAACTTCAAATGCCTGCATATTTACCTCCTTTGGGTAAGGGATGTATCCAGCATAGGCCAAGACAAAGGTGCAGAACTTGTTGAAGTCCTCTACAGTCCTGCGCCTCTTGCAACTGGGGGAGTACTCCTGTTAGGGAGAAAACGGAGTGTGAAGGAAAGAAAGGCTTCTAGGTGGGACTGCAGACAGACAAGGAAGCTGAGCTTCTACTGTCAACCACTTAACAAACACACTGCTGGATTTACAGCCTACAAAACAGAAGAGGTAAGTTCAGGTTAAGAAATAAAACAGTTTTCAGAAGAGCCAAAATAGTAAGATTTTATGCCAAGAACACTGAGAATCCGACTAAGAGATAAAAGGTGGCAGGAAAGTCGACCTCTTGGTGCTCATGGGTCATTTTATGACCTTATCTTCTGGTTCCTGCACATATGGGGAGCTCTATGTTTTTTGCTACAGGTTTTCCATTTTGAAAGTAAACCACTGCTACTGCTGTAACTAGAGTGCTGGGACTTGGAAAACCAACGCTTATCCGGCCCTGCTCTCCAGGCTGACCCCTGCCCGGCCAGGGCGGGTGAGGACCAAGTTTCTGTGAGTCAAGAGCCCCCCACAATCCTCAGGGTCGGGTGCAACCCAGACAGGGAACCAGGTACGCTCCGGCTGCACGCCGAAAGGCTGGACCCGGACACGGGCCCCGGGGGACGCGGGGGACGCCCTCCTCGAGAGGAGGGAGCGCTGAGGCGCCCTGGCCTCGGCCTCCCGGTAGCGCGGCACCCTGCCTGCGGCCGGCGGGGCAGGGGCGGCGGGAGCGCGCCCCACAAGCCACTTGTTGAGCGCCCTCCAGCTCCGGGCAGGCCGCCGCCCCCCGCCGGCCCCCGCCTCCCGCCCGAGGCCGCGGCGCGACCGCAAACTCAGGGACAACTTTACTTGGCGGGGGCCTCGCTCGAGCGCTCCGAGCCGGGACGCGAGTGCGGGCGCCGCGCCCTCAGGGGCCGAGGCCGCGCGACCCCGCCGGCGCCTGCCCGGAAGGTGCGGGGCCCAGCCGCGGGGCGGGGGCGCGGAGCCCGCGGGCGGGGGTGCCAGCGCCGGGGGACCGCGAACCGGCGGGCGCCCGGCGCCGCCCCTCCCCCACCGCGGGCGGCGGACCCGCACCGAGGCGGGGGTGCGCGCAGGGGCCGAGGGCGGCCGCGCCGGGGCGGGGCGGGCCCGCGGCGCGGGCGGGCTGGCGGCGGGCCGGGCGGGGGACCCCGCGGGACTCGGCCCCCGAGCACCGGAGGGTGCGGGGGCCGGCGGGCCGCGCGCGGGGCCAGGGGGCGGGGCGCGGCCGGCCGGGAGGGGGCGGCCGGCCGGGAGGGGGCGGCCGGCCGGGAGGGGGCGGCCGGCCGGGAGGGGGCGGCGGGCGGGCGGCGCCGAGCCGGTCTGAGGGGCCCGAGCCCCACCGGGGGGGGGGGGGGGCGGGGGAGGGGCCGCCGCCGCGGGAAGCGGGGCCCGGGCGGCGTCGGCCGCGTCCCGGAGCGGGAGGAGAGGGGCGGGGGCACAGCCGGTCCCGAGGCTATGCGAGGCCAGAGGGGCGTCCTCGGGGCGGGGGTGGGCGCGGCGTCCCGGGAGGGGTGCGGGGCGAACGCGGGCGTCCGAGGCAGGGCCGCCGGGGACGACCCAGCGCGGGCCCAGGCGGGGGGCGGGGGCTGGGCTCCGGGGGTGGCGAGGGAAAGCTGGGGGAGGGGGCCAGCTCGGGCGGCTTCCCGGGGGTCCGCCTGCCCCGAGGGGCGCAGGATCGACGAGAGGAGGCGGGGGGCGATCGGGGCGCAGCCCGCACTCACCTCCGGGTGGAAGGCGGCGGCGCAGGAGTCGGAGTCCATGTTCCGGGTGGGGGGCGGCGGCTGCGGGGGTGCAGAGGCCCGGCCGCGGCCGTGGGGCCACTCGCGGCCGTGGGCTCCGGCGACCGCGCAGGGCGAGGGGGGACCCGGGAGGAGTCGCCCCAGGAGGAGTCGCCCCGGCAGGAGGTGACGGGGGGCTCGGCGTGTCGTGCCCCGGACTAGGTGCTCACGGACTGGCGGCTACACGACCAAGCAGAGTGGGCGATGAAGCTTCCGCGGCCGGGGCGGCGGAGAGGCGGGAGAGGCGCTGCGGGAGGCGGCGGCGGCGGCGGCGAGCGGGAACCCGACCGGCTCCCCGACCTGACGCCCAGTTCGGCTCGTGTCTCGGGAGGGAGGGCGGGAGTGCCGCGAGGCTTGCCGGGAAGTGTAGTCCGGGCGTCGCGGAGGGGGCGTGTCGCTGGCGGCGCGGGGCACTGTGGGAGTCGTAGTCCGTGTAGCGACTCCGCGGCGCGCAGAGGCCGCCGGGGGACTCCACGCCCCATGGGGCTGCGCGGCTGCCGCCGATGCGCGGGCGGAGCAGGGCGGGGGCGGGGGCGGGGACTGGCGTCGCGGGCCAGTGGGGGAGGGGCGGCGACGGGGGGCGGCCCTTCCTCCGCAGGACTCAGGGTGGCCCCGGGGGGCGGGGGTCCCGGGCGCGGCGGGGCGAGCCGGGCCGCTGTGGCCGTCGGGTGGAGCCCGCCGATTCAGGACGGCGGGGCGGGACTCCTGCGGGGCCGGCTAGCACAGTGGAGCCGGCGGAAGTCCGCGGACGCGTCCCTGGCGCTCGGGGGCTCGCGAGGCGCGCTTTGTGCTTTGCCCTTCGCGCTGCCTGGGGCCGCGGCCTCCTCGCCCTCCCGGCTCGTGTTCCTGCCCGGAGGATCGGCGCGGGGCCCGGCTGGACGCTGCCCTTCGCGGCACTGGCCGGGCTGCCGGAGCAGCGGGCGACGTCCGGGACCGACCGCGGGGTGCTGGACAACTTTGGATATTGAAGGTTGACTTCGTGGACTGCCCTGGTGAAATGACCAGGAGCAGGCCTGGCGTTCTGTAGCACTAAAGATCGTAGAAAGGAAAAGTGTTTATATACAAAATGCAGATGAGCCCCTAACGTCATGTTTAGTAGATTCAAGACGAACTGTTAAAAGGGAATGACATAAAAATTTTAATCCAAATCAGAAAAGGAACTCCTCAGCGCACTAGGAAGATCAGATTATTTGAGAGGGCGTGTGTGCTGTACCTATGGCTATTGCTAATTCTGTGGTTAAAATGATTCTAATGGAAACTTTGGTGATTAAGAGAATGGGCTTGCTTTAGAAATACGTCTAGCCTCAATTTCCTAAGCCATAAATTTTATAGCATAGTGCCTGGTTCAGTAAATGGTAGCTTACTCTTATTGTTGTTGTTTTATTATCTGTGCAGTATGGCAGCCCTTAGGAGGGCTCCCCAGAGGTGATAAACTGAGGCGCTTTACAGGATGATACGCAGATAAATTACTAAGATGAAAAGGAGGACTGGGCACTTAGCCTGTCTCCTCAACAACTTATAGAGTTGTCTTATGTAGATGATTTGACCACAGACTTAATATGCTATCTGATTTCTATGGCCAAAGCCAATGTCCTGAGGTTAGCCAGTATTGCCCAAAGGCACCAGGAGCAACTTGTTTTGCCTGAATAAAAAAGGACTTTGAAGATATTATCCTTTTGGTAGCTTAAAAGATACACCAAGAAAAATAATTATTACAGTGAAATCCAAATGAAACATGAGAATTATTTTTTTGTTTTGTTACACCTGATTTATTCCCTATGGTAAATATTACACATAATAAGCATTATGTCTTATACAACACAGGTCAAGAAACCATCTGGGATGTGGCAAGGTAGTAGAGCTTCCACCTGTCATGCTGGGGTGCCTGGATTCAATCCCCAGCACCTTAAAAAAACCTGAAGATAGAATGCAGGGCTCTATAGAGGACCCCCTGGGTTGCCACAAGGAAGGAAAACCCCAGATCCAAGTGATAACCCCTCCTACTCAACACTTTAATGCAATAGGTATTTCTTGAATTTGGTCCTTAGTAAACAGTAATTATTGTTGTTTGCAGTACCCAGTACATGCTAGCACACAGTAGGCAAGCACTTTGCACTCTAGTTCCAAGCTACATCTGTATTCCTTTTTTTTTTTTTTTTTTTGGTACCAGGGATTAAATTCAAGGACACTCAACCACTGAGCCACAACCCCCGCACTTTTTTGTATTTTATTTAGAGACAGGGTCTCACTGAGTTGCTTAGCGCCTTGCTTTTTGCTGAGGCTGGCTTTGAATTTCTAATCCTCCTGCCTCAGCCTCCTGAGCCACTGGGATTACAGGTGTATGCCACCAGCCCCGGCCTAGGATTACTCTTGAGTAGCAGATTCCAGGCCCTGACCCAATGCGCCTGGCAGCAGTGATTCTTTTTTTTTTTTAAGTGAGAGAGAGAATTTTTTTAATATTCATTTTTTAGTTTTCGGTGGACACAACATCTTTGTTTGTATGTGGTGCTGAGGATCGAACCCGGGCCGCACGCATGCCAGGCGAGCGAGCGCGCTACTGCTTGAGCCACATCCCCAGCCCGCAACAGTGATTCTTGGTGCCAGTACCGAGTGCTGTTCTTTACTAGTCTGTCTTCCTGCCACTCCATTAGTAGAGAAGGGTTTTGTTATTGTTGTTGGTCTCCCCTTCAATTTCCCTTAGAAATTTAGCCTTTTAGAAGACAAAAAAAAAAGAAGAAGAAGAAGAGAGGGCTATAGCAGCAGTAATTGACCCAACTTCAACAGTGAATAAGTGTTTGTGGGGTAACAAAGTGACAGATAGAATGCAGGGCTCTATAGAGTGTGACAGGCCTGGGTTTGTGCTGTGTCTCCTTTATTTTTCAGGTGTACTGTACTACTCCTGGGCTCCAGGGGGCGAATCTAGAATTCCTTGAGTAATTCAAGAGCATTAGCCCCAGTAGTCAGATCCTTGGAATCTATGATTCTTTGTTTTCTGTTAAAATACACACACACACCAAAAAAAAAAAACCTGCTGCAGAATGCTAATTCTCAGATGATTGAAGTTGCTTAGAAAAGAGGAGGGGGGGAAAGCCAACATTAGCACAGGTTGTGACAAGTTAAAAATACTCACAATACCCTGGGTTCCCAGTTAGTAACTTGAGAATGTAGCTATTTTAATTGAGTTACCAAATATAGCTTCACCTTCCTAAATCTCACTAGCTACACTACATTCATTTGGGGGAACATTGAGGAATGCTTTCTGCTTCCCTTTTTAACTGTGTACTTGAGTATTTTTCCCAGAACAATTTTCTGATGTTAGTTTTTTTGTTCAGATAAATGGTATATCCTCTGGCCCCCATCAGTGGGGGGTTGAACCCAGAGGCAATCTACCACTGTACCACATCCCCAGCACCTTTTATTTTCTGTCTTGAAACAGGGCCTCCTGTATTGCCAAGACCAGCCTCAAACGTGTGATTCTCCTGCCTCAGCCTCCCAAGGGGCTAGGATGACAGGTGAGCTCCCCTGCACCAGCCTATCCTGGCATATTCATGGGTTTTTCCTGCCCTTAGTACTCAATTCCTAAGCTGCCTTTACTCACTTCCATTTTCAAAAAATGAGAAAAAAGTGAAACTTCCTCAAAATCATACTGTCTTCAACTTTTACTGCCTTGACAACTGGACCAATATGTGTGTGAATGATTTTGTCAATTTCTAGACTTTGTATTGTCAGGTTTTCACAGAGGAATGTAAACTGCTATGAACAGAGAAATCAATTGAATTTCTTTAAAAAATATATTTATTTTTTTGTTGTAGTCAGACACAAAACCTTCTTTTTAATCAATTTATGTGGTGCTGAGGATTGAACCTAGGGCCTCACACATGCTAGGCAAGCACTGAGCCACAACCCCAGCCCCATCAATTGAATTTCTTGTTATGGTTCCTACTGGTAGAATATAAGGATTACAGCAAGTGCAGATTAAAGTCTTAGAGTATCTCATTTACATATATAAATGCAATGAATTAAGAGATTACTATGACATTCCTTAAAGAAAAAGATTAAGAGCATTATTATAAGCCACACTTTAAGGAGACCCAGAATCAAAAAAAATTTCAGGGTTTGTAATAGGAGAAAAGGCACAATGGTTTCTTTCTTTCTTTTCTTTCTTTTTTTTTTTAAAGAGAGAGAGAGAGAATTTTTTAATATTTATTTTTTTAGTTTTCGGCGGACACATCATTTTTGTATGTGGTGCTGAGGATTGAACCTGGGCCGCACGCATGCCAGAGGAGCGCACTACTGCTTGAGCCACATCCCCAGCCCCCACAATGGTTTCTGACTCCAAATGCTGGCTTATATATTCCTGAGTGTTCCTACAGAAATTTTTTTTTTTAAATGGCGATAGGGACAGGAAGGTCAACTTCCAACTCCACTAGAGGCAGAGAGAAAGACAAATCCTTCCATTTGGCTGCCCCCACTTCTAGCATGCTAAGAAGACTCAGTGCTCCTGGAGACTCGGGCCGGTGGCTTGCCAGCCAGGGTTCAAGCTCTGGGAGGTCTACACCCAAATGTAGCCAGCACCTGTGTTCTGGGTCTTTGGTTCAGATTTGGGTGCTCCCTGGGGATGAATGAGACCAGAGTTACCTGCCTGCACAGCAAGACTTCATCTGGCTCTCCCTTTCACAATGAGAAAGACAACAGCCAGCACACAAAACAACAATGTAATCCCCCACACCCCCACACACACTGTGCCACTAGAGAAGCTCAACCTCTTTCACAGGTGGTGGTGTAGCAGGGTAGAACAGTTTGATTACTTTTTCCAGTGTCTGCTGTTAATACATGAGGCACATCTGTCCTGAGAAGGGATAAATGACTCTTATGGAGAAAATAAATCCTGGAAACTTTCCTCTTTTTCTTTCGTGCTGGGGATCAAAATCAGGTCCTGGGCTGGGGTTGTGGCTCATAGTAGAATGCTTGCCTCGCATGCATGAGACCCTGGGTTTGATCTCCAGCACCACATAAAATAACAACAAATGAAAATAAAGATATTATGTCCATCTATAACTAAAAAAAAATATTTAAAAAAAATCAGGTCCTACCACAAAGTCACATCCCTAACCTGCCTGCCCACTTCAAGTTCTATGTTGGGGTGCTTAAATACACTTATGTAAAATAGGGAACAAAAAAAGGAATATATATACACATATGTGTGTTTGTGTGTGTATGTATGTATGTATGTGTGTGTGTGTATATATATATATATTTTCTCCCCCAGTAGGAATTGAACCCAGGGTCACTCTTCCAATAAGCAACACCCCCAGCCCTTATTATTTTTTATTTTGAGACAGGGTCTTACTAAGTTGTTTAGGGTCTCATTAAGTTACTGAGGCTAGCCTTGAACTTGTGATCCTCCTGCTTCAGTCTTCTGAGTCACTGGGATTAAAGGGGTGTACCACCAGACCCAGCTACAAAAAATAAATTTTAAGAAATGCCAAAAAGTAAAAAGGTAATAGCTTTTTTTAATATTTATTTTTTTAGTTATAGTTGGACACAATACCTTTATCTTATTTATTTATTTATTTTCATGTCCTGCTGAGGATCAAACCCAGGGCCTAGCAAATGTTAGGCAAATGCTCTACCGCTGAACCACAACCCCAGCCCTGAAAAAGGTAATAGCTTTCAAAATGATCTTAGTCACTCCTTTTCCTATTTGTCTAAACTGAAATTCAAACACCAAAATTAAACAGTTTAAATGTTTAATTAAATAGTACCATTTTTGTTGAATCACATGTTAAGTTATACATTCCTATAAACAAGTTACCCAAAGAACATTTTCATGATTTTAGAAGATGTGAACTGGGCTGGGGATGTGGCTCAAGCGGTAGCGCGCTCGCCTGGCATGCATGCGGCCCGGGTTCCATCCTCAGCACCACATACAAACAAAGATGTTGTGTCCCCTGGGAAAAAAAAAAAAACTAAACAATATATATTAAAATTCTCTCTCTCTCTCTCTCTCTCTCTAAAAAAATAAAAATAAAATAAAATTTAAAAAAAGTTAAAAAAAAGATGTGAACTTGTAGAATTTTCATGATTAAAGTTTAATCTATAAACAAAGGCATTGCCCACAAACTACTGCTTATTTGGCAGTTTAAAATCTTCCTCACAAACAATAGAATTTGCACCACATGAAACTGTTGTATGATCTCACAGGAATTTAAATCACTTTTTTTTTTTTTTTTTTTTTTAATAAACAACTTGTAGATGGACATATAATACCTTTATTTTTATTTGTTGGTTTTATGTGGTGCTGAGGATCGAACCCAGTGCCTCATGCGTGCAAGGCAAGCTCTCTGCCACTGAGCCACAACCCCAGCCCCATTAAATCACTTTAATAAATACAGTTTGCTTATAAATTTCTCTATAATTTATACAGCTTGAATATATTGGTGGTATTGTCACACTATAATGAATAAATTTCTCACATTATCATTTTGAACTCATGGAACTGACAGGAAAAAGAGGAATTAAATAGCATGCCTGGGTTGGTAGGCTATTCAGAATTCCAAACACAGCTGATAGGTCTAAATCTGTGCCTTTCTATTCTAACCACGTGCCTTTACTGACTTCCATACATACATGGTTTCAAGCATTTGCCTGTTAGGTGTCAGATCCTGGAAATCAAGAAATATGCTTTTTCTTCCTCAAGAACTGATTCTTTAGCCAGGCACAGTGGCACACGCCTGCAATCCCAGCAATTCCAAGACTGAGACAGGAGGCCAGCCTCAGCAACAGTGAGGCTCCAAGCAATTAAGCAACTTAGCAAGACCCTGTCTTTAAAAAAAAAAAAAAAAAAAAAAAAAAAAAGATATGGCTCAGTGATAAACTGAACATGGTTTAAATCCTCAAATTCTTCCCTCATCCCATCCCCCCCACCCCCACTGGAGATTGAACCCAAATCTTGGCACATTATAGGAAAAGGCTTTACCACTCAGCTGCACCCCCAGCCCTTTATATTTTACTTTGAGAGAGGATCCTTCTAATTTGCCCAGGCTGGCCTCAAACTGACCCTTCCCAAGTAGCTGGAATTACAGGTGTGCACCACTACACCCTGCCCCATCCCTGAATTTTTAATTTTATTTTGAACTTGTATTCTTTTTTTTTAATTGCAGCTTTATTTTATTTATTTATTTTTATTTTTTGGAATACAACTTTT
The DNA here is from genome assembly GCF_021218885.2 of Marmota monax. Lineage (NCBI taxonomy): Eukaryota > Metazoa > Chordata > Mammalia > Rodentia > Sciuridae > Marmota > Marmota monax. The sequence goes on from NW_026694750.1 coordinate 4,744,108, forward strand.
CATTTCTCTGGTTGTATACAAATGAACATGTATTCTTTAATACACAGGTAATGTATATTTAGTATAGAAAGACAAATTGCAGCCAAGCAAGAATATAACAAACCTATCTACCTTGAGAAAAAATTACCTTTACAATTTTTTCATTAGTACAAGAACACATATATGGGCTGGGGTTGTGGCTCCGTGGTAGAGTTCTTGCCTAGCACTTATGAGGCACTGGGTTCAATCTTTGGCACAACATAAAAATGAACAAATAAAATAAAGGTATTGTGTTCACCTACAACTAAAAAAATATATATTTTTTAAAAGAACACAAATAGCAAATTGGATCATACCACAAGTAATCTCATGTTTTTCACAGACACTATAGCATGAACATCTTTCCATTTCAATAAATATCTACATCATTTGTCTTCAAAACTGTATAACCAAATGTTTGAATAAAACTTCAGGTTTAGGAATGTAAAAACAAACAAACAAACAAAAGGAACTGTAACAATTCTCAACCACACATCACTGATTTAATCACTAGACTTATGCAAGGTGGAAGAGCTGACCCAGAGGGACTGTTGTTCTTTTCCCTTCAAACATCCCACTTCCTGGCTGCTGGAAACTGTCACAAATTCTGTGCAAGTTAGCTATTGGCTGGGCTCCTGGGCCCAGGAATGCTGCGCTGCCCTCAACAGTTATGTGAACAGTCCTTCTATGGGCAACAGGCAGCTGCCAGGGCACCTGAATGGTTTTTCACTTAAGCCTCAGCTTCCAGACCTGACCTGAAATTTAGACCCAGAAGCATTCTTAGGGCAAAGTGACAGAGGTTCCGGAATAGAAGAGAAACCCTAAGGGTCTCATTTCAGAGATGGAATACAGTCTCCTCACGAAGAGGCTGATTGACAGATGGCTCCAGGGTGCCGGGCCTGCCCTGGGGCTCAAGGGGGCCCGCAGCTGCCTTAGGCCCACCAAGCGGGGCTGGGGGCTGGTAAACTACGAAAATCCAAAATTTCCTCTCCAAAACGGAGAACTGGAGGTTGAATAGGGTCCTCTTGAAACCAGGCATGCATACCTTAAACTAAAGAAAAGGTTTCCAAGGGAGGGGTCATCCCCCCCCCTTTAGGTTACCGTTCAAAGCGGTACTGTATTTGTGGAAGTGACTAAAATAAGGGAGATCCCTTTCCCCGTCATTGCCCACCACCGCTCAGGTGACCATGAGGCGGTGTTTAAGGCACTTCCCTCATCTGACCTTGATCTGTCTCTGGACCCCTAGGGCGTCCTCGCTGAGGAGGCCCTCCCTTGGGAGGGCGACTCTGGAGCCTAGAGTCTACGGGGAAAATAAAGCTACTCCTCCCGGCTGCCTACAGTTAAGGGCTGCGTTGCAGGGTTTGAAACTGGCAGGAACTCGGTGGAGCACATTCCTGAAATCTGGCCCCGGGTCATTTACAAATGCGCCAAGAAAAAAAAGCCACCTAAAACCCTTAGGCTTGCTGGTGCTTGGTCCTGAGTTGTATAAATCCTATCGTTTTAAATCTGCCCTTTGATGGAGTTAACTAGCGATCCTAAGAACTACTGGAACTCAGGAAAACAAAACAACAAAAGGCTTGGGAACGAAGCCTCCCGGGGACCCGCGGGAAGCGCAGTTACGAATGGGCGCCAGAGGGGTGGCCGCAAATCCGGGCGCCGAGCTCGCCTCCGGGATTTTGCTCGGCAGCCAGGGTGGGTGGTGGGCAGGACCCTGAGGTCAGCAACCCCCGCGCGCGCAAGGCCGCCGCAGGAGGCCAGCACTTGCCGCCCGCCGATCCCCGCACGGCGCCGGCGGGAGGCTGCAGGAAGCCCCGGAAGGGCGGAGAGAGGGAGCGGGCGCGGGCGGCGGTGACTCAGCCTGGAGGGCCGGGGGCGGGCGCGGCGCGGGGGTGGCAAGCCCGCGCCGCAAGCCGGCTGCTGACGGGAGGCGTACCGAACCCGGAGGGGTTAACTGGGCGTTGCAATCGGCGTCCCGCCCCCAAGCCCCGCCTACTAAGGCCACCGCGCCCGGCTGTACTTATAGCGGCGGTGCCCAGCGCGTCGCGTCCCTCCGCAGGCCCCGGCCGCGGCATCCCAGAGTCCCGAGGTGAAGGTGCCATGGAGCGGCCGGCGCCCCTGGCCGTGCTCCCTTTCTCGGACCCCGCACACGCCCTGAGCCTGCTGCGCGGCCTGAGCCAGCTCCGCGCAGAGCGCAAGTTCCTGGACGTGACCCTGGAGGCGGCGGGCGGGCGCGACTTCCCAGCGCACCGCGCCGTGCTGGCGGCCGCCAGCCCCTACTTCCGCGCCATGTTCGCTGGGCAGCTGCGCGAGAGCCGCGCAGAACGGGTGCGCCTGCACGGCGTGCCACCCGACATGCTGCAGCTGCTGCTGGACTTCAGCTACACGGGCCGCGTGGCCGTGAGCGGCGACAACGCCGAGCCGCTGCTGCGCGCCGCGGACCTGCTGCAGTTCCCGGCCGTGAAGGAGGCGTGCGGCACCTTCCTGCAGCAGCAGCTCGACCTGGCCAACTGCCTGGACATGCAGGACTTCGCGGAGGCCTTCAGCTGCGCGGGGCTGGCGAGCGCGGCACAGCGCTTCATCCTGCGCCACGTGGGCGAGCTGGGTGCTGAGCAGCTGGAGCGGTTGCCTCTGGCGCGCCTGCTGCGCTACCTGCGCGACGACGGGCTTTGCGTGCCCAAGGAGGAGGCGGCCTACCAGCTGGCTCTGCGCTGGGTGCGCGCGGACCCACCGCGCCGCGCCGCGCACTGGCCACAGCTGCTGGAGGCAGTTCGCCTGCCCTTCGTGCGCCGCTTCTACCTGCTGGCGCACGTCGAGGCTGAGCCTCTGGTGGCGCGCTGCCCACCCTGCCTGCGCCTACTACGCGAGGCGCGCGACTTCCAGGCGGCGCGCTACGACCGCCACGACCGCGGGCCCTGTCCCCGCATGCGCCCGCGCCCCTCTACCGGCCTTGCTGAGATCCTCGTGCTTGTGGGCGGCTGTGACCAGGATTGCGACGAACTGGTCACGGTTGACTGCTACAACCCACAGACGGGCCAGTGGCGCTACTTGGCCGAGTTCCCCGACCACCTGGGCGGGGGCTATAGCATCGTGGCTCTGGGCAATGACATCTATGTGACGGGTGAGTGCGCTGGGGGCTGCCCAGGGGAAGCCCACCACCTTTCCAGGAGACAGCCGCAGAACCTGGACTCGAGGGCCCACCTGAGTCTAAGCCAGAGCCTGGACAACTGCGTTTCTCCAATTACTTTCAACCTAAAATTGCGCCTTACGTGAGCAGAGACAAGTAGCTGCTTGTGGGCCCAGTTCCTGGTGCGGTAGGGCCTGCCTGGCCCGGGAGGTGCCTCCCTCCTGTTTGAAGAGACGGCCATTCACTCACACAATGAATGCTTTCTTTTTCTCTGCAAGGAATGTGGGGACACGCAGGAGGCTAACTCCTGGTGAGGCACCCGTTCTCCCCAGCCAGGACATTTCTGCCCTGCTGGGCCACCAGGGCCCCCTGACTCCTTGGCTTTATCCCCAGTGACAAGGTTTCTTGGGACTTGCACCTAGCCAAGGGGCTGTGGGTCACATGGTGTTTAGGCTGAGCTGGCCTGCCACTGTAAACACCATCACGTGTTCGGTTTTCTTCCAGTTACTTGGCTCAAACCCCAAAACACTGCCGAGTCATGGTGGGCGGACCCCAGCCTGACCCAGTCCTGGGCTTTTACCACGTTTTTTATTAAGGATGAATCCCTTTTCAAACAGGAGGGAGTCTACCCCTTTCTGTGGGGCAAGCAGGGGCGGCCTGTGACTGCTATATAAGGAAAGAAATGACTAGGGCAGGCCTCTGGCGCTGTTATCAGGCAGGGAGGCTCCAGCTGGTTTATCACAGTGGCTGTGCCCCAGCCTGGCACGTTCAGGAGAGAATTTACTCTGAGCCATGCCCCAGCCCAGGGATGTCCTGGGGTCTGACCACGCTTCCTGGCCCGCTGTCTGGCAGCCAGCCGACCCTCTGTTGATATTTGTCAGAATATATCCCTCTTTCCAATTTGAGGTTGGCCCTTTTTTGTTTGGGGACCATGTCCCCAACTGCCACCCATCTCCATCCCCTCTGAAGTCTGACATGTGGCTTTGAGCAGAGAACTCCCTCCAAGAACTGGCCAGACTTGCCCCAGCTTCTGCATGCCCTTCCACAAATGTCACAGCTGAGCAGCTAATCCTTTGGGTTTCAGGCAGGTGGCTGGGTCATTCCATTCAGCTGGCCTGGCAGTTGGGAATTTCCTGGGGGCCAGGAAGCTGGTTTCAGCTGCCTTTGCCACAGCACCTGGGAGGAAGGTACAGGCCCAGATGGAGCTTTACAAGAATGTCTTCTCCCTTCCAAAGCTCAGGGCTGTGAGACAGAAGGTGTCTCTAATCCTGTCCTGCCTGTGGCACCGGCCTCCGAGGCCAGGGGAGACAGTCCCCAGAATTCCTTAGAAGAGCATACATCATACTTGTACAGATTGATGAGTTTTTCAAATGAAACCCATCCCTGTAACCTGCCCCAACACCAGAACCCTGACGCACCCTGATAGCATGATCTTTGGTTAGGTCTCTGGCTCACAGCCTGGGTTTCCTCTCACCTTGTTCTGGCAGAACCCTGGTTAAAGAGTGCCCAGGAAGGGTAGAATTTGGTGAACAAGCTCTATGCTTTGTGGCTACCCAGGAGAAGTAACCAGATAACCTGTTGGTGTTGGGTGATTCTGTCGGGGATCCTGACAGAGGCTGCCTGCATATTCAGCAGAGTGCCCCAGGGCTTAGGTGTGCACTATGACAGTGGTCCCCACCAAAGCCCAGAGCTTCTGACCTTTGGCCACTTGCATTTCTCGGGTGAAGGCCAATGAGGTTAATTCCTCTCCAGGGAGAGGCCCTGGTAGTTCAGGAAGGCACAGGTAGGTGACTCGCCCTGAGTGAGCTGACCATCTGCCCATTGTGCATCCTGGCAGGTGGTTCGGATGGCTCACGGCTCTACGACTGTGTGTGGAGGTACAACTCCAGTGTGAATGAGTGGACCGAGGTAGCACCCATGCTGAAGGCCCGGGAGTACCACAGCTCCTCTGTGCTGGATGGGCTGCTGTACGTGGTGGCTGCAGATAGCACGGAGCGCTATGACCACACCACTGACTCCTGGGAGGCCCTGCAGCCCATGACCTACCCCATGGACAACTGCTCCACTACGGCCTGCCGTGGCCGTCTCTACGCCATCGGCTCCCTGGCGGGCAAGGAGACTATGGTGATGCAGTGCTACCATCCAGACACCGACCTGTGGTCACTGGTGGACTGTGGTCAGCTTCCACCCTGGTCCTTTGCGCCTAAGACTGTGACTCTGAATGGACTCATGTACTTCGTCAGGTGAGTCCCCACATGCCTGATGCCCTGTGTGTCTGGCGTGTGTGCGTGTGTGTGCACATGCACTACACGCTACTAGGGACTGAGCGTGCTAGGCAAGCACTCTCCCTCTGAGCTGCATCCCCAGATCTTTCTTAACAATTTTTTGAGACAGGGTCTCACTAAGTTAGTTAGGGTCTTATTAAGTTACTGAGGCTGGCCTTGAACTTGCGATCCTCCTGCCTCAGTTTCCCAAGTTGCTGGATTACAGGTGTATGCCACCATGCCTGGCCTGGTTTTCTTTTCTTTTTGGTACTGGGGATTGAACTTAGGGGCCCTCGACCACTGAGACACATCCCCAGCCCAGTTTTGTATTTTATTTAGAGACAGGGTCTCACGGAGTTACTTAGTGCCTCGTTTTTTTGCTGAGGCTGGCTTTGAACCCGCAATCCTCCTGCCTCAGCCTCCCGAGCTGCTAGGAATCAGGCGTGCACCACTGCACCCAGCTCTGGTTTTCTTAATGGGTGGTGAGTTGGGTTCTTTTAGAAAAAGAGCTGCAGCCCTGGCAGCTCAGAGCAGAGACAGGCAGCCAGTGGGTCACTGGGCATCTGCTAGTCTAGCACATGTGAGCGAAATCACCAGCTCTGTCCACTGGTTACGCCAGATGGCCCTCCTGGCCGCTGAGTGGCCTCCCTGCATGCGCACAGTACTGTGTGTGTGCACGCACACATGGGGTACGTTCCTGCATTTGCTGCTCCCTTTCCTGGCCTAGAGCCTACCTGAAACTGTGGGACCAGGAAGGAAGGAGGGAGCATGAATGACAGTCCCCTTTGCCCCCTTTCCCCCTGGGACTTTGAACAGGGGGTAAATGCCCAAGGCCTGAACAGCACTGGCCTCTGTCTGCTTCACCCTGGAAACAGGAGACTCTCGCTCAAGGTGAGCAACAGAGGGGGAAAGGTGTCCATTGCTGGTCATACAGTGCTCAGGGGCCTGCGTCGACATATGCCAAAAGGCCTACTCTGAGAAAGCCCTGGAATCTCAACCAGGTCTGGTCCTGTTATAAAACTGCCTGACCCTCCTCCCTCCCCGGCATCTTGGAAGTGTCTTCAAAGAGGGGGTGGGGATGGCTATAAATACAACTCTCAGAATGCCAGAAACTTCCCTTCAGCCCCTCGGCAGTGGTTCTAGGCCAAGTGCCTTTGAGAATGTCCTCTCTGTCCTGTGGTCCTAGAACTGGAAGTACCCAAGTGCTGCTCTCTCCTGAGACCCACCCGCTTTCCCCTTCCCCTTGCTGGGCCACTCCTGTGGCAACAGGGAGGGCGTGGCCTCTGCCAGCTCTTACTCAGGCTGGGGGCATGTGGGAGGAGGCAGTCCTCAGCCCCGACCCCAGGGTGCGGAACAGGGGGGTGGCCTGCCAGGAGGCTTGGGAGCTGGCCTGGGCCTGAGTAGAGGCTGTGGAAGGAGAAAGAGAAGGACCTGGGGCCCAGGGACTGTGCCCTGTTCCTCCCCCCCACTAACACCCTGCTCATATACTTGGGCTCTTCGAGGACCATATAACCCCTTGCCCAAAATGCCACTTATCTCTGGGTAGTGCCTATGGGCCACTTGCCATCCCCACGGAGACAGCCCGTGTTGTGTAGAGGCTGCGGCTCCTCCTCCCTCCTCTGTGACCAGGGGAGGGGGTTCTGCCCTGTGGCTCCTGTCCTGCAGCGGTCCTGTAAAAGGTGGCTGCTTGGTTAGGGTGCAGTGCAAGAGCCAGGGAGCCCCGTCTAGTCCAGCCCCTTCTGTCTGCAGGTCCCGTGTCTCTGCTGGAAAAGGGGGTGAGGGGTGGGGACAGCTGAGCAGGTCCCCATATTTAATGACCATCGTCCTAGGGCCCACAAACTTGAGTGGGTTCCCATTTTGAAATGGTTGGGTGGGGGGGGAGGGCTCAACACAAGTGTCCTGCTTTGCAGACATGAAAACCCGTATGAAGTTCAAGTTTCTGTCCTGTAGAGTTTAACTGGAGCACAGCCAGCCCTTCCGTTTCAGAACCTCTGTGACTGGTTTTGCATGACAGTGACAGCTTGATACAGAGAGCATCTAAAATATTTGCTGTCTGGCCTTTTTGCTGACCCCCGGCCTTTGTTTTTTGTTGTTGTTGTTGTCTGTTTGTTTGTTTAATATTTTTTTAGTTGTAGATGGGCACAGTATCTTTATTTTATTTATTTATTTTTATGTGGTGCTGAGGATGGAACCCCGGGGTCTCGTGCATGCGAGGCCAGCGCTCTCCTGCTGAGCCCAGCCCCAGCCCCTGACCTCTGTTATGAATCATTACTGCTGCTGTCCAAGGCCGTGCTTTCACACCTTCTGTTGTAGGGGTATCAAACAGGGAGGAAGGGTGTTGATGCCCTCATCCCCGTGACTGTATTGGTCCACCTGGGCACCAAGGATTTAGTCAGCCGTGAATAAGACAGGCTCAGGCTCACAGTGATGCTGAGGGCAGAGGCCAGTCCAGGACTCAGAAGAGGCCTGGTCTGGCCTAGTCAGCCAGCGAAGACCTTCCCAAAATCGGGGCTCGGATCAGAATTGGGAGGGTGAGGAGACTGAGGCAGGGTGGGGTGGTTGGGAAGCCCAGGGTGGGAAGGAACTTCAAGATCTGAAAGAGGGGCTGGGATGGTGGCTCAGTGGTGGAGCGCCTGCCTGGCATGCGTGAGGCACTGGGTTCAGTTCTCAGCACCGCGTATAAATAAATAAAGGTCCATCAACAACTAATAAAATATTTTTAAAAAAGAAAGATCTGAAGGAATCTACCAGGACTGTCACAAGGGAGTAGCAGCTGCTTTCTGCTGGCTGACTCACCAAAGGGCTGCAGGTATCCCAGGGTGTAATCTCTGGGTTTAGGGAGCAAGACTGGGTTCTAGTCTTGGAGCCTGAAATCACTCTCTAAGACAGTGGGGATGGGGTCTCCCACTGAGAGAGCTGCCATTTGGCATCAAAAACTCCCAAGTTGTCCAGGCACAATGGTGCACGCCAGCAGCACGTGAGGCTGAGGCAGGAGGATCACGAGTTCAAAGATAGACTCAGCAAAAGCAAGGCCCTAAGCTACTCAGTGAGATCCTGTCTCTAAATAAAATACAAAATTGGGCTGGGATGTGGCTCAGTGGTTGAGGGCCCCTGAGTTTAATCCTCAGTACACCCACCCACCCCCCCAAAAAAAAAAAAACCTCCAAGTCACAGCTGGGTAGGTGGCACATAGCCTGTAACTTCAGCAAAAGAGAAGGCTGAGGTAGGAGGATGGTGAGTTGGAGGCAACTTAGTGAGACCATCTCAAGATGGTCATAAAAAGGGTTGGGGATGTGGCTCAGTGGTAGAGCACCCTCAGTTCCATCTTCAGTACTAGGAGTGGGATGGGGAACAAAATTCAGTAGAGGAGCCTTGTGGACTCTGTCCCTTGCTACCCTAGGAGCATCCTCCTTGCTCTGACCAGCTGTCTGCCCCCTCCTTCCCTCCACAGGGATGACTCTGCCGAGGTGGACGTGTACAACCCAGTAAAGAACGAGTGGGACAAGATCCCATCTATGAATCAGGTAACTCTGAAGCTGTGCCAGCATTGTGAGCACAGGCCTGTCCTGGGTCTGCAACCCGCGTGTCATTGTGATGAGTCTTGGGGAGCAGCCGTGTGGGTGGGGCTCTGCCCTCTCTGGGAACCATCTCAGTTCAGAGAAGCTTGGTGTCGTCCTGTTTTGCACTTGAGGCTCACCGAGACCGGTGTTAGATAAAATCCCAGGGCCACCGTTTACTGAGTTGGTCCTTTAGACTTGCTGAGTACCTGCTCTGAGCCAGAGAGCAGAAGGAAGTGAGGGAGGGAAACAGGGTCACCTTAGAGGGACAGCAGGTGCACAAGCCCCAGGGCAGGGAGTGCTTGGTGTGTTTATGGGGCGCCAGCAGCTCTGCTAGAGCAGGGTGAGGTCAGACAGGAGGCTTCTGGAGGCCGAGCCTCCCTCAGCTGGTTCTTGAGGAGCTGACCTTAGGATCACATTAATTGGACAACTGCTGTGCGCTCTGATTGGGACACCCAGACTGCTGCCACTCCTGGTCAAGGCGTCCCTTCTTTCTCTACTCATTAGGAAGAGAAGCACTAAGACTCTGGTGCTGGGAAGGCTCAGTGGCATTGTCCAGGCTTTGGGTCAAGTCCCAGATCTGCCACTATGAGCCACATGAGCCAGTTTCCCTGTCTTAGAGATGGGAAGAAGAGTAGGGCCGGCCCTAGAGGTTCTGTTGCCGAGATGAAGAGAGTGCAAGGAAGTCCTCCTGCGACCTGTACACAGGAGGCGGTGCTGTGGCAGCTGCCCCGGCCACTGTGGAGAGGACCACCTGCCAGGCCTGGGCACTGCATGTGACCCTGGGAGCCCTATTTCCTAGTTGAGGTGTGGAAGGGCATTGGTCTGTCCCAACCGCGTTTCCTGGGAAGTTGGCCGAGGACAGCTCCTGGAACTGCGTCTAGGAAGTGCCCAGGCCACCCCTGGTGAGGGGCTGGTGGGGCACTGCTGATCTCCCCAGGTCCCCAGATACCTTCCTGGCAGAGGGGAGCATGAAGTAGAGGGTCTTCCCTGCCCTGGCTGCCAGCTTCCACTCACCCATCCCCCTTGGCCCACAGGTGCATGTAGGGGGCAGCCTGGCTGTCCTGGGAGGGAAGCTGTACGTGTCCGGGGGATATGACAACACATTTGAGCTCTCCGATGTGGTGGAAGCATATGACCCAGAGGCTCGGGCGTGGAGTGTGGTGGGGCGGCTCCCGGAGCCCACCTTCTGGCATGGCAGCGTCAGCATCTTCCGCCAATTCATGCCCCAGACACCTTTGGGTGGGCGCGGCTTTGACCTGGACAGTGGCAGCAATGACATGGATGCGGGCCGATTTCGGCCACTGCGGAACCCTGAAGAACTGCACTAGCCCTGGCCTGGCCCGGGAGGGCCTTGGTGCAGGGAACCCAGCACCTCGCAGGGGTAGCAGCCCCTCCTTTGTGCCTAAGTCAGGGTGGTCTCACCAGGCAGAGCACGGGCTCTTGAGCACTGACTGAAGCCAGGATCCATTGCCTGGAGGATTTCTGTGCACTGGGAACCCAAGTCACGGCTGCTGGGGCCAAGGCCCGTCATGAATGCCCCTCCCATGGTCCAGGAAGAACCCTGCTGGCACACCTGTGGCTCCCAGAGGTCATCCCTACCCCGTGGCTTCCGACTCACCCGTGCGGCACACACACACTCCCTGCACCGCTTCTCCCACCCTGGGAGCACAGGGCCAGGGGGCTTCCTGTGAGGGTCTGGGAATGGCCCCTGCCTTCCTGCAGGCCCTATCTGGGCCTGTAGCATCAGAAACCAGGAGACGATGGTTGTAGTCGGGTCCCACACTCTGACTAGTGCTGGGTGTCCCAGTGGGCCAGCTCCCCAGATAGAGGGGGTCTGCTCCTCGCCCCTACTGGGATCTCACACCAGAGTGGAGGTGGGCTGCCTCCAGGTGAGACAGGGTCTGGGGACTGAGTCAGAGTAGGAGCCCAGAGGGGTCCAGAGCAGCACACTGAGCTGTTCCCAAGGATACAGTGGGACAGACGCCGGGTGTCCCTGCTCCAGTGGCCTGTGTGTCCTCCTCCAGGGCTTTGTCCTGGCTGGCGGAGGGGAGACTGGAGAAGTGGACTGAAGCCCCCAATTCGAGGTTGTAGCTCCTTGCTGGGAGGCCCTGGGCATCTGTTGCTGACACTGGCCGAATGGACAGCTGCAAAGCCCTAGCTCGCCCTGAGTCAGTGGTCCTTTTGCTTCTAAGGAAGCCCTGGGTACCGTGGCCTCGGCAGTTGGTTCCAAGTTTGAAATGCAGTTTGACCGTTAAAAGCAGTGGGAGGCGGGTATTCTAGAGACAAGGTCAGGTTTGTTTTGGGGTGGGGGTTGCAGTGTTGAGATCAGGGCTTTGCATGCTAGGCAAGTATTCTGCCACTGAGCCGTGGACCCAGTCCCTGGTCAGTTTTGTTTGGATTTTTTGGCCAGAGCTTCTGCAGGAATGGGGGCCGCCTGGACCCCTGAGGAGCTCCTGGGAAAACCACAGCTTGGGAAGGCCCCTTTTTTTGTTGGAAGTGATATGTTTCCAAGGACTGGGGGATTGAGCCCCTTCAGGTAGCCCCCGTGGCCTGTGCTTGGGTCTGTCACTCCCCTCCCTTTGTAGGAAGGGAATCAAGACTCTGCCTCAGGAGGTGGAGGGAAGCAAGGCTCCAGGGCTGCCTTTCCCTGGTGGCCTGGCTGTGCAGCAGGCTCCTGCCAGGAACAGCCTTGGCACCGTCTCTTAGCAAGTGGTACCGAAGACCATTTGCTGGCCAGGTGGCAGGGCTTCTGGGAAGTCCCTGTCTGGCCTGGCCTGCCTGTTCCCTTGTACGGTGTCACTGCTGCAGGTGCCCTCATGTTGGGTTAGAAAGCTGTGTTCTGGAATCCCCTGGCTGGAGTGGCCGCAGCTCAGAGCTCTTCCTGACCATGGGAAGCCATCACCAGTCATTACTGAGCACTTGCCAGGCAGGCAGCACACCCTGAAGCTCTATGCTGGCTTCGTGCCTTGGCCTCCTCTTCCCCCGCCAAGTAACCCCCTCACTGAGCTCCCCCCTCCTCCGCTCTAGAGCTGTCTCCCCGTGGCCCTCGCCTGGCTTCCCTGAGGCTGCTGAGGGGCCCAGGGGTTGTCCTTCCCATGTGAGGTGGCTTGTCTGTCAGCAGAGAAGGCCCTGAGTATGTACTCAGTGCCAGAGTGTGCCCAGTCCACTCTGCCTGGAGACACGGCCACTCCTGTCGCAAGTCATCTTCTGGGATGGAGCCTTCAAGGAAGAGCTCTGGACTCCTGCTCACTGCTGCTTCATGGTGGCTGGCTTACCCCCATTGTCTGGGGGCGCCTGTGCAGGAGAGAGGGGGCTTGGTCTGTGTCCCTCTCCTGCCTGGTCCAGAGATACCCAGGTGTCCACCATCAGGAGTGTGGGTTGAGAAAGACCAAGAGTGGTGAAGAGGAGCAGGACCCTCCCACCCGTGGACCCAGCTGGGGTCCAGCACCAGACCCTCTGTTCCTGCTTTCCCTTTGTCACGGTTCTGGGCTGGGTGGTCCCCACCAGAGGTCTCTACACAGACTTTGGGACAGAGGCTGGGACACCTGGCTATGGGGCTGTCCCCATGTGTTACGTGTATAGAACTTTTCTGTCTATAAGACATTAAGTTATAAAGACTAAAGTGACTAGTATTTAATGCTGATCTAGAACATATTCTATATTTATATGACTCAGAGACTCACAGTAAGGAACACCCTCCTTCCAGTCCTGCCCCAGGGGTGGGAACAAGTTGCTATTTATTTTTGTCTGTTCTCCAGGCTTATGAATGTTGAGAAACCTATCTAAGGTTTTAGGATGCCTTCAATACTTTTTGAAATAAACCTGTTTCCTAGGTCTGGTGTGTCATTGCCTTTATCCTGCTCTGGGGGACCTTTGGCCTGAAGCCAGCAGTGCACAGAACAGGAGCAGAGGCAAGAGTCCCAGTGCCAGGGGTCTTTACAGAGCTTTCCCGGTCCTTCCCACTTCAGTTCACAGGAGATCAAGCCAAAGAAAGGAAGGGGCCCGGATGCAGGGGGCAGGGGTGGCTGCATCTCTGATCTCCAGGACTGGCCACCTCCCGTTCCAAACCTCTTCAGCCCTCCTGGGTAGTGCAGAATGGCGGTTCCTCTCTGCAGGATAACTTGGCTTGGGAAGACAGAAGCCTTAAAATAGAGGACCTCACACATGTCAGGCCAGTGCTCCACCACTGAGCTCTATCCCCAGCCCTATTTATTTGTTTGTTTGCTTGCTTATTTATTATTTCCAGCCCTTTTTGAAACAGAATCTCACTAAATCGCCCAAGCTGGCCTCAAACTTGAAATCCTCCTGCCTCAGTTTCCCAAGTTGCTAGGATTACAGGTGTGCACCAACACACCCCTTTCCAGAACAGATGTGAAGCGGTTTATAACCTACATAGGAAACAGGCAGACCTGGAGTGTAATTACTACACTTGAATACTACCTTTATTACTTCTGAGGTCCCAACGGTCGAGGAATAAAAGGAAAGTGGGCCAAGTACAGTGGCACATGCCTGTGATCCCAGCTACTCAGGAGGCTGAGGCAGGAGAATCACAGGTTGAAGATCAACCTCAGCAATATATCAAGGCCATAAGAGGGCTGGGATGTAGGTCAGTGGTAAAGTGCCCCTGGATTCAATCCCAAGTACAAAAATGAAAATAAAGGTACCTGGGTCTTGAATCTAAAACATTTTTTAAAAATGTTTTTTAGCTGTTGATGTACCTTTTATTATATTCATTTATATGTGATACTGAAAATCAAACCCAGTGCCTAACACGTGACGCAAGTGCTCTACCACTGAGCCACAACCCCAACCCCATATTTTTTTGAAGCCTATTTTATGTTTATGTGGCACTGAGGATCAACCCCAGTGCCTCACATGTGCCAGGAAAGCGCTCTACTGCCGAGTTCTAACCCAGCACCTCATTTCCCTAGTCTCCGGCTCTAAGAGGATCGTGTTCCAGGAATCTTCCTGTGATGGGATTTCAGCAGTGCCCAGCTCTGGTCACTGGGGTCATGAGCATTTGAACCAGTGACCTCTGATTCGGACTATTACAGAATAATAGGTAGGGCAGTTTATAAAGGTGTCCACAGATTGTTTGACACCCATCCTGTAAGTGGCCAGAGAGTACATGTCCCCTCCTCTTCAGTCTTGCAGCAGACTGGTGACGGCCTCAAAAAAACAGAATGAACACAGGTGAAGCCATGTGACTTCCAGTGCTAGAGCATGAAGGACCCTGTGGCCTTGGCCTTTGGGATGTATGTTTTTGGCACCCAGCCACCAGGCTGTGTGATAGCCCAAGTGGCCAGTGGAGAGGACCCAGCCCATCTGCACCTCTGTGAGACATCTCGAAAGCAGGTCCCCTAGCCCCCAGGTACATTCTGCAGTGGTTTACTATCCAGTGAGCTCTCATTCGATCCTCTGTGAAGTATGTAGCGTGATACTAATCCCATTAAAAGATGGAGACGAAGCAGTAACTTGCCCAGGGTCACAGGGCTATAAAAAGGAGTTGGGAAGAAACTTAACACACCACAATCTATTTGAGCACCTGAGGGCTTGTCTTCCATGGCTCTCAGCCCCCCATGGCTGCAGAACCTGGCCCCTCTCCATTCAAGGCCTGGCCTCTTCTATAACCCAGGCCTCTTAGACCAAGCTAGGGCCCTCCTAAGGGACATGTCCCTCTGTTGGTATGCTGCCAGCCAGGTTGAGCCTGCTTAGCCAGGAGCCTGGCCTTCCTCAGGTCCCCAGGCAAGCTCGGATACTCCTGAATTGGCCCAGTATCTTGGCTCCAGCCAGTGAGGCCGTCATCATGGGCCACCACTCCACAGAAGTTTAGGAATGAATTCTACCTGATGTCACCCCTAAAACAGGAACACTACCAACTCTGGCCAATGCTACCAGCTCTAAAATCTGAAAGAACAGAGGCCAGGATAAAGAAAAAAAATAAATAAATAAAGGGCAGAAGACAGATGTGGGAAAAACCGAGTCCAAGGGTTTGGCACCCAAGGCTGCCTGCCCCCATGATGTCCTGTTCAGCTGAGGAGCTGAGGAAGCTGCTAAGTCCAGAGGACGGGACAGGGCACCAGCAGGGGCACAGGTGAAGAAAGCAGCATTGACTGTCTCCAGGGCATCAGGAAACAGACAGTTGGGCAGGCCAAAACAATCCAGTCCAAAGCCAAGTGGTTTATTGGCTGGGACCAAGCAGACAGGGTGAGCTACGTGTCACAGTCCTCTGGAACAGCAGCTGTGATGATGAGTGAGGGCTCCAGGACACCGGGGCCAGCAAAGCTCTCCTCTGCACACAGTCTCTGGCCAGGGAGCTGGGAGGCCAGGCTGCCCTGGGCCAGCGACTCCACGATGACCTCAGCCGAGCCCACTTCCAGCTCTGCAGGTGGCTGGAGGGCCACCACCACCATCTTCTCGTCCTCAATGACCAGGTTGCGGAGCTTGCGCTGCCGTGGGTTGTAGTTCTCCACCCGATCGTGGATTTCCATGTGCCTGCGCAGGTGGGCCTGCGGGGAGTGAGAGCTCAGGGATGGGGGCAGAGCCTGGGGGAGGGAGAGGTGACCCTGGGCGCCCCTGCCACCTACCTGCCGGGTGAACTTGTAGCCACATTCAGTGCACTCGAACTTCCTCACTCCCTTGTGCCGTCTGACGTGCACACGTAACTGTTCCACGGCTGCAGGAGTGACGGGGCCACAGGTATCAGGAGCCGGGGAAACATGGCAGAGATATGCCTGAGATTGCAGGCCAGGATCCCAGGGCCCAGGAGGAAACCCAGCAGGAGGCCCTGGGCAAGGGTCCCCCCACTACTTGGGGCCAGGCCCTGCCAGGCTCTACAACACCTCCCTGAGTTCACAACTGACCAGGCCCCTGGGGAGCCCCAGCCCCACTTGCACTGTCAGCAGCTCCACTCGCCCCTGTAGGCACTTGAAGACAGAAGATGTCTGCTGGCAGGGAGGCTCAGCAGCTGAGGAGCGTCGCTAGGCCTCTGCTGCCCCCCACCTCTATGGACACTCTCCCACTTGGGTCAGCAAGAAACAGATGGCCCAGCCTTGGGCACCCCCAAGTACCTTTGAAGGTCTTGCCACAGATCTGGCAGAAGTGGGGCCGGCCCTCCTGGTGGCGGCTGGCCACGTGCCTCAGGAGGGGCCCCTTCTCGGTGAAGCGCTGCTCACAGAACTCACAGCTGAAGGGCCTCTCACCTGTGTGAGTGCGGTTGTGCTTGTCCAGGCTGGCTGTGGGGACAAGGCAGGGGCTCAGCACTGGCCTTAGCCCCAAGACAAGGAGGTGATGGGCCTGCCTCACCTTGGGTGCGGAAGGTCTTGCCACACAGATGGCACTGGAAGGGCTTCTCGCCCGTGTGCGTGCGCAGGTGCATGTTGAGGTTGGCCTTCTGAGTGAAGGCGTGGCTGCAGAGCTCGCAGACATATGGCCGCTCATTCCTGTTTGGGTAGGGAGACAAGGCAAGGCCATCACAGAGGGCAGAGGCCCCCCTCACCCTGCTCCAGCTAGGATATGCTGAGCAGGAGGGCTTGGGTGGTACAGGAAAGGGACACCACCACTGTCCAAC
Source organism: Marmota monax (assembly GCF_021218885.2). Classification (NCBI taxonomy): domain Eukaryota; kingdom Metazoa; phylum Chordata; class Mammalia; order Rodentia; family Sciuridae; genus Marmota; species Marmota monax. The sequence goes on from NW_026694750.1 coordinate 4,760,644, forward strand.
AGAAAGGAGTCTATGGAAGGGGCTGGGGGTGTAGCTCAGTTGGTAGAGTGCTTGTCTCGCAAGCCCAAGGCCCTGGGTTCAATCCCCAGCACCAAAAAAAAAGGAAAGAAAAGAAAGGAGTCTATGGAGCAGGGAGTCACAAGAAACTAAAAATTTGCCCCAAGAGATACAGTGCCTCGTCTTGGCCTGAAGCCCCTCCCCAGCTCCGGCACCTTAGCAAGCTCTTGCTTGTCCCACAGGTCCCCAACCCCAGAAAGACTGCAGGCACTGGACTCAGGGCAGAAGCACACACATCCCTGTGAATGTAAGCAAATGCTACCTTCCTGGCCCAGCTGCAGGCAGCAGGGCCAGACCCCAGGAGAAGATGGGCTGACCCACACCTGTGCTTGGCCTTGATATGCATCTGCAGTCCATTGCGGCTTGAGGCCCGGTGCCCGCACTCCTCGCACACAAATAGCTTCTCCCCACGGTGCTTGAAAGCCTCATGCAGCTGCAGCTCTGTCCGTGACAGGAAGCACTTGGCACAGGTAGGACACTGTGGGGTAAGGGGGACAGCAGAGCGCCCAGGACCAGGTGAGAACAGCATGGGGCTGCCTAGGATCCCCACAGGCCCCCCAACTTTGTATGGCCACAGCTGCCATGCTTCTGCTCATCCCACCTCAGAGAATGCTGGGCCCAGCCCGGTCTTGACACTTACTGCATGGGGCTTGGGGGCTCCGTGCAGCTTGATCATGTGGCTCTGCAAGTCCTTCTTCTGCATGAACTGCTGGGAGCAGGAGGAACACTGGAAAACAGGCCCACAGTCAACTCCAGGGCAGCCTGCACCAAGGGAACCCTGGCCATTGGGTAGGATGATATGGACAGGGCCCAGTCCAAGATCAAGGAGGGTCCCTGATCTGGCGTGAAAACGGCTTGAGGGGAAGGAAGCTGTCATGAGCTGCCCATGCCATGCCCCCTATGGAAAGAGACAGGCCCAAAAAGACCCTGGAGGTGAGACTGTGGCCAGGGGCACCACCCACAGATGGAGGTCAGTGGATGGGGAGAGAAGGTAGGCTTCTGAACCCATGTCAAGGGGTAGGCCTCTGGGAGGATAAGGGCACCAGGCAAAGGCTCAGCAGGAAGGATCTTGGGGCCAGCACCCACCCCACCCAGGCCCTCAGCTCTGGGAACAGACTGAGCCTGACCTTGTAAGGCATCTCCCCAGTGTGGGACACCATGTGCACCCGCAGCTCCATCCTCCGGCGAAAGGTCTCCTGGCACACGGAGCATGTGAAGACCTGGCAGTGTGAGGGGCAAGCAGGGCCAGCATCAGGGGGAGCCTCTGCCTGTGACAGCAGCCTCTGCTGGGGCTTCCACTTGCTGCTGGGAAGAGTCTGCCTGGGGCGGGGGATGCTAGGGTGGGAGAGGGCAACATGTAACCCACCTGCCCTGACCATCACTGGGCACTGCAAACTACCATGTGCTAAGAAAGGCTTGCCCACCTCAGGCCCAGACAGGCTGGGTGCAGGGACCAAACGACTTCACCCACAGTCCCTGGCCTCAGCTGCAACCAACAGGCCTCTGGGAGGATAAGGGTAGCAGTTAACCAGACCCCACCCACAGGGGACAACTGTGGGATGGTGGGCAAGGTGGCCGGAAGGGCCTTCCCAGGAGCCATTCCTTCTCCAAAACTGAGGGTAGAGCTGGGCCAGGGGCCTCAGCAGGTAAACCCAAAATGTCCTTTCAGGGGTTGTCCCTCCTTCCCTGGAGGCCTATATTCCACTTGTACCAGAGTGTGGACCTGACGACATCCAAGGGCCCTGCAGCTATTTTTAGAGTCATCATCAGAGATGGTCTCCTATTTGGGCCCTTCCCAGATAGCACCAAGACATGGGCCAGCGTGCCCCTGCCCACAAGTACCTGGGTCAGCTCCCAAGTACCTGTTCTGAGCGGTTCATGCAATTCCGGGCTTCATGCTCCAAGAGGTTCTCCTTCCGAAAGTAACACTTCCCACATTTGGGACACTCAAAGGGTTTCTCCCCAGTGTGTTTCCTGCCAGGAGAAGCCACAGGGGTGTGGGGGCTGAGACGGTTTCCTAGCTCTCCCTCACCGGAGGCCCTCTTTGACCACCACTGATGAGAGCTGCACAGCAGAGATGAAGATGTGTCCTGGGACTGGCCATGGCTCACCACATGACCTGTGAGACCCCAGCTGGTGAACACGCAGAGAACAAGCCCCCAAAACCCCTTCCAGCACAGAGGCTCTCAGGAGAAGGCACCCCAGGCCATAAGCCCACACAGCTGTGTGCTTGAGGTCACAGCTGGGAACCAGCCTGAGCCCCACCTCTGCCAGCCTCCCTACGTGGTCCCACAGAGGCTGACGGCTAGCAGTCTTCTTTCTGAGGCAGTAGTATCCCTGGGTTCTGACTACCTGGAGGAATACTTGTCTTCCCAGAGCCTCTGTGGGCTCCATCTTCAAAACTGTGGCCAAAATCGGACCATGCACCTCGCTGCTACCACACAGTCCAACGGCAGATCTGAGCCCCGCATGAGCTAACACACATCCTCCCCTCCACACCATCCTCCCAGGCAAGTTTAAATTCAGAAGCCAGAGGAACCCTTTTAAGACAAGTAGCCTCGGGGCTGGGGATGTGGCTCAAGAGGTAGCGCGCTTGCCTGCAATGCATGCAGCCCGGGTTCGATCCTCAGCACCACCTATAAACAAAGATGTTGTGTCCGCCAAAAACTAAAAAATAAATATTTAAAAAATTCTCTCTCTCTCTCTCTCTTAAAAAAAAAAAAAAAAAAGACAAGTGGCCTGGGGCCGGGATTGTGGCTCAGCGGTAGAGCACTCCCCTAGCAGGGGCGGGACCTGGGTTCGATTCTCAGCACCACTAAAAATAAAGGCATTGTGTTGTGTCCATCTACACCTAAAAAATAGATATTAAAAAAAAAAAAGACAAGTGGCCTGGGGCTGGGATTGTGGCTCAGCGGTAGAGCACTCCCCTAGCAGGGGCGGGATCTGGGTTCCATTCTCAGCACCACTAAAAATAAAGGCATTGTGTTGTGTCCATCTACACCTAAAAAATAAATATTAAAAAAAAAAAAGACAAGTGGCCTTAGTAGCCCTCCATGAGCTGGTGTGCCCCGTACCTTGTTAGCCTGGCTGTGATGTCTCCCACTCAGCCCCGAGAAAGGCCTTCGCCCTTCACCCCTTCCCAACACCTCAACCTGCCATTCTCACTCCTAGCCAAGAGCTTCTCACAGGTTCCTGTGCCTGCCCAAATGCTATTCCCACGGATGGCTTCCTTAGCTGCTTTAAATCTTTGCTCTTTAAATCCTTCCCTGTAAGTCACCCAGACCATGGCTATTTAAGACAGCAACTGTCCCCACCCTGACCCCAGCCCCTGGACCCACTGTCACACTACACATTTACTCATTAGGTTTTACGCTTTCATCTGCACTGTCCTACAAGAAGGTAAGCCCTCAATAATGACCTCTGTTTAGTCCACTGGTGTATCCTGAGTGCTCGTAAGTCTTGTCAGCTATCTGGCAATTTGGTTTTTTGGGGGGGCAGTGCCGGGGATTGAACCCAGGGCCTTGTGCTAGGCAGGTGCTCCACCGGTGAGCTACATGCCAGCCCTGTCTGTCAGTCTGTGGAATGAACTAATGAACACTGACCGAAGAGCCCATGGGCTACCTCACAACCCGCCAGAGGCCAATTCTCTCATCCCCTGCCACAGTATCAGCTGTCCTCAGGCCCTGCTGCAGTGGCCTCCTGAAAGCACTGTTCCCCTCCCAGCTCTCAGGGCCAACCAGCAACATACAGCCCGAGATAAAGAGGAATGGAGACTGTTCTGCACTGGAATCTTTCAGTAGCAGACAGCCTAAGTGTCTGGGCAGGACACACAGGCCCAGAGTTCCCCACATACTGGGATTACCCAAAGGCTCCACTAGTGGTAACCACCCTGAGCACAGGGGTAGCAAAAGGTCTCAACCCCAGCTCCAGGATCACCGCTGGCTTCCCAGAGTATCAGACTGAGAACAGTTATGTGACACAACCTGGCTTGCTCCAAAAGCGCACTGTGATGTCTTGGGCTGGAGAGTGGCAGGAATGGAAAGCCTGTCACCTACTTGCTGTCCCCAGAGGCTTTGCAGGCGCTCCAGAGCAGCGCTGTGCAAGAGGACTCTCTAGGACAGTGGAATGTCTGCGCTGTCTGCTTAGCGGCCAGGAGCCACACGGCTACCAAGCACTTGAGATGGGGGTAGTGTGTCTGAGAAACTGAATTAACTAATTTTAAATTAAAATGGATTCACAGGGGCTGGGGTTGTGGCTCAGTGGTAGAGTGCTTGCCTAGCACATGTGAGGCACTGGGTTCGATTCTCAGCACTACACAAAATAAGTAAATAAAATAAAGATATGTGTCCATCTACAACTTATTAAAAATAAAACAAAAACAAAAATGGACCAGGGGACTGCTGGTTACCTTATTGGACACTCCAGCTTTAGACAAATGGTCTTTTATGCTCTACTGACACCTCAAAGCTAATGTCCCCAGAAATGGAAATAGCACCAATCCTCAAGATGAGCACCTAGCCCAAAGCCCACACTGCCAGGCTTTAGAAATTGCTAAGGTCAGGCCCTAGTTTCAGCTTAGAGTCCACAGGATTTTCCATTCCCCACAGCAGAAGCCAGGAGGAGGTCAAAGTCCACAGTTGGCACAACCTGTTGACAAGGTGTCTACTAATCCATCTCTAACCAAAAGACACACAGTAGAAGGGGGAGGAAAATCTGACCCAAACCAGGTTCCCACACCCTGATAAACAGAGGTATGCCCACACCAGGCACTATGTTAGTCTGAGCTAAAGCCCCCAGCCCCTACAAAGCCCACAAGTGGGAAGTACAGGACCCCTCCCCCAACATAGGAATGGCAGACAGGAAAAAAAAAGTAGAAAAACAATGTTTACCTGTTGTGCACTTTTAGATAATATTTGCTGAGGAACTTTTTATGACATGTGGGGCATTCAACCGGCACCGCTGTACCTTTTCTGTTCTCAGCGGGCTCGGCTGCTAGGGAACCTGTACCCAGAGCTGGCTCTGCAGCACAGGGCTTTCTGATTATGTTTGACTTCCTCCTGGTCAGCACAGTCTCAGGCTCAGAAACGTAATCGCCATCCCCGTCGTCCTCAACTTGAACCACCACTTCCCACTAGAGTAGAAGAGGCAGCAGGAGGGGGTGGGGTCACCAAATTAATCAGCAGGGGTTGTGGGGACCCAGCGTTAGTTCCATCCCAAACCCCAACCCAGATGAGTCCTTTCATCAGGGATTGGTCCCTTCAGGAGCCCAGGGCAGACATCTGAATCTTGGATATGGGGAGAAGTGACTGTTTCTATAAGACACTGGAAGCCTGGCCAGATTTCACTACTTGAGGGAAACATCTATAACCCTGATGCTGCCCACTCCACCCCCAAAGAAGTTGGCAATCGTAGACAGCTGTAACTCACAGAATGGTCAGCTGAGGTCACTGGCTTCCTATGTTCAGAGAAAGCCTGTTCCACTACAACAGAGATTCTACTTTGGGGTCCAGAGCACCCCAGAACTGTCCATCTTTTCCCCAACTTTTGCCTCCCTGGTTCCAGCACCCTGGGCACAGTACCTCATTACACCCGCCCTGCAGCTGGGCACCTTCAGCCTCAAAGGGCCTTGGGGGCACTTTGCAGTCCTCAGACTCTTTGTCATCTGAGGGACAAGGCTTCAGAGCCTGCTTGAGTTTTCCAGCAAGGAAGGAGGGGCTCTCACTCTGAATAGGGGAGCTGAACTGGGACCTCTGGGGGCTGCGACTGCCTCTAGGCTCCTGATCCCTGGGGACTAGGCCAAGAGTCCTTGTAATCTCCTCTTCCTCCAAGTCTGTTGGCTCCTTAAAGTGGCTGTTCACATCCTGAGGGGCAGGTTTCCCCAACCCACTCTGGCCACCTGATGCCTGTCCCACTGAAGTTTTGGGCTGGAAGCTCTGGCACAGCTCCACAGCCTCTGGTACTCGCAACTCCCTGGCTGCCAGGAGCACTTGATCCCGGTTCCCTGAGGTGAGGGCGAGGTGACCAGTGTAGAAAAAGTCCAACAGGAGGCCAAAGATCCCAGAGAAGCCAGCAGGGAGGACAACACTGCCCCCTGGGCCATCCCCATAGAGGCTCTGGAAGAAGTGGCTGCAACAGGCGAGGACACTCCAATGTGCCTTGAACACCAAGCCCCCCACGTCTAGGGTGGCATCGCAGTACTGGCCCTTCTCCCGCTGCTTGTTGAGCTCCTGCAGAACCCTCACACTGTGCTGAACGAAGGAGCCGTCCATGGTCTGAAGGAGAAGAAGGCGGAAGTGACACCCTGGCCAGCCCAACCGAGAATAAGAGAAAGCCCCTCGTTTTGACAAGATCGAAAAGGGAGGATGGACGCTACTCACGCACACTAATCAGGAAAAGGGCCGAGGTCAAGGTTAAAGGGTGCACCGCGGAGCACAGGAAGGGACTGACAGCTGGGGGCGGGGGGAGCGGGGGTCATACTGGATTGGCCAGAGGATGGTGCGGGCAGGGCATGGCGGGGACAGGACAGGGTCGTGGAGTGGTGCGGCTGGGAATAACGAAGTTTGAGGGAAGGGGGCGGCAGACGAGTGCGAACAGATCGGCGGGGCTCAGCCAGAGGACCCCGAGCCGGGGAGGGCGGCGGCCGCGCACAGGTGAGCGGAGCTCACGCCGCACCCGCAGGTCGCTAGCGCGGGCGAAAGGCGGCCGCGGCCACACTACCGTCGGCGGCTAAGGCGGCCCGCAGTCCCCCTCCCGTGCCCCGTGCCCTCCTCACCCGGACCGGTCCTCCCTGCGCCCGCTGCACCGGCCCCACTTCCGTCTCTTCCCTTCCACAGCCCACGGACCAACTGCCCCGGCCCGACGTGCCCTGCCCACCGAGCGCAGACGCCGCCGACGCCGCGCCGGATGTGACGTCAGGGCGCGACGGCCCGGGGGGAAGACTCCGAGATGTAGGGTTCTCAGCTCGGCCCTGGGGGCGGGGCCTCTGAGAACCGCCAATGGACGTAGAGGGCGTGGCCGAGCCAAGTTTTCCAGCGACGGGCCCACCTTCCGGAGTTGCTTGGCAACGCCACGCTTGGCCGGGGCTGCTAGGCGCTCAGACTCGGACCAGCGAGGCCCCACCCTCTCCAGACAGCTTGCGCCAAGGGGACGTAAACACGCATTTCACCTCTTTATTGGCAGCCCCCGGAGCCTGGGGTCTGTTCACCCGTGCGGTGACACATCGCATGCCAAGATTGAGACGCCCAAAGATCTCCCGGACACTGCAGGCCCTCCACCCAGCTTGACCAACTTCAGCTTTCAGGGCAGGATAGATTGACAGCCCACCCCGCCCCGCCCCAGCTGGCTTTGCCTGACCCGCTGCTCAGGAGGGGCTGCAACGCCTAGTATAGTCCTGGATGGAGGCCTGAAAGTGCTCTGTGTTATTGAGGTCTGGGCGAAAGAGGATCACGTAGCACTTGGGGAGGAAGTAACCACTGAATCCGCTGCTCAGGCAGGTCAGAAAGGCCAGCACATTGACCACGAGCAGGTACTTGCCCTGGTAGACGCTGGCCACGGTGAAAAAAGTAATCCAGGATACAAAGTTAAGGAGTTGGCTGAAGGTGACACATTTGGCCTCGTTGTAGTTTTCTGGCAAGTCCTTGCCCAGATAGCTGCAGGCAAAAGCACTGACCGAGAGGAGGCCATTATAGGTGAAAGCCAGCAGGAAGCCCAGTGAGTTGCTCTCTGTGCACTCAAGCACCACCAGCTGAGGAAAGCGTTGATATTCCCTTGTGGGCAGTGGTGTCCACACTACAAGCCAGATTAGACAGATGAGCAGCTGGGCCATTGAGCTGATCATCACAAACAGGCCAGCACCATGACATTGGACCCAAGTACGGTAGAACCTGGGCACCTTGGTGGAAAACTTGAAGATAATAATCAGTTGGAAGGAGCGAACTGTCAGGCAGGATAGGAAGATGGCAAACCCCAGGGAAAAGAGTGCCTGGCGCAGCAAGCACGCAGGCAGCGTGGGTTCCCCAAAGAAGCCATAGACGCTGCAGCTACCTCCTGCCAGGGAGCCCAGCATGAGGAAGCATAGCCTACCTCCAGCCGACCTCACCACAGGGGTATCTAGGTGCCAGGCAAACAGACCAGCAGTCCCAACCAGCAGCAGCAGCAGCAATGTATTAGCTGCTAGCAGCACCCAAGAGATGGGTTCCTGCCAAGTCAAAACCACCACTGTGCGTGGGAAGCAGGTCTGGCTTCCCTCAGGTGCCCACTCTTCTTTCCCACAAAGCTGGCATCCGTAGAGGTCTGAAAGGGAAAACAAAGGTGGTTCCTGAGAGCCAGTTGAACAAAGTAGGATTGGGGAAAGGAGGCTTGCAGGTCCGCTAGATGCTGCGAGACCTGTATCACAGCAGCTTCCTCCGGAAAGCATATTGAAGCGGGCAGTGTCAGGAAAGCCTAGAGTGCAGCTGGAGGCCAAGTGTTTCCTCAAAGTGTCTGTGTTAATTACATACTCTTGAGAAACATGGATAAGTTCTATGTGGCTCATGATCCAAAAAGGGGTTTGAAAACCCAGAGGGCCTTATAGTGGTCGCTCTGCCCCCATGCCAGTGAGGCTGAGCTCCAGTACGAGCAGCCAGCCCCAAAGGAAGGATGTGGTCATCTCTTTCCAGCACTTCCACTAGCCAAATCCACTTCCTAGGCTTCTGCTCTGTGATTTCTGAGTCCTGACTCTCTATGGACAGAAGGCATAGTGTCCCATCCCCACATCACCACAGAGAAGTAAAAGCGAAGAATGTGGCCCCTAGTGTTCAGCTCTGGGCTGAGCCTTTAGCTACATAAGTTGCTCTCTGGCCTCCACTTTGTGTCACTGGGTGGTATACTCTCCTATGGCAGACATTCTACCAGGTGTCTAGGAGCTGGCTGTGTTCAGCATGGGCAACAGAAGGGACTTTCCACAAATAGGATGGGAGAGTACAAAGAAAACAGTAGCTACATCCGGTGGAATGAAGAGGTTGAACTCAGGATAAGATGCCTCTGCAGATGTGACATGAGCTCTCTGATAGAGGACAAACCATGGTCTAGAGATTTCCTTCTGTTGTTTCTGTCTGCTTGATCAGAATTCAATCTGGAGGCAGGTGTCTGTCAACCTGCACCTAACTGGCAGCCCATGACTGTCCTGGGGCTGAGTGTACACACGGGGCCTGGGAGAGGTTCTTTACCTGCTGGACAGCCCCTTGGAGTGCTGATCACTGGCCCACTCACTTTGTTCACTCACCACTCTTGTTGAGGAAGGTCCCAGCCTCACAGGGCACACACTCAAAGCAACAGTGGTGGAAACCCAAGACCACCCGATGGTGCCCTTCAACACAGTCTCTGGTACACACAGATGCGGGAACCTGTAAGAAGCCACAGGTGTCCTGTAGCCACACGGAGGGGCCCAAGTCAAAGGACAGCTTACTTGTGAGACAGAGGCAGAATCTCCATGCCTGTGCCTTTGGAGATCACTCCCAGGCAGAGCCCCTGGTGGTGTAAACCTACGGCATCCCAGTGAGCATCTATCTATTAGCACATGAAGCCAGCATCCCTGGCAGGGCTGGGTAGAATGATGGCAGTCTGATACCTGGGGTCCGCTTCCTGCCCTGGGTAAGTGCCACTTTCAAGCTCCTGGCCCCCATGAAGCAGTTACCTGGTGAGCCACCACATCCCCATTACCTGATTGTTCTTTCCATGCCACTGGATATTGGTCTTATTTATGTCCAGCCGAACTGGAGACCATGTGAAGGAGCCAATGACTCTGAAGGTCCACTTGGACCCAATCCAATCCCAAGCAATGATGTTATAGCCGCTGAGAGGATCCCCATTGTCATCAAATGTCACAGTGTCCTCATGTAAAAGGAAATTCACCTTATAGATCTGCTCCAAAAGCTAAAACAGAGATTGTAAAGCTATGGCAGACCACGTAGACACAGACTGCCAGAAGCAAGTGCCAGGGGTCTCTTGGGCTCCCAACCCGGTGATTTTACCCCTGGAACACCTGTTGTCCCTTTCTCGGAGCCCTTCCTACCAGCCCTCCCAGAGAAGGCCTCCAGCAAAGGATTCCTTTGCAGAGATTTTTTTTTTTTAGCACCTTGCAGAAGGCAAGGTTCAGAGAGGAGAGGATTTGTCTAAGGGAACACCATCCCTCAAATCACTGTCTTTTGGGGTGACCAAGAGTGCCTACTCTGTTTGTCTCAGGATTGGCTCTTCTCCCCGATACCGGGGGCCTGGGGCTGGGCTCTTACCTGCCAGGGGTAGACTTGGCCCCTGGAACAGGTTCCAGAGGCACAACCTAGGAGCTGGTGGAGGCCGTGGGCTGCAGCATACACTGCCCGGTACACGTTGTAGGCAGAACTCATGGAGAAGGCCCCAAGCTTGGGCATCGTGTATTCTGTGAAAGTTTGGCACTCTCTGCAGAGCTGATTTGTGCTGCACCAGGAGCCCTTAGAACAGGACCTGGGGGCTCCCTTGTCAGCTCGGGCATAGGCCTCCTCAAACTCCTTCAAGCCAGGGATAAGCCTCTGCTGTATGGCCACGCCCAGCACTGTCCCAATGCCCTGGATCCCAGGCACGTTGGTGATATGTGTGGAGATGGCCCAGTCTTCTGAGGCGATCCACACCTTTCCAGTCAGTTTGGCCAGCACCACGGACTTGAAGAACACCCTGGCTAGCTGCCGGCTGGAGAAAACCACCACCACGGTTGTCCTGGCTAGGGCCAGGTGGCGCATCATGCTCCACATCTCCTTGTCGCCCTCTTGGGCAGAGGAAGACATGATGCCTTTGGAGGCAATGCAGATGCCCCGCTTTGTGGCCAGGTCCTCCAGTGCCTGTACTCCCCCCTGCCCGTAGTCACCGTAGCTGCCAACCAGAGAGATCCAGACCCACCCGAACTTCTGTAGCAGCAGCACTATAATCTCCACTTGGTACTTGTCACTGGGGATGGTACGCAGAAAAGAGGGGTACTGCCACTTCGAGCTGAGCACCGTGCTGCTGGCCTCATAGCTGATCTGTGGGGGTCCCATTCAGTGAGATCAGCAGCGACCTCAACTGAGGTCCCCCAGTGCCAGCCCTGTGCCGGGTGTGGGGACATGAAGAGGAAGGAGAAGAGCAGTGCCATGCTTGACCCATGAGTCAGAGAACCCATTGTGGAGGTTCCATTGGGAAGTGGGGTGCTGGGGAGCAGTGGAATCTGCCTGGAGGGCCAGCTGGAGGAGCCCTGCATCCCAAGCACAGGGAACGAACCCTGCCTACAGGGAGGGGAATAGTGTGGTGTGGCTGGACATCAACAAGGGCTTCCGCCTGGCCAGGGGTCCTCTTCATGAGTGAGGCAGGGCTGGAGGCCTTCACTTTTTTTTTTTTTTTTTAATTTTTCATTAGGGATTGAATCTAGGGGCACTCGACCACTGAGCCACATCCCCAGCCTTATTTTGTATTTTATTTAGAGACAGGGCCTCACTGAGTTGCTTAGTGCCTCAACGCTACTAAGGCTGGCTTTGAACTCACAATCCTCCTGTCTCAGCCTCCCGAGCTGCTGGGATTACAGGCATGTGACACTGCACCTGGCTAGAGGCCTTCACTCTTGATCTGAGGCCTTGGTCTTCATTCTCTAGGCCATGGGGAGACCCTGAGAGTGTCTGAGGTAAACAAATCTAATTCCAGTGAGAAAAGTGTTAGAAAAGCCTCAAGACCAGGTGAGGAGTCGTCATGGTGTGAATGAAGGCTGGGGCAGTGCAGAGTGGGGGCTCAAAGCCAGGCTTAGCATCTTAGTGAGGCACTTAGCAACCTGGTAAAATAAAATATAAAAAAGGGCTGGGGATGTGGCTCAGTGGTTAAGCACCTCTGGATTCTATCCCTCGTACCAAAAAAAAAAAAAAAGTCTCTTGTGAGGAGAGAGGTGCATTCCACATGGAACCCGTCAGTGCATAAGTGGCAGAGTCTGTGGGCCATGGATACTCACAAGTCAGAACACAGGGGACTGAGAGGTGCTCGTTGGCTTTGGAAATCTAGAAGGTGCCCTCCCCAATGGCAAGAACAAGTGTGGTGGGGCAGAATTCTGGGCCACAGGCAGAACAGCAAATGAGAGGGCGGAGCAAGTGAGCAGCAAATGAGAGGGCGGAGCAAGTGAGCAGCGAATGAGAGGGCGGAGCAAGTGAGCAGCAAATGAGAGGGCGGAGCAAGTGAGCAGCGAATGAGAGGGCGGAGCAAGTGAGCAGCGAATGAGAGGGCGGAGCAAGTGAGCAGCGAATGAGAGGGCCGAGCAAGTGAGCAGCGAATGAGAGGGCGGAGCAAGTGAGCAGCGAATGAGAGGGCGGAGCAAGTGAGCAGCGAATGAGAGGGCCGAGCAAGTGAGCAGCGAATGAGAGGGCGGAGCAAGTGAGCAGCGAATGAGAGGGCCGAGCAAGTGAGCAGCGAATGAGAGGGCCGAGCAAGTGAGCAGCGAATGAGAGGGCCGAGCAAGTGAGCAGCACTCTGGGCCTGAGTTCTAGTGGGAAGGAACAGGAAGAGCCTGGAAGGGCAAAGGGAGCCCCACATGCCTACAGCCCAGGGTGGGAGACTGATGGGCGCAAGCAGGAGTTGGTGCCAACAAGCGGAGGAGCACCCCACCTCTGAGCCAGGAGGAGGAGAGGCCAGGAGCCAGGAGGATGTGAAGGTTATGCACAGGAAGGAAAGGTTTTCAGCTGTCACTGAAGGAGATGGAGCCTTTGGATGGAGAGAGGGCAGTGGGGGGGGGAGGGGGGGGCAAGAGGGAGCAGTCAAAATGGCAGTGGTTCCCAAGGGGAATGGGTTTCAAGAGGGCCAAGGCAGGGGATCTGGAAGCATCCCCTGGAGAGGAAGGAAGGGGGTTCTGGGGCAGGTGGGGACCTCTGCAGTGTGACTAAAGAACAGGGACCAGCCCCAGATCCCCAAGGGCTGCACTAGCCTTAGAGGGCGCAGCGACTCCCACCCACTTGTCCTAGCTCAGGTTGGATTTGCCAAACCACTGAGGACCTTGCTTACCAGGGGCACCAGGAAGGGACTCAGCATGGCGGCAGTGGTGACTGCGTTGTTGGTGTTGTCGGGCCCGATGATTGCCATCACCTTGGGGGAGTAGTGGGAAAGGTTTTCTTGGATCTCCAGGTGGTATGTCCCCGGCAGGCAGAGCATGTTCAATGTGGCATAAAAGTTGGCTGACTCCGAGCACACATCATACAGCTCATACCCCAGGGTGACATTGGGCAGCAGGGCTGTGGAGTTGTTTATCTCCTCAATACCAAACCTCATGGCCTGGAAGAGGTGGTAGCCATGGCCATTGAAGCTATCAGGCCTGCAGGGAAAGCAGAGTGAGAGTTGAAAAGGTCAAGGTCCCTCTAAGACCCACCAGCCTCCTAGCGTCCCAGGCTTGTGGGGTAGAAAACAACTCTGAGCCGGGAGGCTGAGGCAGGAGGATCATGAGTTCAAAGCCAGCCTCAGCAAAAAAGTGAGGTACTAAGCAGCTCAGTGAGACCCTGTCTCTAAATAAAATACAAAATAGGACTGGGGATGTGGCTCAGTGGTTGAGCGTCCCTGAGTTCAATCTCTAGTACAAAAAGAAAGAAAGAAAACCTTTGAGGTCATCTGCCCAGGCCTGTACTGATATAACTTCAGCATGGGCCCAGCAGCACACACAGTTCAGGATGTGTTGGCAGGCCTGAGGAGAGGCAGGGCCGAACTTACAGAATGTGGCCTGCCCCACCAGGCCCAGAGTCCTGCAGCAGAGCAACCTGCTGTATTAGAGGTTCACTTTAAGGAACTTCTCTCATGATCATGGGGGATGGTGAGCCAGAAATTTGTAGGGTAAGACACCAGGTGGGATATTCTGGCAAGAGCTGATAATGTAATCTTGCGTTCAAAGGCAGAATTCCCTTCTATGCCAGGGGCTGGGGATATAGCCAAGACTCAGTCTCATAAGGTCTTCGACTGATTAAACGAGGTCCACCTACGGTTTGGAGGGTCGTCTGTCTCTTTTTATTTTCTTTTCCATAGTGCGGATGGAACCCAGGGCCTTGCCCATGCTAGGCAAGTGCTCTACCTCTGAGCTTCATCTCTCTCTCCTCCTTATTTTAAATTTTATTTTGAGATAAGGTCTTGCTAAATTGAATTTACAACCCCTACCTCAGTCTCCCAAGTAGCTGGGATTACAGGCATGTACTGAGTACACCATTCCTGGCTGTACTCAGTCAGTTGATTTAAAAGTTAATCACATCCAAAAAATATTCACAGCAACACCTGAACTAGTACAAGTTCAATGTGGCATAAAAGTTGGCTGACTCTGAGCACACATCAGACAGCTCATACCCCAGGTTGACATTGGGCAGCAGGGCTGGACAAACAGACATGTAAAAATAACCACCACAGGGGCTGGGGTTATGGCTCAGTGGTGGAGCGCTTGCTTTGTACATGTGAGGCACTGGGTTCAATCCTCAGCACCACATAAAAATAAATAGAATAAAGGTATTGTGTCCATCTACAAATACACACACACACACACACACATGCATATATATAAATAACCAGTACACCTGCTTCACCTGGTTAACTAGTTAACTAGTGCTTTTCACTGGGACCTTAGGAAACTGCTGAAGGCCTGTGAGCCTCTGTGCCCCTACTCTGGGAACTGCTGTCACAACAGGGACAAGCTGAGGATGTGGTTGGTCCCTGATTGAAGGGCATGCTAGCCTGTTGTGCTCTCCAGCATCCTGACCTCCTAGAAGGTTCCCCCATCTTTCGCATCCCTTCTACTCCAAGTTCCTCAGGGGAGGCCCACTGTTTCCTGCACACAAACTCCTTCAATTACCTGAAGCCAGTTTCCTGGGGTCCTCCCCCCAGCCTCTCTCCCAGCCTGGGCTTCTTTTCTTAGCTCCTGCCTGCAGGTTCTGACCTGGTCCACATTTTAGAACCTGCATCCTGGGCCAGCAGTCAGGAGTGTTTCAAGTGCAAGCCTCCCACGGAGACCAAAGGCATTCCCCAGGCTCCTGTGACAGTTCACAAGCAGCTGTCTTCTTTCAGAGAGAAGTAGTAAGCATTCTCTACCTGGATGGCCGTCCCAGGGAGGCTCCTGTGTGGGGCATCTGCCTCAGTCCTTTCTCCCTCTGGGAGAAAAGTCAGGAAATTTGAATGGACTCACTCTAACAGCAAGGACAAAGGAATCCATCACAAAATGGAAGCTGGCAGAAGCATTTGGAGGTGGCAACTGGGGAGGGAGGGACTGGGGTTGGGAGCTCAAGGAGTAGCCCAGAGGCCAGTAACAGGTCACACTAAGTGACAGCTCTGCTGGTCCCTCACTTACCTGTCACACAGGGTCACCTGGGGTCTGCGTCTCACCTGCAGACAGTCAGTATGGAGAGGGAATAGGCCTGCAAGGAGGAAATCCCCTGGGAGGCTGAAGTCAGGGGAGAACCACGTCTTGTGGCAGCTAAAAGCCCAGCAGCAGGCGATGGAGAGTTGCAAGACTGCCAGGTGAGCCACCCACGGTGACATACTGGCCAGGCGCCCCTGTGCCCAGCATGGCAAGCAGCAGCGTCTGACAAAGCCTGCCTTAAATAGAAGAGAGGGCAGTTGCCCAGGCACTTCACAAGTTGAGGCTCCTGAAAGGGGTGGGACTGGAGTCCAGTTGTAGAAGCTAGGGTGCTTCTTTTGGTTTTCCGGGCCTGTGGTCCCACTCAGGAACTGGGCAGGACCAGGGCATGGATGCAAACCAGGCAGCACCCAGTGACCCCTCCTCTGGACGATGTGGGTTTTGTCCTTGTTCTGGTGCCTGTGGCTTCACCTGGCTCTGAAAGGGAGCACTAACATTTTGAGCACCAGGGAAGCTGGAACACAGTTTCTCTGACTGCTGTGGGCTTCTATCAGTGAGTTGGGGATTTTTGTTTTGTTTTGGGGTCCTGGGGATTGAACCCAGGGGCGCTTCACCACTGAGCTATATCCCCAGCTCTTTAATTTTTTTTTTTCTTCTGAGACAAGGTATAGTTAAGTTGCTTAGGGCCTCACTAAGTTGCTGAGGCTGGCTTTGAACTCGTGATCCTCAGTCTCCGGGGCCCCTAGGATTACAGGGGTACTCCACCATGCTTGGTTGGAAACAGGGTCTTGCTGTGTTGTCTAGGCTGGGCTGTGACTCCTGGGCTCAAGTGATTCTCCTGCCTTAGCCTCGCCAAAAACTGGAAGTACCGGTGTGCACCACTGAGCTGACAGGCAGCAGGCTTTAGAATCCTTTACCTGTGCCTCAGTCAACTGGGATATGGCTTTGAATTGACATGCCCATTCTCAGTTCCCAATTTTCTGACACTGACCGAATCATTATAGTTCAGCCTTGTTATCCAGGGTTGGTCCCTTCAGCCCAAAGACAAATACATGCAAACAAAAGGTATGCAAAAAGGCTGACTTTGTTTAAAATGCCAATCTTGGAGCTTTTTCTAAAGGAAAAATAAATCCCAGGTGGATTTCCGGAGGAGACCTGGTGGTTTCTGGCTTTCCCTCTCCAGCCGGCCCGGGGTTGAACTTTTGCATAATGTAAATGGGGCCCACTGTGGGACCTCAGAGGCCCCCAGGCCAGCAATAGCCTCTGCGGAGGCCTTGGGGCACCTCATGTTCTGCCGGAGGTCGTCGGCAGAGGGCGCCAGCCACCCCCGAGGCCGCTCCAGCAGGCCGCCCCTAGGGCCACGGAGGGAGCGACGGGATCTCGCGAGATTCTCGCGCGGCGGGCACAGAACGGACGGCATGGCTGACTCGGTGGTGCAGTTGCGGCGCGGCCCTAGCCGCTCTTCGTGGCTGCGGGTCCGCAAGGCCCGGCCCCAGCTCATCCTCAGCCGCCGGCCCCGCCGCCGGCTCTGGACCCTGCGCTGGAGCGGCCGGCGGCGCCTGCGACGACGCCTGCTGCAGGCCCACGCGGCGGGCGCGGACTGGCTCGAGGACTCCGGCCAGTGCTCGCGCGCGGCGGCGCCGCGGAGGCCCAAGGCCGCGGACCCCGAGCCCGAGCCCGGCCCCGAGCCCGGCCCCGAGCCGGAACCGGCTGCATCCACGAAAGGCCCCCAGAACCTCCCCTCCTGGTCCGTGCGGCAGCTGGGCCCGGGCCGCGCGTTGATGCTGCTGCCCGCGGAGCAGGTGGGTGGCGCCTCCCTCCCGTGGCCCTGCGGCCGGGCGCCCGCGGGTGCCGGTGGGTCGTGCTGGATCGCGTTTGGCGCTCCCACCCGCTTCTGAGCGGTCACCGTCCTCTGCTGCACGTGCTTCCGCACCGAGGAGCAGGTGAAGTCCCGGTATCGGGCAGGAGAGCGGGCGGAGCTGCCGGTCCACTCAGACCCGGCACCGGCGGGAACGAGAAAGGCTTGGCAGGCGGTGGCCTGGTGAGGAGGGTGCATGGAGCGGGTGGAAGGCTGAGCGCCGCGCGGGCCCTCTGCTTCGCGTTGTTTAATTCCCAGGCTTTCTCTGGAGCCGCCGGGGAGCGTGACCTGAGGTTAAGACCGGGGGCGGGGGCGCAGCATCCCACCAAAGCAAGGAAATGAAGGCATTCTGTCCATCTACAACTGCAAATAATAGTAATAATAATAATATGGCATGTGGGGGCACCTTGTACTGTGTGTTCTGTTGTGTAAAACATCAGCCGCCTTTTGATATGTAAATGGCAAGTTAAGATTTTAGAATTTCTCTATCATTAGTAACAGGGTCTGTAATCATTTCCGCATTTTTTCCCTTCCCCCATTAGACTTTTACTTTTAGCGGGATCTGCCGTTTGACTTGCCTCTATGGCCAGGTGGAGGTGTTTGGTTTCCTCATCAGCCAAGGCCAGCCTGCCCAAGATATCTTCTCTACCTATACCCACGCGTACCTGACCATTAATGCAGTTCATTACTCCATGTCTGAGAAGAGAGAGAAGGAGATGAGAAAGGAAGCCCGGATTTTGCTCAGATCTCATCTTAACTTGGGTAATGAAAAGAACGGGGTAATTTACTGAGGGCCTACTATCATAAAGTTAACGATTTTTACTGCTTACCGTGGTGTACATATTGTGCTAAATACTTTTTAAAATCCCTCCCAAGGGTCCTAGGAGTTAGAAGAGTTAACTTTGTTATTTTTCACGATTTTTCAAATGATCATAATTGCCAAGGCCTGAAGCCATAATTCCAACTCTCAAAAAGTTTACAGTTTGAAGAGATGCTGGAGCAGAGAATTTAGATGAATTGCTACTTCTACAGTGGTCTGCTTTTCTCTTTACAGAGGACAGATGTTGGGCAATGAAGAATTTTTCTCCTTTGTGTTCCATTGTGATGCTAGAACGTGTGAAAAACTCCACTGTAAACTTCCTAACCAGCTATCCAGGTTTATCTTACATTTTCACGCAAGAGGTATAACCAGTTCATCCAGAGTTTTGTTAATTATTTGCACCGAAGTTGTCATATCAAATGACTATGGAGGATGCTCTCTTGGAAGATCTATCCTGTTAGTGTGGTAGATCCTACAGAATGTCATGTGTGCCAATAGTTAGAAAGTTGTCGGTATAGAAAGGGTTATCATGAGAAATGTCTCTCCTCCTTCCTCAGTTTCATCATCCAGCAGAGGCCATCATTTCAAGTTGTAGTTGGTTAATGGTTACTTTCTCTAAACAATGCAAGAATGACTTAAATCATTTACACATCCATCTCTCCTTCTCATCTCTAAATTTTTGTAGGCTGTGTTATTAATCTTCTGAAGTTAAGTTCCATTACTATAAATGTCTCCCATGAGCCAGAAGTGAGTTTAATTTGTGAATTTTTTTTTTTTTTTTCTGTACTGAGGTTGAACCCAAATGCTCTCATGTGCTAGGCTTATGATATACCACTGAACTACATCAGAGCCCATAGGATTAGTGGACAGACTGGATATGAGTTGTAAGGAAGAATCACAGAGGCTGGAGTGTACCTCATTGGTCAAGCATGTCCTTGATACGCGTGAGAGCCTGAGTTTGATCTCTAGCACTGAAAACAAAACAGAAAAGAATCATGGAGTAGAACCAGGCTTGTTAGCCTCAGCATCTGGATACGTAGAGTTGCTTCTGACTGAGGCAGGCACTGTGGTGACCAGCCAGGGCATGCTGGTTGGAGACACCTGTGAGGCGTCTAACTGGAAATGCCAACTGGGCAGTGGAGTATGTGAGCCAGAATTGAGGGAAGAGGTTGGACTGTAAATTTAGGACTGGACAGCAGAGGGGATTCAGAGGACTTTACTGTAAAGAGAAGGGGGAGAGTGAAGCAGGGTTAGTATGATCAGGAAAGTTTTGTTCTTGGTGAGATGGAATTTAAATTAGGGTTGCTGAGGCAAGAGAGTCACTAGTTCAAGGCCATCTTGATCAATTTAGCAAGGCCTGATCTCATTTAATTAAGAAAAGGGGTAAAGATGAAGCTCAGAGGTAGAGGACTCTTGGATTCAATCACCAATACCACAAAAAACAACAAAAAAGGTGAAAATTTAAAACTCCATGCTTGCACAGCAAGTGGGGATGATGGGGAGGGTGAGAGAGTAGCCAGAACTATCAGGACCCCCCCCCCTCCACTGGGAGGGTCTGGCTACCAGGCTCTTGGCCTGAGGAGGAACGGTCCATTTGGAATAGGTGTCCAGGAAGGGCCAGGGGCAGTCAGAAGGCCATTGACAAATGTCTTCTCCCACAGTGGACATGGGACGAGGGTAGTCACTGGGTGGGGAGCAGACAGGGTGTGGGAGGTTTACATGGAGTGGGCAGTGCGGCCTTTTGTGATTGAGCTTTAATCCACTGTAGAATCCAGCAGCTTGGTGGAGCCTCAGGAAGAGGTGTGTCCAAGCCTCTGCCACTGGGGAGTGACTGTTCTGAATAACTAGGATTGGGCACTGGTTTTTCACTTATTTACAGCTCCCCACCCAGGACTTAATGTCCACTGTTGTTTTGTTCCTTATGCTCTTTTTTATTTCTCCCATACCCAGGTTGAACCCAGGGGTGTATAACCACTGAGCATACATCCAGCCCTTTTTATATTTTATGTAGAGATAGGGCCTTGCTAAATTGCCGAGGCTGGCTTTGAACTCATGGTCCTCCTGCCTCAGCCTCCCCATCCACTGATATTATCACCAGCGTGTTTCACGGCTGTGGGCCTGGGTTGAATTTTTCCTATGACAATCATTTTTAGGTTTGCAGTCCTTTTTGTATTCTAAGGAGCCTTCTGCAGAGATCCTGGCAGTTCTGGAGTTAGCGTGTGCTGTGGGGCCATGGTGCCGACCACGAACGGCTTCAGGAGGGGTTGATGGGCTTGCCGGTGGGTTGGATTTGGGGTGGTGAGAGAAAGGGAGGGACCAAATTTACCTTTCATATTTTACAACTGTGTTAGGGTTTCTAAATTTAGAAATGATGAAAAGGGTACATAGTTTTCACTGTTTCTTAAAGTTTAAATTGTTATATTTCAGATTTCAACTTTCCAGATTAATGCTGAATATTTTGCCTTGAAGTCTGTTGGCATCAGAAAAGAGAAAAAGAAAAAATCACTTAATTTAAGTGTGAGTGCCCTGTCAGCCCTGGAGGAGTTGGTCAGCGTTTCTTCTGGTGAGTATGTTTTGGTAAATTTGGGCGTTGTCCACTGAAGCTTCAGAGGACTCCTGCTTGTGATTAAAGGACTGAAGAAGACCACTAATTCCAGCCCTGTGTGTTTCACCTCCAGAAGAAGCAGATGGCTGCCCTATTGTTCTGGTCTGTGGCGCCCAGGACGTTGGAAAGTCAACATTTAACAGATACCTGATTAACCAGTTGTTAAATAGGTAAGAGTGCCTTTATTCTCTTGGTGCATTGCTAGAGTTTAGGCAGGATTTTTTTTTTTTTTAAAGAGAGAATTTTTTTTTAATATTTATTGTTTAGTTTTCAGCGGACACAACATCTTTATTTTATTTGTATATGGTGCTGAGGATTGAACCCAGCGCCGCATGCATGCCAGGCAAGCATGCCAGGCGAGCGCGCTACTGCTTGAGCCACATCCCCAGCCCTAGGCAGGATTTTTGATTGGAACAGTATGTCAGAACCTCGTCCTGCCTTCTCTATGGAGATTTGTACAAGGCTGTGCAGAGCTGCTTGCTGACAGTGATGCACTGGGAATGCAGTGACCTTGAGGCTGCAGGCTGGGCTCGGACTTCCCTAGGGCCTGTGGGTGACTGGCGAGGGCGGGCACTTGGTCTCTGGATGTTTGTGGAGCTGAGGTGCAGATGCCGAGAGTCAGAGTGGGGATGAGTAGTTTTGAAGATGGAATGGTGAAGAGGCCAAGTTGCATGTCTGCTGTTCAAGGTCACTGTCGGCAGGCCTGCGCTTGGTGGTTGTCTCTTGGAGCATTCTGCCTGAAATTGCTGCATGGCGTGCATTATGACTGTGTCATGTGGAACTGTGACTATCTGATTTCTCCTTTCCACAGAGTAAAACTAGTTGAGATTTTCTTTCTTTTCCTTTTTAAACATTTTCAGTATTTCCTGCGTTGACTATCTGGAATGTGACCTGGGCCAGACCGAATTCACTCCTCCAGGTTGCATCTCTTTGCTTAATATTACGGAACCAGTTCTGGGTATGTATTATGTAATTCTTCATTGTCTTGATTTCATAAAATTCAAAAATAATGATACCTGCCCAAAACTCAGTCTGACAGTATAGACTAGAGAAAGTGAGCGCAGTCCACCAAACCCAGGTCTCTGCATAGCCACACCTCCAGCCTCCACACACCCACTAGGGAGTATTTCTGTTTGGGAAGTGGAATTGCTCCTTATTTTGCTTTGTGTAAATTAAAAGCACACCTGTCCTGATATTAATGTTTTATGGGACCTTCTACAACTCTCCAAACCAAGAAATGCACAGTGGTACAGTGCAGGTTTCAGTCAGAATTCACCAGTTACCTGGTTCAGAATCCAGTATGGAATTCCTTGTTGCTTTATTTTAATAAAATATACAAATGTGTTCATCATTTTAGCCATTTGTGTGTATAATTCAGAGGCGTAAAGTCCATATACAATGTTTTGTGACCCTCTGTGTATCAAACTTTTAATTATTTCAGTGTGAAATGCTGTACTCATTGAACAGAAATCCCCTCCTCCCTTGTCCCCTAGTTTCTGATAGGTTCCCTCTACTTCCTGTCTATGAATTCTCCTGTTGCAGACCCTGTATGAGTGGAGCCATGCAGTGCCTGTCCTACTGTCGTCTGGCTCGTTTTGCTCAGCATTGTGTTTGCAGGGTCCTTCCATGTTGGAGTGTGTATCAAAATTCAATTCCTTTTTTACAACTGAATATTACTGCATTCCACGTGTTTTTCTACTTGTTTTTCCATGCAGCCATTGGTGGACACTTGGGTTGTTTCCATGCTTTGGCTGTTGTGGAGAGTGCCATTAGGAACATGAGGCACTGGTTCCTGTTCAAGGCTCTGCTTTCACTTTTTTGTGACTTTATATTTAACCTTGTGTTTATTAGCCAATTGCATATCATTTTGGGGGAGGTGGATTACCAGGGATTGAACCTAGAGGCACTTTAGCACCGAGCCACATCCCCAGTCCCCGCCCCCCCTTTTTAAGTTGTAGTTGGACACAATGCCTTTATTTTTATTTATTTATTTTTATGTGGTGCTGAGGATCAAACCCAGTGCCTTACCTGTGCTAGGCGAGCACTCTACCACTGAGCCACAACCCCAGCCCCTTAAAAAAAATATATAGAGAGAGGGGGGGGGGCAGGGAGGGAGGGAGGGAGGGAGGGGTAGGGTCTCACTGAGGTGCTGAGGGATTGTTAATACTGGCTTTGAACTTATGATCCTCCTGCCTCAGCCTCCCAAGCCACTGGGGTTACAAGTATGCGCCACTGCACCTGGCCTCAGCCCTTTTTATTTTGAAACAGAGCCTCACTAAGTTGCTGAGGCTCTCCTCGAGCTTGCATTCCTCTTGCCTCAGCCTCCAGAGTTACTGGGGTGAGAGGTTTGTGCCACTGTTCCTGACCATTTATATATCTTTGAGTACATGTCTATTGAAGTCCTAGAATACAGCTTTTTTTTTTTTTTTAAACCAATGCTTGAACCCAGGGGCACTTCTAACCACTTAGCCACATCCCCAGTCCTTTTTTGTATTTTATTTATTTGGAGACGGTCTCACTGAGTTCTTCAGGGCCTTGCTGAGTTGCTGAAGCTGGCTCTGAACTCATGATCTTCCTGTGCCCCTGAATATTACAGGCAGCTGAATATTGCATATTTTTAATTGGGTTCTTTATTTCTATGGCATTTAGAAGTTGCCACATCTAGTGTTCATGAAGCTTTTGTTTTCTAAGAATGTTTTCATTCTGACTCTCAAGTCTAAAATCTTTGTTATGCTTAGAATTCGTATTTGCGTAGTATAAGGAACAGGTCCAGGTTGGTTGTTTCTTGTATGTCTATAGATTTCCCCCACTGAACAGTCTCTAAGATCATCTGACTATATATTTCAGGCTTATAAGTTCTATTCTGTTGGTCTGTATGTCTGTTCTTGTTTCAAGTGCTACACTGCTTTAATCACTATAGCTTTTTTTTTTTTTTTTTTTTAATGTTGATTCTGTGTCCCACAACATTATTGGATTTATTTTCTGATGGAATCTTGTGGGTTTTCTACATGTAAGATCATGGCTGTGTATAAGGTCAAGTCAGCTAGTCAGCTGTAAGTAGAGACAGCCTCACTTCCTCCTTTCCTGTTGGGTGCCTGATGATCCGAGCTACGACTCCCAGAGCTGTGTAGACAAGAAGTATGAGTCAGCTTTATTCTTTTTTTTTTTTAATATATTTTTTTAGTTGTAGATAGACACCATACTTTTATTTTATTTATTTATTTTTATGTGCTGAGGATCAAACCCAGCACCTCGTTCATGCTAGGCAAGCATTCCACCACAAAGCCACAACCCGAGTTCTCGCCCAGCTTGGCATCGCCGGCTCTCTGATTTCAGTCTCTTCATCCCTTCCTGTTTCCTCATCTAAAAGTGGGGATCTTGCCACTGCTCACCTCAGGGCTTTTGTGAAAGTTGGGGACTATGAGCAGAGCAGTCAGTCAGCTGTGTATCCAGGAGCATTGCTGGAGGTCCATCCTCACCCTCTCAGGAGGGGATCCCTGGGCATAGGGAAGGCTTCTCTTTGCCCACAGGGCATCCCAGTGGGGAGAGCCAAGGCAGCAGATGTTCAGCAGGTAGGTGAAGGAATGGCCACGGAGGGCATCATTGGTAACTGTATGGTAAAAGTGAGCCTGTCTTCAGGTTCAGATGAAAGTTTACTCTTCCAAAAATGGAACCACAGCTGTTCCTGTTGTGTGCTTTGGATGGTTGCTCTCCAGCGGCATCCCTAGCCTGGCCTGTTACTCTGCTCTTCATCTTCCAGGACCACCGTTCACCCACCAGAGGACACCACAGAAGATGGTATATTATGGGAAACCTTCTTGTGAGAACAACTACGAGAATTATATTGAGATAATAAAATATGTGTTCAGCTCTTATAAGAGAGAGTGCCCACTCATCATCAACACTATGGGCTGGGTGGCAGGTAATGAGTGGCACGGGGAGCGTGACCAGCCTGAGCAGCACATGGGTGTGGGTGCCATGGGTGCTCGATGAGCACATGCTGTGCACTTGCAGGCCAGGGTGGCCTAGCTGCCTCCTCAGACCTCAGCGTTTCTTTGTGCTGAAAACATTTTAATAGCTTTTCTTCTAGCTTTTTTGAAATACATGCATTGTACGTTGTCCTTATTAGTAGTCACCCTGCTGTGCAATAGAATGTCAGAATTCATTTGTTCTATGGAGGGAACATGCCTGTTGACCAGCCCTTCCTTGTCCCTTCCTCCCTCTTCTCCTCAGCCTCTTGTCACCACCTTTCCACTGTCAACTTTTTTTCTTTTTAGTATTGGGGATTGAACCCAGAGGCCCTCAACCACTAAGCCGCATACCCAATCTTTTTATTTTTTTATTTTGAGACAGGGTCTCACTAAGTTGCTGAGGCTGTCTTTGACCTTGTGATCCTTCTGCCTCAGCATCCTGAGCCACTGGGATTACAGGCGTGCCGCTCTTATTTTTTGAGGAATTGCCATATTTTTTTTGTGTGTGTGTGTGTGGTGCTGCGGGTTGAACCCAGGGTCTTGTGCATGCAAGGCCAGCACTCCACCAGCTGAGCCGTATCCCCAGCCCCTGCTGTTATAATTTGCATTCCCACCAACTGTGTGTCAGGGTTCCCTTTTTTCTATATCTTTACCAGCATTTTTGTCAGGTTTTTGTTTTTGTTTGGGGATTGAACACAGACATGCTCTACCACTGAGCTGCATCCCCAACCCTTTTTATTATTTTTTATTTTGAGACAGGGACTCACTAAGTAGCCCAGGCTGGCCTTGAACTTGAGATCTTCCTGCCTCAGCCTTCCAAGTAGCTGAATAGCTGGTATTACAGGTGTGTGCCACCTTGCCTGCCTTTTTTGTTGTTTGGATAATAGCTGTTCTGTCAGAGGAGATGTCTCACTGTGGTTCTGGTTTGCGTTTCCCTGACAACTGGTAATGTTATGCATTCTTCCATCTACACCTGTTGGACTTTTGGATATCATTTGAGGAGTGTCTAGTTATTTTTTTGTTTATTTTCGGGGCTAGTACCAGGGATTGAACTCAGGGGTACTTGGCCACTGAGCCACATCTCCAGCTCTGTTTTGTATTTATTTAGAGACAGGATCTCCCTGAGTTCCTTAGCACCTCACTTTTGCTGAAGCTTGATTTGAACTTGCAATCCTCTTGTCTAAGCCTCCTGAGCCACTGGGATTAGAGGCGTGTGCCATCATGCCTAGCTTGTTTTGTTGTTGTGTTGTTGTTGTTGTTGTTTTGTTTTTGTTTTTTGCAGTAGTTGGACTAGACCCTAGACTCATGCTAAGCAGCTGCTGTACCACTGAGCTACACCCCTAGCCCTTTTGCCCATTTTTAGTTTGTTTTGGCTGTACTGGGATTGGACCCAAGGCCTCACACATGCTCGGCAGCCACTCTAAAGCTGCATCCCCAGCCCTACTATTGCTTATTTGTAATCAGATTACGTGGGGATTTTTCTTTTTATTTGCTTGAGCTCCTTATATATTCTAGATAAAAAAAAATCCAGTTATCCATCTTTTTGTTTTCTGGTGTTTTTTTTTTTTGGGGGGGGGGGTACTAGGATAGAACTCAGGGGCCCTTTACCACTGAGCCCCTCCCCTTTTTAGTTTGAGATGGCATCTCACTAAAGGCTGGCCTTGAACTTCCCTTCCTTCTGTCTCAGCCTCCCAGATCGCTGGGGTTGCAGGCATACACCATTGTGCTCAGCAGCAAGCTGAGCTGTTAAACCCTGATGGTCTCTTTGCCTGAGGGTGACTGTCTCTGTTTCTGGTTGGAATGAGGCTCCCCTCTAATCCCCAGCTGTGTTCACATCATCTCCTTCCTCACAGATGAAGGGCTTCTGCTGCTCATTGACCTGATCCGGTTGCTGTCTCCCACCCACGTCATTCAGCTCAGCTCTGCCCGGAGTAAACAGATGGCCAACCTCACCCCAGATTATGTGGATGACATGGATGGCTTGTATACAAAAAGCAAGTCCAAAGTTAGGAACCGTGGCTATGAACTTCCAGAATTTGCAGATAATTTGGAATTTGCTGACGAAGATAAAGAGAGTTCAGTTCTTTTTACTGGACATAAACTTATATGTGTTTATTCAGAATTTTCACCCAGAAAATCTTCAAGGAATAGGTAAGTAAACCATCTGGCTGAAGAGCTGTTTCCTTCGATTGAATGAGGCATTTTGTTTTCACTTCCTTAGAAGGATAAGGCCACAAAAACTTCATATCTGGCCTGAGGGTATGGCTTAGTGGTTGAGTGTTTACCTAGTGTGCATGAGCCTGTGGGGTTCTATCTTCAGCATTACAAAAGCAAAATATTTTCAAATCTATCATAGTTATGCAGTTACTAAGGAGAATCCTTATTTTCTCAATGGAAACATCCAGAGATGTCCTCCAGCTCTTTGCCAGTAGCTTTAGCTTAAGGAGAATCTTGAAGCTTATGTTTTCTAGCAGGGCTGTATCAAGGCAAGACTGAGGATATAAAGGTGGGGGTGTCTTTGTGGGTGTGGTGCTGGGCTTGAACCCCAGGTCTCATTTGTGCTGGGCAATTGCTGTACCACTGAGCAACACCCCAGCCCTAGGGAGGGCATGTCTTGGAAGAGCACAGCTCAGTGTGTTGTGTAAAAGCCACCTAGGTGGTGACCACACTTGAGTCTCTGCATGGACAGTGGATATGGAAGAAGTTACTTACATCCTTCTCATTTACCTTTGCAGGGAGTCACATAACAGAATTTTTCGAGAACTGGCAGTGTTAGGTTATCTTAGCCAGCTGCTGCCCCCAGTGCCAAAACCACTCAGTCCTTTACATGGCCTGACGCCCTATCAGGTATTTGGGACACGTGGGAGAAATTGTCTGTTTCATTTTTCTCGTGACTTCCTACATGCTGTGCACCCTTAACTCTTGACTCATTTAAGTTAACCCCTTAACTCTTGGCTCATTTAATCCTCAGAACCACCTGTGATGTAGGTTCTATAATCATCTCTATTTTACAGGTGGAGAGACTAAGGTGTATAGAGGCTCGGGGACCCAGCAGAAAGTTAGCAAAGCTGGTATTTTACCCCTGGCAGCCAGCTTGGTGCTGGGCGTTCACAGCTCCATGCCTGTTACTGGTGTTCTTCTGTTGTTCCTAATCCAGTGTCAGTTCCAACACTTGCATTCGTCAGCTGTGTGTGACTGTGTGTGGGCAGTGTCAGATATCACAGAAGGCTTGTAGGCAGCATTTCTTAAAGGAATGCTCTGTGCTCTGCTTTGTTTTAAGCCTGTGTTAACTCCCGTTCCTGTCCCCATTTTACAGATTGTGAGACCAAGGGACTTTGAGTTAGCTTGCCCACAGTAGCCTAGTACAAGTTTAGGTGGGCCTCAAGCCCAAACATGCCTGGAGAGCCCAGAGTCCACTCTGGGGAGTGGTCTGTCTGCTTTGGAACAGCTACTCTGTGCCAGGTCCTTTACAGGGCCCCTCACATGGAATGACTGTGGTTACATGGTAGCCTGAGAGGAAGATGCCCTTAGTGTCCCCACTTAATAGCTCCAAAAGCTGCACACAGCCAGGTGGAGGCCCTGCCTAAGGTCACACAGGCAGTGTTGGCAGACCTGGGTGGGCTTCCAAGTCTTCTCCGCTAGACAGGCAGGTGGTTTGATGGGGTTTCTGATCATGGGGTCATCTATTTGCTTGGAGATGACTCTGTAACTGAACTTGAAACTTACCTGCCAATAGTTTTATCACTTTTTTGTTTTATATTTACTTTTCTTTTGGGGGGTGCGGGTACTAGGGATTGAGCCCAGGGGCACTTTACCACTGAGCCACATCCCCAGCCTTTTTTTTATTTTTTATTTTGAGACAGGGTCTCCCTAGGTTGCTGAGGCTGGCCTGGAACTTGCAGTCCTCCTGCCTTAGCCTCCCAAAGAGCTAGGATAACAGGTTTACTTTTTAAGTCTAAATAATACATGTAAGAAAATAACTTCTCTACTTTAAAATTTGAAATTACCTAGAAAGTTGCATGTTTTTCATTTACTTTGTGCTCTAGGAATGTAGTCCATCCCACTTCATCTACTGTGTTTAGGTTGGGAAGCGTATGGAGCCTGTCTCGGGATTGCTTCTCACTTTCTTACATCAGAACACTCAGTGGATAGATCTTACTTATACTTGGCTGGAAGTCTCCCTCTGCTTTAACTGATTTAGGACATCTTCAAGTTTGAATTTATTTGTATCTGTAGATAGGAAAGTGCTGGGGATTCAGTTTAGATTTCTAGCAGGTATGCTGGTGCACAAGCACTGTGTGTATGTTAGGGTCTTTATTAAAGCGTGCAGCCATGGCCAAGTGCTGGCTAGTGCTTCATTTGTTATTTTGGTGGGCAGTTTGGCAGATGTAGATGGCAAGTCAGCTTGTTAAAATTAAAAATAGTTTTTTGAAATAAAAATTAATAGAAGGGTTCACATTTATTTTCCAGGTCCCTTTCAATGCAGTTGCCCTCCGGATTACTCATGCTGATGTCGCCCCCACTCACATACTGTATGCTGTGAATGCCAGCTGGGTTGGCCTTTGCAAGATCCTGGATGATGTCAGAGGCTACACAAGGGGGCCCATCCTGCTGGCACAGACTCCCATCTGTGACTGTTTGGGGTTTGGTGAGTTCAGAGTAAAGCTTGTCCCTAACCTTGCTATAAAGGACCTACTTCAGCCATAGATGATTGGTCTTGACATTGTAGCTATCTCTCAGCTAAAGAGGTCTGAAAAAACATTGCATTTTTTTTCCTTCTCCTCGCAGCTCCTCTGTGTCTAGAATTCCCACTGGCCTTGACCTGGCCCTCTCCCTGGACACCTTTCCCAAGGCCATCCCATCTACTGCTGGGACTTCTCCATCTTTGGACTGACTGCTCCCATACTACACTTCCACCATGACTAGTCTGCCTTCCAAACCCCTTTGCAAGTAGACACCTCCCCATGGGGGTCTTCTGTCCAGACTGAGGCTCTGGTGTTAGTCAGACCCCTTGCCCTACCTGGGCTCCCCTCACCGCATCCGGCACCTCCAGTCCATTGGCGGTTCTTACGGTTTCTATTTTCAAAATATGTGTGGTTCCTGCCCATCTTTTCCCAATGGTAGCCAGGCACTGCATTTCCACAGGGGCTACTAGGAAAGCTTAGCTGGAGTCTCCTAGTTCCTCTCTTTAAGCCCTCCCCAAAGTCAGGTGACCTGAATGCAGAGGTGATGCCACTGCCCCTTCTCCATCTTCACCTCATGGAATGCTCCAGCTCAGAGGTCGATGATGTCAGCATGGAGTTTTGGAAGGCTAAGTAACCCACAATTATCAAAGTCCTTAAGTAATTAAATGTACATTTCAGGTCTGTCCAGCATTACTTCTCAAAAGCATTTCCACAGAAATCATGCAGTTTGGTACCAAGTACAGGGAAGAAACAGTGATGGGGAAAGGTAGAGTCCTATCTCATCTCCAGGGTGCTTCTCTCAGCTTGGTTACAATAGTCCATGGCTTTTGCAGTAGCTCAT
The DNA here is from genome assembly GCF_021218885.2 of Marmota monax. Taxonomy (NCBI): domain Eukaryota; kingdom Metazoa; phylum Chordata; class Mammalia; order Rodentia; family Sciuridae; genus Marmota; species Marmota monax. The sequence continues at coordinate 4,790,818 of NW_026694750.1, forward strand.
TTTGGTTCCTAACAGCTGAATAGGGAAAGGTGCAGAGTTTTTGAGTTGCACTTTATATTCTCAAACCTTAATACACTTAAAACTGAAACTTGTTTTCAAGGCCGTTCTACAGTTTTGTTTTTTTCCTGGTATTGGTAATTGAACCCAGAGCCTCAAACATGCTAGGCAAGTGCTCTACCACTGAGCAATACCTGCAGTACTGCCCCCACCCTTTTATTTATTTATTTTTTTTTTTTTAGAGAGAATTTTTTAATATTTATTTTTCAGTTTTCGGCGGACTCAATGTTTTTATTTTATTTTATGTGGTGCTGAGGATCGAACCCAGCGTCCTGTACATGACAGGCGAGCGCGTTACCGCTTGAGCCACATCCCAGCCCCACCCTTTTATTTTTTTTAAACTGAAACAAGGTCTCACTAAGTTGCCCAGGCTGGCCTCAGACTTGCTGTCCTCCTATCTCAGTCTCCAGAGTAGCTGGGATGACAGGCATATGCCTCTGTGCCTGGCCCCATTCTGCAATTTTTAGTGGCAGGGAGCTTTGATGTCTCTGGAAAGACTGATTTTAGTGTTGTGAACTATCTTAAAGGGATCTGTAGAGGCATTGACATGGAGAAGCGGCTGTACCACATCCTGACCCCCGTGCCCCCAGAAGAATTGAGAACTGTGAACTGTCTCCTGGTGGGGGTCATTTCTATTCCACAGTGCATCTTCAAGAGCCAGGTAACTCCTCCCTGCCCCACCCTGGGGCAGCCCTTCAGGGAGCCTGATTGGGCCATGGCAGAGGGTGAGCAGCTGACTTGAGGCAGCTCTCTAGGGAGTGGAGCCAATTAGAGTGTCAAGGTCTCCTCGGAGTCCCAGGGATGCCAGCCATGGCGTGTGTGGTCAGAAGCCCCGGGGTGGAGCCATTACCACAGGAAGGGGTCCTGGGAAGCGCAGTGGTGGCCTCTACAGGACTGTCCCTCTTGTGAACAGTCTTCAGAGGCACCCAGCATCTATGCAGCCCACAGTTAATATAGGAGCAAAGGGGCAATAGAGCTGGGGTGTTCCTTTGCTCTCACCTGCTTGGGGATGCAAATGCACAGCATACCCACCTCCTCTTCTGGGGCTTGGTGTATTTGGGGAGCCAAATCAAACAGAAAGGAGGCACTTGCACACTTGTAGGTAGGCCTGTGGCTTCAAGAGGCCTTTTGAAGCCAGAGGCATAGTGGTGCATATCTGTAATCCCAGCCACTCAGGAGGCTGAGGCAAGAGGATTGCAAGTACCAAGGCCAGCCTGGACAACTTAGTAATACTGTGACTCAAAATAAAAATGATGCAGCTCAGTGGCAAAGTACCCCGGGTTCAGTTCCCAGTACCACAAATCAGTGAGAGTAGTGAGGCCCCTGAGGGAGGGAGCAGTGCCTGCGGCACCAGGCTGAGACCCCTCTTCCCCTCACATTGGCTCCCAGGTGCGGAGAGCATACTCTCGAGGCCCAGGCTGAACAGGTTTCCATGTGTTCTCTTTGTGTTTCCATTTCAGCGAGGACCTGAAGGGACGATTCCCTACGTCACAACAGATTATAATTTTAAACTTCCTGGAGCATCAGGGAAAATTGGAGCAAGAGAATTTGATGAGACACAGGAAGGGAAACTGAATCGAAGACCCAGATTCTATCAGAAAAAGTAAACAAATTTCAACAAGGGAAGAGAAGTTTGTACCAGGAAGCTTGGTGTGGAGCCTGACACCAGCAGACCTGGTGGGTTTTGTGGCTAATGATGATGACCTTACGTACAGGTTTCCTGTGGAACTCGTGAGGGTTGTATATTGAAAAGCTGCAAATTTCTCTCTCAACACTACGTGGCCTAGAACATGGCCCTGATGTTTGTATGGTTAATCATACTTGCAGTCTGGTGTTTTCTAAAGGAATTTAAGGCAATGAGCCAGTCATGGTACCACACCCCTGTAACCCCAACAACTCAGGAGGCTGAGGCAGGAGGTTTGCAAGCTCAAGGCCGGCCTCAGCAAGTTAGGGGACACCCTGTCTCAGAATAAAAAATAAGAAGCGGGGGCTGGAGTTGTGGCTCAGTGATAGAACGTTTGCCTGGCATGTGTGAGGCCCTGGTTCAGTTCTCAGCACCACATATAAATAAAGGTCTATCAACACCTAAAAAGTATTTAAAAAATAAATAAGGAGGGGGGCCTGTAGCTCAGCAGTAGAGCACTCCTGTGTTCAGTGCCACAAAAAACAAATCAAGCAAGCAGTGGGGAGAAGTTTGCATACTATTAAAATAGGAAGAATTGGGTCAGTTCCTCAAAAAATTCTTCTAGGATCTGGTTATTGGAATATCAGGATAAAAATAGAGAAATTGGGGGCAAGCCTGCATGCCAAGAAGGTCGGAAACTGATGGGCAGGACCTCTAGCCTGAGGTTGGGACTGCCTGTGGCCTCAGTGGGCAGGTGCAGGCAGGGAGCCTCCGCTCTGTCAACGCCATCAGACTTCTCCCAGCCACATGGATCATAAGTTAGAAAGAAGACTGTATTTGGTCTGTTGCTTTAATAGATAAAGATTTGGCATCAAGAGCTCTTTTAATCTGAGGTGTCACTCAGATTGTCCTCAAATTTGAAAAAGTTCCTGATGACTCTTTAAACCTAAATCTGCTTCCACTGACACCTCACCTCCTTGAAGGTCAAAGAGAGGGCTGCGGGGCAGAGCTCCAACCTTGACCAACAGCTCTTGTGAAGAGACCGAGTCACAACCTGGGACAGTTGCACCTAAACCTTGCCTAGGAGCAACTCCGACCCTGCCTTTGGGGCAGCTGTCATCACATTCCCTTCTCCTTGGAGGTGGTAGTCCCTATCCTCTGAGAAATGGGACCAGCTTGTTCCTGCACCTGTTGCCCTGGGGTGGGTGCTAAGAAGCATTTCAGACTGCCATGGGGACCAGTGAGGAGTTCCAGCTCCCAGTCCAAGAGGCGGGACACCAGCTCACTTACCAGTGTTTGTCCTGTGGTCAGCGCCTTTGTGGCCCCTGGCAACCTGCAGGCCTGTAGCAGGGCTCACAGATGAGCACAGGACGCCTCGGGGCAGGATACTCAGACCCATGAAGGGCTCCCTTCTTAGCCTTCACCTTAATCTGAAGGCAGCTGTGTTGTGTCTTTCTGGGTTGTCAGTGCAAAGAATTCAAGACAGTTTGCCACTGTCAGCAAGTCTGGGAGAGGGAACTTTAGCCTTTAATTGTGGACCTTGAAATGTCAGTCCCATCCATAAAGAAACCAAGTCAGCACTAGGGGGCGCTGCCAGCCTGCGGTGGGGCTGGGAGGGGTGCCGTTGAGGGGACCCAGGCACGCCTCTCTAGGGATTTGGAGGTTCTGGAGGTGGCTCTTTAGTCAGCTTAGACCACAATAGTGACATCCTCCTGTGATCTCATTGTCAGTGGCCTTCAGGGTGCTCAGAAAGGGTCAGATTGGACTTGGTCCTCTGATTGGGCAGGCCTGAGGTTCAGCAACAAGGGGCTCTCTGGGGGAGGCATCTTTGCCAGGCCCTTGGCCATTTTCTTAAGTGTGATTTCCACAGTAGAACATGCTTATAGATGAATATGACTTGGGAAGTAAAAACCTTTGGTTAAATGTCAGTTTTATGGTTTTAAAATCAGTTCTTTTACAAAAATCTATCCATGGGGAAAAGACGTGAAAATAATTGAGAAGATTCTCAAAATCTAGGACTTACTTCATAAATAAAGATGGTCCAAGTTGTTTCCATTTGTTCTAAGGTCAGACTTCCTGTGAATCAGTTTATCAGTGTGTCCCCTGCAGCCATCTTAAATACTTTTTAAAAAGCCACTGGAGAAGGCAGTGTGACTGGCCTTAGGAGTGCCTGGGGGTTGGCTATGTGTGTACCTGGCCAGAGGTGGCGTGCTGGAGCAGGCCAGGCAGGCTCAGGGATCCTGCCTCCTCCACTTGGACCCCTCTGATGGGCAGTTACTTAACCCAGGGGACACTCAGTTTCTGCCTGCTAAATGGCGTGAAGACTGAGGGATATGGGGTCCCTTTTGTTGTACCAGATGCTGGTTTGGGGGGCGGTGCTGAACCACACCCAGGCCTTGTGCTTGCCAGGCAAATGCTGTGCCACAAACCTATCATCCCAGCCTCTGGTTGTGAGGTTTAAAAAGTCATCTGATGGACTGGGGATGTGGCTCAAGCGGTAGTGCGCTAGCCTGACATGCGCGCGGCCCGGGTTCGATCCTCAGCACCACATACAAACAAAGATGTTGTGTCCGCCGAGAACTAAAAAATAAATATTAAAAAAAAAAAAAAAAGTCATCTGATGGGGTTAGTTTATCCTTTTGTTTATATGGCGATATAGTGACTAAGGCAGCACGTTTTGATGGTAGGTTGGGATCCCAGCCCCACCCTTTCCGAGCAGTGTACCTTTTGGGGGGGGCAGGTACTGGGGATTGAACTTGGGGTCACTTAACCACTGAGTTGCGTAGCACCTTGCTGTTGCTGAGGCTGGCTTTGAACTCGTGATCCTCCTGTCTCAGCCTCCCAGGCTGCAGGATTACAGGCATGTGCCACTACACCAGGCCTCTGAGCAGTGTGCCTTTTGAGGGAGTTGAGTGACCAAGTCTTCCTTTGAGGTTGGGGTAGTTTCCATTTGGGCTCCTGGGAGAGGAGTAGGTGAGGTCCTGGTATAGGGGCTAGCCCAGTCTCTGGCATGCAAAAGATGGTCCGAACTCCTGGTGTGTGGCCTGACTAGGTTATGAGCTAGACAGCAGACCCCGAATTATGTCCCTCACAGTTGTGTTGAAGGATACGGACGCTGCTTGCCCATCTTGCCTCCATTTACACCTGTGGAGGATGGTGTGGAACCCCTTCTCATAGGTAGCACCCTGGATCCCAAGAGGCTGCTGTGTCACGTCTGTGTGCGCTTATGAAATTGTGCCCTGTTACAGATGGTTTCCACCCAAATCGTCTACATGAACTCTGTCATTAAAGATTTTTGAGAACACGAATGTAACTGTGTGATTTTATTATGTAAATAAGCCATTTTATTCCAGGTAGTTAAGTGCCTATAAGGTACTGTGGCAAAAAATGGAAGGAATTTAATGAGTTAGGGTGCCAAAGCAGGAGACTCTCCGCCACCCAGCAGGTTCCTGTGCTCACTTTCTGTCAGTGTTGCTGGGGTTCATCTTAGTCTTCCTTTGTGGGCCCCTTTGTAAGTTAAGGGAGCCACATCCCTTCTGGGCTGCCTTGGAAAGCCCTGGAGAGAACAAGCAGCAGCCCAGCATGGGCGGGGGGGCCAGGGCATACCTGTAATCCCAGCAGCTCAGGAGCCTAAGGCAGGAGGATCATGAGTTCAAAGCCAGCCTCAGCAACTTAGTGAGACCCTGTCTTAAAAAGGGTTGGGGAGGGGGTGGGGATGTGGCTCAGTGGTTAAGTGCCCCTAGGTTTAATTCCGGCACGAAGCGAAAAAAAGCAAGACCTGAACACGGGTCTGCTGGTGAAGCTGCAGCATGAGTTCTGCTCATAAGTCTCCCTTCCTAGGCTGGGCGGGCGAGAGAAGGAGACAGTGACAATCTCTGCCGCAGGAGAGGCCCACATGACCTGCAGGGCCCCCCTCAAGAAGACTTTTGCCAGGGAGGGACCTGCAGGGCCCTCTCAGGAAGTCCTTTGCCAGGGAGGGGCAGGAGGATGGCGGTGCTGCATGCTGAAAGGAGTCTTGTGCCACAGGCCTAGTCCGCTCATACCAGGCGCTGGGTAAGCAGTCTTGAGATCCACAAATAGAGCTGAGCTGGGCAGCCCAAGGTTGCCATGGTTACTGGCCCTGATGCCACCACCTTGGTGGCTCAACTGAATGTGGCTTGGCTTTTTCTATTGCTTTGGAGCTCCCATAGTCTGATCTATGACCAGGCTATGACTGTCCCTGCTTGGCAGAAGCCACCCAACTTTCAGGCCTTTCTCACCAAGGAATCTAGCAGAGTGATTGCTGCAGACTTGGGTTCGCAGGACTAAGGCCTCCATGGCTCTGTGTTCCCAAGAAGAAGGGAAGGCTCTGTTCCGGGGGTGACTGGGCTTGGCAATGGAAAGTTCAAGGGGGAGAAACCAACATGGAAAGTGCAAGCCATGGTTCTGAAGCGGTATGTTAAATATATAATGCCCAAGAGACCAGTGTTGGAGGGAAGCAAATTGGCAGGGCTGAGGGCTCTGGGGTTTTCTGTGCAGACAGATTCAGCTAGAGAAATTAAGATTGGAGCTCGTGCTGGGAGAAGTCCTTCACAGCCAGGACTGCAGCTGGGCAGAGGGACAGAGACTCAAGTGGCTGATCAGAGAGGCCTGTGGTGTGGGCATGTGGTTGGAGGGCCAGGCAGAGTGCTACCATCCTGGAGGTCAAGCATGAACTCAGTCTTGACAAAACATGGGCCACCATCTCGAAACTGGCTCACCCTTCGTCCCAGGAGCAGTGAGTGCATTTTCTCCCTTTGGTTTATCTGGAAAGAAAGATTGAAGATATGGAGCAAGAAGCAGAAGCTGTGCAGGTCTTGAAGGGACCACCAAGACCCCATGCTTAATTAGCCTAGACCCTTACAAACTACTCTGTAGAGCTGGGGGGTGCAGTGCGGTGGTAGAGGGCTTGCCTACCCTGTGCGAGGTCCTGGGTTCCATCCCAGCACTACACACACACACACAAAAAAAAAAAACTCTTTGCTGGCCGAAACAGCTTGTTCTCATTAACCAATGACTTCAGAGCATAGAGGTCAAAGGCCTCCCAGCCCAGAAATTTCAAATTTCAGCTATCAACTCTGATTTGGAAAGCAGAATGAGAAGGTGCCTCAGAACCTCCAATGTGTCACATTTTGCAGACTGTCACATTTTGTGCATTAAAATTGGGCCCCCAAGTTCACTTTCAACATGTGCCATGACATATTTGGGGAGTGAGGGTCAGGAGTCATGTCCTTGGAATCCAATAGCATCCCTTCAATGCATGTTTGGGGCCCTGGCCTGGGAAGCAACCTGATCCCAGCCTAAGAGAGATGGGCCTGGGGCACACAGAACACTGACTTCTCCACTAGTATCCAAATCAGAGCCTCTGTTTCAACCTTTCCCTGCCCCCTGCCCTGTGGCATGGCCAAGACAGATTTATCAAGCAATCGCAGAGAATCCCTCCCAGTGCTACACGGGCCCCTCATCCCAGGCGAGGTCCAAGCTTCTGGCGCTCCCTTAGTCTCACCCACAGGCAGAACTCAGGCGTTCCAGACTGGGCCCTGCTGGGGCTCCAGAAGATCCATGTTGGCAGCTAGACACATTGACACATGAGCCCTACGATGTCCAGTCGCTTCCAGGTCCATGGCTTGTCTTGCTAAAGGCAGAGCATGTCCGGGTGTGGGCAGAATTGGGGCTACAGGCCTTGGGAGTGTCCCTGCCTCGTGAGTGGCACCTGCTCCTCTTCAGTGTGTACATGTGGCTTTAAGTCCTTCAAATTAAGAGATAAATATAAATACACACATGTACTTTTTGTTCTGCTTGTAAAAGTAATCATTTTCACTGTAAATTTTTCAAACAGTACATAAATACGATATGTCCTTTTCCAGTTTGTTGAGAATTTTTTTATGAATCACACACACATATCTATGTATATGTGTATATGGAAAATATTTTAAACAAAATGGTAGAAAATATGTTTCCAAATTGCCTTTTTCAGTTAATATTATATTTTGTTGTTGTATTTGATACTGAGGATCGAACCCTGGGGCACTTAATCACTGAGCCACATCCCCAGCCCTTTTCTTTCTTTCTTTTTAAAATATTTTTTAGGTCTCAATGGACCTTTGTTTTATTTATTTATATGTGGTGTTGAGAATCAAACCCAGTGCCTCACACATTCTAGGCAAGTGCTCTACCACTGAGCCACAACCCTACAACCCAGCCCTCCTCAGCCCTTTTCTGTATTTTCTTTAGAGACAGGATCTTGCTAAGATGCCGAGGCTGGCTTTGAACTCGTGATTCTCTTGCCTCAGGCTTCCAAACCCCTGGGATTGCAGGCGTGTGCCACTGCACCCAGTTAATACTATAGTACTATGTTTTGGACATTTAAATAACGCCAATACCTGGGCTGGAGATGTAGCTCAGTGGTAGAGCACTTGCCTAGCAGGCATGAGGCTGGGATTCCATCCCAGACACTACAAAATAAAAAAATAAGAGTCAACTCGTACAAATAGCCTTGTTTCTTTCATTCATTCATGTGTTCCTTCATTCCTTTATTCTGGTGTTTTGGCTTGAACCCAGGACTCATGCGTGCTAAGCACGTGCTTTGCCACTGAGCTCCAGCCCCCACCTCATTTCTTGTAAAGGCTTCATAATAACGAGGCTCTAACTTGACTATTCAGCTGGCCTGTGATGGATACCTCGGTGGTTTCCGGTTTTCACACCTTAAGTGATAGCACAGTGAGTGTCCCTGCACCTGATCTCTGCACTTGTGAAGGATCTGTGGGATGAATCCCAGGGAAGTGGGGTTGCTGGGTGCAAGGTGAGAAGGTTTTTCATTTGAATAGATATTTCCCTATTGTCACCTAGACAGCCACTACTGCCATCAGAGGATTTCGTCCCTTTTTTGAGCTCTTTAGGCCTGGTCATCACCTTCGTGAGCATGTCTCCAACACATGGGGGTGGGTGGCTGGATGGGCCCCTACATAGTCCCAGGCATCTCTGCTCACCCACTCCCATTGCTGAAATGCTGTGGCTCTTGGTGGCGGGGTGGGAGGCTGCAGCAGAATCCAACTTAGGCTTCTGGAGCTTCTGCAGGTGGGGCCAGAGAGGATACCGATGCTTCACTCTCTTACCTTTCTTGTTAGTCTTCCATTTCTAAGGGCCCCTTATACAGTAAGAGGCCATAGACCTGTGTGGAATCAAGCAACTTATTACTGTGGGATCTTAGGCAATCACTCTGGCTTTCTGAGCTCTGGTTTCATTATCTGTAAGTAGAGATAATAGCGGTGCTTGCTGTCCAGATACAGTGGAGATCAGACACTGTAAAGTTTTAGTGCCTATCTGACAATTTTATCCCAAGTTTTTTGGGCCCCGTTTCATTGTCATTGTTTCTGTTGGTTTTCAGTCATGGGGTCATATTCACTTGTATGCCTAGTTTGTTTGTTTGTTTGTTTGTTTTGTGTGTGTATGTGTTTATTTTATTTTATTTTATTTTTATTTTTATTATTATTTTTGCTATGTGTTGGAAATTGTATTTTTTGGGGGAATACCAGGGATTGAACTCAGGGGCATTTGACTACTGAGCCACATCCCCAGCTCTATTTTGTATTTTATTTAGAGTTTGGGTCTCACTCAGTTGCTTAACACCTCGCTTTTTTGCTGAGGCTGGCTTTGAGTTCACAATCCCCTTGTCTCAGCCTTCCAAGCTGCTGGGATTATAGGCATGAGCCACCACACCTGGCTGGATATTGTATTTTAATAATTACTTGCTGGAAAATTTTGAGGCCTGGGAGGATAGATTTTTATATGCTTCTGCAATAGACTAGGATGACCTAAATCCAAATTTAACAACTGTGGTTCCATGAACTTTGAGCTTTATAGGCCTATCTAAAGGAACCATAGGCCTATCTAAAGGAAAAATCCGTCAGGGTATAGGTGGCCATACCTGTAATCCTAGTGACTAGGGAGACTGAGGCAGGAGGGCCACCAGTTCAAGGTCAGCCTTACCAACTCAGAAAGAGCCTATCTCCAAATTAAAAATAAATAAATAGAGATTAAAAGGGCTGGGGATGGGCTGGGCGCTGTGGCACATGCCTGTAATCCCAGTGTCTCAGAGGACTGAAGCATAAGGGTCACCAGTTCAAAGCCAGCCTCGACAATTTAGCAAGGGTGCTAAGCAACTCAGTGAGACCCTGTCTCTAAATAAAATACAAAATAGGGCGGGGACGTGGCTCAGTAGTCCAGTGCCCCTGAGTTCAATCCCCAGTACCCTCAACATAAGGTCCTTGCTTAGCATCTGGAGGGCCATCTTAAGTGACAGCAGCCATTTTAAGGAAAAAATTTCACTTTCCCACCCAAGGAAGGGCCTTTCTGAGAAAGGCTCACCATTCCCTCATACCAACCCCCAACCCCTAACTGTCCTCATCAGGACCCGCTCGGCTCTGATTCCTGAGCCTGCCCCATAGAAGTCCCGGCACCCAAGCCTTTTGGCCTCTCTCTTTATTTGTCAGCTCTGACAGACTCTCCTGGGTATCTCTGCCTGGTCTCCCGTTCCTGGCTTTCCCTTCACCCCTCCCCCCCAAAACAGGGCTGGGGATGTAGCTTAGTGGAAGAATGGCCCTGGGTTCAGTCCCCAGTATGGGGAGTGGGGGACAATAAAGCTAATTTCCCAACTTTCTTCAGAATAAACACCTTGAAGGCGGAAGCATCGGGCTTTATCTCCCTGAGCCGGGTTGGCTGGTTTCTCTTTTTCTCTTGGAGATTAAACCCAGGGTCTCTGGCTTGCTGGGAGAGTTGATCTATTTTTTTTTTAATATTTATTTTTTTAGTTTTAGGTAGACACAGTATCTTTATTTTTATTTATTTGTTTATTTATTTTAATTTGTTTTAATTAGTTATACATGACAGTAAAATGACTTTGATATATCATTCATTTGAATCAGATGGGATATAATTTCTCATTTTCTGAGTGTACAGGTTGCAGAATCTCTTTATTTTACATTTATGTGGCGTTGAGGATCAAACCCAGTGCCTCACGCATGCTAGGCGAGCACGCTACCACTGAGCCACAACCCCAGCCCAGAGTTGATATTTTTAATATTTAATAAAAAAACTTTTTTCCACTCAGCATTTTGGTTGTCCCAAGTGGGAAGAGGGTCTGAGTCACTTAATCCATCGTCATGGGAAGTGCAGGCCTCACTGAATGGTCACCTGTTTGAAGCGTTTAGCCCAGTTCCTCCCATGGTTGGTGATACATCCAAACCTTCAGGAGAAGAAACTAAAGTTCCTAACTTATGACAAGACAGAAGAGAGGCTTTCTGTGACCAACCAACCCAGAGCCACAGCAGGGTCATAAAGCCTCTGTGCCCACTTAGTCCTCCCCACGTCTCTAAGCTCCCACCCATAATTACTTCTGTGATAGCAGCTTTGAAAATCTCAGTCGGGACAGCGACGCAAGATGGCAGCCACCACGGGCTCGGACAATTTATGAAAACCGAATATACAGCCTTAAAATAGAATGTGGACCTAAATACCCAGAAGCACCCCCCTTTGTAAGATTTGTAACAAAAATTAATATGAATGGAGTTAATAGTTCTAATGGAGTGGTGGACCCAAGAGCCATATCAGTGCTAGCAAAGTGGCAGAATTCATATAGCATCAAAGTTGTTCTGCAAGAGCTGCAGCGCTTAATGCTGTCTAAAGAGAATATGAAACTCCCCCAACCTCCAGAAGGACAGTGTTACAGCAATTAATCAAAAGCAACGCCACCAGCCCTCCCCCCAGTCTTCATTCTCCACCCTAGTAAATTTTCTAGATGCGTCTTGTAGACCTCAAAATACTGGAAAGGAAGCTCCCATTTGAAGGCAATTTATCTTAAGATACTGTAAATGATACTAATTTCTTGTCCATTTGAAATATATAAGTCGTGCTATAACAAATCAAAAAAAAAAAAAAAAAAGAAAATCTCAGTCGGAGCTGGGCATGAGGGAGCATGCCTGTAATGCTGGCTGCTTTGGAGGCAGGAGGATCACAACTCAAGGACAGCCTGGACATTTAATGAGACCCTCTCTCAAAAGAAAAACAAAAAGGCTTAGGGATGAGGCTGAGTGGCACAGCACCCCCGAGTCCAATCCGAGACCACATCCCTTCTCCGTTCACTCCAAATAAAGGTCAAAGTCCTCACTGGCCCTGGTGCCCTCACCTCTAACTGAATTTTGTCCTTGCATATTCTGCTACAGTCACTTGGGCCTCCTGTTTCCTCTCTTTTATTGATCGATTGATTGATTGTGGGTACCAGGGATTAAACTCAGGGGCACTCGACCACTGAGCCACATCCCCAGCCCTATTTTGTATTTAATTAAAAAATATATATATATATATATAAAATATATTATAATATTTTATATATATATATATATATATATATTTTTTTTTAATTTGTAGCTGGACCCAATACTCTCTCTTCATTTGTGCCACAGTCTGGCTGGGCACAAAATAACCGAGCCGCCACAAAGCCTTGTAGGTTCAAACAGCAACTCTTTATTCCCCGAACTCTCACCGGCACTCTACACACACTTCCCGGGAACACACTCCCTCCACCGGGCTCCGTGCGCCAATTCTCTCGGAACCCCACGAGAACTCAACGGGAACTCCAAAGTAGCGGGTGCCCGAGGCAGCAGGATCCGCCCTAATCCCGGAGCCGCCCTATTCCAGGGTCACCTTCCAACCATTCCCTCTAGCAAAATGCCAGGCGTCATTCCGACTAAACTGTGGCTCTCAACACATTTATTTATATGTGGTGCTGGGGTTTGAACCCAAGGCCTCGCACATGCTAGGCGAGGGCTCTACCACTGAGCCACAGCCCCCTATTTTGTATTTTATTTAGAAACAGGGTCTTAGCGCCTTGCCTTTGCTGAGGCTGGCTTTGAATTCATGAGCCTCCTGCCTCAGCCTCCTGAGCTGCTGGGATTACGGGCATGTGCCACAGTGCTGGCTCTTATTTTATTTTTTGTATGTTTCCTTCTTTAGGGTGACCAAAACTCACCCTGGTTTTCTAACTGAAATCCTGTGTTCTGGAACTCCTATTGGTCCAGGGCAGACTGCAACAGTCGGTCATCTTCATTCAAACACAACATACAGCTCTGCCTCGGGGCCTTTGCACACGCTGATTTTGCAGCTTGCGGTGCTTATCCCAGATATATGCCTGGCTGGCTCCCTCATGTCATTCCAGGCTCTGCCAAAGTCACCTCTCTCAGAGAAGCAATATCTAGAATAATGTGCAAGCACACGTGCACACAAAGACCCATTCTGTCCCTCTAACCCCTTTATATCCCTTGAGGTATATAAATGAACAGGACCCAGGCAGAACCTCTCAGAGTCTGGCCTGAGGCCGTGGGGGCCGCCTGCATTGCAATGCCAAGACCGGCTGAGGCCCAGCAGCTGCCTTGCCCAGAAACTGCCTCCACAGGCTGTACCTGTGTCCTGGGCTTGAGGCAAGGAGGGGCCCTTGACTTCTGTGGGCCGACAGGAAGACAAGGCCTATCTGAGATCCTGGGTCTCTCCTGGGCAGATCTGGGGGACAGCGAGGACAGTTTCCAACCAGCAGGGCCAGTGCACCAGCAGTGAGGATGTTTGAAATCCCAGCTGGCCTAAGTCTGGACAGTCTCTTCCCTGCTTGGGAGCCTGGCTCAGAAGCCTTTGTTCCTTGGACGGCTTGGCCTCCCGAGGCCCAGGCTCTCAGTCTGTCTGGCCAGGTTTGAAAGTCTGCATGGGCTGGGGATGTGGCTCAAGCGGTAGCGTGCTCACCTGGCATGCGTGCGGCCCGGGTTCGATCCTCAGCACCACATACCAACAAAGATGTTGTGTCCGCCGAAAACTAAAAATTCTCTCTCTCTCTCTTTTAAAAAAAAAAGAAAGTCTGCGTGGCTGGAAGCTGGCAGCGAGCCTGGGACATGGCCCTCCTGGGGAGCAGGCCCCACTCTCCTCCTCTCCTCCACCCCAAGCTGAGGGCTCTCTGGTGCCCAAGGATTTCTCCCCAGTGCTGGGTCTTCGATCTTCCAGGGGAAGCGGCCAGACCGGGCCAGGCCAGTGTCCAGGCCCGCGAGATGCCCTCTGGCCAGAGTCCTCCCTGGAGGTCACAGGAGCCCTGCTACCTTCACCCACAAGGGTGGGGCAGAGCCCAGTTGGACCGAGCCTTGAGGAACCTGAAGGTCAGCCCAGCAAGAGACATTAACTGTGAACAGATTCAAGTTCAAATCAACAAGCATCAGCTCCAGGCCAGACTGGTCCCCGGCCCCACTTTCAGGAGAGCAGGAAGCCAGCTGCGTTCCTGGGGCTCCTGCACCAGATGGAGCAAGCACAACCCTCTTCACCATCATCTGGAGTAGATCAGACCCCAAGGACTTCCTGGGACTGGTGGGAGGAGCCATCGCCTCCACTCAGGGGCCCTCTATCACTAAGCCACATCCCCAAATCTTTTATATATATATATATATATATATATATTTCTTTTTTTTTTAAGTTGTCAATAGGGGCTGGGGATGTGGCTCAAGCGGTAGCGCGCTCACCTGGCGTGCATGCAGCCCGGGTTCCATCCTCAGCACCACATACAAAGATGTTGTGTCTGCCGAAAACTAAAAAATAAATATTAAAAAATTCTCTCTCTCTCTCTCTCTCTCTTTAAAAAAAATAAGTTGTCAATGGACCTTTTTTTAAATTTATTTATATGCAGTTCTAAGAATCTAACCCAGTGGTTCACATATGCCAGGCAAGTGCTCTACCACTGAGCTACAACCCCAGCCCACCCAAACCTTTTTTTATTTTTTATTTTAAAATAGCATCTTGTTAAGTTGCAGAGACTGGCCTCAAGCTTGTGATCCTCTTGTCTCGGCCTCCTGAACAGCTAGGATTGCTGGTGTGCGCCACCACACCTGGCTAGGAGCAGGTTTTAAACCAAAGCTGAGATGTTTTCAGATTTGCATTCTGACCTTGCTGTGATTATTGTCTGTTGTCCTTGGAGCCTCCACCATGTGTGTCCTTGAGTGTAAAGGTCGCCCTTCTGTATTAAACCACTCAATTCCCAGCATCACTCTGAGGTGGCCTTGTGAGTACCTCTACTGTACAGATAAGGAAACTGAGGCCCAGGGAGGTTAAGCAACTTGCCCAAGGGGGTGTAGCCAAGGGAGGTGGGGTTTGAGCCCAGGTGATCTGCCTGGTTCTGGAGTGGACAAGAGTGAGGCTAGGGTAGTGGTAGCCTGAACCTGGGCCAGGGCAGGCCAGCAGCTGGAGTGGAACTATTCTGGAAGCACAGTCAGCCTGCCCCAGGCTACACCTGTCCCCAGGCTACACCTGTCCCCAGGCTGCAGTGGGTGGATGGGTGGGTGACAATGGTCAGGCCAGCCCTGGACAGTGACTGCCTGCCTGCCCTACTGCCTCTGGGGAGACTCCTGGTCTGAGGGGTCTGTTGTACAGCTGCCCAACCCCCATGCCCAGTCAGGTGGTCAGGAGGGGTCCAACTTCCTTGAAGCCCTTGGCCAGTGGACTCAAAGGCCAGGAAGTTTCTTGAAGCCTGAAGTGTCCCCAGAGTCCAAGGCAGGGGTGCACCCAGGGAAGGGAGGAGCCACCTGAGCCTCTGAGGCCTCCAGGATCAGGGAAGTGAGCAGGGAGGGGCAGGAAGGTGCCGCAGTCTGGCTGGGCACAAATGCCGCAGTCTGGCTGGGCACACAATCACGAGCCACCACACAGCTTGTAGATTCAAACAGCAACTCTTTATTCCCGAACTCACACCAGCCGTCTACAATCACGTTCTGGGGAAATCCAACGTTCTCTGCCCAAATCCACGTTCTCTGCCCAAATCCACGTTCTCTGCCCAAATCCACCTCCACTGGGCTTCTGTCTCCCAAAATATACTGTCTGAATCCCGTGAGAACTCAAGGGGAACTCAGGCAGCAGGATACGCCCTATTCCCAGCAGGAATAATCTTAAACCTTAAACCTGGAACCTAAACTGGGAACGCCCTAAACACGATTATCTTAAAACCGGGAACACCCTAATCTGCCTTGGTCCTTGAGCAAGGTCACTTACATTCAATGTCACTGCAACATGTCAGCAACATGGGGTACGCTGGCAAGGAAATTGTCATACCTACTTGGCTAATGGCTCCCAGCAGGAAGGGCCATTGGCTGAGCCTGGGGTGGACCCTGCAGCTCTGTAGACCTCCAGCCACTGAGGTAAATTGGATGGGCCACCCACTGTGTGGTCCCAGCTCAGTTTCCTCCTCTGTAAAATGGGGACAGTCCTGAGACACCTGACCGGGCAATGAGAAACGAGGCCCCCACCTGGAGCAGAGGAAGCCTGAGGATCTGAGAGGGGGGCCTCATTCCTGCACTGCCCAGATACCTCTGCCACCACAAGCTGCCTAACTGCAGTGCCCTGTCACCCCCTCCAGCTGACCTGCGCAGTCTCTAGGTCCCTCTGAGCCTCAGCTTCCTGGTCTATGGGATGGGGTGATAGGCTCCCAACTAAAGGAACATTAGGCAAGTTAAAGGAGATGCCACTCAAAGGCTTTTGTTCCAAGGACTGATTTGGCAAATATAGTATCCCTGGCATGTGCCCAGCTAGGAGTCAAGAAAGAGGACAGGGACAGGGGTTGTGGCTCAGTGGAAGAGCACTTGCCTCGTGTGTGTGAGGCACTGGGTTCGATCCTCAGCACCACATAAAAATAAAAAAATAAAGGTATTGTGTCCAACTACAACTCAAAAAATATTTTAAAAAAGAGTGGAAATGATGTTTAAAAGAAAGAAAGAAAGAGGACAGACAGGGTCTCTGGCCCAGCAGGAACCCCTGCTTCTGAGGGCACACACAGTGGGACTGTTCCGGAGCAGAAGGCTGGCCGCCTGGCCTGGCTCTGGCTCCCTACCTGTAGGACCCTCATCCGCTCCTCTCCCAACGGGGGGTGCTGGGCCACATGGTCACACCCTGCAGTGTGGGGTGCCACCTGGGGCACTGCGGTTAGGCAGCTTGTGGTGCCCACTCCAGAAGTTCAGAGAAGCCCCGCCCAGACCTGCCAGCCTGGGTCTTGTGGCCCCTGCACTCCACCCCACCTGCCTCAGTTCCGGGGTTGGCAGAGGTATCTGGGCAGTGCAGGAATGAGGCCCCCTCTCAGATCCTCAGGCTTCCTCTGCTCCAGGTGGGGGCCTCGTTTCTCATTACCTTGGTCAGGTGTCTCAGGACTGTCCCCATTTTACAGAGGAGGAAACTGAGTGCGTCAGTGACCGTGCTCCGAGGTGGCATTTGCTGCCCTCTGTCTGTCCACCCTCAACAACATCCAGGGCTAGAATGGGCCTTTTGGAGGCTGGAAGGAGGCTGTTGGAGGGGAGGGGATGGGGCCGGGCCGGGAATGGTTGAGGCTGCAGGGAAGGGCTGGCTCAAGGCCAGGCGGGGTGGCCAGGTTTCTACCTGTGTTTTCCAAACTGAGGAGCCCACAAGCTGACTGAGGCCTGAGGCCCATGCATCTGAATGAATTTGGAGGGGAGGGCTCTGCTCTCGACCCCTCCTGCAGGTGCCAAGCCTGGGCACACTGCCTGCTGGATGGAGTTGGCCTCTGCCCACCCAGACTCTACCAGGGTCACCAGCGAGTCAGTCCTGGAGTGCCCTTGGCACAGGTCTCCAGAATGTAGAGGTGGATTCCACTCTTTACCTGGAGCTGGGGGTCTGTTTGGGGTCCTGCGGGGGCCTGGCCAAAGGGACGGAGGCAGGAGAGCCAGAGGCGGGTGGCTGGTATATAAGAGGGCTCTGGCAGGACACCATTCCTACAGCTCTGCAGCCTGGCCTGGGGCACTCACGGCCAGCAGCCTGTGGAGCAGACTCTCACGCCAGCTGGGCGGCTGGCGCTGGGCATGGCCCCCGCCAACACTCAGGTAGCTGGCTCTTCTGAGCTGCCCTGGAGGTCCAGACAGGCTTCCTCAGACACTGAGAGGGGGAGGATGGCATGTGGCCACCTGCCCCTGGAGGTTTCAGGGGACCACAAACAGTCAATGGGCCTTGCCTAGGAAGGTGGAGCCGCTTGATAAGATGCCAGGACCCCCACCAGTCTTCACCGCCTCCTGGTGAGACTTTGCCTTCTGCCAGTCTCCTTTCAAAGCCCTGTTCAGGGTCTCGCAGAGCTGACGTGAGGGGGCTGTCAACCACTTCACAGATGCAGAATCTGAGGCTTCAAGACCCATCAGCAAGGCTACCCAGTTAGTGGGGCAGAGGCAGAGTTCTGAGCCAGTTCTTACCCTGAGCGGAGCTGCCCTGAGGGGCCTGGGGCCTAGCACAGTGGGAAAGGGGCCATCCAGATGGCTGAAAGGAGAAAGGACGTCCCGGGGGCCCTGGCTTGTGAGCCCAGGCAGGACGGGGGCCAGGGCCAAGGTCTCTCCTCAGTGGAAGCTTTCTGGGAGACAGCGGGTGTGGCGGCTGTTGGCCAGCTCGTGCCACCTGCTCCTCTTCCTCTTCTGGTTCCTTAGTCGGCAGGATCCTGCCGTGCCCTCACTAGGCACTTCTGCTTTCAAGGAAGCAGCTGTGGTTGGCAGAGGACCCAACCCCTCCTCATGTCCCAACCGTTGCCAGGAACTGGAAGAGGCAGCCCCTGTCTCCGGCTCCCCCAGGCTGGCCCATGTTCAGTGGAAATAAGAGGCAACCCCTGGGGTCTCCCTGCTGGGGCGAGGCCTCCAGCCCCCGAAGGACAGCCCCAGGGGCAGGCATGAGCCAGTTGGTCCCTGTCCCCTGGGATCTTCCCTCCCAGAGCCTGTGGGCTTCCAGAGGACTGGAGTCGGAGAGGCAGGACAGGGCTGCAGGAGGACAGCCTTCTAGCCCGCAGCCGCCGCCACTCTCTGGCCTCCATCTCCCCAGCTGTATTCTGATGAGACCCAAGATGTACTTGAGAGTGGGTGAGGGCCAGTTCTGGAGTGTGACAGGCACTGGGATACAGCCATGGCTTCCCCTTGCCCTAGCACTGTGTGGCCTGGGACAAATTTCAGGTCTGTGTCCTTATTGTCTCTGTCTTTGTCACAGGGATGACAGAGGAGAGGATTAAATGAGACATGTATACAGTGGTCAGTGTGGCCTCTGGCCCTGCAGAGCACAATTGTCAGTATTACCAGGCCAGGGACAGCAGAAGCAAGACAAGCCCCAACCCAGCCATCAGAAGGATACAGAGCTACCCCACATCAGTCAGCAGCCCCCCCCCCCGCAGGGTCCACTGCCTCTCCTGAGGACCACTGAGGCTCTGTCCTTGAGCACTGCTGGGGGAGCCAGCTCTGACCCACAGAGGCTGCCTGCTGCCCTCCCAGGTGGGGAGGCTCCTTCTTGGATGGGACGAGAGCAGGAGACGGAGGCAGCAGGGAGGTGGGAGGAGGAGGCATGTTCGGAGACAGAAAATTAGGGGGTGAGGTTGCCAGCATGGTGAGACTGGGGCTCTCAGATCTGAGTGTGGCCTGCCCCCCCTTCTCCGCAGCACCGAGCACTCCAGGGGGCCTGCTCCCAGGAGGCTCCAGGATCTGAACCCAAACGGGCCCCTGGGAGTCGGGCCTTCTCAGGGGTGCTCCTTGTGTTCACGCCAAAGCTGAGGAGACACTGGAAGAAACCTTGGCCCTCACCGGGGTGGGGCTGCTCTGGGATTGGTTGTCCTGAAATCATAACCTGGTGTGGCTCCTGCCACACAAAGTGGGGTCTGGTTGGGTGACGCCCCCCTTTCTGCAGCCCTGGCCTCTGCTGGCAGTGGATGGCAGGCAGTGGGTGGTCTCGTTCCCCAAGCCTCAGTCTGACCCTCCACGCTGAACACAAGCTTGGGTACCCTGACCTTCCGTGGGCTCCCAGGGAGCTGTGCTGGTCCTTCCTGGCCCTGTGCCGCTGGAGGTGGGGGTAGCAGGCATATGGTTCCAGTTACCCCAGACGCCTCCTGGCACCTCGTCCCTCAGCTGGGGGTGCACAGGCTGCCTAGATGGCCATCCTGCCAACGTAGCCCCCACCACAGCCCTGCGGTGACCCAGGTGTCTGGTCAGAGGGGTGCTGGCTCTGTTCTGCTCTGCCCCTACCTAGGCTGGGGTAGAGGGTAGACGGCTGGAGATTCACCCACTGAGTCATACAGAAGAGGCTGGCAACAGGGCAGAGGCTGGTGGGAGCTCAGGGCAGGGCACTCTTGGCCCCATCAAGTCTGGATTTCCAAGGGGCCATTCCACTGCTCTCTGAGCCCTTGGCCTTCCTCCCTAGGTGGCTCTCCGGTTCCTCAAGCCACCTTTGAAGTGAGATGGTCCTGGGTCCAAACGTGAGCTCTATCCTTAAGCTGAACCTCAGTGTCCTCCTCTGCCACCAGAACACTGTTCCCCTCCAGGGGACAGCCACAATGATTGGGCAGGGCAAAGGTCACTTGGAATAGATGTAGGAGTCTCTGCACCCAAGACCTAGTATAGGCTCTCGGTTGTTATTTTCAGCTTGAAAAATGTGTGATTTTCCCAAGACCCCGTGCATAGATGGGGCAGTGGCTGGCTGGCTTCCATTTCTCTCACCATTTTTATTTTGTGGATGGCTCTGTAACCCCAGCCCTTCGGCCTTTCCCCAGCCTTTTCTGCCCTCAAATCCACTGTGGAGGATGCACAGAGGCTCCCTAACAAGGCCAGAGTCCCTTTGCCCAGGCTCAGCCCACCTAGGGTTTCATGCATGGCACCACCATTGGCGTGGGTGACAGTCTGAGGAGAGAGGCAGAGAGGTGGGCAACCTGGTGAAGAGGGGCCAGCCCAGAGAGGGTGAGAGCCAGGCCTCCCAGGCAGCTGGAAGGAAAGACCTGGCCAGAAGCTCCTGCCCCCTGACCCCCTGAAAGCTCCCCTTGGGGACTTGTCTGAGCTTCCTGGCAAGGAGCTGGACGCTGCCTGGGGGCATCCCCCGGCACCCTACAGGTGCTTCCATTCCTCACTGAGAGACCTGTGGGCCAGCTGGGGCTGACAGGTCAGAGGTCAGGGGAGGGAGCTGGAATTGCTCCTGGGGCAGCACATTTTTCTCCTCTGAAAACTTATCTTAGCAAAATGACCACGAAACAATCGCACTCTTTTCCTGGCTTGTGCTGTCCCCAGACGACCAGCCCATCTCCTCAGCGGGGGCTCCAAGGGGGCCGGGAAGGCGAAATTTATAAAATGTCTGTGGGAGGGGAAGAAAGGCGCTTTGTGTGGGGCAGGGGCCCTGGTCATTGGTCAGCTGCAAGGCCCCCGGCCGCTCCCAGAATGCTCCCCTCCCTGGGGAGGGCTGTGCTGGCCTGCCCGAGGCCAGCTCCAGTGGTCCCCGTGGCCCCTCCACGGCCCAGCACTTGCTGCTTCCGGCCTCAGGGACTCAGGTCCCTGGGGCCAGCCAGCCTCGGAGGGTGCAGGTCAGGCAGGGAGTCCCTGGCCTCAGCATGTTTCTCTACTGGAGGAAGCGGGGTGCCTATGAGCTGGAGGCCCTGCCTGGCGACCTGGCTGAGCTGGAGCTAGGGGCCGTGGAGCGTTTCTCCTGGAGCTCCACCCTGGACATCATCGAGGACCTCGGGGGTAGGTGCGGGTCACATCCCAGGAGGACTTCCAAGAGGCTCTGGCAGTCCCTCTGGCCAGAGCTGCAGCCCACTCACCACGCTCATGTCGCTGGGATGGTACAAGCTCTCCCAGTGGCCAGAGCCCCTCCTGGAAGCTGCTGCTGAGGGGAGAGGGGCCCCAGCGTGAAGACCCCGAGGGCAGAGGGCAGCCCAAGGAGCTCTCCTTCCTTGAGGTGGTCTGACTGGGCCTGTGGCCCTGCCCTGGGCTTGGGACTAGCAGCTGGAGGACACTGGCAACAGTGGCCAGCTCTGGGGCTCGGGACTGGACTCTGCCTCTGCCCACCCCACCTCCGAGATCAGACCACAGGGTTCTCTCAGGGCTATGTGGTGGGAAGAGCCCTTCTGGAATGTTCAGAGTCCAGCCTCAGGGCGTGGGGCATTTCTGCTATTATCTGCATTTTACAGATGAAGAAAGTAGGCATGGTGACACTGAGCCCCTCATAGGGAAGGCAGGGCAAGGCTGTGGGGGGCCTGGGGTCAGATTCTACCCCAGCTGTTCCCAGGACAGTGTGAAGAAAACGGGGATAATGTTTGCACCATTCTCAGGAGGGGCTGAGGGCACTCCCTCCAGAGCTCCCTGGGAGTCCAGCTCCCTGTCTGACCAGACAGGGGCAGAGAGGAGGGGCCTGCTCCAGGCCAGCTGTGATCGTCACTGCTGCTGAGCCTGGTTCAGCTGAGCGGCACTGGCCCCGGCTGTGGGCCTGGTGGTTGGCACTGCTCTGGGACAGTGAGGGGAACCCAGCCTGGCCCGCGGAGGCTGAGCAGAGTGACCACCAGGTCACAGCACCTGGGCCTGGCCTTGGCTCCCTTCTCCGAGGGCCTCCTGCTAAGGCTGGGCGCTGGCCTCCAGGCTGCAAGCCCAGAGGAGCAGGAGCCTCTCCAGGATGGAGCTTCCCCAGCCTGATGTAGGCCCTTCCCCAAACCCAGAGGCCTGTGGCCACCCCGAGAGGGGGTGAGAGTGATTGTTAGGCCTGAAGTCCACGCTGCAAGTGGGAGGGGGTCCCCAGACCAAGTAGGGGTGGTCTGGTCAGGGAGATGGGAAATGCTGCTTCCAGAATGGAGAATGGAGAACAACAGGCGCCTTTGTTTGGACTCACCCCTGGCTGTGGTGGACTGGGGATGTGGCTGCTTGCAGGGAGGGACAGGCGCGGTGCCCACTGGGACCCTCCCAGCTTCAGGCACTGTTGGAGGTGTGTGCAGGAGAGCAGGGCTATGCAGGGCGTGGCACAGGGAGAGGGAGTGTGTGGCGGTGGGCCATGCCAAGGCAAAACTCCTCGCGTCCGTCCCTCGTCCAGAAAGCCACCTGGAGTGAGAGGTGGCCTGGGGCAGGTCCTGGGAACCCTGTCTGCTTATGCTACTTTGGCAGGTGCTTGCCTGCCCGAGGCAGGTAAGGTGGCAGGGGTTCCAACAGGGTCAGAGCCTTGCCTCAGTTCATTCAGCCCATCCCAGCTAAGGCCAGAGAGCCCCCTGGGAGCTGTGTCCCTTGTGCCCCCCAGAACACTGCACTCCCCTGGGGTGGAGGTTGCAGTCTGCAGAGCCCCCCTCCCCACAACTGTCCTCTTTATTTTCTGCCTGGGAATCCTCACCACTGCTGATGTAGCCTGGAGTTACCTCTGTGAAGCCCCATCCCTTCTGCCTCTGGGGTTCCACAGTGACTGCCATCTTTGGCTCTGGGGCCCCTTGGATCACACGTGCCCGGCCTGCGGAGTGGGCTCTTTAAGCCCTGGCTCCCGGAATCTTCATGCCCACCCTCCGAGGCAGGGCCTTCTTGGTGTCCCCTTTATTCTGGCAAAGTTTGGTAGGAGGGTGAATGGTGACACTCAGATACATCTTTTATCTGAGCCCCAGGACTGAGGCTCTGCCCACTGACATGAGCCCATGCCCAGTTCTCCCCAGGCTGGCAGAGAGGCCCAGGGTGGCACAGGGCCTTTGGGTAACAGCACGTGAGCAGATCCCGGGTGGGTGAGCCAGGGCACGCAGCTGTCTGTGTGGGCTCAGCCCTCTGCTGCCAGCCAGCCAGCCCCTGGCCTGGGCCCATGTAGGGAGGGTGCTGGGCCACCGCATTGGCCTAGCCCACGATGGGAGTGGGGCTCCTGTGTCAATCATGACTGTCCAGAGGTGGAATTTCAAACCCACTTCTGTTCTTCCATGGGCCACTCTCGGTTCCTCTGGGGAGGAAGCCATGGCAGGCAGATAGATGGGCAGGCGCCCACAGCAGCCTCAGCCAGAGGAAGTGGCCGGCTGGCCCCAGGCCTGCTCCAGGAACTGTGTGGACAGTTTCTCTGGTCCCAGGAAGGAATTCTGAATGTGTCCTCCCACCTCTTCTTTCTGAGCCTGAGGGGTGTGGGTGGACAGGGCAGGGTCAGGATCTCAGGCCCCAAGGAACACTACCAGCCATGGTTCAGGGCCGAGGCACATGCCCCTTCCTCCAGCTAGGGTTCCTCTTAACTGCCCTACCTTTTAAGTTGCCCCGTGGTGCTTTGGAAAGGGGGCCACGGTCACATTTCTTTCGCAGGTCTCCTGGGATGCTCCAACCAGTGTCTGGTGCAGGGAGTGACAAACGTCCCAGGACCAGCAGTCATTTGACCAGATGTAGGCCAAATTCTGCCCTTCCCCAGACCACTTGTGAGGGGGTCCACCCCCAGCAGCGCCTAGGCAGCTGCCCGAGCTTGGACAGGCTCCCAGGAAGGCTAGGCTTACGTGGGAGGGGGTATTCAAGGTTGCAGCTGCTTCCTGGGAGGGGCAGCCTTTCTGTGGCCAGGCCTGGGGTTGGGAGGCAGTGGGCATAGAGGCTCTGCCTTCTCCCAGCAGAAGGGTCATCTGAGTGGGATGCTCCCAGGACAGGGGCGCCCCTGGAGAGTGTGAGGGCAGGTGCAAGGGGGCACTTAGGTCACGATGGGCAGGATTGATTCATGTTATTGTGCCCCGTACCATGGGGGTGCTGTAGCCTGGTGGTTGGGGACACAGCCTTGGAGGGTTATGGAACTGGGATCCCGTTCCAGGCCTGTCACCATCTGCTTGACCTTCAGAAATTCTCTCTATCCTCCAAGAGAGACTCAGTATCCCCAGCTATAAAATGTGGACAATGGTGGCAGCAATAGTGGTGCACACCTGTAATCCAGGTACTTGGGAGGCTGAGGCAGGAGAAGCCCAAGTTCAAGGCCAGCCTCAACAACTTAGCGAGACCCTGTCTCAAAAGAAAAAAATAATGGGGTTGTGGCTCAGTTGGTAGAGTGCTTGCCTAGCATGTGTGAGGCACTGGGTTTGATTCTCAGCACCACATATAAGTAAATAAATAAATAAATAAATAAAGGACAATCAACAACTAAAAAAAAAAAAAGAGAGAAATTAAAAGGGCTGGGATGTAGCTCAGTGGTAGAGCTTCCTGGGTTCCATCCCCCAGGTCCAATAAAAGAATACAATAGGGACAATGATTGTTCAGAAAAGTTCTGCCAGTAGATCTTTTGTTATTTTAACTTTCTGAGTAGCCACATTAAACAAAAGAACTAAAAACAAGCAGGCGAAATGAATTTAATAATGTATTTTATTTAACCCAACATTTCTTTCTATCTTTTTTTTTAAATTTTTTAGTTGTAGTTGGACACAATGCCTTTATTTATTTATTTTTATGTGTTGCTGAGGATGGAACCCAGGGCCTTGCACGTGCTAGGCGAGTGCTCTACTGCTGAGCCACAACCCCAGCCCCTTAACCCAACATTTCACATGTTTCCATTTCAACTTATGATCACTGTTTATTTTATTTTTTTTTTAAAGAGAGAGAGAGAGAGGATTTTTTAAAAAAATATTTATTTTAGTTTTCGGCGGGCACAACGTCTTTGTTTGTATGTGGTGCTGAGGATCGAACCCGGGCCGCACTCATGCCAGGCGAGTGCGCTACCGCTTGAGCCACATCCCCAGCCCCGATCACAGTTTAAAGAAAAAAAAAATCAGTGAGGTCAGGGGTGCAGCTCATTGGTACCACACTTGCCTAGCTTTCACGAGGCTCCGGGCCGGTTTAAAAAAAAAAATCAGTGAGTTATTTTACCTTGTTTCCCCCATACTAAGCCCTCAGAGTCAGGTGTGAGTGCTACTCATGCAGCATAAGGGCAGTCTCTGGACCAGTCACGTTGCCAGGGCTCTGTGGGGCAGTGGCCAGTGGCTGCCATCTGGAGTTGGACACTGCTGCCTGGGTGCGATGGTGACGTGAGACCAGCTATGGAAGGCAGAGCATCACCTGTCCCTGAAGCCATCTGAGTTGAAAATGATAAGTCAGTTCAAAGGCCTCTCCCAGGATGGGGGAGTGGAGCGGTGGTGCCTCTGGGATCTGGACATGTTGCAACAGGGAGTCTTCCAGAAGGAAGCAACATCAACTGGGCGCTAGAAAGAGGGTGAGATGTCAGCAACGGGAGGGTGTCCTCAGGAACAGATCCCAGAAGGGCTGGTTTGGGGTCAGAAACTCAACTGTCTCCAGGGTGGTGTGGACGGAAGGGAGTGGTGGGGACTGTGGCTGGCGGCTGGTGGCTGGCTTTGTGCTGGTCTAAGATGGACACAGCTCAGGAACTGGAGCCTTCAGGAACACGGTTCCAGAGCCTCCAGGCTCCTCTGGTTTGTCAAGAGAAGCCAGAAATCTGGATTTTTATGTAAAATCTCCTGACTTCTCAAAATTGGCAACCCATTCAAATTCTTTTAAACACTGTGCTCAGCCAAACAAAACATGTGTGCGGGTTAACTGCTGCCTGCTTTGGTAGAGAGTGTGTTGGGGAGGAAGCCAAAGGCGTCCTATGACTATGATGGGGGCAGGGCAGCCCTGGCTAGTGGGCTCTTGTGCCTGGCTGAGGGACCCCAGGCTTCCCCAGCTAGGGGATACCAGGGAGCCAGGAGGTCGGCTGGGCTGTCTCAGGCCCAGGCAAACAGCCTGTGGCACTGAGCTGGGACAGAGGGAGGGCCAGCTCAGGCTTGGGATCTGCCTGGGGCCTGGCTGAGGTAGAGGAGCAGATGGGTCAGAGGGAAGGGTCCCTGGGGAACTGAGGCATGCAGTAGAGCACTCTGCATGGGAAGCTGCCCTGTAGCCTGCCTCCTGCCCTCCTGCTCTGCTCTGGGGTCCTCTCCACTGACTGGTTGCTTTAACAGGTCTCCTTGTCCCTGCTCCCTAACAATCTCGAGGCTTTGCATCCACTCAGAGTGACTCTACATGACCTCAGGACCCCATAGGGGTTGCTGCCTCTCCTACAACTCTCAGAAGAGCAAATCTGATTGGCTAAGTTGGGCTGAGAGGCCACATTTGGCCCAGCTGGCTACGTCCAGGGCATGACACCACCTAGAATGATATGTCCCCCACACCAGGCCCACCCTTTCTGTGAGGGCTGTAGGTGGGCAGATTGCCTGGAGAGGAGCTTGTGGCTGGCCCCTGGTGGGGATTGCCTGTCCTGGAGTCTGTCCCCGCACCCCCAGTCCTAAGCCCTGAAAGCTGCCAGGGTCCCCACCGATTCTTCTGGATTTGCAGTCACCAGGAGAGAAAGGCTTTCCTGAGACCCAGGAAGTCACAGCCTTGGAGCAGAGCTGGGAGAGATGTCCCTCTGGCGAGCTAGGACAGAGAGCCCGGAGCGAGGCTCTGGCATGCAGATGTGTGCCTCCAGCGCCATCACACTAATGCTAAGGGCCACGAGGCCAGGGTTCAGACAGGTAGAACGTACCTGGAAGCATGGAGCATGGTGACAAAGAACTCCAGAGCCCGCGTCCTCAGCCCTGTGGCTACTGAGGGCAATCAGAGGGCTGCTGATGCAGGTGGACCCCAGTGGTGAAGGAATGACCTGGAGTCTAGGGAATATGGAGCCAGAACTCTGAGGTCTTGGGGCAGAAGGGCTAGGACCTGACCTCAGGTTTTGAGGACTCAGGGACCTGGAACCTTCCTGGAGCCAAGGGTAGGCATTTCCAGGTAACGTGCGTGGGAAACTCCCCAGAGCTAGCTGAGGGGTTTGAGATCCCCGTGGAAACCCAGATGGCGAGGAGGGGGCTGCTGGTTGTAGAGAATGAGAGCCCTGAAGCCCATCCACCCTCAGGTCCCCTACCTCATGGCAGGTAGGGCTGGGATCAGCCGGACCACTGAATGAACCCAGGAACCTGGTCAGGGTCCTTGCAGAGCCATCTATCCCCACCTTGGCTGCCTCTGCCTCCTCCCTGTTGGTTTGTTGGAAAGCTGAGGAAGCAGAGATTCTGGGAGGGAAGACCGTCCTGTGTGGGTATGAGGATGGACCAGGCTGAAGAGTGACCTGCAAGTGCCTATGGGAAGGTGCTAGTCTCTTCTCTGGACTGCCAGTGTCACAGTGGACGATAGCTGCACAAGAATCCTGCAAAGGGACCCCGGGCACCTCCCTCCCTCCTAGCCCCCAGGCCTCCTAAAGCCTGTGCCAGCTCTTGGTGCAGATGCTCCGAAACAGCCCCTTCCCCTTGAGCCTCCTCCTTGCTGCAGCGCAGATGTGCTGCTCCCAAGGGGCCACCTTGTTTTACCGGCCCATGACAAACTCCCCAAGTCGTCAAGGTCACCAATGGGTTCCATGCACTCAGCCCAGGGATTGGCACAAGGGAGCCTTTCGAGGGATCCTCCAGGGAGCCCTCAAGGTCCAGGACCCACCACAGTTCCCTCTGCCAAGAGTCCTCCTGGTCATCCCCGAGGGCTCAGCCCACATAGGGAATCTCTGCAGCATCCTGCTGAGGGTGAGAGGTCTCCAGGGGAGAGGGCCGGGAAGCCCACCCGATGCTGGGCTTTGGATGCTGGAGGTGGCCCAGGGAAACAGGCATTCTATTCTGAGGTCTGTTTCCTGGAGCCTCCTGGCACCAAAGCACAGGATGGGGTGGGTTAGCGGCAGGCAAGCTCGGGACCACTGGCTGTGTCCTTTGGGAGTCCTGGCCACCTCTCCTAGGCTGTTTCTGTACTGCAAAGGGTTCCAAGTATTGGCGATTCCACTTTAAGTAGGAGACCAGACAAAACTAAGCCCGGCAATTAGAGGCGCCCCTGGGGAAGCAGCTGACACGTGGGGGCCTCCCGGGGCTCTGGGGATGCTCCGCTGCTTGGCCGGGTGCTGGTTATTTTGTGAAAATTAGTTTTCTGGGGACGAGTTGAGCCGTGGTCTCCTGGCATTTGCCCTCCAATAAAGTTCTAACGATGCAGACCCCAGGACGGGCGCGGGGCCGCAGCGGCTGCTCGGGGCGCCGACCCCACCTCTCCCTGGGCCGCGGCGCGGGGGGCGGCCGGGCGGGCGGGTCCAGCCTGCAGCTCGGGGTCCGGCTCCTCGCCCCCGCAGGCCCTTCCGGGCCTGGAGAAGCGGCCGGGAGCAGGGTGGGCGGGACGGCACCTGGACACACCCCGCGGTTCCGGGGAGGCGCGGTGCGGGTCCCCGCGGCTCCTCCCGCCGCCACCTGCCCCGCCCCGCCTCCCGCCAGCGCCGCCGAGGCGCTCGGCCTCCGGCTCGTCCCGCTCGGCTCCTGCTCCCGGCGCCCCGGCGCGGCGCCGGCTCCATGGGTGAGTGCGGGGCGGAGGCCCGGGGCCCGCGCGCAGGCCGGCGAGGGGCCAGGGGCGCGGGCGGGCGGCGGCGGGCGGCGGCGGGTGGCGCGGGCCTCCCCTCCCCCTGCGTCCTGCCGCCCGGCCCTGCCCCCTCCGCCGCGACGCCCCGGCCCCCGGGAGGGGAGGCGGCTTGGAGGGGCCAAGTTCAGGGTCAGAGATGGCAGCAGGGAAAGGGGGTCACCCCAGGACTCTGCGGGGTGGCCATCCCTGGAGAGAGTGATGTGGAGGGCGGGGCGAAAGGGCATCTCGGACCCCTGGAGTGCCCCTCCCCCCAGCGCTGCTGGGATCCCCTGGAACTGGGGCCCCGAGGTCACCGAGCTGCCCCCTCCCTCCACTCGTGGGACAGAGGGAGGGAGTAGCTTATTTCCAAAGACATTTCTCCCCATGGAATCTGGACAATTTCCCTGGGGAGCTGCAGCAAGAGACGGTCTCTGCAAACAGATTCCAGGCAGATAAGTTGGCATTTAAAAGAGAAAAGGACACTGACCTCCTTTGAAGGGAGGAGGGAGGAGACCGCCCCACCAGTCCCCTGGTTGGGAGGCCACAGAAGCCCAGGAGGGCCTGGGTGTCCCTGCCTGACTGATGCCCTCTGCTCCTCCTCCCCAGACGACCAGAGCCCAGCCGAGGAGAAGGGACTGCGCTGCCAGCACCCGGCCTGCATGGACAAGGGGCGGGCCGCCAAGGTAGGGAGGCTGGGCAGCGGGGGTCCTGGGGCAGAGGGGACGGGCTGGCACTGCCCTTTTCATCCAAGCCCCGGATGTCCATGGAGCCCTGGCAAGGGCACGGCAGCTGGGCAGCACTGTCCTCTGGATTCAGAGGTGGTAGGGCCACAGGGGCTGCTAGTATGGCAGAGGGGCTGCTCCTGGCTGAGGAAAAGCAGAGTTGGGGGACTTCTGAAGAACAGAGAGCAGCGTTTGGCTGCACTGGGGTTCCTGCCGCCCACCTGAGGGGCTGCAGCCCCGTGTCACAGAAGTGGTCCCCAAGGTTTTGTTCCAGTGACCACCAAGGGACTTGATGAGCCTGACTGTGGCCATGGGGATGCTAAAGGGAAGAGGGGGACAACTGGTCTTGGAGTTTGAGGGCTCAGGATGGTGCAGAATGTGAATCAGGGAAAAGGGGGCCAGGAAGAGGGGTCAGAGCAAACCTAGTGCCTGGGTGCTTCTGCTTATCCACACTGGGCTCTGCGCCACATGCTTTCTGTGCCTGTGCACTGCTGTGGCAGCTCTGCAGGAAGGTATTGTAACTCTCTTTTGCAGATGAAGATACCAAGGTTCAGAGAGGTCCTGTGGATTGGCTCAAGCCTCATAGCTCATGAGAGATGGAGCCAGCCATAGAACCATGTTTTAGGCACCCTCCTCCCACATGTTTTGATGACAATAGTAATAATTGCTGCAACCCACTGTGTTGGGCCCAGACTCTAAGGACTCAGTGAATTTTCTCTTCCTTGATGGGTTCTAACCATATTCCCACATAGAGATGGGGAGACTGAGGCTCAGGGAGGTGAAGTGGCTACCCAAGGACAGATGGTCAGCAAGCAGGAAAGCGGGACTTGAACCCAGGGCCTAGGTCTGTAATGCCAGAGCCCATGTGCCTAACTACTCTGCAGCTTAGCCCTGCCAGCTGCAGGAAATTTAAAATGCCACCCCTGCCACCCCCCAACCTGCTCCCCACCCCCCACCAGACACATGCACATTCATCTTGTACAGGAGGACCATGGTTAGAAGGAACATGGAGGACTGTTCTGGGGGCGGGGAGAGGAGGGGGTTGCCTCCAGTTGCCGTGGTCACCGGGCACGGGGGCGGCTGTGATGTCAGATACAATCTGCTGGCTGCGATGGTGCCTGGCACTGGGCTCTGGTGCTGGCTGGTTGCCTCTCCCCCAGATGGGGGCTCCTGGCAACACACTGGCTCTGCTCCCCACAGCAGACCTCCTGCCAGGGCTCCAAAGCCCTGAGGCCTCTGCCTGACCTCGGGGGTGACAATAGGGCAGAGGCACAGTGTTCCAGTTCCTCCCCTGGGCCCTGCTTCCAGGGCAGGTCCCCAAGCGGCTGTGGACAGGGATAAGGGTGGGAGGACCCAGGCTCTGAAGAGATGAGGCCTCTGAGAAGAGAGATGATTGGAGGGGCCCGGCAGCAGCCGCCACAGGGTGGTCCAGTCTGCAAAGGGGGAGTCTGAGCCCTGTCACTTCTGCGACCCCCATGAGCCAAGTGCTACAGACTGATTTCAAGAAGAGAGATGCCTGAGTGATCAGTCAGGGGGCCAGTCAGGGAGGGTATCTTGGAGGAGGGGGCCTCTGGTGGTAGTAGGAACAGGGATAGGCAGAGTGGAAGGCGGGGACGGCGGGTGGGGGAGCTGCCACAAATGCACAGGTGGAGAATGAAAGGAGGCCAGGGACACTCGGGTTTTGTGAAGAGCAGAGAATA
The DNA here is from genome assembly GCF_021218885.2 of Marmota monax. Classification (NCBI taxonomy): domain Eukaryota; kingdom Metazoa; phylum Chordata; class Mammalia; order Rodentia; family Sciuridae; genus Marmota; species Marmota monax. The sequence continues at coordinate 4,822,079 of NW_026694750.1, forward strand.
ATTTTGGGTGCAGTGGTGCACCCCTGTAATCCCAGCTACTTGGGAGGCTGAGGTAGGAGGATTGAAAGTTCAAGGCCAGCCTCAGCAACTTGGTGAGACCCTGTCTCAAATGAAAAAATAAAAAGGACTGGGGATGTCGCTCAGTGGTGGAACACCCCTGGGTTCAATCCCCAGTACAAGAGATAAATATATACATCAATACCGTTGAAGATAGAACCTGTTACTGCCCGAGCACATTTATAGCCAGGCAGGGTCTTAGGCCTTTGAACTGGTTGCATGAATCTCATGAAAGCCTCAGGGAAGAAGCATCACCCTTATTACCTTGTACCTGTGAGGAAACCAGGGCCCAGAGAGGGGAAGGAACCTGCCCACCCGCACAGCATGACCAGCAAGTTCACCTACAGGGAGACTTGAACCATTCTTAACGCTCTCCAGCCACTCGAGGAATGGCTAGCAGGAAGGGCCATCTGCAAACAGGGAGGGACTCGGGAGGTTCTGTTGGACTCTCCTGGGTGCCTGGACTTCTCAGATGAATTAGCTGCCTCACCCCTACCTCCTGCCCCTGGAGTTCACAGTGGGGTGGGATGGGCAACCAGGATGGGATTCCTGGGGAAAGCAACTGGATTCCTGGGAAAAGGAGGTAAAGAGGGGAAGGAAAGCGGGAAGAGTAGGGGATGGGGACCGGGGGCCATAAATAGCAGGTGAATCCAGGGGCCATGGGAGGGGACTTGAGGAGAGGGAGGCAGGCTGGACCAGGAGCACCCTGTATGTCCAGGTGAGAGGTCTGAACTGCATGCTCCAGAGACCCCCAGGAGAAAAGTGGTGTCCCTGCCCGTCTCCAGGATGAAGATACTCATAGCAAGTCACACCTGTGAGCTCCAGGATCAGCCCTACACCTTGCAGCTGTGTGGCCCTGGGCATGTCATTGTACCTCTCTGAGCCTCAGTTTCATCTGGAAACAGGCATCAAACTTTTGTGTTGAGGATTAAGAGAGACCCATAGAGAGGGCTTTGCAGAGAGCCCATCATGCCATAGATATTCACGGAGCACCAACTGTGAGCACAGAGCTCATCCCCAGCATGGGAGAGAGTCACCCCTAGACTTTGGGGTCACCACATTTGAGGGGACAAAAGACTTGAGGGTGTTGGTCCTGGCGGGCATAGTGCTCCAACAAAGGTAAGATCCTAGCAGCCATGGTTGTTCAGTGCCCACCACGAGGCACCAGAGGAGCACCTCCAGGCCTCCTCCCACCCAGACAGGAGGGACCACTCCTTCACCACGTGATAATGGAGGACCCCAACAGCTGGATGGAGAGCCCGACTACCAGGCTCTACCTGGTCTGCCGGCCCTCAGCGTTCCCATTCCCAGGGAGTAGTCAGGGGGCAAGGGAGGTGACTTTTCCTCCTTGGCTCCCAAGGCACTAGTTCTGGTTGATATGGGGAAGAGTTTCCAGCATCGCGTGCGGCTGCCCCTGGGCATATTCAAGCAGGTGGCACCAAGAGGCCTGGGAGTTCCCTTCCAGCATAACAGGGCAAGGGCAGGGATGAGAGGGGTCCACTGGGTGTCAGATGAAGGCCAGTGGGCTCTGGGCAGAGGGGAGGAGTGGGCCAGTCATCGAGAGAAGTCACACAGGACCGGCCTGTTGTCCCGACAGTGCTTTGCCAGGAAAAGACAGAAGACCAGGTGCCCTTGGGAATAGCCAGGTTTGGGGAGCTTTGGGAGTGGCTGGTCCCTCTAGCTGTAGCCAGGCTGTGGTCTTATCTACATCTGAAGGGGCTGGGCTTTGCCTAGGTAATTTTGGGGACCGGGAACAAAGGAAGGCCTGGGGCACCTGGCTCATCAAGCAGGGACAGAGGAGACAGCTGCCCTTCTGGGGTCCAGCCCCAAAGAGTCAGCGACTGCTAGGAGGGCCCTGGCAGTCTGAGGTCCTGAACTGGGAAGGGGCCAGAGGGAAGGCAGAGGTTTCAAAGCGCAGGAAAACGCTGCGGACTGAGCCTCGCCCCCGCCCCGCCCCCTCGGCCGGGAGCAGTGCGGGGAGAGGGCCCTTCCCCCAGGCCTGAGCCTGGTTTTTCTAAACTCTGGCTGCAGGGAGAGCGGAACTTCAAAGGACTGACGGCCCCCTTGCCAGCCATGCCAGGCGGGGGCCAGTTAAAAAGGAAGGGCCCCCCCGAGAAGGACTGCGTTTCTGGGGCACTGCAGAGGGACAGTTCAGAGAACAGCCATTGATGGAGCAGAAGGAGCCTGGCTTGGCCTGTGGGTCCCTTCGCCTGGGCCCCTGGGGAGTCCTCTGGCTGGTCAGGGCAGCTGCCTTCGCCGGCCCTCGCCCCTGCACGGGTGAGCATCTGTCTTCAAGTCCAGGTTAATGACCAGGGACTTAACTTTCCGGAGATCTGTAAAGGGCTGGGCCCCTCTGGGACAGCGGTGTCTCCAACCCACTCCCCGAGCCGGCCTCCTGCCACCATCTGGCAGGGTTCAGGCGCCTGGCCCTTCCTGGGGCCCCTGTGCACCCCGACGTCACCTGTGGCCTACTGCGATTTCCCTGGGTCTGTGTCCCTAGTCCTGTGGCCACTCCAGTACCCTCGCCCAGCTCCAACCACAGGCAGGTGACCTGTGTCTCTAGATGAATCTCCCTGGATGGTGGGGGAGGGTCTGGGCACCATGATCCCCTGAGTTAATGGTCAGAATCCCAAGTCTAGAGCCCCACAAGGTTCTAATAGGGTCCCCGCTGGCTCCATTTCCATTTACTTGAGTTCGGAAGGGTCTCACTCCTGCCCCACGGACTCCAGTAGTCGGCCCAGTGGTGTGCACATGAGGAGTCTGTGGGACTGTGGCCTTGTTGGCTCAGCGGGGGATCCCGGAGCCGCCTAGTCTTGTCTGGTGGTTGAGTCTAGTGCCACTTACCCAGCTCCATCAGGAAGACCCCCGTCAGTCCTCTAGAAGCCAGCAGGGGGCGCAAGAGGCTGCACCTGGGATAGTTTGGGGAGATGGGAGGGGCATCCATGAACCCAAGGGAGACCTTGGCCTGTGGAAGACCGGAAAATGGGGGCCAAAAGGGTCCGTGGCCCTACAATTCCCCAATAACCTTTCTCAAGCTTGGTGTGGCAGTCCCTGGTGTGTATTCCTAGTCCCTGTCCCTTGGCCAGGGACACCCCAGGATCTGTCAGCCATCCTTATGTAGTAAATTCTGGAAAAATGGCCTGTGTTCTGGTCACATGGAGATTGCTGCCCAGTGTGGGAAGGGAAGGGTAGGTGGGCCCCAGATCCTTTCTTCAGTTCCCTCTCAAGAAGCCTTCTGGGTGGCACTGGGGAAGTGGGTACCAGGTGCTCTCATGCTGCTCTCAGGGGTCTGGCACATTCCCACAGGGTTCAGCAGAAGAGTTCACAGCCCCTTCCTCTTCCCTTAGCCTCCATTCTGTGCCGGGACCTCCCCAGAGGACAGGGCCTGTGGGGTGGCCTAGCCCACCTTCTGCCTTAGTAAATGCTCTGCCTCTGAATGGGTGTTGGGACCCAGAGGACAAAGAGTGAGGCCCAGGCTGAAGGAGGGAGGAGCCCGTGGGCCTTGTGCAGTGAAGACAGATGTCCCGCCTGGCCAGCCTGCCAGTGCATGCGGGCTCCACCCTTGGATTTCTGAGGTGTTGGGTGGGCCTTGGGGCCACCAGGCTCCCAGGGTAGTTTATTGCTGCTGGAGAACCCCCGGACAGGGGTATCCCTCCACCAGGGAGCCCCGGCTCCTGGTTGTAGGCCAGTTTGCTGTGGGTGGAATGAGGAGCTGCTGTTTGTCCCCACCCCTGACCAGCTGGATCCCAACCATTATGGGGCAGGATGCTCTGGGTTGCCCTTTGCTTTTTGGGGCCAGGGAGCTGGTGCTAGGGGAGAATGGCTTGGGGCAGGGGATGCCTTGGAGACCAGGATTCCTCAGCCTTAGCATCTGGTTTCTGAGTATCAGTTTCAGCAAGCCAGCCCTGGCTGGCCTGGGCTGGGCTGGGGAGAGGCTCCCTCCCCAGGGAGTCAGGGGCCAGGACTTCTTGGGCCTGCTCAGGTACCCATTTCCCCACTTAAGTGCTGCTGACCTTGGGGCAAGTCCCACACCCTCTCCCTAGCTTATTCCTCTGTCAAGTTGGGGTAGTAACGTGTCTTCTTCCTGGAGTCTCTGAGAGGAGGAATGGGCTTTGCACAAATTCCTGGAACAGGTGTGGTGGCACTTGGCAGTGCTCAGTGGAGGGTAGCTGTCTGCCTGTGAGGCAGGGGCCAGGGGCTGCGGCAAGATCACCAGGATTTGAAATGGAAATTTACCTGTCCAGGCCCAGCAGGCCAGAGGTCACAGATCCTAAGAGGAGGGAGAGACCCTTTGGTCTAGCAGGGGGGACGCTGTGTTGACTGTTGGTCAGAAAGTGATATCCTGGTTGAGGTGACCCTATCCCTAAGTTCTGCTGTGGCTGAAGAACCTTCTTTTGCCTTCATTCAGCCATTCTTTGATCTCATCTACATGGAGAACACCCCTGTGGGCCAGTACCATGGAAAGACCTGAGGACACGTGAGCCAGCTAGCCACGATCCTGGCCTCTGTCAAGGACATCCTAGTGTGCAGTAGCACATGCCTGTGATCCCAGTGACTCAGGAGGCTGAGATAGGAGGATTGCAAGTTTGAGGTCAGCCTCAACAATTTAGCAAGGCCCTAAGCAATTTAGGGAAACCCTGTGTCAAAAATAAAAAGGGCTGGGGATTGGGGCTGGGGTTTGGCTCCGTGGTAGAGCGCTTGCCTAGCATGTGTGAGGCACTGGGTTCAATTCTCAGCACTCATATAAATAAATGAAATAAAGGTGCATTGACAATTAAAGAATATTTAAAAGAAAGGAAAAAAAAGGCTGTGGATGTTGCTCAGTAGTTAAGCACCTTTGAGTTCAATCCCTGTACACAGGGGGAAAAAAGAAGCTAGGAAGGAATGAATTCAACTTCAGGTGATTATTTACATGTGGTGTTAAGAATCGAACCCAGTGCCTCATTCATGCCAGGCAAGTACACTACTACTGAGCCACTGCCCCAGTTTTTTTTGGGGGGGGGTTGGGGGCTTGGGGAGGTAGCATTAAGTTGGAGCCCGGCGCCAGCCATTTGAAGATCAGGGGTGCGTGGAGTTCTAGATAGAGCGTGCAGGGTGAAGGCCCTGAGTTAGGTGAATTGTTAGGGACCACCAGCAGGAAGGCCAGCCACCGTGACCATCCTCTGGGCCCACCTAGGAGGCAAAGTGGGAGCCAAACCATGGTGGGATTTTATTCCAAGCAATTTTCAAAAGACCTGCCTGGCTGGGCACAGTGGCTGTAATCCAAGCTAGACGGGAAGCTGAGGCAGAAGGGTTGTAAGGTCCACGCCAGCCTGGACAATTTAGCAGTGAACCAGCTAGCCACGAAAAAAAATTTTTTTTAAAAGGCTGAGGATGTAGCTCAGAGGTAGACAGACTGCTTGCCTGGCGCATGCAAAGCCCTAGGTTCAGTCCCCAAGAAGGTACACACACACACACACACACACACAGATCTGCCTGTGGTGTGGACAATGGATGACTTGGCCTTTGGGAGTGGGGGTGGCTCTTGAAGCCTCCTGGCCCCTGATAAACTGCTGCCCCCTCAAAACCATCTCACAGACCCTTGCTCCTCACTCTCTGCATGTATCCAGGTGGAGGAGGAGCTGTCTAGGGGTGGGTGGGCTGGGTGGCCCTGACTGGGTACTGAGGAGTATCCCCAGGAGGCCATTACAGGACTGGAGTCGAGGTCTGGTTTTCGGCCCTGCCGATACCCTTTTAGGTCTCTGTGTCACTTCATCCCCATGTGATCAGTGGGGATAATAGTGCCTACCCGCTTCCTGGGACTGAGTGTGAAAGCGCTCAATGGGCACCTAGTGGGAACCCCGCACCCCATCCAGGCTCTGCTCGGCGCCCCCTGGCGGTGGGGACCCCGCCTGGAGCAGAAAGACCTCTAGCAAAGCCCAGCTGGGCTGTGGGCTTTCCTGACCGCGGGCCCGCACCCCGCAGCCGCCCCTACTCCCGGCCCACCCCTCCGCGCCATCCCGAGGGGTCCGGGACCTCGCGCTGGGCCAGCGCTGCGCGCGGGGCTGGGATGACCCTCGGGAAGGCCTCTGGGCGCAGGATGTGGCGGCGGCGGGAGGCTGGGGTCCGAGCGGAGGGGCGTCCCCGGCTGCGCGCGGACACGGACCCTCCGGGAGCCCTGGCTGGGGGGGGCGGCGTCTCCGGGACAAGGGCGGGGGGGCGTGCGCGGGCTCCGCGGGGTGGCCCTGGCCCCGGCCCCGCGTCCCGCGCTCGGCCGGGCGGGCGCGGCCGCACAATGGCAGGAAGCGGGGCTCCGCGCGTCGTCCGGCGCAGACCGCCGCTTCCTCCGGCCGCCATGGGGACAGGGCCCGGCGTCTCCGGGCGCCAAGCGGCCTCCAGGCCGGGCCTCGCGCCGCCTTCCCGGGAGCCCGAGTCCCTGTGCGTTGGGGGTCGCGCCCGCGCCAGCGTTGGCCAGGTAGGGCGGGGACGGGGCGGTCCCCAAGCGGGAGGGCGCCCCCCGCCCAGCGGGCCCTTGTGCCCGTCCTGTGTGGGGATACACCTGCGTCCCGGGCCCTGGACGGGTCCCAGCCCCGCGCCCTCTTGGGCACACAGTCCTCCCTTCTGCCTGTGGCCAGTCCTATGTGAGGGGGAGCCTGGCTCCCGGTGCCCCTGGGCGGCCTTGGCTCTGCTCCCAGGCCCCGCCACCCTCCCACCTCCTTTGCTATTAGGAAGGCCATCGCCTTTGGAGGTGTGGGATCTGCCCGTTCTGTGGTTTGCATGGGGTGGGGTCTCCCCTGGGGACTTCTTGTACCCCACCTGGGGCTCCTCCTGGGCTGTCAGGAGTGCCTACCCTCAGGGGTGTTGGTGGGCAGGCAGGAAGGGTGGGGAGGGGCACCCAAGTCTGAGAGAAGGGTCCAAGAACCTGGCTTGGGGGACAAGGCAACTCAGCTTAAATGTTGGGGAGACTCCTGGCCCTTTTTGGAGCTGGGGAGGCCTGTGGTTTGGACATGGGCTGTGAGGAAGTGGGGAGGGGAAATGATCCAAAGGAGCTCTGCCCACCCCAGCCTCAGCCCCTCAATTGGGCTCCTGGTTCTCCCTGGCAGGCTTGTGTGTGTGTTCCTGCACCTTGCAGCTGGGTCCTCAGCCAGATCTGCATGGTTAAGTCTGGAAATACGTGGTTCAGGTCCTAGTCCTGAGCTTCATGGTGAAGCTGGTGTTTATTACCCTGGGGGTGCCCACAAGACTGGAGGGGTGAGGTTTTGGTGCATTGTAGCTGCAGCCATGGTGGTGGTGTTCACCAAAGCTCATTGCAGGGCTGGGTAGTGACTCTCCAGGCCCTCAAGGGAGCCTAGTGCTTTATAGTAGGTGCTCAATAAATATTTGTTGAACACTGAATCTGCTGTAAGGAGTGGATCTTTGTGTGAAATCTGCTGTTTATTGGATTGGTTTAAAAACATGACTGTGGCACAGAGTCAGAGACTTGGGCTGAAAGGATCCCAGGGACCCTCCTCAGGACCCTAAAGGCACTTGCCAGCCATCTCCTGCCCCCACACACCCACTATGGGGCTGGGGCCTGGTTGGCCTGCAGCGCCACCCACACTGGCACCTAAGCTGCTAGGGTTAGGAAGAGGTTAGAGGGGGAGCCTGTGCCAGGCTAGCTGCCCAGGCTGGGTGCAGTGCAGGGGTGCTGAGCTGGGAGACTGGGGACCTCCTGGGAAGAGGGGCTGAGTAGTGTCTTTATCAAGAGGAGACGCTGGGAGCCTGGGGCCCGAGTCTGCAGAGCCAGGCTTTGGCAGCAGTGCCTGGGGTGGGGTGGGGTGGGTGAGTGAGGCAGTAAGTTAAGGCAGGAGCCAGGAACAGCTGTAGTGGCTGAGACCCACACCCCTGCTTCAGGCCCTGATAACCACTTGTGAGGGGCACAGGAGTGGGGTCATCTGGCGCTTGGGCTGCCAGCAGCAGTCTGAGTTATAGTGTCCATTGCTGCCGCCCAGGACCCAGCTCCACAAAAGGTAGACCCCTTAAGCAGGATCACCCAGTGATCACCGTTTCTGTGCCCTGAACCCTTTTCTGTGTAATGGAGGAGTGAGGAACATAGGGCCAAAACAATGAGCATCAAATGAAGATTAATTTCTCCTGTCCACATGGCCCCAGGGCTGACATGTGTCCTGTCTCCTCCACTCATCTCTCTTCTCAGATGCCTGAAATGGTATGAGTGTGATTAAAATCTGGGATCTAGAGTCACATACATTGGCTTCAAGTCCTGACTCCATTGGCTATGTGACTGTAGGTAAATGACTTAACCTCTCTGAGCCTTACTCTTCTCTTAGATAAAATAGGTCCAGTAAGAATCCCCTCTCCCAGGAGGAGAGGGTGACACATGTAAGACCTCAGTGCAGCCCCAGACACATGAGGATGGAATCACCAGTGGACCTCAACCTTCCCCACCTCCTCTTAACCTCCCATCTCCTTCCTGGGGTCAGTTTCTCTGCTGTCCAGGCCACCTTTGCCCTGTCGGTTATCTTGGAAATCTCTGATCTGGCTCTCCTCAGCCAAAAACTCTTCAGTGCCTCTCCACTTTCCCAGTTAATAAGTTAATCAAGTGTAGTTGAGGGCTGTGAGTCAGACAGGTGAAGACGTGCAGTTGTGTAGGTGTGGAGGCAACAGAGTGGAGTATGGAGATGGTCAGGAGAGAAGGGAGCAAGGTCAGGGGCAGAAGGGCAGGAGGTGGCTTTGCAAGTGAAGATCTGCAGGAGAGGAGGCAGGGGTACGCGCTTTGCCATCTGGGGGACCAGCAAATGCCAGGTCAGAGAACAGACAGGAGGCCGGCAGGTGGGGCAGAGCAAGCCAGGACAGACGTGTGGGACAGGGCACGTTTGGCTTTTGTGGGTGTGAGATGGGAGCTGTTGGAAGGTTTAGAGTGGATGGAATGTGACTCCTCTTCGCACATGTTCACTCTGGCTCTCCATGGAGAAGTGGTGGGCAGAGCTGGGGAGAAGAGTTGGGAGGCCACTGATGCCATCTGGCTAAGTGACAGGGCATCGGTGGGTGCTGAGGTTATGGAAACTAAAGATACAGCCAGCAGAGTTTTCAGACTGACTCGGTGGAAGTCCAGAGTAACCCCAAGATTTTTCGCCCAATGTATTAGTTTCCTGGAGCTGCTGTAACAAATTAGCACAGCTGGCTTTAGAACAAGAGAAGTTTGGGGCTGGGGTTGTGACTCAGTGGTAGAGTGCTCGCCTAGCATGCCCAAGGCACTGGGTTCAATCTTCAGCACCACTTAAATGTAAAATAAAGATATTGTGTTCACCTAAAACTTAAGAATAAACATTTAAAAAAAAAACACGAAAAATTTATTGAGTTATTTCTGTCTTATGAGACAGGATCTGGCTTTGTCACCCAGGCTGGCCTTGAACTTATGATGATCTCTGCCTTGGCCTCCCAGGTAGCTAGGGTTGTAGGTATGTGTCAACATGCCAGGTAGGAAAAGGGACTTTAGAGGATGCAGTAAGATCCCCAGTGGCCTGTAATCTCAGCAGCTCGGGAGGTTGAGGCAGGAGGATTGTGAGTTCAAAGCCAGCTTCAGCAGAAGTGAGGTAGTAAGCAACTTGGTGAGACCCTGTCTCTAAATAAAATATAAAGTAGGGTTGAGGCTGTTGCTCAGTAGACAAGTGCCCCTGAGTTCAACCCCCAGTACCAAAAAAAAAAAAAAAAAAAATCCCCAAATGATCAGTTGTCAGGGAGCACTGAGTCAGTAGAGTCCCAATCCAGACACTCAGCCTGAAACCATCTAGGGCCAATCCACATGGGGCTTCCTGCCAGGCTACTAGCTGGAAACTTACAAATGTCAGGTTATGAAAGACCCCCTTCTCCTCCCCGCCAAAACAACAACAACAACAAAAAGCTCTTGGAGAATTCACTGGTAAAGGAGTGAAGAGAGAGCCGTGGTCCTGTGCAGACCTCATCTGGACTCTGGGTGAGGAAAGCCCCACAAAGGACCTACCTTAGACAGCCGAGAGCCTGAGAGAATCAGAAGGAATATCTGTACAGGGCCTGGTTCTCAAGTGTGTCTACTGTGTGGGGTTTTGCAGGAAACATCCTTGAGCTGCCGGGTAGCGTACCACTGTAGCCCCAGCTACTGGGGAAGCTCAGGCAGGAGAATTGCTTGAGTGCAGAAGTTCAAGACCATCAGGGGCAGCATAGTGAGAGCCTGTTTAAAAAAACAAATTCTTATTCTCAGGCCATGCCATATTTCTGCATCAGAGCAAGGAGTGATGAGAGTGAAGTCAGATGTGACAGTGATTGACACTTGTGTGGATGTCATTGTGCTATTATTCTTATAACTTTCAGTGGGCTTGAAAAAAATTTTTTGGGGGGGCTGGGGATGTGGCTCAAGCGGTAGTGCGCTTGCCTGGCATGCGTGCGACCCGGGTTTGATCCTCAGCGCCACATACAAACAAAGATGTTGTGTCTGCTGAAAACTAAAAAAAAAAAAAAAAAAAATTTAAAAATTCTCTCTCTCTTAAAAAAAAAAATTTTGGTACCAGGGATTGAGGGTGCTTCACCACTGAGCCACATCCCAGCCCTTTAATTTTTTATTTTGACACAGGGTCTCCCCAAGTTGCTAGAGCCTTACTAAGTTGCTAAGGCTGGCAGTGAACTGTGATCCTCCTTCCTCAGTGTCCCTTGTCACTGGGATTACAGGCATGTGCCACTGTGCCCAATGAGGTTTGAAATATTTAAAAATGAAAACTAGGAAACAGAATGGGAGGCAAGGCCTGGGAAGTGGCGATTGTGGTGAGTGTGGACACAGACACAGTTGCGCTGTGGAGGGAAGGAGCAGGGGCTGGCGGGGGAGTGCGGCCGGCTGGGTCCAGCAGTGCTCCTGAGGTGGAGGGCTCCCGGAGCTGTGCCGGACTGTGATCCTGTGTTGTGGAGGGACACTTGGCCGTGCAGGAGAAGGGGGAATCTGAGCAGCATCCCTGCATCCCTGGGGGAGGGCCTGGGAGGAAGGCTGCCTGAGACTGGAGTGGGACCGTCACGCAGTGACCGAACATGCGGGTCTCCTGCTGCTGGCTTGTTTTTCTGGAATAGCAGGAAGCAGAGTGTCCATAGTAGGTTAGGCTGGGCCATTGGAGGTTAGAGGGCAGAGAAGACCTGACAGTCACCCTGGAGGATGGAGGAGGCAGGCCCAGTAAATCTAGGTGCCAGTCAGCAGCAGTGCTGTGTGGACCCCAGGTGACTGTTCCACAGCTCTACCCTGTGCCGTTAGGGCCTCAGAATTAACGACAGAAGGCAGGATGGGTGGAGGGCTTCGCCAACACCAAACTGGCCAAACCAAAGAGCATTCCCAAGCTCCATCTTGGGGGTCTTCCTGCCCGGGCCCCAGGGAGAAGCCCTGGTTGCCAGCCTCATGCTTGTTGCTCGAGATCTCCTCCAGGGCAGGCCTTGCTTCTCTCTGCCTTCCTAGGAATGGGCACACGGTGGGTGCTTGGGGAAGGTTTGCCAAATGAATTCACATGGGCAAAGCATCAGGTGCCCGTGGGAATGGCTGGCTGGGTGAGAGGGCCAGCCACAGCTGGGCACTGCCACGGTCTGGGCGGCACCTGCGCCTGCCCGTGGAGCCCTGACCCACCCTCCCCTTCTCCACCTGCAGGTGTGCCATCACGCAGACTGTCAGCAGCTGCACCGCCGGGGCCCGCTCAACCTCTGCGAGGCCTGTGACAGCAAGTTCCACAGCGCCGTGCGCTATGATGGGCACGTCCGCTTCGACCTGCCCCCACAAGGTCAGCAGGAGAGGGCCCCTGCTGGCCCGGAGAGTTCCTGGGCAGCTCTGGGGTGGGGACAGTGTTTTGGTAACCCTTGGAACCTTGACAGGGTCATCAGGAGGAAGAGAGTCATCTGTAATCCAAATACGTGGCAGTTCTTTTGTTTTAGCAAGACAGACCCTCCAGGGCCAGTGCCCATCTCGAGGGCAGGCCTGTGTCTTCCCGTGCTGTGTGGCCCAGACCAGCTGGAGAAAGTCCCCTTTCTTCTCCTTCTGTGGTCCTCAGGGCAGGGACTTCCGGGCAGATCCTCCAGGCAGAGGCAGGTGGGGTGGAGGCAGGTCAGAGGACCTGTGGTAGGAAACAAGGAACCCCTCTGGCTGAGAGGGCCTGCCCGCCCCACCTCTGAAGGCCGTCCCAGGCCTGTGCAGCAGTGCTGGCCCTGCTCTCCCTCCCACATGACCACAGGTGTTGTCCATGCAGCGCGGTGAGGGGATGCCTGAAAGGAAGATCCATGGACTTTGGTCCCTGCCTGCAACGATCCCAGCACCTGGGGTGTCATCCTGGGGTACCTCTTTGTGTCTGAGGGATAGATGATCATGAACAATCCATCTCTGCCGGGCACGGCGGTACACGCCTGTAATCCCAGCAGCTCAGGAGGCTGAGGCAAGAGGATGTCGAGTTCAAAGCCAGCCTCGGCAATGGCAAGGCACTAAGCAACTCAGTGAGACCCTGTCTCCAAATAAAATACAAAATAAGGCTGGGGATGTGGTCGAGTGTCCCTGAGTTCAATCCCTGGTACACACACACACACACACACACAAAAGACCTCCATCTCCTTGAAGACCTGAAGGACCCTAGCAACTTGGTGAGGGATTCCAGGGGTCACAGACTGTCCCTCTGGAGGTAGCCATGTTCAAGGACTAAGGAGGGGTCAGGGAGGGAGAAGGTGCAACTCTCTACCCCTTTTCTTCAAAGGCTCTGTCCTAGCCCGGAATGTGTCCACCCGGTCATGCCCCCCACGTACCAGCCCTGCGGTGGACCTGGATGAGGAGGAGGAGGAAAGCTCTGTAGATGGCAAGGGGTAGGTGAGGGGGGGTGGGCAGAGCAGAGACCATGGGGGAGAGCCCCAGGCACCAGCTGCTTTGGCACCTTTCGCAGGAGGGCCGGGTGACAAACTCCTCCCACCCCTGTGGATACCCTGGTTCCTGGAGGAGGCTGTTCCAGCCTGGGCCAGCCTGCAAGGTGTCTGGGAGCCTACTCCCACGCCTGACTGGGTAGCATTGTGTGAGCCTGTGTTGGCCACCAGAGGGCGCACAATCCCATGTGGGACCTGCCAAGGCCCCACTCATATCCTCTCCTGGTGAGGGCCCACCCCCACCTCCCAGATCTGCCTTCACTTTTTCCCTGAAGGGACCGGAAGAGTACAGGACTGAGGCTCTCCAAGAAGAAAGCAAGGAGGAGACACACAGATGTGAGGAGCCCCCAGGGCTGGCAGAGGGAGTGCCCAGACAGTGCCTGCCCCTCCCAGGCCCTTTCCTTTCCCCTAGGTGGGGCCTCCCCACTCTGAACTCTAGGATGCGGGATGGGGTCTGGAGTGAGCGTGTCCCTTCCTTGCCACTGTACCCTGCAACCAGCACTGCCCTGGCTCTGACTGAGGTTTCTCCAGGAGCTCCTTGGGCAGGAGGGCACTTGTGGCCTCCCAGGGACAGAGGAGGGCTGGGAGACCCCTGGCCTTCACCTGCCTGTGGGCTTTCCCTCCTGGGATGGGACTGGTAGGAGATGAGGGCTGGCAGTGGAGAAGCTGATAGACCCCTGTCATCACAGGACCCCAGCAAGGAGTGCTTCACCTTGAAGTTTGACCTGAACGTGGATATAGAGACAGAGATCGTGCCGGCTCTGAAGAAGAAGTCGCTGGGGTAGGGCTCAGTGTTGCCGGGGGAGGAGGTGGGGCTGGGGCCAGTGAGGCCTCCCTAGTTGGAGGCTCCAGGTCTGTGTGTGTGTGTGTGTGTGAGAGAGAGAGAGAGAGGGAGAGAGAGAGGTGGCTGTGAGTCTCCACCTCTGGGCAGTCCTGTGTGGATGATCGTACCTGTGCAAGAGACCAGGAGAGGGTCTGTGCATCTGCGTTCCAATCCTGTGTGCAGGGCCTGGTCCCAGTGTACCTGTGAAGGCGTGCGTGTGCTGGCCTGTGTGCTCCCTGGGGACAGGAGTCTGCCCATGCCTCCCTTTTCTGATAGGGAGGTGGGTGGAGAGGGGTCTTGCATAATTGTCCCAACACACACATTTCCCTCTTGGGGATAGGGAGGTGCTGCTGCCCGTGTTCGAAAGAAAGGGCATTGCACTGGGCAAAGTGGATATCTACCTCGACCAGTCCAACACGCCCCTGTCCCTCACCTTCGAGGCCTACAGGTTTGGTGGACACTACCTTCGGGTCAAAGGTGAGCAGCAGGCTTCACAGTAGCCGGGTTGCTAGGACCTGGTGGTGCCTCCTCCCGGAGATGGGAGCCCTTTCCAGGCTCAGCTTCCCATTGGCTGTGGCCCTGAGCAGGCTCATTACCATACAGGTGTCTCTGCCGGGGCTGGTGGCCAGTGCTGGCAGGGTGGGGCTGTGGGAGGAGGGCAGCTGGGCCTGGGCTCAGATCCTCTGGGGAGAGAGGACTGGGGCCTCACCTCCCTCGGACCCAGGCACTGAAGACCTCTTTTTGCTCCCACACCACCCAGCCAAGCCAGGGGATGAGGGCAAAGTGGAGCAGGGTGTGAAGGACTCCAAGTCCCTGAGCCTGCCAATCCTGCGGTCGGCCGGGGCCTGGTCCCCTGCACTGGAGCGTGTGGATCCCCAGAGCCGCCGGGAGAGCCTCGACATTTTGGTGAGGAGGGGCTGTCAGCTCTGGAAGCAGGACAGCTTAGAGGGAAGTCACTCTGAGTCCCTCACTGTCCACTCTTGGGGTTTAACTTCCCCTTCTGGAAGATGGAGCCAGCTGTGAGCCTAGGGCTCCTCTCTGAATTTAGCCACAGGTCTTGTCTCTGAGTTTTCTGCTGCCCAGGGAGTCGGAGAGTGTGTGTGTTCATGAGCCCGTCTGTGCTCAGGAGTGAGACCTCACATGGCACGGGCCCCATTTGGAGCAGTACTTGTTGGTGCCTTTGAGTGTGTGTATAACTGTTCCTCCCACCTGCTCTGTGCTTATGGCTGGGGGATGACAGTTGGGCGAATCTGTCTGCACCTTCCAGCCCTCAGAAGTCCAGGTTTCAGGAGAGCTGACACCCAGGGCCAGGCGTAGAGACCCTCCCACATCCCAAGCTGGCCTGAGGTCCTGGGAATCCCTGTGAGGTGGGGTCACAGAGGCTGGTCAGGCTGGCCTTGACCTCCGTGCTCTCCCTAGGCACCTGGCCGCCGTCGCAAGAACATGTCAGAGTTCCTGGGGGAGTCCAGCCTCCCGGGGCAAGAGCCCCCCCAGCCCTCCAGCTGCTCTCTACCCAGTAGCAACAGCAGTGGCACTAGCAGTGGGGGCAGTGACAGCTGGAAGAACCGGGCAGCCAGTCGCTTCAGTGGCTTCTTCAGCTCAAGCCCCAACACCAGTGCCTTTGGCAGGGTATGTGGCCCTGTGGGCTCCAGGGGCAGGGCAGCTGCTGGCCCTGACCCTGACAGTGGGTCTCCTCCTAGGAGGTGGACAAGATGGAGCAGTTGGAGGGCAAGCTGCATGCCTATGGCCTTTTTGGGCTGCCCCGGCTGCCCCGGAGGCTGCGCTTTGACCACGACTCCTGGGAGGAGGAAGAGGAAGATGAGGACGAGGATGAGGATACCGCGTGCCTCCGGCTGGAGGACAGCTGGAGGGAGCTCATTGATGGGCATGAGGTGGGTGCAGCTGCAGCCTTCCAGTCCCTCCTAGCGTATGAAAGGGGGATAGCCCTTATGAGGACCCAGTGACAGGATCTTCCATAAAATGGCCCCAAGAGGCTGTCCCCACTTTGGGGGAAATAAGCTGTGTGAAAATGGTGCGGGGCTTGGCTGTTTTAGTGGGTGTTTTGATGTGATGGTGAGAGTGGCCTGCCTCCTCCAGGACCTCTGTGTCCCCATCAGGAAATTGAGGACTTCTATGCAGGGTTGCCCACCCCACCTTGCCCTGCCTAGCCCTGGGCTCCTAGTTGACTTGCCCTGCCCTCCCTCTAGAAGCTGACCCGGCGGCAGTGCCACCAGCAGGAGGCAGTGTGGGAACTTTTGCACACGGAGGCCTCCTACATCAGGAAACTGCGAGTGATCACCAACGTAAGTGGGGGCCTCCATCCTAGCGTCCACCTCACCTACCTGCCGCCCTGGTCTCTTTCTAGGTGGACTCTCAGCTGAATCTGGGGTTTTGCAGAAAGAGCAGGTACCCAACAACAAAGGGAGCACAGGAAAATCAGAGAAGGGCTACCCCCCCCAGGAACAGGTGATTCCACAGGCACCTGGGAGGGGGCTTCAGGCAGATTGGGCAGGTTAAGCTGAGTGAACACAGGTGAGGCCTCATTCTCTCCTTCAACGCTGCTTCTGAACACTGGTGTGTGCCAGGTGCCAGGGGCCCACACCCTACATGAAGCAGGATGTATAGGCACTGTGGGGGTTCCAGCTCAGGGAGGGGAGCACCTGTCCTGTGCCTGGGGGTTCAAGAAGTCTTCCTGGAAAGAGGATTCACCCTCTAAGGCAAAACCTGAGGCTGGGCCAGGGCAGAGGAGAGGATCCAGGGGATGCTGCAGGGACAGTCTCCCCCACTGTCCTCCAGGTGGGGCGAGGGCAGGTTGACCCCCAAGAGGGCCACGGGGGCCTTGGAGCTCCCAAATGAGAAGACCAAATGGTGCTCCCGCTCCCTCCTTATCCCTGATTCTGGCCTTCGTGGAAGGGAGCCTGAGTCTGGGTGGGGCTTCAGGTCCGCTGCAGCGTCCCCTGTCCCCACAGTTGTTCCTGTGCTGCCTTCTGAACCTGCAAGAGTCTGGGCTGTTGTGCGAGGTATGGCCTGGCCTGGGAGCGGTGGCGGGGGAGGTACTGGGAAGGGGGCGGGGCCAGGATTGTGGGGCGGGGCCGACCCACCTTCCGCCCTGCGCAGGTGGAGGCGGAGCGTCTGTTCAGCAACATCCCAGAGATCGCTCGGCTGCACCGCGCACTTTGGGGCAGTGTGATGGCTCCGGTGCTGGAGAAGGCGCGGCGCACGCGGGCCCTGCTGCAGCCTGGGGACTTCCTCAAAGGCTTCAAGACGGTACGCGCAGGGTCGGACGCAGGCGAGGCCACTGAGGCAGGGTTGGGGCATCCAAGACTCCATGGCCTAATCCCGTGTACTTGTTGCCCTCAATTCCCTCTGACCAGTGACCCCGGGTGACCCCTGTGGGAAGTATGTGCGGGGCGTTTGGATTTGAACCCCGCCTTGGCCATCCACCCGTGCACCTGGCCACGGTAGTCTCAGTAGTCAACCTCGCTGAGGCGCCGTTTCCTCACGTGGAAACGGGAATAATAAGCTTTCGGGACCCCTGGTGGTCCCCTGGTGGTCCCCTGGTGGTCCCGAAAGCACCGTGAGGCCTGGGCCGGTCCACAGGGAGCGCGGGCTCACAGGTGCTGTGGTGGTTCTCCCCTGGGCCAGTTCGGGTCGCTGTTCAAGCCGTACGTCCGATACTGCATGGAGGAGGAGGGCTGCATGGAGTACATGCGCGGTCTGCTGCGGGACAACGAGCTGTTCCGCGCCTACATCACGGTGAGAGCGGGCCGGGCGCTGGGGGGGCTGCGGCTGGGGCGTGGGCTCCCGCTGGCTGGGCGGGGCCCGATTTGAGTCCCGCCCCCTCTGGCTGCAGTGGGCAGAGAAGCACCAGCAGTGCCAGCGGCTGAAGCTCAGTGACATGCTGGCCAAGCCCCACCAACGGCTCACCAAATACCCTCTGCTGCTCAAGTCGGTGCTGCGGAAGACTGATGGGCCCCGCGACAGGGAGGCCATTGCCACCATGGTAACCCAACAGTGGGTAGGGTCTCCTCCAGCTGTCTGTCCCTCCCTGTCCCCGGGCCTGAAGCCACACTGCCTGTCCCCAGATCAGCTCGGTGGAGCGCTTCATCCACCACGTGAACACATGCATGAGACAGCGACAGGAGCGGCAGCGGCTGGCGGCCGTGGTGAGCCGCATCGATGCCTATGAGGTGGTGGAGGGTAGCAACGACGAGGTGGACAAGGTGGGCACGTGTGTCTTTGGGAAAGGGCCTCCGTCCTGCTGGGAAGGAGGAAGGGCCAAATGGCAGCCGGGGGTGATGCTGGCCTCCTAGCTGAGGTGGGCGCTCAGATCCTAACCTTCCCTACACCCACACCCCCATCCCCAGCTCCTGAAGGAATTTCTGCATCTGGACCTGACAGCACCCATCCCTGGTGCCTCCCCAGAGGAGACACGGCAGCTGCTGCTGGAGGGGAGCCTAAAGATGAAGGAGGGGAAGGACAGCAAGGTGACTTAGGGGCTACACCCCCCCCCGCTCTGCCCCACCCTCCTTGCCCCTTTGGTGTGGACCACCCTTCTTGGGGACCTCATGGGCCGCAGCTAGTGGTTCTCAGCTGCAGAGTCAGTTCAGTGGTGACCCAAGAACTAGCAATTTTTGTAGCTATGGTGATGGACGGTGGTCTGCAAGCAATGTACTCTTTACACATAAACAGCAGGGTCATAGCCATAGAGGTGGGCAGGAGGGGCATGGTCTATGAAGGCCAGGAACTGCCCAGGGCCTTGCTTACTGTGCTGCTCAGGCTTTCGGCACTGGGTAGCTGAGAGTCTACACATTGTGATTTAAAAATCACCTTCCTTTTCTTCTCTTTAATGTAAACTGGTTGAAATAATTCAGAAATGTGTGTCTCAGAGAAAATCATCTTTCTCTGAATTTTAAAGATTGACGGGGGCAGGGGGGGTGCAGAGGTATCTGACAAAAACCTAGTGCTCCCCGCATAGTGTTCCTAGTGCTCCCAGCGCTCCCAGCACTCCCTGCATACCGCAGTGTTCTCAGTGCTCCTAGTGCTCCCAGCACACTGCAGCAAGCCCAGGACTCTGACCCTCTCCTGCTCCCCCACCCTAGATGGATGTGTACTGCTTCCTCTTCACTGATCTGCTCTTAGTGACCAAGGCAGTGAAAAAGGCTGAGAGGACCAAGGTCATCAGGCCACCACTGCTGGTGGACAAGATTGTGTGCCGGGAGCTGCGGGACCCTGGTGAGGAGTACTGGCCCCTGCTCCTGGGCTGGGGCTGGGGCTGCAATGGGAGGGGCTCTGATCTCGACCAACATTGACGTGGGTCTTTCCTAACCAGGCTCCTTCCTCCTCATCTACCTGAACGAGTTCCACAGTGCCGTGGGGGCCTACACATTCCAGGCTAGTGGCCAGGCCCTGTGCCGAGGCTGGGTGGATGCCATTTACAATGCTCAGGTGAGAGCATAGTGGTGTGAGGGTAGGCAGACCAGACTGGAGGCTGCTGGTCCCAGTCCATTCTACCCCTGTGCCCACTCACTCCTACCTTCAGAACGAACTGCAACAGCTGCGCGCACAGGAGCACCCAGGCAACCAGCAACCTCTGCAGAGACTGGAAGAGGAGGAAGAAGAAGAGGAGGAGGAAGGTGAGAGCAGCACTTCGGCTGCCAGCTCCCCTACCATCCTGCGCAGGAGCAGCAACAGCCTCAACTCCCAGCACTGGTAAGTTTGCCCAAGACCACACAGCAGGCCATGTGCCCCCGCCAAGGACTCATGCTCTCAGCCATTGACACCCAGCCATGGTCCCTTCTGAAGAGCCTCATGTGGTAAACATGCAAGGGGATGTCGGAGGCAGCTCAGAACCCACCAGGGTCCAGGCAGGAAGAACAGTTTCTAATTTGAGTGTCAGCTTTGATCTATTAGTGGTGGCTGCCTGGAGCCCTGTGCTGAAGATTCTTAGACCAGAAAAGAGTGTTGGAATCCATTATTGTCTGTTGTGGGCCCAGAAGCTTGAGGAGCTCTGAGCCTTGAGATCTGTTCCAGGCCTTCTAGGCTTCCTCTGGTTGGGCTGACCCTCCTCCTGGCCCCACAGTGCTTCGGATGGCTCCACTGAGACCCTGGCCATGGTTGTGGTGGAACCTGGGGAGATGCTGTCCTCTGAGTTTGATGGTGGCCCCTTAAGCTCCCAGTCGGATGAGCCCTCTCTTAGCTCCACTGCTTCATCGATCACACCCACCAGCGAACTGCTGCCGCTGGGCCCAGTGGATGGCCGCTCTTGCTCCATGGACTCTGCCTACGGCACCCTGTCCCCCACCTCCCTGCAAGATTTTTCAGCTCCAGCCCCTGCGGTGGAGCCAGTGCCCCAGCCCACAGAGTTATCACAAACTCCTTCACCCCCACCCTCGCCCCGCCTCCGCCGCCGCACCCCTGTCCAGCTGCTGCCCAGCCTGCCTCGCCTGCTCAAGTCTAAATCTGAGGCCAGCCTCCTCCAGCTGCTGTCTGGGGCTGCCACCTGTGGAGGACCCCCAGCTCCCAGCCGCAGCTTGTCAGAGCTCTGCCTGGCCACTGTAGCTCCTGGCACTAGGACTCGGGGCTCTGCTCAGAAAGCTGGACCTGGCTGGGATTGCCAGGCAGCATGCATACCTGGCAGCAGCCCTGAGTCTCCAGAGCCTGGGGACAGAACCAGTTGTCTGCCTGGGGAGCCTGCAGGCCCTGCCAGGAGGAGGTACAGAGAGCCACCCTCTCCCAGGGTCCAACCTGAGCCCCCACCAGGGATCTCTGTCCAGCACAGGAAGTTGACTCTGGCCCAGCTCTACCGAATCAGGACCACCCTGCTGCTTAATTCCACTCTCACTGCCTCGTGAGTGGCCTGGCTGGCGTATGGGACAGGTGGCTTAGTGTGCTGTTGTTGTACTAAGTTCTGGTAGTGGGTAAAGGCATGGTGATGATAACTGGGAACATCAGCATTTGGGGATGGGATAGAGAGGAGCCTTAGACTTAATCCCACTGCCTGTCTCCTCCACTGGAGGAGCTGGTCCCACTGAAGTGAGCCGCTCTGAGGGCAAATGCTGGGGCCTCCTACATGGAGGAGCTTGGGCAAGCCGCGTAATCCCACTGCCTGTAGGTGTCTCCGGCAGGTAGCAGTGAAGGGAACTAAGGATCGTGGTGGGGGGAGAGGGTGACCAGAGCCACTCCAAATGGCAGCAGCCAAGGAAATTGTCTCCCTACCCTTGCAGGGAAGTCTGAGCAGATGGAGGCTTCCAAGGTGCCACTGACCAAGGGACAGCAGACAGCATGCTTCTGGGGGTGCGGCACCTGCTTCACCTGCTGCCTCATGTGTGCATGAGCCTGAGTGTCAGTCAGGACCCCAGCTACCACCCCAGGGCTGATTTGCACTTTGTCGGACTGGATGAAGTGGAGGAGGGCTCAGCAGAGCCTCAGGCCTGGGCAATAGTACCCTCTCCACACACCTGCCCAGGAAGTCCCTTGTCCCTTACTCCTGAAGTTACCATCTCTAATCCTCTGGGTTGGGCTCCCAGGCTCCTCTTCCCATGGCCACTCTCATCTGTCCTCAAATGGGATGCACCCTAGCCCCCAATCCCCTCTTTCTCTCCTTCCCAGTCCTGCTGGCCACCTCAGGCTTGGGTTGGCTCTGTGTAAAGCTGCATATTTATTGAGCTTTGTTCTTTTATAAAGACTTGTATATACTCCCCTGGAAAGAGTCCTGTGCTTCTGGAGCCCACCCCTTCCTGCCTGGAGCATACTTGAGCTCCCGGTGGTTCCTCTCTGTGCTCTGTGCCCCTCCAGCCGCAGTGGGGGCCCGGTGGAAGACACAGTGGGAAGCAGCCTTGCAGTACTGGGGTGGGGTGTCATGCGGCACTTTAAGGACCAGGCCTCTTCCCTGCCACAGCCAGGAAGGAAGCCTATCATTAGAGTCCTCCTGAGATGTCTCAGGGCCTGGCCCTGGGCCCTGCCTGTGAGCTTAAGTCAGGGCAAGTGGCCCTCCTCTGACTCTGCTCCCTAGGACGCAGGACTGAGTCATCACCTAGACCCACACCCAGGTCCTCTGGGAAAGGTGGGTCTCCCACCTGGGTCTCTTCGGTGTTTTTGGCCCAACCCCTTCCACGGCCCAGAGGCCGAGAGGGGCAGGCAGTTGCCGGGGCTCCACCTCCTAGCGCCGGTTCTGGGGGCGGCGGGTGCGGCCTGTCGAGGCGGGCAGCTCAGGTGAGCCGGGGGGCGCGGGCGGCCTGGGCAGGCGGCACGCGTCCCCCGGCGCTTCCCGGGAACTGCGGCCCCGCCCCGCGGGCTCCTCTCGGGGCGCGGGGCGGGCCCAGCCGGCGCGGGCGGAGCGGGGAAGCCCCGGGCCGCGCACGCCCGTCGGAGGGCCGAGCGCGGCGCGACCGCCATGGAGCCGCGGCCCGGGGGCTGCGCGGCAGCCGTGGCTGCGGTGAGTGGGGACGCCAGGCCGAGTCAGCGGAGAGCCTCCCTCCAGCCCCGGCGCCTGGAGCGCGGGGCCGCGCCGTCGGCCCGTCTCTGACCTAGTTAGCCCCTCCGGCGGGGCGGGGCCCTTCCGCTGGGAGGAAGCACCGCGCCCGGGGCGGCAGGGGTCTGGGGGCCCGCGGGCGACCCTCAGCACCAGTGGGGCGGCCGCTTCCCGCCCTGGTGGAGGGAAGGGTGTGAGGCAGGGCCCGGGCCTGCTCTTCCCGAGCTTGGACCTGCACGGGGGGGGGGGGGGGGGCGGCGGGAAGGAAGCTGGTCCCTCCGCCAGCCATGGGCACCCCTTCTGCCCAGGAGCCTGAGAGGTGGGCCGCTCCGAGGGCAAATGCTGGGGCCTCTGACATGGAGGAGCCTGGGCAAGGAGGGGCCCCCTCATGGTGCAGCCACACGGGGGGTCAGTAGCACCTATCCTCCAGGCTGTCCTCCTGCTGCTGCTGGGTGTCCAGGGCAGCTTTCCTGGCCCCAGGTGTGACTGCACACGTGACTTCCAGGAGAGGAATGGTCCCTTTTGTTGCAGGGGCTGTCCTGTGGGTAAGTGGCAGCAGTGGGAAAGGAGGGTATTCTGGGGCAGGTGAGGGTCTGGCGGGGTTGGGATGAGGTGGGGGGCTGGGCCGCAGCTGGGGGTGGGCTGGGAGGGAAGTAGGGAGACAGCAAGGGACGGAGGGAGTGACTGGAGCAAGCTGGAGGTGCTGAGCGGTGCCTTGACTGACCCCTGTCTGGGTCCCACAGGGCACTACATGAAGGCCCCTTGCACAGAACCCTGTGGGAACTCCACCTGCCTTCCCTGTCCCCAGGGCACCTTCTTGGCCAGGGATAACCACTTTAAGGATCAGTGTACCCGCTGCCAGGCCTGTGATGAGGAGGGTGAGGGCTGTCTGGTGCTCAGTGTGTGGGGGGGTAGTCTTTGAAGGAAGTGGCTGGCTTGGACCTAACCTTTGGTTGTGAGGACCTTGTGCCCACCCTCCCCACACCCCTCCAACCTGATCCCTCCTCAGGATGCCTCTGCTCCTTTCTTTTCCTGGTCACCTTGTCTCCATGTGCTTTGGCCTCTGTTCTGCTGTGTTGGGCCAAATTCTCTCCCTTTGGGGATAGCCCACTCCCTTCTCTTTGGCCTAGCCCTTTTTTCTGGGCGTCTCTGGCTTCTCTGTAGGAGCCCCTGACTACCCCTGCACTATCTCCCTACACTCTGCCAGCCTTCCAGGTGGCCTTGGAGAACTGTTCGGCAGTGGCAGACACCCGCTGCGGCTGTGAGCCTGGCTGGCTGATTGACTGCTCCGTCAAGCCTTGTAGGGAAAATTCACCCTTCCTCTGCCGCCGCTGCCCAGACTGTGAGGCCCTGTACACAGAGCTGCCCTGTGAGTACCCTCCTGGGCTCTCTTCCCCACTTCCCCTTCTTCCAGCCCCCTCCTCTCCCATGCTGACCCTGCCATCTCTTGGACTGCAGGTTCCAGCAGAGACGCTGACTGTGGGCCCTGCCTGCCTGGCTTCTATGAATATGGCAATGGCTGCGTGTCCTGCCCCACGTAACTTCCTAGCTGTCCTGGGCCAGAGGGGAGGGAGATTGGTAGTGGGGTGGAGGCTTTTGGGGACAGGTGCTGCTAGTTTAGAGATAGGAAGGGACAGGGAGGGGGGAGCTTGGCTCCCACTTTAGACAAACAGGACAGTACATGAGTCTAAGTTCACCTTATGCCAGGTAAATAAGGGGGTACATCTTCACTTTCTGCCAGAATTTTTCTTAGTAATTCTTCCATTCAAGTATTAAGAATGGATCTGTTCAGCTTGGGAGATGGAGGCAGAAGGATTGCGAGTTCAAAGCCAGCCTCAGCAATTTAGCAAGGTGCTAAGGAACTCAGTGAGACCCTGTCTCTAATAAAATACCAAACTGGTCTAGGCTCAGTGGTTGAGTGCCCCTGAGTTCAATCCCTGGTGCCCAAAAACAAAAATTAAAAAAAGAAAAAAGAATGGGTCTGTTACAAGGATGGGTGCGGGCCCCATGCCTGTAATCCCAGAGGCTCTGGAGGAGGCTGAGGCAGGAGGATCATGAGTTCAAAGCCAGCCTCAGCAACTTAGTGAGACCATGTTTCAAAATAAAAAATAAAAAGGGCTGGGGTGTGGCTCAGTGATTAAGTGCTCCTGAGTTCAATCCCAGGTACCAAAAAAAAAAAAAAAAAAAAAAAAAAGATCTGTTACTTTGAGAGAGCCCCATAGTTACAGCTTAAGAACTTGGGCTTTAATTCAGGATTTGCTGCTAGTTTTTGGGCAAATTCACAGAAATAGCCTCTCTGATCTGAGGTTTTCCATCTAATCAGGGGGTGCCAGTAGATTCTTCTCAGGGCTGTGATCAGGGGAAAGCCACCTTCATTTATCCACTGAGTCTTTTTTACTGAGTATCTACCAGTTCCCAGATGTTATTCTAGGTGTCAGGACTACATAGGGAACCAAAGAGGCAAAAATCCCTGTTCTTATGCAATTGACATTCTAGTGACCCTTAATCTAGTCTAGAGTTTTAAAAAACAGTAGTGATTGTTATTGCTTTAAGGACACAAGTGACATTTCAGCAGTACTTTGGGGAAATTCTCGAGCAGAGTGAGGCTCACAGGAGAGAAGCTGGGGAAGGCAAGGTCTCCAGGTTGGGAAGCTGTGGGGCACTCCTGGTAGCCCCTGCTGGGGTGTACCTCCTCATCTAGTCCCTCTTTACAGGAGCATCCTGGGGAGCTGTCCTGAGCCCTGTGCTGCTGTTTGTGGCTGGAGGCAGAGTATGCGAGTGGGAGAACTGGGATGGGCCAAGGGGTGGCTGGGAAGGGGCTACCACCCAGCACCCACCAGCTGTTCTTTCAGTGTTCTGGGCACAGGTGCTTGTAGCTGGCCTGGTGGTCCTGTTCCTGCTTGGGGGCACCCTGATCTATACTTACCGCTGCTGCCAGCCTCACAAACCAGTGGTTCCTGGTAAGTCCACACATACAAAGCACACATACCCAAACAATTTCCAGAGGCCTGGGGTCAGGATGGTTGTTCCAGAGGCAACTCAACCCTGTAGAGAAACTAAGGCAGGGAATATGTACGGGGAGGGGAGGAACTCAAGAGGAGCTGGACCAGCACCCAGGTCCAGGGGCCTTGTCTGGTTGCTGACCAGATCTTCTGTATCTCTGTCAGCAGAAAAAGCTGGGACTGAGGCTCCGACCCCACTGCAGGTAAGCTTCACATCCCAGTATACACTGGGAAGAATTTGCTTTCTGGAACTGGGAGGATATGTCCTGATCTCTGGCATTAGGCATCAGGGGCACAGCATCCAGCACAAGATGGAACTAATAGGCAAATATGCTGAGGGTAGTGGGGCACAGTGGCACACGC
The DNA here is from genome assembly GCF_021218885.2 of Marmota monax. NCBI lineage: Eukaryota > Metazoa > Chordata > Mammalia > Rodentia > Sciuridae > Marmota > Marmota monax. Next base: position 4,847,676 of record NW_026694750.1, read on the forward strand.
CTGTAATCCCAGTGGCTAGGGAGGCTGAGGCAGGAGGAGCACAAGTTCAAAGCCAGTGTAGCAACTTAGGCCCTAAGCAACTTAGTGACCCTGTGTCTAAATAAAATATAAAAAGGGCTGGGGATGTGGCTCAGTGGTTAAGTGCCCTTGGGTTCAATCCTTAATACCACACACACACACACACACACAAGTGCTGAGAGCTGTTTTCAGTGGGTGAGGCCCTCAAGTGGCTATCTACTGGGTCTGGAGGAGTACACCTGGGCAAAGAGTTGGGGGAACAAGAAGATGGCAGCAGGGCAGGGTATTCCAGGCAGAGGTAATAGCTCTTCTGCTGGGCCATACCAAGAAGTCAGGGGCTCTGGGGCAAGCAGCATTGCTTATGGCAAGGAATGTCCACTACTGGCTAGAGACTGCAGTAATGGGGCATTTCCAGGCAGACAGGACTGATGTAGGTTCTCTCTTGGTTTCCAGGCCACCCAACTCTCAGCCTCTGAAAGTGCCCACACCCTTCTGGTGCCCCCTGGCAGCAGTGGGAAGGTCTGCACCGTCCAGTTGGTAGACAACAGCCGGACCCCTGACTGCCCTCAGATCCAGGAAGTGCCCTGCCAGCAGGTGCCACAGTCCTGGGACCAGCTGCCCAGCAGAGATCTTGGTAAGAGACCTCATTGGCCTTAGGCTTGAGTCCATTTTCTTAAGTCTAAGATGGGAATTTAGGGTTTCACGACTTGACCTCTTCCAGTTCCCTGACTGGGATGGGTGGGGGAGATCCAGCAAGCCTCCTGCAGAGGCCTGAAAGCACCTGATCCCATGGTGGCCACAGCCTTTATTCCACATTGGCTCTCTCTGGCTCCACCCCAGGCCCGCCTCTGGCACCCCCGCTCTCGCCAGCACCCTCTGCAGGCTCGTCTGCTGCAGTGCTCCAGCCTGGCCCGCAACTATATGACGTGATGGACGCTGTCCCAGCGCGGCGCTGGAAGGAGTTTGTGCGCACTCTGGGCCTGCGTGAGGCAGAGATTGAGGCTGTGGAGGTAGAAATTGGCCGCTTCCGGGACCAGCAGTATGAGATGCTCAAGCGCTGGCGCCAGCAGCAGCCCGCGGGTCTGGGCGCAGTCTACGCGGCCCTAGAGCGCATGGGGCTGGATGGCTGCGCCGAGGACCTCCGCAGCCGCCTGCAGCGCGGAGCGTGACACAGGGCCCACCGGCCACTTTGACATTCTGGTGACCCTTGCAGAAGCCTTAAGTACAGTTACTTATGTGTGTAGACATTTTATGTCACTTACTAAGCTGGTGGCACGGCCCTGTGTAGCAAGCAGCGCCAGCAAGCCTCCTCCCTGCTCACCTGCAGAGCTCGGGTTAAGGCGAAGAAGGATGAATGACTGTCGGGAGAGACTTGCTCTGAGTTTCGCGGGGCCTTGGTATTAAATCCCTGAAGAAAAGCAGCTTCTGGATAATTCTCTGGGGCTGGGAATGTTAAGTGTGGCTTGGGCTCCATTTCCGCCGGGTGTAAAGGCGCCGGGAGTCTCGCCAGCAGGGTCCGAAGTGCAGGGACCGGTGGTGGAGACCAGTGCAGCTCTGCGCTCCCAAGCCTGCCCCTCCCACGTCCGCCCAGGCCCATTAACTCGGTGAAGGAGAGAAAGTCGTGGCTTCGGCGAGTGAGAGTAAACGCGAGCCCCAGGCGGTGGAGAGAGCTTTAATGGGCGAGCGAGGTGGCAGGATGGGGCGGGGAGCAGTTGGAGCCGTAAGTGCAGGGCTCCTCGCCCTCCACTCACTCCACCAGGGTGGTAAAAGGTCTGGGAAGCGAGGGGCCTGGCTGGGGACGGGGCGCAGACTTAACTAGAGGGAGGTGGGGCCCCGGGAAGCAGCAACTCCGCCCCCAGCTCTGCCCTGACAGGCAGTTTTCACCGGTTTCTGGTAAACAAATGACTGAGAGGAAACCCTCGGGGGTGATGAGAAATGCGGCCTGGGCCGGGTGCAGATCTGGGTCGAGGAGGGAGGAAAACCCCTTCCCCGAGCTCCGGGCCTGCCTCCGCCCAGGATGCGCCAGCGACCCAGGTTCCGGGGTGCGGGGGAGGGGGCTGCATCTGAGCGCGCGCCCCGCAGGAAAACAGTCGCCACCCACGGGGCTGGGGAGAGCTCTGCACACGTTGACATTCAACGAACATGCAAATATATGTAAGTCGGCATGCAAAGAAGCAGCATCTTTTTGCGTCAGCAGCTTGGGCACTTTTTCCCCGGCGACTGTGGCGGCGCGCGCGCTCCAGCGTTGGCGGGGCTGGGGATGCGGGACCAGGGAAAGGGGTTAGGGAAGATTCTGGCGCGGAAGAGGAGGGCCGCGCGGCTCCCAGACCTTCCGCACCGTCAGGCCAAGTAGGGCGGGGGCTGGGGAACCCCCACCTCTTGGAGCTCTGGAGGCTGTGGGCAGGGGGCCGCGAAGTATTACTTAGGGATGTCCCCCTTCTTCAGGATGACCTGTCGCTGCCAGGGCGCCAGCTTGCTCTCATCGTAGCCCAGTGTCCGCAGCTTCTCCGACTGCTCTTTCTCCCGCTGAATCTCCTCCTGCTTTTGCCGTTCCTCCTCTTTTCTGCAGATGGGGTGAGGGCAGAACGCAGTGAAGCCTGGGGCCAGAAACTAGGGCGAACCAGGCACCAGGATGGGCATGGGAAATGTGGGCTATGAAGGACAGGGACTGGACTGGGGGCAGGTTGGGTAATTGGGCCACAGAGAAGCTGGATGAGTGGGAGGCTGTGGTTGGGTTAGTATGGGCTGCGGTGTTACTGGAAAGGAAGGTGATGGGTCAGGTGTGGCACTGTGTGAGGAGGGGAGTTACAGGGTTTAAAGGGGAGAGGACTGGGGCCAGGACCTCAGTTGTCCAGAGCTGTCAATGTGGATTATTGCAGGTTGGGGTTGGGCATCTAGACACCCCATTACCGAGAGGCAGAGGCTGGGGAATTAGGAATAGGTTATTAGAGCACAGAGGTAGGGGACTGGGGATGTAGCTCAGTGGCTCAGTGGTAGTGCTTCTCCAGTACCACAGACACACAGAGACATAAGGGTAACCTGTTCTGTTGACAGGCTAGGCCCTAAGCATGAGTGGGAGTGTAAAACACTTCATTAGTGACATATTGATTATATGTTGACATATTTTTTGATGTTTTGGGTTAAATTTTATTAAAATGAATTTCACCTGTGCCTTTTTATTTTCTCAATGTGGGCCCTAGAAATATTTAAATTACATGTAGAGTTCAAATTGTATGTCTAATGGACAGCACTGGGCTAGATTACTTGGGGCAGATGATCAAGGTAGTGATCATGGGGTTGGGCTAACTGTAGGGTAGAAAGGCTGGGTTAGTGGAAGATGGGCACTGGCTCATTTCGGAACAAGGTTATCAGAGCATGAGAGCTAGACTTTGGGGGCAGGTGAGCAGTTACTGGGAGAAAGGGGTCCAGTGGTGTTATTAGAAGCAGAGCAGTCATGCTGCAAGAATCGAGTGACAGCATATGTGTTGGATGAAGGGGCAAAAGACTAAGTTACTGTAACTGGGTGGAAAGGGTGTCAGGTCCAGGCCAGCCCTGCACTTACCGCTTCTGCGCCCTGGAAGGAGAAAGAGACACTGTTAGTTGATTCTGCCACCTGAAGAGGACAGTCAAGACACACAGCCAGCTCAGCCTCCTCCTGACCCCCAGCTCACCTCTCCTCTTCCATCTTCTTCCGAAGGAGGTCTCGCCTCCAGGCAGGCAGGCTGGCCAGCCGGGCCTCCTCCTCCTCCTCCTGAAACAACCATAAAGCTTCAGGATCGGTGTGGCTGAGAAAGACAGGGTGGGGATGCACCCGCAACCCAGGGCACCTGAAGGGATCCAGGGACAATAGAACACAGATGTGGTCACAGGAAGAGATGCTTTTGATGCCCATCTAAGAGATAGATGAATGAAGGTGCCTGATAGTCTCCTCAGAGGGTGCCTCTTGCCCCATTCTCCACATGCCCTCCACCCCCCACCACGACCCAGGCCAGAGAACTACAGGTGGTGCCAGGGAGATCAGAGCTGAGATGGAGAACGGACAGCTGGACCCCAGAGGCCTGAGCCTGATTTACCATGGGGGCAGGTAGATGTATTGTACCAGGTCCATCATCCAGAATCTCTGTACAGAAGACTCCCCCCACCAACCACTACCACCTGGCTAGCTCAGGGACTCGGAGTGTCCCTGGTTCCCCTGTGAGGTACCTTATGGCTCATGCTTGCCCTTTTCCCAAAGGAGTGGACACCTGCTCCACAATTGTGGGGCTGCAATGACACTGTATGTGAGGGGCATCCAACACAGACAGCTTACAGCAAAGGGCTTTATTCCTTGGATGTCACAGAGGAGAGTCTGTCCACATCACACATCACACAGAACACCACAGGTGGCCAAGGAGGTAGCTGCAAACCCATTGAAAAGCCAGAGACACAGCCACAGTGCCCCAAGATAGGGCCATGATCCCTCACTCTCTGAGGGACTGATTCTGCTACCTGGCTCCCCACAGAGCTCAGCAATGGGGCTAGAGGGGAACACCCAGCTTTGCCAGGTGCCATGCCTTGCGTATACAGGCAAATGCCCCATTTCCTGTCTAGAGGGGACCTTGAAGGCTGAGGCAGCCTGGTCCTGAGCAAGCAGCTTTTCACCGGTCCTGGGTTCTTCCAGCCCCTGCTGGCTTCTGGCTTCTGGAGGGCATCATGCAGGTATCCAGACCCACGTTAAGATGCTCAAGAGTAAATTCTGAACTCACTGCTCAGATGTCAAACATCTCTGCCTCCTTCTCTTTCCAGAAAGAGAAGCTACGGTCAATGTAGCGACAGATGTCCTCATTGCTGAACTCGCCCATCTCAGACACCAACTCCAAAGGGTCCTCAGCAGGGGCTGGGAGACAAGATGGGTCTGAGTTGGGGGGATGGGTGGCAGGAAGGGGCTGTGGTGCTGGGGCAGGGGCCTCTGGCTGCTCCTCTGTCAGGTCCTCCATGTCAGCTGGCACAGCCTCTTCGGGGGGCTCCTTCTCCTCCTCTTTTTCTTTCTCTTCCTCTTTTTCCTTCTCTTCTTCCCTGGCCGGCTCAGCCTCTGGGCTGTCTCCAAAGAACTGGCACCTGAGGTCCTCGAAGCCATCGCTCCAGCTGCGCCTGCCGGCCTCCACCTCCTCAATCACAAGGCGGTGGAAGAGGCGGATGAGCTCCCACGGGTGGCTGCCCAGCCGGTCGAACATCTCATAACACAGCAAATGGCGGAACTTGCGCTCCTCGCGGCTCAGGCGCATCTCTAGCAGCTGGAAGTAGCCAAGCATGAAGAGGTCCAGCGTGAGGCTGTCGTAGTGTCGAGGGGTGCCACCGTCCAGGGGTGGCAGGAAGTGCTGGGGCCAGTACAGGCCATGCGCCAGGCCTGGGCCTCGTGGTTGCCGTGCGGGTACTTGCTGTAGCAGACTCCGCCAGTGACCCAGCAACTTGCCTACCACTTGCCTCTGCTTCAGCAAGTGCCGCCACCGCTTATCCTGACCGTAGGCCTCATTGTCGCCCTCCGGGGGCGGGGAGGCTACCTCTTCATCTGGGACAGTGCCAGCGCCTGCTGCCACAATGCGAGGCAGAAGTTTGCGCAGACGCACCTGGGTGTGGCGCCCAGGGCCCCGGAAGGTCCACTTGCGCCAATGCTCCAGGAAAAGGTAGACAATGCGCTCTTTGCGCATGTCGATGTAGTCCTGGACGCCGGGCAGCTCAGTGGAGAGTGGCGGCCTGTGCGCTATCTGCTCGGGCTCTGGCAGTGCCACCTGGGGGTCCTGCACCTCAGGCAGGCCCAAGGTACCCAAGGGCTCTTCAGAGTCCAGTAGTCCGTTTGCCACCGCAGCGCTCTGCTCTTCGGAGCCGGCAGCCACGTAGTCCTCCTCCAGGATGGGCTCACGGTCTGGAGTGCTGGCCGGCTGCGGGAACTTGTGGTGCTGGCAGCTGGTGGACGCCGCGCCCTGGGCACGCAGCTCATAGGTGGCTCGGAGTTGCTGCACCGAAACGCCGCACTCGAGGATCTCGCGCGCCACGGCCTCCCGGCACCAGCTGAGAGAGTGCGAGCGGCCCAAGCAAAGCGGCCCTGGTCGTGAGGGTGCATCAGGCAGCGGCTCCAGCGGCTGGCCAGTCTCGGCCGTCAGCAGCTCCGCCAGGTGTGCGGGCCGTCCGCCCAGTGCGGCCAGTAGCGTGGCCATGCTCTTGAGCAGCGTGGAGATCTTGCTGCACCAAGCGGGCAGGCTGGCGGCGCGGCCGTGCATGCGGCGGGGGTCAATGGTGAAGCGTGGAGCCGACAGGGCGGCTGAGACGGGCAGCAGTTGCTCCAGCTCCAGCTCCAGCTGTCGCAGGCGCGCTTCCAGCTTCTGAGCCTTGTGCAGTACCTGCAGGTTCTCGATTTGCTGCTCAATGCGGAGGACGTCAGCCTCAGTCATGAGCTCCCCGAAGGGCCCAAGGATGGCGTTGTGCTCCTGGGAGTACCTCCAGCCCTCCGGGGGATAGCAGCAGGAGCTAGCCGATGTCAGCTAAGGCGGGGAAGAGAAGAGAGGGGAGGGAGGCGCGTCTCCCTCTGGCCCAGCTCCCGCAGCGGAACCTTTTGCATGTCCTGGGTGGTGTAATGGGTTGCATTTGTAGGGATGGGCCACGCCTGGCTGGCGGGCTATTACACCGCGCAAAGGCTTCGGCTCCTGGCTCTGGACAGTGTCCACTTTGGTTGATGGTGGGGGCACACCTGGACGCTGGTCGCTGTTGCAAGGCAGGGAGGGCAGGCCGCCAGAGAGGATCTCCATGCCTGGCTTGGCTGCTCATTACACCACTCAAGGAACATGCGAAAGGCCTTGGAGCTGAGAGGCAAGGAGGCCCTTCACAACCCCATCCAAACCCTAGTTTCAAGCCAGACTCCAGAGAAGCCTCTCATGCTAGCCCACTGATGCTTCTCAGGCTCTCCTGTGTCCCATGCTCTCCCTATCCGGGGGGAAAAGTTTTACATGCTGAATGAGAGACCACACCATTCTACTGCAGCTCCCACTGTGACTCTCACCCCTTCCTGCACCCCACTGGACTAAGACAATATTTGGGACGCTTCTCATTTATTCCTCACTTTCCTCTACCTCTTGATCAGCTCTCTGTGGCCAGCTTTTCCATGCTGGGGGCTGACCTTACCTCCCCACAGGCCTCCTGATCCGTCCTGACCCACTGTAGTTTCCCACATACAGGGATGACGATGCAGCTGCCTGCTTCACCGCCCCAGGCTCCCCACTGCTCCAGGAAAATGCCCATTCTCTTCCAGGTAGCTGGCCAGGCCTCACAGCGCCAGATGTGATCACTGCTTTGTATCCCCAGTTGTTACTCTATCACATCATCTGTTTTGTCTCCTTGGGGACATTTATTTGCTTGTTGATATGCACACACACACACACACACACACACACACCTCCCTTGGAAGCAGGCCTTGGTATATTCACCACAAATTCCCAGATTTCACATGTGTGTGCCATGTAGATGGCACTCAGGGAACATCTGCTTCATGAATGATGGTAATCATCAGCTAGTGTTAATTAGCCCATCTCACAGATGCCATACTGAGACTGGACAAAGCTAAGTGCCAGCAGCTGGACAGTGGCAGGGCTGAGCAGAGCCCAAGTCAGTTTGGCTGGGACCAAAGCCCTCTAGACCACACAGTGAGGTCCTTGGACAGTGTCATCATCAGCCAGACCTAGTTGCTTGTTAGAAATGCAGAATCTCAGCACCCCCAAGATGACCTGAAACAGAATATCAAGGTCCCAGGTGATTGGAGGGCACAGGAGAGCTTGGTAAACATTGCCATCTTTCTTCTTCTAAGAACAAGCTGCTGGGGCAGAGAGACTGGGACCAGTTCAGGGGGGTTCTGCAACCTCATTTTCCTCCAAAGGCATTGGGCACTGTCTGAGGCTGAAGGGCCCCTTCAGGTGGAGAGGTGGCACAGGGAATGGACTGTAGGCTGAACGCAGACCCCAAGGCTTTCTGGGGAGCCCTGCCCTACCCACCTTCCGCTTCTGCTCCTCCTCCTCCTGCATCTTCACCATCAGCTTGCGCACCATCACTTGGCGCTTCCACTCAGGGATGGGCCGGCCCTGCTCATCGTGTATGGGGACGAGAGTTTCCACATTGAGCTGCACACCTGGCGCAGGGGTGGTGGGTGGTGCGGGCACTATGCTGCCATTGAGCAGTGGCTGAGGCCCCACGGCTGGTGGAGTGGGGCTCCGGGCCCGAGATGGGGCAGGTGACACAGGTGGCACCTGTGTGTCAGGCTGCAAGAAGAAGCACTGGGGCTGAGTGTTGGGCAGGCAAGGGGAGCCAGGGTAGGGGCACCCGTCAGTCTCCTACCTGGGTTGCTGGCTGCCGGCTGCCTGAGAACACTGTGGTCAGCCCCTTGCTCTGCGGTGTTGGCTTCAGGCTCTTGCCTGCCTTGATCTCAGCCAGTAGCTCTGAGTTGTCACCCGTTGGGGACATCATGTTGAAAGACTTAGTGCCTGCCCACAGGAGGAGAATCACTGATTGGGGGCAGGATTATAACCCCACCATCCTCCACCTTTCTCTCTGCAGCCCCCATCCCAAACCAGGACAGGTGGGGCCCTCCCTGGGGCCAGAGGTAGCTCTCTAGATCCCAGGGTACCTCAAGCGCTTTCAGGGCACCCAGAAGTGGGCCCTCAGCTCCCAGCCCATGGTGGCCCCACCATTCTCCTGGCCCTACTCACGGGGCGTAGAGGCCCCGCCTGGAGGCCCCTGGGAGTTCATGGTGGCTGTTGGAATGGCCCTGGGGACCCTGGTATGTCTCCGCCCAGCCACCTGACCTTTGTCCCAGGTTCCCTGGCTCAGCCCTACCAGGGTGGAGTCTCTCTCCAGCCCTCTCCCTGCATCAGCAAAGCCCAGTGACCTTTGGACTGAGTCAGCTGGGGCTTCCACAGCCTTAAGGACTCAGGACCCTGGAGTACTGGCACCTAGCCAGACCACCCTCCCTGTCCCCACACCCACAGATGAGCAGATACACTGACTGCAAGCAGGAAGCACACTTATGGCAATACACTACTCAGCTCCCGGGGACCCTGGAAGGGGGTGCTTACTAAGGACATGGGAGAGGGCACTGAGGAAGAAGGGCCAGGCAGATGGCATGCAAATGCTTGGGCAGAGTTTGCATTTTCCAGCGTGGCTGGTGGAGGTGAATGGGGATTTTGGAACCCTGAGGAAGGGGTCAGATCTGGGGGTGGAGGTGAACAAAACAGGCCAGAAGCTCTCAGCTGCCTGGGATGGGGATCCCAGGGTGCATCACAAGGAGAGGAAAAGAGAGACAAGCATACAGTCTGCTTTTTTTTTTTTTTTTTTTGGCAAAACTGTCAGCCAGGCACAGAATGATTGGGCACATATGTGGGTGTGGTGGGGGTATGAGGGTTGGTGTGGGGTTCAAGAGCCCCTCTGTGACATTGAGGTCCCCCCTTGCCTACTGGCCCCTGGTCTGCCCTTTCCTCAAGTCCCAGCCCGTTCTGTCTGGTTTCTCCTTGATGAGCCTTCTCCCCACCCTCAGCCTCAGCCAGGAACCGCGCGCAGCTACTCACTCTTCCTGTGCCTCAGGACTCTCGCTTCTAGGAACCGAGAGAAGAGAGAAGAAAAGTGACAGCAAAGTTAGGAGGGAGAGGGGGCCAGGGTAAGATGGGGACAGCAAGAGGACCAGGGAGGGCAGGAGGGACGAGAAGAGAGGAGGAGCTTTCCTGTCCTGTGACCCTGGCTCAGTCCACTCTGGGGCCCCATAAGGGTGGTATGTCCAGTTCCCTGAGTGCTGCACAGGGTCACCACTGGCCCTGGTCTGTTCACAAGGCCTCCGCCTTGGCATTTGCTTGGGCTAGGGCACCCAGCCCAGGCTCTGATAGGAGGGGTGTCGGGGGCAGCCCAAAGTCTATTTCTTCTTCTTCTTCTTTTTTTTTTTATATTTATTTATTTATATGTGGTGCAGAGTCAAACCCAGTGCCTCACACATGCCAGGCAAGAGCTCTACCGCTGAGCTACACCCCTGTCCCCATTTCTCCTTGTCCTTGCTGCAGGATGCAGAAGAACGGAGGAACTGACTGCAGAGGTAGGGTGGGCTGGGGACATTCTGGAGGCTCAGCCAGTAGTGACATGCTCCCATGGCCCACGCTGTGTGGACTGGGGCTCCATATGAACCACACTCCTAGTCAGAGATGAAGCTTAGGATGGGGCCACTGAACGTGGTCCCTGCACTGAGTGAGTAACTGGGTGAGGAAGCCAACCTGCTGGTCTGGGTTGGGGGCACCTTCCAGGAAGCCTGTCAGGCAGAGCAGTGCCCCATCCTACAGAAGAGAGGATAGGAATCCTGGTCACCAGTAGTTCTTAATAAAGGATGCCCAGGAGCCCTTGTAGCTCATGGTAGAGCGAGTGCTTACCCACACACGCTGCCCAGGGGGATAGCCAGAGGGAGAAGGGCCCCGGAGGAATCTGACTAGGAAGAATTCCTGGGGTATGTGAGAGGACTCAAGTCTGCGCTAGTTTGGAAGAACCAGAGGAGAGGTGGAGGGGAACTGAGGATGGACAGGGGCAGGAAGAACGCCTATGAGCAGTCCTGCCTCCTGAAACTAGTCCACTCATCGCTACCCGTAAAACGGGTTCATCAGAAACACCAGCCACCAGAGCTGAGAGACTTCCTTAGAGGAAGGGAGGAGGTCTGGAGAGGAGAGGGGACCTGCCTGAGGCCACACTTCCCAGTCCCGCTCTGGCAGGAGGGAAGGTAACTCAGAGCCTTCGCTTTGGGTCAAGTCTTCAGTGGGGTGGGGGCCCTAGGGAAGAAGCAGGAGGACAGAGGGCGGACCTGCGGGCGCACTGGGGAGGGGGCGGTGTCTAGATTTCCCTCCCCCTCTGGGGCTGGCGCCGCCCCCACCGGCAACCCTCCCCTACTCACTGCCGGTGGACGACGAGGAGCGGCGCTGCCCGCAGCCGGAGCCCGCGCCCTCCAAGGGCAGAGGTGGGGCAGGCGGCAGCGAGCTCTGGGCCTCCGGCAGGGGCGGCGGAGGCGGCGGGGGCGGCGGCGGCAGCTCCATGGACGGCTTGGAGTCCGCGGTGCAGCCGTTCTGCACGTGGTTCCCCGGGAGCAGAGCCGCCTGCGGGGGAGCGGAAGGGCTGGCTAGTGAGGCGCGGGCTGCAGGGCCGGATCCGGGGCGGCCGCCGGGTGCGGGCTGGAGGGCACGCACCTCCTCGCTGTGCGCCATGCCCGGGCGTGCTGCCAGCGGCTCCCCGGTGCAGCGGCCCAGCTGGCGGTAGTAGTCCCCCGTGCTGGGCTGCTTGATGAAGGTCCGGGACTTGCGGCCGGAGTCCTGCCTCCGCAGCCCGTTGTGGTGGTCGCGGGAGCTCGGCTGCGGGAAGACCGATGGGCTTTGACCACTTGTCCCCAACACCCCGCAACGCCCCCTTCCCCAGCTCTTCTCTCCGGGGCTCACGGCCAGCAGCCGTCGAGTGGTGCAGCCGCCGAGTCCCTAGATTCCCCTGTTCTCAGGGCAACACGGGGCTAGGGTCAAGGGGGCCTCGGTGGAAGGGAAGCCTGGACCGGCCCTACAGGGAGGGGTTCTGGGCAGAGGCCAAGGGCACAGGGGCCCCCACTGAGGCCAGAAGGGGCGGGTCCAGGGGCGGGGTGGCCCAGCCCCGACGCCAGGGGGAGCCGGCGAAGGGATAGCAGCTCTCAGCTTAGTAGCCCTGTGGCCCGGACCGCACCCTGCAGCCAACCATGCGTCCTAGGGGGGTTTCGGCCCCTAGGGAGCCCTGCCCAGAGCCGGTGCCCTGTTAGATTCCTGCTTGCCCAGGGTTCCCGGCCGACAGGCCCCGAGTTTGTTCCTACCTGCGACTGTGCCGGTGGCCCCCGCTGTGCACCTGGCGGCGGGGGCGGCAAGGATCCGACACCTGCGTTACCTGATCCTTCCTCTCAGGTTACAGCCCGGCCCTCGCCCGCCCGGTCGCTGCTGGCCTATGGGCTCTGTCGGCCTGACATCACCTAGGACCCGCCAATCCCAGGCCGAACCCCCCAGCAGTCAGGGATGCCACCGAAGCCCAACTGCTCCTCCACACCTGGCGGGTATGCTGCACCGGTCGCACCGGCCAGGTGTGGCCCCGCCCCCTGGACCTTTCTCCCTGAACATGGTCCTGGCACCCCGACCTTCAGGCCCCTACTCATTTGCCAGAGACAGGATGAGGGTCTGACCGCTGGCGGTCTCATTTGGCTCCTGGGTTCCGGGTCGCGTCCCCTCCTTTCCCTCCTGCATCTGGAAACCATCGCCATCCTCGGAAACGACACCAACACCCGCGCACAAGTCTCGGGTTTCAGGGGCAGCAAGGCGGGCTCAGGTAACAACTCAGCCTGCCGCCCCATTGCGGATGCCCCCAGCTAAGCCCAGCTCCGGGAGAAGGACCGGAGGTGGTGGGGGCTGTCCTGGGCCCCATCCTCCCAGCCTGTGCGTCCTCGAGGTGGCCTCGGACCCTCTGCACCCGGCCCGTCCAGGCTCACGTTGCAGGAAACGCGACACGCTGGATTTCTTTTCTAGGCCAGCCAGCCCCCTCCACACCCCCTGCAGCCCCAGAGGCACGACCCTGCTCTCTCCCGCAGCTCAGGCACCCGTGCAGGGCGCAGCAGGCACACAAAGGTCTCTTTGTGGAGCAGACCCAACTCCTGCAGCTCAGCACGCACACACCCCAGAGGGGTGTGGGAAGGCACAGTCCTGGCCCTTGGCTCAGGCATGGGGACTGGGTGCTGGTCAGACCACCTGTCCCAGGCTTTGGGCAGGGCTCACATGCCAGCCCAGGCTGAGAAAGTTGACTGGGCCCAGGCCACTTGCAGCCCCAGCAGAGCCTACTAGAGCTCCCTCCAGAGATGAAAGGGGAATCTGATTTTAGAGCTTGGTCTGGGGTGGCATGAAGGGGGTGGCAGTTGGAGTTCTTGTGGAGCTCAATGTCCCTCCCGAGCCTCTGTGACAGTGGCCTTGTGACCTGTTCCACCAGTGCAAACTGATTATTCAGAGGTCTAGGCTCTGACAGGACCCTGGGGGGGCTGCCGCCACACACCTGGCCACCTGTGGTCTCATATATTTTTTTTCCACCTCTCAGATCAGCTGGGCCCCCTCAACCTCCCTGCCCAAGTCCCAGAGCTGCCCAGACAGGACCTCTGCCTGCTTCCCTGCAGTCCCTGGTGACCTGGACCACTCATAATCACTGTGTCCTCCCTCACACCACCCTCCTAAGGGTGCTTGCTTCTCCCCCCAGGGTGCCCACCTCAGCACTGACTCCTCCAAAGTACAGAAGCTCAAACCTCAGCAGGAGCCAACCTCAGCTTCTTGGCCACTCGGACAGCAGGTGCTGGGCCCTGCTGGTGTTCACTCACCTGACACACCCTCCTCCTGGCCCTCACCCTCAAGCTACGACATGGCATCTCCCACCTGGAAGACATCTAGGGTTCCATTCTTCACCTGAGCCCATGGCTGTGGGCATGGGCATGTTAGTGGAGAGCAATCTGCACACGTTCTCTGTCAACTCAGGGAAAACCCTGCCACTCCATGCAAGAGGCAGCATAGACCCAGCTCCTGGTGAGGCACAGCCATCCGGGGCCAGATGTTTTCACCCCAACTTGGCATGCAGGGCGATGTGTTTGTGTAACTCACTTCCCTGTGCCCAGTGCAGCCCTGAGCCCTCGTGGAACTGATCAGGAGCTTTGACTCTTGAACATGCCCTGGACCCAGGGACCCCACCTGTGTCTACTAGCCAGGCCAGTCCCACCCCTGGGAGGCAGGCAGGGGGAGGGCTCACTACCTCCTTCTTGAGTGGCTCTGTCTCCACGTGGCGGAGCTTGTTCTTGGTCTGCATGTAGATGTCAGCTGCATGGAGCCCCACAGGGGGGTTGGGGGCTGGGTAGCCTGGTGGAGGTGGGGGCAGCTGGGTGCCTGGGGGTGGGGGCGGTGGCGGGAAGCTGGGGGGCGGTGGCGGGGGTACAGATCTCCCTATCTTGCTCTGAGACAGGCCCAGCTCCGGGTTCAGCATATCCATGTAGTTCTGTATGTCTGCGGCTCTTGCGCTGGAAAGTCCTGCGGAGGCAGCAGGGAAGGCCGGGTGTGGGAGTTTGCAGAGAGGCTGTCCCCCAGAACTTGCCAGACTCCCCACCACCTAGAAACCACTTGTTGAGAGGCAAAGCAGTCTCTGGGTGCTATTCGATGTGGCTCACTGTGGCCTCTGACAGTGCTGGATGGTTCCTGCTCCCCAGCCCTGCACTAAGGTTGGAGGACAATGTGCTCAGGTTTGGAAGGGAAGCAGCAGGGGGCTTTGGGCTCCAGGTGTGCCTGCAGGGCAGGGCCACCTGGACAGGGGAGAGGCAGCTCTTCAGGGAAGATCTGGCAGAGCAGGTGGCAGGAGTCTGGATGGCCACACCCAACCTTCCGGGGCACCTAGTCAGCTCTGCAGTCCACCACCTGGTGACAGGAAACAGGCACTGCGGGCGGACCACGTTCATGCTCAGGGTGTGGTCAGTGTGTAGACCCATGTGTGGCTTTGCCCAAGGTTTGTGCAATTGTGTATGTTTGAGCCTTTCACATTTATGCACACAACTCTTTGTATTTGTGAATGTGTCTGTGTTGGTCTGTAGACACTGTGTGCATGTATCTCTCCAGTGAAAAAGCAGGTGTGAGTCCTTGTGTAAGTGCACGCAGACCTGTAAGGTGCACACGACTCTGCTTGTGTGCCTGAGCATTCCTATGTATGTGTATACTGTGTTTACAGACATACAGATGTGACTTTTGAGTGTGGGTAGGCAAGAACAATGAACCATGGGTGAGGTGCATGTGAGTTTTGGGGGGGAATACATGTGGATGTACATGTGGTTGTGTGGTGGGCACACAGGACCCTGGGCGTCCCCTCTGGGAGTTTAGGACAGTGAGGGAAGGGCCGCCTGTGGTGGACCATGGGCAGGATGCCCTAGGCAGTGTGCTTTCCCTCCTCCCTCTCCCTCCAGCCCACTCACCACGAGGAGGAGGAGGAGGACACTGGCCCTTGATGCTGGAGTGGCTGGAAGAGCAGGAGTCGTAGTTGGAGAGGGTGCTGGCAGGCGAGCTGAGGTCAAAGTTCTGTGGCTGGACTGACATGGTGGTATTGGGTGAGGACATGCCCGAGTCAGGCTGCTTTGCCTCCAGCTCAGTGGACGAATCCTGGGACAGTACTCGATGCTCCACACTCTGAGGAGAAGGCAGGAGGGCTGTGAGGGCAAGCCTCCTCCACAGACCTGCGCTTTCTGGGCCAGGTCCCATTCAGGCATGCCCTTGCTGTGTGACTTCAGTCAAGCCACTTCCCTCTCTGAGATCCTTTCCCCATTGCAAAAGGGTATTGGGTTCTTCTGAGGCTAAGATTCAAGTCCAGCCCCCTAGCAGGATCTCGGGTTCCAGAGACACTCCCATCCTGGCCCCTCCCTGCTCAGGAGGCTAGAAGCCACCAAGGGAAGGGGCCCTGGGCTGCACCCCAGGGAGATTGCCATGCACCAGCCTTCCCTCATCAACCAGCAGAGGGCCTGGGCTCTCATGTTTCTTCAGGAGGGGGTTTGGGGTGGGGTACAGGGAGAGCCGTCCCCTCTTACCTGGCTGAAAACCCCCTGTTTCTCCTTTCCCAACCTGTCAGCTCCCAGCACCAACCCAGCCAGTCTCCTGATGGAGCTCTGGGGGCGGGGAAGGGTGGGGCCTGGTGGCCCAGCTGAGCTGGGATGGGCAGCCCCTGCGCAGGCTCCCAAGCCTGTGCCCCTCCCTCCCGCCGTCTGTGCCTCTGACCACAGGCTGGGATTGGGCTGGGGTGGGGGCCCTGCTTACATTGCCCATGCTGTCCTGCTGCCGGCAAGCCTGCTCTCTCTGCTGCCTCCTGCCCAGACCTACTCCTCCCTGCCCCATGCCCCCTCCCTGCCTGAGAAGTGTCACAGGCCCCCTGGGAGAGGGAGGCAGCCTGGCACCAGGTAACAGCTCGGCAGCCACGCTCATTGGCCCTGTAATTAGGGGCTCTTTGGGAGTGTTTGCCTTTTCTGGGCCAGCATCCTTGGTGGCTTGTATCTGTCACTGCTGTAGCTGGGCCTGCCTGGGTGAGAGTGTCAGGCCCTCCTGCCCACCCACCCACATTCAGGAGATTCAGCCTCTGCTCACTATCCTAAGAGCCAAAGGGGAGCCCAGGATAATGGCTTTGGGGGACAGCCTGAAGGTGCCCTTTTCTTGGCTGACACTAGTGGGCACCAAGGGCACCTGGTCCTGACCTCCATGGGCTACAGACACAAAAGGCTGGAACTCAGGCTTTGCAGCCTGAGAAAATGGCTTTAAATTACCCCCCTCCACTTATTAGCCTCGCAACCTTGGACAATCACTTGTCTTTTCTGTGCCTGTTTCTTCATCTGTAAATGGGTAAGTACAATGTTCCTTGCCCAGTGGGTGGCCAAAAAAGACTTTAAAAGTTAAGTGCCATGCATGGCATGATATCTAGAGAATGTCTTATGTGCCAACAGTTACTATAAGATGAACTTGACACCTGCCAAGCACTCAGCCCGCCAGAGTCAAAATTCAATAAATTATTGCTAGCAGTGGAGCAAACTCTCAGGAGGTACTGGAGGGTCCTGGAAGGTCCTGGGCTCTGCTGCTGCGCCCACAGCCCCAGAACAGAGACAGATTCTCTCAGCTGGAAGGAACTCACCTTTGGGGCAGAATGGCCCTTGACAGTGCCTACCCCCGCTTGTAGGCCCCAGTGACAGGGTACTCACTAGCTGCAGGGCCACCCACACTCTTTGCAAGTTCCTTTCCAGGGGGGAATTCATCCTCTAGTCTACCTGCAGTCTCTGATCCTGGGCCTTGCTACTCTTTGCAGACCCCAGGACTGGGGTAGTCAGGCCAGGGACCACCCACTGTCTCTCCTCTAGGCTTCTTTTGGAAGCCCCAGTCATGGCCTGGCTGTCTTCTGGAACTATCAGCTTATTTCTGCAAATGTCAGTGAGGTCCACCCTCTTCCTACCTCATTTCTCCAAGAAAGCAGATGGGCAGGGCCCTAGACTTGGTGACATCCACACCTGAGTCCAGGCCCCAGTGGGTTACTTCATGGCTGAGCAACCATAATAAAATAATTTACAAGAGTCACATAAGTGTCCGGTTATGAATTAACTAGGAATGCACCAGCATGTGGTATTGTGGTCAAGAAAGAGTGGTCCTCCACCACTTACTGTCTGCATGACCTTGGGTCTCCAGGAGATTCAGTCTACTCACCTGTGACATGGAGACACTAGCATTACCTACCTCAGAGGGTGGCTGTCAGTTAAATGAGCTGATAATGTGGGTGGGTGAATGAACTTGGCTGGCCCCTGGTTGGAGTCTTCTGATCTCTCCTAGCCTTATCTCTTGTCAGGATGACTCTGGTCCTCCCTGTCTCCCTTCCCTGGACCTTTTGTCCTCTTGCACCTCACTGTGCCTTGCTCCCCAGTGGGCAGTGGATCTGGGCTGAGAGGTAGGTCTGACAGTGGTCAAGGACACGTACTCCTTGTGTCACCTTGGGCAAGGGGCTGCACGTCCCTGAACTTCAGCTCCCTCCTTGGTAGAAGGGGTAAGACCTCTACCCCTGTGGTGGGGGGCGGGATGAGATGACAACGAAGGCTGTACCCGGGTCATACCAGGTTCTCCACCGTGCGCAGGTAGCGGGTGCAGTGGCTGTGGCCATTGTAGTCCGACAGGTCGGCGGCCGTGTACCCGTCACGGTCGCGGACGTCCAGCTCCGCGCCGTTCACTACCAGGATCTGGCAGCACTGAGGGGGCATGGGGTGAGCACCTGGCGGCGACCGGTGCCCCGCGCCCGGGCGGGGCTGTGCTGAGAGCGCGGCGCCAGCAGAGGGCGCGCGCCCCGCCCGGGCCCCGCCCCGGGCCCCGCCCGCCCCTAGGCCCCGCCCCTCTCGGGCCGCCCTGACCTCCAGCTCGCCGTTCTCTGCGGCGTCATGCAGCGGGGTCCCGCCCGACAGGTCGGCCGAGATCTCGCCGCCGTGCAGCAGGAGCAAGCTGAGCACTTTGGAGTGGCCGCGGCTGGCGGCGAAGTGCATGGCTGTGGCGCCGTCTTTGTCCTGCTCCGACAGGCTCACGTCGGTGCAGCTCACCTGGAGAGAGGGGCGGAGAAAAGGGCGGGGACTGGGCACCAGGCCCCTCCTGGCTGGGCCACCGCCCCGTGCCCATTCCCAGGCCCCCTCCCTTCCTGTGACCAGCTCACCAGCCACGCGATGACCGAGCTGTGGCCCATCTGTGCTGCTGCATGCAGCGGGGTCATGCCATCGTGGGCGCGCGCGTGTGGGTCCGCGCCGCACTCCTGCACCAGGTACTGCGTCACCTCCAGGTGGCCCTCCTGGCACGCCAGGTACAGGGGCGTGGCACCATTCTTGGTTTGGGCATTCACTCCCCTGCGAATATGCAACACCCACCATGGTCTCTCAGTGCCGCCGGTCGTCCTTGCCTCAATCCTGGGAGCCCCGGAGGACCGGGAAAGTGGGTTGGACTAGGTCCTACAGCAGCCTCCCGGTCCCCTCGGCTGTGGTCCCACCCACAGCAGCCTGGTTTTTATAAAGCATCTGACAGCACATCCTGCTCTTAGGGAACAGTCCCACCTTTACCAATGTGCTGCATTGCTCTGGACCCCTCCTACCCTGGGGCAGCCCCGTGGATGGCCTGTCATGCTTGGTTAGCCATAACTGCTTCTGGCCTAGGCCTAACCCAGAGGAGGGAGTTCTTGGAGGTCAGGGAGGGTTAGTGTTGCCAGATGAAACACAAGGATGCCACTTAAATCTGAATTTCAGATAAATATCAATAATGTGTTAGCATATCCCAGATACTACATGGAACATACTTATACCAAAAAATATTTATCTCAAATTTGAAGTTAATTGACATCCTGGGTTTTGTTGTGCACCAAGGTGGTGGTGGTGGTTCTTTTTCTTTTTTTTTTTTTCAGGACTGAGGATTAAGCCCAGGAGTGCTCTACTACTGAGCTACATTCCCAGTCATTATTATTATTATTATTATTATTACAAATTTTGAGACAGGGGCTAATCAAATTGCCCAAGATGGCTTGAACTTGGAATCCCTCTGTCTGATGCTCCCAAGTAACTGGGATTACAGTTGTGCACCACCATGCTTAGCTAGGAAGGTTCATCTTAAGTCCCACTGTCATTCCCATTTTGCAGAAAGGCAACTGAGGCTTGGTCCATGTGTTGCCACAGGCCACTCAGCTGGTAAGTGGCATGGGAACACATATCTGTCTGGGATGCAGGGCCTCCCCTGCAGTAAGTTTGCAGGTACTGACAAAAAGAGTGGGGGAGGGGCCCTATGTCCCAGGTGCTTCCACTACAGCTTTCCTTTCAGCTGTCACTGCCCTTAATCCTTGCTTCTCCACCCAGCTCATTGTCCTAACTGGGGAACAGTGAGCCAGCCCCATTGGTGAGGTGCTGCTAGGGAACACAGAAGCTGGCCTGGCCACTAGGCTGATGGATGGTCCAGAGTGCAGTTACCGCAATGGGACACTAGGTGGAGCCACAATCTACTCCCAGATCCTCCTTGTTCTCTACAAGTCTATAAACTCAAGATAGGGGTTATATCCTGCCAGGCTCTGATTAGACCTTGGCGTCCTAGGAACACATTTCTTCACATCCTTACCCTCAACTGCCCTCCGTATCTACACATCCACAGTGGCAATCACATGCACAACCCACACCCCCCAAGCCTCTCATCCAGTCGCCTGTCCATCTGTCCATCAGCTCATGCCCTAAGCCATTCCCTCCTCCTCTATCTGCTCATTCACCCACCTTCCTGCCACCTCAACGTGACCGAGCCATGTGTGCACTCTCCTCTCTCACACATGCCTCCCAATAGACTTCTTGTTCTCTGTCCACTTCCCTGTCCCTGGAGTCCCCAGGTCATCTGCAGCCTGCACTGGGCACCACTTTCTGGCCTGGGAACCTCGCTTCCCTGACACAGATCTGCTAATACTGGGGCCGAAGCAGAGCCTGGTGCTTTATAAGTTGAGGGGAGGAGGCGCTGTGCCTGGCTGTCCTTCTGTACCCCACCCCTACCCCCTGTCGAGAGCAGAGAGGGTCCTGCCAATCAGCACAGGGCAAGCCAGAGGCCCAGCCATGCACCTCTCCTCAGAAACATGCTGGCCCGCTGCCCTGGCCTCTACGCCCCAGTGCCGGCATTGCCCCCACACATACGCATGCTGGTGTGCCAGGAACAGCCTGTTGAATATTTCATGACTGACACTCAGCAGCCTGAATTATTCACCCTGTAACTAAGGCATGGCAAGTGCTGGGGTCCTGGGGCCTGGGGCCCTCTCTGGGGCAGGGGGCAGCACAAGGCAGTGTAAATGACGAAGGGGACCAGATCTGTGTTGAGCTCTGCCCTCCCAACACCCCCTGTGGCAGGTAGCCATAACGCAAGGGTGCCCAGCCAGTCTGAGAGGGAGATGGACAGCAGGGGGCAGTGGTGCCTACTAGTTGCCACTCCCAACAGAGTCCTGACACTCTAATATAAAGACTGGAACCTGCCCCCATTATTATTAGTATTTCAGCCATGATCTCTATGGTGCAGTCAGAACCTCCTGCCCAGGAGACCCCGGGACATAGGGCACATATGCTTGATGGGCTGCAGGAGTGCCTAGAGGACTAGCCTAGTTCTCTTCCTGCTTGACCTGGAGGCAAGAGAAATATGGGCTCCCTCCCACTCACTGGGGAGAATTACAAAAATACGGGTAAGCATAAGGAACAAAAGAGAACTCCCACTTGGAAAGAATAATGAATAAGAGTAGTAATAAAAAAATTGGTTAATAATAGTGACAGCAGCTACTATTTATTGAATGATTACTTGTTCCAAGCACTGTGATGCACCCATTCTCTTATCTAGTCCTCGCCATGTGTTCATGGCTGAGAGTATCAGTCTCCTTCTACAGACGAGGAAAGGACCCCTAGGGAGCTACCATCACTTGAGGTGGAGCAGGCAGAGCCAACCTTGTGAGCCTGGCCCATGAGGTCAGAGAGCTGGAGGGGGGACTCCAGCTGTGCAGTGTCCACAGCCATCCTCTCTGTCTGTCTCCCTCTTTGTGCATAAACAACTGTCCTTCTCTGCAGAGCTCACTGCCGGGCATTCAGGAGCCTCACTGCCAGTGAGCTCAGCTCTGAGTGGGACTGGACATGATGGGGACTCCACAGGAAGGCCCAGGGCCTAGTGTGAGTCCTATCCCCCCAAGCTGTGCCACAGTATCCCTTCTTTTGCCTTCCAGACCCCATCCGTGAAGTGGTAGCCACTATGTGCCTCCTCATCCCAGGAGGGCCAGCCACCAAGGGCACTCACAGCTGTCATGGGGTGTCCAGCCAAGCACAGCTTAGGCTAGACATCATTTCTTTTCTCTCTTCATCTTCTCCTTCTTCTCCCTCTTCCTCTCCTCCTCCTCTTTCTCCTTCTCCTACCGGGAATCGAACTCAGGGAACTGAACTGTTCCCAGTCTCACCCAACCTTTCTTAAATATTTGAAACAGCATCTTGCTAAATCTCTGAGGTTGGCCTTGAATTCGCAATCCTTCTGCCTCAGCCTCCCAAGTCACTGGGGTTATAGGCATGGCCATCACATCAGGCTCCACCGTCCTTCTTGATCTCAAACTCTGGAGTCTTCAAAGACCCTGAGCCAAACCATTTCCATAGGTTGGAAGCTTCCTGGTCGTGATCACATAAACCAGGCTTTTCTTTTCGCTTAGGGAAAAAAGATGATCTGGACAAACTGTAACTATTAAGCAAGCCACCCTCTGACTGCACAAAAGAAATGTAGAAAGCTTGTAAGGGTCTGTTGGAATTCTCTGTCCAAATTTGTGCCAGCTTACTGTTCATGCTGGCCCAGGGAACAAGGAGTGATCAGTCAGTCCCCCCACGGATTCAGACTCAGGTCAAAGAGCAAAATGTCCAGTGGCCCTCCCAGCTGCTTAAGACTCCTGCCCTGAGAGAGGTCAGAAAGCGGCTGGCACCCCAAGGACCAGATCTTGTTGTGGCTGGAGCTGATCTGAATAGTCACGCAGCCTTCTGGGCTCCTCATTGCATCACACCCCCTGCTTATAGCAAGAGTCTAAATCAGGCTTGATTCAGGGAAGAAGTGCAGCCCTGTTTTGAGGAAGGTTCTAGAACAGTCCATTAACACCCTAATCCCCGACAAGCTTGGAATAGTTCCAGAGGCCAGCACGTCCCTGCAACTCTTCCAACCTTCCAGACCTTCCTTCTGACCTGCCATTTAGCCAGACTCGACCCTGCCTCCACCCTCTGTGCCAGGGCTGTGGCAACACCCTCAGGGCAGAGCTTGGCATGGCTGACTGCTTCTAACTCAGTGTCCACTCCCAGCTCCTTGGAAAGGCCTTCCCAACCCTTCAACTCAGAGAATTTCCTCCCAATTTCTTTACTTTATTGCGTTCTTTCCGTAGACGCAGATTCCAGGGCTCCACCTGCTGGACAGGCAGAGCCCTTGGCCTCTTGGAGCTCTGTCCTCCTGGGGCAGTGGCTGGCAGACCAGCACCCAGGGGCAGCAAGAACGCACATCCAAACGGGCTGCCTGCTCCCGACTTTGTCCTCTGCTTCTCAAAAGCCACCGGTGCAGACGGGCTGGAAGGTTAGAGAGCTCAGGCTAGTTGTTGAGAAAATAAGTGCGTCTGTGAGCAGGAAGGACCTGCATGCTGCCTGCTCACTAGGGCTCAGCCTGGTAGGACAGAAACAGTGCATTGCCAGATGGGCACACGGAGGCTCAGAAAGGGAGTTTCATCTAAGGTCAGAGGGGCGACCTTAGTCTGATGACCGCAGACTCCTCCATTCAACAAGCACTCACTGTCTGTCGGCACTGGGCCTAGTGAGCCTCATTAGTTAAGGGGACAGACAGAGAAACACACAGAGGCACGTGGCACACAATGCCAGCTCCTGATCAGGGCCACAGGGGAAAAGAGCCAGGCCACGAGCGTGTTGTGGGCGCGGGTTACCATGTGAGCAGGCTCAGGGCTGGCCTGGCGGAGAAGGTGGCCACCCAGTGAAGACCTGAAGGAGGGCCAAGCAGGCAGGGGCTCTCTGGAGAGGTTCAGGAGAGGGACCCGCCCACGCAGCTGGAGGGTGCCAGCCCCCAGGAGGGGCAGTGAGGCTGGGGAGGAGCACGGGTGAGTTATGGGGAGGAGGGTTGAGGTGAGAGGGAACAGGGCCAGGTGGGAGGGCCTCCGGGCCACTGTAAGGGGTGGCCTTCACCGTCGGTGAGCCAGGAGCCTGTCAATTGCCTAGTGGTCTCTCTGCACCTTCAAAGGCTACAGATGGAGCTGGGCTGGCAGGGCCAGGATCAAGGTGGGGAGACCAGTCAGAGGGCGGTTGGTGGATCACAGTTAGGTGACAGGCCAGGACCAGGAGCTGTGGGTGGAGACAGAAGCCTCACTTCGGGGGCTTCCCAGACCCCACCTGGCCCTCCTTTCTCAGAGCCTCCACCTGGGTCAGGGGCAAGGCTGGCTGCTGCCTTTCCCAGTTGGGACCAGCCAGAATAAGCCCTGCCCCAGGCCCTGCTGCCCAGGTGACCTCCACAAATACCAAGAGTAGGCCTGGGGGTAGTAATTAAGAATGAATGAGTCCTTGCTGTCTGTGGCAGAAACAGGTGCCCAGCAGGTAAGGGGCTCCCCCAGCCCAGGCAAAAGCTCCGGGCTTCACAAAGGGAGGGCTGAGCCATGGGCCCTGGGGAGTCCCTGGGGAAGCCCCTCTCATGAAGCCCCTTTCTACCCATCCCCACCAGGGGCTGCCTGAAGCTTTGTGAGCAGCCAGGCTCCATGAGTTGTTTTTTTTTTTTCTCATTTTGTTTTTTAATATTTTTTTAGTTAGAGATGGATACATGTATTTATTTTGTTTATTTATTTTTATGTGCTGCTGAGGATCGAACACAGTGCCTCACATGTACGAGGCAAGTGCTCTGCCACTGAGCCACAACCCCAGCCCTCCATGAGGTATTTTACTAAAGAAGGAACACAGGGAAGTACTTGGCAAACTTGGAACACTGAGAGATTAGGACCTGGACCAGGAGTGGGGGATGCAGTTTGCCCCAGTGGTGCCTGCAGTTGGTCAATAAGCCTCTTGGAGGCACCATGTCTATGTCTACCAGCTCCACGAGGCAGACACATCTGCCTGGTTCACTAATGTATCTCTGGCACTTAGAATATTGCCCAGCACATAGCAGATGCTCAATAAACATCAGCCAAAACTGGGTGTGATGGCACATGCCTATAATCCCAGAAACTTGGGAATCTGAGATAGGAGGTTCACAAACTAAAAATAAAATAAAACAAAAAACAGAAAAGGGCTGGGGATGTAGCTCAGGAGGAGAACACCCTTGGGTTCAATCCCCAGTACCCAAAATAAATAAATATTATTTGAATGGGTTGAGTGAGTTAGTCTATAAAATGAACTGATTACAGAGCTACTGTCTAGAGTGGGTGAGAGGCTTAGAGAATGCCACCTGGTGCCAGGCCCCAGGAGACACTGGGCAGGCAGGAGCTGTTTCCGGTTTACCCTGAAACACTTTCTAATCCCTGTGCAGTTTCAGGTCTGGGGGAGGGCTGAGGGAAGGAGCCCCCTGCAGGGAGCTGGAGTAGAGAATCTGTGGGCCAAGTGATCTTTAGTTTACCATGACAGGTAGGGGCCCCCACGGGAAGGACCTGGAGCCTCCCTCCTCTCTCCAAAGCTCAGGCCTTGAGTTCTGGGCTGAGCCCGGAGCTTCCCTCTGACTGGTCAGTCCCCAGGGATGTCAGAAGCAGACATGGCAGTGGGTGGTTCCTGGGGGTCAGGGGTCTACCTGCTCCTTGCCCCTTCCCAGGCAGCCCCAGCTGGGGATCGAGACACCTCATCCCCTCACTGGCCACTCATGTTCCTGTCCAGGAGGGTCAGTAGCCCTCTCCAGCTCTCTGACACCCGGGGCCTGGGACAGCCCTAGTCAGCTCTGCCCGGCCCCAGTTCAGGGGCTCCCTTTCAGCAGGAGCTCAGAGGGAGGCTCAGCAGCTCACCCCTGAGGTCACTATGGCCAGCTCTCTGCCTCTGTAAGATTCGGCTCAATGAACTGGGATAGATTAGAGGAAGAGTGGTCGGTGCAGGATGTTCCTAGAGACTCAAGCCCTTTCTGCCATCTCAGGCATCAGCAGGCCTCCCACAGGCTGTCCAGCCCTCCCTGCACCTTGTCACCATCGCAGCCCAGAGCTGCCCACGGCCTCCCTGCGTAGTATCAAATTTCCACTGCCAGTTCTGGGTGTCCTTCCTCCCTCACAGGCTCATGGGCCCAGGAAGAGAGCTGAGCCCTCGTGAATAATTCAAAGGCCTTCACAGCAGGCCCAGGAGGCTCACGAGAGAGCACAGCGTCACAGCCTTCAGATCTGGGCTGCCTGGCTCCTCAATTGGGCCTGTGGTCAGGGTCACCCAGCGTCTGCCTTCCCCAGCCCTCATATGCACAGCCCTGGGGAGCAAGAGTCTCCAGCCCCAAGACGGGAGCCTACGTGGGTATACCAACCCCCAGTCCCAATCGCCAGCCATCCCCTCCGGCCTGAGCCCAGCCTGGCAACCACACAAAAGCACCTCCTTATCAGCCAGGTCACACACCACTGCAGGGAACAGAGCCCAAGCCCTCTGTCCACCTCCCTGAGATTCATGGTGACTCCTGGGGGTGCTGGCAGCTCATCAGCCCAAGGCATCTGGCTGCAGGGCTGGGCACCACAGCCCGGTCATACCCAGATCTGGCATGGTTTGGGAGGGGATCAGGGTCCTCAAGACCCGAAGCCTACAAGAGTATTCCATGGCTCAGCCAGTCTCCCCAACGCCTGGGATCCAGCCCCCAGAGGGCTCGGGGACAGCAGGTCTCATCAGTACTTGCAGGGACAGGCTTGGAGCCCTCTCAATTCACACTGCTAGGTTCTGGTGGCCCCAGGATCAGCCTGGCCCTCTGGGTACCTCAGGTGTACTGGGCAGGATGGCAGGGGCAGAAGCACTTCCTTGCTGCGTGACCTTCCTCCTTGGGACCTTAATGTCATCTGCTTGAAGCAAGGGGGTACGAAGATGCATCAGAACCGTAACTGTGGAGGTGGGGGCATCATGTCACAGGTGTGGCTCCCCAGAGCCCCAACCTGGAGTGTCTAACCGGAGTCTGGGCCAAAACCTGTGAATGATACAGGGAGACCCTGCACTCAAGGGTCTCTGGGGCCCTCTTACTCTAAATTCCACTGACTTTGACCTGACCCAAACCCTATACAGAGTGGCTACCAAATGACTGCGAGGAGAACGCCCATCCCAGGCAGATCCTGCTGGGTCTCCCACTAACCAGACAAGAAGTCCTCGCCTCGGAGGATGAAACCAGGCTCAGCCTGCCTGTCCTGGGTGAGGGGACCACTAGAGCCCAGCCACCCTGCATCCACGTCAGTATGCCTGGGCCCAACAGGCTGCCAGCTACAGAAACCTTGTTATGTTGTCACATGGCTAAGCTGGCCTCTGGCCTGCTCCCTGGTGGCCAGTGGCCTTGAAGGCACCCTCACGAATGGGCCAGGCCCTTTTACCCCATAGCTGCTCCCCTCCTGATGTCAGGGCCACTTTTTGGCTCCTGGACCAGGCACCCACCAGAAGAGAAAAGTCACTGGTCAGAATCACCGCCCTGGCGCCATCTCATTGGTGTCCTGCTCCCTCAGAAGGGCCTGTGGCTTTCCCCAGGACCCCCGCCCCTCGGGCGCACCTGAGAACTGGTTCCTGCCCTCACCCAGCTTCTCATGTGACTCTGGCTCTGCAGGGCCCCCCTTTCTTCCACATGCTCCCACCCCACCCCGGGGCTCCCCAGCTTACCACCCAGCTACTTTCTCAGTCACTCAATCCAGGGACCCTGGGAGTTTGGGAGCCTTGTGCCCTGTGGCAGTGGGAATGGGTGAGGGGCCACAGGAACGCACGTGCTCTCTGGATAACTTGGCCTGGGCTCCGGGGCTAGGAGGGGCGGCTTCCCTAACTGCCTGAGTACTGGCGAGGCCCCTCCGCCTGACTGATGAGGGTCTAGGAGGTGCTCCTGCCTTCCCCTCCCCCTTTCCAACAGTCTGCTAAATGAACACAGGCAGGTGACCACGGGTTGCACGTCCAGCTTCCCAAGTCCAGTTACTGCTGTGGCTCAGGGGGACAGGCTTTGTAGATGAGATGGCCAAGGAAGCCATCACACCCAGAGAAGATGAGTGGCGTGGCAGACTTGGGGCATCCCCTGGGGCCATGGCTTGCCCTACCACAGGCCCCCGAAGAGGGAGGACCTGGCCTGGGGATGCGGCTCAGTGGTAGAGCACTTGCCTGGCAGGTGCAAGGCCCTGGGTTCCATCCCCAGCACCAAAAAAAAAAAAAAAAAAAAGGGTTGGGGTCCTTACTCAGGGTAGTGCCCGACAAGAAGCCTCAGGGAGGGGAAGTCTCCTTTGGCGGCGGCATAGTGGACAGGCAAGGCGCCCGTGTCTGTGGCCATGGTGGGTTCCCCACCGCCGTAACGCAGCAGCCAGTTCACCACCTCAAGGTGGCCGAAGCGGGCAGCCAGATGCAGGACCGTGGCACCAGAATTGTCTTTGTCCTGTGGGAGGAGAGGTGGTTCAAGTTCTCTGGCCTGGATCTGCCCCCGCCACGGGCTTGAGCCACTGCCAGCCTCCCCCTGGCCTGGGGGGCAGTGCTGTCCTCTCTGTCCTCCCTTGTGCTGTGGTCAGGCCTCCCTCAACAGGTTTTTTGGGATAGAGCTGATCCCAAAAGTTTGAATCCTGCTTCTGTCTTTGGGAAACTAAGTGGCCTGCTTTGACCATAGCATTGTGGTCTTCAGAGGCCTGCAGGATGCAACGGTGACACCCCCACACAGAGGCTCCTGGGACGCGGCACCCGGGAGTGACAGCAGGAGACCTGGCTCCAGGGCCAGGCCAAAGCCCTGACACAACCTAACGCCTGAATGAGCAAGTGTGTTGCTCGGCTGAGGCAGGGCCAGGAAGGGGGGATGTTGGGCTGTGTCAGGATGGCACTGGGATTGGGGGGACACCCTGCATCCCCTCTCGCCCTCTCCTTCTCCCTGCTTCCCAGATCGTTCACAGGATGGAGGCCTCCACTTTGGCCTACCTCTGACAGCCCAACCTCAGTACAGGAACTGCCCCCAGACTCTTCTGGGCTGGGCCATGGGAACAGGCTGTGTTCTTGGTCCCATGGAGCAGTCAGCCAGCAGTGTATATGTGGGCTATGGTGGCCCCTAGGAGGGGCTGGGCAAGACCCCCACAGGAGCCCCAGAACCTCTGGGCCCAGAACATCCATACACATCCACTGTGCATCTGTCGGGGGAAGGGGCTGCTCACAGCACCCAGGCAAGAACTCAAGCATCTGGACTCAGAGGCTGACACATTTGAAAAACTGGGCACCACTCTAGAATCAACACACCAGAAGTCATGGGACGAGAGGAACAGATTGGCTGTCCCCTTAAGGAGGTGGCAAGGATTGTGGGGCAGAGAATGAATGGCCCACAGGAAGCTGAGGAAGATGCTGAGGCCCCTCTCGTATGCTGTGGGTATGAGGAGACTGGTTCAGTCTGTCCCCTGAGTTCACAGGACAGGGCTGGCTAGAGGTGGCCCAAGTAGGACCATGGTGAAAGACATCCTGATATCAGATCTTGAGAAGGGCTGGCCCTCTTCACTGGCCCTGGGAACTAAAGGTCTGGAGCTCCAGGGGGTCCTGATGGCTCAGGGTTTCTGAGTGGCAATGGCAGTACAGACACAGTACAGAGAGTGCCACGAGCTGCCCAGGCCTCAGGCCTCTCCTGTGCTGTGGCCCACACCCTAAGCTGCTTATCTTGTGGGATGGGCAGAACCAGGGATCGAGGTCATCCCCTCCTCCCACTTCCACCCCTAGCACTCAAGTGTGTTGGGGATGGAGGGCAGGAGACTTGATAAACTGGGCACAAGGCCACTCACTCCTTCCACCTCCTCTGCAGTGGTAAGGGAGGCTTCCGGCCAAGCTGGACACTGGGATCAGGGAGGAGAGGGAGGCTTCCAGCCAAGCCTGCACACCAGGATCAGGGAGGCAGGCACCTCCCAAAAGAGTGGGCATAGGCCACATGGCCAGGAACCCTCGATAGCAGGGCCAGCCAGGAGATAAGGGGCTGCTCCACCTCCCAGGAAGGATGGGAAGGGGGGCCTTGCCCTTTGAGGACATGAGACTAGGGTGGGTTTGGCCTTCCTTAGGGTACAACAAACCAGCTTAGAGGAGGCCCCGCCTCCTCCCTTCTCTCTGCAGTTAAGCCAGTGTTCTTCATAAGTGGAAAATCAATTCTGCCCCTCCCACCACTGGCTTTCCCCACAACCAGAACATCATTCAAATTCTTCACCTCAGCCCAGAGACCCTCCGGCCTGGCCCTGGTGGCCTGACCCCTCTGCACCTCACTCCACATGCTCCCTCCTTGCTGTTCTCCAGCAGAAGGACGTGTACACCTGAGAGCTTGGTACTTCCTGTCCCTATGCTCAGAACTCCCTGATCCTCACCTGGCTAGCTTCTTCTCATCAGCCAGGACTCCCCTGGGAGGTCACTCCTCAAAGTGACCAGTTGGGGCCTAGGGACAAGAAGACCCAGACGGAGCTGAGAAGTAACTTAGAGCTGGAAGGCCTGAACGTGCTGATGTCCTGTGGAGACCACATTCTCATGTCCCATCACCCTAGCCCCACACCCTGGCTTAGGGACATCTGCATCTCAGCGTCAAGTGAGCTGTGGGACTTTGCCCATCCCCACCTCCAGATCTGATCCTGGAGGGCATGGGCTTCTGGTTCTGCCATCCAAGCCCTTTGCCCCACCCCCAGGACTCCAGGATCAGTGCTGTGTCTCTCCCATGCAACGCCGGCCCACTGAGCCCAATTCTCCTCGGTTTCTCCAATACTACCCACTGCTCTTCCAGGGAGGGGCCAGGGCTTGCTAGGGCATCTGCCCAAGGACTCAATCCCGGGAGACCACCCCATCCACAGCTCTTTGGAAGGAGGGTTCAGCTAAGCCAGGAGGACCCAATCCCACCTACCCTCTCGCCAGGGGGGCTGGGAGGAAACCCTCTCTGGGGAGGAATCCCCAAGCCGCTCGGGGAGCAGCGGACCCACCTGCACCCTGCAGCCGCCCTGCGAGAGCAGCCACTGCAGGCAGGCGAGGTGGCCGGTAGCTGCGGCGTCGTGGGCCGGTGTGGCGCCGTTAAGTGCGCGGGCCGCGGCCGGCAGGGCTGCCTCCTCCACCAAGAAGCGCAGACAGTGCAGCTTGCCCGCGCGGGCCGCGTGGTGCACAGGCAGGGCGTCCAGGGGGTCGCGCAGGGAGGGCCCCAGCAGGTTGGCTGCATGCAGGGACCTCAGCACATCCAAATCTCCCTGCCGCGCCGCCTGCAGTGCCTGCTCCAGGGCCATTGTGCCGCCCGCGGCGCCGCGACCCCGCGCTCAGTGCGTTTCCCGGGGTGCCATGCGCGTGGCTGGGCCGTCGGGGCTGTGCGGACCCGGAAGGCGGAGCGGCTGTCTGCCTGGCCCTGGATCTGCACCGCTTAACGCTCCGCTCCGCCTCGGCTGACTCTGGGGCGGGGACCCCGCGGGCGTCCAGCTTAAGCCACGGGCCCGCCCCCGCCCCGCCCCCTTTTTGCCCCGCCTCCGCGGCCCAGAGTCCCCCGCCCGCGGGGACCACTCGAGTAACAGGGACAGGTGCATTCAGGGCTTCTTTCCTAATTTGCCTCACGTAAAAACTGAGGCCCCAAAAGACCGCAAAACTGGGCTAGAATTCGAGAGCCGTCCAGGCACAGAGGAAGTCATTCATCTGCCCATTTGGCCACTATGTGGGCTCTGGAGACACAAGCCAGCGACGATTGCAGTTCCAGGGGATGACACGTGTCATTAGAACAGGCAAAAGGGGGTAATAGGAAGTGATTTGTCGGGGCGACTTGAGCGGCCAGAGAAAGATCCATCTGAAGGAAGTGTCTAGGTTTAGGGGGATGAAAAGGGACATGCATTACCGGTGGAGGGGAGAGGTCTGAAAGGACAAAGGCCCTGAGGTAGGAACAGGCCCACCAAGCCCTCGAGGGCTCCCGAGAGTCTCTGCCTTCAAACCTACGCACTGCCCTCAGGTCCTCTGGGAGGGAGAGAGAGAAGGAAGAAAGGACAGGCGTGGCCAGTGAGCTCAGAACTGTGGGTTTGGACACCGCAGATTCAGATCTCGCAGGGCCGCTGTCGACCATGGGCTTGAAGGCCTGGGGCTGCCAAGCCAGAAGAGAAAGTGGGGGTGTGAGGGCTGGGGCCAGCGGGAGACGCACCAGCGCCGTCATCCAGAAGGAAGATGCCATGACCCCGCGCTAGGACGCAGGAAGGCGCCCGAGGGCGGGCGGCGGAGCGCATGTGCACCAAACCCTGCGGGCGTGGCTAGAAACCGGTTGTGGGAGCTGGAGGAGGCAAGGACCTCTGGACCCGAGCAGAAATGCCAGAAAGTGGGGGCTGCGTAGCTGTAAGAAGCGCAATAAGCATATCGAGCGACCTTGATACAGCCTGTGCCCTTCCTTTCTCATCCCACCTCACCCCACCCCCATCGGAGACCCATGAGAGCCCAGCCCCTGTCCGCTGCTGACTTTCACCCAGCGCCTGGCACCTGCCGGCACAAGGCGGCTCTGGATAAGCTGTAGAATGAAGCTGCTTCCAGGAACACTTGAAGTCTTCCTTCTGATCTCTGCGGCTGCCTCCAATACCATTCTCTGGGGCCGCCACCTGATGGCGCCAGGCGTGGTGG
This sequence comes from Marmota monax, assembly GCF_021218885.2. Lineage (NCBI taxonomy): Eukaryota > Metazoa > Chordata > Mammalia > Rodentia > Sciuridae > Marmota > Marmota monax. The sequence continues at coordinate 4,879,543 of NW_026694750.1, forward strand.
CTTTCAGCACCCTGGTGACCTAAAAACCAGAGCCACTGTGCCCTGGCCAGGTGGGTTTCCAACGACTTCAACCCAGCTGGACCCTCTCACTCTCTGGATGGAGCCTGTGGTCCTTGGGATCTGGGACCTCTTCCCAGCAGTTTCTGGATTCCTGACAGCCTCACTACTATGTCTGTTATGGCCAGAGCAATGCACTCGCTGCCTTCAGACTGCTCTCCTCCAGCATGCCCAGAGAGGCAGTGCCCCCAGCCAGCAAGTAGCCCGAGCGAGGAACTAAATTGTCTTTCTTGAGTTCTGTTCCCCTGTGACTCCTTCATGAGTACAAATCCCTGCAATTCATGTCCTCCACCCCCAAGGTGCCCTCCCCCAGCCATGGACACCTCATCTATTACATACACTGCTACCATCCCTCTGAATAAGGCAGATGCCCCTTGGCCCCTCCCACTCTGCTAGTAACATCTGTACAAATGCCAGGCATGAGCACCCACCCCCGTTAACCTGTTTCTCAGATTCCCTGAGGACACAGCATACACTCAGACTGGAAGCCTGGCCCTTTCTGCCAGGCCTTTTTGTCCTCTCTGGGCCCCCCACATCCACTGAGCCTGCTGGGTCCTTTCTAGCAACACCAAAGAGGCCCCTCAAGACATGACACATGCATGGAACTCTTGCCACTTATCAGTTCAAGCTTCACCTGGATATTAATTCACACAGGGAGGCTGAAGGAAGTATAGCTGTTATCCTGATCTCAGAGCAGAGGAAAATGAAGCACCAGGAGCTTGTTTTAAGTCATCTCTCCTAAGATGTTGCATATGGGAGGCCAGGCACAGTGGCAGACACCTGTAATCCCAGTGGCTCTGGAAGCTGAGACAGGAGGATATAAGTTCAAAGCCAGCCTCAGCAATGGCGAGGCACTAAGCAACTCTGTGAGGCTGTGTCTCTAAATAAAATACAAAATAAAGGGCTGGGGATATGGCTCAGTGGTCAAGGTTCCCTGAGTTCAATCCCTGGTACCACCCGCCCCCCTGCAAAAATCTGGGAAATGGCAAAGCACACTCTCCACTGACCTTGCTGTGCTCTTCTTCCCTTGGTACTTGAAGTTCTCTGGCCAGAGCACCCCATTGCCTCCCACCTTCTAAGTGTCAACTTGAGGACTCTCTCCTTTCACCTCTGATGGAATCTGAGACAGACATGCCATGTCTGCCATACCATGACAGACAGTAGTGAGGCTGTCAGGTATCCAGAAACTGCTGGGAAGAGATCCCAGATCCCAGTGACCACAGGCCCCATCCAGAGAGTGAGAGGGCCCAGCTGGTGGGTGGGAAAAAACTGTTCAGGCTAAGTTCAGGCCTCTCTCCCACCCACGAGTCAATGTACTTCCCAGGAGTGGAGACCAGGATGGACTGTGTCCCCATGGCCCTGTAGGAGGCCCTAGCTCACCTAAAGCCTGCACCCTACATCCTGTCCACCCAGCTGTCGCACCTAAGTCGCTCCAATTCTAAAGGACTCCTTCCAATAAGCAACAAGACCCCACAATCCTGTGGTTGAAGCAAACTGTGAGTGACCTGGCCAAAGTCCTTTATAGTCATGGGGGAGTGGTGAGGGAGAGACTTAAATTCAGGAGTAACTGGCATTGCAAAAGAGTGTGTTCCTCTGCCCCCTGTCCTCAAATAGTGTCCCTAGGCCTGAAGGGGGGTGTCTCAGGACGAACTGCCTTCCCCTCAGTATCGGTCTCTCCTCAATGATGCAGGTTTTGGTGCAGGGTGGGCCATCAGTGTATATGGCCTGCGGTGCATAAGTGGAGTGATCTGCAAAGCTCTTAAATAATAATTCCCTTAGAGGAGGCTGGCTCATAGGCATCTAAACAACCATGAGTGAGGGACAGGGCACCCCCAAGCCTTGCTAGGACACACGTATTGAATGCTTTATTCTCATAATTGGAACTGTTATGAGGATTCATGGAAGTTAGGGGAAAAAGAGTTTGGCCCTGAGCTTAGCACACAGAAAGTACTCCTGGATTGTGACCAGAGGTCCTCTGCTTGGTACACACAGGAGTGGGTGGCCCTAGCTCCTTTTGGCCAGGCTGCTTCGGGTCCCCTTCCTGATGGGTAGCTGGTCTTCTTTTGCCCTGTTGGAGGAACACTATGGAAAGGGACCTGGGCTAGAAGTGGGGGTTGGGCTATGCTGGAGAAAGAAGGGGTCCATCCAGCACCCTGGACAGAGCCTGCCTTGGCTTAGCCCCATCGCACTTCCTCCTGGATTTGGCTTGGTGGGTTCCGCCAACTGCGCGTTCAACAATCTGCCCCGCAGTTTGCATTGTGGTCCGCAGGGGTGGCCGTTGCCCCGCCAGCCCATCGGGGGAAGGGAGCCCGTAGCAGATGGGCGGGGGACGCCTGCCAGTTTGCAGCAGCAACGGCCACGCGTCGCGGAGGCGTGCCCTGGCGCGCCGCTGGCCCCCCACTCCCAGAGGAGGGCGGCGGAGAACCGACACCTAGGACGCTCCGCCTGCTAGTCACGTGAGTCCCGACTGTCCTGCGGGTGGGGAATCTGGAGCCCTGGTGAGATAAAAATGAACTCCAAGGGGGTTCTGGGTTGCCTCCTTTGAGGCTTAATTTCCCTATCCAAAACCGAGGGTGGGGAACCAGCTGATCTCTGGCGAGCCGCGGAGGAGTTTATAGAGAAGTCTAACCTCTAACTGCTAGTCCTGACTTGGTCGTTCCCAACAGCTAGGGCCAGGACAAGACGCGACCTCTCTCGGGGCCTCAGTTTCCCCGCCCAGCTCAGAGCAGCTGGTGGCAGGAGTGTCTCCTAGTAATCTTCGTGGGCTCTCCCTGAGACCCTGACCTTGGCACGCCTTCAGCCTCTGGGTCCCTGCCCCGCTCATAGAACTCTCTGAGTCCTCCTGCGGGGCGTGAATGAAGAAGGGCGGCGTTGGAGACCAGGGCCCACAGCCAGAGCCAGGGCAAGCCTGGCTTCACCCGCCCTTTCTGCCCACCGGGTCAGCGCTGTTATGAGCCCAATAACGCCCACGGATTCCGTGACCCCTGCCGCAGCTGGGTTGGAAGGCCCGGAGCGGCATCCCTGGGGGCACCACCGTGTTCCCCTTTAACCTTATCCTTAGTAGGAACAAAGGCGAGAGGTGGGAGTGGCGGGGCGGGGCGGTGACGCCGCCGACTTAAACCCGGCTGCAGGCGCAGTACACTTCTTTGGCGCGGGCCCTGGCCGCGCCCCGGACTTCGGTCTTGGTCTCTGTCTCGGCTCTTCCTGCCGACCCAGGTCTCCCCCCGCGCGGGACCCGCAGCCACCGCCACTTTCCTTCGAGCATGGGACTGCCTCGCCCGGCAGGGGATGCGGCAGAGCTGCGCAAGGTAGGAACTGGGGACTGGAGGCGGGAGGGATCCGGCACCGCCACCCACCTAACCGCAGCCGCTGCGCTCAACCTCGCGCCCACAGACCCTGAAGCCGCTGCTGGAGAAGCGCAGGCGCGCACGCATCAATGAGAGCCTGAGCCAGCTCAAGGGGCTCATCCTGCCTCTGCTGGGCAGGGAGGTGAGTTCCCAGGGGTTCGTCGCGGTTCAGTGAACCGGGAAGCGGAGGTGGAGGGCCCTGGGGCGCCAAGGGCGGGCAGTGCTCCTGCCTGAGGAACAGGCTACAGGGATCCCAAGGCCAAGCCTCGGCGGGACAGGCACTGAGGAGCCGACCCACCGAGGACCCCGGCGCGCCTGGAGCTCAGCTCACGGCTAGAGCTCGGTGCTGTTGGTGGCTGCTGTCAGGGATCTGTTTTGTTTGTTGGTCTCTGTTCCTCTCCCTCGCGGCCTGGGGCAGAACTCGCGCTTCTCAAAGTTGGAGAAGGCCGACATTCTGGAAATGACCGTGCGCTTCCTGCAGGAGCTGCCTGCGTCCCCTTACCCCCCGGAAGTGCCACGTGAGTGACCCTGCTCCCACTCCCCGCCTACCACACCCTTTGCCCTGTCCCCTGCGCTCTGCACCTTTCACCCTGGGTGTCTCACGCCTCTCTCCCTCCGCAGCGCCACGCGACAGCTACCAAGAAGGCTACAGTGCCTGTCTGGCGCGCCTGACTCGTTTGCTGCCTGCCTGCCGCATCCTGGAGCCCACCGTAAGCGCGCGCCTGCTGGAGCACCTTCGTCGAAGGGCATCAAGCGTTACCCCTGGTGGCTGGCGGGCTGGAGACTCTGATGGGCCTCCCTCGCCAGCGCCACCACCTGCGCAGGCTCCTGCGCCCTCTCCACCTGCACCTCCCGGTGGCCCTGGGCTCTGGCGGCCGTGGTAGTCCCTTGGCCGGTCCACGGGCCCTGGTGACTGCAAGGGAACTGGAAGGCCCCAGGCAGGCCAACGAAGCTCTTGGTGGTGGCCACTGTTCCCATAAAGAGGGACCAGCCTAGCACCCACATGAAGGCTGGAATGGGATGTTTGTGACCCGTGTGGAAGACTGCAGCCCTCAAGGATTCAGCCGGAACAAATAAGGGGAGCTGTGTCTAGATAGGAGAAGGGGCAAGTGGCTGTAGGGTGAGGAACAAGCCCTCCCTGTCCCAGCTGGCTCTGGAACTGCGCTAGCCACAAACTGCCTGGGCAGTGATGCACCTGCCATAGGGCTGGCACCAGACTGAGGCCTGGGCCAGGAGCTCACCTGGCCAGGTGCAGCCATCTGCTTAGACTGATCACTGCCTGCCCAGTCCTGCTTGGGCCTACTTCCTGCCCAGCTGGGCTTGGAAATCTAAGGTGATGGCCTTTGGGGTTTTGGTCACTGCCATGGCTCCGCAGAGCATCAGAAAAAGGTAAAGGAAATGTAGGGCTGGAGAGCCGTCACCTCCACTCCTAGGCTGTCCTCCCCAGTTACTTATGTGGCTGCGGGTGAGGGCTTCCTAAGGTGGTCTTGGAAGGATTTATTTTCCCAAGCATAAGGTAGTTTGGGGGTGTACAGAGGGGTGCGATGAGAAGGAAGTTTGTCTCTTTGGAGGGCCTGAGCCCAGCACAGCTGTGGTGCGGTATGAGTGGAACAGGGTCCGTGCCACAGGGTGACAGAAATGGGAACAGGAGACCCCTGCCTGCTTTCTCTACAGTTCCTGGGGACTGGTTACTGGAATCAAATTGTTCTTAAGAACAAGTTTCTTTCTTCCCTAAGAAAGGCAGGAGGCTCGCTGGGAGGACCCCAGGGGGTACCTGTGGATGCCGGTAATGGTGCCCCAGAGGGGGTTGGGGGACTTGCTGCCCACTGTCAGTCACTCTCGTCATTTCCTGGGGGACTTGCTGAGCATTGCTGGAAGATAGGGAGTTCTCCCCCAGCCCCCAGACCAACAGCCTGTGCTAGGGACCTAGGCACAAGAGGAACGAAGGCAAAACTCACTGGTTTGGGTGACAGGATGTGGGGAAAGCTGTGGGCATTCCTGGAAAAAGAAATGAACATCAAGACAACAGGGTGAGGTGCCCCCAAAGGCTTCAATGGGCCATGACTAGACTATAAACTCCCAGAGGGCAGGGCTGGGGCTGAGTGTCCAGGGCACCGGGTGTACAGTGGTGCTCAGTAAACATGGTAGACTAGTGAACAGAGGTGTGATTGGGTGCAGGGTGCTAAAGCTTGCCCAGCCTGAGTTTTCGCTTAACTCCCACCCTGGGCCCTTGGTCTCGCTCTTTTTTTTTGGGGGGGGGGGATATTGGGGATTGAATGTGGCCGCTGAGCCTCATTCCCAGCCCTGTTTTGTATTTTTATTTAGAGACAGGGTTTCACTGAGTTGCTTAGCCCTGGGTTCACTTTTAAATATTTATTCCATGAAGGCCAGTGCTTCTTGGAAGGACAAATGTGGCCCACTTTCCAGAGTTCATTTCAGCATAAGGGGCAGGTAACCCCTGGCCCATGCCCACCCTGTGAGCTCCAGCTTCCTCCTTGGCTGCAGAGCTTTGCTTCAGGCTCGCAGAGGACAGGATTCTTGTCTCCAGAAATAAAAACTTTCAGTATGGGTTTAAACCAGGTGGGAATTGGCAGAAGTCTCTCTGTTGCCACTTCTTGCATCTGAACACGTATCTTGGCTCCCAATTCTATGACCTGCACTGGATCGGTCCCCTCTGGTTACAGGACAAGCAGTTGGGGAGGGGGGTAAGAGTGGATAGACCAGTGACACACAGGGTCAGGTGCTCTGGGGGACCTGAGTTGGGCAGTCAGCTGGGCACTGGCATGCCAAGGCAAGAAAAGTTCTGGGCGGGAGGCAGAAGCCAGAGGTTCTTAGCAGGCATGAGCAGGAGCTGTCAGGGAGGACTGGGCTGGAGATTTCAGCTGGGCTTATGCAGCAGGGACCCCACAGCCTCCTCCATAAGGCAGGCAGGCACCTCTTCCTGGCAACTCTCTAGCTGCAGGACCCCTCTGATGGCCAAAAGTGTGCAGGCAGTGGCTCTTTCTGTGGCTTCCCACCCCCCCCCCCAGTACTGGGGGTTGAACCCAGGGCCTTGTGCTTGCTAAACAGGGGCTTTATCACTGAGATCTATCTCCACTGCCCACAGAGGAGCATGGAGCTCACAGGGCATTTTAAGATCCCCACATCTCATCTGAAGGAAAGGCCCCCATGTCTGTCTGTCTCTCTGTCTCTCTCTCTCTCATGAAACCAGTGGGTGAAATGATTCTGTGACCCAAGGACAGTCAGAGCACTGAGGTGTCTGGGAACTCATCTTGCTGAAACATGTACTCCTGAGGAGACAGGTCCCCACCTGCTCCTCTGGCACCAGGTATTTGGGAGAGGTCAAGTCCCATCTCTATGGGTGTGAGGCTAAAGAGTGGGTTGCTAAGGAGAAATCCTCCCGCAGGCATTTACAGGTTTTGCTGCCAACCTGTGCATGGAGTCTCCTGCAGGTCAGTCTCCTGCTGGTTCACCTGGGACAGGAGCAGAATGAACCTATGAATCTGCTGAAAAATCGGGAGAACCCGAGGCCTTGTGGCATCCCCTAAGCCCTCCCTTTGGGATCTCCCCTCTGGAGGTGACAGTGGCAAAGAGGGCCTTCTCACCTCATGCCCAACACCTATACCAGTTTATGGCCACAGCTAGATTGGCAGAGTGGAAAAGGTCAGTGGTCTTGGCCAGGGTCCAGGGGTGGTCTTGCCCTCCTCAGGGGTCTGGAAGCCTCTGTCCAGGCACACCCCACCACATCAAGCCCGTATTGACTTTTCACTTCTTATTTAGTTATTTATTTTGCAAATTTACTTTCCAGAAACATACAGGTTGGCAGAGCTGTCCTGGAGAACAGATCCAGCCACGGGCTTATTTCCCCTGGAGCTGGGGATGGAGTCCTGGGCCTGGTGCAGGCAAAGCAAGCGTTCTGCCGCTGAGCTGCACCCCCCTCCCCGCTTTAGTTCTTATGTGGGTCCCTAGAATGTGGCTGTGTCTGGGGAGCAGAGTGTGCCTCAGGGAGCGTGTCCCTGAGGCTGAACCGCCCTTTCGGAGAGCTGCCTGGGCATGTGATGTCGGGGAGAAGGCAGCCACCCACCGGGGGTTCCCAGTGAGTAACAAGTTTCACTCAGGGCTCTCGGAGGCCCTGGCAAGGCCCCAGGCGCTTAGAGCAGCTCCAATAAAACGTGAAGAATGGTTTCCGGAGCGTGAGAAAGGCGCCGGAGGACACGCCCTGCGCGCGCGGTGCTGCCGCCCGAGTTCCACTGGGGGGCAGCAGGGAGCAGGGGCGGGACCGCCGATCGCAGAACCCGGTTGCGTGAATGAGGGGTTCCCTGGCCCAGGAGTCGGGCGGTAAAGCAAGAAAATGCCAAACAGAATACGTGCTCGCTGCTGCTCCGGTTGTGGAGAGTGAGCCCAGAGCAGAGCCGGTCATCTTGGTGTTCGGTATATATTAGGATTTTTTAAAATAAATCTCAGGGAACATAGGACAAAGAACCAGCCTGTGGGTGGCGCGCACCTGCAGTCCTGAGCAGTCGGGAGGCTGAAGCAGGAGGCTCTCATGAGCCCAGGAGTTCGAGGCCAGACTTAAAAAAAGAAAAAAATCAAGAACCACCCCAGACCTCAAAACTCAAAGGCAGATCCAGGGGACTGATTTTTGATGGCTGTAAACTCCTAAGGGTGAAAATGAATATTCAGAATGAAAGAAACATGTCATATAAAATGGGTGGTACTTGGAGATGCACGTCCCATCCGTTTGGTTTCTCTTTGAGCAATTTACCAGACACCCAAAATTCCATGGGAATTCTTCCTGGTGTCGTGCCTGGTCTCCCCTCCTCCCCGGAACATCTGTTACTCCATGTCTGTGCTCCTGAGGGGCCCCAGGTTTGAGCCTCAGCAGCTCTGGGGTGAATCCATCTCTGCCCAACACTGACTGGACTTCTCAGACAGCAGTACCAGGATAATTGCCTTCCTGCGGCTTCGCCCCCACAGGCTGTGACATGCATTCACACACGCCCATGTCATTGAGGTGATGTTTTGGCTTCTCTTTTACCCTGTCCTTCCTATCTATCTGGTAAGCTTGATAAATTCAGATTTCCTCACCCTACTCCAGAGGTTCTCTTGTCCTGTGTCTGAGTCAATAGTGGGACTACACACCACACCTGAGGCCGGACGAGCCTGCCTAGCAAAGATCCACCTGAGAATCGGGGTTGCAGGGGCTGGGGCAGAGTGGAGACCACAGCTTGCCACTAAGGGAACTGAGTTTCCACTTAGCAAGAGGAAAAGAGTTCTGGAGATGGATGGCAGCGATGGCGGCACAAAGAGGGGTGTACTCAATGCCACTGTACCGGGCGCTTAAAGATGGTGACAATGAGTCGGGAGGTATGGTGCATCCTGGAATCCCTGCCGCTCAGGAGGCTGAGACAGAAGGATCTCAAGGTGAAGGTCAGCCTCAGCAATTTAGTGAGGCCCTAAGCAAATATCAGCCTAATACCCTAACACTGTCTTTAAATAAAATAAAATACTAAAAAGGGCTGGGGATGTGGCTCAGTGGTTAAGTGCCCTGGGTTCAATCCCCAGTACCAAAAAAAAAAGGAAAGAGAAAAAAAAGATGGTGACACTGGCAAATTTTAGTTTACGTTAATTTTGCCACCAAAAATAAAAGCCCCTTCCTGCAATGGGCTTCTGACTTGATTGAGTCTGCTGAAGCCCTCCTGGAGTTATCTGGCTATTGTAGGATCTGATTGGTCAGTTAAATGACAATACAATGCATCTTTTAGGTCTTTTAAGATGGCATTAATTTTTCCATCCCCTGGGATTTGATTTGATTTTTCCTATGGTCCTGGAGGTTTAACCCTGGCATGCTGCCACTAAGCTGTACCCCCAGCAATTTTTCATTTTTATTTTGAGACAGGGACTCATTGTATTACCCTCAAACTTGTGATCCTCCTGCCTCAGCCTCCCAAGTCACTGGGATTACAGGAAGTGCCACCAAGCCTGGCCCTCCTGGAATCATAGATTGTTTTGATTTACTATTGACTATCTCTGTGGGGCATTTAGAATTTACACTTGATCTCTACTATTATCATCCCACAACTCAGAGAACGGATGTGGGGCTGGGCCAGTATCAAGACTGCCGGCAGCTCTACAGCCAGGGACCAGACAGTCAACCACAGTGGCTAGAACCCAGTGAGTGGCCCTGTGAGTCAGCCAGGGTGAGGACTGCAGCTATTACCCAGCCTCCACATGCCTCTGGTCTAAGACGGTCCCCATATGAGACTCTGGGTTTCTCAGGATCGACGTGAGCTCAGAGCCTAGATCCTGTGATCCTGGAAATCGTACTGTACCCATTTGCTACAGGCTGCAAGGACTTTTGGGGGACCCAGCTTTCCTTCCATCGGTGGTTTCTGGGTCTGAAACTGGTCTTGAGTGTGGAATCTGGAGAAGCAGTCATTGCTTTTCACAATTGTGGCCGTCCCCGGAGGCTCCATTCTTTGTGTCTTTTAATTGCACAGACCAGGAAGTGAGTGCCCCCGTGACTATGCATCCATTTTGCCCTTAAAAGTGCTGGGCCCTCTCTGCTGTCTCCCTCACTCTCTGCCACTCTGTCTTGGCAATAATTCTGACCCTCTGGCTCTGACAGCTGGGCATGCCGTGGGCCTCTGCAGTTCTGGAGTCCACCAGGCAGCACGACAGAGCCTGATTCTAGAGCGGCATCTCCTACTGTCTGCTGCTGCCCTGCTTCTTGGTGATGCCGGCGAGCCTTTGCCATGCCATCCTTACTAATTTGGCAAATGGTGCCCTTCAGCCCCGCGCAGGACCTAGTCCCAGCAGGGGGTTTCCAGGTTCATACAGCACATCCTCTGCAGTGGGGCCCCTCTCTGAGCCCTGCAGCCCTCCTCCTACCAGTGGCCTCACTTAGTGAGGGCAGGAGCCACCCTCCCAGGAGGGCAGTGCCAAAGCAGAGCACTCGCCCCTATCCAAACGCATTTCCACTCCCTTCGACTCGGCACCTCGGAATCTAGCCCCACTGGTGTTCTAGAGAACCTGTGGCTCCTCAGGGGACATGGCCCTGCCGTTTGTCACAGGGCCCAGCGTGCCCTGACTCGGCTGTGGAGCACCTGACCTCTAGTGATTGGTCTTCCAGTGTTACCCCTTCCATCCGGTTTCCCTCCCCTCCTCTTATGCTTCCTGACAGATCGTCACACTGTTTAGGACGTTCCTGTCTACTAGTGCACCAGGCATAAGGGTTGAATAGTGATCCCCCAGATTCACACCCACTGGAACCTCAGGGTGTGATCCTACTGGGAAATAGAGTCCTTGCATGTATGATTAAATGCAGTCGTACCAGATTAGGTGGGCCCTCAGTCCAACGGCTGTTGACCTTACCAGAGAGGAGAGGACACAGAAGACAAGAGGCACACAAAGCAAGAGGGTCCCCAAGTTCCATGGTCACTTGTTACGAGCACCACAAGGAATGAGAGCTTAGTACCAGTCAGTCATTGCTGGAGGACATTCTTTCTTTCTATGTGATACTGGGGGTAGACTCGGGGCCTCACACAGGCTGGTTGCATTAGTCAGATTTTTGTCACTATGACAAATTATCTGAGAAAACCAAATCAAAGGAGAAAAGATGTATTTTAGCTCATAGTTTAAGAGGTTTGCGCCCATGGTCAGCTGGCTCCATGGCTGTAGAGACAGGGGGAGAGGGAGAGGGAAAGGAATGGGGGACCGGGACGGGAAGTGGGGAAAGAGAGAAAGAGGGACGCCAAGGACAAGATATAGTGCTCCCAGGACCTCAAGGACCCATCCCTTCAACCAGGCCCCACCTCCCAGTTCCTACCACCTCCAACAGTCCACTGATATGGACCTCATGATCCAGTTACTCCCCCCAAACCCCACCTCTGAATGTCACTGCATTGGGGGCCAAGCCTTCAATACGTGAGCTTTTGGGGGACACTCCAGATCCAACCATACCCTGGGTAAGCACTCTGCCACTGAGCTACATCCCTGCCCTGGAAACACTTTCTGACCCCTATGGTGGGATTTACCCATTTTTATTTACTGTATTAACAATCAAGACATACATTTTGAATATACTGACTCGTGAACAACAATAATTATATGTCAGCATAAATAACATTTTCACTTTAAAAATAATTACAGTCATGTATAGTGGTCCACACCTGTAATTCCATGACTTAGAGACTGAGGCAGGAGGATCACAAGTTCAAAGCCAGCTTCAGCAACTTGGTGAGGCCCTAATGAACTTAGCAAGACCCTGTCTTGCTATGGGGACATAGCTCAGCGGTAAAGCACTTCTGAGTTCAATTCCTAGCACCAAAGCTAATAGTAATAATTGTTATTATTTTACATTTAATAAAACAAAAATAGGGGCTGGGGCCGTGGCTCATCGTTAGAGTGCTCACCTAGCACGTGCAAGGCCCTGGGTTCGATCCTCAGCACCACATAAAAATAAATAAATAAAGTAAAGGTATTGTGTCCAACTACAACTAAAAAAAAAAAAGAGAGAAATAAATATTTTAAAAAAAGTAAAACAAAAATATTTGGGAAGAATGGCATTGTTTTGCAAATCTCTACCACGTGGAATGATGAGAGACAGCTGGCTCTCACATCTGCTTCTGCCCTATATGTGTTATGGCAGGTTGTTTTGGTAAAAGAGATGAAGAAAAATGGCCTAATATAATTGGGAAAGGAAAGAATATTTTAATAATATTTTCAGTAAATTTCAGATATTTTTCTTTGATACTACACCTGAGCTCAATTAGTACTAGTTTTTTGTTTTTGATTTCTGCAGTACTGCAGCTTGATCCCAGGGCCTCAGCCATGATGGGTTAGTACCCTACAACTGAGCTATGTCCCCAGCCCTTTACTTTATTAATATTTTATTTTGAGACAGGGTCTTGCAAGTTGCTGCAGCTGACCTTGAACTTGTGATCCTCCTTACTGGCCCCCTGAGTCTCTGGGATTACAGGTGTGTGCCTCAGTTCCTCGAAAGTGCTAGTTTCTCAAAGGTTAGCTACAGAGCAGAATATGAAACTGTATTGTTGTATTTTATGCTCTATTACATTAAACTCCATTGATCTACCTTGCCTTTTTATTTTCTTTGGGGTGTTGGGGAACAAATCTAGGGCCCAGAACCCAGGGCCTCATGCACACTAGGCAAGTGCTCTCTCCTCCAATCCCTACCTGGCATTTGAATGGTTATTTAACTCATGCATGACTACAGTGTAGCATCCTGCAGCGATCATCTGGGAAAGACTGGCTCCCGGTATTTTATATCATACAGATCTTCCGAGCATCGTTATTTCCTTTTATACATTTTTTGCCACACATCAGCCTGCAGCTGGAAAGTCACCACACTGAACAGGAATCAAAAAGTCCAATAGCATTTTAGTGTAATTATGAAATCATTTTGATCCCCTGAAAGGGTCTTTGGGACTCCATGGGTCCATGGAGGACACGTTGGGAACTGCAGACGTGGTAAGATATAACTAAGGTGCCAGAATGTACACACAACCCAAAAGGGAGCAGAAGAGGAAGAGGGAACAGAGGATGGAGCAGGATGCAGTGACACTCACCTGTGATCCCAGCGACTCGGGGGGCTGAGGGAGGAGGGTCTCAAGTTGGAGGCCAGCCTTGTCTTGAAATAAAAAGGGCTGCGGGTGGAGCTCAGTGATAGAGCACCCTAGGTTCCATCCCCAGTACTGTGTGCACACACAAAAAAGTACATATAATATGATTCCATTTACTAAAAGTTTTTAAAAGCAGACAACATGAATCTAGCACTGGCAGCCAGAGGGCAGCCTCTTGGTCAGGGAGACAGGCATGAAGACAAGTGGTGCTGCCAAGGTTCTGAATTTTTTTTTCAGTGCTGGAGACGGAGCCCAGAAAATTGCACAAGCTAGGCAAGTGCCCTACCACAGAGCTGCACCCCGGACCTGTTCTGTTTAAGAAACTGGGAGCTAGTTACATGTGTCTGTTCACTTTATGAAAATCTTTCAAAAGTGCCTGTAAGGGGCTGGGATGTGGCTCAAGCGGTAGCGCGCTCGCCTGGCATGCGTGCGGCCCGGGTTCGATCCTCAGCACCACATACAAACAAAGATGTTGTGTCCGCCAAATACTAAAAAATAAATATTAAAAAAAAAAAATTCTCTCTCTCTCTACCTCTATCTCTCTCACTCTCTCTTTAAAAAAAAAAAAAAAAAAAAAAAAAAAAAAAAAAAAAGTGCCTGTAAGGCGTGCACTTTTCTGGGGTATGATGTACTTTGGTAAAAGGGTTTAAAATATGAGTCTAGCCTGAGCAGATCTTTCCCGTTCCCAGCTTCTGGCCCCGTTCTGTGGATGGAACCCTGGGCCTCATGCCTGCTGGGCAAGCGCTCCACCCTGGAGCTGCAGCCCCAGCCCAGGCAGTCTTTGTGCTTCTCTCCAGCTGAGTTCAGCTGCACGGTTGGCTGCAGGCATGGAATGAGTGCTCAGTTGGATGGTTGAGGGGAGGCTGTGTTTCACTGCCCCAATAGTGCCAAGTGGGAGTGTCCCAGGGACTCGAGGGTGCATGTCCAGGAATGATGCAGGGACTGCTATGGAGTCTGCAAGTGAGAAGAGAGCACAAAGGGGTGGAGAGAGGAGAGATGGCTGGGCAGTGGAGAGGTTTGGTAGAGTCCAGGGGGTCTGCAGCTTGGGCACAGAGGGAGTGGTGGGTGTGGTCAAGACAGCCACCTCAGCCACTAAGACTTTGGAGAGGTTGCAGTTATGGAAACGACTGAGTCAAGATGATGCTGGACAAGGGATCTTCTGATGACGATGACCGTGGAGACAGTAAGTCGGGCAAGTGAACACGCAGGCAGGACTTTCACTGGGGCTTGACTGTGGGAGACACAGCTCCTGCAGGATGTCACCAGGCTGGCTCCCTGGACAGCAGAAGCGAGCTGGTTTCATTGGTTGGGAGTATCAGTTGCCTCCAGGTGGAGCTTGCTCTTCACACCCTGCTTGCTCTCAGCACCTTGGCCGGGGCTCAAGTGAAGCGCCTCTAGCAACCCGGGCCCGTAATCAGGTGCTGCATGGAGCCACGGTTCTGCAAGTCCCCTAAGAAACATAATCAGACTCCCGCTTTTTATCATTTTATGTGGGGGGAATGTAGAGTTGCCCTAGTCTCTGTGGTTTATGTCAGAATCGTGGAATTCCTGCTAAAAATTTGAGTAAGGCAGATGGGAGTGTAGCTAGTGTCCAGCATGCGTGAGACCCTGGGGTTGGCCAACAGTTCTGACCCACGCCAAAAACAAACACACACATGAAGGTGAGTAGGGGAAGGTTTCTTCTGCTTAGCAGCAAGAGCTCCCAAGGTGGAACCGGCTTCAAGGAGCTGCATGGAGCAGGTGGAAATTTACTTTGCCCCTAGGTGACGCCACAGGGCCACAGACATACCCAGGGCCCTGCAGTTCACAGAAGCCCAGTGTCAACGGCAAGAGGCCCTCCGAAGCTCTCCTCTCACCAACCCTATTAATTTGCAGGTGCCAGCAATGGCTGTAATTCCAGATTTAAAGTCTGACCTACTTAAAGCCAATGAAATGATTTCTAAATGCCTCTTCTGGGAAATGGATAGGGTCTCTATGCTTGCTCTACACTAGGGGGCGTTTTTCTCCTCCGTGTAATGACCCATTTACTCTTGGCCTTTCCTCTTGGTTTACAGGTCCTGCTTGCAAGTGGATCTTTTATTAGTTTTAGGTGTCTTTGAAGTGGTTTGTGCTGGGGGCAGAGCATGTGACTCTGAATGTTAAGATAGGAACCAGCCGGGTAGCAGGAGGTCTGGGATCTGTTCTCCCAGCAGTGCTTGTGTGGGCTCTGAGGTGTCCGTCGAGCCTTTGGGAACAGAGGGCTACCTTGCAGCATTCACATAGGTTCCCTGCAGGTAACATGCTCAGAGTCCTTCCTTTCAGTTCGGGGGCAGCATCTCCACCGTCCGTCAACCCTGGGGTGGAGCACAATAGTTGGATACTACATTGGAAACCCCAGATGAGTCGTGTGGACGGAGGGGCGAGGCCCCTCTCTGCTGGCCGCATCCTCTGCCTGACTCCTGGGAACACAGAGAGACCCTGTGAAACCCTGCAGTGTCCTTCTCTCCTGTGTCTCAGCTTGAATGCCTCAGTCTTCTTCCAGGACCGAGGCGATCCGAATTCTTTGGTCAACCCCTCCCTGCCTCCTCCAGACCTCAAGGCAGCCAGGATCCACCAGTGGGATCACAAAGTCTTTTCTCTGGGCCAGCCCTGTTCCAGGCTCGTTCTTTTGTATGATATATAATTTGGGGGGCAAGATCTTCGTGAGATCTAATTCACATACCATGCAGTCCACCCTCCAAGCACTTTAGAACATCAACTTATGTACTCCTTGTGATAAGCCATGGGCAGGTACTAGGGGCTCCCCATTTTTTTTCCAGCAAGGGAACCAATGTGCAGACAACTGAGTGCTCACCTAAGGCCACATGGTCCCCCATGTGGCTCTGGTCCTGCACCGGGCCACGCCTCTCTGGTTGGTACTAGTCCAGAAGGGCTCCTGACCCCACCTGTTGGCTGAGGCTGCCCAAGAAGTAACCTTGATGGGACATGGACCCAGGTGGCTGGATGTCCCTCCCTGTGCTCAAAGGCCCTGCTCTCCACCCCAGGGCAGCAACAAGCTGGAGATGGCCTCTGCCCTCTCAGAAGCCCTTCTCAGGACCTGGAGTTTTCCTGTGACGTACAGGCCTTCTGCCTCACCCCACATCCAGGAGAGGGTCACCCTGACAGTGCTCAACTCCAGGCTGATCATTCTTGGGTCACATGCCCCATATTCATTAGGACTTTTCCCTACTGCCCCCTACCACCTGTGCTTGTACTCAGGGGAGCTTAACCACTGAGCCACATCCCCCTAAGTAAAAATAATATTTTTTAAATTTAAGAGTCTTGCTGAGTTGCTTAGGGCCTTGCTAAATTGCTGAGGCTGGCTTTGAACTTGTGATCCTCCTGCCTTAGCTCCTGTGGCACACGCCTATAATCCCAGTGGCTTGGGAGGCTGAGGTAGGAGAATTGGGAGTTCAAAGCCAGCCTCAGCAAGAGAGGCAGTAAGCACTCAGTGAGACCCTAGATAAAATACAGAATAGGGCTGGGGATGAGGCTCAGTGGTCGAGTGCCCCTGAGTTCTATCCCTAATAACCCTCTCCAAAAAAAAAAAACCAAACATGTCTTCAGTTTAAAACATGACCTTTCTTAAGCTGGGGTGCAGCTCAGTGGTGGAGCACTCTCCTGGCACATGTGAGGTCTCAATGGGTTATGCTAATCGCTGAGGCATTAAGAGAGCATCACTTCATCTTACCCCTTATCTGTTGAGTTACCCCAACAGTGTACCCTCCCACTGAGGAAGCACATGGACACAGAATGGGTAGGTGACCTGTCCACATAGGTGTGAATCCAGAATGGGAATGCAGGATTTGGCCTGTCCAAGACCCTTAACCAATAGGCATCACTACATGTTTTCCTAAAAATATGAAGGAAAAAATGGTCCATAGACCCATTTAGACCCATTTGTCAGATGCTTGGATTTTATTTGGGTACTTGACCACTGAGCCACAACCCCAGGCCTTTTTATTTTTTATTTTGAGGCATGGTCTCTTTAAGTTCCTTAAGGCCTTGCTACGTTGCTGAGGCTGGCCTTGACCTTATGATCCTCCTGCCTCAGCCTCCAGAATCACTGGTATTATAGGCTTGTGTCCCTATGCCTGCCTTATTACAGTGTTTTTATGAAACTCTTTTTAAAGCCTATCTGAGTGCATCAATACTAAATATATAGTACATATGCCTAATTGTGGAATTGCAGATCAAATGGGGTGGCTAGTATTAACTTTAGTAATTTATTTTCAACTGCTTTGCAAAGAGGATATACTGACTTTGAGAATCTCCTCATGATGTTTTATTATGTTCAAGATAAAAGTACATATTTTAAGCATTGGTCAATTAACATGCGGAATTATGAACTTATGCATTTTATCTCTTTGATTTCCCCTCCACGTTTTTATTGATGCATTGTAGCTGTACATATTGATGGGGTTTGTTGTCACATAGTTGTCCATACACATGGTAGAACGACACACTGGCTATATCACGCCCCAACACTCCCCTCCTGCCCTATCTCCCACCCCGGTCCCTTTTCTCTACTGATCCCCTGTGATTTTTAGGAGATCCTCCCTGCTTTTCTTTTTTCCTTTCTAGCTTCTGCATATGACAGAAAACATACAACCCTTAACCTTCTGAGTTTGACTCATTTTGCTTAACATGATGGTCTCTAGTTCCATCAATTTTCCTGCAAATGTCATAATTTCATTTTTCTTTGTGGCTTAATAAAATTGTGGATATACTGACTTTATTCCCACCATCTGTGCATGAGTTTCCATTGTTTCATATTCTATACTCAACATTGACATGAAAAAATACTAAAATAAATGACCAGGTGATGATGGTACAAAAATATATAAAGTGAAAGTAAAAACCTTTTTCCCAAAGTTTTCCACTATCAGCAATTTTATAAGTATCATTCCATAAAAATTGGAATGTTATTTTAAAAATACATTTAAAGCGTTTTTTTTTTTTTAGTATTTATTTTTTAGTTGTAGTTGGACTCAAAATCTTTATTTATTTTTATGCGGTGCTGAGGATTGAACCCAGAGCCTTGCACATGCGAGGCAAACACTCTACTGCTGAGCCATAACCCCAGCCCCTTTAAAGTATTTTTTAAACTTAAATTAAGTTTTATTTATATAATTGTTTTGAGATGGGATCTTGCTGTGTTGTCCAGGCTGGTCTCAAACTCATGGGCTTGAGATTCTCCTGCATCAGCCTCCTGAGTAGCTGGGACTACAGGTGTCCACCATGCCTGGCTCACAGGTATTTTTTTCTGTATACTGGAGAGTAAACCCAGACCCCTTTTCTGTACACTGAGCTACACCCCAGACCCCCTTTTATTTGTTGTGAGACAGGGCCTCACTAAGTTGCCTAAGCTGGCCTGGAACTTGATCCTCCTATCTCAGCCTCCTGAGTCCCGGGCTTCAGGTGTGCTCTGCTGTGCTTTTTTCTTTTTTCAAAATGACCATGGATATATCTGCCATGGACAGATCAATTTACAGATTTACAATTTACAGATGACCTCTGAGGATGATTTGACATGATTTATCAATTTACAATGGTGTTAAAGCAGTATGCACTTGACCGTACTTTTTATTTTGAACTGTGATTCTTTCCCAGGCTGGCGATAGATGGTACCATCCTCTGTTGTGAGGCTGGGTGGTGGCAGTGAGCCATAGCTCCCAGGCAGCCAAGATCCCAAGGGAAGATGATCCTGAGGTACCCTACAGTGGACTGTGTTGCCAGCATTTGGGGAGATTACAGTCACTCAGTAATTGCATGATTCAACAGATTATAAAACAGTTTGTGATGGATGATTTGACCAACTGCAGGTGGATGTGAGTGTCCCAACGCTGACGTAGGCGAGGCTGTGATCAGGTGGTTAGATGTGTTGAATGGATTTTCACTGAAGATATTTTCAATTCACTGTGGGTTTTTGGGACGTGATCCCATAAGTCAAGGAGCATCTCTCCAGATTGAGTTGTTGATGACATTTTTATGGAGCATCCACTACGTGCTAGGCACTCTTCCAGGAGCCTGGAGGGGCAGAAGCCAAGGTTCTGAGCATGCCTGGCATGATCAAGGGAGGGCAGAGTGGCTGGAGCAGGAGATGAAGTGGGCGGCGGTAGTCTTGAACCCCACAATGAGAAGAAGCCATCAGTTCTA
This sequence comes from Marmota monax, assembly GCF_021218885.2. Lineage (NCBI taxonomy): Eukaryota > Metazoa > Chordata > Mammalia > Rodentia > Sciuridae > Marmota > Marmota monax. Next base: position 4,898,765 of record NW_026694750.1, read on the forward strand.
GATTTATTTTGAATATCGAGTTTGCAGGATTTACTGATGGTGTGCACGAGGGACATGAAAGGAGTGTTGGATGACTCCTGGCTCTTGGCCTGAGCATATGGAAGGAAGTACGTGGAAGCTCTGTGTTGCAAGGCACAGAGCTGGGGGAAGACCCGAGGGGAGCAAGCTCTGGGAAGTGAGGAACAGAAGAGCAGGAGGTGAACAGCTTCAGGCAGTGGATATGTCAATCTGGAATTCAGGGGAGAGGCTGGGCTGGCCAGAGCCAATTATTGTGTAGATGGGAATTAACTCTCAAGACAGGGTGGGACCTGGACAGTACAGGCACTGCTAGGCCTTTCCAAAGTCCTGAGAGGAGAAGAGGGCAGGGGAGCGAGGCAACCATGCAGAGCAGACTGAGTAGCATGGTCAGCAAAAGGGAGGAAAAGCAAGGTGGGGGTACTGGAAGCAAGGGAGAAGGGCTTCCAGAAGAGGGACAATGTCACTCAAGGCTGCAACCAAGGAAGATGACTTTTTTTTTTTTGTGTGGTGCTGGGGATTGAACCCATGGCCTTGTGCATGTGAGGAAAGCACTGTACCAACTGAGCCCCAAGGAAGGTGACTTCTGTCTGACAAGGGATTATTGGGTTTAGCAGCTGGGAAGGAATTAAGAAACTCTGCTAAGTGGAGCAGTAGAGACAGAAATCAAGATGGCATGGGTTCAAAGGGGACTGGGAGGAGGGGAGGACGGCAGCTGTGGCACAAGCAGCTCTTTTAAGAAGTGTTGCTCAAAGTGAGGAATTTAAAGGCCCAGGAGCTTAAGGAGAAAGCAGAAAACAATGTGAGAGACTGTGGAAGGAGAGAGCTCAGTGCAAACCCATTAGCACTGTGGCTAAAATAATTCTGTTTTGGGGGCTGGGGATGTGGCTCAAGTGGTAGCGCGCTCCCTGGCATGCATGCGGCCCGGGTTCGATCCTCAGCACCACATACAAACAAAGATGTTGTGTCCGCTGAAAACTTAAAGGAAGATAAATATTAAAATTCTCTCTCTCTAAAAAAAAAAATAATAATAATTCAGTTTCAGTTTAGGGATGGCCCCCCAGACTATCCTCAAGACAGGGCAGCCTCAAAATAATCATCCGGAGCACTGTTTTCTATGGAATCAGGACACAATTCCTGGGGCTGGGCTCTTTTCTTTCCCATGCCTATCTGGCATCTATAAAATGAATTGACAATGAATTCCCATGACACTATCATGGGCCAAAGGATAGCCACACCCTTCCCTAATATTACAGGGGTTGAGATCTTTTTCGCCTTCTGGAGGGGGCCAGGCTATTTAATCGTGACCCACTCAACCCATACTTCTGGTCTAGGAATTGTTCTACTCCAGGGTGGGGGTCAAGTCAGGCTTTGGGGACCCTGATTTATCTCTCAATAAAGTGTTGGAACTTTTTGAGGAATTCTCTCAGGTCTGAGCTCACCCACGTCAACAGGGTAGGGCTTGCTACTTTGCATTTACTGCCTGGGAAGGGTGGCAGAGTTAGAGAAGTTAGAGATGGGAAGAGAACCAAGGGGAAGTCCTAGTTTCACCTGCTATGCCCAGTGCATGCATGATGTTTAATGCTCATAAAAGACAGAGAAGCACATGTTATTACTTGTGGGAGGCTATCCTCGCACGTGATTTGAGTTACTTCCCTGGCTGGGTGAGAGGCGCTTAGACACAGCTGTATTAGAGCTTTCCCCACCCTTTCCCAGGTCTGAGGGCTTGTCCGTGCAGAGGCGTGCCTGTCCACTGCCCTGAAGACCCAATCGTCGCCCCTGACCTTGGGATGCTGCCCCCCTTAACCTTCATTGCATGGGATTTTTCCTGGAATTTTTTGTTCCCCAATAAAAGTCCACTCCCTGGCGTTCTCTCTCTCTCTCTCTGTCGATAGTCTCTTTTGTAAACCTCCCTATCGCTTTAGGTGGCTGGAGGTGGGAGCTAGAAGAAGCCTTCCAGGAGCTGGCATTAAAGGTACTGAGTCTTGATTCTTTTTAAAACTCCCCAGCAATTACTCATGAATCGCACCTTCTTTCATTCGCGTTGCAGAATTACTCCCATTTATCAGATACGGAAAGTGCCTTCTGACTCAGGACGCTTATGGGGAAGAGGTGTTTAATAGGTTGATTTGATGGCCCTTGATGTTGAGTCACCTTAACTCAACCTAGAAAACAGGATTCAAAGGCCCAGCGGTGGGGATCAAACTGAGGGCTTCCGGCATGCCAGGCGAGGCTTCTACCACTGAGCTACACTTTCAGCCCTGAAGCTTACTCTTAGGGGCTGTGCTCTGCCCTGGGAGATGCAGATCGTGCCTAAGGGCTGCTTTCACTCTCTCGGGTTCTGCAGAAGCATCCAGGATGAGGCACAGCTCTTTCCTCGCTCCATAAATGGATCGCTCAAACCGTCCCAGGGAGCTTCCGTTTTGTGAGCTCTATTTTCTTAAATCTGAGTACAAATCCACGTTCAATGTAGAAAACGTAATAAAGCAACTGCTTAGCAGGTAAACGGCTGTTGTGCTAGCATGTAGGGGTGACCGCCTCTTCCTCCTTCGGTGGCAGGGCGACAGGCTTCAGGCTGCTCCGCGCGGCACGTGCACCCCAAGCTGGCGCTGGGTGCCTCCAGGATGTGTTTCTGGAGTCCGGCCGGGCGGCGCGGTCCGGTGCGCCCTCGGGTCTGTGGCCCACTGGGGCACTCAGCGCCGCTGCGGCAAAGTCCGGTCCCTGCTATGGCCACGCGCTCCGCAGTAGCAGCCCCCCCCGCGTCCCCCTTAGGAAGAGGCTTCTCGCGACCTCGTGGCTCCCCTGGGGGCACCGCTGGGGCGCGGGGGCAGGGCGGGCAGCTCTCGGCTGCGTGCCGGCACTCGGGGCCCTCCCTGCTGACCTCACCCGGAGCCCGGCCCGGCGCCGGCAGCGAATCGCCGCGCGGGCGTAGGGAACGCCCCGCACTCACTCGGCCGCGGCGCAGGCAGGCAGCGCCCGCGCCCGCCGGGCTCTGCGACCTGGCTACCGGTCGGCGCGCTCGGGCCGGCTGCGGCTCGCGTGCCCGCCCAGCAGCGGTGCCGCGCAACCGCCCCCGAACTTTCTGGAAGCGGCGCCCCCACGGCCGCCCCCGCCGTCGTCGGAGCGCGCGGCCTGCGCCGGCGCCAGCGGCCTTGGCGGCCCGCGGGGCGGGGCCAGAGAGGGGGCGGGGCCAGCGCGGGGCGCCCGCGCGCGATTCGCCCCCGGCGCGCAGGGCCCGCCTCGCCGGCGCGATGGCTCCGCCTCTGCCCTCCCCCTCCATGGCGCCGCCCGGGCTCATTCATTCCGCGCCGGGCCCGCCGGACACCTGCGCTCTGCTCCCTCCGCCCCCGGCCGCCGCCCCCGTTGCTTTCGCCGCCGCCGCCGCCGCCAGCATGTCGGGCCCCGCCGCCGAGACGCCGTCCGCCATCCAGATCTGCCGGTAAGACGGCGGCGCGCGCCCGCGGCGCCCCCGGCCCGGCCCCCGCCGCCCGCGCCACCCCTTCCCCGCCGGCCTCGCCCGGGGATGCCGCCCCCCCCCCCCCCGGCATCCGCTGCGGGCCGGGCGGTGTTCACCCCTCGCCTCCCGGCGCCGATGCCCGGAACCCCCTCCCTGGCAGGGATGCGCCTCGCGATGCTGCGGAACCGGGCGGCCCCGTCGGCTCCTCCCATCGGCCTCCCAGCCGCATCCCAAGGGCGGCGGCCGCCGTCACCCGGCTTAGGGTGGAAGAAGCGGGACCGGACCGGGCCGGCGACGGGCGGGGGCGGCGCACAGCCCTGGTGGCGTGCCCAACTCGCCGCGCCCCGGGCCCCGCGCCCCAGCCCCGGCTCCTGCAGGATTCGGGAGGTTACCTCGGCCGCGGTGCCTGAGCGAACCTGAGCATCCAGAGATGCACGTAGATGCCCGGAGTCGTTCGAGCTCGTGGGTGTGTACCCCTGTGGGAGGGGGCTGCAGATCTACCATCTCTGAAGTGCTCTGCTTTGGTGGAGGGGAGAGCAGGTGTAGGGAATGAGTGGTGCATCCGCCTGGAAGCATCTTACACAATAGGGGCAAGTATTGTTGTAATAATGCTCCATTCCCCCATCCTTCCTCCATGGGTCCAGCTTAGATAGAACCGGAACCCCCAGAGGAAGCTGGAGATCATGAGCGAACTGGTTTCTCATAGGAGCGGGGAGGGCAGCCTCAAGGTTACTCTGCGTCTGGCAGAATGGAAGCCGGGGAAAGCTGGCATTTGTGCATGAGCTAAGTAAGGACCAGGAGTCTGGCCACTGTGGCCACCTGCCATGGACCCCTAGTGAGAGTTTTGGGGGTGGGTGCCTCAAATGCAGAAGTTGGGCATCCCGCTGACCTTGGGCCCAAACCATACTCCAATGGGACAGGTTACTTTTCCTGTGGATGTTATAAAAGGCTGGGTGTATGGTAAGTGCTGTTAAGTGGAGCTCAGTTAGCCTTCTGTCTTGGCTGAGGTCCTTTTCCCACTTCAAGGTCAGTTTTGATTTTCCTAGAGGGAAGTCTTTGGGGAAGCCCTGATTAATTTTCTTTGTTAGGTGGCTCTCCTGGCCCCACTCACTCCAGCCCTTCAGGGGCAAAGGTGATAGCAATTACTGATATTTGGATGTAGATGGGCCTGGAATCAGGTCTTCTTATCAGGCTGATTTAGGGGCATCTTCGGCTTCATTGTTTACAAGAAGGTTTTTAGCTGTCTCATCTCAAAATTTGCCCAGCTTTCCTTGGAGGGGGTGGGGGTGGGTACCTCCACCCCTCCTGCTGTGTAGAGGAGGAAATGGAGTAACTCAATAAACTCATCCAGCTCCAGAGCTCTGGAGGCAGGTCCCGCCCCGGTCTTCTGATTACTGTGTTCTTCCACTCCTCTGGCAAATAAAGAAAATAGTGGTCTGAATCTACCCTAGAAGGGCTGGGCTCTTATTTACTTCTTATCAGGGTGATGATTAGCAGTCAATAATACTTTTTTTCAACTAGCTTCGAATAGTTTTTCTCCAGCATTAGACACTTGCATAAATTGACAAGCACATGTGTGTACTTTTTCTTACCCATTGCTTCTACAAGATTGCCTTTTGCTACCCCAGAATGACAGACGCATATTGTCCCTAAGTGGCAGCCTTGGCTGAGGGATGCCAGAGCAGGATCCTGGCTGAGGTGAGCCTCAGGCAAAGAACATGAATGCCAAGGGAAGGGAGTGGAAAGGGTGGTGGTCACTCTGGCTTGCCCCTTGGAAACCCTGGACACCGGAGAGTGGGTATAGCAGGGTAGGGAGCCCTTTAAGGACATCTGAGCCAGCACCTGAGTTGAAAGAGGAGCCACCTGGCCTGGCTCATCCAAGCCATGAATTTTAACAAGACTTCACTCTTCACTGGACACCAGCAGGAGCAGAGCCCTGGGAGGGAAGCTGAGGAGTGGAAAATTTAGTCTGCCTGTCTTGAGGGTGGTCACAGCCTAGCAGGGCAAGGGTGCCAGAGTCCTCACCCTCCTAGAAACTAGGGTAATCACATGTCTCAGTTCAGAAGCTATTGAAGGAATGTAGCTTTAAAGGGAAGTGTGGGCAGGGGTGTAGGCAGCTCTGTATCCTAGGCCTGAGGGAGGGATGGGTTTGGCCTCTGCCCTGTGGACACAGAGTGACCTGTGCACGCTGCTTCACCTTCAAGCCCCTGCTGCTCGTCGGTAGCTCCGAGTGCCCACTGCTTGGCACCTTGCAAGTCAGTGGAAGCTCTTTATGTGACAGATGGGGCACTGGCCCAGGAGGCCAATGGCCTGAGTTCCACGCCCAGCTCTGCCTCTTGCTTCAGGCACATTCCTTAATCTCACCAGACCTTGATGTCTGTGTCTATAAATTGAAATTGTACAGTACCTGTCTTGTAAGTATTGTGAGAAGCGATATCTGACACTTATAAAAGAGAGAGCCGGGCTGGGGATATAGCTCAGTTGGTAGAGTGCTTGCTGTGTATGCACAAGGCCCTGGGTTTGGTCCCCAGCAACACACACACACACACACACACACACACACACACACCCAGACAAAGGATGAGAGCCACAGCTTGGGCAGTCAGGCCCGTGTGGGCTGTGGATTGTCGTGCCCTCCTCATTTTGAGCCAGCCTAGAGAGATACAGCCAGCCCTCCCACAGCTGTGCCAGAGGAGGGAGACTTGGTATAAGGGGCCTAGCAGGCACATAACCTCAGAGCCTGCTTGTGGGGAGGTGGGTGAGGTGTGCGGGGGTCGTTTTGCTTGTCCTGCTCTCAGATGCAGATCTGCAGCAGCGCCCAAGAGCAGGGACTGCTCTGTATGTGTGACCGAGAATGCCTGCCCTGGAGCCTGGGTCTCCTAGACATGCCAGTGGATGCTGGTTGAGTGGTGATGTTTAGTATGTTGTGGGGTTGGAACATTTTCCCTTGGGGCTCCATCTTTGGCTTTACAATGGAATTAGTGAAAACAGAATCTGATTTACAGAAATCACTCAGCTAATATTCTGAACAGTCCAGGAAGTAATGTACACAGCTGGCTCCCTTCCTGTTGGGATGTGGGGACCCTAGTGAAGATGCAGTCTTTGCCTGTGATCCCAGGGCTCTGGAGGCCCAGGCAGGAGGATGGCAGGGAGGACAGCCTGGGCAACTTAGCAAGACCGTGTCTCAAAATTGAAAAAAAAAAAAAAAAAAAGGCTTATGTAGCTCAGAGATCATGTAGCATGCCTGAGGCCTTCCGTTCAGTCCCCACACTGCAGGGATACCAGCAGCACCACCACCTGTGAGGTGGGATGTACCGACACTAAAACATGCCTATGTTAAACTTGCAGTTCGCTGAGTTGTGACATGTGTACACCTGTATGATGGCCACCTTGTCATAACGATATTTCCATCACCCTGGAAAGTCCCCGTCTGTCCCTTGGCAGTCATTTCCCTTCCGCGTTACTGCAAGCAGGTCTGTTTGCTCTCCCTCCAGTTTTGCCTTTTCTAGAGTTTCGTACTGGTGGCCTCCGCAGCACCGAGTCTGTGACCCGGCTGGTGTGTGTGTGCCTCTTTCTCTATGTCGCCTGGCAACCTTCTGTTCCCTGGACATCGAGACTCATTGCTTTCCTCACCAGTCCAGGAGCAGCTGGGCTCTTCCTAACTTCCAGCAATTGCGAATAAGGTTCTCAAATGCAGACTTCAGAAAGCTTAGGACTTAATGGAACAAATTCAAACTGTCCCTTGATAGTCACTGATGTCAAGGACTTTGTGTTACATATTTTAGGTGGGATCATTGTTTTGAGCTTGTATGTGTGTATGTTTAAGACATGGTCTTGCTGTGGTGCCCAGGTTTGCCTCTAAAGCCTGAGCTCAAGAGACTTTCCTGACTCAGCCTCCTGAGAAGTATGCACCACTGTAGCGTGCCTAATCCCAGCTACTCGGCAGGCTGAGGCAGGAGGATCACAAGTTTGAGGTCAGCCTGAGCAACTGAACAAGACCCCATCTTTTTTTTTTTTTTTTAAATAATTTTTATTGCTTAATTTTCGGGGGACACAACATCTTTGTTGGTATGTGGTGCTGAGGATTGAACCCGGGCTGCACGCATGCCAGGCGAGCGCGCTACCGCTTGAGCCACACCCCCAGCCCCCCCATCTTTTTTTTTCTTTAATTTATTTTTTGGTTAGACACAATACCTTCATTTTGGCTATTTATTTATTTATTTTTATGTGGTGCTGAGGGTCGAACCCAGGGCCTTGCACATGCTAGGTGAGCGCTTTACCACTGAGCCACAACTCCAGCCCCCCCACTTTTTTTTTTTTTTAGTTGTAGTTGGACACAATACCTTTATTTTATTTATTTATTTTTATGTGGTGCTGAGGATCGAACCCAGGGCCTCACACTAGCTAGGTGAGTGCTCTACGCTGAGCCACAACCCCAGCCCATAAGACCCCATCTTAAAAATGGAAAGGGCTGGGGGTATAGTTTGGTGGTGGATCCCCCTGGGTTCAGTGGCATCTTTTATAGGGAATGCTGAGATGCTCACAGATGCTGTGCTCTGAGGTCTGGGATCTTCTGCGCAATAATCTGGCATGGGAGAGGGAGAGGAGCAGAGAGGAAACCAGAGGGGTCGAGTTGATTTTTTTTTTTAGGAACGGCAGGATGGGGGACATGGCTCGTTCCCTCCGTCTCGCCACTCTTATAACCTTTGATTCCTTCTACAATAAGGAGTAAAAAAAAAAAAAAAAAAAAAACAAACCAGGCTTCTGAGCCCCCTACCCCAGACCCAGAATGGGGATGGAGGGCAGGAAGCTGCGTTTTCTCCACCCTCCAGGAATTGCCACACTTCTTAGCCTCCCTGCCAGACCAGGACCTCTGCACCACTTGGCAGCCTGCCAGCCCTGTTGGCACCTGTGGTACCCACGCACTGAGAGCTTTTGGCCCAGGTGGAACTTGTGCTTCTACTTGGCAGAGGCAGGCCAGGCTGAGTGGTGTAGAGGCATGAAGGTCTGGGAGACAGGGCTTTGGAGGGTGATCCTCCTGTCCCACAGATGGGAGGTGTCCTGTCCCTGTCTCCTCCTCTGATTTGCTCAGGACAGAGCCTGGGCTGTGTGGCTTCAAGCCCAGTCATGAATTTCTTACATCACCGGCTCTGGCTTCAGAAGCAGATTCGCCAGTTGGTAGGAGAGGAAGAGGGAGCCCAGATGCACTCCCTCTGGGAGCCCTGTGGGATCAGGATGCTCACTACCAAGCTGGCCAGTGGACACTGGAGCTAAGCGCCTGCCTGGAGGAAGCTGGGTAAACCCTTGAGCCTATTCACTGCAGAATGAAGCTGCTGGCTAGGGCCCTTTGCCTCTGGAAGCTTGGGAGACAGGCTGCTTCCTGGAGACTGGTGACTGGCCAGAAGTGTGTGTGGCCTGGGAGAAGATGCTGGGCTTCTGTCCCCAAGGCTTTTGGAACCAGGACTAATTTTCTGCAGTCCCGCCCTTGCTTCACCAGAATGGGAAGGTAGGATGACTGGCAGTATTCCGTGCCCAGAAGTGTCGTGTACCCCCAACCGCCCATCCCCACGTGATTTGGAGGATCTGAAGGGAATCCCTGGGAAGGAACAGTTGGGGGTGGGATCTTGGTGAGTTGTCTGTTTTGTGTCTGAATCTGTCAGTCTTAGTGGAGACCTGACTTGTTCTTCCCCCTGGGCCAACCTCTGACCTGCACTCTTTAAGCAGCTGGGCCGCTGGTGTCTGTTCCCTCTGCTCCCAGCTGGGTTCCCCCAGAGGTTGTGCAGGGCAAGAGGAGGTGGCCAGCGGCTTATAAAGGGCTTTTGCATCTTTTATTTCTTTTAAGTTTTGCAAAACTTAGCCCAGTGGGCATGTGTGTCCCCCTTCTGGGCCAGCTTTGTTGGATTGTGGTTCACCCCTGCTGTGCAGCTCTGGTGGTTTTCCTGTGTGACCTGCCTTCAATCTAGTTTGCAGGGGGTGGTAGTCTTTTGTTCTCTGGCATGGAGTTCCTGTGACCCCACCCTCCAGGCTCCAGAGTGACCAGAGAGTCTTTGTATGCTAATGAGATAACTGGTGGCTGGGGCCCTAGGCAGGATCAGAAGGTTGGAAACCGCCCGCAGGGGGTCAGGCCTAGGGTTGAGTTAATCACCTGGTCAGTGATTTGGTCATGAAATCTCCCTAAGAATCCCTAAACTAGGGCTGGGGGCTGGCAGGCCCAGAGAGGCAGGAAGCTCTGCGCCCCCAGCCTCTCCCTCTGTTCTTGGGTTTTGTCCTTCATAATAAACCTGAGATAGTGAAGTACCCTCCTCATCTGTGAGCTGTTTTAGCATTGATCGAACTTGAGGAAGTGCTCCTGGGAACCCCTGGTTAACAGATGGTTGTCACCCCTGGGACTTGGGACAGGTGTTTAGGGCTCTGCACTGACTCTGGGACTCAGTGTCAGCACTGAACTAAATTGTAGAACCCTGGAGTTGTGTTTATTATCAGAAGTGTGGTGAGTAGGAACAGCTCTCCTGGGAGAGGATGTGCCCGGGTGACGCCAGCTGTCTGGAAGGGGAGCACCATAGCACACTCCCTCCACTCCGTCAGAGCCATTCCTGTCTCCACTGTTGCCAGCACTTGCCGTTGACCTGATTGTAGTCATCTTCCTGGGTGTGAAGTGCTATCTGAGTGTGGTTTTGATTTGCATTTCCTCAATGAATAATGCATGGGACATCTTTGCTTGTGCTTATGGTCATTTGCTTATCTTTGGAGGATTGTTTAGTCAGGCCCTTTGCCTACTTTGCAACTGGCTGATTTGTCTTTTTGTTAATTGAGCTATAAGAATTTGTTACATATTCCAGGTAAAAGTCCCTCTCTCAGATAACAGTATTTTTAAATTCATTTTTTCCAGTTTTTAAAAATTGCATTGGGCCCTACGGGCAGGTGACGCTGGGTTCCATCCCCAGCACCACAACAAGCAAACACAAAATGCAACAAATGGAACTTGCGCATACCGCCCTCCATCTCTAGCCCTCTTCCCCTTGTAGGGGGATGCTCGTTCCTGCTCGGCTTCCCTGGGCCCTGGTGCCTCCATGCTTTCTCACCCTGGGAATCGATTACTCCAGGGGTTTCATGTGGTGGAATCATGCAGTACCTGTCTGCTGTGAGGGCTCCTTTCGCTTAGCATGATGTCCTCAAGTCATCCGTGTTGCAGTGTGTCTAGTGGCCTTGCCTCGGAAGGCTGGATAGCCTGTGGCATGGACGACCTTTTGCTTATATGCTCCTGTGGCTGGACACTGCCTTGCCCCCAGTTTTAGCCACTGTGAAGAACGCCACTGTGAACTTGAGTGTCCGTTGAGGTCTCTCCTCTGAGATGCTGTTTTCCGTTCTTTTGGGTGTATATCCAGAAATGGGATCTAGTGGCGATTCGGTTTCGGGGTGTTTGAGGAACCCCACAGTGTTTTCCACAGACGGCACACTTGACATGGCTCCAGGGGTGCAGCGAGGCCAGGTTGTCCACATCCTCACCCATGCTTGTTTTTGTTTTTTTTTTGGATGGGGTGGGGGGGTGTTACTGCACAATGAACCAGAGTCTTTTCAGTGATAAACAAACTGTCCCCCATGGAGCCATTCGGGGAGTCCATTTTCTACTTTTTTTTTTTTGATTGATGTCCTCCTGGGTGTGAGGTGCGTGCTCCTGTTTTCCCGTTGTATTTGCATAATGATTAGTGATGTGGGCACCTTTCAAGTGTTTATGGGTAGTGTGTATATCGTCTGTGGGTAAATGTCTACTCAAGTTCTTTGCCCATTTTTTTTTAAATTTTTTAGTTGTAGATGAACATAATACCTTTATTTTTTATTTTTACGTGGTTCCGGGATCGAACCCAGTGCCTCACGCATGCTAGGCAAGCGCTGTACCACTGAGCCACAACCCCAGCCCTCTTTGCCCATTTTTGAATTGGGTATGTTGTTCTGAAAGTTTTCCATATATTTGGAATATTAATTTCTTCTCATTTATATGATTTGCAAATTTTTTTTCCTATTTTTGTGGCTTTCCCTTATACTATTTTTTCATATTTATTTTTCATTTTTAGTTGGACACAATACCTTTATTTTATTTATTTATTTTTATGTGTTGCTGAGGATCAAACCTAGTGCCCCGCATGTGCTAAGCGAGCAGCTCTATACACTTTTTTTTTTTTTTTTTTAAATTTTTTGGTACCGGTAATTGAACCCTGGAGTGCTTTACCACTGAGCTACATCCCCAGCCCTTTTTATGTCTTATTTGTTTTATTTTTAATTTATTTTTTTATGGTGCTGGGGATTGAACCCAGGGCCTTGTGCCTTCGAGGCAAGCACTCTACCAGCTGAGCTATAGCCCCAGCCCTTATTTCTTATTTTGGAAGGCAGCCAGCTATGCTCACCGCTAAACCACCATCGCAGACTTATTTATTTCTTTTTATTTTGGAATGGCCTCTCACTAAGTTGCTGAGGATAGCTTTGAACTTGCCATCTTCCTGTGTCAGCCTTTGTGTGGCCTCTGTGCCCTGCACCTTTATAATCTCTTGATACTTTTTTTTTCTTTTTAAAGAGAGAGAGAGAGAATTTTTTAATATTTATTTTTTAGCTTTCGGTGGGCACAACATCTTTATTTTATTTTTATGTGGTGCTGAGGATCGAACCCAGAACCCTGCGCATGCCAGGCAAGCGCATTACCGCTTGAGCACATCCCCAGCCCCAATACTTTTGTTTAATTTATTTTTTCCATCATTTTTTTTTTTTTTAATGTGGTGCAGAGAATTGAATCCAATGCCTCTCATGGTGCTAGGCAATCTACTACTGAGCCACTATCCCAGCCCTCTGTCTTTTTTTTTTTTTGTGATGCAGAGGATTGATCCCAGGGCCTCAAGTGTTGGATATTCTTTTAATGCACAATTTAAAAAAAATGTCATGAAATCCAGTTTATCTAATTTTTCTTTTGTTGTCTGTGCCTTTGGTGTCATGACCAAAAATTAGAGCCAAATTCATTGTTGTGAAGCTTTGTTTTGTTTTCTTCTGGGCGCTTTATGGCTTACATTTAGGCCTTATAATCATTTTGAGTTAACTCTTACAGATTTTGTTAGGTAAGGGTCAAACTTCATTCTTTTTTATTTTTTTCTTGGTGGGGCTTGAACCCAGGTCTTCACACAGGTGGGCAAATGCTCTACCACTGGGCCACACTCTCTTTTAATTTTGAGACAGGGTCTTGCTAAGTTGCTGAGGCTGGCCTTGAACTCAGGGTCGTCCTGCCTCAGCCCCGCTCCCAGTAACTGGCATTACAGGTGTGGCCACTGCACCTGGCCACCTTTTCATTTCAGGGATATTTTTGGAAACACACAGGTTTTAATTTTGATAAAGTCCAGTTGGTTCTTGTTTTTTATTTTTGTTTGTTTTCGTTTTTTGGTGATGGGGATTGAACGAAGGGCTTGTGCTTGGGAGGCCAGCACTCTACCAGCTGAGCTACGTCCCCAGCCCCTTACTTTTGGTTGCTTGTGCTTTCCTTGTGGGGTCTAAGAAACCTTTGTCATAAGATCCAAGGAGACAAAGATTTACTTGTGTGCTCGTTGCATTCAGGTGATGGGCCTGCTGTGAGTTCCTGGCATGGGGGTGAGGTGGGGTCCAGCTTCGTCCTTTTGCATGTGGACACACCTCTTTTCACAGGCAAGAGGTCACTTTTCTTGGCTGAAGTCAAGATGCTAGGTACATGGAGGGCTGAGACCACTGTCTTCCTGACCTCACAGAGGCTTCTTCCCAAAGCCCCAGCCCCCTTTCTTTGAACTGTCATTTCCAAGGGGACCTATGCAGAAAGTCCATGAGCAGCAATCAAACTAGTGTTCCTCCTGCCCAGCAGGAGCAGGTCCTGCTGTGCCTGACCTCCAGAGCTTTCCTTCCCCTCCCACCCTGAACACCAGCCTTTGTCTCCTGCTGGCCTTCCTGCCACCTCTTCTCCCCCTCCCCCAGGTCTTTTTCTGTGGCCTTAGCCTATCCCATGGGGGCCAGCTCCCTTGGGCCAGAGGCACAGGCATGCAGCAGGCCAGGGCCAAAGTGTATTGAAAACCTCTGCAGTTGGGAGTCTGCGTGGAGCACTGCTCTGAGCTTGCCCCAGGGCTGCCATCTGGTTGGGCATCAGAGACTTAGGCAAATCAGTTTTAAACTCAGCTGGGGAGGTAGCTCTCAGAGGGGAGTTAACTACTCAGGAGAAGGAATTTTTGCTAGGCAGGGGCTCTACCTCTGAGCTATACTTGTCCCTTTTTATTTTTTATTTTGAGACAGGGTCTTGCTAAGTTGCAGAGGCTGGACTTGACTTTGCCATCCTCCTACCTCAGGGTCCTGATTCTCCCTGCAATAGTGCTTGCCTTGAAAGATTGGTGTTTGCAAAGCAAATCTTCCCACCCTGTCTGCGGGCTGTGGGTCTGAGCACCTGACAGTGTGTCGGGGAAGCCTGGTTTCCTGGGGGGCTGCAGCCAGGGTCACCTTCCCATGGTGCTCAGTTCCAGGAAGCACAGCAGTTGTTCACGTTGGTTTGAACCCAGCAGTGCTTAACCAGTGAGCCACATCCCCAGCCCTTTTTTATTTTGAGACAGTATCACCAAGTTGCTGAGAACCTCACTAAATTGCTGGGGCTGAACTTGCAATCCTCCTGCTTCAGCCTCCTGAGCCACTGGGATTACAGGTGTGCACAATTGTCCACGTTTTATAGACGGGGAAACTGAAGCAGAAGTAGCCAGCCCAGGGTCAGTAGGATGACTAGAGCCCAGGCTTCTGGAACTGAGTTCTCAGTGCCTCACTGCGTGCTGGGGGCCTGGTGGGGAGGAGGGAGGTGCAGCCTAGGTGTATATACACAGTGGAGTTTTATTCAGTCATAAAAATGAAATTGTTGCTGGGCCCAGTGGCACATGCCTGAAATCCCAGCAATTTGGGAGGCTGAGGCAGGAGGATTGCGAGTTCAAAGCCAGCCTCAGCAAAAGTGAAGTGCTAAGCAATTTGGTGAGACCTTGTCTCTAAATAAAATGCAAAATAGGCCTGGGGATGTGGCTCGGTGGCCGAGGGCCCTGAGTTCAATCCCCAGCACCCCCCTAAAAAAAAAAAAATAGAAATTGTCATTTGTAGGTAAATGCATAGAACTAGAGACCATCATGTTAAGTGAAATAAGTCAGACTCGGAAGGTCAAAGGTTGTATGTTTTCTCTCAAATACGGAAGCTAGAAAAGAAAAAGGAAAAGAAAGGTGGGGTGAGCTCATGAAAATCAAAGGGAGCTCAGTAGAGGAGAGGTTAGGAGGCGGGGAGGGAAGGGAGTGCTGAGGAGTGATACTGGCCAAATGACATTGTTGGATGGTGTGCGGGTACGGGTGTGTGACAGTAGATCCCTCACTAAATTGCTGGGGCTGAACTTGCAATGTCATGATGTACAACTGCCATGCACCAATGAAGATGTGGAGAGAGAAAGAAAAAGAACTACGGGAAAAAACCCAGGTGATAGGGAAGCGCCGGCCCCCCAGGTGCAGTGGGGAGGGTGTTCTGGCCCTGGGAAGAGACTGGACACTGCCTCTGGTTCTCGTAACTGGTCTCCTGAGCCTGGGAAGCTGCATGCAGTGTGCCCTGCTGTCACCAAGGAAAAGGGCTGGACCTGTGCACTCATCACGGGGAAGGGCCTTGTGCGCGTGAGACAAGCACTCTGCCTACTGAGCTACATCCCCAGCCCTTCTTTTTTTTTAAAAGACACACAACACAGGGTCTCCCTGTTTTGTCCAGGTTGACCTTGAACTCCTGGCACAAGTGAGTCTTTTGCCTCCGTCTTCTAAGGCTGGGATTCTAGGTACATGCCATCGTGCCCAACCTGTCCCCAGGCTTCTGATGATAGCCCTGATTGAACCAGCTGAAGGTCTCATTGCCTCTCGGGCATCCACGTGCTGCGCGGGCACACACTCTCGGCCTCGGAGAGGAGGGAGCGATGTAACCCGTGGCCGCTGCCCTGGTAGGCACCAGCTGGCATGTTCCCCTGTGGCTGCTGCTGTGCTTGTCTGTTGTGCTCTCTTTGGAACTCAGTGCTACTAGGGGAATTGCTCTTGATGCCTGGCGCCCCCAGAAGCCAGGTCCTGGAGACTGATGCTCTGGGCTTGGGTGACGGCAGGCCGCGCGAGTCTCACGTCCTTATAAAAGCCAGGCACTTAGAAGTGGCGACACTCATAAGCCACGGCCAGGCAGAGCCGGGCCGGGAGCTGGTTCTGCCGTGCGATTCAGCACACCCGCCCATCGTGTCCGGCTAGGTTGGGCGTTAGTGGCTCACATGTACCCACTGAGTTTGGACGTAAGTTCTTCTGTATCTGATAGAACATACAATAGAACTCATGAAAGCGTGTGCAGTTTTGTGGGCAGTGCCTGTTCTCTGCTGTGCTATTTTGTGTTCCCACCAGCAGTGATGGGGAGTCCCCTGCTCCATGTCCCGCCAGCATCTGGTGCTGGCAGTGTTGGCCCTAGGCCTGTCTGGCAGGGGTGCTATGACAGCTCGGGGCTGTTCTGGTTTGTGTCTCAAATGACATAGGACACGGAGCATCTCTGTTTTGTGTGCTTTTTTTGGCCACCTGTATGCTTTTTTCCCTGAGGTGTTCCTTCAGGTCTTTGGCTGAATATTATTTATTTTATTTTTTGGTACTAGGGATTGAGCCCAGAGGCCCTTTACCACTGAGCCACGTCCCCAGTAAACCACTCCCCCCCCCCTTTATTTTTGCAGACAGGGTCTTGCTAAGTTGCTGAGGCTGGCCTTAAACTTGATCTGCCTCAGCCTCCCAAGTCGCCGGGATGACACATGTGCACCTGTGCCCGACTCTTTGGCTAGATTTTAGCTGGTTTCTGGTTTCCCTTTCCTTTTTTTGCAGTTTTGGAGATGGTCCCGGGCCCTGAGCATACTAGGCAGGTGCTCTGCTTCTGCGTTACATCCCCGGTCCTGGCTTGTTCGGTACCAGGGATTGAACTCAGGGGCACTTGACTCCTGAGTCACATCCCCACCATATTTTGTATTTTATTTAGAGACAGGGCCTCACTGAGTTGCTTAGCACTTTGCCATTGCTGGGGCTGGCTTTTGAACTCATGATCCTCCTGAGATACTGGGATTACAGGCATGTGCCACCTTGCCCAGCTTATTGTTCAGTTTTGAGAGTGCTTTGTAGCAGGGTGCAGTGGCACACACTTGTGATCCCAGCAACTTAAGAGGCTGAGGCAGAAGGACTGCAAGTTTGAGGCCAGCCTCAGCAACTTAGCAAGGCCCCAAGCAACTTAGCCAGACCCTGTCTCAAAATAATGTGGCTCAGTGGTAAAGCATCCTGGGTTCAATCCCTAGTACTAACAAAGGGAGGGGGGCACGGGGGGGGGGCGCATGAGTGTGCATGCACACGCTTTACACAGCCTACATCAGGTTTGTGTTTTGTAAGGGTTTTCTTCCAGCTTATCTCTTCATTTTCTTAACAGTGTCCTTCTCAGAACTGAAGTTTTAATTTCAGTAACATGGACACTTGAGCCTTGTGACTGACCAGTGAGGAGAAGCCGTTGTTCTGGCCAGAGTCAAACTTGGCTTTCCTCCTCTGAACATTACCTTGGTTGTTTCCCTGGACAGGCTGTGAGCTGGCTCCCGCTGGCCTGCCAGGTCAGGGGCACCCTGAGAGGTGGTGGGGGTGTGTCTGCCTCCAGCCTGGAGTGCTGCACTGCCCAGGGGCTGGGGCAGGGTGTGGCAGGTCCTCTGGGGCCAGACCTGGCTGTGGGGCCAGGCTGCTCCTGGTCTAGCCTGCCTCCTATGGGGGCGCCTCTGACGGGGCTGGCCTCTCTCCGGGCCACTTGGAGAAGTGGGCTGCGTTCTGGAGGCCCGCCCGGGAAGCCGAGGGGCTTGCCAGGAACTGGGACTCTCTCCGGGCAGTGTAGGGGGGAGGACATTGTTCAGGTTGCTTTATTGGGGTATAATTTATTTAAGTACACAGAGATAAAGTGCAGCTTCGTTAACTTTGTTCCGTGTGTGTGTGTGTGTGTGTGTGTGTGTGTGAATGTGAAGCCATCGCTGCAATCAAGATAAGCAACTGGCCTGGCACCCTGGAGGGCTCCTTCCTATCCTCTGTCCTTCCCGCCTTCCTTCCGCCCACAGGCACAGGCTGATCTGCCCTCCGGCACTGTTGTCTGGTTTTGTAAAAGTGGAGTCGTGGGGTGGACACTGGTTTTGCCCAGCCTCTTGCACTCTAGCCACTTGCTCTGAGTAGGGGCCTTTTGAGGAGGGTCCAGGTGGTTGAGTGTGTCCCCCGTGCTCCCGGTTTCTTGCTGAGTAGTCTCCTCTGCCTGTTCCCGTGTGTTCTGTGGGTGGACATGCAGGCTGCGCTCGGTGTGGCCGTCACATGGAAACCCCTGGGTATTTGCCTGCAAGCCCTGGTAGAGACAGCTGCTTTTATTGGTGCATATGGGAAAATACCAGGAGGACGGTGGGTGTAGTTGTGGCAGGTGTGTGTTGAGCCATTTGAGAAACTGCCAAACTGTTTCTAAAGTGCTTGTCATTCTGTGTTTCCGGCCTCCAGGCAGGAGAATTCCAAGGACTTGGTACAGTCTTAGGGATCAGCCATTCAGAGAGGGGTTTATGGGGCCTCACTGAAGTTTCTGTATTTTCCTAACATCTGATGATATCCGGTCTCTTTTTTTAAAATTATTTTTTAGTTATTCAAGGGCACAATATCTTTATTTTGTTTACTTATTTTTATGTGATGCTGAGGATTGAACCCAGGGCCTCACAGAGGCAAGTGTTCTACCACTGAGTCACACCCCCAGTGTATATTTGCTGACTGCATTTTCCCGTTTGAGTGTTGAAGTCTTGACTGTTTTAGAAAAAATGACACTGTTTTGTGTCATTTGTTCTCTCTTTTTTTGTTTGGTACGAGAGATTGAACTCAGGGGCACTTAACCACTGAGCTACATCCACAGCCCCTTTTATTTTTATTCTGAGACACAGTTGTACTAAGTTGCTTAGGGCCTCACTAAGTTGCTTAGTCTGGCTTTGAACTTGCGATCCTCCTGCTTCAGCCTCCCGAGCCACTGGGATTACAGGTGTGTACCATGGTGCTTGGCCATCATTTGTTTCCTTCTTGAGCTCTGAGAGATCTTTATGGAGCCTGGATCTAAGTTACAGTCTTATCAGCTTCCTCTGGGATGAGGGGGCATTTTGGGGGGAGGAACATGGCCTCCACTTTCAAGGGACGTTGTTGCAGAATTGCCCTGGAATCCCCTGAGGGCCGTCTGCCAGCCTGGCTCCTGGTCTCTGGAGTTGAGCTGCCTGTCTTATTTTCTGCCACTCCTTTGGCTCTAATCCCTGGTACTCAGGTGAGGGCCCCTGCTCTTTGTTTAGGTGTTGGAGGATGGGAAGAGCTGCTGCCATCTCTTGAGGTGTTGAAAGTGACTGGTGGCCAGTTTCCCCAGAAAAGCATCCTCACAGGCTGGGGGTGCGAGAGTGTGGCCGAGGCCCTGAGCTGCCTCTGCTTACAGGCTGGCTGGATTGTGTAGGGTCGGGTAGCCCGTGTGCCCAGCTGTGTGGTCTTTAGATGGTGTTGAGTGCCTTTCTGGGGCAGGGGCAAGGTGTTTTGTGGGATCCTGCCACGTGGTACCCATGCAGCATCTTCTGGAGCGGGAGGAGCCTGCCTGTTGCCCCCGGCTTCCTGCGTCCATCCGCTTGCTGAGTGTGGCAGCCGTGTTGGGTCACAGCTCATAGACAGCAGGCACCCGTTGGGCTCTAGGACTCAGTGGGTGCTGATAGATTCCACCACCATTAATTCCAGAACATTCTCATCACCCCCCACCACAAACCTGCTGCCTTAGCAGTTGCTGCCATGCCCGGCCCCTGCCCACTCCGCCTGCCTTCTATCTCTGCAGGTTGGCCTCTTCTGGGTGTTCATGTGCGGGGTCACACAGTGTGATGCGTGTTTTCAGGGTTCGCCCGTGGTCCAGGGTGTTGGCAGGTACTTCAGTCCTTCCCATGGCCGAGCGCCATGCCATCGGGTGGGCTGCTTCCTCCTTTTGGAGAACATCTTGGTTTGTCACTTACAGTGGCTTTTGTTTACCTTAGATGGGAAGCAGTACCTCGTGGTTGTGATCTGACAGGCTGTCCTCTGTTGATGGCTGGAGCCTCTGCCTCTGTTACCACGGTGGTGGCCCCATTTGGGGTGGGCTAGGGCTAGCGGGGAGGGAAGCCAGGGTTGCTTAGGGAGGTGGCAATGCCTGCCTGCAGGGATGGGGCCAAGTCCAAAGGGCGCAGCACTGGGGGCCTCAGCTTGGGAAGGAGCAGCAGAGGCTGGGGAGGACCATGCTCACGCTGTGCCGAGGCTTGGCCCTTCTAGTCCTCAGGAAGGGTGCCAGTGGGGCCTGTCCCAGGGAGAAGGTCAAGCAGTGAGTTGGATGCCGAGGGGGCTACGGGGTGGTGGGGGTGGTGGGGGTGTGTTTGGATGATACGTGGCTTGTGCATCCGGCAGGCACAGCTGTGGCTTCTAGGCACTGGGACCTGGGGGGGACTCTGTCACTAAAATGGCACCCTTGGCCTTGGGGACCTTCTCTCTGTTTTGAAGGTAGGAGGTAGACTGGCTGGACCCAACAGGGGGCCTGGGGCACCCAGAGTCATGGACTTGGTACCCCAGGGCTCTGGACCAAGGAAGGGAGTAGTGGCACATGCCTCTGTTCCCAGAGACCACAGCTAGAAGCCGAGGCAGGAGGATAGTGAGTCTGAGGACAGCCTCAGTAATTTAGTGAGCCCCTGTCTCAAAATGAAAAATAAAAGGACCGGGGGTATGGCTCAGCGGTACAGCACCTCTGGATTCACCATGCCAAAAACCAAAATAACAAAGTGCCCAGGTGGGCAGCTGAGGGCAGTGACCCCTACTGGGATGTGTGGCTGGGCTCTTTGGGAAGGAAGGTCAGGCGCCCTCGACCTCCTCCCCAGGGAGACATTTTCGGTATGGTTGAGGGTCCCTTAGTTCCAGGCATGCAGCATCCCTGGGCTGGTGGGCTGAGGGCAGAGCCGAGGGTAGCCTGGCACTTTCCACTGTGACCAAGCAGGGCCAGTGGGCTGGGGCTGCCCCCTCCCTGTAGGACCCAGTTCTCTTGATGTTCGCATCTGCAGCTTCCTCCTTCCTTGTTTTGCGAGCAGGTGAGAGGCACTGCTGGCAGTAACACTGAGATTCTAGGATAATTTATCTGCACTGCTTTTACCGGAATGGCCCCAATCAGGAAGTCCTCCATGGCCAGTGGTGCTAAGTGGCAGCGGAAGCCGTGCCTTTGATAAGAGGTGGCCAGCGTGTCTGACCTGCCGTTCCCTTTTGACAGCCAGGCCTGTGAGACTGGCCCAGATGTGTCAGGGGCCAAGCAGGAGGCCTGCTCTGGAGGGAAGCTCCCAAGTTGCCACTGGATTTGTCCCTGTCCTGTGCAGCCTCCTCTCTGCCAGTGCCCCTCTGTCTGGCAGTTTCCGTTTCAGTTGCTGGTTGCAGGATTCCTGGGAAAGCTGCCCTGCACAGGGTGGTTGGGGGCAAGGTCTCGGGGCGAGGTCATGGCGATGACACACTGGGCCCTCCCTTGAGCCCCAGCCGCAGCACCTGCACATGGGCGGCTGTGACTGACTCCTTCCTTCCTGACACCCAGTGGAACCCGGGAGGTGGAGTGAGGGGACGATGCCAGGCCAGGATGGGGGCACAGCGGCTCTCAGGGACACGTGGCAGCACGAGGACCCGGGGTGGAGGAAAGGTGTGGGATGGCTGAACTGGAGACCTCTTCTGCAGTCAGTTCCAGGCCCTGGCGCACGGGGAGGTGGCCCTGGGGACGGGTTTGGATCCAGTAGGATGCAGGCCCAGGTCTGGCAGGGCCCTCAGCAGCCTGTGACCCTCATTCCTGTCGGCTTTCTAGGAGCTCCAGAAGGCTGGCCGTGGGACCAACCGGGGGCTGGCAGTGTGTCCTGGGGGGACCACAGACCCTGCAGAGGTGGTTCCTGAGGCTGCACCTTTGCCTTCCCACCCTCCTGGCACAGCAGGCGGAAGGGCTGGCAGAATTACTTCGGTTGTAATGATTGTGCAGCAAGTTTCTATGACGACTGGCTTTCGGGGACGCAGCCTCTTCCTGTTTAGATTGGGCGGCCCAGGAAGCCAGCCGGTACTCCCACCGCGCTGGCCCAGGCCGCGGAGCCCGTGTGGTTCTAGGCCAGGCACAGCTGACCTCGCCCTGCATGGTGGGGCAGGGTGAGTGGCCATGTGACGCTGGCTGCCGCTGCTGTCTCGCCTTACTCTGGACCCGAGCCCAGGCTGTCCGGCTGCCATGGCTTCCCAGCTGAGCAGGTACTTCTGGTCACAGCCCACCAGGCTGCGTGGGGACCATGGCTGGGAGATCGTGTCTGGGAGACCCTGGGTAGAAGGGATGGGACCCCCTGTGCCTGGCAGGCCGGCTGGCTTCATGTGGCCAGGGGGTCAGCAGCGCACCCAGCTGGCCCTGGGCTTGTGGATCTGGACATACAGACGATCACCCAAAGTGGGACAGAAAGTCTGGCCCGGGGCCTGGTGAGCTCAAGCCCTGGGATGTGGTGGCTGGTGTGCTTGCCCCTCTCCCCTCCTTTCCCTGCTGGCTGTGCTGTGTCCCGAGGCCTGGGAGGCCCCTGTCCCCAAGAGCTCTGGGTCCTGGCGTTGGTGGGTGCTGGTCCCTCCCCTGCCCTGACCAAAGTATGAGGCTGGAAAAATAATAGTGGTGACTTATCCACCCCTTTCCATCCTGCTCTGAGCCCTGGAGTGCCCGGAAACTGTCCCTTGACCCCGCCGTTTCTTTCACCCCATCCTATTCTGGGGCATATGTGAGTCTCCAAGGGTGGAGGAACATTGCCGGAACCTTCTTGGACAGCCTGTTGAAGAACATAAACTGTCACTTGGGCTTCCATGAGGGGTTCACTTGTGTTGGCATTGGCCTTGGAGGTCCAGGGCTTGGCCACATGCTGCTTTGTCCCTCCTGTGGTGAAGCGCCAGCCCTTCTCCTTCCAGGAGTGGCCACCCTTGCCCTTCCGTACCCTGGGCCAGGGTAGCTGCCTTGGAACCACAAGTTCTGCAGCCCCCAAGGCACGAGCATGGCCTTTGCTGCCATCAACCTGACGGCCACCTGCAGCTCTGTGAGGAAGGACAGTTGTCCAAGATTTGTCCAGAAACTTCCACCCTGACCGTCTGTTCTGGCAGGTGTTTGTGCTTAGGCCACCTGCTGGGGCCTCTGGCCCCAGCCAGGATGGACTATGGGTGTCCTTGCAGCTGGTCACCCTCCAGCACAGGGCAGCAGCCAGAGTCCTGGCTGTCTGGGTGCCACGGAGACCTCAAGCGGATGTTGTCTGCCTCAGGAACCTGCCTGCGCCTCGCGCCGCCCCTCCGGCTTCAGAGAGGATTGCAGCCCTCACCGAGGAGCAGAGGAAGCCGCACCGCTCCGCCTCGTTGCCATGGTTTTCAGGCAGCAGAGTTGTAATTTTAGCGCTGACATTTTGGAGGCAGAGTCAGAGACCCTGGCCGCACTCCCAGCATGCTGTGGGAGGGGTGGACAGGGGTCAGCACCTCGGGGCTGCTGCCAAGACGGCTGAGCAGGGCCTCGGCTGCAGGGGCTGAACTGGCTTGGCTGTTGTGGCCACCCTGTGGCTGTGTGGGCCCATCTGTGCCACTTGTTGCTGCCTCTGTAGGAGGAGCAGGGACCTCCGTCAGGGCTGCCATGAGACATGACCACAGAGCAGGTGGCTTAAAACAGCAGGGACCTGTCTTCTCTCCTAGGGGTTAAATCTGGAGGCCGAAGTCTGAAGTCCAGGTATCTGCAGGGCCGTGTTCCCTCTGGGGGCTCTAGGGGAGGTGTCTGTCTCAGCTTCTGGTGACTTTGGGCTGTCCCTTGTGGTCCTTGACTGATGGCCGTGCCACTTGAGCCTCTGTCTTTGCACGGCCTCCTCCCTGTGTCTCAGGTCAGTCAGTCACTGCCTGGGGTCACCCTGGTGCAGAGTGGCCTCCTCTTACCTGAGCCACATCTGCAAGGATGATTCAGAACAAGATCATTTGTAGTCACAGGGTTTAGGACTTGAACGTGGCTTTTCACCCCAGGCCCCAGGCTGGGCTCCACCTGGAGGGGATCTGGAAGAGCAGGGGTTGCGGCCAGCCTTTTGGGTGCCTGCCCTGAGGCTGGGGCAGTGGCTCCTCACAGTCCTCCAGGGTCTACTTGCTTGTTCTGTCTAGGGTGCCATCCCTCTGCCTCTGGGCAGGCATGGCAGAGCCACTGCTGCAGGGCACTCCTGGGACGGGTCCTGGCCAGTCCATGTGTGACGTCGAGGTGGCCAAGGCCATGCGAAGGATGCGTGTCTTGATCTGTGCCTTAAACAACTTCTGGTTGAGGTGGTTTGAAATCTGAAAGCCCACTGAGCCCTTGTCCAGTCGCTCTTCCCTTCCCAGGAGCACCGAGGGCTCTCAGAGGCGCGCGCGCTCAGGTCACCTTGTCCCCACTGGCCTGTGCCTGGCTGTGTTTTACCTGACCTTGCGTCTCAGACCTTCCTGCCTCTTGCTCAAGCAGAGTGTGATCCATGGTGTGAAGACTGCTGAGGTTCTCCGTGCTGACGGGGGGCAGCTGCCCGGCCTCTGCGTCACAGCCGTCTTTGCACAAACAGCTGGGACCACGCTTGGTTTATGGGGGCAGAGGTACCTGAGGGGCAGCTGCCTGCAGGTGGAACTGCTTGCCTGGGCACGCCGAGCATGTGGGGTTTTGATGGCTGATGCCAGTCTCCTTCCGGGAGGCTCATCAGAACTGCTCCATTCTCAGGTGGCCATTTTTCTTCAGATGTTTCTGGACAGCTGAACACAGGCGGGACGGTGGGGAAGGCCAGGTGTGCCTGATCATGGCGGTGGTTTGGCAGCTGTGGCTTGGAAGCCCCGCAGGCAGGTGCAGGTGAGATGAGGAAAGTTCTGGATGTCTCAGGGCTTCGTGTGCCAGACTGTTCTGCAGACAGGAAGAGCCCTGGAGTCTCAGCCAACCTCACAAATCTCCCTGGGGGCGGCCAGGTGAGCGGTGAGTCAGCACCTGGGCAGAAGCCGGGCGATCTCCCCAAACACCCATCTGAGTGTGGCCCCTGCTTGAGTGTCCCCCCCGAGGGTCCCTCCTTCCAAAGTGGAATCCAGGCTGTCCCCAGCCTCGTGTGGCAAGCACGGGTCTCTGATTGCACCCATCTTGTCCTCACCCCTGTGTGGGCCTCATGCCAGCTTCCTGGGGTTGCTTTATTTCTGAAACTCGCTGCTGGCTTTGGGGTGGGACCCCCTTTGAAGCCCCCCTTCTCCCTGGAATGTTCGGTGATCCCTGGCTCACCCTCCAGGACATGGCCAAAGTGTCACTTCCTCTAGGAAGTTTTCCCAGAGCCTGGGGTGGCTCCTTGACCTGTGTTTGCTCAGCTTCCCGAGGGCCCTTGTCATCGACTTGCTGCCCGCGCCAGAGAGGTTGCTGCTGAGGGAGGTGGCCCCGGGGGTAGCCTTGGGCCCCTGCCTGGTCTGTTCACCCCACGCTGATGGGACAGATGTTCTGACCTGGATGGGAGCAGCTGGGATAGAGGCGGGGGTAGGAGTGAGTCAGCAGCCCCAGCTCTGCTGGCTTCCAGGGCTTCTGGTGAGGACTGAGCCGCCAGGCCCGGGGAGGCGGCTATGCAGGAGCCTGTCACTGGGCTGACCAGTGGCCTGTCCCTGGGTTTCTGGGCTCTGTGTAGAGGCAGGGAGTGCAGGGTGGGCATGGGGGGGGGTGTCTCAGCAGCCTCCCAGGACCGGGTCAGCCTGTCAGTTAGATGGTGAGCTTGGGACATCAGGCTTTGGAACACCTGGGAGCTTAGCCTCCTGGACGTTCCTGTGGCCGTCCCACCCTCTGTGCGGTCCACGTCCCCTCCCAGCGGTGGCACCGCTCTGCCAGGACGTCTCCTCTCCTCCTGTTAAGACTGTAGAGGAACACGGGACCCTTCTCCTGCCCATGTTGTTAAAACCGAGGAACCGAGAGCTCCCGGGGGGCCCTGTGTCCTCCTGGCTCCCCTCGAGCCCCCTGCACCTGCCTGCTGGAGGGGGTACTTCTTGGCTAGCGGGGGTGTGGTGGGGGCTAGGAGATCGGGGAGGCAGATGCTGGGGCAGGGCTGGAGAGGGTGGAGGAAGGCGAGGAATCTAGGCTGGGCTGTCGGGGGAGCGTCCTGTTGTGGGGCAGGGGCACGAGCTGGGTTTTGGGCCTCAGTCAGGAATGAGGTCCTTTGTGCCTAGACTGACCTAGGCGAGGCCCGTTCCTGGGAGACCAGTTGGTCTAGAGAGTTAGGACAGCCTTGGTGCAGGACCCAGGGCCAGAGGGAAGGTGGTCAGGCTGGGGGTGACATTTGGCATCCCTGGTGCTTATTCCCATGGGGTATCACCAAGGGCCAGAGTCCCTGGGGTCGGCAACAGGGTGTTGGTGGCTCAGCGTCCCTCACTTTGAGCCTCCGGTTCTTCGAAGTCTCCCCAGGTCCTTCCTTGGCCCCGGCGCTGTCCCTGGCTGCCTATCTCCAAGGCCCCGGCTGCTTCCTTCCTGGGTACTGGCTGGAGTCCTTTCCTCCTCGGCTCTGCAGCCCTTGGCCTGTCCTTCCTCTCTCCGGCCTGCAGCATCACCCTTGGTCAGCCTGCCGTCTGCGGCCCCCTGTACAGACAGGCCAAGCTTGGCTTGTAGAGGTGGACCGGGTGCCCCTCCAGGCTCCAGTGCTCCTGTGGAAAGCTGAGCCGTGTTTCCTCCCTGCCCTGGAACTCGGCAGGGCCCTGTCTCCCCAGCAAGCTGCAGTTTGTCCTGTGCCCAAAGCAAGGCAAGCTGGCATATGGAAAAGGGACCCCCTGCCCGGTGCAGCCAGATGCAGGAGGCCCCTCCTGCTGACATGGAAACAGAATCAAAGGACATGGGCTGCTGGCCGCTTCTTAACTCAGACTTTAAAAAGCTCAAAAACCGAGGCTGGGGCTGTAGCTCAGTGGTAGAGCGCTTGCCTGGCATGTGTGAGGCACTGGGTTCGATTCTCAGCACTGTGTACAAATAATTAAATAAAACAAAGGTCCATCAACATCTAAAATACATACATATATTACAAAAAGATGTTTTAAAAAACTCAAAAACCCTTACTAGCAGAAACTCAATTTTTAAAAATACTGAAATACTTTTAGGTGAACGTTAGAAGCAGGTGAAGTTCCTCTGTGCTCTGGGGTTCCCTGGTGCCCATCACACATGGCACTGCTCTTGGTCTCCATGGGCTACCCTGGCCCCCAGGGGCCCTTGGGTCCTACCTGGTGCCAAGGCCAGAAGCCACACTTCCCCCAGAGTGAAGGGTGACTTCATGTACACAGCTGTCAGTCATTTGAGGGGATCCACATTCACTTGCTTTAGAAAGTATCACCTGTTGGCTCTGGGAGCCCAGCCAGGTTGGCTCGACCCTTGCAGAAGAGAGGATGTGCTGCTGGATCCTGTTCTCCGAGCGCTTCCTATGTGCGGGCCACTGCTGAGGGTTTGGTTTGCCTGCCCATGGCCAGGTGAGGCCAGCCTGTCGCGATGCCCGGTTCACAGTGAGGAAATGGAGGGATGCGCTTTGGCAGCTGGCCCAGGACACCCAGCTGGCAGGAGCTGGAGCCAGGCCTGTTCTCCTCAGTCAGACTTGCTCAGCCTCTTGATCAGCTTCTCAGCTGCTGGGGCCGGGCTGGAGTTGCTTGGGGTGCATTGGTCTGAGGCCCCAGTGTGCTGGTCTGAGGGCGGGGGTGCTGGACCCCCAGGCACGTGCCCTCTGCCCGTCACCTGACTCTGGGCTTGAAGGTGGATTCATTAGCCCTGCAGTTTCCTGGGAATGCGCCAGGCCCTGCTAGGGTTGCCTGTGGTAGGACTGTCACACTGGCTCCTTGGGATTCTGGCCATTTAGTGGCACTTCTATGCTGAGAGTGTACACAGTGAGGATAGTGGAAGCTGCAGCTCTGAGCTGGCCTGGACCCCACGTGGACTGGGAGGGCTCCCTACCACGTGGACAGAGAGGGCCAGAGGTCCCCTGTTGACGGGTCCCAGGGGGCTTGAAGCTGTGACTTGTGTCCAGTTCTCAGGTCAGTCATGGCTGCCCAGAGGCTCTGGGACTCCTGACCGAAGCGGTGGTCCCTGAATTAGCTTTTGGGGTCACTGTCTGTGTCCTGGACGCCTGGCACTCTGGGGACGCCAGCAGTTGAGCTGTTGCCTGCTTCGTGGCTTTGCTGATGCTGCTTTACAGCCCCACCTGTGTGCTGCCCCGCTCAGCAGTGGCGCTGCCCGCGTTGTCTCGTGTGGTTCATCTTCCACAGTCGGGTGGGCAGGGCCTCTGTGATGCCCAGTTTGCAGGGCAGGGTTCTCCTCACAGGCTGGTGCCGTGGCTCTAGAAGGGAGAGGACTGTGGAGCCCCTTCCGTGGCCTGTCAGGTTGGCACTCGCTCTGACGAGCACAGCACATGGGGAGACCCTAGACCTGCAGAGTTCTCCTCCTTCCTTGGGGAGCCATTGAGCCCTGTGGGGGCCTCCTCCACTCACCCCATTTCTTCTCTCCCGTCCCAGGATCATGCGGCCAGATGATGCCAATGTGGCTGGCAATGTCCACGGCGGAACCATCCTGAAGATGATCGAGGAGGCGGGCGCCATCATCAGCACCCGGCACTGCAACAGCCAGAACGGGGTAGGCACGGGCCGGACCTGGCCAGCCTGGTCAGGCACGAGCTTCTGCACCCCAGAAGCCACGCCAGTGAGGGTCAGGGAAGGCGTTTGCATGGGACCCGGGTCTGAAGCCTTCCTTTCCTTGCCCCACAGGCCTGGCGGCTCCTGGGGGCGGCAGCCCAGCAGCCCTGGGTGGGACCTTGGAATGGTGTTTGGTTGTGGAAAGGCTGAGAGGAGCTGGCAGGCACCGAGAGGCTGTTTTTAGTCAAACTTTTTTGTCACTCTGAGCAAAACACCCGATAAGTGCAACTTAGAGGAGGAAGTTTTTTGGGGACTCCTGGTTTCAGGGGCCTCAGTCCATGGGCGGCCGGCTCCACTGCCCTGGGCCCACCGCGAGGCACACGTCATGGCCGCAGGGCCCCCAGAGGGACGCTGTTCCCCTCCTGGCAGCAGGAAGCGTAGAGAGAGAGCCTGGGAGGGAGAAGGGTGGGGGAGGAGCTGCAGGGAAGGTGCAGGGGTCCAGGGCAGCCCGTGACCCTCCTCCCCTAGCCCGCCCCACCTGCCTGCAGGCCTGGTCAGGACGGCCTGGCGGGGTCCCTCGTACTCTGGTCACTTCACCTCTGAACGTTCCTGCGTTAGTGGAGGAGCTCCGGGGGACGGCAGGTCCTCTCACCATCCTGCCCAGTTACGGGTCCCGGGAGCCGTGTCTCGAGTCCCATTGGCTCACTTCTGGTCTGTCCTGATGGCCGAGAGCCGAGACGACTGGGATAGACAGCCGGTGACCAATGCTGTGGCTCTCTGGGCCTCAGCCACTTCCTGTTGCTCTGAAGCCCAACAGGTCTACACAGCGGGGCCTGATGGGCCCACCCTCTGCCCACCCCTGCAGCTGCACAGTGCGAGGCAGTGTGTGGCCAGGGTGGGGTGGGCAGGGTCTGTAGCTAGTCGTCTGCCATGCCTGGAGAGACAGAGAGCAAGGGAGGACACACTGTCCTGCTGCAGCTGCTGCATCTTGGGGCCAGGCAGAGAGGTGGCACCGCGGGGGACCCATGGCTGTGTGCTCTGGGCCATGTGAGCCCCCCTGCTGGGCTTCCTGGGCAGAGGGGGAGAAACCACAGGACCCCTCCAGGCGCTGCAGTGGGCACGAGGTCAGTCTGCTCCACCAGGGGGCTGAGAGGAAGTGAGGTCAGAAGCTGGGGACCCATGGGGGTGCCACTAGTTCTCTGGGAACAGGTGGGCACAGTGGAAGAGGGACATGTGGGCTGAGCCATCACCTGCCCTCTGCGGGTGGCACGCTCTGTACGAGTTGGCTGGGGCGTCTTTGGGGTTGGCTGGGGCGTCTTTGCGTTGAGCAGGCCTGTGGTGCCCTTGTTTTGAGGGAATGTGCACACTTTGTGTCACACTGTGGGGATTCTTGAATATTTCAAAGTTTTCATTATTTTATCTGTTCTGGTGATCTGTGGTCAGTGATCAGTGGTCTTTTTTTTTCTCTTTTGAGTGGGAGCGGTGCTGGGGATGGAACCCGAGGCTCACTCATGCCAGGCAAGTGCTCCACCGTTGAGCCACACCCTGGTCCTGATCTTTTTTTTTTTTAGTACTGGGGATTGAACCCAGGAGTGCTTAACTGCGGCAGTCTGGCTGGGCACAAAATAACCAAGCTGCCACACCGTCCACGGCACCTCTTACCGGTTTCACGCCCTCTTGAACTCTCTCTTCAAAGTTCTTTTCAACTTTCCCTTAGGGTACTTCTTGACTATGGTCTTGCGCCAGTATTTAGCCTTAGATGGAGTTTACCACCCGCTTTGGCCTGCATTCCCAAGCAACTCCCAAGCAACTCCGGGAAGACTGCCCGAGGCAGCAGGATGAGCCCTAATCCTGGAGCCACCCTATTCCCAGCAGGATCCGCCCTAATCCTGGAGCCGCCCTAATCCCGGAGCAGGGTCACCTTTCAACCATTCCCTCTAGCAAAATGCCAGGCATCATTCCAACTAAACTGTGGCTCTCAACACTTAACCACTGAGCCACATCCCCAGTCCTTTTTTAGGCTTTTCATATATTTTACATCCCTTGGTGAGACAGGCTTTCAACCTCACTAAGTTGCTGAGGCTGGCCTTGAATTTGTGATCCTCCTGCCTCAGCCTCCCAAGGCACTGAGATTACAGGCAGGCACCACCATGCCCGGCCTGATCAGTGAACTTTGGTGTCACTGTCCAGTTGTTTGGGGTGCCATGAGCTGCACCTCTCTAAATGGTGTAAGTGGGTAAACTTCATCATGAATGTGCGTGTGCTGACTGTTCCACCAGCGGTCTCCCTGTTCTTGGGCTTTCCTGCTCCTTGATACATAATGATGCTGAAATCAGAGCAGCTGGTAACTCCGCAGTGGCCTCTTCAAGTTCACCTGAAAGGAAGACTCACACGTCTCCCTTCAAATCGAGCTAGAAACGGCTACGGTGGGAGTGGACGGCGTGATGAGTGGACGGTGTGGGGAGCTGCCCAGACAGCCGAGGGCTGGGGAGCTCTGCAGGCAGAGGACGTTCTGGGAGGGGTGCTGAAAGCCACGTGTCAGGTGTTGGCTGTCACCGGGGCAGATACCTGACAAGAACATCTTAGAGGAGGACAGGTTTGTCTTGGCTCAGGAGACTGGCTCAGTTGCCTTGGGCCTGAGGTGAGACAGTCACCATGAGGTGACCTCATGGTGACTGGAGGGTGTGGCATGGGGGACTGTTAAGCCCAAGGCAGCCAGGGAGGATCCAAGGGCAAGACACACCCCTCAGAGGCACATCCCCCACCTCTTCCAACCAGGCTTCCCCTCCTGAAGTTTCTGTCACTTCCCAACAGCAGCACTGGCTGCAGGCCCAGCTGTTGACTCATGCCCTCTGGCACCTCTTAGACCCAAACCTTCACAAGCCTGATTGCTGATCTGGAGAACGTCTCAGTGGTCTGGACAGAAGATCAAACCAGCCACAGCGTTCCCTTGAGCCAGGTATAGCCAGAGCCAGGCCCCCACTCTCCCTCCTGGGGGACCGAGAGGTGAGGCAGCTGCAGGAGAAACGGCCGAGGCTGAGGAGGTCGCTCCTGAGGCTCCACCAGTCCCAGTGCAGGTGACGCAGCAAGGGCGGTGAAGCAGCTCAGAGTTGTCCCCAGGATCCATCTGGGACGGCTGATGGAGCCGCTGCACCAGCAGCAGATTTCCAGTGTAGACGGAGCAGCCTTCTGTGGAAGCAGGTGCTGCCCAGGACTTTGATGGCTACGGAGAAGTCAGCCCCTGAGCAGGTCGTCAAAGGACAGCTGACTCCTTGTTAGGGGCGAAGGCAGCTGGTGACTTCAAGGGGAAGGTGAAGCCCGTTGGGGCCTTCCGAATGACACAGCTCTGCTGCCTGTGCTCCATAAAGGGAATGGCCAAGGCTGTGACGTCCCTGTTGTCACGTGGCTTGCTGAGCACGTCCACCGTGGAGCCCGCTGCCTGAGAGTCCTTTCCAAGCGTTACTGCTCGCTGACAGCGCACTGGTCTCCTAGGGGCTCTAGGGAGATGCTCCGCGAGATTGATGTCCTTTCATGCCTGCCAACAGCCTCACTGTGCAGCTCCCGATCAGGAGTGACGTAGATCCTAGGTCTGATTATCACAGAGACACATTTCCTAAGGCCGTGGCTGCCATCAGTAGCGCAGAGCGCTTGCCCAGCCTGCGTGAGGCCCAGCACTGCACACAGCAAAGTACACTAAACAGTGTCCCTCTGATGGATCTGGGCAAAGTCAACAGGACGCCTCTGGAAAGGACCCGCCATTCAAGACGACATTAAGAGCATTTGGTACTCAGGGAGGAGATCAGAACACCAGCACTTCACCAGAGTCCAGCGCTTGTGGCCCACTTGAGGGCTTCCGGATTCCAGTGGAGGAGGCACTGCAGGTGTGGTGGGAACAGCAGGGGGACTGGAAGTGGAGCCGGAAGTGGGGCCTGACTGCTGCCATCTCAAGGGACAAGGAGCTGCCTCTTACTGATGAGCTACGAGAGCGCTGTCTGGAGATGGAATCCACTGAGGGTGCAGGGAACGCTGCTGAGATGACGACAGAGGCTTGAGAATGTCACATAAACTAAGTTGAGGAGTGGCCGCAGGGATTCAGAGGATTGACTGTGACTGTGGGTATGGTGCTGTCAGCAGCGTCCCCTGCAGAGACCTTGGAGCGAAGTCAGTTGATGTGGTGAACTTCTGTCTTGTTTTAAGAAACTGGTGGGCTGCAGCCCAGTGGGAGAGCACGTGCACATTGTGGGCGGGAACTGGGGTTCCATCCCTAGGACCACCCAAAAAACAAAGAAAGAAACCACCGAAGCCTCTCCAGCCACTGACCAGTCTGAGTCAGAAATGACAGGCAAGAGCCTTCACCAGCAGAGATTCTGGCTTGCTCAAGACGCAGATGATCATTAGCACTTTTGAGCATTGAAGTTTGTGTGTGGTGCTGGGGATGGAACCCCGGGCTGCGCGCGTGCTGGGCAGGTGCTCTACCCCTGAGCTGCAGCCCCCAGCCCCACGATAAAATAACTTTCAGTAAGGTGTGTACGTTGCTATTAAGACACGATGCTGTCACACCTTGGTAGGTACAATGTAGGGCAAGTAGCTTCTTGTCGTGTCGCTTGCTTGATTTCCTTGGGCAGTGCTCTGGGACTGTCCTTGCCTCACCTCCACCTGTGCCTGGATGGGCAGGCCTGGAAGCCACAGACGGCTCTCCCGCCTCTCCACTGCCTCTCCTGGTGGAAGCTGTGAAGGACCTCTCTGCCGTCCCTTTTGAAGACCACTAACCTCATTCACGAGGGCTCCCCCCTCATGACCTATTCCCTTCCCCAAAGCCCCACTTCCTAAAACATGAGTTTCAACACATGAATTTTGGGGAACACGGACATTGTGACCGTAGTACGCACATTCAGCCCTCAGTGGTGGGCCCTGTTTTCCAGTGGAGAAGCCAAAGCCCGCGTGCACAGAACGTGCCAGGCCAGGGCGCTGTGGACAGGTGGATGTGGGGGCCTGGCATGGTGGAGGAAGCTGGCCCACCTGGTCAGTTGGCTTTCTGCTATCCAGGGGGGTCAGGAGAAGCTGGGCTGCCACCAGGCCACATCAGAGCACCCCCTGGTGGCTGCAGGAGGATGGGCCTGCAGGAGGCCAGGAAGGAGTGGGCCAAGGCCCTGGTAGACCTTCAAGAGAAAGACGGTCCCAGGCAGGCCTGGCAAGAGCGGGTGACATGAGGAAGGAAGAGCCCCCAGGACTGGGGCATGGCGGGGCTCAGGAGACAAGGGGCACCCATGCAGCTGAGGCTGTAGAAACCACGTGGTCAGCAGTGTTGGCAGAGCTGGGAGAGCTTCCGCTCAGTGATCCTCGGGATGGCTGCAGATGTGGTGGCCTTGCTGTTCTTGTCATCCCTGTTGCACAGATGAGGAAACTGAGCCTGGGGAGAGGTGGAGGCCACCCCAGGGGTCGGATAGGTCTGGGCCATGAGTCCAGGCCTGGAACTCTGCTTGGAGCCCCTGTTCCTCTAGGCCTGCAGTGTGGAGGGACAGTCCAGACACCTTGGCTGGGCGAAGCCTCTGGGCAGGTGGACCCCAGAATAACGGTTTAGAGGTTCCAGGCTCAGGAGGGGTTTCACTTCCAGGCAGCCCCAGCACCTCTAGTTGCAAGTGGCTGAAGGCTGACAACTGGGGAACTTCACTAGGCCCTGGTGGTGGCCCCCAGCCTGCGACTCATACCACAGCGCCAGTCTCTGGACCTCAGTGTACCCCAGGCTCACTTCTCTTGCAGTGTCCTCTCCTGGTGAATGACCTTGCAAACCCTCATGACTCAGGTCAAAACCTGGGGTCTCCCTTGACACCTCTTTTCTTCTCACACTCGTGACACTCCGAGGCAGCACATCTTTCTGGCTTATCTTCCGGGTGCAACCTCATCTGAGCACTGGCCAGCTCCAAGTCACCTCCTCTCTGAGCCTCCCTTGCCTGGTCCACCTGGTGTGAGCCTCCCGATAGGTCACCCCAGCAGTCCCTGCCCACCTCCCACCTCATCTGTGCTCCAACAGTCGCCAGAGTCCTTTACATGTGGAATCAGTGGACACCACTGCAGGGCAGCTCCCTTCTCTCGGAGTCAAGCCCAAGTCCCTGTCTGGCCCCAGCTCTGGGACCTCATCTCTTGCTGCTCTCCCTGCCTCAGGGCCTTTGCTCTGGCTCTTCTCCCTGCCTGAGGCCCTCTTCCCCAGGTACTCCCAGGCCCTTCCCTCTGCTGTCTGCGGTCTCTGTGCAACCCAGCACGCAGCCTTGCCTCCCCAGGACCTGGCCCCCTGCGAGGGCAGTGGTGTGTGTCCTAGTTCCCACAGGGTGCTTGCCCAGAGGGCTGAGGCTGGCGCTGGATGCTGTGGGCTTCTGGAAGGTGTCTGCAGAGAGTGTGTCTAAGGAGCCCTCGTGATGTGCCTCTGCCCACCTGTGCCTGACCTTCCTCACCCTACGTGACTGTTCCTGCCAGTCAGCTGAGAGGCTTTGTTCTTAATCCTGTTTTCCTGGTGAGGACACTGAGGCCTAGATAAGTCCTATGCCTTTCCAGAGGGCACAGAACCGCCCTTCTGAGCTGCCCTCAGCCACAGGGGCGGGGGCAGGTAAGACAAATGGTGGTGGTGCAGGAGCTAGCCCTGGGTGCGGACCTGGTACCGTGCAGCCAGGGTGGCCGCTGTCCCTCCCGGGCCTTTCATAAGCACTGCGTTTCCCCACTCAGAACCTGTGCAGCAGCCCAGTGGTACCGTTTATTAACTGTGCCTGTGAAGAGGCTGAGACTGCCCGACATCCCCGAGCTAGTAGGCAGCAGAGCTGGCCCTTGAACCCAGCTCAGTCTCTGAAGCTACTGTCCTGCTGCAGCCCTGGGACAGATCGGGAATCCTGTCCACAGCTCCCCAGTGACAGAATGACACTAATTGGCTTCTGGGGTACATTGGAGGGCACTAATGGGGCAGATGCTGATGAGACTGCTCATGATCCTCCCCGAGGTGCCACTGCCCTCGCCTGCAGGCTCTGGAGCAGCGAGGTGCAGGGCACTCCTGACACCAGCTCGAGAGCTCCGTGCTGAGTGTGAATGTTCCCAGGCCACATGTTGATTTCTGGGTCTACCGGTCGGTGGCAGTCTGGACTGGGTCCCGCACCCTGCTAGGTCCTGGGAGACAGCCGCTCAGTCATATCAGAGCTGCCCGGGGTACGACTTCTGCCACTTGCACCCATCAGATGTAGTCACAGCAGCCCAAGTGCTGAATAGCACAGCTGCCTTCCCCCAGGGTTTCGCCAGGAGCGAGGCTGCAGCAAGGCTCCTGCGGCTGTGGAGCAGCTCCCTGCCCTTCTTCAGTGTTTTAAGTCCAGAGAGCAAGACTCAAGGTTCATAGGTGGCCTCCCAACAGGGAAGGAAGGGCAGGCACCAGGTGTCCCCACACCGGCCTGGTGGTAGCTGTGTGGAAGGCTCATGGGGGTCCAACCCTAGGAACAGCGCAGAGGAACTCTGGATTTTCCTCCTGCCACTAGTCACTCCATCTTGCAGCACTGCCTGGAGGACCAACCTGAGCAGAACGGCAGCCTTTGCTCCTCCTCGGCCCCGCTCGGGAGCCCTGGCCCTGCTCCCTGGAGTCCCCCCATCTCCCTGCCGACCCCTGGTCATTTGGGTCTCAGCATCTCCTTGTCTGATGTCTTCTCCCCACTGCATCCCCGTGGGGTCTCCTGAGCCTCTACCCGACAGGACTTACGTGGTATTGACTTGATGACCACCCTGCCCTGGAGCCCAGATGCTCGGACTCGCCCCTGCAGGCCTGCAGAGGGCAGTGGCTGGCTCTGTACCCATGGCTGATGGAGTCTGCAGCCCACCTGTGTTCTGGAGTGCAGAAGGCTGCAGTGTCTGCCGGTCGACCACAAGTGCAGAGCGGGAGGTGCCAGGCCCCCGTCCCCAAGATGTGCATGTTGTGCATGTCTTGCGCGTGTGAGCAAGTCTGTACCATGACTTAACTTGAGCACTCCCGGTAATGGCCGCTTGCTTCGTCCAGTTTTCTAGTCTGCCAGCAGAGCTTGGGCTGTTAGTGGTGCTCCCAGACCCAGAGGTGGTGTCGACCTGTGCGGCTCCGTGCAGCCCTTGTCCTTCCAGCTTCCTGCCAGAGGGTGGTGCCATATCCACGCAGATGTTCCAGGCCAAGTCTGATTCCTGCCTCCGCCGCCGCCGCTGAAGCATGGGGGGCTGTGGGTGGGGCAGGCGCCCTGCAGTCAGTGGGGAAGCCTCTCTCCCCGGCCAGCTTGGCTTTAGGACTTCATCCAGGTGCCCCTGTTTTCTGCACAGCCCCAGTTGCCTGCTGACAGCTGTCCTGCCAGGTTTATGGTTCAGCAACACAGAGTCGCCTGGGAGAGGGTTATATTCAGGGTTCCCTGACTGCTTCCAGGGAGGCACGTTCTGACTTGTGGTGGGCCCTGGAACCGTGGTTCTCAGCCACGCATCGTGCCACGGGTGGGGGCAGGCAGCTGGTGACTAGGTTGTGGCCCACACAGCAGGGCTTGGACTGCCTGCACCTGCTCACCTGTGACCATGGGCAGCTTGCCTGAGGTCTCAGCCTTGGAAAAGGGTGCAGTGACGATCGCCGTTGTCCCTACCCCTCCTGCCAGTAGCATCCTGAGGAAGACGGCAGTTTCCAGCAGAAAGTCCTGCAGTGCTGAGGAACCCCGGGAAAATGAGGCCCACGATGCCAGCTCCCACACAGACTCTCGTTCCGCCAGCATCGGTGAACAGGAGTCGGCCCTTAGTTCCAGTGAGGAAGTGTGTGGCACCGGAGGCTGGGGGATCACTGCTGGCCTTTTGAAAAAGACTCTGGGAATGTCTATCCAAATCTTGGTCCGCTGGACCCAGAAGATAATGGCAGCACAGAAAATCTTTAGGTGAAAGGAGCCCGCCATGGCATCGTTTACCCTGGGGAGTGACTCAGGCCGTCCCTGAACTCTGGCAGCAGAGATCCCACTCTGGCCATTACAGATAGTTTTGCAGCGGGGTACCATGGACAGGGTTAGGGAGCCTGTTGGGTTCTGCTATGGGCTGAAGGTTTGTGTCCCCCAAAGCTCTCGTGAATGAGGTCAGTGTCCTTGGAATAAAACTGCCTGAATAGACCGTGACGTATACCCATGGGACCCCCCTCAAGGCAGTTGAAGAAAGAGGCGCATGGGCTCAGAGACCCATCTTGTGGTGTAGAGGTGCATCTGTCAATGTAGGCTCCTCAGGACTCCTAGATGGCTGGGGACAGGTGGCAACGCGTACCCTTTCATTCCTTCTGAATTTGAATTATGAGAATGGGCTGCCTCTTTGAAAAAATAAAATCTAAATGAGATAAAAGTAGTCACTGCAAAGAGCTGCCACGACAGGGACAGATTGTCCATCTCCTGTTGAGTGTGAAAGCAGACATCTAGTTTCCCCCAGAGGCTTAGATGGAAGGCATGGAACGGGAGCCGGCACAGCCAGCGAGGCCCTCTTCTTAGGAAGATCCCAGGTCTCCCAGGAGCATGTCTGCTTTGTGTTACCAAGTGATGTGCCTTTAGGATAGAAAGTTTAGATGTCGCCGGCGATCGCCTGACCCGAGATGTGGCCAGCGGCTGCTCTGGGTGGCTCTCCCGGGGTCCTGTGCGTCTAGCACCTTGAGCTGCTTTACAGTCAGGTGGGCTGTGGGGTGCGTCCCCAGGGCGGGCTGGCTGACGGGCTGTCTCTGTCTCTGCAGGAGCGCTGTGTGGCTGCCCTGGCCCGTGTGGAGCGCACTGACTTTCTGTCTCCCATGTGCATTGGGGAGGTGGCGCACGTCAGCGCGGAGATCACCTACACCTCCAAGCACTCAGTGGAGGTCCAGGTCAACGTGATGTCTGAGAACATCCTCACAGGTAACTCGCAGCGCTCCTCGCCGTGCCACCTCGGGTGGGAATGTAGACGCCTCAGCAGTGGCCACGATGGCTCAGGAGGCCGGCTGCTTTCCCTAATGACCCCCAGGTCCCATGTCCTGTCATACAGATGGGGGCCCAGACCACGCAGCCAGAGCAGGACGTAACCCTGGTCCCCTGCCTTCCCGTGGCCAGCTTGTCTGGACTGGGCACGGGAGTGGTCTGGGGGCCATTATCTGCCCTGTGTCCTACTTGCCCTTCTGGATGGAGGACGCTGCCTGCCCCTGGGAGGGTCAGGCCAGCCTGGGTGGAAATCTGGCCTAGTGAGGAGCTCGTGGGTTGAACCTTTCTCTGCCTCAGGTTCGGCAGAGCTTTCTCTGTGGCCTTGGTAACCATGGAAACCCCTTTCCTCTTCCTCTTGCCCTCAGGAGAGCAAGGCTCCTCACACGCTCTCACGCTTCTTATAACCAGTTAGTGGTGGAGAGGGCGCCTTTTCATCCCTGCTAGCCTGCGTGCTAGCCCTGCGTGTTCTGTGGCCACCCCGAGGCCCCTGAGGGTGGGAGGCCCTACCCCTGTTACTTGGCAGCGGAGGCCCTGCAGATTGCTGGTGCAGGGTTGTCTCGGGCTCCAGTCTCCTTCCTTTAAGGTCCAGGAGTGCCATCCGCCTGTAAGCCCAGTGGCTCGGGAAGCTGAGGCAGGAGGATCGCGAGTTCAAAGCCAGCCTACGCAACAGTGAGGTCCTAAGCAACTCAGTGAGACCCTGTCTCTAGATAAATACAAAAATAGGGCTGGGATGTGGCTTAGCGATCGAGTGCCCCTGAGTTCAGTCCCCCGAACCAAAAAAAAAGAGGTCCAGGAGCAATGACCTCAGCAGGGCTAGTGATTGGAACAGGTTGCGTCAACCCAGTGACGGCACGGGGAAGGGCTCAGCAGAGCCAGGCCTGGGGAGGAGGACCGTCCTCGTTCTGCCCCACTCCCCAGTTAGAGCCCAGCATGCTGGCCTCGGAGGGACCCTTGGGTGCTAGTTTCAGGCTGTGGCACAGGGCCAGGCCAGGTGCAGGGTGGGGCCCCTCTGCCCCGTGGGCGGCCGGCCCTTCCTCTCCTGGGCCTGTCCTGCAGAGGGGGAGACGACCACCCTCACCTTTGCCTCCGGGTCCTCCTACTCCTCGTGGGTGGTTGTGGCCCTCTCCGGCTTCAGAAATGGAGGGCAGGGCAGGGCAGGGCTGTCTCAGAAGCCTCAGAAGCACAGCCCTGGGCCCAGTGAACAGGACGGTACCTATTTGGGATGGGGAGAGGCAGGTTAGGACTGTCCCCAGCCGAGAATGGTCCTGCTCCAGGTCAGTGGTGCTGGGGCTGCAGCTCTGCCCTGGGTCACAACTCCCAGCAGCTCTGCTGGCTCAGGACACAGAGCACCCAAGGGACATGTCCTTAAGGATCCCTCGTGTTTCGGGGTGAGAGTGGACAGAGGGGCAGGAGGCTCCGGCCAAGAGCCCACATTGGTGGGTTCAGCCCAGCCCTCTGCCCCCCCGCCCTGTAGGAATTCTTCTCCGCAGGGTCCCTTCCCTGGTGTCCCCAGCAGCCTGCCCCTGGGCTTCTCCTGCTCTGAGGCATGGGCACTGCTGGAGAGTTTTCTTCAGACAAAAAAAGGGGCTTGGAGGACGCCAGCCACACTTGGCAGCTTTCTGGATGGGGCCATGACCTTGGGTTCTCCCTCCCAGGCTCACCCCTTCCCTGGGGCACAGGACTGGGGCAGTGTGGCCTTGGAGCCCAGAGGGGCTTGGCTTCTCTCCACATCTTGGCCATCCTGCTCCAGGGCCCTGCGGCAGTACTGGACGCCCCCTCCTGTTCTGTGACCACGGGGCCCCTCCCTTCATCTCCAGGTCTCTCCACCTGTGGACCCCAAGCGGGTCTCTCTAGTTCCTCCAGGCCTTTCTCTCTGTCCTTAGATGTCTTTTTTTGCCCACGTGTCCACTGGAAGGTAAGCCCGTGAGAACTCTGTACACACGTGGCACGTGGTGGTACTTCCTGGCTGAATGGGCGAGTGACCCTGAGGGATGTGGACGTGGGGGCCAGGGGACGGGGACGCACGTGGGCACCTGGA
Organism: Marmota monax; assembly: GCF_021218885.2. Lineage (NCBI taxonomy): Eukaryota > Metazoa > Chordata > Mammalia > Rodentia > Sciuridae > Marmota > Marmota monax. The sequence continues at coordinate 4,938,935 of NW_026694750.1, forward strand.
AAGGCTGACACGCTGCTGGCCTGACCTTCTATGGCCCTCTCCTCACCCAGGAGGCAGGACCCCGTGCTCCAGCCCCTCGCAGGCCAGGCACAGCCCCCAGACCTCGGCCTTGAGACCCCGCTCACTCCAGCACCTGTCCAGATATTAAGCCAACAGGGACTTGATGGTTGCAGGTTGCTCCAGAGAGTGGCGGGGGCTCTTAAGGCTCAGGAAGACATGTTTTCAACGCTCTGGATCTGGCCGTGGCTCTGTTATATGGTGGCAAACGTACAATTAATGTATTTTCTATGGTGTTCATTTAGGTTTATCAGGCCACTCAGGTTTCCATGGCAACCAGCTCAGCAGGCTGGCTCTGGCGCGTCCAACAGGAAATCTTTATTCCCAAAAGCAGGTTGTCAGATTCACTCTCAGTCAAAGCGTGGTGGAAATATTTTCCCACAGCATTGGCTGTGGTTCCCAGCCTGGGAAGCGGTTGTCCCCGTGGTGGGGGTGTGCAGGGTGCGCTGGGGATGGCAATGGCGATGGCGGAGTTTGGAGCCGGGCTGGCCTCTTTCGTTGAGACCCCTGGGGCTTGGCTTGGGCCTCGCTGGAGTGTTGGAAGCCCGGGTTCCTGCTGGGGAGGCCCGTCAGAGGGCAGGGGCAGGCTGCGCTTCTCCCCGGCCCTGCTGCCCACCCTCTCGCTCTGGAGTCCTGCGCCACACCGGATCTTGCCTCCCCGTGTTGCAGCACCTCCTTTTTACTCCTTGTTTTGTGGCGCTGGGGGTTGGACCCAGGGCTGCAGGCACGCCAGGCAGGCTTTCCGGCTGAGTCGCACTCTGGCCAGGAGCTAGCTACCTTGGGTGTTTTTTGAAAGTTATATATATATTTTAGTTGTAGACGGACACAATATCTTTGTTTATTTATGTATTTATTTTTATGTGGTGCTAAGGATCCAACCCAGGGCCTCACACTGAGTGTGAAGTGCCCCACCACTGAGCCACAGTTCCCACCCCAGGGGCCTCTTTTTTAAAGGCATCCTTACAAATCCCGTGATTAACTGGGACCTGGGAAGCCTGGGTTTGCACTCAGTCACCAAGTTGCCATGTGACCCTGGCTAAACTGCTTAACAGCTTGGGGTTTCTTGTATAAATGAGGGATGTGGACCAGTGGTCTCCGAACTCTTGGCACCAGCAGGCCAGGAGCCATGGTGCTCAGCTCAGCCAGGCTGCCTGCCCTGGGGGCCCATGGCTGGCCTCAGTGCCCCAAGGGAGTGCACAGCCCACAGCCATGATGAGGCACTGGGGAGCTCTGGATTGGGGCTTTGGGTTGGCCAGCAGCAAGTGCCAGGGTCTGTGTGCAGGAGAAGGTTGAGGGAGTCCTGGGGGCAGCGTCAAGGTGAGCTGCCTGCCCCTCCCTGGGGCGCTTGGCCTGGGTGCAGCGTGTCTTCCAAGCCTTGCCTCGTGTCTGCGTAGGCCGCCTGACTTTCTGGGTTCCTCTGCTGGCAGGAGTCTCAGCATGTTGAGATAGGTGGACAGTGTTCAGAAGATGCAGCTTATTCAGGCATTGAGACTTTGAGCTCCTCAGGGGACTTTGACACCTCATGTCAGCAGTGTGTCCTGGTGGGGATGAGAGCCAGCAAGTGAGTCAGCCCAGCCTGGCTCCTCCACCACCCTGCTGGTGAAGGGAGGGGTCCACCTGCACCCGGCAGGTCCTTCCTCTGCCTGGGAGGCTCCTGGAGGCTTCTGACAAGTTTGTAATCAGATGGTCCCTCTGTCAAAACACCAGTGTGACTCTGTTAGAAAGCAGCCTCTGGAGAGGGAGACTCCCGTGGTGGGCAGCATGGGGAGGGGCTGAGGCTCTGGGCTTCTAGCAACAGTGCTGTGCCCTGTGCAGCCGCTGTGCATGGCTTGTGGGTCTCTGGTCCATGCTGCATGATGGCATGACCCAGGCCAGGAGGCAGAGAAAGACCTTGTGGGCTGGGGCCAGAGGAGATGGCACTGTGGCTCTGTGGTGTCCAGGGCTGGTGGCAGCCCCTGCCCATGCATCCCACTTCTCAGGGCGTCACTCACGTGATTTTCTTCTCTTAAGGTACCAAAAAGCTGACCAATAAGGCTACGCTGTGGTACGTGCCCCTGTCGCTGAAGAATGTGGACAAGGTCCTGGAGGTGCCTCCTGTCGTGGTAGGTGGCCCCTCACTTGTCTCAGGAGGCGTGCAGAGGCGAGGCCCTTGTGTGATGGTGGGAGGCCCCTTCAGCTGAGAGGCGTGGGGGAGCAGCACCCGGGCCCTGGGCCTGAGGGATGCCAGGCTCTTACTCCGAGGCAGTGGCGTGAGAGGAGGCCAGGGCATGGGTGTTGGTGTGTTTCCCCTCATGCTTGGAACGTGAGTGCCAGTTGCCCAGAACCCGTAGGACCTTTGTGCCACACTTGCTACCAGGGAGGAGGCTGACAACAGGGACCGGAGGAGCTGTGTGTCCCGCCAAGAGCCAGGACCTGCGGGCTGCGTTTCAGGACCCGTAGAGCTGGTTTTCCGCTTGGTTCCTCGTGCAGAGGGCACCACGACTCAAATCCCGCTTGGGAGCCCTGCTCTCTCCCCTCTGCCACTGCCGTGTCGGCCTCCCCTGTGGTTCCGCCGAGCAGGGAAGCTCCGGAGCAGCACGGCCATCCGTGTGCATTCCCGGGCCACCCAGGAGGCTGGCGGGCAGGCCCGTGCACCTCACCATGCAGCACCGTCAGAGACAGACACTTGGGAAGGGATTTTCACCCACTCCCTCGCTGTCCCCCCTCACCACCTCCTGGACTCTGAATCTGTTAGAACTGTGGTCACCTGTGACTAATAACTCTGAGGCTTAACCTATGAAGGTCTTAGGCCCGTTTGCTGCCCTCAGGAAGAGGCCGAGACCCTCAGGCTCAGCAGTGTCTGCTTGACCACAAACTTCTTTCTTTCTTTTTTATTTATTATTATTATTATTTTTTTTGTGGTGCTAGGGATTGAACCCAGGGTCTTGTGCATGCAAGGCAAGCACTCTACCAACTGAGCTATAGCCCCAGCCCCATACTTCGTTCTGCAGTGGAGATTTATATGGAATCCACTTTTAGAAATGATTAATTGAGGGCTGGGGCCGTGGCTCAGTGGCAGAGCTCTTGCCTAGCATGTGTGAGGCACTGTGTTTGATTCTCAGCACCACATATCAATAAATAAGGTAAAGGTCCATCAAAAATTAAAAAAAAAAAAATATTTAAAAAGAAATGGTAAACTGAATGGGGGGGGGGCATGGTGGTATATATCTGTAATCCCAGTGACCCAGGAGGCTGAGGCAGGGGGATGGCAAATTGGAGGTCAGCCTCAACAGCTTATCAAGACGCTATCTCAGGATACAATGAAGAGGGCTGGGGGTGTAGCTCAGTGGTGGAGCACTTGCCCAGCACACACCAGGCCCTGGGCCTCCCCAGTGCTGCAGACCAACACAGAGCGGCCAGCTGAGAACCAGACTGTCTGGAGTCGTGCCTGCTCCTTTGCCCACAGACCCCTCAGAGAAGCCAGCTGCTCTTGACACTACCCCCTGTTCCTTTCTCAGTGCCCTTTGCTCTGTGGGTCCCACAGGTGGGGTCTTCCCCAGGGGAGAGCCCTGCCCAGCTTTCAGTCTGGCCCTGGGTCCCCAGAGCTGAGAGGGATAGCTCCCTGTGGCCACTGTGGATGGAAGGCCATGGGGACACCCTGAGCCTGGCTTCCTGACACCTCTTGCTGCCCCTGCTCTATCTGACTGGGCCCCTGTGAAGCTGGTCAAGGCCTGGGTGTGGCATTTTTCAGGTGAGGGTAGCCAGCTGCTGGGTCCAGCTTCATGGTAGGCAACATTTCTCAAAAACACCTGCTGGGTGCGGTGGCCAGCTTGGGAGGCTGAGGCAGGAGGATCCCAAGTTCAAGGACAGCTTCAACAATTTAACTAGGTCCTAATCAACTTAGTGAGACCCTGTCTCAAAAAATAGAAAGGTCTGGCATGTGGCTCAGTGGTTAAGTACCCTTTGGTCCAATCCCTGGTACCAAAAATTTAAAAATAAGAAATAACAACAATAAACCAGCTTAACAACAGAAGACCCCATTCATGTTTCCTGGGAAGGGCAGGTAGGCCTTGCCTGGGTCAGTTGGCACTTACATGGTGAGAACAGAGGACAGCACCTCCAGGTTCTGGCTGTAGTGACCCTCCATCTCCCGCCAAATACCATGTGAGCAGAGTGACCACGGGTCCCTGTGAGCTGTGGAGGCAGGCAGCCCCTTGCAGCCTCCCTGTGTGTGTGTCCTGGGGCTACTGTGACCAAGTGCCAGGGGCCGAATGACTTCAAGGAGGTGGACTGGGATGCTGCTCAGTACTAATGGTGCTTGCTGGGCACGTGCCCGGGCCTGGGTTCAATCCCCAGGGCTGCGCAAACAACAAAACCCCTAAGTATAGATGAGAAAAAAGAAATTTATTATTCCCTCTCAGTTCCAAAGGCCTAGAGCCCCCAAGTCCAGGTGCAGCCAGGGCGGCCTCCCTCCATGTCCTGCCGCCTCCATCCTCTGGCGGCTGCAGGGCTCCTGCCTCCACCTGCTCCCCCCCAATGTGTCTTCACATGGCTTTCCTAGAAGGACACCAGTTGTGGAATTTAGGTCCTGTTCCTCTGCGTGTGACTTCTTAATTACATCTACTGAAACCCTTTTCCCAAAGTGTCCACGTTTTGAGGCTGTAGGTCAGATGTGAGGGACACTGTTCAGCCCAGTGTGCTGCCCTCCCCCACCCTCCCTGGGTGGCTCTCCTCCCCCTGCTCTAGGCTGGGTCGCACGTGGCAGGGAGGCTGGCTGGCGTGGGCCCACAGGCAGCTCCCCGGGAAGTAGCCGGAGCCCTTTCTCTCTCCCCCCGAGTGCTCGCTGGCAGGTCAGTTCCTCAGGTCAGTCCCCCAGGTACATACACACATACTCACGGGCAGTTACTCACCTGGTTTAACTTTAAGATGCCGACAGGCCACATGTAGGCCTCAGCACACCTGCAGGGAACTCCTGGCCTGAGCGAGGCCGGGTTGCTGCCTTTTTGCTCATTAGGGCCACATGCTGCTGGCCAGGGGCCTGTGGCTCCCAGACTCCGTGGCTCCCGTGCCCTCCACACAGGGCCAGGGCCTCAGCACACACTTGGCCTGCGTCCCTTGCCCAGTCAGGGTGCCCCCCACGCTCTGAGGAGCCCCGTAGCTCCTTCGGTGTGGCTGATGAGGCACAAATGCCACCCTGGCCCTGGCGGAGGGGTGCGGAGGGCCTGCAGGTGGGGCTGCTGCAGCTGTAATGAGGCCCCAGAGCTGTTGACCTGTGGCCCAGCCCACAGTGGGGGCTGCCGCTGATCCGGAGCACAGGGCTGCGTGTTCTCTGGTTCTAGGAACGTGTGTGCTGGGAGCTTGGCCTCCGGGTGCCCTGCCAGGACCCTGCCACCACCCCTCACAGGTAACCTCGGGTCACGTGAGAAGCCTCCATCTCTGTATCTAAACAGACGTCCGTGTGACATGCTCACACCCACGTGCACATGTGGATGTCTTGAGCACACATGGGCCTGGCTGCTGGCTGAGGGCAGTGCCATTTAGGGTACAACTGTGTCTCCATGCTGTACCTCCTGCCCTTGCCTGGCAGTGGTGGTACGTTCCCAGTGATTGGAACACTCAGCGGCGCTCTGATGACTAAGGAACCACAGACCTGAGAGGCCGCAGTGGCCTTGGGGGCTGGACATGATTTTCCCAAAGGTCAGACTGGCTTGTGTTAGGAGCCTGGTCTGAGAGTTCTGGCCGGACTGCCTGCTGCTTCCTGCCGGCTTGGCCTGATGAACCCCCCGGGGTGAGCACGGGCAGCCCTTCATTAAAATGTTCCAGTGGGGGCACTGGGGCTGGGGCTCAGCGGTAGAGCACTCTCCTAAAAATGCATGTAAGATGCTGGGTTTGATCCTCAGCACCACAGAAAAGTAAATAAAATAAAGTTATTATGTCCCACGGCAACTAAAATAATATACGTATTAAAAAAAGTGTTCCAGTGGTTCCCAGATTTAAAGGCAGTGGGTGTGAAGAGCATGGGCCTCTGGCCTGTGGATCAGGCCCAGGTCTGGCCCTGTCAGTTTCCCCACGTGCCCACAGAGCGCTGGTGTGTGCTGGACACGGTGAGGGTTGCTTACATTGTCAGTTGGCTCTTTAAAAACAAACAAACAAAAAAAGCTGTTTTTTTTTTTTTTTTCTTTCTTTCTTTTTTGATGGGCCTGGGGATTGCACCCAGGGCCTTGTGCACACTAGGCGGGTGCTCTGTCACTAAGCTGCACGCCCCCCACCTCTTTGAAAGGCATTTCTGAGGACGGGTGTTCAGCCTGCGATTTTACTGGGTAGACGTGGCCCAGACTCTGCTCCTGCAGTCGTTACCTGGGATGACAGACTTCAGGAAGCGTTCTCACGGAACAGGTTGGGTTCCCCGCAGGTTGGGTTCCCCGCGGCTCATTTCCTTCAAATAAACCCCTGCACTCCCTCCGTGGAGTGACGTTGGGACCCTCTCAGTGTTGGATCTGGGCCATTAGCAGGAACATGGAGCAGCTCACATCTGGCTTCAGAAAGGTCTCAGTGCAACTGAGATGAACTTGCTTAGAGGTCAGAGGGGCTTCAGTAGGGACAGAGGCACCCAAGGCTCAGCTGGAAATGCTGGCTGCGTGAGTAAAGGAGGAGGAGAAGGCAGGGAGGTGGTCGGCGGGGTGGTAGTCAGTGGGGAGGCTGGCCCAAGGCCCAAGGGAAGGGCCTGGCTCACAGCCCAGAGGCAGAAGGCACTGGGCGAGGTGCATGAAGGGCTGAGATTGCCTGCAGCCAGCACACAAGACCCAGGCCCTTCTGAGGGTCCTGGGGAGAGCATAGAGAGACTGTGGCATGTCCCCTCCACTGGTGGGAGCGCGGTGGCTCTGGATGCAGCAAGTGAACACAGGACAGAGAAACCCAGTGTCCTGGTGCCCAGCACAGAGCAGCCTTGGTCTGCGTGACAGACTTTATATTCACGTTCACACCTTTTTCTCTTGCAGTACTGGGGACTGGACCCTAGGGCGTTCTACCACTGAGCTGCGTCCACACCCCTTTTATTTTTTTAGTTTGAGACAGGGTCTCGCTATGTTGCCCAGGGTGGCCTGGCTAGTGGTCCTCCTGCCTCAGTCTCCTGAATTGCTGGGACTTCAGGCGTGGCCACACTTAAATTTTTAACTTCTTGGGTCAGAACCCCCATGGTCCATTAAGAGCTTTGTGTCTGTGTCAGCCCTGGGTGCCCTGTAGAGGTGCGGCCTGTCAGGGGAGAGCTGCCCAGGGTCAGGACACACAGGCCCTGAGACTTGGCTGTTTGAGTTCCAGGAATGCAGCAGGTGCTGACAGATGAGGAGCGATGAGGGTGCTCAGCGTGGTGTTATCTCAGTGGTGAAGGATGGGGAGCAGGCTGGGTGGCCAGACAGTAGACCAGTTACAGAACCACGTCACGGTGGAGCGACGTTTAGCCTCCATGTGTAGCATGACACTTCTTACATATTCATAGGAGATTCCAGGAAGGACCTGAGCCACACATGCAGCCCTGCTCCTCTCTGGGATTGGGACTGCAGGAGATTTTTACCTACTCTGTATTTGTTCCTTATCAAATATGTTATCGGGAAATACGGTAGATCCAGTTACAAAAAGCCAGATAATCCTCCCACCCCTGTCCTTGAGGCGGGAGGAAGGCCATCGTCCCCACCCAAGGCCTGACCCTCGCCTTGTTTCCCCAGTATTCCCGGCAGGAGCAGGAGGAGGAAGGCCGGAAGCGGTATGAAGCCCAGAAGCTGGAGCGCATGGAGACCAAGTGGAGGAATGGGGACATTGTCCAGCCCGTCCAGAACCCAGGTGGGACTGGGGGAGGGGTGGTATCTTTGGAAAATTAGGCATGATGGACAATGAGTCGCTCCATAGCAGTGATATCCACGACGGGCCTGGCATCTGTGGTCACTTGAGAGTGTCAGGTCCCTGTCACTTGCAAGGCCCTGGGGCACACACTGCCAGCAGTGACCCTGGGCTCCGGCTCTGCTCCTGGGAGGGAGACCAGCCGGCAGATCAGACGGGCCCTGAGGCCTAAAAGGCGGCCTGGCGGGCAGGATGTTCCTGGGAGAGGGAAGCTGGCAAGGCTCGGATGGTGTCCCCAGAAGATGAGAGCACACCCAGACCCCTGGGTCCCGAGCACAGGACCTCACATGGGGAAAGGGCCTTGGCCAGTGGGGTTAAGTTACAGTCAAGAGGAGAACATTCTGAGTTACCTAGGTGGGCCCTGAATCTCACCACAGGAGAGGAGACAGTGGCGGGCCCTGGTGGCACAGGCCTGTAATTCTAGCCACTCCAGAGGCTGAGGCAGGATCGCAGGTTTGAGGCCAGCCTCAGCAGCTTAGCAAGACTGAGTCTCAAATTATAAACAGAACAAAACAGGGCTGGGGATGCAGTGCCTTGGTGGAGTGCCCCTGGATTCAGTCACAGGCGTGTGGCCTGAGAGCAGCAGAGGGGAGGGGAGGAGAGGGGCGGAGTGGGGCTGCATGGCATTGGGGTGCTGGACGGCCTCTCCCTGAGCAGTTTCTGGGGAGAGCTTGGGGTGGGAGCCAGACCCCAGGGGCAGAGTGGGCAGCAGGACAGCCTGCCTCTGGCTGTGAGAACCCCGAGGGCAGACCCTGGCTCGCCCCGTTCCCCGACCAGCTGGCCAGTGAAAATTAGGGTTTTCAATGAATCAACTTTTTTACTCAAGAGTATTTTCCGCTCACTGTACCCTGATTGTAACCCTGACGTGTGACATTTTTCAGAATCTATCCTTCTCCCGCTGTATTAGTCAAAGGGAGCATTCTGAGCCCCTTACCCCACACTGGACGGAGGAGGCTCTTCCTTGCCTAGAGGGTCGCCCGGGTTCTGTGCTGGTTTTCTGTACCCCTCCTGAGGAAAGAGCATGGAGGAGTGACGTCTACCTTGATAGGACTGTATTTTGACTATTTTTTTTTTTAACTGTGGCTATGTTATACATAGCAGCTGGGTTCATCCCCCAAACTCATACATGCTTGGGTGGAAACTGATTTTAGTTCATGGTCCCTTTTGACTTTTTTCTGCTAGTAGAGCCCCTTACAGATATTTCAGTAGCAGCATTGAGTGACTGAAGCTCCGTCAAGGCACTTGCCACTCTTGGAGTCGTTTTGGTGACAGCCATGCCTGGTGGAGGACAGGAGGGTGGGAGGGCTGGCCTGGCAGATGGGACTGCGTCTTCCTGGGCCAGTCCAGGGACTGGGGCTGGCAAAGTAGATTATGGATGATACGCTTGGTGCTTTTTATAAAATTGGAAATGAAGTATGACTGATTACATCCCAGTGGAGGGCCACGTGCAACCCAGGGACCTTACAGCCAAGAGGGAGGGCCATGTGGGGCGTTGCCATCCCCAGAGAATATTTTGTGAGCCCCTGGTCCTGGAGAGCCTTCCCTTCAGCAGATGTGGCCTGTTGGGGACCACAGTTCCCTTTGGAGAAATCCTATTTAGGTTGACACAGTTGGACACCTTTATGACCCACAAGTGTCATTGGGCAGCTGCAGAATCGCTGTCCTGGGCCGAGGGGGTTGGTCCACCTACAGTTCCTCTCTCTCTTTGCTGTTCCAGAGCCCAACACCGTGAGCTACAGCCAGTCCAGCCTGATCCACTTGGTGGGGCCTTCGGATTGCACCCTGCACGGCTTCGTGCATGGAGGTAGGGTGAGGTCACTCTGGTTGCACCCCTTTTCCCTGTCGCTGCCCCCATGCGTCCCCTGGGCAGCCGGGCTGCTGTCTGACCCAGTTGAGGCTCTTGTGTTTAGTGAACTATGAATTTACACTTCTAGGAGGTTGTATAAGAAATTGCTGAACTACTGTGGGTGTCCATTTTAAAACTGGAAGTAAAGGATGGTTGACTAGAGCCCGGGGCATGGTCACGCGTGACCCTGGGTCCTCAGAGTTGCAAGGTGATTTTTAATAACGGCCTGTCGGTCAGGGGCAGGGTCTTGCAGGGGTGCAATGTCCCCAGAGAAGAGTGCTATGACAAGCAGGTAATTAAACGTGCTTACGTTTGTTTCAAGTAAGCACAGATTCTGCCTCTGACACTGCAGGGCTGAAGTCCTTGCTCAGGATTCCCTAGGCGTGGGAAATGCTGCCCCAACCCAAGCAGCTGGGCTCCAGGTTCAAGGAGGGGCATTTTTATCTTAACAGTGGGTAATATTTTTATGCGTGTGACTTAACTCAGAAACGGGTGTTGACATTTTGGTTGGGACTAAAGTAAACTTTAAAAAGCAAGTTGATTTGGAAAGTAGGAAGTAGTCAGTGGTGCGGGCGGCGGCGGCCAGTTGGAGGAGAGGTGTGGGATCCCGCCAGCTGCCGTCCTGGGTGTGCTGAGGCCCTCGTTCCTCATTCCTCCTGGCTCCTCAGGCGCAGCGGGTGCGCTCTCAGTGCTGTTCATTTGCTTTCTCATTTCCTGGTACCTGGAACACCAAGTTCTCCTTTCTTTGCTCAGAGAACTGCTGCTCATCCTTCAAAACCCAGCCCTGTGGCTCCTCTCTGTGCAGGTTTACACTGATATTTGTGCCAAGAATTCCCAGGAGCAGGCTTTGTGTTGGCTCCAGTGCTTCACTCTGGGGCCTGGAGGCACTTGGCAGGTCCTCATCCCATGAACAAGTGACATAGGTTCTTTTCAGCTTGAGAACTGATGGTCCTAGGCCTGTGGGAGAGTGGGCCTGGATTCGAGGGATGTTTTTTTCTTTTAAACTAATCTGACTCTTTTGTACAAGTTTCCTTTCCTCGGTTTCATGATGCTTTTCTCTTTGCACACCTCCGGGGTGGCTGTCGGTGGGTCGGATTAGCTAGTCTCACACTGGGCAGCTGTTCTAACACGAGCGCTCCAGGCCCTGCGTAGCTCTACCTTGAGAAGCCCCGTGGCCCCTGAGCATTCCCAGCCTCGCGTCCTCACGCCCCCTGTCCCTCGCCCCTTCTGCTTCAGGTGGGCAGCAGCCCCGTCTTCCAAGCCAGCCATCCCAGGCCCCAGCTGCTGGAATTGGCAAGAGTTGTCCTCGGCTTCCTGTGGCTCACCTGAGGACCGTGAGCCTTGTGCCAGGACATTGGCGTGCCGCGTGCCACGGTGGCGCTCTCCCCAAGGGTGCCTTCCGCCATTGCTGCCGAGTGGAGGGCGTGCGTCCTGAGCCAGTGTTCTCGCCTCACATGTCCACAGCACTGCTGACCTTCCGTGGCCGATGGGGCAGCCTGGTGGGCTGGGGCTTAAGGCCACATCGTCACCACCACAGGGAGCACTCATCTGGGGACGTCCTTTGTTTATAGGCTGCGGGGGCCCTCCTCTGAGTTTTGCATGTCTGGCCGTGTCCTGGCTATGTGACATTTTATTTATTTTATTTTATTTTTTAGTTGTAGTTGGACACAATACCTTTATTTTATTTATTTATTTTTACGTGGTGCCGAGGATTGAACCCAGTGCCTTGCACGTGCTAGGTGAACGCTCCACCGCTGAGCCACAACCCCATCCCCAAAGTGTGGCATTTTAGGGAGTCGATCTCCCCATGGGGCTGCCAGGCACTGCTCCATGTCTTGTGGATTCCATGGTTTCTGCTGGGAAGTCCGGGGATTGGATTCTGCCCTGAGCTCTCTGGCCACCCCTCAGCTGCCTGCCAGCCTGGGCTTTTCTCACTTGCACCTTCCACCCCATCCCTGGTCTTCAGCCAGCACTGATACTCCATGGGACACTGGTGCCCTGGGCACACCGCTGCGGCCTGAGGTGCTCACGGGAGAGCCACAGCTGCTCACCGGGCCTCACCAGTGGTCGGTATGGCTGAGGGCCCCAGAACTGTGCAGAGCTCTTGCTGGCTGTTGTCTAGAGACCCTCTGGGGAACTGCTGCCCTGGAGGATAGTCCCCCAGCACCGTGGCCAATCTCTGAAGTTCAGCAGGTGTGCGTGGCTGGGCTCACCTAGTCCATCGTGAGGAAATTCTTGTCCCGCCTGCAGTCAGCTGAGACGGCCCCCCTCTACCTCAGGTGTCTTCTCTGTGTGGAGCTGGCCCTTCCTCTGGCCTCGGCCTTCCTGGCCCCTTGTGTTTGTGTTTCCTCTGGCCCCTCAGATCTGGTCACCTCTCTGTTGACACGAGTGGAGGTTGTGGTCTCTCCCTGGAAGTTGGGGATCTGCAGCCTCATCCCCACAGCCCCCCAGGCCCAGGCCTGCTGAGGAACTCTAGGCCTGGAGCACGTGGCCCGGATGCTGGGGTGCTGGAGACCTCAGCCCTGGAGAGGAGGGAGCGGCAGGGTGAGGGGCTCCTTCTGCTGGTCAGAGCTGTTTCCTAATTCTGGACGCCAACACCTGAAGGAACAGTGTGGTGCCCTTCTCCTGTGAACTATTTGAAAAGGGCTGGAAGGAAGGGAACCTTTTCCCTACAGTTGCCCATTGTGACTTCCCTTAATGACTGGGAAGGGCCCTTAAAACTAGGACAGGAGACGGGGTTAGAGTTTTAGTTAGGAATGAACTGGGCGCGGCAGCTCTGTTCCTCGTGGTGGGCGCCACTGCCCCCCGGACCACCCTGGTGAGGGCCTGGGCCTAGCCACTGCGTGCCTGTGGGGGCTTCTGTCATTTCAGCCAGGACGAGGACAAAGTTGATCCTCATCCCAGAGACATCTGGCTCTGGTACTGGGTCTTATAGCAGGAGAGCAGTGGAGGGCGGTCATCTCTGGTCTCAGGAAGGAGCCTCAGTTTCACCCATCACATTGGGTCTTGGGTAAAGCTGGCTCCACTCGAGATGCACATCCAGCCGGAGTCTCCTGGGAGGGGTTTGCTCCACCCCTGTGTGCTGGGAAGCATGGAGGGGGGCTCTTGCAGCAGATTACAGCCCTTCTGACCCCCAGGAATGTCTTCTGCTTTAAGAGAACAGGTTCCCAGCCCTTCTCCGGGAGGGCCGGCTCCTGCAGGGCCAGGCCCTGTGCTTTTAGTCAGGAGTGCCCTGGCTGGTCCTGACGACTCAGGACCTCAGAGCCCACAGCTGGACGATGCTGCCCTCGGCCTCAGGAGTTCTGGAAGCCCACCTGGAGTCCGCCCCACAGTTTTCTGTCACCACACTGCAGATCCACTGCCCCACATGGTGGGCGTTGCATAGCGCAGTGGGGAGATGCTGGGCACCTGCGTGGGTGTGTTGTGCTGGGGATCTTACCCCAGTGTGGCTGCCCCAGGTCTGTCCTCAGCCCTCTCTGCCCCACTCCAGTCCAGAGCCTCAGTCACTTCCTCCCCGTGGCAGCTGATGTTGTCTTTCAGCTGGGACGTCTGGCCCCTGCTCTGGCGGCCCACGGGCCCCTTGGCCTCTCTCCATCTCCTCGCCCGCCCATTCCTCTCCTGACCTCTGAAGCTCTGTGCGGAGGCCTGTCCTGGAATCGCCGTCTGCCGCAGTCAGACTTACCCACCTGGGCCGGTTTCCTTTCTGTGAGGGAGCTCTGCGGTGGGGAAGAGCATTGCTAATCTCTAATCCTAGGCCCAAGTGATCCTCCTGTCCCGGCCCGAGTGCCGGGAACTGTGGGCGGGCACCGCCTAGGGCCACAGAGCGCCTCGGGTTGCTGATTCCCAAGGTGGGACCTGCGAAGCCTGAGCAGCCAACAAGAAGCAGCACCTGGAAACTGGGAGGCCCTCTTCCAGGCCACTGGTCCAGGAGGAAGTAAGAGCTGGACTTAGAGTGTCCTGAAAACAAGGACATCTGGGAAGATGGCTGAGATGTTCCCAGAGGAAAAGTGGGAGGCTTTGAGCCTGTGTTACTTAAAAGGAAAAATTAAAAATACCCAAGTGTTGGAACTGGGAAAAGATAAAAAAAGTCCACCCACAGAAGGGACGAGGGAGGACAGGGCCTGAGAGGCTGCCTTTCCCCTCTGTCTGCCAGTCCAGGTCCCCACTGTCCCAGCGCCCTGGTCTGTGCTGGGTGCCCACCTCTTCCACGCCGCCTTGGCTGGGGGTGTGCACCCTGCCGGCCATGAAGCCACCCCTGGGGCTCCCCTCCCTGCAGCAGCCCTGCTGGCATCCAGTGCAGAAGGTGGGTGTGAGGTCTCTGACTCCAAAAAGGGATTCTGCCTGCATTTCTGAGCTCAGGACCCAGGCCATTTAGATCACGCCTGTATCTCCAGCCGAGAACTACCCAGTGGGCCCTGGATCGGGAGAGTAGATGAGGACCCTCCCAGTGTAAGAGGAATCTCTGACCAGCCCCTGGGTCATTGCAGAATGTGGTGCTGGCTTAAGGCCACAGCATTTATGGGCAGAGGACACCCCATCTCTGCTGGTAGGCAGTACCCGTGTCCTGGGATCCTGCATTCCCAGGGGTCTTGCTGACTCACGGGGCTCCTGGCTCTGTAGCTAACTTGCTTTTACAAGAGTGACGGGACAGTGACTGTCACAAAGCTTTTCGTCATCCAGGCCCGTGGAGCTCCATTTATGGAACTGTCCTTGATCTACACTGACCAGCAGGGCCCCTGCCCAGGTAGACACAGCCCCTGAAGGGCAGCAACGGGAGGTCAGTCTGCTTTTCCCTGGTAGGATGGGTCAGATGCTTCCTTTCAGGGTCACTTCTGAACACCTCCAACAGCCAGAGCCAGGGGCAGATGCAGAGCCTGTGTTCACAGTCCCCACCTCCAGACCTCCCCGCCTCCCCTTTTGCCCACTGTGGCACTTCAGTCCCCTACCCTTCCCTCCATTTCCCATCTGCTTCAGGCTGCAGGGCCCCATCCTCCCCCACCCTCCCCTCCTCCCTGACCACATGCTCCAGCCCTAGCCTCTCCCCGGACTCCAGTGGCCTCCTCAGGGCCTCCCTGATGTGATGATGGACACGGAGCTCCTAGGGCCCCAGTCCTTGCCCCCAGCGGTGGTGGTCGCCGTCCTCGTTGGCTTGTGGACAGTGCTCCTGCAGACGTCCCTGGCTTGGCTCCACTTTACGACAGGCTGGAATCTGAGCTCTTACCTCATGCCCTGGTGCCTCCTGGTCCAGACCACAACCTGCACTGTGCTCTTGCTGGTCACCGCCTCTCCCCTGTTTGGAAGTCTCTCAACAGGGTGGCCTGCGCTACCTTTCACGTGGAAGGAGCCACACTCAGCTCCAGACCCTGCAGCCAGAGCCACAAGCCCTTCGTTTGGGCCATTTTTGCTCTCACACCCTCGTGAGCCTGCCTGGGATAACCCTCCACCATTCCCGGGTTCACCCCGTCGCATGCCTGGGCACAGAGACCTGTGGACTTTGCCTGCCTGCGACCTCTGCCCCTAGTGCAACCCTAGACCTCTACATAACGGTCTCATTTCCTTCAGAATTGAAGAAGAGAAGGGGTCTGAAATCTCCTGACGCTCTAAGATAGACTGACCCTCCCCACGCCCCCGCACACAGCGCAGAATGGACGCCCACGTGGATGGGGCTTCTGTCACCTTCACTGCTGTGTCCCACTTAGAGCAGGGCCTGGTGTGGACCGAATGACCGAAGTAGGACAGGAGAGGACTGTAGCCTGTGACGGCCCTGCCGGTCAGCACCCCAGACGAGTGTGCCCACTGTGCCCAGCCTGGTGCAGCCCAGAGTGTCAGTGGAGAAGGTGCAGACAGCCCAGTGTGGCAGGAGGAGGCTTTCCCTCAACAAACCATCCAGCTAGTGTCCAGAGACAGAAGTTGCCTGGGGTCCTGAGGCAGGGGTGCCCAGCCCTGGAACCTGAGGCAAGGAGCAGCCAGCCCCAAGAAAGAGGGCAGCTGGTAGTGCCAGGTACAGGAGCCTGGTGGCCCAGGCAGAGATGGCAGACGCATGCAGGATAAGCCTCCTGCTGAGAAACTGCTGTGCCCAGGACTGGGACTGAGGGGCAGTTGCCTGGACAGGAAGTGCCTTTCCTGGAAATGAGGATGGGCACCAACACTTCCAGTTTTGTGCCCTCCTTGACCTGGAGGCCCTGCATGGACGACGATGTGCAGGCTTCGCTGGGGAGAAGGCCGGAGGTGGTGCTGGCCTGCTGTCGGCTCTGTGTCTTCTCGTCTGGGAAGTCCAGAGGCGACTGGCAGCGCTGCTCCAGGTTCCCACGGAGCCTTATCTTTTGAAAACATCCTCCTCCGCACTGGAGCTCCAAAGAGTAGCTTCTGGGCCATCCAGAAAGGCCGGAGGTGTGACCCACCAGACCTGGGCCTGAGGCTCCCTCCCTGCAGCTCCCTGGGGCCAGCAAGCGCGTCCTCCTCTGAAGTTGTGGCACAGACCTGCCTCCCGAGAGGCAGAGCCAGGGTCCAGGCCAGGCCTGCAGCCAGCAGGGCCTTCCAGTGCTGTTAATTGGCCATTGTCCACTCCTTGGCCATGTTCCTTAGAGACTGTAGCAAGTGTCCTCTAATAACACGTCCTGTACAGCATGGCCAACACATTATTCTGAAACATTACTTCGTCCCACCCAGTCCAGGCTCCTGCAAGGAAATTGGCACCCCACCCAAATGGTTCCTGGTCTTTGGAAAAGTGCCCTTGCTGACTCTAGGCTGAGGCTGGGGCCTTCTGCTGGCCAGTCCTTCCCAGGGCTGGGTGTGTGACTCGGCATAACCACCCCCACCTCTCGCCCAGGCCTCCAGCTGCTCTCTGCTGCCTTACCGTGACCTCCTTGGGCTCCCTGATGCAGCACTGTGGCAGGCCAGGGGTGCAGAGCGCCTGGCAGCCCTTTGCCCTGTGACCCCTGGGCAGGCAGGAACACTGTTCACCTCCACTGAGGACTTTGCCAGCGTCCCCACCTCTGACATTTTGGTACTGTCTTCACGAACTCTTCATCTTTACTATGCTGGCATTAATTGCCCAAAGTAATTTTTATTAATGAACTTAATTAAGATTCTTGTGCCAGGACTTACTTGGTCCCAGTTCTGACACGCCGGTGGTAGGACCCGGGGGAAGCAGGGCTGTCTGGGGGTGCTCGCTCACCTGGGTCTTTTAATAACCCTTGTCATCACCACAGGGTGGGATGTGTCAGTAAGATGAAGTTACTATCGTTTCTTAATATAGGAGGCCGGCCCCACGCTCCGCCAGTCGGGATTAAATATAGAAATGGGGGCATCTCAATCCCCGCCCACTGAGCAGGCACCAGCTCCGGGCTGCTGGCTGCTGCTGGGGTTGTAGGCAGCCTGGCCCAGCCAGCCAGCAGGCCTCGGGGAGATAAAGTGAAAACGCTATTTTTAAGCCAGTCAGCATGTTGTCAATACTTAAAACAAAACAAAAACCTGTAAGCAGCTAAATGTTAGATTCAAAAATATCTCTGGTGCCCAGCGTTCATGTGCCTGTGGCGGCCAAGCACGTCAGGCTTGTGCCCTTCCCGGAGTTCCTGAAACGATGCAGTCTCCAAGGACAGCAGGTCTACAATTTTGTTGTCGTCTTTTAAATTACAAATCGTGGGAAATAAGGACAGCCACCACAGACGGTGATTTGCCAAAGTTACTTCTCAGTGTTGAAAGCAGTCGTGCCTGAGTGGGAGCAAAGTGACGAGGCCCTCAGCGGCCCTGGAAAGGAGCACTGGGGGGAAACGGCTCTCAGCGCTGGCGTCAGTGGGGTGGTGCCCCCTCTGGGAGACAGCACCCCACTGGGCAGCGCTGGCAGGACCTACAGCTAAGGCTTTTCTGTCTCCAGGGGACATGCCGTAGCATATCCTGTGGGTCACATCAAGTAAAAGGTGTTCCCTTACAGACGTGTCCTGAGGGGACGAGACAGTGGCTCTGTGAGGACCTCCTCCCCGCACGGCCCTTGACCTCATCATTCTCTCAGTGATGGGCGGCAGACAGTTGGACCCAGGTGGCAGGGTGCCAGCGTTGTTGGCCGTTGTGCAGAGGGAAGAGAGGGGCGTGTGCTCAGTATGTGATTGCCCTCAACTGTTTGGAAACAGCTTCCTTCTGTCCAGCCAGCACCAGAGCTCAGCTGCTGCCCAGGGCTCCAGAGCACCACACCTGTCCTTCCTTTTTCTCACAGACTCGGGGGCTCGGCAGGAGCCCGGGCAGGTTCTGGGGAGGTCTCTGCTCCGGCAGGTTCTGCTTTTCGCTCTGGTCTCGCTACTTGTGGCTGACTCTGCAGGTGCTGGCACCCCGCCTGTGTAAAGCCGAGTGTGTTTGTTAGGTGGTCTCTTTCCCAGAAGGTCTTTCTACTAGTGAACCCTAGAATTTACCTGCCATCACTTCTGCCCATTGAGCCTACCCTGGCCTCCTGGGGAGTGCCCATTAGCTGAAGTGGACAGATGTTGTCCATCCAAGAGTCCCTGGAAGCCCAGACCTCTCTGCCCGCTGCCCAGCCTGTTGCCTGTGAGGCAGACCCATTTTGAAGACTCCTCATCTGGCAGAATGGGGACATCTCACTGTCCTGGTCACCCACCTGGTTCCTGGAGTCGAGCCCCGGGTTTGGGGTGTAACCTGATGATAGACGTACACAGCGGGAGTGTGCCCAGGGCCCCAGAGCTGGGCCGTAGGATTCCGCGACCTCAGCCCCCGTCTTAACCTTTCCCATCTTCGGTCTAACGGTTTGTCTCGGGTGTCCCACTGATCTCGGTTCTCTCCACCGGTCCCAGCTCAGATGTGTGTGCTGGCTGTTAGGGTTGGGAGGGACTGTCTCTGAATGTCACTGTCTGACACACAGGCACCGTGGGTCTCTGACACCCATCTAGCCCCACTGCTTCAGGTTTCTGTGGATTGGATGAGTGCCCTGTTGGCCTCCCTGTGACTGCTTGTTGGACCAACCTGGTGCCAGGTTTGGAGCCCCTGCTTGGCTCCCCAAGGTGCTGGCTGGGCTGGCTGAGTGGTCGTCTCTGTGCCCGTTCTTGACGCAGTGCGCTGCCTCCCTTCCAAGCCATCTTGGCTGCTCGTGCCTTGGATCCTGTGGTCTTCCGTGAAAGCAGAGCCCTGTGGGACCTGTACCAGCAAGGTGGCATTTCGGACAGTCGGGTAGAGCCACCGGAGGGAGCGGATGTCGGCACTTTGCGTTTTATTCTTCCGTTGTTAGTTCTGCTTTCCCAGACGCACAAGCAGGGGGCGGCCGTAGGTGCTCTCTGAGTTCGACCCCCACACGCTCCCTTCCCTTTCCCTTCTTGTTTTTCCACTAAGCCTTCTGAGTTGGTGAGCGTACCCGGTGCCCAGCATGAGTGCCATGGGCCCTGACCCGCCACCCAAGTACACATCCTGATCTTGCGTCTCCCCACCTCTCGCCATGATCTTGGGTTCTCCTTTCCATACTTTTCTGAAAACTCCACTCTGGACTGAGTCTTACGGCACTGTAGCCATTCCTCCTGTGCCCTTGGGAGGCCCTGGACCCGCCCCCAGCCATAGGACTGGCCACGAGACTCCCTGAGTCTTTACATCCTATCTGTGACATGGAGAAGATGCTGACTTGTGGGACGTGGCTTCCAGCAAGTTTGCTGAGAGGAGCCTGCAGGGGACCAGGCCCACGGGGCCTGTCAGTGGGCACAGCCACCTTCTGGCTCCCTAGGCTGACCCTCTGCGTCTCGCCCACCACACCAGCCACACTGCCCTGGCTGCCTGCGCTCGGCTCCTGGTCTTGTCACCATCACCCTGTGCTGGCTGTCTGCGCTTCTTACCGTGTTTTGGGTGCCTGATGGGCACTTGCTGGGTGTGGATGATGGCTGCCAAGGACCTTGCCTGAGGTGTGACCTCTGTAGGAATGCCTCCGCGCCCCGCCCTGCCATGAGCCCCTGCAGCAGGGCCACTCGTCAGCTGCTCTCGCCACTCAGTTTCCATGAGTAGAATCAGTTGGAAGACCTCGTCTTGTGGGCTCCCCCACCCCAAACTGCGTAAATAAGTGTGTGTAAGCACACGCGTGAGTACACACACTCAAGCCACAGCCCAGAGGTGGCAGTGTGGTCCGGGGGCTGCCTCATGCCCTGTTTGGCAGCTGGCCAGTGAGGTGACAGACCTGTGGACCTCCGGGCCCACGTGAGCCCAGGGCATGGGTTTGTCTTGGATTCCTGCAAGTCCTGGAGCAGGGTCTTGGCTAGACAGGCCTTCTCCAAGCCTGGGCTGGCTGCAACCTTCTCAGGTCCCTTGCCAGGGGAAGAAAAAATCAGAAAAGTCTCCCAGTGGATCAGACAGGGCAATGAATGTCTGTTACCATGGCAACAACCCAGAGCTGCTCCTCACAGGCCCGGTGAAGGACGTGCAGTTCTCAGACCTGATCCCTGATTTCAGACCTGGACCTACATGTGGCCTTGGACCTCACTGTTGGTTTGCGACATGGGCCTCCTGACCCTGTCCATGCAGGTGAGCAGAGCTTCGCTGTCCATCTGAAGAGGTATACTGGCCTGCTCCACCCGCCGCTGCCTCGCTCATTCTGTGGCTCCGTGGCTTCCGTGAGGAGTCCCATTCCCTCTGGAGCATTTCAGAGCCACCCACAATATTATCATCACACCCTCCCAGATAAGTTCTCAAGTCCCTAGCATCCAGTGGCCACCCAGTGTCGGCTCCCCTGTTGCTCAGGTATGTGTGTATGTATGTACATATATTTTCTCTTCTTGGTTGCCTAGAGTCAGAGACCAGACCAGACATGGCACTGCATTGACTGCTATGCCTCCTAAAGAAGAGGGGGACCCTCATCATGTCACAGGGGAACAGTAGCAGGAGCCAAGCCCCGGGAGCCTTGGCCAGCCACTTGCCCACGTCCCCCACCTCTTGCCCACTTTCCAGCATCACCTGGCATACAGGCGTCTGAGTCTGCAGCGTGTACCGTAAATGGGAGCCTGGATTCCCGGGGTGGGATGGAGTCTGGGTTTTGTCTTTGGGTTTTTAGAAATCATTCTGTATCCTAAGGCAGGTGTGCACATGGCTTCCTCAAATTCCTGTTAGCTGCTGCATTGACCGGTGTCACTTTGATGCTTTTGTAGGTCAGAATGGCTGAACATAGGCAGCTCCACCTTGTTCGACTGAAAGGGGTGGTTTGATTTTTACAAGTGAAACGTGTATGGTATGGAGGTCGTGCTAGGGAGTAAGAACTGGGCGGAGGGGCTGGTATGTAGTGACCTGTCAATGAAGGGGGTGCAACCCAAGCCAGCATCTGCAGCCTGAGGTTCAAAGGCAGCACTGTGCCCTCGCCGAGTTCTGCCCGTGGGCCTGCCTCATTTTGTACGGCAGCTCTATCAAGACAGAACTTGATCCTGTACAGTTCAGCCCTCGGCGTAAGCAAGGTGTCGTTTCCAGGATGTTCCCAGAGGTGCTTCTGCAACCCTGGCTGGAGCACCCCCCATCCAAAATGCTGGTGTCGGACGTTTCAGACGTTCTCTGGGTTTGGGATGTTTGTCTATGCATAATGAGGCATCTTGGGGATAGGACCCAAAACTCAGAGGAAATTCACTTGTTTCTTACACAGTTTACACACAGGGCCAGAAGGTAACTTCAAACAGGGTTTTGTCAAGAAGTATTTCTGTGTAAACATGAAATAATCCTGCGTGTTTATGAGGGGTGGCTGGTGAGTGGATACACGTGTACCATGGTAGTGTATAGGTAATTAGGGTAATTAGCACCCCGCCTCCTTAACGTCCATCTTTGTGTTGCAAACCTTGGAACTGCTCCCAAGTTCTGCGTGGAATGTGCACTAGGTTTCTGTGGGCTCCGGGCACTGCTGCACTGGGCAGCCCAGGACTTCCTCCCCGGGAGCCGCGCTCTGGCACCGACTCCCTCTGCCCCCACCCCACCCAGCCTCTCATGGCAGATTCTCTGTTCTCTGCTGCTGTGAACCAACATTTCAGCTTTCACGTGTGAGAACGAGTGCTGTTTGTCTCTGTGCCTGGCCATTGTCCTCCAAGTTGCTGCACAAGGCAGGATTTTGTTCTTTGAGGCTGGATGTTATTCTGTTGTGTGGATGCCACGTCCTCTGTCCGATGTCTCACTTGATTCCCCCTCATGGCTCTTCAGATAGTGCTGCATTAACCACAGGGATGCAGGTTCCTTTGGATACCCACCCAGTGCGGCTGGTGGTTTCACAGGTGGTGGTTTGGTTTGGTTTGGTTTGGTTTGCGTACCGTGTTCCCTGGTGGATGGAACTAATTGACATCTCATCTTGTAACATTTTGAGTAATTTTGTGCATGAAACAAAAGTTTCATGGTGTAAAATTTTCCTCATCAGTGCTCGGAAGTTTGGGGTTTTGGAGCCTGTCAGATTTTAGGTTTTTGGATTAGGAAACCTGCTCAACCTGTTCATTCTATCTTGAAACATTTTCATCACCCCAGAAAAGAAACTCTCTACCTTCAGTGTGCACCCCACCTCCCGGACCCCTCCTGGGGACCCACCAGTCTGCCTGCCTCTCCATGTTTTCCTCTTCTGGAAAGTTCACATGGATGTGGTCATCCGTTCCCAGCGCTGTCACTCGGTGAGGTTTGATGGTGTGTCCACCTTGTGGCCTGGACCTGTCGGGTGGGTGACAAGCCACCCTTGTTAGTGCATTCTTTAGGTGGTGGACATGGACACACAGTGGTTTCCAATTTTTGGCTGTTAGGTTAGATGCTCTGTGAAATCCATGCAGGTTTCTGTTCTCTTGGGTGCTTCTACACTTGGTGGGGAGTTGCTAGGTCCCTGTTTCCTTTAAGGAAACTCCAGCAGCCGCACTTCACTTCCCACTGAGGTCTCTGTGTCTCTGCCAGCTTGTTCTTACCTGACTTTGGATCGTGTAATGAAGCTTTCCTGGCAGGATGAGATATGTCTGGAGGAGAGGAAGAGGGCTGTCATTCTGTCAGTGGCCTAGAGTGGCAGCTGAGGTCATTTTCAAAAGCTCTTGAAAGCCGATCAGGTGCATGCCTCTGATCCCAGAGACTCAGGAGGCTGAGGCAGAAAGATTGCAAGTTGAAGGCCAGCCTCAGCAACGTAGCAAGGCCCTGGTTCAAAATTAAAAAAAAAAAAAAAAAAAGGCTGGAGAGGTAGCTCAGTGGCAGAATGCTCCTGGGCTCAATCACCAGTATTAAAAAAAAACAAAAAACAAAAACAAAAACAGCAGCACCTGGAGAAGCAGGTTTAAAACGGAGCAATAGCAGGCCACCTGCGACCGTCCCTGCGCCTCCTGCTGCTACGGCCCCTGCTGGGGGGTGGTGGGAGGGGTCAGACAGCATGTGCAGTGGTCCCGCTCTCCGCGTCTCATCTGCCGTGTGCCCTTTCTCCGCGCAGGAGTCACCATGAAGCTCATGGACGAGGTGGCTGGGATTGTTGCTGCACGCCACTGCAAGACCAACATAGTCACTGCCTCCGTGGACGCCATCAATTTTCACGACAAGATCCGGAAAGGTAACAGAACTCTTCTGATGAAGCTGAGGGGGGAGCAGCCCTTGGGGCTAGCTTAGTGTTTACACCTGATGTCTGTCCATGTGCCACCAGAAACAGGAGGGCCATGCTCCGTGCTTGGGGATGCATCTGTGAGGCTAGTGTCGACCCATTTGATATTTCAACCTGGTAAAATCTAAAATTCAGATATGGTGGAGGCCTTTATCCTCCCCGAGACCAGCATGAATACATCTTCTTCCAGTGCCCCTCCAACAGGGCACCGTGGCCCTGACTGTTGCCACCAGACCTTGTGGCAGGTGTGTTGCACTGAGAGGAATGGGTCCTCTGTGATCCAGGCAGCAGCAGGCTTACTTCAGGGGCCCACAGGTGTCGCTGCCTTGGCCAGGGGTTGTTCCCATGACAGAAGTCCAGTCCCGGTGACGTGGTTCCCACCGGGAATGGGGCCTGCCGCCTGTGTAGGAGGCCGGACCTCTGCAGCTGTAGAGCACAGAGCCTGCCTCAGGTTATTGATCCTTTGTGGACACAGCACCCGACAGTTTCTGTCTGTGACCTGTGACCTGAGATGAGCTGCAGCCCTGCTGTGCCAGCTGCGGTGCCTGGCTCTGTCTCTAGAGCCTGGAGTTAGTTCTGCAGACAGCGTGCTGTCAGGAGCACCCTGAGATTTGGAGGGTGCAGGGCTGCCCCCTGCCATAATCATGAGCGTGGAGGACAGACGGTCTCTGGCCTAGCGCCCCTGGGTTTGGCAGATTCTCTTCAGAGCTGATAGGTATTTGCCACAAGTGTCATTTTTAGAATTGGCCCAAACAAGTGGGTCTCGTCTGCTTCAGCTCGTCCTCCGGGGCTGTGCGTGTCTCATGCTGACAGTGTTGTGCCCAGTGGTGGCATGAACCAAGGGAAAGCAAGAATCCCACCGCAGCGTGACGTCACGCCACACTCTTCCTAGAACTCCTGCCTGGGCGAATTGCTCTGATGAAGGCCACATTGTTAAACCAGTCTCAAAATCCACAGAGGAGAATGTGCTTACATCCTTTGGGACTCGCTGTGTTCACTGGTCCCCGAGTGTCTTGGAGAAGCACAGGATTCTCCCAGCCAGCAGCCTGGTGGGTTTTGTTTGGTGAGCATCTGCCCGAGGGACGGGTGAGCCGTGCAGCTCCAGCCCCCGGGATGGACAGTGAGCCTCTGAGGGTCGAGGGAGCCGTTGGAAAGGCCCCAGGCTGCTGCTTGGCTGCTCACAGCCAGGAGTGGCTGGACAGGAGCTGTGCAGGTTCCTGGCCAGGAGGACTTGCCCTGCAACCGGAGCAGGCCGTCTCGGGGTCCCTTCTGGTAGGAGTCGGGCAGCCTGGACAGACTCCTTTCTAAACGTGGCCTTCAGCTGGAACCCAGAGAAGCTGCGAGGGACGAGGGGGCCGTGGTATTCAGCAATGGTGGCTGGTCTGGTTGCACTCGTGAGGAGCCACGCCCACTGGCTGGCACAGCGCTTGCTCCCTGCCCAGCCTATCCTGCATGCTGCCTCAGCCTTGGACTTGGGCCATGCGGCCTTCTGGCCTGGGGACCCCTGAGAGAAACACTGGGCTCCTGGGGGTGGCAACGTTGCTTCTTCTTGGGTGACGTCCTGTTTTGATTGTGAAGGGGTTGGGGCCAGGCTGAAATAATGGTTGTGGAGTCTAGCCTACTTCCCAGCCAGTGTCTTCAAGGCCATTAGACACTGTCACATCCAGTCTGTCGTGTTCCAGAGGAGCGTCACCCGTGAGGTCGTGGGCGCGCTTCCTTCTGCAAGGCCCCGGGGCGTTTCTGGGGAACCAAGGCTGCTGTCCAGGCGGCACTGAGCCTGCAGGCAGATGGCATGGGGCACTGCCACTCAAGGCCAGCGTCTCCCCCCTCGTTCTGCTCCTTTGCTGGGCCATGTGGAGTGGGCCTGGTGAGTCCCTGCTGCCTCTGGGCTCCTGAGGACACAGTCACAGTGTGTCAGACACTATGGGGCGGGAGGGGTGATGTGCCATCAGTTTTTCTCTGATGTAGCTCTGTCAGGGCCACCTTAAGCCCTGGAGACTGTAGCACCTCCCAGGAGCTGCTGTCCCTGCCCAGGGCCTCCCTCTTGCCATGGCTTTGGCACTAACATGGAGGAGGCCCCAGGGCCACCTCCCCGGCAGAGTTGACACGCATGTCACTGCACAGATGAGGCAGTGTCAGCAGCCACTGGGAGGTGTGCAGGGCATCTGGTGGGTTTTGTACCACAGAGTGGCTTGGTTTCTGGGGCCTTGAAACAGAATGACAAACCCAGGAGATGTCGGGCCACCTTCCCTCCAAAGGCTGTGGGGAGGGTTCCCACCTGCCACATCAGCTCCCAGGGCTCCAGGGCCCCAGGTGTTGCGTGGCCTGTGGCCGCATCGTCTCAACCCCTGCCTTCCCAGTCACAGCTTCTCACAGGGCGTGTCTTTTGTAAGGACACTCGTAGGATGTGGGACACCCCCCCCCTCCCCCCGGAGAATCCAGGAGGGTCTCATTCAAGTCAGACAGTAAGGCTTTGAGTTCTGGGTCGACGTGGAGCTGCCGACCCACTGTCAGGTCCCCTCCTCACAGACCTCGGCTCCTTCCAACTTCATGAAGCCACCAGGTGGTTAGGACCTTCTGCGCCGGGCCTTCTCCCACGCGCTCTGTCCACACAGGGTGGACGACCAGCCTGGAGAAGTTGCTGCTCTGAGGGGCTCCCGTTTTGAGAAGTGCCGTCATCAGCACTGTGGGGGACCCAGCCCTGGTGACTGGCCCCACGGAGGCCTCACACCT